>NC_134209.1:122434000-123820000 GCF_965140235.1 Caretta caretta
TATATGTGTCATGGATGCTCCACAGATGTATTATAGCTTTTGGATGGTGATTTGAGAAGTAAATTGCAGTATTCTCTTCTTTGCACTTGTACCTGCCATGGGAACCATAGTGTGTGTGTGTGTGTGTGTGTGTGTGTGTGTAATTTCCTATAGGGGCTGTAAGAAAAAAACAAACTTCCCTGTCGGTTACCACTTTATATAAAATAATTAAGTTGATACTATTTTGAAATAACTTCTTTTTTACCCGAGTACATTTTGATCCCAGGGCTTCTGCCTAAAGAGTTAATTTTGAAGAACATATATCTAGAGCCAAAATTCTCTTCAACCATTTAAAAACAACAACATTGGATTGAGTTGCAATTTTATTGTTTAATAACCTGGTTGGAGCATTTTTTCCCCTTTGATATTTCTTCTTTTGGGGACTGTGAAAGCTTATAAAAAATTTCAAGAACTATCCAGAATAAAGCAGACATCTCTTACTGGTTCTTCAGAGATGCTGTTTGTGTACTTAGTACCGCAGTCTCCTCTGGCCCAGGGAGAGAGCAAACTTATGACTTTGGGTTTGTGGCAATTATTTTAAATACTTTTGACTATCATTACTACATGAACAGAACTTTATGCACCATCAATATTTAAAATGTAAATAAAATAGTTCTTTAAAAATGAAGATCACTTAAAACATAGTGCTGCTTGAATGTCGAACAGCCATTATGTTTAATAGCATTTTTTAAACTATTAAAGTTGAGTGGTTAGTTTTTATTTTGCATTTAGTCACTCATGGGAGACATTTATTTTGTCTTATACTATACAAATAGTGATGCTGTTAGTAGAGAATGTTCTCATTTTGAATAATGGCCTCATTTATGTAATATCTCTTAGCATAATATATTCATAACTTAGAGAGGAATGAAAATTCACAAACTGTTAAAGAAATGGGGAGAAAAGTGGATGAAATGTGTGCCTATAAAGCTAGAAAATATTGGGGTGGGGGAGGAGAAACAGGGGTGAATATTCTATTCTAATAGTAATTTTGCTTGTAGTTAACAACCTTTATGGGCAATAATGACATGGACAGGAAATAATAATGAAAATCATAATTTGTGTTGTGGCGTTTACGTGATTTTTTTTTTGTAATAGTCTTGGATAGTGAACCCCAGGACAACCCAGAATGGCTGACTGCACGAAAACACAGAAAGAAATTATGGAATTAGATGCAGCAGCTTTTATAGTCCTGACTTAGCTTTATATAGGTGTTTGAGAACCATTTTTGCTAATTTTTTTAATTTACTATTTATGGATATTCCAGCATGTTCTCATGATTCTCTTTTTTTATGCTGTGGTAGCACCAAAAAGAAAGGCTCATTTATTTGCTACAAACCTTGCAGGAAAATAAATAAAAGACTGGTTCATCATTTGTTCCTCACAACATACTTTTTTTCTATTACCTTTGGGTACCTTGCCAGATGCCTGGTTTTATATTTCCTGATCCTGAGTGCTTTGAAATTTGAACCAGAGAAATGGACAAAATTGTAGGAATAGGTGCACTAGTCCTTTTGGACACACTTGATTAAGATAGAGAGGCAGATGCTGGAATTAGAAGCTGATGCAAGTTGGGAGTGGATCAATGATAAGTAGGATGATGGATCTCTGGCTCTTGAGGCCATTGTATAAAATGCACACGTGGAATATTACATAAATTCATACACTAGTGGCCATTTATAGCCTTCTTCCTATGTATAGGTAGAGCTACCATTGATGTTATGTATGGCCCTGAATGTTTAGATAAACACTTATTTTTAATGGTTGCTACAGTGTAAAGTTTAGCAAGAAATTCTATAGGTTTCAATGTGATACTGGAACAAGTATATGTTTGACTTAAATTGTGTTGGGGGGGCATTTAAATTTGCAGAATAGTCATCTGATAAAGTCTCTTTGAAAGGCACGAAGACAAATGAAATGTCCTGCAAACATAAAACCATCCTCTATTTGTTGCTCCGGTGTTAACTTTTTTAAAATACTTAATTTTAAAGGAAAGATCCTTGCAGATTCATTTTTTTTCTAAAGCAAACAATGTATAGATTGCCAACCTCAGTAACAATTTACCATTTGTGTTCTGTAACATTGTCTTCGTAAAGCAATTTTAAAAGTTTTTAAGCTATCCTTTGGAGTGGAGGATTGTTAATAAATGGAAAAGATCTCATTACTTTAGCTAAAGAAAAATGCACAGAGGTGGGTTTTTCGGCGAACATAAGCTATCTTCACCAACATGTCTATAATTCTGTTAAGATAGCTATTTAAAAGATGCCCAAAGGTGTTACTAAAATGATAGATGTTATTTTTATATTTAAAAATAACAAGTATAGCATCTTCTGAAATACATGAAGACTGTTTACGTGAAAAATGAATGCATCAAATAGTTGGAAGAACAGCTTTTGCACTCTGTAATTTTTGCACTTTTAAAGATTGTTTCATTTGCTACACGAAGAATTCGAACTCAGAATGATTGACATAGCTATGTGATTTTTATGTGGAATCCACGGTCTTTTGAGAATGAAACATAATTGCTCTCTGCTTTTAGAACAGTTTCCTTTCAATGATATTAGATTTTCTTGCTTTGACTGGTTAAAATAAATTAAACAATTGACTTATTCTTTCCCTCAGTTTGCCAATGTAAGCCACATTTCTGCATTCAGTTATACCTATGTTATCTATTTAATCTATATCGAATCCATATTTTATGTGGCGATCACTGTAGTATCTGAGTATTTAATTGATGCAATTAGATTACACAGAGACAGCCCAGGTAGAATTTTAATATAAACAGCAATTTTTAAAGGGACTAATCTGGCATTTCTTGCTCAGACAGAATTCCCACATAATTTTAAGCAATTTGAACCCTGTGCTGTACAAACACATACAAAGACTTTGTTTAGTTCATTTTCCCAAATAAAGATGTGTATGTTTTGTTGAAAGACAGTGAGGCTAGATAGGATTTTACTGGACTCCCTGATACTAGATTAGATCTCTTGTCTCAGGAACTTCTGAGCTAGTGCATTCACCTTGTGGTAAATTTGTTATTTGTGTCACAGTGGTGCGTAGCGGCCAAGGCTTCATTGTGCTAGAGATTGTCCCTACCCCAAATAGCTTCCAATCTAAATTTCCTTCTGAAATCACGCTTGCAGCTGAAATGTACATCATTTGCCATCAACGGTTTTTGTAATTGATTAGAGAGAGTGATAGATTTTTAGGGACAGAAGGGACTATTAGATCATCTAGCCTGACTTCCTGTACAACACAGTCTGTAGGATTTCACCCAGTTACCCCGGTACTGAGCCCAATAATTTGTGTTTGACTAAAGCATATTTTCCAAAAAGGCATCCAGTTTTGAGCTGAAGACATCAACTTTCTTGGTAGCTTGTTCCAGCGGCTAATCACCTTCCCTGTTTAAAAAACAAACAAAAAAAGTTCCTTATTTATGATTTTAATTTATCTGGCTTTAACTTCTAGGCATTGCTTCTTGTTGAGCCCTTCTCTGCTAGATTAAAGAGCTAGTATTTTCTCCCTGTGAAGTTACTTATATACCACAATCAAGTCATCTTGCAATCTCATTCTTGAGAAACTAAACGGATTGAATTTATGCATTTCGCACAGTAATACATTTTCTACAGCCTTCAAATCATTTTTGTGGCTCTTTTCTGCACCCTCTCCAATTTTTAAACATCCTGTCAAAAATGTGAACACCAGAACCATACACAGTATTTCAGTATCTGTCTTACCAATGCCATTTACAGAGGTACCATAGAATCTCAGAGTTATGAACACCTCGGGAATGGAGGTTGTTTGTAACTCTGAAATGCTTGTAACTCTGAACAAAACATTATGATTGTTCTTTCAAAAGTTAACAACTAAACATTGACTTAATACAGCTTTGAAACTTTACTATGCAGAAGAAAAATGCTGCTTTACATTTTTTTCCCCATAGTTTGTTTAACACAGTACTGTACTGGTTTGGGGTTTTTTTTTCCTCTTTCTGCTGCTGCCTGATTGTGTACTTCTGGTTCCAAATGAGGTGTGCGGTTGACTGGTCAGTTCGTAACTCTGGTGTTAGTAATTCTGAGGTTCTACTGTAAAATAATTTCTCTATGCTTACTCACTACTTGTAAAGTGAAAGTAAAAGTCCTAGGATGAGGTCAGACCTAGGCATGCTTTGTCTGTTTGTTTTGTTGAAGATTAAAAAGGAAGACATGGTCTCTATCCTGAGGATGGTTGCAGTCTAAGAGTCCAGTTCAGCAAAGCCTTATTCATGTGCATAATCTCAAACTGATTTCAGTTTGTAAGCTTGGGCTATGGGGGCCCGATCCTGCAAACACTTTGTGGTAAGCAATTGAAGAGTCTGTCATTCAGGGAAGAGACTTCCATTTATTATGCGTATGTACAGTGTCTGGTACAATGGGGCCCAGCCTAGTTGTATCCTTTAGGTGCTACTGCAATATAAATGTTAAATTTGTTATAATAATTCATATCAATCAGAGAAGGATTAGACACTAAAAACCTGATTAAGAGCTCACTGAAATCAGTGGGAGTCTTTTTCATTCATTTCAATGGGCTTTGGATCACGCTCTGAATTAGAGGCTTCTTTCTTGATTAAAAAGCATTTGAAGGCCACTATATAGCATTCCTAATCCTCCCCGTCCCCCACCCTGAGGTTTTATAAATAAATAATGGCAAAAAATTATTAAATAATGTTTCTTATGAACTGTGCAATTTGGAAACACGTATTCTTCTTCAGATGTAAATCAGTGACAGAGATGTAGTTAGTGAAAATATATCTTTAACTTTACAAAAGGTTGCAAAATAACACCTTGTTTTTAAAGTCAGTGAGACTGGCAGTGATGGGGCGAAAAAGTTGATGTGCTGATCAACTGGAGTGCTGCAGAGACTATAAACTAAAAGTCAGAAGGAGGAAAGAACAACAAAAAGAAATCATAACAGCAGAAAATCTATTGGAAACAATCCATTACCTACTCCTATGTTTTTCTCTGCAAATTAGACTGTGCCTCACTGTCTGTCTCTTTTGACTAGGTCTAATAAATCTTAAACATTTGGTTTATATTTTTTCCTAAGAAACTTTGAAGGAATTATGGAGAAAATCAAGACATGTCTTTAAAAATTCTGATCAGGTTTCCTCTGGAGTCTTGCTGCTGGAAGAATGTCTTATGGGTAAATTTCCACTCTCTCAGCAGGGCAGTGTTTTGCATGAACTAACTCCCAGGAGAAAATGTTGTGTGCTTATTCTATACTACAAAGCTTAAACAGAATCTCCATATTAAACTGACCAGAATGGGGGAGGTGACCTGAAAGAGAGGGGTGTGCGGAAGGGGCGTGGGGGGAGAAAATGGTTTAGATTTCAGGAGCCAGGCATTGCTATTCACAAAATTAAAAATCTGTGAAATATTTCTATCAATATTCAGCAATGGTTTATTACTTAAAGCTGTTACAATATGTTAATATTACCTTAGCATAAATATACTTGTTAATAAAATGAGATAAAGCTCCTCAAACAAGAAATCCTTTTATCAAGAAATTGTAAAAGCCTTTAAAATTAAGAGAAATACTCCCCTCCACACCCTTATATTGCTTGGACCAGGAAATGTAGGGACAGATTTTAACCTCTGATAAATCAGTGTAAACCTGGTATAAATTTACTGACTTCACTTGAGTTACTTGGGATTAACACTGTCTTAACTGAGATCAGAATCTGGCCCTTAGTCTGCTTTTGTAATTAATTTTAACTCTCAATGTCTGAGAACTAGATTTTTTTTTAAAAAATCATATTTTTTGTAATGAAATGTATTTGTTACCTGGCATTATATATAAAACTGTGACTCTTAAAACTATATGTTTTTTTTAATATTCACTAAAAAGTGGCTTAACTTCTTATTCTTTTTTGATACATACTACAATACTAATATTGCTCATTGTTAGAAGGCTATTTCTTGATACGGTTCTGTGATTCAATACTTTTAATTATCTTTTTATTACAGCATGTACCAGGTCCTAACATACAGAGGATTTACTGATAAAGCCATATACCACTTGTATTGCATCCTTTTATAGTCATTTTTATAATGGTATCTAACTAATAAAATGTTATCTTATTCATTCAATTTGTGTGTAATAAATCAACACCCTGTTCTCTTTCTTGCCATGCAGATATCAGTATAAGTATGTGTGACTGTGTGCATGTACTAAACCTGATGACTGTGCTTGCATACAAATGGAAATTAGCTTAAGAGCATTTCATTAATGAAACTATAGCTGTTTGCTTGAGACCTGAGTAAAATTAATATTCTCTAAATAAAATAACATGGGCTTTGTTTTGCCTCATGCAAGTGTTTTATGATGCTTGAAAAAGATACAGCTTGTTTTTCTTCTATTCCAGTCAGCAATCTCATATCACTAATGAAATAAATAAACATAAACAGTGTGTTATTCTCTCTCCAATAGTTTTTTTAACTATATGATATACATATTGGTAGATTAAAGAAGGCTCAGTATCCCATACTTTGCATTTGGCCCCAAGAAAACAGCAATTTCATTGGAAGCTAGGCTACTAATATCACACGGATATGATAACATGACACACAAATGTCACTACATTGATATGGGTTCCTTATAGGCTTTCTTAGTCCATGAAGATGGTTTAAGCTTAAAAATATCTTTACACATATTTGGAGAAAGTATAAAAATAGGATTTGGCTTTTGTTGCCTACAGTAAAAATGTATCCATCATTTCATTTGTGATAAATATGGCAGGAAGAATAATTGTGACTTTCCTAATTCCTTCCTAAACCCAACGGTCACAGAGTTTCAAGACAAAATTTTTAAAAATTATATTAGTACAATGTTGAGAAAATTCAGATGTGATGGTTACTTTTTATAATTTTTTTTTACAGTGTGCACAACTTAATAAAGCATTGACCTTGAACCAGCTCACTAAGCCAAAAACATAAACACTAAAAACAGAAAAACTATGTCTTGGGCCACTGGTCTTTTGATAATTTCCATTTCTAGTGCTGTGTGTGGCTGCAAAATATTATAGGCCTTTCTTTGTTCCACATTTACAGCTTCCCCGTCTTCTGGACATGTGGCTGCCTCAGAGATCTTTTTGGTCTGTAGGTAAAATGTTTTGTTTTCTTGACTGTTATGCTGGTGGTAGAAAAACAACTCTCATAGGTCCTTTCTAGATGTGAAATGTAGATCATATTTAAAAATGTGTAACACATTTTTAAACATGTTTCACATCCTAGTATAGACAGGATTTAACATAATTTTTTTAAAATGACAGCTGATTATGGACAACCATAGGTTTTTCCCAGGTATTCTGGTCCTAATCTGGCTCTTGATCCAACTGTTTTATAGTTGGCAAAATTATCTTCTTTTCCTGCATTACCAGCATCAACTCATGGGTAGCTAAAAATGGGATCTAAAGGAGGGATATAATGGGATAATTTTAGTTCTTGTGTAGTCAGGCATGATTATCTTAGATATAAGTGTTAAATGGGATTTAGGAGTTATTACACAAATTGAGTAGTCTCTTGACTCGAGAAGTAAATTGTGTCTCTGTGTGAAAGGAGTATATAGATCCCTCTTCCTGGTTGAAACCAGAAGGGGTAAAAATCCTATCTCAAAGCAAGATATTAACAAGGTCTTCACTAACTCCAGCAGTTGCATTTCAGTTTGCCTATAGGAGAGTGGAGCTGGGTATGACGAGTTCGGTCACAGAGACCCGCTTAGCATTGTCCTCCAACGTGCTGAGATTACCTCTGAGCCTGTTTTCCCTGCCAGCTTGTGACTCCAGATCCCTGCCTTGTTGAGCCAGACATGCTAGCCTGCTGCAACACAGACCCAGGTCTGGTCCACACCCCCAAAGCTGCAGACTTAACTGAAAAGAGCTAAACAGGTCACCTGCCTCCAGCACCCAGACACCCAGCTCCCAATGGGATCCAAACCCCAAATAAATCTGTTTTACTCTGTATAAAGCTTATACAAGGTAAACACATAAATTGTCTGCCCTCTATAACACTGATAGAGAGATATGCACAGCTGTTTGCTCCCCTGGGTATTAATCACTTACTCTGGGTTAATTAATAAACAAAAGTGATTTTATTAAGTATAAAAAGCAGGATTTAAGTGGTTTCAAGTAATAACAGACAAAACAAAGTAAGTCACCAAGCAAAATAAAGCGAAAGAATGCAAGTCTAAGCTTAATACATTAAGAAACTGTTTTCCGCAGAGATGTTCCAATAAGCTGCTTTCACAGACTAGACGCCTTCCTAGACTGGACCCTGTCCCCTGGTACAGTCTTTGTTAGTTCCAGCAGACATCTTAGGTGGAAAGCCGGGGTATTCTCATGACTGGCAGCCCCCTTTGTTCTGTTCCACCCCCTTTTATAGCTTTGGCACAAGGTGGGAACCTTTTGTCTCTCTGGATCCCCACCCCTCCTTCCAAATGGAAAAGCATCAGGTTTAAGACGGATTCCAGTATCAGGTGACATGTTCACATGTACTGTGAGACCCCAGCCTCCATTCTTCCTGACCTGGCCCACACATACACAGGGAGGTTTGCAAGTAAACAGAGCCATTTACAACCAATTGTTCTAGTCAATTGGAGCCATCAAGATTCTAAACTACCATTAATACCCCACACGTTGCATAATTACAATAGGACCTCAGAGTTATATTTCATATTTCTAGCTTCATATACAAGAATGATACATGCAAATAGGATGAATACACTCAGTAGATTATAAGATTTGTAATGATACCTTACAAGAGACCTTTTGCATAAAGCATATTCCAGTTACATCCTATTCACCTTCATATGCTTTATAAAAATATGCATAGAGAGTGCAACATCCCACTGGGGTCATTTGTAATGATACCTTACAAGAGACCTTTTGCCTAAAGCATATTCCAGTTACATCATATTCACCTTCATATGCTTTATAAAAATATGCTTATAGAGTGCAACGTCCCACTGGGGTCAGCTGGTGATCTCCCCCCCCTCACCCCCTCCATCAAGGAGAAGGAATAAGAAGGGAATGGGTTCAGAAATAATTTGCCCTAGGATTTGAATACAAAGGGGAGTAGGCTCTTCCTGAGAGAGAAGCATTTTAAAAGACTGTAGTGGCAAGGAACCTTTCTCTTTTGTTTTTAACACTGGTTATGAAAAGCCACTTACTATGTGTTTGACTTCTGTCACAAGAGACATGTTTTTGATTGAAACAGCTGATCAACTGAACATGGCTAGTCTGCTTCTGTTGCAGACTGTTGGCTGGCTATACTTTAGTCTGATGTGCTGTATTCAAACATAAAACAAGAACTACTGGAGGTCACCCTGCATATGATGACAAGCTTGGAATCCTGAAAATGCCGATTCTATCACTATTATTCTTTTTGTGTGTGTGTGTGTACTGGAAACTTAGGCCACAATTCAGCAAAGCATTTAAGCATATGCTTAACATCAGTGTTACTGCTCATGTGCTTAAAGTTTAAGCATGTGTTTCTATTTTCTGGATCAAATTCATTTTTAAAACTAATTTTAATGTATAAACTCATTGATTCACTTCAAAATGCTCAGTAATGTGATTTGGGGGAGGATGCAGTTTATTTGTCACACCAAGCAAAGAGGCTGAATCCTTGCTTTTAAGTGCAAAACTCAACTCGGTATTATCTATGGAGCCATAAGTAATGCCTCTGTAGTATCCTGGATGGAACAATCCTGCTCTGTCAGGAAGAACAGGTAACTTGACCTATCTGGACTCTTCCATTTCTAATTTCTGTGCTATTATAAATGTAAGCTAACATGGCTAATGAAACTGCGCTCCTTCTCATATATGTGAGGCGATGGGAAGAGCTGGAGTCATGCCATGACGCTGGATTCTTTGTCTCTGGATTCAACATGATAATGGTGCTGCAAAATCTACCACTTCAGGGGAAATGCAGTGGCAGAGAAGTCCAAGCCCATAGCTGTCTCTAGTTCAACCAGCTTTAAATGGTTTGAAGTTGGTATGTGGGGCTCTGCAGGCTGCTGCCAGGACTTGTATTGAAAATGGTATGTTGTGATGCAGCCTGTCTGCTTCTAGTGGAACAGTTAATTAATGCACTAGCTGAGACACATAGGCCTGGTCTACACTACATGGTTAGGTTAACGTAAGCTGCCTTGCATTGATCTAGCTGTGGAAGTGTCTTCACTTAAATTTGGCTCCCACCGACGTAAGTGCCTCTCTACACTGATTTAGTAGAATCATGGTAGATGTAATTAGGTTGATGCTGTGTCCGTGTAGACACTGTGTTATTTACATTGACTGTTACTGGCTTTCAGGAGCCATCCCACAGTGCCCCACACTGACAATACAATGGATACAAGTACTCCTGGTGAGAACGCGCAGTGCTGACATAAGGAGCCAACTGTGTACACACACAAGCGGTTTAATAACTGTGGTGGCTGTATAATGACGTAAGTTAAGTCGACATAATTTTGTAGTGAAGACATGGCTTTAGAAGAGTAAGGAATGTGATCGTACGCGACTTGTGCCCTGATAGAGCCATAGTGTGAAACAGGATGGCGAGTGTTGATGATTCTTTGCTGAAAGTGTAATTGTGTGTGGTATGATAATGGCAGTATTGAGTTCCTAACAGGGTGAGGTGCCAAGAGATTAGGAGCACTGTAGCTCACGAAAACTTGTGCTCAAATAAATTTGTTAGTCTCTAAGGTGCCACAGGTACTCCTTTTCTTTTTGCGAATACAGACTAACCCGGCTGCTACTCTGAAACAGTGTAGAGTGTGTGTGTGTGTGAGAGAGGGTGAGATTTGCTTCATTTTTTTTCAGTCACAGGCCACACACCTGGCAAAACCCCCTGGGGTTGGTTGGTTGGTTTGTTTTTGTATGGCAGTGCCACTAAATCTGCCTTGAGTACTGCTGCTGTTATTGTATTACAGATATTTTTTGGCTATGGCCTTACTTTCTTTATTCACATTTGTGGCACTAAAATTACTCATTGCAGGGGCTGCTAACTCAAAGGAGAGAGATCTCTACTCCTATTTTTTTAAAGTAATCATACAAAATACAAGGCTACTTACCATCTAGCAACTTTTGATTGTTTTTAGAAATTTTTTTTAGTAATTTATTTATTTCCCAGTGGTTGTGTGGACGTCTTTCCATGCTAATGTCACCCTGGCTTTCTTTCTTTTTTTTTTTTTTTTAACAGTTGCACAACCGATCGCATAGTTTAGGTAAGGACTAGTGAGCCAGCCTGCTCAATGTCATGTTTTGTATTCAGCGACTAAACTGTGTACTGTACTAGAATGTTATTTTTTTCCTGTGCTGAAATTCACAAAAGGTACCTCAGGTTTTTGAAGGGGTGGTCATGAAATCAGAAAAAAAAAAAAAAGTGGGGGGTGAAAAATCTTTGTTTTTCTGTTGTCACATTATCACGCAGGTCTACAGATTATTAAATTGTACAAGGAAAAGTGTTCATGTACAATCAAACTATTTTAAACATAAATTGGCTCACAGAGAAGTGATTTAGAGCAGTGCTTCTCAAGCTATCTGATGTGGGGGACCGGCAATTTTTTTTTCCAATTTGCGCGCAGACCAGCAGCCGATGGCTCGCGGACCCGCACCAGGCCGCAGACCACCAATTTGAGTAGCACTGATTTAGAGAGTGTTTGGGCTTGATCCTACAGGGTGCTAAGCACTCTGTCCCTCATCTAGCAAAGCATTTTAACAACTGCTTAACTTTAATCACATGAGTCATCCCACTGAAGTTAACATTAAGTACATGCTTACAAGTGCTTTGCGAGATTGAGGCTAGAGTGCTCAGCACCTTGCAGGATCAAATCCTTTAGGTACCATCTGGCAGAAAAAACAGAATTTTCCTAAGGAGGGGGCCCAGGCTATCTGCCAAGTAGCAGAGGTCACTACAAAAGCCTGCATTTGCACACCTATTACACAGACCGTTAAAATCCACCTTCACACCACAGAGACCTGTGGGACAAGCTAATCAACGTACAACCAAGTGCCACACAGCTCTGCGCATGCACTACATTCCCGATTTCCTTGTTGGTGGGATCTTGCCTTCAGAAAGGTATGCACATCATCTGTATAGGGTTCTATCTGATGAGGTTCAATAAGGATAAGTGCAGGGTCCTGCACTTAGGATGGAAGAATCCAATGCACCGCTACAGACTAGGGACCGAACGGCTAGGCAGCAGTTCTGCGGAAAAGGACCTAGGGGTGACAGTGGACGAGAAGCTGGATATGAGTCAGCAGTGTGCCCTTGTTGCCAAGAAGGCCAATGGCATTTTGGGATGTATAAGTAGGGGCATAGCGAGCAGATCGAGGGACGTGATCGTTCCCCTCTATTTGACATTGGTGAGGCCTCATCTGGAGTACTGTGTCCAGTTTTGGGCCCCACACTACAAGAAGGATGTGGATAAATTGGAGAGAGTCCAGCGAAGGGCAACAAAAATGATTAGGGGTCTAGAACACATGACTTATGAGGAAAGGCTGAGGGAGCTGGGATTGTTTAGCCTGCAGAAGAGAAGAATGAGGGGGGATTTGATAGCTGCTTTCAACTACCTGAAAGGGGGTTCCAAAGAGGATGGCTCTAGACTGTTCTCAATGGTAGCAGATGACAGAACGAGGAGTAATGGTCTCAAGTTGCAGTGGGGGAGGTTTAGATTGGATATTAGGAAAAACTTTTTCACTAAGAGGGTGGTGAAACACTGGAATGCGTTACCTAGGGAGGTGGTAGAATCTCCTTCCTTAGAGGTTTTTAAGGTCAGGCTTGACAAAGCCCTGGCTGGGATGATTTAACTGGGAATTGGTCCTGCTTCGAGCAGGGGGTTGGACTAGATGACCTTCAGGGGTCCCTTCCAACCCTGATATTCTATGATTCTATGATTCCTGTGCTTTGCATTGCTGCATGGCACATGTATATTGTCGCCAGGCGACATCTCTCCTTCCAGCTCAGATGCGGAAGAGATGAAGGAGGCAGTGTAAGGAGATGGCGACGCAGGGTTCTGGTAAGCGTGGAGCCAGATCTGTGAGCCCCGGGGACTGGAGTGTCAGGAGAAGCCATTGCCCCCACTCCAGGCTGTGTTGGTTGCTGATAGCTTCAGTCACCACTTCTTCTTCCCCATCTCCAAGGACTGGCGCAAGTTGAGAGGCTGTATGGGCCTCTCCCCTCCTGCCCTCCTCCCATCAGAGAGACCTACGCTGTATGGCCAAGAGGGAAGTGTCTAGCCCTTCCCCTCCTTATTGCACCTCTACCATCTGGATCCCTTAAACATGGAATGAAACCTCTGACATTTTCTCGACTGGATACTGGGACTCTGGAGTCATAGGTTCTAGTCCTAGCTCATTCACAGGCCTGATGACAGACTTTGGGCAAGTCCCTTTCCCCATGTGTGCTTCAGTTTCCTCATGTGTAAAAATGGGGTAATGATACTGACCTTTTTTAAAGTGCGTTGATACCTACTGATGAAAAGCACTATATAAGAGCTAGGTTTTATTAGTAGTGGTAGTAATAAAATATCTTTGTCAGCTAGAACTCTGGTTAGGGAACAGTTCTCAACCAGCAACCATCAACTGCAGGCCCTGATTCTGCAAACAGTTACACAAACTTTAGTAACCATGAAAAGTCCCGTGGGTGAGACTGATTTTCAATGGGACTGCTTACAGTCGTAAAGTTAAGCACCTGTGTAACTGTTAGCATATGTGCCCCAATTCTGCAAACATATAAAGCCCTGACATAATTTGGGGGAGAGGATTATGTCTATTACTGTGTCATCTCCATGTCCCTACCAGGTTTTACTACCTGGCATGCTCTAAATGTCTTTCCCCAGGGTTGCACCCTTGGGGTGAATGGCAGCATGTTTTCAGGAGAAATGTGGAATTAGTTCTTTCCTGTGGTCTGCCAGAGTCTGAATTTGGTCACCACGAGGAGGGCCTGGGCAAGATCACCGTTATCATCCTGTCAGGTCCCCAAAAGATGTGGCCTCCTTGCAGATCGAGTGCCACCTGGATTGATCTCTGGCTAGGTCTGTGAGAGAGCAAAGGGACTGAGAGAGAGTGAGGTAGCTTCTTGCAGAAGACTTGAAGCCTGGAGCAGGCTTGCTAAATGAGTCAACCAGAAACACCTTCTGCGGGATGGAAACCTCAGGTAACTGGTTCCTTAGAAGAGAGCTGAAGTAGTTCTTGAAGCAGAGGGAGGTGACGCTAGGAAGTCTGTAAGGGAATAAGCTCTGAGGAGGGCAGCTACACGCTGAAACCAGAACAGGGCACCTCCGAAGAACTGACAAAAGGACCCTGTGAAGGAACCCTCTCACTCACCCAGGCTCTGCAGTAAGAGCCATGCTCTGCGACAGACTGAGTTTTGCTTTTTGAGTTAGTTTGTCCGAATAAATCCAGACCCAATAAGGGTGGTGATTGGATGAACAAATGTGTGGGGTCTGTTTAAAAAGGGCCTGGAAGAGGGAGAATAAAGAGAAGGGCAGTGCAGAGGCCACGAGGGTGCATGGGGGATGCCAACTCATTCATAAGGTGCTTGTCATGGTCTGGCTGTATATTCAATTTATAGCTATCACTGGCATTTTATTGTGCCACAGAAGCTTCTGGTGTCCCGGTGATCACTGGCCATGTTTTAGCATTCCTTGGTACACATGATTTGGAATCTGTTTATCTTCCATTCTAATAATATATCCATACCAAGAAAACCACTGAAACCAAACTAGTTCGGATGGAAGCAGTTGCTAGGTTCAGTTTTGAATATCCTTATTTCTGATCTTGTTCTGCCACTTGATATGGAGCAGCTAATGAAGACGACTAGAATCGAAAACATCAGTTCAGTTTTCTTCAGCCTTCCTCAGTGCCCATGTTTCACTTCCATACAATAGAGTTGGTGTAACCATGGTTCTGTAGATCCACCATTTTTCATAGCAAGTCTGATGCCATGGTGTCCACACACAGGCCGCTAAAAGGCCTGAAACAATGGCAGCAGCTGCTATATGAATGTCCACATCTTTTGAACACCCTCCAGAACTGTCTATGATGCTACCCAAATATTTGACAGTTGTCACCTGATTGACGTCCCATCCAGACAGGTTAATAATGAGCTGATTGTAATCTGGATTTGGAGGCTGCTTGATGGTAATTGCCAGGGATATAGTTTCATGCTGATTAATTACCAGACCAATGTGTTCTGCTTGTTGCCCAAGCAGACTGGCCATCAGCACTGGGCAAGATGCTTTTGCTCAATTTAATCTATAATCTGGCAGAGATATATTGTGCCAGTGTTGGTGGGGATGGGATAGGCTTATTGGTCATGTATTTTGGGTGAGAATTACAGCAAATATTTGGATATAAAGTTTTGTGGCCATAATATACTTTATTTTAATTTTGCACTTGTGTTGTGGTTCAAATACAAGACAGAACAAGGCTTTAAGCAAGCAAGCAGACTGGTCTGCTGACGGCTGGTCTCCTGTCAGCTTTCCACCCTCTCTTTTATTCTTTCTCTCCCCCCGCACATTACATACTCCAACAGATAAAAGGAATACACTGGCTTTGTTTAATATTCTTATTTACCAATATCTATCTACCGCATTCCTTGCTCTCGGACCTTGAGCCCAGTCCTGGGAGGCTTCCCACGGTTCATGTCATCTGGGCGAGATTCCAAGGTTCATGCCCTTGAGAGGAGCCATGTGTGCACTGCTCCTACACAACACTCCGGGTGTGCCCTGAATGTTGCCAAGTGCATGAACCTTGCATGAATGCTACATCCCCTCCTTTTTTGTTTATTTGTTCTCGGCCATCTCATGGTAGCCATCAATTTGCTTTTGCAAGCCATTAACTCCCGGACAGACAAGGTCATAACTCGTGGAGCCTGCAGGTCTCGACAAAGCCTTAACAAAAAGGAAATACGTTGCACACAGCAACAGCAAAAAATAAGCCCAAGAAGTGTAGTTGGCCAGGCCCCAATTAGCCATGCTAGAGTACTGGGAAGAGAGGTTCGCGTAAGCAGCGAGCATCGTCTCATTCCCTGTTTCCTCAGGGTGATGACATACTGGAATAAGGCACGTACCTAACAATTCTTCAGCTGCTACAAAATCAGATAAACAAAAGTGGGTAACATTTGCTATTGAAGCCAATCTTTCGCATAGGTTATATGTCATTCGGGCCCTAATGGAGGAGGCGCTCCCGAGTCAACCCCTACAGGAAATAGCAGGCACATAAGGCACACAATCAATACAGAATTAGCAGTGATTTGGGCGAGAATGGCCACAAACAGAGTCTCAGGAATCTCTGGCTGTTGGTTTGCTGCCAGTCTTAGTTGAGCCGTGGCGACTAATGCTTTCACTGCTCCCCATGTCACGGGCTGGCTTGGGATGCTACGTCTCCTCTATCTCCGTCCCGTCATTGTCGACCCGGGAGGCACCGCGTTCTCCTCCAAAGTCAGCTGAAACTCCAGTATGGGGTTCAACAGCCCCTGGTGCCATGCCATGTTGTTTAAGTGCCGGTCGCACACACCGAGCTGGAACCCACAACGGTCCTGCAGGGAGAGATACAGCAGCATATCCCCGACCCCAAGTAATTAAAGGTACTGGGCCCAACCATTGCGGATTTGGCAGCTGACAGTAATAGACACGCGGTCTTTCCCGTACCTTGGACTTATGAAAATGCCAATCCGCGGGGGTCTGCTGATCTGTATTCAGTGTTAAATTATTTAAAGTAAACAAAAGGACATGCAATTGTTGCTGAATGTCTCCTAAGGTTCGGAGACGCAGCTCCCCTTGCTTTAATTGTTTGTCAAGCAAGGTTTTTAGCGTGCGATTTGCACGTTCAACAATGGCTTGGCCTGTGGAATTATAAGGGATCCTGTGTTTGAGACGGACGTCCCATTGGGCACAAAAGGTGGAGAGGGCTGTGGAGCAATTGGCTGGGACATTATCCATTTTTATCTGGCTCGGGCGACCCATAACAGCAAAACAGGCTAGCAAGTGGTGAATAACTTTGGGAGTGGCTTCCCCACGCGTGGGGTCGCCCAGATGAATCCCGAATAGGTATCAATGGAAACATGTAAAAACTAATAGGGGCGGAATTGTGGCACGTGAGTGACATCCATTTGCCACAGCTGATTCGCTGCGGTACCTCTGGGGTTAATGGCATAAGAAAAGGTAGGGGCAGCAGCGGCACAGTGGGGGCAGGAACGAACAATAAAACGTGCATGATCAGCAGGAATGTGAAACTGTCTGGCCAAAACAGAGGCAGACTGATGAAAAAAGAAATGGCTTTCGATGGGGTCAGAAAAAAGGGAATTTACCTGACCATGTAACGCGCGATCAGCGCGCGCATTGCCTTCAGTAAGTAGCCCAGGCAGAAGGGTATGACTGCGAATATGAGCAACAAAATAAGGGAACTTACGAATGGTGATGAGATACTGTAAGGACAAAAACAGGTGAAGAAGGTCTGCATCGACCTGAGGGGTAATGAGGGCAAGGGGTAAATAATCAATTACCTGATAAACATAATGGGTGTCCACAATTAAATTAAAGGGACAATCAGCAAAAAATTGAAAGGCCAAAATAACAGCAGCCAGTTCTGAGCGCTGCGCGGAACGCTGAGGCAGCGTAAAACGAGAATGCCAACGAGGGGAGTCACCTAATTGATAGGTGACAACACCTCGATGTGGAGAGCCATCAGTAAAAAGAGTGATAGCTGAAACAATAGGTCGAGAGCGGCTAAGACGATGTACGATTAGTGGCACCTTTTGTGTAATCACCAACCGAGGATTTTTTGGGGGATTATAAGAAATCTCTCCCACATAATCACAAAGAGCAACCTGCCAGGCCAAGGCGGTGTGGTACAAGGAATCAAATTCACTACGTGATAAGGGGAAAACAATGGCAACTAAATCAGTGCCCATGAGTTGCACTGCACGGTGGCAGGCTTTACAAACAAGGTCGGAGAGGGCGTCTAAATAAGGATAAATGTTCCGAGGAGGAGTGGAAGAGAAATATATCCACTCTATGATAGAGACGGCTGTGTCTGTACGAGGTACAAACAGAGCCGCAGTAGGCGTATGAGGGGTGGCAAGGAGAACCAACCGCAGGGGACGAACCTCAGTGAGTCTATCCACAAACTGCTGACTCAATACTGCATTGATCTGTCGAATGCAGGCAATGTGCTCCTCAGTGATGGCAAGAACTGCGCCCGGTGCCCGAGCTCCACGTAGGAGCTCTAACAACGGCTGCAGCATCGATGTAGGGAAACGGAAGTAGGGTCGAATCCAATTTAAATGACCCAAAATTTGTTGTAATTTAATGAGGGTTAGGGGTTGGGGTAGGACCACTTCCGGGCGAACAGGGGCATCATAGGTTTGTAGAACCTTATGCCCGAGATATTGGTAGGGATAAGAGCGTTGGATTTTTTCTGGTGCCACTAACAGGCCATTTTGGCCAAGAATCTGAGACAAATATTCAAGCTGTTGTGCCGTGACCTGGGGACCACTAAGCAAAATGTCATCCATATAATGGTAGACCTTTAGTGTGGGGTATCGGGCACGAAAAGGGGCAAGGGCCCGATCCACAAAAAATTGACACAAGGTTGGACTATTTTGCATTCCCTGGGGCAAGGCCTTCCACTGATTCCTTTGAGAGGGTCACTGATTACTATATTCTGGCACCGTAAACGCGAATTTTTCGCGATCTTGTGGGCAAAGGGGGATTGTAAAAAAACAATCTTTTAAATCTAACACACAAAGCTGATCGGTTTGAGGAATTAAATTCGGGTTTGGCAACCCAAACTGCAAGGGGCCCATGGTTTGGATGCGTTTATTTATTTCCCTTAAATCATGTAACAGCCGCCATGCACCAGATTTTTTCTTAATAACGAACACCGGGGTGTTCCAAGGACTAGTGGAGCTCTCCAAGCGCTGTGCATGCAAATGTTGTTGCACAAGCGAATGAAGCGCTTTCAGCTTTTCTAGGGGGAGGGGCCACTGGTCAATTCATACAGGCTGTAAGGATTGCCATACCAATGGTAATGTGGAGGGCAAGGTGGGTGGGGGAGGGTTTTGGGCCATTATATATTAATATTGAGGGTGGTGTCCAGCTTTACAAGTAAGTCACGGCCCCAAATATTGAGGTGGACAGGGAGCACAAAAGGGCGGATTGTAGCAAGGGCACGGCCTCCTGGTTTAGAGACCGTGACCCAAGACAAACTTTGGCGCCCGGGTTTGCTACCCCCGATCCCCCACAACTCTTTAGAAGGAACTGTTGGCCAACTGACCAGCCAGTCCTGATCATGAATCACCGTAATGTCAGCTCCAGTGTCCATCAGCCCTGTAAAAGGAACATTATTTAAGAGAAGTGTTAACTGAAGTTTCGAGGGGCGGAGCGACAGTGTTAGAGCAACAAATTGAGAGGACGTGTCGTGAGACGGCGACGGAGACAGCGTCAATCCAAAGCCACCTCTGCTCCGGGCTCGATCCTCTGCGGCTGGCACCTGATAGGGGACTAAAATCAATTGTGCAATTGACCGTCCACGCGGGAGCGACTGCGGAAGATGGGTCCACACCTGAACCTTAATAACGCCGGTGTAATCGGCGTCAATGACCCCTGGGATGACAAAAAAACCCCTGTTTCCCAGCATGTGAGCGAGGGAGAACCAGACCCACAAATCTGGCAGGGAGAGGTCCCGTCACCTGTGTAGGTATGGTGCAAACCTCCCCCGGCAACTGAAAATCAGCATCCTCCTGCATGATCAAATCAAGCCCTGCACTTCCGGCAGTCGCCGCCCTCATGGAGTCTATGGATTGTAAGGCAGAGAAACAGTTGTCTGAGTGGGAAACACCCCCGTTTGATGGAAACCCATCGTGCGGTTTCCCGACCTGCTACGACACTGATGAGCCCAGTGATAGCCCTTCCGACACTTGGGGCACTTCTTTGAGGGGCAGGCGGGTGCCGTCGATGAGCGGCACTCCCGCTGAAAGTGACCCTCCTTACCACAGCGATAACAACACTTCCCTTCCTTCCTGCTTTTCCGCAGGGCGGAGGCCAGAACCCCAGCTTTATGTGCTTGTGTGCCGATGTTTTGGCACGCCCGCAGCATGTCCGACAGCTCTAGAATGCCAGCGGCTTGTGCCACCTGGAGAGCACGGCGGCAATCCTCGTTCGCATTTTCAACCGCCATTTTTAACAGAATCTCCTGAGCTGCCGCAGGGTTATCCACCTGTTGGAGGATAGCCTCCTGCAATCTGTTGGTAAAATCCATAAAGGACTCTGATGCACCCTGACGGATACTGGCAAAGCTTTTGGTAGGCTTGCCTGAATCCGGGACCTTCCGGAAAGCATGCTGAGCGCAGGCAGAAATAATGGGGAAGACAGCCTGCTGGAGTTGAGACTGCATCTGAACGGTAGCAAACGGGCCCTCACCTGCTAACTGCTCATAAGTGACACCTTGTGCTATATATACCTGGGCTTGGCGTTCCACCATCTGCCGATACTCACTAAGCCAAATAACATACTGACTGGGCGTCAGCATCATGCGCAACAGCGCCTTCCAATCTTCAGGGACCAGGGTGTACCCAGTACCTAGCCCTTCAAGGAGACCACATACATACATGCTAGTGAGGCCGAACTCGTGAATTGCTTTCTTTATGTCTCTGATCACCGAGTAAGGCAAACTGACCCAGTTTGCAAGCTGGTTGCCCTGGCCATCATCCTGCCAGGTCACCGGGCAAACTGAGACCAGATCAGCTAATTCTTCTGCTGTAAGATCTGGGCGAGTCTTCACCGCGTGAAGCATTTGTTGCACCAGCGAAAGCCCCTGAGCAGACGCGGATGACCCGCCGGGGGGCCCCGGAGCATGGGGCCCCACGGGGGGATGGTGACCACTCACCGGTTCCAGAGGGGAAGACAAAGGAGGTGGCAGTAATTGAGGCACTGGGGGCGAAGCAGGGGGAGGGATGGCTGCAGGAGCAGACGGGGGTGGCGAGATCGGCAGCCTCTCTATTGGTGCGAGGGAGGGCCTTTCCGAGGCGACACGCTGTATTGCGTTGCGGCAGAGGTGCCAGGCATGTAAAGCCTGCATGGGCACTCGAGGCTCTTTGTGCAATGTCTGGCCCGACCGCTCCCAGTCCGCTAGCTTAAGGGTTCCGGCTTCAGGGTACCAAGGGCATTGGGCACTCACGTCCTGTAGCAGGAGAGTGAGTTCTCGAGTGGGGCAATCATACTGAGCTTTATGCAGCAAATATTGTAGCTCATAGATTCATAGAAGGTTAGGGTTGGAAGGGACCTCAGGAGGTCATCTAGTCCAACCCCCTGCTTGAAGCAGGACCAATCCCCAATTTTTGCTCCAGATCCCTAAACGGCCCCCTCAAGGATTGAACTCACAACCCTGGGTTTAGCAGGCCAATGCTCAAACCACTGAGCTATCCCTCCCCCCCATTCATTGCGGTGTTGAACTTGCAAAGCAGAGAGGGAGCTTCCCATACTTACCACAATGAAAAATACTCACCGGGATCCGTGAAGCGGATGAGTGACGCGTCTGAAACCCTTGCCGGGTGAGGTGAGTGCTGAGGGCCCCACGTTTGGGCGCCAGTTGTTGCAGTTCAAATACAAGACAGAACAAGGCTTTAAGCAAGCAAGCAGACTGGTCTGCTGACGGCTGGTCTCCTGTCAGCTTTCCACCCTCTCTTTTATTCTTTCTCTCCCCCCGCGCATTACATACTCCAACAGATAAAAGGAATACACTGGCTTTGTTTAATATTCTTATTTACCAATATCTATCGACCGCATTCCTTGCTCTGGGGCCTTGAGCCCAGTCCTGGGAGGCTTCCCACAGTTCATGTCATCTGGGCGAGATTCCAAGGTTCATGCCCTTGAGAGGAGCCATGTGTGCACTGCTCCTACACAACACTTCGGGTGTGCTCTGAATGTTGCCAAGTGCATGAACGCTACACACTTGCATTAAAATTCTTTTCATACAACCAGTGTATTTCATTTAAAAATCAATGTGTATAAGCAAATAGCTGGTTTTTCTAAGAGTTCTGTAATAACAAGGGGTTTTGCATCTTTGAAACTCAGTGATTCTTCTGATTTTTTTGAAGATGACACTACTGAGTTAAGCAATGAATGGCTGTACAGTTTTGATTCTGTATATGGTGGTTGCTGTTTGAATTGTATTATTAATCTTTGAAATTAAATAAGGTTATTAATACAATACAACATGTCTAATTTTTCCCACTTTAAGAAGATGACTACATAGTTTCCCAATGGAAATTAAGCCATCAAAAACAAAACACAGCGCCCCCAACACAAAGCAAAATTCCCTTACGTGGCACTGAAGACTAGACTATGTTGTCACTTTATCCTTAACTTATTCTTTTCTGCCAGAGTAGTATTACAGTGTGTATGGTACAACGATGTTGTGGACTGATCTAATTACTATGGTCTGGAAATGAACTTTTATGATTAAAGCCTGTGCAACACCTGGGGCCCTAGTGAGACAAGTGAAAAACAGGGTATTAATCTGATGTAAATCATGAGTTTATTCACTGAAGGTAATACTTAGACTGGAGTAAAATTGGCATGAGATTATTACAGTAGTTACTATCTTTCCGGGGTCCAGCTGTGTGCTAACTATCTAACAGAATCAAGTAAAAACATAGACTTTGACCCAAAGTCTAAATTCTACATGACAAAGCAAGTGAGTCATAAACTGACAAGAAGTTGGTACTAAGGACAAGGGCGACAATAAGATCACAAGGTTACTCAACAAGGCATGAATGCATAGTGATGGTCTCATCCTTTTTTGAAATCAGGAATTGAATCAGTGCCCATATTTCCTATTTATTTTTTAACTTCCTTAATTTTGAGGGGTTCATCAGAACACGGTTTTATATTTACATTCTAAAAATTGTTATAATTATTATGGTATATGAATTCAGTAACAGTGGCCAGAAGTTTCGCAAATAATAATGAGGGAGTTACTGACGCCTAGATTCCTTGTGGAAGTTGTAGGAGTCTGCATCCTGCCATCAGAAAATAGATGTCAGGGAAGTGGGAATGCTGTCAAAGAAGGATGTGACTGGACCAACAGTGCTAAATTTTTGTTGCTGTTTTATTTGTGGGATTTCTAGGCTAGTAGCAAGAGACTAAGGACTGCAAGAACTCCCACTTCAACAGTCTTAGTAAAAAGATACTGGTGGAACCTAGTGCCATCTCTCCAAATTGAAGAATATTACTCATCTTTGTTTCTAGCAAACCTAAGCAAACCATAAATGCATTTATCCATATATTGTCACTTAAGTCATTGCCATCCAGGTGTCCTTGAGGTGCAGGGCACAGGGGAAAGATAGTCACCATTGGGAAAGAGAAACACTTTTACTGAAAAACAGGAAAATGTTGTTACATGTATCAGAATTCTTAATGCTGCCTCTTTAAACTGATGGTATTTTGTGTTCTCTGCCATCTGATTTATTAGTAATTAATCCATCACATCTGGTCTCTGTCCAAATGGCAGCATATAAATATTATAAGGCAAGTGAGATGAAACAGCCCTGGGATTTCTTTCATAGTGGATCTATGTAAGTGTGGAAGTAAAAGGGTCGGTTGATTCATAGTACCATGCCAGAAAGGGTCTAACCAAGAACAGGCAGCATCATGCAATTTTTCTTATGTGATCAGGTGCTTTATATCTATTTTCCACCCCCTCACACCCCTACACCTTCATTCCTAGAATTTACCATACCAAAAGTGGCGGGGGAAAGGAACAATATTGATATTTATGTAAAACGGTCTTTTCCAAATATGTATTATATTTATACTTGTCAATGGCACCGTCACTAACAACAGCAAATGAAAATTCTTGGGAGACTTGTTCAGAGGGTTAATAATGGGAGATAGTGTCTTTAGGCTGCTGCTTTGAGGCTGGCCAGCCCAGCTCACTAGCGAGCTACAGACATTGTCAGTAACCCATCTTCAAACAATTGCCACTCTCAGTCCAGTTCACAGTGGATGCATCCACATTATATTATCTAACTGGTACCCTTTTTCAGATTTGGTAGACAGGCCTCGGCATGGACATGCTTACAGGTGGTCCCTGCAAGTCAGGGTTGAGACATTTCAGTGAGGTACTTTGGGGTAATTTGCATTGCTGCTTTTCTGTGTCATCAGAAAGAGAAGTTAAATGTCTCATGCTGTCAACTTTTGGACCATTAAACACATTGAAAGAATAAACAGGTCTGAGTCACACAAACGTTTGCTTTAATAGCCTCCTTGTGAGTTTTGAGAAGTACACATAAGCAGAATGTTGCCACCAGGTGGAAAAATGTTCATAAGTGATTGAATGTGTCATGCTGTCTGGAGTTGCTCACAGTCCTGAGTGCCAACCTCAGGGCAGACTGCCAAAAAGCAGGGCAGAGATCCCAAACTGGTTGTATGTTCTATAATTAGATTTCACCAACCCAGTAACAAGTGTGAACTCCTAAAGCACTATAACAGTCTAACCATGGAGTCACGGACAGTCCCCTTGGACATTCCAGTCTATACTGCCACCCAGGCAAGCTGGATTTAGTGATTGATGGTTGCTATACATCAAAGATGACAAAATATTCAGGTTGCTCCCAGTCCCAAGAGACCAGTCACTTACCCAGGTCAATTTTTACCTTAGTTCTCATACCAAAGACAACACTTTTGTAGCCAATCCTATAGGAAACTATCTAAGATTTATTAACTAAGAAAAGAAATGAGAGTTATTACAAGGTTAAAGCAAGCAAGCATATATACACAAATGACAGGTTGCAGAGTAGCAGCCGTGTTAGTCTGTATCCGCAAAAAGAAAAGGAGTACTTGTGGCACCTTAGAGACTAACAAATTTATTTGCGCATAAGCATCCGATGAAGTGAGCTGTAGCTCACGAAAGCTTATGCTCAAATAAATTTGTTAGTCTCTAAGGTGCCACAAGTACTCCTTTTCTTTATACACAAATGAGTTAGTCTATGGTTCCAAAAGGTGACAGAGTTGTAGTAATTTGTCAGTTCTGAATGTCTTTTAGGGCTAACCAAGGCTGATCCTGGGGATCTCTGGTTCTGTTTCATAGCTCCGGCCCTGTGAGAGTCCAAACAACAAAAGATTGCCAGCTATCTTTATTTCTTTCTTCCACAATGAATCCTTTTGCATATAGCCTCTTCATGGGTGTAAGGGGCAATTAACAAAGCCTTTGTATTGTAATGTCCCACAATGGCCCATTTAGTTTTGATAGGCCTTTTTGATGGACAGGAGAATCCCTCCTGACTGGGTTCACAGTTTCAGAGAACACTTTTTTTTTTTTTTTACACGTAGAAAACAAAAACTTAAATATTACCTTACAGCATGTGATAAAAATATAATTTGAGATTAATTCATGCAGCAATTTACAACCATTTCATAAAGTCTAAACACATTGTTATAAATCCAGTACCCATTTTACGCATACTGACACATAAGCAAAAGAAACTGGTTTCCAGCAATGAATTTGTAAGTGCTTGGCTCAGGCCCATAGCCTGGTCTGCCAGCATCACAGTATATATCTGACTACCTTACTCTTAAGGAACAGTGAAACTATTTTAAACATCTTCAGAAACCAAAATAGCAATGGCTTTAAGAGGGTCATCAATGCAGCATACAGTAAAATATATGAAATACACAAACCTCAGGGAACTAAGAATATGGACCACATGTTCTAACTAAAGGTAGACTCATACTAGGACTACTAATCCATTCCCTCCCCAGTTTCAGGATTGGTGTATTCATTAGATTCAGATCCTCAGATTTAAATTGGCCCTTATGGTTTTTGATCCCAGATCCGATATAAAATGTAAAAATAGGTATTTTTTAAATCTAGTTCATTTTATGTTGTATGTAGGTGTTTCTTTGTCAATAGTTAGAATAGATACTGGTACCTCTAAGATGAGCATGCTGAAAGCCCCAGTATAAAAGGAGAGCAGACCAGCAACGCTTTTCTACTTTGCTTAAAAAAAGTCATATCTAATTGTACCACTCTCAGACTTAAAACCAGAGCTTAGGTTCTAAACTTCTGAACTACAAACATGTTTTGCTGTGTTAGGGGTCCTCTGTACAAACATAGATTTGACTGCTTATGTCAGGAACAATTGGCAAGTGATTTCCCTTTTTGATCTTATCAGCATCTCTATGTCTTATCTCTCTGCATCTAAATTAAGATGTCAAAATGGGGAAGAAAATTTTTGCTGAACTTCTAAATCCATGTGAATCAAGGCTGGGTTAAAATTTAGTAACCAAAAAGTACCTTTCTAGGTTTATGTTCCATGAAAACAGCTGAAATACAGCCACCTACAACCTTTTCATCCCCTTATTTTCTAAGAACTCATTTGAGCTTTTGCTCCCATTCCTGATTCTCAAAATTGCCTTCCGTATCTGATCTGCATTACAGAGCTGCTCTATTTCCTGTTGCTGATGTGCCTCAGAATCTTGTATGTCAATAACAATGAGAGCTTCAATTCACAGTACAGATCTATAGAAACATTTTATTTCTTCTTTGGGTGTGGGTCTCTGTGTGTATTCCCCTGTGGGTAACCATGCACTCCATGCACCTGAGACTGGAGAATTCTTGCAAGTGGGGTCCATTTGTCTGCGTCTGCACCCCTGCTCTCCTCCTGTGCTGCACGGACAGTGTAAATGGCAGGGTGGACTGACTGCTTCTCCAATTCCTTCTTATTGCTGCATGGCCTAAGTCAGAATCCTCCAGTGTCCAGGCTGATCCTTCTCTTCTCCTGTAAATATTCAAGTTATATTATTGTTTTAGTCTATAATAGTTTTACAGATTCCACTCTGGGAAACCCATCATTTTGTATGGATCGTTGGGATTATTTTTTTCCTGTGCATTTATCCACATTGAATTTCATCTGCCATTTTGTTGCCCAGTCACCCAATTTTATGAGATCCCTTTGTAACTCTTCACAGTCTGCTCTGGACTTAACTATCTTGAGTAATTGAGTGTTGTCTGCCAACTTTGCCATCTCACGGTTCACCCCTTTTTCCAGATCACTTATGAACAAGTTGAACAGCACTGGTCCCAGTACAGACCCCTGGGAGACACCACTATTTACCTCTCTCTGTTATGAAAATTGGCTATTTATTCCGACCCTTTGTTTCCTGTCTTTTAACTAGTTACTGATCCATGAGAGAACCTTCCCTCTTATCCCATGACTGCTTACTTTGCTTAAGAGCCTTTGGTGAGGGACCTTGTCAAAGGCTTTCTGGAAATACACAATATCCACTGGGTCACCCTTATCCACATGTTTGTTAACCCTTTCAAATAATTCTAATAGATTGGTGAGGCATGATTTCCCTTTACATAAAGCCATGTTGACTCTTCCCCCAACAAATTGTATTCATCTGTGTGTCTAATCGTTCTGTTCTTTATTATAGTTTCATTCAATTTGCCTGGTACTGAAGTCAGGCTTACCAGCCTGTAATTGCCAGGAATACCTCTGGAGCCCTTTTTAAAAATCAGCATTACTTTAGCTATCCTCCAGTCATCTGGTACAGATGCTGATATAAGTAATAGGTTACATACCACAATTTCTACAATTTCATATTTGAGTTCCTTCAGAATTCTTGCAGGAATACTATCAGTTCTTGGGGACTTATTACTGTTTAACGTATCAATTTGCTCCACTCTTACTCTTATTTCAGAAGAAGAGAATATCTACGTATGGAGTTCATCAGGACTAGTTAATCCACTTTAGGAATAAGGGAGGATGACTTTAAAGCCTAGTGAAAATTGCAGGTGTTTTTTGTTGTTGTTGTTTTGAGACTTCATGGCAATACCATTAAGGATCAAATTTCATGGAATATGCACGACTGCCAAGTTTACTCTGACTTGCTGCAATTGTTTTCAGCAGTGGGGAGGTGGAAGTGGGTGTTGTGCATCCTGGCCTTGTGCTAGGTGTGGCTTGTAGTGTGTGGTGGTGGCAGCATCACGTAGGGCCTTCAGTTTCGGGGGATGCTTGGCAGCCAAATTTATGTGAGGCATACTAGCCAGCGTCGCCCCTGCTTGGAGCACAGGCAGCAGCGGGCTCGGTGGAGAGGCAGAAACAGGAATCTCATGCTCAGTGCGGCTCATAGCACACGGCAACGTCATGTTGGAGCAGCAGTTTGAGGGGGACTCAGCAGCCGCTATTATGCAAGGTGCTGTAGCCAGCAGTGCCCCTGCTTGGAACGCACGCTGCGAGCTGCACAAGACCAGTGCGCGTGGGAGCCAGCTTCTGCCCGAGGCCACAGCTCCTTGTGTTCCAAGTGGCAGCAGCGCTAGTTACCGTGTCTCACATAAAATCAGCTTCCCCGCCCCCGAACTGCTGCTCCGACACGACACTGCTGTGCACTGTGGTCCACACAGAGCATGAGACTGCTGCACCCAGATGACCATTTCTGCCTCCCTGCTGTTGGAAAATTCATGGTATTGGGCTAATTTCATGATTTCCACACAGTCCATGAAATTGTGATTTTTTTCCACAGGGTGCCACTTTATTCCAGATTAACTATCATGTGTAGACAAGCCCTGAAACTTGTGTATTAGGATTGATTCTTCTGAGCAGAAGACCCCCATCCCAGCCTGCTTTGAAGCCATCACACCTAAGATCACTTTGCTAACACCACAAACAGCTGGCAGCCCACCTGGTATTGTATATGGATGGAAGTGATGCAAGTGTTTATGTACAGAAATAGCAATGATGTAAAGAAATCCCAATTTTTTTTTAAGAAGACTAAAACTATTCCTCACAGGAGAACAAAGGCACTCTTGCAATAAAGCAATACTAGTTCATAAGAATTAGAAGTGCCAATTTTTTTAAAGAGGGTGTGTGTAATTTTTTAGTACTGTAAGTGTCAACAAGCCAGCAATAGGGAATTTGAAGGCAATGAGTGAATACCAGATGGGCCATTAGTTGGTAAGTAGCTTCCCTTTTGTGTTGGCAAAGTGACCGTAGACTTGATGACTCCAGTCCCAGCAGGAATGGGGACCTGCTCTGCTGAATAGCTCAGGAGAATCCATCCTGAAAGACTCATTTCAGACCATCTGGAGCCAGGTGGCCAACTTTAGACAAAAAGAAATTAAAAGGAGGGTGATATCCTGGGTCCATTAAAGTCCATGGAGTTTACCCATTGATTTAACTGGGGACAAGACTTCACCCAGAGGGTTTTGGAGACAGAATTACTGCCTGTATGGAAATCTTTTGGGCTGGACACTGAATGCTGTAACAGAAAAGGTGTGGGGGCTGGGCTGGGCAAGAGAGACATGATTTTCCAAGAGCGGATGGTGGAAAAAAATCTTTGCTGGTCGCCAATATATGAGTTTGAGTTGTGCTGCTTTTGCTGTTAAAAGCCATTTTGTTCAAAGTCTGTCTGCAGGAATTGTACATTTCTAAATAAAAGTGTAATAGGATAATTTAATAATTCGCTGTCTGCTGTCTACTCATTTTCTCTCCTAAAAGAAATTACCAAGATCTAAGTGCACTAACCACTCAGATCGTGACTACATATATTGCTGAATGATTCTTATCGCATTCATTGCTAAGCTGTTGTTTCTGCTAGATGTTTTGAATCTCTCTCTCTCTCTCTCATTTTGTTCAGCTTGTTTACTGAATTATCAATCCATTTGTTCAAACTGAAGGACCCTCTATTTATGATTTTTCCACTGAAAAATCCCTCTGGAACTAAAACCTTAAGTGTGAGAATTATAAATAGAGGGTCCTTCAGCCTGAACAAGCTAGATAATTCAGCAGGGAAAAAGAAAAGAAAAAAAATCAGAAGAAGGCTTGAGATAAGTCAAAATATTCAAAAGAAATGAGAATTACACAACTATAAAGGCAAGGAATTCTTAACATTGACATTATTTCACCAGGTAACTCCCTTTAAGCACAAGATATTCAATATATAGTACATCTATGGGCTGATCTTGCAATGTTCTGATCTCCCATAATTCTCACTGAGTTCAGCCCCCTAGGAATCAGACTCAAAGTTTGTATATTATGTTGAAAGAGAATGGGATTTGGTACGCTGAAGAACTTGTATTTTTCTGGCATCTGTCTGTATATGTACACAAGGGTGACAATAAAATAATGGTGGTTACCAGCTGAGCTCTAATAAAACATTTATTGTGAGGTAGCAGGAAATTTTTTTGATAAAGCAAAACGGTGTTGAGAGATCACATTAACTCTCATGAGCTCTTGTGTTAACTGTCATCACAATTGTGCAAGTACTTTGCGTCAAAAATGTTTATATATACAAGTCAGGTGATAGTCTTCATTCCACAAACAAACACCCATTTATATCACCTGGAGATCTGCTCATACATGAGGTACATGTATGGGGAACTAGTGGATAATATATCCCTATATACTTTACTTTTAATTGTGAAGTGCATATAAGTGTGGTCAACAGTGAGTAGATGTTAGTGGAATTTTCTCCATCACTTCAGTGTACTTTGGATCAGGCTCAATGTGGTAATTTAAGTTTCTTTTTGAAATATGTCAAAAAATCACCATTCCTAATTTGTAAAAAAGCTTCAAAACTGAGCATTTTAATTTCTAGCTAGGCATGTATTGTATCATAAAATACTCTTTTTGTATCAAAGTGCTTTATCTTTAGATGGAGGAGGGTGGAGAGAATACATGCTGTTTTTTAACTAAAAAGAAGAAAATTCCTTCACAGATTCTATATCCACAAACCATATATTTCTATGAGAAAACTAAACCATGAAAATGTTTAGGAACTCTGTGTTAGATGAAAGGTTTGCAGGATACAACACTGTTGATTGCAATTTTCTTGCATTTGATGTATTTGACCATATTTCAACTATCATCCCAATTCCTTTCCAACTGGTAGAGAAAGATCTGTTCTACTTCTAATTTAAAGCTGTCTTCTCTGTATAGTAGATACTAGTAAGTCTTAGACTGTATGCTTCTAGGGGCAGGGACTTTGTCTTACAATATGTTTGTACAAAACTTAGTACGAGGGAGTTTGATTCTGATTTGTCGTCTCTGGGCACTAATGCAAAATGCTTAAGAATAATACATCAAAGAGAGAAACTGGCATGTTTAAAGCAAATGGTGGGTAGGTTTCAGGGAAAAATATGTTGGTTTATTGCAAAGAGGACACTTTGTGGTGGGAGCACCCCTGCTTGCTAAGCTGTTCTCAAATTGCAACCCCACTTGCCTTCCATGTGGCCAAAACCTTTTGTTCCCTTTCACAACATTCAGGAGCCTCGAATGACCAAGAAATAAATGCTACTCTCCAATATAATACCAGTGACTTTATCTGAGCAAGGACAATCCACAGTAGTAAAAAGGACTGTGACAGATTAGTGTAAGTCAGTATGTATCTATCTCAAACTTTTGTTTTGAGTGCCATTTTGATAGTAAGAGCAATGCACCTATACTTTTGCCTTTTATCCTTTATCTTGTGCTGAAACCTCCAGGGAGGTGGTCCGGAGAAAATCTTGTATCTGAGAGAAGGCTAACAATACAGTGAAATCCAGGCTCCTTTACCTGTAGCATTTCTCATTCAAAAGCAAGCACCCGAAGATAATAAGCTAGTTTCTGCCCCAACCATAAAACTCAGTGAGCTTGTAACCAAGCAACAGATCACCTGAAGTCACTGAGGAGAGTCACCTGACAGGGGGAGACTAGAGAACCTTGTAAAAGGAAGACTTTCTCACTGGCTATGTTAGAGACAGGAGAACAGACTGAGGGTGGTGAAGAAACTGGCAGAAGTTTATGTGCATGTTAGGTTGTTTTTCCATGGATCTTTATATCTTTTGTGTTGTTTAAGAGTAAAGTAAATGTGTGTATGTGTTTAGAAATTCCTTTGCTTTCTGCATATCATAGTTCCAGAAAAGGAAAATAGCAAACCAGAGAGTTCACAGTTTTGGTGTAACTCTGAGAGTATGCAACAGCTACTGCGGAGGCTTGGGAGAGGTGGTATTTGTATCAGTGCCTAGCAATTGGACGATGGGGTACCCATGCTAAAAGGGTGTCAGACACAGGCACTGCATCTAGATTGTGTGCCTAAAGATCCAGAACCAGAAAGACAATGCCTAAACTGCCTAGCCCCATCAAGACAAGAACTTGTAGAACCCAAGGTTTGGATCCAGTACAGTGAGTGAGTGTCCAGGAAGGGGAGCTCATCAAGGGTTGTAACAGGGACCATGAAGGGGCCCCAACAAGAAGTCACACATATAATCCCTGCAGTAATACAATACACTGAGTTCTTAACTAGGGTAGCCAGAAAACAATTCCATTTCCTCCCACATTTTCAGGTTTTGAAATTTATTTTTGTTGTGATGCAGAATGAAAATGAAACTTGCAACACTTTTTTTTTAATGTAAAAGAGAGCCACCACATTAGCCAATAGCCTGGTGCTTGGGACACTCATCTGGATTGTGAGAGTCATGGCTTCAAGTCCCTGCTCTACATAATTTGGACCAAGGACTTGAACCTCTCACAGCCTAGGTGAATGCCCTAACACTAGGCTATAGAATCAGTCTCTCTTTCTGGCCCATTGAATGTTTGTTTGTTTATGTGAAGTGGAACAGCTCCAACAGGAGATTGAGAGAAACTGACTGTGTAGTTCAGTGGTTAGGGCACTCACCTGAAATGTGGGAGACCCAGGTTATGGGGTGTGGGGAGTGCTTTGTCTCTCTCTCTCTCTCTCTCTCTCTCTCTTTTTGACCAGAAATTCCATCCTGGATCTGTGAAAGCTTCCTGACTAAATTTTCTTCAAAACCAATAAGATTCCCTTGAACATTTTAGAATTGACAAAAATGACATTTTTCAACAGAATTATTATGAATAATAATTATTATTTTATTATTTTGTCAGTTTTGAAAAATCTTTCAACCCTCTCTATCCTATTCTGTAACAGAGTGATTCCATTTTACCTGACAAGTAGTCCACGCTGCCCCCATGCTCAGGGCCTGACTCCCACAATGGGGTATTTCTTGCCCCTTCTGGTGACTGTTGATGCTTGAGTACCATGGAATCTCAGAGTAGTGAGTCCTAGTCTGTGCTGAATTGCCAAATAGGGTTGCCAACTTTCTAATTGCACAAAACTGAACACCCTTGCCTTGCCCTGCACCTGCCCCTAGGCCCCACCCTTGTCCTGCCCCTTCTCTGAGGCCCCACCCGCAACTCACTCCAGCTCCCCTCCCTCCGTCGCTTGCTCTTCCTCACCCTCACTCACTTTCATTGGGCTGGGGCAGGGAGTTGGGGTGCGGGAGGTGGTTTGAGGTCCGGGAGGGAGTTACGGGGTGGGAGGGGATTCTTACCTGCGGCAGGAAGTTGGGGTGCAGGAGGTGGTGTGGGGTCTGCAAGAGAGTTTAGGTGCAGGAGGGGGTTCCAACTGGGAGCAGGGGTTCAGGTGGGGACAGGGCTGGCCATCACAAGCAAAAAATTTGCTGCCCCGAGCTCCGAGAGCACAACTGCCCAAGCAAAAAAATGCATGTGCTTGCTTTGCTGGTGCCTAGAGCCGATCCTGGGTGGGGGCTCTGCGCTGCTCCCGGAAGTGTCCGGCATGTCCCACCCCTAGGCGGAGGCGTGGTCAGGCAGCTCTGCACAGTGCACACTGCCTGCCCCTTCAGGTGCCACCCTGCAGCTCCTAGCCAATGGGAGCTGCGGGGGCAGCACGCGGAGCTCCCCTGATCACCCTTGCACCAAGGGGCCAGACATGTCAGCCACTTCCAGGTAGTTGCACAGACCCAGGGCAGGCAGGGTCTTGCCTTAGCCCTACTGTGCTGCTGACCGGACTTTTAACGGCCCAGTCAGTGGTGCTGCCCGGAGCTGCCAGGGTCCGTTTTCGACTGGGCATTCCAGTCAAAAACCGGATGCCTGGCAACTCTATAATGCCAGATTGTCTTTGTCACAATGCTGGTCAGGATTTCCTCTGCTGGGTCTGGGTCAATCTTCCAGCCTAACTGTGGCTGTGCCCCTAGGCTGCTCATCGGGCTGGTCTCCTAGCCCTGGATTTAGGTTTAATTTTCTCTCCATCATCATCATCTTCTCTGCTCAAGCTATGCAGCTTTTTCATAGCATTGTCCCTGTGCCTGCTGATCAAGCCAGTTGCAAACATATCCCTCAGCCCTGGGGCTGAGCTCCTGTTGCGGGGCAGCATCTCCATCCTCCAACTGGGTGCAGGCTGGCAGCAGGAATTTGGGGTGGAGTTTTCTTCCAGACTTCTAGTTCCTCCTTCTGCCTGCTCCCTAATCAGTCAGGGCTCATGATTGGTAGCGCTGACCCTTTCATACTGTGGGCATGTGGAGTGGGAGCTCCATACTTTGTATATCCTTTTTGGCTAAATGTTTATACATACACATCAATTAAATAAAAGATAAATTAGGAGTACACAAATGTTTGCTGCATGAACTACAGACATGAAAGAGGAAGAAGCGGGTACTCAGATTAATTGTTGTCCAGGAAGTGAAGGTATCTGTATTCAGAATTTTTTTTTTGTTCAATATATATAGTCCTTTTCTGATTCTTTCAAGATGTCATTAAAAAAAACATAAACTTAGGGCTTCATGCATTAGCATTTTTGATTTGGAAAGAGTCTTGATAGTCAGTTCTGAGATTGCCAAAACTATTCATGATGTCACGAGAAATTTAGAACACTTCCCTTACCATCTGCAAAATGGTTTCTGCTCACATCTGCCATATTTTTCTTCTACAGTCTCTACTTGTTAGATGGTGATATTCCTTTCCCAAGATGGCTCTTCTTCTAGATGATGTAGCAATGTAAGAGAACTGGCAAAATGTTATTTTTAAATATCAAAATGATTATAATGCTAGAACAGGATTTATGACCCTGGTTATGATTTCAAGTCATCAAAACCCTGAATGCTTATAGAAATGAAATGACTAATCTGAAAATATAAGGATTTATTAATGTAAATATATTTTTTGGGATTTATTGGCATGATTTGTCAAACTCTGTTGTAGAGCTTATAATTTTCTTTTTAAATGATCTTTCAGATTTATTTTCTGATTGACTGATCAATCAAATATTTTGGACACAGGCCAGTCAGTTCTCAGAGTATGATACAAATCCAGAGCAGGATTTATAAAGTCCTGAAATACATACAAATCAGTTTTCTGACCTAAGAATAAGTTTTAACTAAATATGATCATTAAAATAATAATTTTAAAAATCACAACTTTGTGGTTAAGGTTTACAGGAAGGAGTTATACATTTTAGTCTAAAAATGTATCTTCAGCTCTGTAGATCAGCTTTAAAGGACCTGCCTTTCAGAGGCATGGAGCACTTGCCAATCCCACTGAAGTCCGCTGGCATTGTGGGTGCTCAGCACCTCTCAAAATCAATCCACACACTTAATGCTACCTAGTAGATGTGAAGAAAACATTCCCATCTCAAAGAAAGCAGCTACCTGGATAGCTGACCCACTGGAGCAGCATTGCCTCTTGGCCACCTTAGAGGCTTTTTCCTTTTTGAGGGATTACTGCTTTCATCTTGGTAGTAGCCAAGTAACGCTAGTTTAGACCTAAAATGCAGCTGTCACGGGCTTTGCAAGATCTTTACAAGCTTTGTCCAGAATGAATGCTAAGGTAGAGCCAGTTCAGTCACATGTGGGGACTCTACGAAGTACAACAGTTAGGACAACATTGTAGGGAATGAGATTTCAGGTATTAATTATTGTATATTGGGGGATATTAAATTTAATTTGAGATTTGACATTAAGCTGGAAACTTGACGGTAAGAACTAAAGCAAACCTCGTCCTCGCCAAAAAATACCCCGTCAAACTCATCATCATGGTATTTAAGCCCCAAACAAAATTACAAGCATGAATTCAAAGGAGTCTTTTCTTTTCCTGTTCCCTCTATTCCAGGGTGCTTAAATTTATATGGTCAAAGATTTTATTAATTATTATTATTATTATTTTAAGAAAATTATTTATAGGTGCTGTTCCTGGCTCTGTCAAAAAAGGTGAGTCTTATACTACAATCTGAAGAACAGACTTGGGATCAAGGTGATTCTTTTCTATATGGACCTTTCTGCTGAATAACTTTGCCTGTTATGAAGCCAGCTTTCAATGCCTTCCAGGACCTTGGATGACCCAAAAGGCAATTAATATTTTCTGCTGGCTTGAGCCATAATGGTTTTAGATGAGTAAAAAATATTCTTCATTACTATCTGTTTCAAAGATTTTTATTACCAGAAACAGAACTATTTTAGCATATTCTAATTCAACATTAGATGGTCTAGCTAATTCAGCCAGAAGTTAAATTTAATTCAAAGCTTCTTTTACTTAAATCTCCTGAAGACATGTAGGATATGTTAGGTATTGAAAAACCTGCCTCTTTTGAATTCTTTCCAGTTTCTGGACCATTAATTCTTAGTGTCCATCTGCTTTTGCATGATTTGTTGCTTAACCAGTCATAGCAAACTCTCATCTCAAGATAACTATTTAGATGGCTGTGTGTGGACTGTGTGTATATGTATGGAAATAGTATAAATATTATTGTAGTATAAATATTATTATACGAATAAGCACAAAGAAGTTAGAAATGTTAAAACCTCTGGATTTCTAATGCACAGTTATATAGCCCATCCTGTATTATCCTGTAGTATTGCCAACCCCAAGCGTTCAAAAATAATTGGTCAGACCCAAAAAATCCTGAGACTTTTTAAACAATAATAAATATGTGGTGGGTTTTATTTACCTTCTGGTTTCTGAGTCTTTAGGGTGCAGTCATTTCATGTTTTCAAGCTTTTTTCTGAAGTCATGAGGCTATAGAAACTTACTTTTTATTAAAATGAAAACTGAGCTTCTTCTATAATCACATGAATCAGAAGCTGGGGCTTGAAGTAGGGCACCAAATATCACAAGACTCATAATAAAATCATGAGAGTTGGCACACTGTATAGTGTATTAACTTGGGCTCAGCTCTTGCGACTAGTTTTCCGTGGGCAGACTCCTGAACCTGCTCAGAGGCCAGCTAAAGTCCATGGATTCTGTGGATACAGGGAGTCTATCTGAGTAGTTCCCAGTACAAAATCAAGTTTGTCAAGAGCAATATATTCAAAATTTACATTTGCTATTCCCCCACAGATCAGTTCAATGTAGGAGACCACTATTGTGTGCATGTGAGCATGCTGATGTCACATTACAAATATTTCCATTTTTAATTTTCTGATTTATTTTTATGCTTTATTTCTCAACTTTAATGTTGCATTAAAACTATTTTTTTGCACTTAACTCCAGCTGAAGGGAATGGAAACTGCAAGTGCTCAGCAGCTCTACAAATCAGGCTCTTAATGACATAGGCAAACTGTTTAAGATTGTTTATGGCCCATTCCAGTTAAAGTCACTAGGAATCTTTAAATTAACTTCAGTGGGCTTTAGATCAGACTCCTAGAGGTGAAGGCAGTCTTAAAGGCTGAACTACCATTAGGGTAAATCCTTTTCCAGTTAAGGATGACCCAGGTAAAACAATTCAGCAGATGCTTCGTATTCTAATCCACTTTAACTTTGGTATGGAACTAAATAAATATAACAAACAAACAAATGTGCTCAAGAAGAAATATTCTAACTTTAATCACTTTAAAACTACTAAAGAGATTGTCTTCAAATTTTAATTTTTTTCTTCAATTGAGTATACAAAATAAGCCAGTATGAAGTGTGTCTAGCTTAAGCCATTTTGGAGCTAATCAACTACAAAAAGTTCATTTGGGACATAAGAAATGTATTTTTTTTAATCCTATATAAGTTAAGAATTGCAGAACTCACTTAGTTGAATCTTTTCCCAGGGCAAAATAAAATCAAGAAAAGAAAAAAAATCTCAGCCCCTATAGACTTTTTCTGAAAGAACTGTAACTCAATCTTAAATATTTGTCTGCTATCAGTGAACTCAGTGTGTATATAGGTGAATCAGTTTAGTTAAATATAAATAGCTTTCACTCACTTTTTAAATCTGAACATACGTTTTCTAAGGTTTGAAATATTTGGTTAAATGTGGTCCCCCATTCTGTAGGCCTTTGCATTTCTGGGACTTTTTGGGTCAAACCAGAGGTGCCAACATACCAAAAACAATTACAGTTTATAAAGATTTCCAGTCCATTTCATGATACACAAAAGCCTCAGGTACTTTGGATCAGCATCCTTAGCCAAACCAAACGCTGTGAATCTTTTGAGATTCACCCATAAACTAGTAATTTACAAACTTTGTGTACGCACTTATATACTATTATACACTGAATACCATGCACACAGATGAAACTTGCCAACTTTCAGCTCACTGTGATTTCAGATGGCTGAGTTATTGAACTCTCAAAAATGAGGTTTCTAATGGAAACCTCAATTCAGCATTAACTATAGCAGCTCTAATCTATGCATATTATATTAGTATCATAAAACAATAGTTTGCTGCACTTTAATCTTTTTGTCAAGTAGCTGAGCTATTAGTGCATGGTCTTCAATTAGGATTTGTACTTTAGAAGAATTTAGACTCAAGGGTTAGGTTGCAAACATTGCTCAGAATCAGTTCAGCAGTGAAAGGAGGAATTAATTTCTCAATATTTTCTGTTCACCAAAAATGTTGAAATTTGTGCAGCAGCCTGGACTGAAATCAGTGCTTATTTTTACTACCAAGTTTTTTTCCATTATCCAGGCATGGTTTTCCCATTTCAGCTTTCTCCTTCCTTACATTTTTGTGGTTTCCCTGCTTGGGCCTCCTTTCTATCCCTCAGTAAGGCTGAATTCCCTGATGGTTATCATAATTATAAGCATATGTTGTTACTGTGGGCTACCAATTTACTTGCAGATTGCGGTATTTAAAATGTGTTTTTTGGAATATATTTCACATAATCAGGGCAGATCTTATGAATAATTAAATTGAAAGTGGAGTTTGTAGTAAAAGAGTGGGCCCTGGCATGTGTTGTTGTTTCAGGATAGTTGCATAATATGTTTGAACTAAGTAACAAGCAAAAAAATATCCTTCAACTTTAGCATCACAGACACAAAGATCTAAATTTTAAAGACTTGTCATTGGAATAGAGACCACTAATGTGAAACTGAAAAATGGATAAATACACAACAATCTTTTCAAATCTGGCCAGCTATTATCTTAAAGTGTTTTGGAAATGATTAGATTTTTGATTAGTTAATTTATCACAGGTACTTGCTGAAAAGGATCATCTTTGCAATCTGAAAAAGCACAGAAGGGCACAAAGTTCAGCCCGAAATTCTGCAGTTTACATTCTTTTAAATGTTTTCCTCCATGATTTGGTCTTTTATTCAGGTCTTTATTTTAAAGGTATGCTTTTGTAATAAACCTGGTGAGATATGAGGGGAGATTGTGGTCTAGGAATACTTATTCCTGTCTCAGTTTAGGGGAATGGTCTAGATACCATCTTGAGGTCACTCCCAGCCTCACATTTCTATGACTCTATTTTATTATTTAACATTTTATTTCACGGAGCACTCAGCGTGTCGATCAGTGCAGTGTTCATAATGTAAGATGCAATAGTTATATGATTATATATTGGATCCTTAATTTTGTATTTAATATCCTGATAAGTAAAGCTAAAATGTTTGCAACGTTAGTGGCCTGTGATTTGTTAAAAATGAAATGAAGCCATTACAGTAATTAATGAATGAATACAAAAGGAGTAGAGAGCTCCACCATGTAAAATTGATCTTTGTATGGATCTTGCCAACTGTTATATTTATCTATTGGTAGATGATCCAGTAGAAGCCTGATCCATAGACTATTGATGTCAATGGTAAGACTCCTATTGTCTTCAGTGAGCTTTGGAACATGTCCTACAAGAGGAGAAGGCAAGAAAAGTGCAGCAAAAGATGGGGAAATTGTGCAACCAGAGGCCTGATCTGTGGGAGTCTTTTGATTGACTTCAGTGGCAGCTGGGTTGAGCTTTAAGTGCACATGTATGGGATGGGTGATACTGTCCTGTCTGTTAAACTTTATCGCTTAAGAGTTGCTCTTGAACTGGTAAGACAGAATTAGAGAAGAACAAAGTGATCAGTAAACTAATTTAGAAAGATTTGTAGAATATTTACAAGATAATACTAGCAATAAAATGGAGAAGGTGGCTGCTGCCTATATATTGATTACAGCAATGATCAGCATCTTTAACTTTGCCAAGAACTAAAGCGCACAGATCAGATAGACTCAAGCCTTTCTATCAGGTCAGCAATCTGAGCAGTTACTCCAAAGTGAATGTGGTAAATACTTTCCCGTGATGTATAGTCTGTGAAGTGAACACCACTCTTTTAGGCCAGTTGGTCAATAATCCTGATAGAATGAGGTACATAATAGTCTGAAAGGTACAAATAATGAGTGAATATGATGCTGTGCTGCTGTTTTGGGAAAAGCAGATGCTTTACCTCCAGTCAGACTCCTTTTGGTCATTTGAAGTCTGGGAAGATAACCGTATTCTTTTTAGCTTTGTGGGTTTTGTATTGTATGTTCTGGTGTGTCAAGGTTCCTTCCCCACTCTGAACTCTAGGGTACAGATGTGGGGACCTGCATGAAAGACTTCCTAAGCTTATTCTTACCAGTTTAGGTTAAAAACTTCCTCAAGATACAAACTTTGCCTTGTCCTTGAACCCTGTGCTGCCACCACCAAGCGTGTTAAACAAAGAACGGGGAAAGAGCCCACTGGGAGACGTCTTCCCCCCAAAATATCCCCCCAAGCCCTACACCCCCTTCCCTGGGGAAGGCTTGATAAAAATCCTCACCAGTTTGCATAGGTGAACACAGACCCAAACCCTTGGATCTTAAGAACAATGAAAAAGCAATCAGGTTCTTAAAAGAAGAATTTTAATTAAAGAAAAGTAAAAGAATCACCTCTGTAAAATCAGGATGGTAAATACCTTACAGGGTAATCAGATTCAAAACATAGAGAATCCGTCTAGGCAAAACCTTAAGTTACAAAAAGACACAAAAACAGGAATATACATTCCATTCAGCACAGCTATTTTACCAGCCATTAAACAAAAGGAAATCTAATGTATTTCTAGCTAGATTACTTACTAACTTAAGGAGTTATGAAGAGCATTCCTGATCTGTTCCCGGCAAAAGCATCACACAGACAGACAGACCCTTTGTTTCTCCCCTCGCTCCAGCTTTGCAAGTATCTTGTCTCCTGATTGGTCATTTTGGTCAGGTGCCAGCGAGGTTATTTTAGCTTCTTAACCCTTTACAGGTGAAAGGGTTTTGCCTCTGGCCAGGAGGGATTTTATAGTTCTGTATACAGAAAGGTGGTTACCCTTCTCTTTATATTTATAACAGGGTGCATACAGGGAGACCAGATCAGAAATATCAAAATATACAGAAAGGGCTGTTTTCAGGTTGTTTTTGGCATAGCCAAAATCACAAGCCAAATTATAGTAGGAACAGCTTTTCCTAAAATACTTCAAAATTAGGTTTCTCATGAGATGATACTTTATTCTTACCTTTTAGGCAAAGCAGAGTCTATTCTTGTGTATCATTTTGAACTTTTTTGATCATCCTTCTAGCACAGATCATCTCTGTAAGTTTGATCTTACGAGATTTGCAGTTTCCAGACCAAAGAGTTTTGGATTAGCTTTTAAATAAACTTCTGTCCTGAACTCTGCTGTACCACCAAACATTAGAAAGTTTGCCAACCACTATTTGAATGCTGGTTGTAAGCATTAGCTGATGAACTGATATTCAGACTGCTTACTGTAGTTCTGGAACAAGCTGTGTGCTCTGTGTTACAGGGAGGCAGCAAAGTTGACAACACGCTCATAAGCAGTCAAGAGAAGCAAAAACAGCAATAGTCCTAGAGAACACGAACAATTCACATATTCTGTCATATGTGGTTAGTATTTAACATTTTAGTTCCTGAAGGGAGTCAGCATGGTCTAGTGGCAAGGACATTGTTACATTGGATAAGTCACTTTACCTCTTTGTGCCTCAATTTTTAATATCCCCATAAGGGGATAGTGGCACTAACATTCATTTGTGAAAGGCTTTAAGATCTATGGATGGAAATAGCTTTATGAGAGAATTATTGTTGTTCATGTCCTAGAGTTAACAATTTCTCCTTGAAATGCTTGCCAAATGGACTCACCTTATTTCTACTTGACCTTTATTGAAGTTGTAAAATTCCTTACTTTTTCAGAATGTTTTGGTCCATAGTTGGATTACCTGAAACGAGGAACTGTCTTGTTGGAGATATGGTGATCATTTCAAACCAGAACTTGTATGTAGAAAGGCTTTTTACTCGGGAAACTGGACTTAATTGACTTTTTCTTTTTTAAATGAGGGCCTGATTTATATCCAATTTTAAAGCAGTGCTAATAGATTTGCTTGAAGTTACTTAGTGAATGTGTGGTTGGAATGAGATTTCCATCAAGGATTCTCCTGACTACACTTCCACATTTTTAGCAAGTTTTGTTAACTGTGTGGAACATCAAACTTCTGTATGAATAGTTCTATAAATTCTCCATTTCACTTTCAGAGACCAGTGTATGGTAGTAAGACACTGAAGGCCTCCAAGGATTAGCACATAAAGCACTGGGAGGTAGACTTTTGTCTTGTTTGTGCCATTCTTCTGACTGATCTAACAAGCTTTTAGAGCTGATCTGTATGTATGAATTGAAAGAACTGTGTCAATCATCAGTAGACTTGCCATGAAATGCCTTGGAGGGATTCAAATACCAGTGTATGATGCAACCTAGCCCACTACTATCTAAACACAACAGAGGAAAGAGACTAGAAATGTCTCAGAAACAAGAGGAAAAAATGTGTAAAGGTTAAACTCGGTGCTAAAATCACTGACATTTGAACAGCATAGATGTAAAAGAAACATGAAAGCATAAGACATTAACTATGGGTATTGTACTGGAAATGTTATCATTTTAATGACTAATGTTGATTCACAGCATGCCTGTTTGTTCTTAAATAAAAACGCTTTTTCTTGGTGGATATATTTATAGACAGTATATATCTAGATACAGATAATGTACAATACATACACCCTTATGGCATGTAAAATAAATGAATGTCATGAGACCATTAATCTTAGGAGGTCAGAATTAATGTGCTGCATGCAATATATCCAAACATTATTTTTGTCCTGTGAATTATGTGCATTGTCAGCACCTAGTTAATATGATTGACCCTATGTAAATATCATAGATAGACTAATTGATTGTTAAAATACTTTCTACCTTATGTACACATATGGCCATTTCTCCTGTTTTCTTTCAGACTGACTGAGCATGAAATGTTTTTAAAGGAAATCAAATCAAAGAGGTTTGCAAAAGATGTGATCAGGACCTTTATGTTTGAATTTGAAAGTGATATTTGGATATGGGAATAGAGTGATTTTAAAAATAGCCTAAAATTCAAGAGAATTAGGAAAAAGACTAATAGTGCATTGTGCGGCTTCAGCCAATAAATTTCTAAATTTCATAAAATGCATTTGGACTCCCCTATGTTAAATATTGTCCATGAGTTGCAGAAAAAAATACAACTTCCCAATACCTCATAAAATATATAGATATATACAATAAATTGTAAAGCTAATACTGGAGTGTTGGGAGCATCACATTTCATTGTTTAAATCAATGACTGATGAGACTCGGGTGGGTGGGTGTAGTTGTGCATTTGGCGAGTACTGAGTAGGAAAGATCAAAAAGGAAGTAAAATAAATTCCATTCTCAATCCCCCGTATCACCTTTTGAAAGATCATAGAAATAATTGCTGCTGTTGAGTTAACCTGGCATTACCAATGGCATTAGTAATTGGTGGGATACTTGCTAGCAACACAGATTCAAATCCCTCCTGGAATCCACTACTCCTGTGAGATACAGAGCAGTAAACATCAACAAAATGTCCTGACCATCCCTCTTATACATCCACGTGCATGTGCACACACACACACACGTTTGTATAACTTTTTGTAAAGACATTAAGTAAGCACCTTTGTTTTGGTCTCCCAATATGTTTCTGTCTAGTCTTTAGCTTTCAGACTTTCCTACATGGGACATATGTCCATTTGTTTTTTTTTTTTACTGAGCTGAGCTCACTGTAAATACTTAACAAATAATAAAAACATAATTAAAACTGGGCATGCACATCTGCATGTTCCAAAACTTACAAAAATTTGGCCTCAATTATGTATTTGGAAATGCTGCTTGTGAACGTTCTTGTGAACATTGTTGTGAACGTTCTTGGAGTATCATTTTTAGCCACAAAGATTGACGTCTGAAATGTATGATCAGTGGCACAGTAAGTTTATTTTCAAAAACACTCTGCGTATACTTAAGGATAATATGTACGGGTAATATTTAAGGAATAATGTATTTATATTGGAAGTATGCTTTATGGACTTGGAACAGAAATTGGTCACCAGGAGGTGAGGCATCTTGGTGATGACCCATTTCAGCAACAGGGAGCTGTTACCCCTCCCTAGTCAACTGACAAAATAATGCACGGTTCTACTGTCTACCCTTGCACAACATTCCAGAACAATCAATGGAAAACCATCAGAGACCACAACAAACAATTAAAGGTAGAGAAGAAACTCTACAACAAGGCTGGGGTTCACCCTGCCTGTGAATAGAAACAAAGGACTGTTTTCAATGTAGCAGATGACATCGCTGCATTCAGTGGATGACAGATAGACTGTGCCTGCAGTGGTAGTCGGAACATATGGTTCTGAGTCACACTTCTCTGCCTTTCATCAGGAGGGAGATTGCAGGTGGCAAGTTGCTTGAGAAGGCATGTGCCAGCTCAAGGTTGCCCTTGTTCATCTACCTGTTTAGTCCACCAGCTACACATCTTTCATCATGACACCCACTATGGTCAAGGCTGCCACACCAGGATGTGACAGCAAAGTCCCTGTGGTGGGAAGACTGGTGCTTCAACAACCCATTAGTTCCTCGTCACAGATCCTACAGCTTGCCCACCCAGCTTTGACCTGCCATGTCATCAGTGGGCCCTCCTTAACCAATTCCAGACTGGGCAAGGACTTGTGCAGTCAGCCAGCACCGTTGGGGTCTTTGAGATAATCCAAACTGCAGCTATGGCACAAATCAAACAATGATGCACATTGTTGAGGAGTGGCCTCTAATCAGAGTGGGCTCTGAGAGCCATTGGCCACTAAGAACGCTATTGCTTAGCTCTGTGAATATGCAAATGCTAAATAAATAAATTAAATAATAGGACAGAGTGTAGGGAAAGGTACTCTAGATCCATTCACTGGTGAAAACTGCTGGTGAAAGGGTCGAGAGGGATGCTTTGATGAAGGTTTGGATCCTGGTTCTTGAGAAACCATCCAACACCCAATAAACTAAACTTTGGAGGGTCGGGGGGAGAAATCTACTTGATTAGACAGAAACGGTAACTGACAGATTCCTCCCAGGGTGACACTTGGAACTGGGGTAGCACTGAGCCGTTCAGGAATTTCCAGGTGTGTTGTGGGGAGACTGAGGTCCCCTCATGATGTCATTGTCCCACTTATATATTTTCTTCCCAGTTGCTGGAAAGCTCTTTTGTTGTGACCTGGGTCAAACAGTTCCCATTGTGTAGTGCTATCTCTGAGAGGTTTCTGTTGTACACAGTTTCTGGGGTAATTCTTGTGCTTGGGTGCATTTCCTCAATAAGCCATTAACATTGTTTGGCCTTTTGAACGGTTGTACCTGAAAGGCTGCTTGTGGGTGTTTTCAACCTCACAACATGTTTCAGCAACACACACATAGCCAAACTCCATAATTTCACATACGATGGTAGCACGTACAATCCAATGAGATATTAATGTCTAGCAGATCACGACTTTTAGAATGATACCTCACAAGGCATACTTTGTACAAAACATATCCTAATTACATGATAGTGATGAATATTGGGGTTCCAGGCTGTCAAAGTAACTATTGATAAGTGTAGACCCAGAGTCAAGGTTTATGATTTGGGTTTGTATTGTAACCATTTATTTCCATCACTCTCTCCTCTTTCTAGTTAAATCTTTATTCTCTCTTATTCTACTTCTGTATAATTGTAAGTGCTCACAAGTACTGTGTGGTTTACAGGGCTGATGGTTAAAGGTAAAACTGGTAAAATGGGGTACACGGGTGCAGAGGATATGGAATTGCTGTAAGTATCCAGTGTCGGGTTGGATATCATAGGGGTACGATTCCAGGAGACTCGGGGACTGCGTTGCATCTATTACTAATCTGAAGCAGGAAGGAAGGGCTGGCATAAGCCCTCAGGAGAGTGCTTGAGTGGCTGAAAGGCTGAGAGTGGCAGGGAGATGACACTCAATTACCGCAAGAAAGACTCCCTCTTGCTAACGGCAGGCAATAACAAGGTGACCCAGAGTCCTGGGTACCCCGAGAACTGTCACACCATCCATTTCTGAATTCATCAGGTAAGTATTTGCATCCTAACATCTGTGACATTTGGGTTCCGAAACAGTTTCAAATATCATGCTGTTCATTACCTGGAATTCAATTTCCTGTGCCTCTTCACTACCATTTTGTTTTGGTGCATAGTGTGTGCATATTCATTATAAACAACAATAACAAAGTTTTGCTAAAAAAAGAAGGGGGTGTAAATAAAAGCTGCATGGGGCAAAGCTGTGTTTTGGACAGTTATATAACTAGTTACAGTGCTCTTCAGTTAAATCATATAAAAAAAGTAGATTTACCATAGCAACCGAAGCAAGTATGTGTTACATTTTAAATCTCTGAGATACTCGGAACCTTACTAAGAAAACATACTGGAACAGAATGTGAACTTGTGTGCCTTCCCCATGTTTGAAGGGAAGACCTTGTTTCTTATTTCCTTGCCAGTATTTAATTCTCCCTTTGTTATCAGGGTTGTTTGTTCTCTGTGCTTTGTTACACTTGCATCTCAAGCAAAGGACGAGTGCAAGAGGCAGCTGAAATGTGTTCTCTTCTGAGACATTGTGGTGCTGCCATGAGAGTGCAGCAAATGGTGGCTATTAAGCTATTGTGTTTTTTTTTTTAATGGAGTGCTTGAATAAATTCCACATGTGAACATACAGGCAGGGCATCTATAGGCAAAATAATTCTGTAGTTCCATGCCTATTTTACATAAAACTATACATTGTGCTTGCCTGAATCCTAGTCACAAAAAGGTATGTAATTGTCTGAGGGATTTTATTTTTCTTCCCCTGTTCTCATTAGTTCTCTCTGGATGAGAGGATACAACATGTCTATACAGAAAAGATTCATAACAAAATTATTTTTAAAAGTCCACATCAGTGTATGTATTTGTATCAGTAGGGGAAGACGAGGGAGGTGTTGGTTGATCCATTAGTGCCTTATGCATTGCAATCCTCTAGGGGTGGTAAATTGGGATCTTATTCCACTTTTTGATGGGAACCATTTTTCCTCTGTCCGATCTGTCCCTGCTCTTGGCGGAGTAATTACAAATCCTCTCATCAAGACAATCTGGAGAATAAAGTAGCTTTTCTCCCCATACTATTTTTAGTACCTTTGTCTGAATCTCTTCTAGAGAATGGTTTCAGAGTAACAGCCATGTTAGTCTGTATTCTCTAGAAGAAAAGGAGTACCTTTGGCACCTTAGAGACTATCCAATGAAGTGAGCTGTAGCTCACGAAAGCTCATGCTCAAATAAATTGGTTAGTCTCTAAGGTGCCACAGGTACTCCTTTTCTTCTAGAGAATGGGGCTCTCACGATAACATGCCCAGCTCTTAAGCCAGGATCAATTTGGATAGCAGGTAATAAATATTTTGCATCTCTTTTCTGGAGACTCAGAGCCCTTGACAAAAGTTTAAAGGAGCCTTACAACAACCCTGGGAGGGATGGAAGTGGGTAATCTGAGGTATAGAGAGGTTGTGCCTGCCAAAGGTCACACAATGAGTGGTTGAAATGAGTGGCATTTTATAGGCTCACTGCTGTTTGAGGTGTTAAACTGATTCTGGCATGGTATTGTTGTCCATGTTTTGACGCATAAGCATCTTTTACAAAATGTGTCCCTGTGACCTTTATGGAAACTCTCATCCATATCTTTTTTGGATGTTCTTAGTTCATTGCCAAGGCTGCCTCAGTACAACTCGCATTATGTTCTAGGATTTGAAGTGATGTCTGCTCTGCACAAAACTTCAGCCTATTGATGGCAGTGGGGGTTGCATATTCTTATCTGAGGAGAGAACTTGGCTTTTGGCTAGAACCTCACCATGCTTGATTAGCGTGGTGGCATGACACTCTTACTAGAACATGTCAAACATTTTCTGATGGAATGTTTATCCATAAGAAAATGCTGTTTTGTCTAAATCAAAACTCTACACTGTAATGTGTTGATTTGATAAATTTTTGTTTAAAAACATTTTAAATGAAGCATTGCAACAAGATCAGTTTTGGCCTTATCCAAATGGAACAATTCAGTTTTTCCTATTGAAATGACTTTTTGTTTGGAAACTTATTATGTATTATAATATAAAAAGTTGCAAAGGTAATTCTGATTTCTATCAAAATGACGCAAAATTTAATTTTATGGAAAATTTCAAAAAAATTGTTTTCATTTTGATTTGGAAAGAAAATAAATTTTGAAACCTCAGAATTTCGTGTAGAACAAAAATTCTCAGTTCTGACCAGCTCTTATTGTTATCTATCAGATGTTTTCTCCAGTGGCATAACTCAGAAATCTATCTAGTGTTGCTCCCATTAATCACTTCTACAGTAGCATCTCCAGCTTTTGTTAAAGTTAAGCAAAACCAACAAATGAAATATGAATTTGCAGTAGCTTACAACAGCTGGAATTCAAAAACAATTACTACTTTCCTTCCTTTTCTCATTTTGGAATTCATCATGCAGTGGCAATTTGAAATTTACAATTTAGAAATTTAACATTCTTCAAGGAGAACATTAGCTTTTGAAAATCTTATAAAGAGAAATGTCTATGCTAAAAACTGGAGCTATCTTTCTGTAAGGAGATTTCAGTTCAGCTTCCCATCTTCTGCAAAATAACTCTGACGTATTCTTCAGATACAAATTATTTTCTGAAAGTTAGGCAAATATCTAATTTGGGTAAAAGAGTTTAAATGTGAGAACTCGGGCATCCTGTTCTATCCCCTTGTTGCACCTTTTCAGGAAATGCAGAATGTAGATGTTTCGGGATTTCAGTATTGAAAATAATGACTTCTGCCAATTAGTAGAGACTGGTGAGCCTCAAAAGAGATAAGCACCCCAGAATCTGAAACTGACACCCTAAGAGGTTTTTATTTGTTTGTTTGTTTGTTTAATTTGCATGATACTCTAGTGATGAGCACTATGTAAAAAACTAGGAAGATAGCACCTCAGGGGATCTTCAAAAGTACCTAATCAGGGTAGGCATCTAATTCTCATTAACTTCAATGGAGTTAGGTCCCTAACCTGCTTAGTGTAAATTCTACTAGGCACCTCTCTGCATCTTTAGATGGCTAAATACATATGTAAATCAGGCCCTTATTTATTATTATTATTTAATATCTATATTGCAGATGTTCAGAGTCACCAGTCAGGATCCTGGCCTCCTTGTGGGAGGCACTGTGCACACGCAGGTGCACACACAGAGGCTCTGTCTTGAAAATTTTGCAGTCTATGAAAGTTAGAACCAAGCTCTAGGACTTGCATCAATGGAATAGAAGTCTTGGGAGAATAGACTTCCTTGTAAAATTTCAAGTTCCTCCCAATTCTGGTTGGTCAGCAAAAGTCTTTCTTGTGACACATCAGCACTTCCAGTGCTGACCAGACCCCAGAATTGGGCAAAAAAGTAAAATAAGGGGGGAATTGGAAGAGAGGAATTTAACCACATTTTTTTTTAAGTGTCTGCATTTAGTTTGGGGCAAAGGTTTTGTGTGATGGGGAGGTGGTTCTTTGTTGGTCTGAACTGTTTTTTCACTCCGTACCTGTTAAATGGTATTTTGAAAATGGGCAAGGGAAAAATATGCACATAGCAGACATAATTTAATACCATCTTTTTGTGTGTTCCCATATGCACACTGCAAATCATGTACTGTCAGTCTAGGCGACTTACTTTAGATTAAGAAAAGTAACAAAGAGAGAGCAAGTATAAAATATCTGAGTGAGAAAGTAGAGTATGTCACTTTAAGCTCTTACACTGCCTCATAGCTCTGTCCCTCCCCACCCCAACACATGTGTAGGCAGACTTTAAATTTAAGGTGCAGAACATAGAAAACAGTATCATAGTTACTGTGGTGGGGTGCATAGACTCTACATGGATGAGAAAGGTGTCAGAGAGGCCCTGGTGGCAGGACTAGCTCCACGACTCCAGCCCTGTCAATCATGCATGATGAGGAGGAGGCCTATAAAAGGGAGGAAACTGCAGGGTGTGGGGGAGGAGCAGGAGTGCCCTAAAAAGCAGAATGAGGAGCCAGGACAGCTTCACTGTTACCCTGAGGAGAGTACAGTGGGAAAATGAGCAGGTGTGTAAGGTCTGAGGTCGTCTTCTGCAGTAAAAACAGCAGCCATGAGCTAAGCTGCAGAGAGTCACATCCTCACATTCCATATAAATTGCATCAAAACAATGTAATATTGGGCTGTTAAGAAGGCACTCCTGTCCTAATGGTAGCTACCAACACCAGATAAAGAAACAGATCTTAAGATGTTTAAAGAAAACTTTGTTTGATAGCATTCTGTCTGACAAGAAACAGCTTAACAGTTGTGACTGTGAAATCTATACTTCCATAGTTTTGCCTTTATGGTCCCTACTTCTCTACTGTTTATCTGTATGGTCTCTCTGTGGTTCTTTAATTATTTCTGTCTGTTGTATAATTAATTTTGCAAGATTTAAATCAACTAAGGTGATGAGGTATAATTGGTTAAAGAATTTATTCATAATGTGCTAGGAATGGTTAAAGAATTGTTTTGTAATGGGCTAGAATTGGTGAAAAATTGGTGAATGCATTGGCGTTCATTTTGATCCCCCCTCCAGAAAGACTTAAGAAGGCCCACAAATGGCAGAGCAATCCCCTGGCAAATAGTAAGGAAGTGGGGCCTGTGTTGGAACCACGCAATGGAGACAACTGGGCGTGGTCATGTTCTCCCACCTTCGGAGGGGGGAACCACTGAAGATTCTGCCACAGTTACCCCCATGGCAGTTTGGGTGAGTGCTTGAATATCAGTTTAATATTGTACAATATTGCTTAATCTCTGCAACTATACTGAGCAGCAGACTTAAAATGAAAAGTTTCTGCAACTACATTTAGTGACAAGAGACATGAGGCAACATTTTCAAAAGCATCTGCATGACCTAGGAGCCTAAGTCCCATTTTCAAAAGTGACTTTGGGGCTTAGGAACTCAAGTGCCACTAAGTATGCAGAATGCACTAGATACTACCACGGAATCCCACAGCTCTAGTCTAGTCAGGAGTTAAATTTGTTTTGAGTTGGTGGGGGTCCTTCTAAGGTGGGCTGCTCAGGAGTGGCCACTTAACAGGAGCTCAAAGCCAGTAACTAATTCATGTATATATGCACATACTGTGTACAACATTTAAAAATGCACACACCCATAATATTTGTTTACATAGGAACTTCCTTGGAAGATGTATAGGAACATAGAATTGGTGTGTTTTGAGTATGCCAGCAATCAGACTTATTTTAGATTAGTTTTGTATTCGCCATGTAATTTCATTAAAAAAGTGGCGAGGAAGTCTGTATTTCATGACCCGATCAGGCTGCATGAAATCCATGGGTTACATGTTGTTGTTCTCCCAGTTCATTAGAGCTGACTGGAAAACTGAATTTCTCATCCATGGAAAATTTTGATTTTTTTGGCAAAAATAAACACAATCTTTCTGAATTGGGATAAAATGTGGGGAAAAAACCCAGATTTTTTCACAGGAGAAAAAATTCCATTTTGGGAGAATAGAAACTGAATTTTTGGGTGTTCTCCTGGATGCCCAACTACCTGGACAGCTGCCTCCCAGAGGCTACCTGACTTCACAGGGACCTGGCTACCTGGGGAGGCAAGAAGCCTCAGGAGGCATCTGCCTGGGGAGTCAGGGAACCAGCTCACCAAACAGCTGCCTCCCCTTGTTGCCTTGAATCCATGGGGAACAGGTAGCTAGCTGCACAAGGAGCTGGGCAGCCTAGGATATCAGCTTCCCAAAGAGTTAGGGAGCTGGGCAAGCCCAGGCTGGCCAACCTGCCTGACTGGTTTCTGTCAAAAGCTTTGACAAAATTGACACATTCCCATAGAGTGTTTTAATTCTGTCAAATCAGCATTTCCTGACAGAAAAGTATTCCACTGGAAAATCTTCAGCACTTAGTAAATGCTTATCAAAACCTCCTATCATTTAACCACTTTTGTGATCATCTGAGTCTTGTACTAATTCTTAGGTGCCTTGTAGGAACACTGTTGTGGTACACTTTGAGATTGTGCGAGAAGACAGCAGCTTGTTCTCTGCTGGCAAAGGAAGAACCCCAAAGTGCAGAGCTAGGGTTTGATTTCGATAAATATTCTCATGACCATGCTGAGCTCTTGCATCTGCAAACTTAGGCTGAAAAGCCAGTAAGAAAAAGCTTTCTTGTGACATTTCCAGGTGGGCCTACACAAATGGTGGAGGAGAGGATCCTGAACATTGCAGAACCGTATAAAGATTGAGTTCTGTTCTGGAAATAGATGTTGATTTGGGGATAGGGAAGAGTGGCTTTTTTTTCCCTTGAGAAAGATCAGGCCAAAACACAGGATATTAAGATCCCCTGAACTTTCATAAAGTTTTAATCTAGATCTGAACTTTGCAGTTAGGGAAGCCCTATAACTTTTTCCATGTGCACGTCCGCTATACTTCATCTCCACTTTTTGTGTTGCAGTTTACCTAAAATGTTTGTAATGATTTCAGAAGATCTGAAGGCCGCCCATTTATGGTATGCATGCTTCTTTGGCACAACTGACTAGTTGGTATGACTGTCCTGGATTAGCCCATTGGGATTTTACATAGTTTGCTGTTGTGATGAAGTATCTATTTGGTTATGTCAAAGTTCTTCATCAGGAAAGCATGGGATGAATTTTTGAGCTTCAGACATGTACCATATGCTACAACACAGATTACAGCAAAGCAATAGTGTTTTAATTCATTTTACTTTACTTCCATTCATGGATTGGAAGGCTGAATATGTTTCAGCTTTAAATGCTTTAGAGGTAGACAGGTTGGATTTTCATTACTTCTAAAAATGTAGTTTCTTTCTTTCTTTCTTTCTTTCTTTCTTTCTTTCTTTCTTTCTTTCTTTCTTTCTTTCTTTCTTTCTTTCAATGGAATGAGAGGCTTTAAAACCTATGTGCTGTAAAGCTGGCAGACTTCTAAAAGTTCTCTATCCGTTCACCAACCTCAATGAAAGAGCTGGTATCTTCAAGCTTGCTTAACTTTTGCTCCTAGGCTCATAATTAAAGCCACTCAGATGCTTCTGATTTCAAACAGGTCACATCTGATTTAATCTAAAACATTCCCTTTGTGTCCTCTTAACCTGGCCTTGTTACACACACACACACACACACACACACACATACAGACATTGCCATTATGAAAGCTGAAAAAATAGTGATTATTAATCATTCATTACTTAAAAATCCATAGGCATCCACATCTAGATTTCTAATCCTGGTAACAGAAAATATTATTTCCAGCACCCTCATTCAAGACTGTTTCCTTCTTATCTTTAAAAATATTGTAATAGTAATAGCCTTTATGATATGGGTGTCACTCTGTATTAGGTTTAATAGGTTTGTGGTATGCACTCTTCAAGTTAGGTCATCCATCTTTAGATACTGACTTGGCCCCTATTATGTGAGCATATCATTCTTTAGTGTATTTATCCTCACAAGAGGGAGGAAGTTCTATTATTCCCATTCTACAGATGGAGAACCAAGGTGCAGAAATACTAAAGGCCAAATTTTTAAAGGTATTAGATGCCTAAAGAAGCAAATAGGCACTTAGTGGGATTTTGAGATGTGTTCAGGCACCCAACTCCCATTTAAATGGATTGATTTCAGTGGGAGTTAGGCATGCTTATCTGCATCTACAGGCACCTAAATACCTCTGTAAATGTGGCCCTAAGTGACTTGCTCATGGTCACACAGGAAGTGTACGGCAGAGCAGGGGCTGGAACCCAGAGCTTCCAAGTCCTATGCTAGCATCCTATTCACTTCTTCTCTGAGAATCTGTTCCAGTAACGATACGTTTATTTTGTTTATTAGGGGTCATCTGCTAGGACAGTGACCTTTGCCAGGTCTCTCCCCTCATTTTGTGCCCTAAGGCTATCAGCAAGAAACAATATTCATAATAACAAATTAGATGTAATGACACGGTTATACGCTGCTTTCACTGGTGTGTTAACTGGACCTGTCAAGTTTTCCCTTTGTTTTTAATCTGACTATATATCAGTGGTATCTAACACAAGCAAAAAAACCTAATATCTTTCTGTATTTAATGTTCCTATTACCCTATCCAAAAACTACCCTATTCATTAGAAAACTTTCAAGCCCTTGCTCATGCAACCCCTCATCTTCTCACTGTCCACATAAAATATACATACTCATACCACACAAAGATATCCTCACAGCTTTAAGTTTCTACTCAACCTCTTTTTCCTTAACTTGAAACGTTAATCCAAAGTACTGAAATTTGCTGCAAGGAAAGTAATGATGCTCAAAAAGGAATTCAGTGCAACAGGAAAGAACCAGTTTAATTAGCTGACATAATTGCATTGTTGAGGTTTCTTTTAATAATCAATGAAGTGGCTGGAAATGATTTTACTAATGTCTTCATGCCCTTGAAGCCCTCACTAGGCAGCCTTCATTCTCCCATAAAAGAAGTTTCCACCCTTTTGAAATTGTTTTAAAGACAATCATTAATGGGAAGGGGGTAAACATAACCCTTCTCCAGGGGAGTAAGAGGTAGGAGGGCTGCATGCTATGGATGTGCCTTCAGTGGTGACAAAAACAGGTTTCAAAGCTGGTCACGAAGCACAATCCTCTCCCTGTCTCTATCTTCTTGTGTTTCTTATTCTTTCTGAGCTCAAGTAGGTCAGGAAGATATGCCACAAGCATACTTCTCTCCTTCCCCAATCTTCCATTCCCTCCTTCCCTAGTACAGAACACCGCTGATCTCTTCATCATCTTAGTAGCAATATTTTGTGCCTGGGCTCATGCTCAATCAGCCACAAATACTTAAACCAAAACAAAAAACTTCCCAAGCCAAGCCATTTCCCATGGAACCATCTGCCCCTATATCTCCTGAAAATGTAGCGCACACATTATGACATCTAATGGTTTTAGGTATGTATAATTCATGCTTGTCATAGGTTAATAAGCATTCCTGTGCACCGGCAGTGCCAATTAGGCCCACCTACACAACATGGTCCATCAGCAGATGGGGAGCTTTAAAAGGCTGAAGCTTGCTAAAGGGTTGGGGAGTTTGTCCAGGAAGAGAGGCTGTAATTGAGCTCCATTAGCAAGAGGAGCCCAGCCTTGGGTAGTAGCTGACTTTTCTTCTCTCCTGGCTCCTTGTTTGGCTGCACACTGACACTGCAAACTTGATATGGGTAAAGGACCCTGGAAGGCTGCTCCCAGCCAATAACCTGTGATGGGAATACATCCAGGGTCTAGAGGTAATTGGATCAAAAAGGATTTTGGGAGTGAACTGGACTCCTGCCTGGAACGGTGAGATTGCCCAGGATTGGGGGGCGCCTGCAGGGGACCCAAAGGCAGCTCCATCCCATGTGAAAATTGGCTGCCCCTCATTGACTAGGGTTTATACTAACCAGAACCACTCTCCACCACCAGTGATACCCAATCCTGTTAATCTTACAGGACTGGAGACGACTCCACACCTCTGAGTGGATTGTTAGTACAGCTATGGAAATGACAGAAGTCTTTAATACTGTTGACCAGAAAGGTTGATTTCTATGCTCTATGCAATGCAGTTGTATATGCTGAAAACTAAAGAGAAAAGAGTAAACTTGCCAATTATTCATAGGAGAGAGATTCTTTTTATTGAGAAGAGAGAAGAGAGTAGCATCTACCTCTTCTGGCTGAGGTTAGTGACAGAATGTGAGAGGTGGTGCCTACTACTACCGCTAATGTTGCTATCAGTTCCACCAGGCCCCACGTATGCCTTCTCTTGCCAAGCTTGTAACAACAACAGAAACTGATTAGCTTTTGTGCTTGCTCTGAAAATCAATGATGGTTTAGGTTTCCTTGTTGCTGGCACTGAACACATTGCAAGGATACTGCTCTTCTCTTTTGCCCTTCCTCTCCTTTCTCTGTCTTCTCCTGGGTGGCTGAGAGTATAGGCCCCGATTCTGCAGATATTATACATGTGCTTAACATTACACACACGAGTAGTCCCACTGAAAGGCTATCTTACGCTACATGGACATAGAAGACAGAAAGATGAAGACTGACCAATGCACACCTCTTCCCTGTAATAGGATTTTTAAAAATACATCATGAATCCAATCCTACAGCCCTTACTCAGGCAAAATTCCCATTAACTTACTTCAGTGAATGAAGAATGGATTAACCTTCAATGATCGGGTCTTCAGAAGCAAGCAGAAAACTCCACGGTCCCTGAGACTTCACCCTATGGGAAAACTACTTCTCAAGACCTTCCCTGATTTCCTACCCCAAACAAACAATACAGAAAAAGGTACAAAATATTTTTTCTTTTTGGTTCCAGACCAAACACCAAAAGATCTCCATTGCTATTTCTAAATGTACAGAATGCCCATTGCCATAGCAGCTAAATCACAGCTTTTGGCAGTGAAACTTATTTTCTTGAGTCACGCACCTCAGTTCTTTTTCCAAGCTCTTCATTGCTGTGTCTGAATATTGCAGTGAAAATGTAAATGGAACTTACCCTTTGACTTTCAATTCCTTCCCATCTTCTTATGCAATACAAATTTGTTTTTATTATGTGCAAAACCGCATCACTGGCTTAAAAAAAAATCTCAACCCACACCTTCCCCCCACGCCTCTTTGGTGTTAGCTGGGGGATGCGGGGGGTAGCTATGCTAGTGGAATTCAGGCTTTTAACTTAAAAAGCCAAAATGCAAACATTTTTGTTAATATGTGAAATGAGCGACATAGTGGTAGGAGCAATCAATAAAAATATTCCTTCCGAGAAACCACTAACAGACAATTTGAAGGATCAAGAGGTAAACAGTAAGAAATAGCCAATCTATTGTATGAAAAAAGCATGCTAGTTCTGTAATGAAGAATCTCATTGCTAAGGAGATTCACTCTAGGAGGCTTAATGTGTGTATTCTTAGGAAGATGAAATCAAGAGAGGAACTCAAGAAACAGAAGGTATCATTTGATTTGCTGCAAAACATGCAGTTTGTTCCTTGGTTTTTGGAGATGCAGAGACATGAAACTTTTTTTAAAAAGAAAAATACTTTGAAAATTCTGCAGGGTAAGACTAAAGCACATTCTGGAATAGAAATGATTAAGTAGCTGTGATGCCATGCCATTTTAAAGATCTGTCTGACTAGAAGCCAGCTCTGTGGAGCCTGGAACAGCTGACGTTCCCACATTGTCACGAGGCCATGAAGACTTGCATCCAAGCAGCACTATAGAGATTAGACACCGCAGGAAGTGCTGTCCAAAGGGTCCAGAGTGAAAGCACCTTGCAGCCTTTGATTGGCCCATGCTCACTATTTAACCTGGAATGGCATCCCAAGAAGTTGTCTGAGCAACCATGCAGAATCTGGCCTGCTGGGACTCCGGATTTCACATTACTTTCTGGTCTCTGACCTGACCCTTGCCTCCTGATTCCATTCTCATATTACCTCTGATCTCCGACCCTGGCCTGACGCTGACCCTGACTCTTGCTTATCGATTCTAGCTCTAGTGATTATGCCCATCCCTGCTCACTGACTACTACTATACTGCCTTGTGGCCATTCTTGACCTGTGGACACCAGCCCAGCTGTGACTGCTAGGCCAGCTCGCCTATGCCCCGGTCCCTTACGGCCATTAGTTCTAGGAAGAGTTAGTTTGGTTTCTTTCCTCGGTATCTGTATTGCAAAATAGAATAGAGAAACTGAGAGGGGGGTCATGCTTTGTGTACTGTGCCACTTGTATTTGAGAGAACGCAGCACATTGATCATTGATTCGAATGAGGACCACTTTTGGGGACAAGAGATAATTAGTTTCATAAGTTTACTCAAGTATGTTTGGAATTCAGCCATTTGAGTAAAGAGTGAACTACCTATATATTAGACCCTACCTACCTATGCATTTGCATGGATGCCCTCAGCCATTGCTGTTACACTAAAGCATGGGATTTCCACCAGCCCTTTCCTACATCATAATCTGTAATGCAGACAAGTGTTCATTTTGTTCCTTTTCTTTCAAACAGTATCAGACTTTATCACTGTGTAGTGGTGTTTTCCTTTGAGGATGATCAACTTTTACACATTTTCTGGTTTTAATTATATTTACAATTAACTCTTTCAGTTGTTGCACTATTGTGATAATTTGAACAGTTGCTGGGGTTTCTAAGACAATTACTGTAGTGTTCATGTCATCAACATATGATCAAATGCTTAGGGTTCCAGGTGTCCATTTTTTGACCAGAACACACGGTTGAAAAGGGACCCTGGCAGCTCTGGTCAGCACTGCTGACCAGGCCGTTAAAAGTCTGGTTGGCAGCGCTGGCAGGCTCCCTACCCAGCTCCGCGCAGCTCCCCGGAAGTGGCAACGTCCCTCAGCTCCCAGATGGAGTGACGGCCAAAGGGTTCCGCATGTTACCCCTGCCTGAGTGCTGGCTCCGCAGCTGCCACTGGCCAGGAACAACAGCCAATGGGAGCTGCGGGGGCAGAGTCTGCAGGTGGAGGCAGCATGCAGACTTTCCTGGCTGCACCACTGCCTAGGAGCCAAGGGACATGTCACCGTTTCCGGGGAGCCCCCTGCGGTAAGCGCCGCCTGGAGCCTGCACCTCTCACCCCCTATCCTCCTGCACCCCAACCCTCTGCTCCAGCCCTGAGCCCCCTCTCACACCCAAACTCCCTCCCAGAGCCTGCACTCCACACCCCCTTCTGCACCCCTGCCCCAGCCCTGAGCCCCCTCCTGCACCCAAACTTCCTCCTGGAGCCTGCACCCCTGCTCCAGCCCAGAGCTCCCTCCTACACCCGGAGCCCCTCATTTCTGGCCCCACCCTGGAGCCTGCACCCCCAGATGGAGCCCTCACCCCCTCCTGCACCCCAACCCCCTGCCCCAGCCTGGTGAAAGTGAGTGAGGGTGGGGGAGAGTGAGTGACGGAAGGGGGATAGAGTGAGCAGGGTGTGAGACCTCGGAGAAGGGATGGGACTAGGGTGTTCGGTTTTGTGCAATTAGAAAGTTGGCAACCCTACAAATGCTTATTACGCAAAAGTGAGAAAGAAGTCCACCTTAATGGTAAAGTTGGTTTCTGGTTGATACATATCTCTCATCTTAGAGTTTGAAGCAGGAATTTACCTTTTGGATCTCAGTATTAGTTAAGTGTCACCAGTCGATTTCTTCAGGATCGATAACACTTATGGAACGATTACCATTTCTGCTGTGCTTGGCAGGCTAGATAGTCGATTTATGTACATCAGATATGAATTGCTTCTGATTTTGTCTCTACGGTTGCAATAGGAAAACAAACAGAAAATGACCTCTTTCCAGGCTTGGATTACTTCTGCTTCATCAACTGGAATTTGTATTGCAAATCTGTACCTCTAACTTTTATCAGGCTATATCTTGGAAGTGATCTTCTACAACTTCTACACTTTCTAGTGTTCATAGTTTTCTGTGGTTGACTGTAATTAAGAAAGAGCTATGAAAGCAAGTAATGAATGAGAAGAGTGGAGGATGGTCTAGGCTTTATTATTTTACTATTAATTATTATTTGTAGTATAGTAGTACCTAGCAGCCCCAGCTAGGTCAGGTATCCACTGGGTTAGGTGCTATATCGTATCGCAATAGTAAAAGACTGTCCTGCCCCAAAGAGCTTACTGTGTTATCTCTGAATTTACCTCCAAATTTCATTCCATCAGAAGGAATAATGGAATAACTGGACATCAAATGTGGTTGAAATGAATTTGTCCCAGTAACACTGTTTCTGCATAGACACAGTTGGCAAGAATCAGAAATTACAGTAAGGAAGCTTACTTGATAGAGGTTAATTAAGCAGAAAGGAAACAAAATACTCTCCCTAAAGTTTTAATATATGAGGATTTCCAGGGTTTCCACTTTCTGCTCTTGAATGCGGTGTCATGTCATAATCACAGGTTTCGGAGTAGCAGCCGTGTTAGTCTGTAGCTCACAAAAGCTTATGCTCAAATAAATTTGTTAGTCTCTAAGGTGCCACAAGTCCTCCTATGTCATAATCAGAATCCCAGCTGGTCTGAATGGTGCGCAAGGCTTTTTACTAGAAGCAAGAAGACTCCTGAAAGCTTTTGAGGAGTAACTAAAACAGGCTCATGCCTTGTGTACTGTATTTAACAAGCTAATTAGTTGACATTCATTTTCAAGTATGCCATTCACAGTCAAGTTAAGGAAATGTGCAACACGCATTATGCTGCCCTGATTCTGACTACTTTGTTTTATTGCTACTACTCTGAGGTATGAATAACGCATATTTAAAACCGAGAGGTGTTGCAAGTATTAAGCAAGCATCCATTCCCAGCTTTGTCTGACTCTTGAGTTCTCTGCAATTTAAATCTCTCCACTGTAGTGAGCGTATCCAGTTAAACAGCCAACTGTACTCTGATGTTATTATCTAAGAAAATGTCTTCCCTTGGCTTTCTCTCTTCTCTCCCTTCTTCACCCTTATCAAAAATACTACCCTTCCCCCTCCACTTTTTTTTTTAAACGGAATTGTTGCTCAGATACTTGCAGGCTATTTGCTTTCATTTAATTTTAATAATAAATTAATTGGATTTTAGTAGTAACACTATATCATGATTTATTTTATATGATTTATTTGTATTTATGTAAGATTTTGTTAACAGTCTCCGTAGTTACAGGTAGCTACTAAGCTAGTCTAGTGAGTCATTTCCCTTACTCTGACTGTCACTGATATGATTCCTTTGGTACATATCCACTTATTTAAGCAGACAGGCAATATCGCGAGAAATCATATCTCATTATTTCCATTTGCTCAAATATGTGAATATTTCAAAGATGGAGCTGAATCAAAAGAAAAAACTAGCCCATGGTGGGGTCAGTTGGCCATGGCAGCTGCAGGCAAGTACACAGGTGAAAGTGAGTTTTAATCATGCAATTTGATGCAAAACTCTTATAAACTAGGCTTGGTTCAGAATGCAAACAGAAATGTGGTGAAGAAAATGTCTGCATTAATGCATTTCCACCTACACAATCCCTTGAGCATGACTTGCCTATTTGATCAGAGACGGAACATTGAAATCATGGTAACCCCTCAACTCTAGTGGAGGAGGCAGAAGCCATGCTTGACTTAATATTTAGAGGCAGCTAAACTAAATAGACATTATTAATGGTTGGCGTTTGGCTGATAACTTATTAATTGTGGTCATTTGAAGACCTCACTTTTTTCCCCTCAGCATTTAGAAGGCATGTAACTGGATCAAGTAGAATTTTTATTTCTGGAATGCTCAAATGTGGGTTGTAGTGGTATTTTGTTGGTAAGAAATCAAATGCCAGCAATGTACGAAGTGTAAAGGAATGCATGTAAATGCTGGAGATCAAAGAGTTAGTCTTCTATGGGGATTATCTAATGTCCCCACTTTCTTCCCCACTTTATCTTTACAGCATCATCCTCAAAATAGTGGAATTTCTTTTTATATTTGTTGATATACTAGAATGCACTTGCATTTCCTCCAAGTCTGCAGAGCTATCTGCCATTACGGATTCCTAAAGAACCTAGAGGGACAGCTTCAGGTAAACCATGGTGTTTTTTCAGTAGACTAAAATGCATTGAAAACTTTGAGATAAATGAATTTCCAGTTGCAGAACTGAAAAAAGAAAATCCTGTCCTCACATGCTTCCTCTTCTAAATAGCATTGTGTTGCTTCATTCTGGCTTTTCCCTTAAGGTAAAATCACGTCTAGTTTGGTAAAATGCTCAGCTTTTTGGCTTTTCAGACCAACAGATAGAGTCACAATCTCTTGTATATCATTATTGGAAAGATTTATTCTGCAGGTTATATTGATCTATGTAGTAATCTATTTTTAAAAGAAATCTCATAGTTTAAAAAAAATCTGCTAACATTGCATTAAAATATTTATTGCACATACTTTGCCAATATTTGAGAAAAGATTCAGTGATTGGTCTGAATCACTCAACTGTGTTTGCTGGTAAGCAGTAGCAGGGCAGGTGGATTAATTCCTTGCTATGTGCAGGTCATTGGGTGACCAGCATTCTGTAAATGCTGTCCTAGTATCTTCTGTAGGTACTCTGGCATGTCTCTACTAATCATTGTGCCTGAACAACCTTGCTCGCACATGGCTCACACACCCACATGCTGTCACAGCCTCAATTTTTAAATAAAAAGAAGCTGACAGCAATAAGGAATTTTTTTTAAAGAATTGTCTATTAGAAGAAGGAATTGTGTGCAACTGTCTTGGAAGGAACTGAGTTTGGGTGGAGGGAGCAGTGGTGAGGATTCAATCTCCCTTTCTCTCTTAAATACACGACTTAGAACTGGCTGCTAAACAATGAACTTGGATTAGACTGGTATTTCTCTCTATAGCCCTTTCCTACCGTCAGATCTTTTTCTGGGGAAATGATGGGGAAGAGGAGAGAGCCTTCTGCCTCATTTCATGTGTTGTTATTTTATTGGGTGGCGGTCAGAGGCTTTCCTTGCCTCGTTGTGCTCTGCCTGGGGGAAAAAAATCCTCATCAAGGAAACAAACACTGTATAGCTGATGGGTGAACCTCAGAGTCAGCTTGGATAGCTATAGACTGGTCTGGATGCTTGTAAGAAAAATGAGCTTCTTCCACCTTTGTTGTTGAGAGCTTCTCCTTGTGCTCTGGTGCCAGGTTTGTGCAGCCCTCTGCCCCCATCTGCAGGAATTATTATTAGGGAGGCTCTGCAGCCCAACTTCCTCTTGGCAGCAACCTTCTCCACAGGGGAAGCTCCACACAGCTTACTATGGAGAAGTCTTCATGACCTTGCTACCATCCTCCACTCCAGGACTCTTTCAGGAGGAAGTTCTGAACCTTCCACTTCAATAACATTTTTCTTAGGGTGTGACGTGTCCGTGGTCATCCCATTGCCTCCCCGCTCATTTCCTGGAAGCTTTGTTTTTTGGACAAGGTTGTATGCTGTTCATAGTCCTCCCCCAGCACTGTTCTTAAGGTAGAGGAATGATTCATGCCTGGCTCCCCCACAACCTTCTTCCAGTAAACATGGTTTTTGGGAGAGGGGCAAATTCTGCATCTCTGCCAAGTGCTTCCTTTCCACCAATGTATTGGCAGGGGAAGCTGAAAGCACTAATTTTTACTTGCATCAAGTGACCCATCTGATGTCGCTCATTCCCAGCTTCTGGCAACAGGGAATTCTAACAATTATACATTAAGTTATTGAGAGTGCTTAATGAAATTCCATTGGCTTCAGCCATAGTATACAGGGGTTTCTTATACAGTAGATTTCCTCTGAGATCAAAACTATGTACAACTAAGTTAGTTACTAAATAAAACCACTTTAAAATACAGTATAAAGGACAGCTATATCAGTTCAAAATGTAGGGGTTAACTCTGTGGCTCTTAAAGCTTTTCAGATAATGGACCATTTCTTAGGATAAAATCTGTTTTGGACACGCACACCTTCCCACCCCTCATCCTTTAGCACCTAAGGTTTAGCTCATATTAAGACAGTGTTACAGAGACTCAATGAAAATAAACTCATTTTAATCCTAGGGATGCAGCTGTTTATTTGCATCCTCTCATTTTCTGTCTTTGCTGCTTATTTTTCTTCCCATCACACTTTTTCCTGCTGAATCTCCTCTCATTTTTATAGTTTTAGATCTGTCCTACATTGTGTCTGTGTACAATTATTGAGTCATCCACAAATCTGAAATGTGGTTAACTGTATAGCAAATGCCCAGTGAAGAGAGTCCTTGAAGCGTGCAGAATGATGCTTGCTTTCTCCCCCCACACACACCCACACACCAAACTTTTGGAAACAGTAAAAGGATCCTGACCTGTGTAAGTGCTTGAAGGTGACAGACACTTCAACACTGAAGAAGTCCTGAAGAGCTCTTTGTAGCTCGGAAGCTTCTCTCTTTCACTTAGGTTGGTTCAGTAAAAGATGTTACCTTTACCTACCTTGTCTCTCTAACTTCAACACTGTTACAGAAGCAGCTCCTCAGACCACCAGTGTTCCATGCACCACAGTTTGAGAACCACTGGTCTACCTTAAATGAACTATAGCAAGAAAATTCAAACTTAAAGTCAATGCTTTTTATTCTTAGCAGACCTTTTTAGCGTGGATTTTACCGGCATCAGTGAAAACCGATAAATCTATATACACATCTATATAATACCAGGTGTCAACAGGACCAATTAGGCATGAAGGCTTCCTCTTGTTTCTGAAAATTGTAAGTGTTGGTGGGCATTAAACCATTCATTGTCCTGAAATGTCTTTGATATTTAACAGATATACTGCATTTTACTGTTTTGACTCTGCCAGCATGTCAACCTTCTCTTTGATATTCCAGGAATGGTGCTCATTTGTGGCTACTTGCTGAGGCCAAGGAGGAAGGATGAGTAACTTTCCTTGGAAAGATGCTGTGATCAACACCATCACCTGTACTCCCTTCCTTCTTGGTGTTTTGGCTTCTTCCCTGGTATGTGCCTGCCATGGCCTGATGGTAACCCAAATGAGACTGATAGAGGATTTTAGATTCCACAGACAATTGTAATCTTAATCAAAACAAGATTTATTAAAACCAGAGAGAAAATGGAATTAAAACAAAAGAAACAGTTGACTAACACTTCTCATCAGTTAAACCAGATGAGGCATTTTCAATTTAGTTATGGTGGGGGGGGGGGAAGAAAAGTGAATCACTTACATCCCTCGTGAACCAATTCCTTCTCTCTGAGTACTTTGGTCCAGCTGTCAGCATCCTTTCCTGTCCAGAGACCAACAACTCCTTTTTTATTAATTAGGAAAGCTCTCTTATCAAGTCTGCCCTGATTTAGGGCTTACTACCCCTTACTTTCCAAAACACTTTCCCCCTCCCACCTCCCCGCTTCCCTCCAGTTATCTACACACATAATTCGGTTTGGACTCACTGTTTTCTTTAGGACATGGACCATTGAGGATATCCAGATCCATTAGTGATGATTAAGAGCAATCCCTCAAAGGCTCTAGCTCACATATCCTCTTTCAGAGACTGCTTTGGCTATCTATATCCATTTTAGGTAAGACCTCTTGTGAAAACCCTCCAAACAATGTTTGTTTTGTCAGTGTACATAATGAGCAGGTCCCAGTCCCTCCATCACAGATGCATACTATGAAATACAGATAATGAATGTTAGCACTAGGCATTTTTCATTTCAAATGACCTTTTCTTAAATCCATTGCTCACAGGAATGTATCAATAATGGCCAAAATAAAGAGATTCTTATGAACCAATCCTGGAACCAGTTCTTCCTGTGTAGAACTTCAGTTGTTGCTCATTGACTTCAGTTGTTGTGCTGCTGCTCAGACAACTTGCTTCGATTACATTTTCCGTGGGGTCACAACTATAGTTTATTCATGTATCCTCTACCAAAGAGGAAGACAATGGACTGAGACACATGAGATCTGAATTCAACTGTGAGCTCCCCTTAGACTTGCTGTGTGATGCTAGAATCTTACTCTCTCTGTGCCTCAGTTCCCCATCCTCTAAAATAGGATAAAGAAAAGGAGTACTTTCGTGAGCTACAGCTCACTTCATCGGATGCACTTCATCGATGAAGTGAGCCTCCATCGATGAAGTGAGCTGTAGCTCACGAAAGCTTATGCTCAAATAAATTGGTTAGTCTCTAAGGTGCCACAAGTCCTCCTTTTCTTTTTGCGAATACAGACTAACATGGCTGCTACTCTGAAACCTAAAATAGGATACTTATAGTCCTCATCTCCCACCCTTTGGGTCTTGTCTGTTTAGATTGTAAGATCTTCTGTGCCGGGACACACTTTCACTGTGTGTTTGTATTGTGCCTAGCACAATGGAGCTCTAATGTCAGTTGGGGCTTCTGTATAATATGCTTTGCTCAGCAGCTGGTATATGCGCATGTGTATGTAAAATTAACTTTCCCCTTTCTTATCTCCATAGCAATTCATGTGTCTATGAGAATTAAAGTTCTCGAAATTAGGACAAACTTTCCTGCAGCCTCTCCTAAAATAACATTGCTTTTTTATGTCTCTATCTTCTAGTGTGGAAGCATCTTCTGATTCTTTGCAAAAGTGCCTCACATGTATGTATTTAACTGATACTTGTGGAAAAAGTCAAATTAGAAAAAGCCCTCTGCCTCTTCCCAGCTGTCATAGTTCTGTAAACCTCTTTGGTATCATATCAAAAATACTAACGTTTATTATATTGAACCATTTGCTATACCTTATTTGAAACCTTGTTGGTAAATACCTTCTCTCTAATTAGTGATATAGTATATGGGCCAGCCAACACCATCATTTTGTAGTGGCTGCTATTCTATTAAAATGCATTTCTGAAGTTGTCAGAGAAAGAGGGCTCCTGCTAACAGCAGTGAGCTGTTCTCGCCATATTGTACTGGACTGTTTATACTGTCTCTTTCCATGTTGCAGAAATTTTGTCAAATTGCAGAATTACTTTTGGTTTACTGTACACAAAGTAGGTGTGGAAAGTTATGCAACTTTATTTAGTACAGTATCCTTCATACACGTTACATTCCAGAAAGCCTGACTATGTTTGGTTTGTTTAAATATGGTTAGTAATTAATGAATTACAGCAAAACTTCCTATCAGCGATATTTTATCTGTTACAGACAAAGATGAACTAATGTCTTGGTGATACGAGTTTGACAGTAAAGACATTTATTTGTGTCTTGAAATACAAGCTCTGCCACATCTTCACTCTCCCTGTTTCCTTCCCCACGCCTCCCTCCCCCTCCTGTTTCCCAGGTACCAATCAAATTACCTGTAGGTTTTGTACTTTGAATTTAGGAAAATATCTCTCTTCAACCCCTCTCCTCCCAAAAAGCTGAAAAATTATGACTACCCTTGAGAGGTGCACTAAGGTGTTTTCATTCAGCCTTCAGTGCCCACGCTACAGCATGAAGGAGCATGCATAAGAAGGAAAATTAAAGTAGTAAAAGGGAAATTCTTTTTAACAGCTCAGCTTGTCTCATCTCACTTCAATAAAGCACACGTGATGGTCAGATTAGATGAGTAACAGTGCACACATTTCTCTGAAAATGTACACCCCTACATGTTGTTTGTATTTGATAGCGGAAGGGCCTGGCAATATAATTCATACAGTTCCTGGAACTGCCTCTCTCTCTATGTGTGCGCCTTATATTGGTATCCATTTTATTTGTATTTCAGGAGTATTTAGAGGCTCTAACAGAGCTTAGGCTATGTTGTGTTAAGAACTGTATGTAACGCTGCCAGCCTGGTTGGGTTGTCTGCATCAGGGAGAAAATCTAGGACCTTTGCATCTTAATCCATAAGCCTCTACTGCCTGAGCTAAAAGAGCCAGTTCTCTTAGCCCAGGCTGTAACAGGCTCATCAATGTTTAGTTGCCTACCCACCACTAGAGAGGGACAGAGTGCCATGCTCAGTAGGCCTGGCTTTTGTGGATTTACACATGAGACGAGAGCTTACAATCTGAATGGAAATCACTGGGAATTCTGCTCAAAAATACGTGGCTTCCTATGGTCCCATGTTTGTCACAAATATGACACACAAATAAAAACATATTTTCAATCCTCTCTTCCCCACAAAAATATCTGAGTAAAAGGCAGTTTTGGAAGGCAAAAAATGGCCTATTTCCATCCATGAATTTCCTCTCTCTCCCAGTGGGAAATGCCACGTGCAGCCTGGGTCTCAAGTAGGTAGCTAAAAAAATTAAGTAGGGGAACCTCATACTGTCTGAAACCTGCTTCTGTCCCCTTGAAGAACTCCATTAGACAGCCAGGGAGATGGGAAGGTAGGAGTGGTCCGTGGTGTTTCTTTGGATTCTAGTTGACTTCAGAATGCTGGCCAAAGTGATGCCCAAAACTTAAATTATCTTTATTTACCCTCTATTGTTACATTTTGCTGCATGAGATTGTAGTGGCATTGTTTTAAGTGCCAGCAGTTCATATAAACATTGGCCCTTTCCACAAGAAGAACCAGCAACTTGAGGTAAAATTTAGTTGTTTAAGATACTCATGAGACAAGTGGAAGTTTTAAGAATGACTATTGTACCTGTATTCAATGTGCCTAAAGAGCACATTTTATGTTCTGGTTATATAGTCATCCTTGTGAAGATCAAAGACAGACTCATTTAGAAATATCACATGCATACGCTTTATACAGTCGTGTTCCCCAATGGCAACTTTAAATTCTATGTGACTTTATGACTTTGCTGTCAGTGCAGCTTGTATTGTTTTGGTGAAATTTAGTTGGTGCCTAACATGCATTTACAGACCTTTCAAAGACTGTTATAGATGCATTTTTTCTTCCTTGTTGTTTTAGAGGATATGTGACTTCTTCTATCAGTGCAGCAACTTGTGATGTGGTAGTACAATGACATATGAGGCCAATGCAACTAGATGCCTTCTTTTGTTATGTTGTGTGAAGGGTATGCAACTTCTTTGATGGTTAGCGCGCTAATCATGTTTTAGAGTTATAAAAATAAAGTCAATGATCACTGTTCCTTGGCTGAGCAAGTAGTGTCAGATAAGCAGTCTTGTGAGGTCTGTGGAAGAAAACAGCTTGAAAAAATAGCCAAACATACGCTCTTCGTATGCACAAGTTCCTAGACTGCACATGTGACTGAAGAAGTCTTCACCCATTCCATAGCTCGGGGGTGGCCAAACGTATAGGTCCTCCATATGACAATCTTCAGAAGTTTGAGAGCCAGGGTGAGCCTGCTGGGGCTTCAGCCCCATGAGGCACAACTGCAGGGGCTTGCGGCTTCAGCCCTGTGGGTCGGGGGGTCTGGGGCTTCAGCCCCAATCCTGTTGAAGCTCTTAGCCCCAGCCTTGTTGGGGTGAAGCCCTAAAGCCCCCCTTGCCAGTGGGCAGAAGCCAGAGGAGACACGTGGGGGTCCATGTGCGGTGACATCCCCCCCAGATTTTTGCCAGGGTTTGCTGGCCCCACTCAGTCACATAATGTTGCAAGGCTCCCGCCCTGTACAGTAGCTGCTGGAGCCGGCAAGCTGAGAGATGCAGCTTTGGAGGGGCTGCAGCAAACAGCTGGGAGCTGCAGGGAGAACCCTGCTTTTGCAGTTGCCTCTCCTCGCAGAGCTAACATCTGGGAACTTTAGGGTGGGGCCGCAGAGGGTAAGAGCGGGGGCATGCCTCAAATTGGGGGTGGAGGGGTGAACCTTTAAATTGTTCCCCCCCAACTCTCAGCAGGCATCTGTTGTCTCTGGCAGAAGTCCCTAACCCCACCACCCCACTGCAGGGCAGAAGCCCCAAGCTCCCTCCCCAGTCTGTTAGATGGAGAATGTGGGGTGGGGGCGTGGGAGGCTCCACGCGCCACACTTTAGCTGTAAAAGAGCCACATGCAGATCATGAGCTACAGTTCGACCAACCCTGCCGTAGCTGTTCAGTTCACTACACCCTTTGGTTATCTAACAGGTGGTAAATAGATGCATGATGGGGACAAGTGAACTGGTTTGGATAAAATAGGAAGCCCCCTCATCTTTCAACCAGAACTCAGATCAAACCCAAACTGAAAATTATTTGAGATTGGAAAAAATGTAGGTAACTCTCTATCCTTTATCCCTTGGCATTATTTTGAACTTTGACATGTCCCTGTGCTTCTTAGTTTCGTCTGGGACCAGAAGTGAACTAGGAGTAATCTTGTGATAAAGGAATAGTTGTTCTGTCCTGATTTCCAGCCCATGGATTAGAGCTGAAAGAGCTAATTGGTAATTTTATACATATATTTGTTCCTGTTCATGAATTATCTTCAAGCAGCTTTCAAACTTCACAAATTAATTCATTGTTCAAAATTATCTGGTGAATAATATTTTGGTCCATAGAGCTCAAGCTGGTCCTACGCAAACACTGGGTATTAGAAATTTAAGAGATTTTTGGTTTGACCAGAAAGAGATGATCTAGTGATCTCTCTCCTGCCATCCATCTCCACCCTCTGACAGAGAGAGTATTGTTCCTATTTTCTGATTGCAGGACTGTAACTCTTAGAATCAGTTTACTCAAATTTGAAATTTGCTTTCACTGAATATTACCCAGTATTATCTTGCAATTTGCTGTAGCTTTGAATACTTCTGCTAGTGCATATGTTGCTATAACATTTTGGACAGTGAAAACGATAGAGCATCATCAATACAGCTGAGTAAAATTCAAAATGTTTGAGTGAATATTCACAAACATCCCCACCCCTTCCCCCAAGTATTTGCTTAGCTCTAGTTTGGATAAACATCCAAAGAAACTGATCCCAAACAGAACCTTTTGAGATTTTCACAGACAAATGAAGTACACTTGACACTTCACAACCATGTCAATGCAAAATACCTCTATATTCATGTTTTGATAACCTATATATTTCCCAAATGGAACATTCTGAAGTAGGTATGTCCTAAAACTATCCAACAGATATAACAGCAATATTACAAAATAGGTGTAAATCAAAAAGAATCAAGGTAAATACCAGATAAATTCTTGATTGATCGTGAAGAGCACAGCAATAAAAGATCACAGAGAAGCCCAAATTCTGCCCTTTGGCTATTGTACTTGAAACTACTGTTGACTTTGATGAGAGTTGTACAATTTGTGCCTACATAAGAGTAAAATTATCCTCGATCCTACTGGAGAATAAAATCACACCTGTAGCTGGTATCCTATTAGGCATTGTAGCCAGAATAGTTAGCATCTGAAATTTAACCATTGTATCTGGACTAATTGGTATGCATAAAAATATCATACCCAGATAATCCTTCTCTTTTGGTTGGCTGGAGTGCGTTTGTTTTACTGTTAGAAGGTAAAAGTCCTTGGTGGGTAGTACAGCAGACTAGTGTATTAGACACACTAATATATTCAAGTGGGATTTAGCATAAAAGGTGGTGTGCTACACACACTGTATAATAGCTTCCCTTCAAAGTCAACATTTGCCACATTACCACATACAGTAGAAATGGAGATGAAGATGACATGGTATTTCTCTACATTTAATATAGGGGGAAAATAGGGATCAGTCATACCTCTGCTTGGTAACTGTCAAATATTTTTTTAATGGCAGTAATGTATATGTAAGTATAGGAAACATTTATTTCTGATAACATAATGAATATGACATGTGGAATTTGCAATGTAACCATCCCCTTTATTCTCAATATTATATGTACATATACAACAGCAGATTAGATGACAGTTTTTTTAGAGCATGACATTTTGAAAGTTCCAGTAGATTCCTAGTGAAAAAGTGCATGTACATTTATATAAACTACAGTACAACGCACCTATTTGTACTAATAAATACACATGTAAACAGACTACTAGAGAAGTTCTAATGGCTATGCCTAATTTGGCTGCATACTTCTGAGCATGAAGGAGAATTCAGCTTAATTTTCTCACAGCCTCTATTTTAATCTCTGTCCCAGTTTTCCAAAGTCCATCTCTGCTCATGTAAATGTAACATGATCTGAGCTGCATGGGATAATCTTGATGGGAGAATAGTTTATATCATTTTAAATGAGTGAGATGCTTTATGTGACATTCTTGTTTAAGTGGCATGAAAATCTGAAGTTAAGTGCTATGTAAATGAGGGCAGAATAGAGCCCTTTGTATCTCATTTCCAACGTGTTACAGGATCATCTAGAGCTATAACCACATAAATCCCCTGAGGCTGCATCTCCAAGTCTCACTCTTACTATGCTGTTCCCTGATCACAATGGATATCCACTCAATTGAGACTGAATCTCAGGGAAGTCTCACCAATACTCTTTCTAAATTTGAAACATCATCTCCTTATGGCCCCTTTTTACATACACTATGGTTTTCCGATAGTATTTCTGCTGAGACACCACAGAGTCTGTTTTTATATGTGCGCTAGAGTATTTAAGGGGAGACAGGAGTCAGGCGCGTCTAGTAATCAGACCAGGGAAGAGTTAGCTGGGATTCCAGAGTAGAGCATATTCCCAGCTGTCTGTCACTGATTCATTGTGTGACCACAGGCAAATCGTAACCTCTTTCTGCCTGTTTACTCATCTACAAAACTGGTAAAAAGAAAAGGAGGACTCGTGGCACCTTAGAGACTAACAAATTTATTTGAGCATAAGCTTTTGTGAGCTACAGCTTACTTCATCACGAAAGCTTATGCTCAAATTTGTTAGTCTCTAAGGTGCCACAAGTCCTCCTGTTCTTTTTGCGGATACAGACTAACACGGCTGCTACTCTGAAACTGGTAAAGTTTGTAAACATTTTCACATTGTGAGATCTCAAGGGCAAGGCACTATACAGCACAAAACTGAAATACTACAATTGTTTATATAGGCACATCCTAACTCAGAATGAATTCTTATGCCAAACTAAAAACAAAATAAAAATAGATTCATACAAACGAGATTTTTAAAGTTAAAAAAAAATTGGAAGCAGTAAACTGCAGTACTATTCTTCAGTGTATAATCTGCACACTGATATGTAAATAGGGGGGCAGGCTCTCCTATGGCTGTGTGACCCTCTCAGCAGGAAAAGGGGAAGGGGGTGCGGAGGAAGGGAATGCATAGAGACGTGTACAAGGATATTCATGAGCTGGGAACTTCTTCTGCAAAAATAGCTTTCCTGCACAGTCAATGGGGCATAGCAGTCTGTTTAAAAACCCTTATTAAATTAAGAGGAGCTTTCTGCAGTCACCACGCTTTGCTGCTGTGTTTGTACTTCCATAACGTGGTTGAGAATACTGGAGCTTAATATTAACATGAAGGTTTAGAAAAATGCAATAACATTCAGATACAACTTGAGTACTGAAGGAGCAGAGATATGGAACATGAAAACTTGATATGTCTCACCTGAGGAAGTACCAGGTCTTCTGCTTCTCTTTGTTCCTTTTACAAAGAATATCTCTTATGCATTATTTTGTCACCACAAGAAGACAGAGGGATGGGCAGCCAGGCACTCCTCTGTATGTTAATTACCTAGGCTTTCCTGATGGTGAAAATCAGCAGGCTTCCTTGGCTTTTCGCTCTTTTTTTTTTTCCTTCTCAGATCAGAATACAAGTCCATCCCACCTACTGTAGTAATATTATCAGTCTGTGTATTAATACAATGTATTTGTTCATTCATAAACGTATTCATTTAATCACTGCTGTACTCACCTTACTCCTGAATGTCTCTGACTGGATTTTGTGCCGTTTAAGCAACATTTTTGCTTTGCAGAATTCCTGTGACATGACAAAAACCCTAGTTATTTAAAACCTAATGTGGTACAATGACTTCCATCCCAAATATCAACTCTTACATAACCTTGAGATGGCCATTCATTCTTTCCCTGGAGAAGTTCAGGGAAAAGGTGTAGTGCTCCTCTAAATCACAAATGAAATAAGTTTGTTAGCTTGAATAGTATTTCTCCTTGCAACCCCCCACACATTTCAATGCATTCCATTAGTCATTGTTCAAATAAGGCTGCTCTCTGACCCCAGGGGGAGAGGAGGAGGGAGCTTAGGGTTTAAACACATTTGCTGATCAGTACATAGAGGGACATTGTTCTTCTTCTTCCTTTTTTTTTTTTTTTTTTTTGCATGTCCTGTTTATTGGGGGGGTGGGGACAAACAAACCTAGTTTCCAGTACCACAATGTTTCAGTTTTTGGGCACACTGTATGTTTGATGCAGCTAATTTAAATAAATGACTTTCACATATAAGCAATTAAACCTATAATTAGCACTGTTTGACTGAACTAATCCTCTAATATCCTAACACACACTTATTTTCGCAGACATTTTTAAAGGGAGAGAATAAATATTTCAGAGGAATTGCAAGTAATGCAATATAAAAACATAATGTATTTTAATTTCTGTGAATCAAAGCAGCAACACAAGAAGATAAAGCCCTATTTAGATCAATATTTTTCTTTCAGCTTTGCAAGGAATGTGAAATTATGCATACTCCCTTCCTCTGAATTAAAAGGAAAAGTCAGCAATAACCAAAAGAACCAAATCTTTTTTAAGTAAATGGTAAGCTTTTAGCACTACTATGTTTTAAAGGTTTCAGAGTAACAGCCGTGTTAGTCTGTATTCGCAAAAAGAAAAGGAGTACTTGTGGCACCTTAGAGACTAACCAATTTATTTGAGCATGAGCTTTCGTGAGCTACAGCTCACTTCATCGGATGCATACTGTGGAAACTGCAGAAGACATTATATACACAGAGACCATGAAACAATACCTCCTCCCACCCCACTTTCCTGCTGGTAATAGCTTATCTAAAGTGATCACTCTCCTTACAATGTGTATGATAATCAAGTTGGGCCATTTCCAGCACAAATCCAGGTTTTCTCACCCTCCGCCCCCCCCCCCCCCCCCACACACACACACACAAACTCACTCTCCTGCTGGTAATAGCTTATCCAAAGTGACCACTCTCCTTACAATGTGTATGAAAATCAAGGTGGGCCATTTCCAGCACAAAACCAGGTTTTCTCACCCCACCCCCCCCAAACACACACACACAAACTCACTCTCCTGCTGGTAATAGTTCATCCAAAGTGACCACTCTCCCTACAATGTGCATGATAATCAAGGTGGGCCATTTCCAGCATAAATCCAAGTTTAACCAGAACGTCGGGGGAGGGGGGGGGGTAGGAAAAAACAAGGGGAAATAGGCTACCTTGCATAAAGACTTGATTATCATACACATTGTAAGGAGAGTGGTCAGTTTGGATGAGCTATTACCAGCAGGAGAGTGAGTCTGTGGGGGGCGGGGGGGGGGGGTGAGAGAAAACCTGGATTTGTGCTGGAAATCGCCTACCTTGATTATCATGCACATTATAGGGAGAGTGGTCACTTTGGATAAGCTATTACCAGCAGAAGAGTGAGTTTGTGTGTGTGTGTTTGGGGAGGGGGGTGAGAAAACCTGGATTTGTGCTGGAAATGGCCCACCTTGATTTTCATACACATTGTAAAGAGAGTGGTCACTTTGGATGGGCTATTACCAGCAGGAGAGTGGGGTGGGAGGAGGTATTGTTTCATGGTCTCCGTGTATATAATGTCTTCTGCAGTTTCCACAGTATGCATCCGATGAAGTGAGCTGTAGCTCACGAAAGCTTATGCTCAAATAAATTGGTTAGTCTCTAAGGTGCCACAAGTACTCCTTTTCTTTTTATGTTTTTAAAAATACCTCAAAGCCCTTTTATGAGATCTGTTAGCTCACTGTATTTTGAAACGTGGACACACATCTAATCCAGTGGTAGTAGAACTGACTGAGTCATACCCCAAGAGTTTGCCTCTTACTGGCTGAATTGTAGCCTCTCTGCATAAGATAGAAATTTATTAGGAGAAAATTATTCTGGTGTCCTCTGACAACAACATTCCTGATAAAAATCTTATTCTGAGAGCAGTCTAACAAGATACATTTGTTGGCTGTTTTTGTTCCTTGGACTCGTCTTTTAATTTTAGCTCTGTTTTACGGCTGTATATTTACATTTAGAGCCAGACATGATCTATGTGTGTTCATGTGGAATTTGGGAGGGATGGTGGGAGGGGAAAGGAGGTGTGACAGGGTCAGGCCAGATGGCTATAGGAGAATAATAGAATGCAGATACTGGAGGACTGAGGAGTACAAGCATTATCAGACACCAGGAGGAAGGTCCTATGGTGAGGATAAAGAAGGTGTTGGGAGGAGGCCATGGGGAAGTAGCCCAGGGAGTTGTGGTTGTTACGCAGCTGTTCCAGGAGGCACTCTAGACAGCTGCAGTCCACAGGGCCCTGGGCTGGAACCAGGAGTAGAGGGTGGCCCAGGTTCCCCCCAAATCCTCCCGACTCCTGGCCAGATACAGGAGGAGTCGACCTGGACTGTGGGTTCAGGAAAACGGCCAAGCTGAGGGCTGCCGTGAAGCTCCAAGGTGAGCAAATCCGCCAATGAGCGCAGGACCCGCCAAGGTAGCGCAGGAACTTTGTCACAGAGGATAAAGTTTAGGTGACAGCCTCTTTTCTTCTGCAGTTAAAATCCAGAGGGGAAAATCCTCATCGTATTTTTGTGTCAAAAGCTGGAACTGGTCAATTATCTGTTTGTGCCACATTGAAATCTGTGTTCATAGGAGTCCCTCATCATAAAAATGTGTAATTTTCTTAGATTTTGATACATCTGTTCATCAGCTCTGAAATCAGTAGATTTTACTGCACTACTCAGGGAACGTGGGAATAACACCATACTGGTGTTGTATCATTTTGTTTCTAAAACTATATTCAATTTGTTTCTAGAACAGACAATGTAATGCAGCCTGGCAGCCCTCAGGCCATTCAGTTGTGTTTGGGGGCCCACACCAGTCCGTTTACACAACTCTCTGGGGAAGAGGACTCACAACTTACTTCCCCCTGACCAAGTGCCCAAGCAGGTTACCCACTCCTAATTCCACCTCATTTTAGGCTGGGAGTCAGGTTCCTTCCTTCCAGGACTCCCCAACTATTTTTTCCACAGGATCCCTGCCTTATTCAGTGTCTTGAATGAAGGGTGCTCAAAGAAAGAATCACTTTTTTTAAGTGCTTGAAGCTGCTTTCTGTGATGGCCCCAAATTTTTTGTTGCAGAAGTGGGAAGATGTGCATGAATGAGGGAGATGGCTGGAGGAGAAAAGAAGATGGTATTGTGGTGAAGGTAGTGTACTGAGACGTAGGAGACCTGGAACTTGGTTCTCTCTCTCTCTGCTGCACATGTCCTACGTGATGTTTCCCAAAAAGATGATGATTATTAATCATGTTCTCATTTTCTGGGTGCCCCACTTCAGACACCTAGGGCCCGATTTTTAGAAGTGTTGAACATTCTCACTGCAGCTGAAATCCCGGGGGGCTGCAGATGCTCAACATCTCTGAAAAATCAGGCCCTAAGTATCTCAAATTGGTGAAAACTTGCAAATTTTAGCCTTAATCTCCCTGAGCCTCAGTTCCCTATCTGTAAAATGGGGATAATTATACTTTGGTAACTCAGCAGGGACTTGTAAGGGTTTATTTGTGGGGTCTAGATGCTATGTTGTTGAACAACCCTATGAGGAAATTGGTAATTCTGTATCCAGTGTGGGGTTTGGTTGATGTTCAGTGAATAAGGCATAACAGGGCTAGTATGTCTCAAAAATTGGTCGAGAGATTCCCAATTATGCATGTCCCCTCCTGCTTCTACTTCCTGTCATCAGTGGGAGGGTGGGGGGAGGCACTCTTAGCCACATATACATAGTGAGACTGTTGGGTATTGCTTTAAAATTCTAAACCACAGAGACACAAGGAGTCTTTCAAAACTCAAACCATATAAGTCCTGCTCTAGGGCATATACCTCTCACCCTCTCCACAGCCACAAAGCTATGGCTAGAACAGTGCTATATATACAATCACTTAAATGAAATCTCTATGTCCATGGTCTGGTTGGGGACCATGCTCTAGGTCAAGGGTTCTCAAACTGGGAGTTGTGACCCTTCTGGGGGTTGCAAGGTTATTGCATGGGGGGCGGGTCCTGAGCAGTCAGACTCCACCCCCAAACCCCACTTCACCCCCAGCATTTATAATAATGTTAAATATAAAAACTGTTTTTAATTTATAAAGGGGGTCACACTCAGAGGCTTGCTATGTAAAAGGGGTCACCAGTACAAAAGTTTGAGAACCACTGCTCTAGGTGGTGGTTTGGATTCACTTTGGATGGGCTAGCACCAGCAGGAGAGTGAATTTGTGTGGGGGGGTGGAGGGTGAGAAAACCTGGATTTGTGCTGGAAATGGCCCACCTGTTGATCACTTTAGATAAGCTATTACCAGCAGGACAGTGGGGTGGGAGGAGGTATTGTTTCATATTCTCTGTGTGTATATAAAGTCTGCTGCAGTTTCCACGGTATACATCTGATGAAGTGAGCTGTAGCTCACGAAAGCTCATGCTCAAATAAATTGGTTAGTCTCTAAGGTGCCACAAGTACTCCTTTTCTTTTTGCGAATACAGACTAACACGGCTGTTCCTCTGAAACCTGCTCTAGGTGGAGTCTTTATGATCAGGGAGCATGTTATGTGGAGGGCAGAGGGAAAACTGAAGGACCCTAATAACGATCTTTTAATGTAGTTGTTGTATGTAATTATATACATATAATATCAAATATTGGTTGTATTGATTGTGTATATATTCCAACAAACAAATCTTTGGTAACCATTAAGGTTGCTTCGGTGAAAAGCCTCCTTATGCAATCTCTTAAAAGCCAAGAAATATCCAGTTAAAGTAAAAAGAAAAGGAGTACTTGTGGCACTAAAGGATGACCCAACACTCTCACAAGTCTTGGGAGACAGGCCAGTCCTTGCCTACAGACAGCCCCGCAACCTGAAGCAAATACTCACCAACAACCACATACCACACAACAGAACCACTAACCCAGGAACTTATCCTTGCAACAAAGCCCGTTGCCAATTGTGCCCACATATCTATTCAGGGGACACCATCACAGGGCCTAATAACATCAGCCACGCTATCAGAGGCTCGTTCACCTGCACATCCACCAATGTGATATATGCCATCATGTGCCAGCAATGCCCCTCTGCCATGTACATTGGTCAAACTGGACAGTCTCTACGTAAAAGAATAAATGGACACAAATCAGATGTCAAGAATTATAACATTCATAAACCAGTCGGAGAACACTTCAATCTCTCTGGTCACGCAATCACAGACATGAAGGTCGCTATCTTAAAACAAAAAAACTTCAAATCCAGACTCCAGCGAGAAACTGCTGAATTGGAATTCATTTGCAAATTGGATACTATTAATTTAGGCTTAAATAGAGACTGGGAGTGGCTAAGTCATTATGCAAGGTAGCCTGTTTCTTCTTGTTTTTTCCTACCCCCCCCCCCCCCCAGATGTTCTGGTTTAACTTGGATTTAAACTTGGAGAGTGGTCAGTTTAGATGAGCTATTACCAGCAGGAGAGTGAGTTTGTGTGTGTATGGGGGTGGGGGGGATGTGAGAAAACCTTGATCTATGCAGGAAATAGCCCTACTTGATTATGTAAAGAGTTGTCACTTTGGATGGGCTAGCACCAGCAGGAGAGTGAATTTGTGTGGGGGGTGGAGGGTGAGAAAACCTGGATTTGTGCTGGAAATGGCCCACCTGTTGATCACTTTAGATAAGCTATTACCAGCAGGACAGTGGGGTGGGAGGAGGTATTGTTTCATATTCTCTGTGTGTATATAAAGTCTGCTGCAGTTTCCACGGTAAACATCTGATGAAGTGAGCTGTAGCTCACGAAAGCTCATGCTCAAATAAATTGGTTAGTCTCTAAGGTGCCACAAGTACTCCTTTTCTTTTTGCGAATACAGACTAACACGGCTGTTCCTCTGAAACCAGTTAAAGTAGATTTCTTTAATGTACCTAATTTCCACAAATCATATTAACTATCATTCTGTCAGAGTCCAACCCTCTGAACTACTGTGTGAAAATCTGACCTGGGTCAGCAAAAGTTATCCTTGTCACAAATTTTCTACTTAGTGTCCTGTTTGGTCCAGAAGTTCTAAATTCTGCTTTAAAGAAACGGTATTTTCAAAACCATATTGTTGTTGTTCCTATTCATTAATTCCATCAGAGAGCTGAAAACCATTAACAGCTATATTTTGGGGAGGGTCTGTTGTATACCACAGTTTGATTTTGATTGTTACATTTCAGTACTGTCAGCATGTTTCAGTATATTTCATTGCACTGTATCCACACAAATAAAAACAGAATGAAAATATGCAATTCTGAAGTGTTCACAGCAAATTGCATAAGTAACTTTAATTGCCTAACTTTTTTACTTTGATTTTTTTGAATGTAGGGGTTTTATATGTAATATAGGTTATAATTAGATGTTAAAGGCCTACGCCAATACCTTCTGAAACTGAAGATAGAAAAGAACAGCGAGAGAGAGGGAGAGGCAAGATAGCCAACCAGAAGCCTGTAAGCACAGCATGACCCTGGAAAAAGCTCGAGAGAGAGCGCTTTTGGGTCTGGGGTTGGATAAAGAGGTTTGGAGGCTGTAAGCTAAGAAAATGCTCCTTTTGTTCCCAATTCCTTCTCCATTCAGAGAGACAAGAGTTTGTACATTCATTGTACATAAACAAGATTGCATCACACAAAATGCCATCAATTTCTACTTCCAACTGGAACATCCCAGGGCCCCGAACTTTGACTAGCCACTCAGGTTGAAAAGGAGCAACAATGTAATAGGACCAACATTTTTTAAAAATGAGTGCTTAAAGTTAAGCTCCTAAATCTATATTTAGACATGTATCAGAGGCTTGATTTTGAAAGGTGCTTAGCACTCAGAGCTGAATAAAAAAAGGGCTGTTAAATATAAGCTGTTGTCTGTAGGACCCCTGTCTGATTTGCTGGAGAAGCTGGGAAAATAAAAGTACTAACTTAGTTTCAAAATTGTAAAAATGAATAAAATGTGTGAATTTTAGATACGATGCATGTAAACTGGCAACAGTATATACAGTATGTCTGCATCACACAGCAGGAGAGCTGATCTAGTTATTAGCTAGAGAAGCTCCGAGCAAACAAAAACTGCACTGTATGATTTTTCCTTTTTGGTTTCATATGACATATTGACCTCTGCAACCTAAGTAAATCCAAACCCTTCAGCATGACCATAGAAGCCACCCTCTGCAGACATTTGCCCTGCAGTGGATTGGAGACAGGTGATACACAGGGATATGGAATCAGAAGAAATTGATATTGGGAGCTAAATTTGTGTCCATATCCCCAGATTGCTTAGCTTACAAATGTAATGGCATTGTGACCCTAGCTACTGGCATGTAAACTGAGGTTGATTCGCAACAGTCAGCGGAAAAGTGCTTTAGGCCCCTGAGTTGTTATAGCTTTTTAAAGTTATCCAATATAATGTGCTTTTATTGATTTGATGCTGAAATTACCATTTGAGTTTGGTGTTCATTGTAAACCCGTTTTCAGCAAGGAAGAAAACCTGAAAAGGCTGGACTGTGGATTCTGGTAACCATTCAAAACTTTGGATGCTTGTTTGAAGCTCATTAGAACGTTTGGAATCTGATTCTGCATATTAGTACTGGGAATTTCTTGAAAACAGGTTTTTTTGAGTGTGACTTCTACAGCTTCCAATTCTGGTCTAAGACAGAGGTTAGAACTAAAGTTTAAAATTTGAGTTTCAACATTTCAAAACCTGGGCATGGGTGGAGCTTGATTCAAGGTCTATTCCAAAAATGGGGAAAGGTACAAGGATGGGATGGCTCTAATGTTACCTCAATCAGTTCATCCAGCTCTATTATTCAGGAGCAGTGGAGTTTCATATCCTATTTGACTGAAATGTCGTGTTAAAATTGCTAGAGTAAATATGTATTTGAATAAAAAATTACTTAAATCTAGATGGTCAGATTTTGATCCCAGTTTCTCTAGGAATTCTCTGACTTCAACAATCTTATTCCAGATTTAAAGGTGTGTATCTGACATCAAAATTTGGTCCAAAAGTGTTTGTATAGTGATGCTTTAATATAAAATAGCAATAATATGTCCTAAAATTCTTTTTTCCCTTTTCCCTCTGCCAAAATAAATAAATCTCTCCCCCCTGTCCCAATAGCATAAAACCTTTTTGACTGTCTGGATTAATTTAAATATAATACCCCCATCACTGATCTCATGTCTCTCCCAGCCTGATGGTTTCCAGCAGGCTCCCTCTTACCTTTGCTGATCTCTCACAAAAGCCTTGGCAGAGCATCGGCAGCTCTGATCATTTCCTCTGGGCTGGTTGCCATTGCCATATTTTATATACTTCAGGGTTTCCAGGGGGTTGCAGATGCACAATGCGTCACTGAAGTGTTATGACCAAACAAGGCTTGAGCACTGCAGCTTACCCAGCATTTTGCCAGACCTGCTGTGAGATCCTCTCATGGGCTCGGGGTGGGGAGAGATAAGCAAAGGTTTGTGGGCGGTTGGAGGAGAGTGCTGGAAGCAGAACAGACCTTGGGTGGGGGGAAAAACAAAGTGTTGTATATGGGGGAAAATACACAGGGTGGCAAGGGAGGGATTAGTAATTGCATTGGGAAATACCTAAAACAGAAAGAGGTAAGAATGCAATTGATCTGATTCAGGATGGGATGTATCAGGTAAGGAACAAATTATAGCAGGAGAGAGGGGAAGAAAGGTGAGGGATGGACAGAGCAGAGGGTGAGGAGAAGGCTACAGTTGGAGTGGGAGAAAGAGAGGCTGTAGAGAGGGTTGACGGTGAGGAAGAGACTTCACATAGGATAAAGTGAGATAAGCATCTTTGCTTGTAGAGGTTTAACTGAACTGGACTGTACCTCAAACCTTTTGGGAACAGTCCACCCCTAATTACAATGCCAGTACTATGTGAGATTATGATGTGAAAGCAATGTACCACAAGTCTCCGTGAGCCCATTACTATGCTTCTATGATGTTATGATATGAAAAGAGAAAATTATTTCAGTACAGTATTTCTATGCCTGTTTCTCTGTGATGTTGACAGTGGGTCATGTTACATTATATGTATGACATACATTCCCAATCCCACACATAAGCAATTCATTAATTTAGATTTAAGGTTGCTAGACTGCATACTGTAAAAAGCTAAAAACCAGCTAGATAAGTCACTCGGCACCCTCTCTATGTTCCATACATTAGTCCCCTCCACAGGCTCAATCAACCTCCCTTTGATCACCTACAAGTGATATCTCAATTAACATGTTCATGGGAAGAATAGCTGTGGAGGAGGGATGGAACTGAAGGACAGAGAACGCAAATGGAAGTGTTGGGGGAGGAGAAAGTAAGTGTTCGTTATCCACCTCCAAGCTGTCCAAGGCTAAGTGGGAGGTCCTTGCCTTCTGCAGCAGAAGTTCCTGTCTGATGGACCTGCTCATGGCTTTACCTTTAGCCCAGTGGCTCTCAACCTTTCCAGATGACTGTACCCCATTCAGGAGTCTGATTTGTCTTGTGTACCCCTAAGTTTCACCTCACTTAAAAACTACTTTCTTCCAAAATCAGACATAAAAATACAAAATGTCACAGCACACGATTACTGAAAAATTGCTTACTTTCTTATTTTTACCATATAATTATAAAATAAATCAACTGGAATATAAATATTGTACTTACATTTCAGTGTATAGTATATAGAGCAGTATAAACAAGTCATTGTTGGTATGAAATTTTAATTTATACTGACTTGGCTAGTGCTTTTTATGTAGCCTGTTGTAAAACTAGGCAAATCTCTAGATGAGTTGATGTAACCCCTGGAAGACCTCTGCGTACCCCCAGGGGTATGCATACCCTGGGTTGAGAACCACTGCTCTAGGGTACCACAGGAAATTCACTAGAGGGAACCTGGCTTTATTGCAGCGCTCTTAGCTCTGCCTCTGAGGACTGCAAACAGTATTGCCACAAACATTTGAAGATGGTGAGTCAGGCCCCCCAAAATCATGAGATTTTAAAAGAAAGTGGATTCTTTATATTTTTTCCTTCTGACTTTTGAGCCTTTAGGGTGCACTTAGGTCACTTTTTCAAGCTTTTCTATGTGGGTTGGAAATGTTATTTAAAATGAAAGCTGAGAGTCTAATATCACATGACTCTGTGAGCTGGGGCTTTGAGGAAAAACATCAAATAGTGCAAGACTCATGATAAAATTGCAACAGCTGGCAACTCCCCTCCGTTCTTCTTGCCTCTTGTTAGTGATAGAGGCTGGAACATGGGGAGGGGGAGAGGAGTGGAGGAGAGGGAGATGGAGCGATTTCCAGCTGAAAATACCTTAGGAGCAGAAGTATGAGCTTTAAGTTATGGGTGCCTGACAACTTGGGCTTCCCTGCCTTCCTGCCCTTTGAACACTTTTCATTAATAGGGGCTAGTAAGGGTCATAGGAGTAGGGAGAGTTATGGGAGATACAAACACCTATACAAGCTGTCTGCTGTAGCCTTGGAAAAGCAGTTCCATAAGTTTTCCTGCTGTCTCCATTCGTCTGAATAAGGGAATCACTGTGAGCTTTAATTTTAATATTTCAAAAGTAGCCACTGTTTGAGATTTTGTCAGGGTGTGTAGGAGGTTTGGAGTCTCTGGGGACCAGGGTTGTTTAGCTGGAGGGAGCAGCCAATAAATAAAATTAAAAATGAAATTGATCCAGGCAAGATTTTTACAAGGGAACATTAAAAAATCTTTCCTCTGCAAAAGTTAGTGAATATGGAGACTAAATGGGAGATTAAAAAGCTCAAACAAAAACACTTTGATTTTCAGTGGGATTTGTGTTCCTGAGTCACTTATGCACTTAGAAATCCTAGCCTAAATTCACTTAATTGAAGTGTGAAATGGGAGAATTTTGGTCCTGCTGTCAGGGCAAGTCTCAATACAACTTTAACTGTGGACATATCATTACCTCCTCCGTTCTAGCCCCTGTATAGTATATATTTATATAATGTCTAAATATATATCTATATAAAAGAAAAACACTATAAACTGTAAGGAAAAAGTGAAGGTTGTACTGAAGAGTGAAGAAAATATTTGTTGCTTATCCTGTTAATGTAAAATTGCATTCTGTTTTTTTTTTAGTAATAAACTTTGTAACTGGTTTAAGATCTGTCCCTTGTTTCTCCCCCAGAACTTTTCCCTATTCCCCAAACCATTCAAGGTTTAAATTTAAAACTACAGAATCAATCACATTCTGGCTTAAAACTGCAGAACTGTAACTCAGCCCTTGAATTAAAGTGTTGCATCGCATATATTCCTGTATCAGGTGGTCTCAGAACAGTGGGAAGTGTTGTGCTGTAGTTTCTGGTGAGCTATGGGTCCTGCGGCAGCTTTGACGAGTACCTTTGCTTTTGTAAATTAAAACAAAGACCTTACTGTTAATATAATGCCTTTTTGTTGTTGTTGTTGTCCCCCTCTGCCGTTCACTTTTTATAGGAGTCACATCTCCGGTCTGGTTTAGTATGATCCACTACTGAAATCTGGGTGATGCTATTCAGGACCCTTGCTCTAAAAAGACATGAATAAGGCACTAGTCTGTGCCAGTTATCTGGGCATGCTATCACTTTGGAGAGGATGAAATAGAGACACTGCGTTGTTTGGATAGATGTAATTGGAGTGTCATTTCCTAGTGTAAACAAAATATATACCGAATATAATATGCAGCCTAGAGAAAATAAGGCTTTTTTAGCTCTTTTGCTTTGAGTCTCTTTTGCTGTGTAAAACATCATCCAAGAAAAGAAGAGATCCATAGGCAGCCTTCTGCCCTTATGAGATGGAATATATCACGCCTGCAACATAATCTGACTCCAAAAGTGAAAAGCCTGGTTATCTCAGTCCTATCTTGGCAGCTGTACAAGATCTTGCCAGCACCAATGCAATCTAGCTCATACAGTAAGCTTTCACCTACTGATATATGCTGAAAGTTGAGCACTGGACGAGGCCTTTAACAGGTAAATCGGCACTGGGGTGGCATGGTGGTAGAATGTAGACAACAATTTGAGTAATTCTTCATTTATTGTGTGATGTTATGATTAATCAATATGTTATATCATACATATTCATTGTATGTTAATTAGTGTTAATTGTAGGATTATAAAAGTATACAATTGATCAGTATTTAGAGGAACTAAGTATTAGACATGAGTAAGACAAGCTGAAATGCAAGAACCTGTAGGCTGAGGCCTGCATGACTTTAGCTTAGCTATCTTAGGCCTTGGAGACAAGAAATGATGATATAAGTGACTGGAAAATAACCCGATGCCCTAAGATTATGGGAATAGAGTTTCCAACTGGTAAGATTGTGAAAAATTACCCAGAAGATTAATATTAGATAATAAAAATACTGTAAAGGCGCATCTTTCTCCGATGTGTATCTTAACCACAGGATACAGGTTGTGCGTCAATGCTAATGAGAATAAAGAGAACTTATACAGTCTATAGAAAATTGGGGTCCCTTAAGTAGCCAGGGGACAAAGACCAGTAAGAGAAAAGAGGGTTGACACTTTTATGTGCAGAATGTAGGTACAGACAGAATCATATTATAAAAAGGGGATGCCCAGAATGGGAAAATGGAGCTCCTTATGGGAGACTCCAGCATGAACCATCCCTCTTTGATCCCTCTTTGATCCCTGATTATCAAACCATAAGAGACCATCAGACCCTAACACTGTTGTTAAGGATATGAGTATAACTATATTTGTAACTTGTGCACAGGTCCGTGTAGAATTTCTATATGCTTGGGTAATCATAACTTTAATCGTAACTTTAATAAAACAGTGTAGAGCAGACCTTGTACTTGTGAATGTCTATGTGGTCGCTACCTTTGGTCTTTGTGTTTCTAGAGACTCTAATTCTGAATCAACTAGCAGAGGTGACTTTCACTCTGTTAAGCTTGAAACTGTAGACAGCAGAGCTGAACCCACAGTAGTGTAATACCACATTACAAAATTCACTTTAAATAAAATAAAAGGCTACAAGAAGGAATACTGAACTTTCATAGGTGAAAATTAGGCCGAAGTTTTCACATATGGATCCCTAGCCATAGTGAGCTTCTTCTTATCTCATACTTCAACTCCCTTCCCCCTGCATTCCCATTACGTTTGTTGTAATCAGGCTGTGCCTTCCTATATTCGGGAAGGATGGGTAGGTGAAAGGATTGCTTAAACTGTGCTTGCGAGTTAGGTTATATCTTTGGCATAAGTGTATGGAGTGAAGCAGATTTTGTTAATTCCTGCGTGGGACTGAGGTAAAATCAAGAACTTTGCGGCTGACCTGAGAGATTGCAAGGGGCACACGTTCTAGAAAGCTGCCCATTAAAGTTGAGTGATTATGCCACCTGCATTTTGCTTCAGTGCTTGCTTTAACGTGTTCAGATTCCCCATAAGAGAAACTGATGTGCCAGAGTAAACATGGATTTCGCTGGTTCTGTGCTGATTTACCTGACTTTCATCTTTTGGCTGGAAGCTCAATCTATTGAACTATTCCCTCTTTCCTTCACCTCCTCTCTGGCTTCTCTGCCCGTCTGCCAATATTAAAAACAGCAAAACTTTCCTTTGTGTTTGCTGCTCCAGGCTGTTCACTTCCTCAGCTTCTGGGTGAGGTTGCAGGAGGCCAGTGACTGAAATTCCCTCCTCTCTTCCCTGCCTGACTGCTCAGCATTCACTACTTTCTGCATGCTTCACCTCAGGGGAGAAGCCAGTGGAACTAAGTAAGTTGAACAGCCACTCAGAAAAGGGTGGAGGAGTCTCAGCTGGTTCTGTAACATCAAGCCACACCACCACCAGTGACGACAACCCTGAAACCAACTTCTTGACCCTGGTGCCGTTAAGCTCTCAGTAGGTGGTGGTGGGGGAAGCAAAGAGGTCTGTCTTGGGGGAGGGATGGAGCTCCCATGCTGAGGAGAGAGGGGAAAGAAGGAGAGAAGAGACAGGTGAGGATGCTGTGAAGGAAGGTGCAAAGAGAAAGTGAGAATGTTGGAGTAGTTGGAAGAGATGGGGGGTAAGGTGGGGAATGGGGGTAGGAGAGAGGCTCCTTAGAACAAGAGAGAGAGAGAGCCAACCCCTGAAAATGCTGAAGTTTGGAGAACAGGCCTGATGGCTACCCTGAGAGTTACAATTCAGCAAAAGGCTGTGCATGCATACTGTACATAAATTAAATATTAGGCCTTTTTTCAGTCCAATGTAGATAGGTTGGCTCTGCAAAAGGGCAAATGCGCTGGGTAAAATGATGGTCCCATTGTAGTCAATGGCAAAACTCCCATTGATTTCAATGGGGCCAGTACTTCACCCTGTTTACCTATTCTCCACTCCCTTGCACCATGTGTAGCCACTTACCTTGCATAGTCATCTGCAACTTGGTAGCTTTTTATATCCACTTTACACTCACATTACCCAGGGGCACCCCAAGGGGGAATCAGGCCTTCCTGAACGTACTGCCCTCCCAGAGTGGAACAATATAGTAAGGTGGCTGAGGTCTTGGTCAGCTCACTGAGAACAGAACTGAGGCTTTCAGAGCTTAAAGCATAAAACTCCACATTTTGAGCTAAAGAGCCATACTGTAGCTGAGAGCTGTAATAGACCCATGTTTTCTGTTCATCTGGCACAGAGGGGGATGTGTAATGCACACTGAATAGTGGGTTACCTACAACAGCTTCATTGAGAGGGGATAACTTAATCTATCAGTATTTTTAGAGGACCTGTCATAGTATCACATAGTATCACTCGCTATCACTTGTTCCACTTTGCATCAGTCCCATTTTTCCTCCCCTGCCCTACTTGCAGTAGGTTTCTGCCCATGTACAATCTATGTAAACCTGACAGTTTGCCTATTCAGAAATCTGTAGGCTTGCTGAAAGCTTCCTTCAGTTTGCATAGCAAAATTTCAACTCCCTTTCTATTCTCAACAAAGGCCTTGCCTACATAGGGGAATTAAAAAAAAAATCCCACTGGTGCTGTCACTGGTTCACAGGCATTTCTAGCGCAGACATGCCCAACCAGGGCTGGATTAAGGCACAGGAATGGACCTACGGCCCCAACTCTTGAAGTCATGTAATGGTATCAGAATCTCATCTTTGAATATGTTTGTGTGTTTCTAGCAATGATGTATGTGAAAAGAACCCTTGTAATGTGACCGGACTGTAACTGATACAGCTAAGTCTGCCTGAGTATACAGAAAGCCTGAAACAATAACTTGAGAGGTCTGAGCTACCTAATTCTTTGTAATGCATTGTTAACTCTGAAACCTGTTCCTTCATGCAGGCTCCTATTTAGTTTTTCCCCTCTTTTACAAAAGTTTCTTGCACTGTTCTAATGGTGAGAGAACATAGTAATTAATAACGGAAAAATCTCATTCATACCAATAGACATTAAAGTATACGCTACATAAGCCAGGCAAACATTTTGTAACAATTTAGCTATTTTTCTGTTCACAAATTGTTTGTGAATGGTGGACTGCAATTTATTTTGAATATATTCACTATTTAAAATGATTTAATTTATGCAACTTTCAGCTTCTGGATTGCTTATAAACTGTTTGCAAATAGCTAATCTCACCTGTGTAACCTATCTATTTATAGGGTCCCTGTCACTGTAGTAACTGATGGCAGTATTCATTACTGAAACAGTCAAAATTCAATATTTGAGCTACGCGACTGGCTAGCTAATATAGGTAATGTGGCATTGTTTCTGTTTCCTGACTGTTTCCAGACTTCTTAGGTTATAAGCAAATTTCCTGGAGCCACGAAACACACTTCATTTTGTGATTGCATGAATGTTCTCAGTCAACTAATTTTGGACCTGTAGCCAAAATTCATTTAATAAAAAATAAGGCTGTCAAGCGATTAAAAAAATTAATTGCGGTTAATCGTGTGATTAATCGCATTCTTAAACAACAGAATACAATTTATGTAAATATTTTTGGATGTTTTCCAAATTTTCAAATATATTGATTTCAATTACAACACAGAATACAAAGTATACAGTGCTAACATATTTATTTTGTATTATAAATATTTGCACTGTAAAAATAAAAGAAATAGTATTTTTCAATTCACTTAATACAAGTACTGTAGTGCAGTCTCTTTACCATGAAAGTTGAACTTACAAATGTAAAGTTATGTACAAAAATAAAACTATAGAAAACTTTAATGCCTACAAGTCCATTCAGTCCTATTTCTTGTTCAGCCAATCGCTCAGACAAACAAGTCTGTTTACTTTGGTAGGAGATAATGCTGCCTGCTTCTTGTTTACAGTGTCACCTGAAAGTGAGAACAGGCATTTTCATGGTACTGTTGTAGCCAGCATTGCAAGATATTTACGTGCCACAGGCGCTAAAGATTCATATGTCCCTTCATGCTTCAACCACTATTCCAGAAGACATGCTTCCATGCTGATGATGGCTTCTGCTCGATAACAATCCAAAGCAGTGCAGACCAACGCATGTTCATTTTCATCATCTGAGTCAGATGTCACCAGCAGAAGGTTGATTTTCATTTTTGGTGGTTTGGATTCTGTAGTTTCCACATCAGTATTGTTCTTTTAAGACTTCTGAAAGCATGCTCCACACCCTGTCCCTCTCAGATTTTGGAAGGTACTTCAGATTCTTAAATCTTGGGTCAAGTACTGTAGCTATCTTTAGAAATCTCACTTTGGTACCTTCTTTGTGTTTTGTCAAATCTGCAGCGAAAGTGTTCTTAAAACCAACCACATGCTGGGTCATCATCAGAGAGTGCTATAACATGAAATATGTGGCAGAATGTGGGTAAAACACAGAACAGGGCACACAATTCTCCTCCAAGGAGTTCAGTCACAAATTTAACTAACGCATTATTTTTTTAATGAGCGTCATCCGCATGGAAGCATGTCCTCTGGAATGGTAGCCAAAGCATGAAGAGGCATACAAATGTTTAGCATATCTGGCATGTAAATACCTTGCAGTGCCGACTACAACAGTGCCATGCGAACATCTGTTCTCACTTTCAGGTGACATTGTAAAAATAAGAAGTGGGAAGCATTATCTCCTGTAAATGTAAACAAACTTGTTTCTCTTAGCAATTGGCTGCACAAGAAGTAGGACTGAGTGGACTTGTAGGTGCTAAAGTTTTACATTGTTTTATTTTAGAGTGCAGTTATGTAACAAAAAAATTTTACATTTGTAAGTTGCACTTTCATCATAAAGAGATTGCACTATGAGGTGAATTGAAAAACACTATTTCTTTTATCATTTTTACAGAGCAAATATTTGTAATAAAATATTATATAAATTGAGCACTGTATGCTTTGTATTCTGTGTTGTAATTGAAATTGAAATATATTTAAAAATGTAGAAAAACATACAAAATATTTAATAAATTTCAGTTGGTATTCTGTTGTTTAACAGTGCAATTGAAACTGTGATTAATTTTTTTTGTTAATCGCATGAATTAACTGCGATTAACTGACAGATCTAATAAAAAAAACTTTGCCACCATTTCTTTTCTTGTGGGGAAGACTTAAACTTTTATATAAACAAAAGAAAGGTGGAACAGGTCACTTTGTTCACTCCTTCCTATAAATTAATAATCACAAGACTTCTGTTTTCAGGTACCTGTAGTTAGACTATCTTCATTTGCCATACATCTTTAGCTAAAGGAGAACAGCCCTTCTTCCTCCTTCCTTCAATTACAAATCACCTTAAATAAACTTTGTGTACTAACAAACTGACTTGTTTGCTGCATACCAAGCAGAGATGCATCAGTAATCAGACTTATTTACAACTATGTCACTTTGCTGTGTTACTACCAACCAGTTATTTAAAAAAAAAAACAAATTATTGCAACCTTTAGAGGTACTTAGATTGTCAGCCCTTGAAGGCAGGGACACTGTCTTACTCTAATGTATACAGACCTGTGCAGTGCTAGATAATGACTATTAATAATTTCAAAAGTCTAGTTGTGGTATGGAAGGTGTGTATGTGTGTGGTGCAGAACAGCTCCTGTTCCAGTGCAGTCTATGCAGGAACATGATCAGCAACTGGCAGGGTAGAAACATAACTCCCCCAGGCTTCTAATAATAGCAACAACCAGAAGGCTGAAAAAGACCATGTGTGAGAGTACAAACGTCAGGGATGGATGAATGAACTATTCCCGTTCACCCCTTTTCTCTCCTGGTTTTTGTCCTGAAGAAAGTTCTTCCTTGGTGCTTCTTGGCCAATGTATCCATTGTTATATTGTAATAAACCTTGGATACTACGCAGCTGTCATCACATTGCACAACAAAGACTATTCTGAACTTTTGGTGGCAGTGAGGAGGATAACTGAGATCCTTAAACTTCAAAAAACACAGGTTTGTACTGTTTGAACTAAAGGAAAAGATAGGGGCTATGACATACGGTGGAGCAGTTCTGATTCCATCCAGCAGAGGGCAGTAGTATACATACACACTAGCCAGCTCATTACTATACTGTGGCTCCTCTGAATATTTGAAAGCCATTGTCTAGTTTATCAGTATACTTTCCCTAGCAAACATGAAAGGTGCCTTTTTCCCCTCTTGCCAGCTTTTACAATTCTCATCTTCTACACAATTCAGTTTTTTTTTCAGGCCATGACTGGGGCCTCCCTGTACTTCAGTATTATTTCCTTTCCTGCATTAATTTAACTTTCACACTTCTGCTTTTTAAGCATCTAATTGGTTGAGGTAACTTAAACTCTTTAGTATGTGGTAATGGAGACAAAGAAATCTCAATTCTAGACACTTTGAAAGTGCATGGGGCTCTGCTCTCCGGCCTGGGGGGGGGGGGGGAGAGAGAGAGAGACACACACACACACACACACACACACACACACACTTTTCTGTGCATGCGCTCTCTTTCAATCACATACATTCACAGACAGACACGCGGAGATGTTCATCTTCAGGACTGGGGAAACTGGCTGCTTTCTTCCTCATGTCTGCCTATGTCCTCTCTCTGCTTCAGAAAACTCATTTCCCAGATTAAGGAGTGTCTTAGTTTGCTGAAGTCTCGGTTCAGAGGTTAGTTCAGATCAGGGACCTTCTCTCACTCGCTGCTTTCTCTGAGTTATTCCTTAGTTTGTAATCAGTCCAGGGGGAAGTACTAGCCGAACGCCCCCTAACTGTCAGTCATTCACAGAACTGCAGAACTCTTAAAGAGACAAGATCCCAGCAGATACCTCTCCAAATTGACTGCCAGGCCCAGTAACTCTATTTTTACTTCATTTTGTGTTTTAATTTACTGGTTTAAACATGATGTTAGTCAGGATGAGAACCTGCAAGTGGAAAAGCAGTGAGAGGTTGTAGGTGGCAGACAACCAGCCTGGGATTGAATTGCTGCTTGTGGATTATAGGGGTTTTATAATATATCAATAAATCAGTTGGTGGTATTAAAAATTACACATTTCTGCCTATCATTAGAGCTCTGTGCATAAGCTCTCTCCCTGTCAAGGTTCCCAGTAAAGCAAAACATGATACTTATTCATATTCCGTATTTTTTTTGCAGAAACAAGCAAAATTTAAAATGGTCATTTTGCTGCAAAACACAGTTTTGTGAAATGGTGAATTTTGGAGTGGGCAGAAGTTCCTCAAAATTGATAAATGTTGCCCAGTGTGTGAAGTTCAGCCTTTTAACCATGAAACATAGTGCACACGCTGTCAGTGGAGCTGGCAACATGTTTTTCTTTTTTTCCCCCCTCTGGATTTAATTTGCAAATAAAGTGCAGTTCCCATGCAGAAACATCTGAAGGGCAGGTTAAAAACCCTCCAGCGCAGCATGTGGTGAAGATCCTATGTGTTGGTCAATTTGATATGAAAATTGTGGGGAAACATGACAGAGTTTCAGTTAGTTGAGGATTGTGATGACATGGGGTTTGTTAATCAGGTTTTCCTACAGAAGGGAAAAATCACTTGTGTATGTAATTGGTTGAAGAGCTAAAACTTATTTTTTCTGGACATCTGTGTCACCCTGGTTTTAGGCTCTGGGTTAGGTTGTTGGGATTTGCTACAGTACAATACGGATAGCTAGAGAAGTACAGTAGAACCTCAAAGATACGGACACCAGAGTTACGGATTTACCGGTCAACCGGACACCCTGGGGAGCCAGAAGTAATCAGACAGGAGCGGAGACAACCCCCCCCCCCAAATAAATAAATAAAAAAAATCAACCAGAAAGTATTGTACTGCCTTGGAGCTTTAGCCCTGGGGCTTAGGGCTTCAGTGGGGGAGGAGGGGTTTGGGGCTGCAGCCACAGGGTGTGTGTCGGAGAGTTAGGGCTCCAGGCGGGGGAGGGGACCTCGGGGCTTCTGACCCTTGGGAGCACTGGGGCTCAGGGCTTTAGGCCAGGGGGAGCACTGGGACTCGAGGCTTCAGCCCTAAGGGGGGCGCCAGGGCTTGGGGCTTTAGCTACAAGGGGAGTGCCAGTTTCGGCCACAGCACTCCTCCCATTGCTAAAGCCCCTGGTGTGCCCCCCCACCACTGAAACTGGGAGTGGAGCTGTGGGCAGCCCTGAGCTCTGGTGCCCACTGCAGGGCAGAAGCCAAAAACGGAGCTGGGGGGCTGAAGCCCCGACCCCCAACACTCCTCCCAGGTCTAAAGCCCCAAGCCCCCCCCCCCCTCCCACCTTGAGCCCTGCCTCTCCTCCCCCCTTCCCCATGGCTACAGCCCCAACCACCCCAGTGTCTGAAGTCTGGAACGACTTATTCAGAGCCACGGAACATTTTAGAGTTACGAACAACCTCCATTCCCGAGGTGTTCCTGACTCTGAGGTTCTGTATCATGGCTGCATCCACTTTATACATTTACCACACTTACTTCGGCTTGTCTACATGGTGTGCTGCTCTGCACTAGGGGGATGTACATTCTAGTACACACTAACATGTTGTGTGCTAACTGGTCCATGTGGACCCTGCTGGTGTGCACTGAAAATTCCCTACTGCGCATTAAAGTAGTACTGTTTAAAATAGGACTATATCATTGTGCACTAGGGAACTTTTAGTGTGCGCCAGCAGCATGCACATGCACCAGTTAGTGCACAACATACTAATGCACACTAGAATTTACACCCTTTTAGTGCAGACTAATACACTGTGAAGACAAGCCCTTAGTTGTGTACCGGTTGAATGTTATATGGTAATGTCATTGTCATTGCAGCACAATTGAATCAGACTTTGTTTGTGTAACACCGGTGTGGTCCTTGCCAGTTGATCAGCATTTTCTGGAAATGATATCACCAATACAATATAGATATGTAGTGAATATTAAAAGAGGAAGTAAAATACCCATTGTCTCCATATATTGTCTGCCAGTCCTTATGCATGGTGACAGAAGGTTTGTGGGAAGCCTGCAAACCAACTTAATAGGCAACATGTTATAGAATCTCACAAAATATATGGAAAATTTTCTGCTAAACATTATTACTGATGCATTCAAGATGATTCCTATCTCACCCCTCCTTGACCAACAATAATCTGAAATTTTCATAATTAATCCTGAAACTGAGGTTCACTGACTAAAGTTGGCAAAGTATAGTCCATGTCAAAGTTCTAGTGAACCTAGGAGCATTTGATAGCATTGGGTGACGCTAAAATGTTTCCCGTGGTTATAAACAGGAAACCAGCCAAAACTTGACTGCTTGTGCCTCAGTTTCCCCATCTGTGAAATGGGGGAAATACTACTTACCTGTCTTTGCAAAGCACTGAGAGATGTATGCATGAAAAGCAGTATGAAAATGCTCATATTGTCATTAACTTGTTCATATTCGCGAAATCCATCCCTGATTCCCTAACTCCACTGATTTGAATGAAATTCCACCAGAGATTAATTCAGGCCTCTTTATTATAATTTTTACAATTTTTCTGTGCTGTAAATCTGCATGGTACCTTACAAAAATATAAAAAGACACAGTCCTTGCCTTAACAAGCTTTTTACAGGGGTATTAAAAACTTCCCTCCCAAAAACTTTTAATCTCCCATGTAGTAGATTAACCCATTTCAGTTTTCTATATATTAAACACTTTTTAATCCACACACGACAGGTTCCAGAACTTTCATATGAATTTAATAGTCAGATAGATTTCACCCATCACTTTTAAGATGTGATTCCCATGGGCAGTTTTGGATTTCTTCCATTTATAATATACTGCAATTGGTCAAAGATTTATGTACTTACATAGTCTTGGAAAATAACTGGATCTATTATTTTAAAATGATCCATTAGATTATCTATAATAATTTATTGCTAAACAGATTTTTCAGCAGTTATTTTATATAGCCCCCACCCACCTTTAAACAACCCCCTCCCCCCAATTCTTTGCTTTTTATATCTTTCTGGGAGGTTTATGTTGTTAGCATTTGAGTGTTCTCTGTTGCGTGAAGTGTATTACTGAGATTATTTCTCTGTGCAAATTCTCTCTCCACAGTGTTTTTTAGTCTCTGGTGAAACAGTGAGCCAAACCCCCTTATAATCCTTTAACTGTTGATTTGAAATGTAAAAAACAAAAAACATGAAGAAGAGTAATAGGCTGTTGAAACCACTGGAGATAAACACAAACACTTGGAACTGCCAGATCTCTACAGTCTTCTAGAAGTGACTCACCGGGCTCCAAATGCATGATGTTGTTGTGGCCTTTGTTTATGTATTTTGTAGTCATCACATTTCTGATATTATACAAGTGTGGTCTTCTTAGGGTACTGGCTCAGGCAGCAGTTAAACCACCTATATGCTAACAAGCCTTTGCTACCAGGTTCCTAAGGGGTCCTGGCTGGGAAAAATTAAAACCAAACCTTAGACCTCTGTCAGACTGAAAAGAAAATTATATTTTTGAAGTAGTCTACAGTGTGGACAGGAAATGACCCCTTCACAAACTGCTTCTTTAAAAACAAGCAGTGGTGCCTGAAGCTATCCAGTCTCTCTCTCTCTCTCTCTGGAGCTTGTGCTCTCTCTCTCTCTCCCACCCCCCCTTCTCTCTCTCTGTCTCCTGCTATAGAAGGGCTCCAACAGCAGTTTCCAGCCAGTGTGTTCTCTCTCTCTCTCTCTCTCTCTCTGTGTGCGTCTGTCTGTGTGTATGTGTGTGTGTGTGTCTCTCTCTCTCTCTCTTTCTCTCTCTGTGTGCTGCCTGCTGCTACTTTGTACTGTGAAGAACACACAGCCCATGTGCTCTGTATGGATGTTGATGATACTCTGTGTAGCTTGATTCTCTGCAAGCAGGCAAGATGTCCAGCACACCACATGACCCTTTCTATTCTTCTCCTTTTGGCCCATTTTATAGGAGACACTCACCATACATGGTGCAACCAGAGTACCGAATCTATGAAATGAACAAGAGGCTGCAGTCTCGTGCAGAGGTAAGTCCCTCAGCCTTGTTTTACTGTGCATGGACTGTGATAGGTTTCAGGCTGAATTCCGGCTGAAGCGTCCCATTAGATAGCACAATCTACACAGGAATGAACACCCTAATTAATTTAGTAGTTTAATTGCGTAATCCTCATTATATTTTCACGCAGAGCAACTCTTTGAGTAGATACCAGTATAGGCTGAAATCTTGAAATTACAGTACAGCACTTCAGGTTTGATGCCAATCTGAGCAAAATTCTTTTTCCTTAAGTGTGTTTGCTCAGGATCTGTCCTGTTGGCATTTACAGCTATAATGTTGCAAGGTATTCCTCGATCAGTTGCACTAAACTAAAGCTTCTCCTTTGCAGGGAAGTGAACCATGACCTGTATTTGTTTTTCAAAGTCTTAACATTAAATATGAAAGATAGCAGCAACCAGAAGCAGAGTTTTAAAAAACTTATTCAAGAGCAGCCCTTAAAGAACACATGTGCGTAACACACAGATACTGAAATATGTGCATGTTTAGAAAAGAGTTGCCATTATCAAGACAAACGATCAGTTCATGACTTTATCATGTACTTGTCAGAATACCTAGAAACGTACTGTTGTAATGCTTTGTGTAGTCTGTTACTGCTTTGTACATATTGAATTGTACATGGAGATCAGCTCCCTTAAAGAATATGCTAAATGAAAAGAAGTGGTAGAAATACTTTTAATACTTTTTGATTTAAAAATTTAATGAAGCAACACTTTTGGTCTATTGGAGTGAAAAGTGTGTGTGGACTGGATCAGGCTGCATTTCTGCCCATGTGTCTGTGCAGCACACATGCTTCCTGCTGCAGTTTTTCCAAAGTAGTTTACTGTGGATGCACTGAACACACTTTAAGAAGTATAAATCTTGTAGAATGAATAGCCTTCTGTAGAGTGGAAGTGCCCTGTGAATTTGTGTCAAGAACCCCAGTGAAGGATTTTGGTGGAATTTAAGATGAATCTATTTGTTGTACTATAATTCTTTAAGGGAACACGAGGTTATCATAAAATAAAATACACATGCCTGAATTGTCAGCTAACCCATAGAGAATTCATGACGTTTAATGTATATGATACAACTAACAAGATGTGACCTGCTTTCTGATTGGTTAACTGCTAGAGAGTGACTGATTTCCTAACGCTGCTATTTTCTAAACATATTGGTCTGTATATGTTAAATACAGTTGATAGTAGCTGAAAATTTAAAGATGCTCATTGCTTCCTTAGTCGTATTAAGTATTCTCAGTTTTGCCTCAGGTCATTAGCTGCTGGCAGTGATTGATACTTGGGTGTGGAAGGTGTTGTGTTTTGTTATTGCTTATTTGTTTGGTTTTTGCAACTCTGTGACTTACATTCCCATACAAATAAATGTAACAATTGTCGTATCTTACACATGAGCAGGAAAGAGAACATGCTATCGAACGATCACTTTGGGATTATTTTGTAGAAGTTATTTTGAAAAGCTGTACATGTGACTGGCAATTCAACCTTTTTGCGTCAATGGTATTTTCGGTATTTTAAATATGCCCTTTTTTCTGATTAGACCTAAGTTACAAATTTTCCACTGCCAAAACTTTTTGGAGGACTTATAGAAAGACTTTTCCCTGTTGCCTTGCTGACGTGAGCTGAACCAAACGTAGGGTCTAGTGCATTTCATTAAAATTTTGCTCCATATATGCTTTTTTGGTTGGGCTACTCTGAGGAGGAAGGGATAATTTACCCCTCTTTGCTGTTACCCTCACTGATTTCAGTGGGCTATAACAGACAGAGTTCAGATAATGAAAAGTGCACCCTTATGAATTTTTCTTTTCTAGGTGTGAAAATACTTTTGCCTTGTGATTGTTCGATGTTAAAATTCTTCTTTTCTTTTCTTTCTGAGTTCCTGATGCCTGGACTGTGGCATTGCTCCTTGTTGAGGCAGATATGATTCTCTAACTACGTTCAGCGCCATCACCCATACTTGTGCTAGAGCAGGTTCCTTAATACAAAATTTAATTCCTCGGACATTTTGATGTTTACGGTGGCTAGATGTGGAAAGATTGTGATGACGCATTGTTGTCTAATTGCAGGTGGAGAGTGGAAGTTTCACACTCATTTTACACACTTATAAGCCCATCTGTGATTTGTAGCTGTGGAGTTCTAGAGTTTTATTACGACCAGCCTTGGATATCTTACATCCTGATCAGTGGAGCCTTGCAGGTTATGGAAGGAATGTGCTTGGGCTTTGAGGGATATGGGCTCACTAAATAAGCATTTTTCCTCAGGCAATCCTTGGAATAATGTAGGTGATGGCCTCTGATGGAGGCTGCTTGCAAACACTCAACCCCACAGGGAAGGTAGCACAAGTAAAGCAGTTTAAGGGGAATGCAGTTATGGAGTCTCCAAAAGGGAGGAATGGGAGGGGGTGGAGGGTTTCTGGGACCCGTTTTGAACCTACTTTGGACAAGGCCAATCGAAAGCAAGGACGCCTGAAGGGTGGAACCACAATGCCTAACAAAACCAAACCCCACAACCTCACACTTTACAGCCTTCAACAAACATTTATCTTGGTTGTCTCATGATGCACAACAATAACTCTCTTAGTAAATCCTCTAGAGTCCAACAACAGTCTTCCTCTTCAGCAAAGGAAGGTCCAAGATAGAGGGTCGTGGGACAGTCTCTTGTATGCCTCCCCTCACCCCACATGCTGCAAAGTCCAGCTTCGCAGTGGCTCCCTGTACATTACTGCTCAGCTGGACTTGTGAGTATGTTCAGGTGGGCCAAGAAAGGGTGGGGTGGGATCAGTGGAGCCGTCACTACATAGGTCCGCCGTTGCTGCCGTCTCCTTCCCCCTGGGAGGCAGGGTCTACTATCTCCTTGGGGATGCAAATGTGGGATACAGCTGTTCTGAGGCCTGAGGGCAGGCCTTATAAAGCCTTTTGCATCAAGCCTGATTGGTTTGGCATGGGGTGGGGATAAAGAATAACCTCTAATGAAGCATGTGTAGCTGTAGCTCAAGATGCTAAGCAAATGAAGCTCAGCAAAATGCAATTTAGGCACAGCTTCCAGGTTTCTGTTTTCTTTAGGAATAAATGGTAGCTATGGGTGAAGAACTGATAACTCTAAACCATGCTAGACACAGCACACTCTTCTGCACTTCAAGGCCTGTCCCACCCCCAGTGCTTCCAGTGCTCCTATAATTGGCTTTTAAATCCTGGGTCTACCCTAAGCAAAGTCAAGCCCAATTCCGTGATGGTTTTGTGATGTAGAGAGAATTGTCCAATGGTTAAAGGCTGTCACTACCAAACTCATTCTTTCCTATAAAGAAAAGGAGTATTTGTGGCACCTTAGAGACTAACAAATATATTTGAGCATAAGCTTTCATGAGCTACAGTTAACTTCATCGGATGCATTCAGTGGAAAATACAGTGGGGAGATTCATATACATAGAGAACATGAAACAATGGGTGTTACCATACACACAGTAACCAGAGTGATCACTTAAGGTGAGCTATTACCAGCAGGAGAGCGGGGGGGGGGGGGGGGGGGGGGCGGGGGCGTAGATAAACATGGGGAAATAGTTTTACTTTGTGTAATGACCCATCCATTTCTTTTTGCGAATACAGATTAACACGGCTCCTACTCTGAAATCATTCTTTCTTATGTGATTTTAAACTGTGCTAGAGCCCAGGTTGTTAACCAGCCTTCAGCCATACTTCAGCCTCTTTAAAGGTTGTGAGAAAAAAAGTCAAATCACACAGAAGTTTGATACAGTGGTTCTTTTCCTTTAAAAATGTAAATTAATACACCAATTCTTAATTCAACATGGGGAGTCAAATGTCCTTCTAGCATACATGATTTTAATAAGTAAACATAAGTTTTTTCTTTAAAATGTTTAAGTTGGCTGACAGAAATAAGGGTAAACTCCATTTAATTTTTATCCCAGGTAACTGAAGTTCTTGGTTTATAAAAATGCAGCTGTTTTCTTGCTGTGTGTGTGACCATGGGACTTCTTTCCTGTACATCCATACTCCATTTATCTGAATGTTTTGGATATCTGTATTAGTTTAACATACTTAGAGAATAAATCTATTGTAGCCATGTAAGAAGTCTTTCATGTGTAGTGTAAAGTATTGGTAAATTGGTAAATAGATTTCATATCTCCTTCTCCATGGAACTTCCAACATAAAAGAAACCACCTCTCTCCTTCTTTGATGCTGCAATTCCTATTTTATTAGAATTTTTATAATTAAAAATATTTTAAAATAAAGAGATAACACGTTTGAAATATCCTCTGATACTACAACATGCTGCAGATAAATCACTTATAGCTGCTGACAGGTTAGAGTTTGATCAATTTCTTTATCGTCAATATGCAATGAAATATGGCAACTTTTTCACTTGTTTCTAGGTTCCTTGTATTTCTGGAAGTTGTTTGTATTATAGGCTATTCAAATTGTCCTGCAGTCTATATGTTTGTCTCTATCACAAGTGGTGATATTTTTCATTAACTATTATGTCTGATATGCAACATTTAACTTCATACCTGGCTCAGAAAACAGTGTTATAGAGGTGACTGGAGAAGTAGTTTAGAGTAATATGATTCTTTCTTTAAAACCAAAACAAAGCAATCAAACCATATTAGCTTTTATTAATCTGTACAGTAAATTTCACAGAAGTGAAGATTTCACAATGAAGAATATCAGTAAAAGACAATAAATAGTGATTTAAAAACAGCTGCTTAAACATACTGGAAATTTATTTACGCAGATATTAAACCAAACATTTAAAGCAAAAAAAACCAACCCCTCTATACTCCATACTTAAATGGAAGAGTCTCTCTCTCTCTCTCTCTGTTTTCCCCCTGGCTTATTTCCTCAGATTGCTGTTTTATGAAATCATCTTTTTTTTTCTCCTTTCTGATACATTTTTGAATATATTAGTCATAAAATTCTGTGTTGTGACATCACATTTGTTCACATAGCAACTTGATATCACAAACAGATCTCTGGTACCATTTGTATAATAAGTCTGAGTTTGTTTCAGAGGAGGTTGTGTTTTGTGGTGGGGAGAAGCCCAAAATGCTTTGAGACGCTGACTCTTGTTGTTAAGAATTTGAGAATGTTACCCTCAAATATCCTAATACCCAGCAAGGTACTTTAAAAGACCATTCTTAAAGCATGTTTGTCTGAACGTAAAGGTCACTTTTAAAATAGACCGCACAAGCCCCTTTAGACTGACATGGGGTTTTGTATTTTTTTTACTGATTTCTTTTTCTCTTTTTTAAAAACAATTCTGTTGGGGCTGTTTTCAATTAAAATTGCTACAAACTAACAATATTTATGAGGCTAGAAAAAAATCAGTTCACTTCCTTTCCACGTTGATTCTTAGCTTACAATCAGTGAGGGCTTTCTGCTTGTTTGTTTTTCTTGAGCTATAATATAGAACATGAACTATATAGTTGGCAAGCACAGAGTGACTTATTTGGTTTTTTGGAGGGGAAAAATCAATGTGAATTTTAAGGGGAACACTCTTCTGTAAACCTCCTCCTTAAATTGCAAAGATTCTTACCAGCTCATTGTTTATAAAGATCATAAAGCATGTTTTGAGCAAAAAAAAAAAGCAACATAAATAGTTCAAAACTCAGTCTTCTTCAGATTGGGTGTAGCCACAATTTACAATGCAGATCTTATCTGAAAAGCAAAAGCTGTTTTTATTATGAGGAGGAGAACTGAGATCATATGTGATGGACCCAATCCTGTGCTCTTATTTCAGTGGGAGTTATGCCTGCAGTAGGACTGCTAGATCAGACCTAAAAAAATACCCTATTTGGTTTAGATGCATTCGGTGCATTAGCTTCCATTGTGTGTATCACTAAACATATCTAAGGGTGGCCTTCTGAAGAAATTAAAACATATTTACTAGACACTTTACTTTGTAGGGTATATTTTTTGTGTTATTTTGCCAAAAGTTGCATGTGTGTCATGCACCAAGCATTCCAACTGTGCTGATTTTCCCAGCTCAACACCTAGGCTAGGTACTTTTGCACAGGGCACAAAGGTAGAGCGCATGTGTGTACCCCTCTAGCTCCAGTGTAGACTTATCCTTTGCCAAACTGTCTTATATATAAATATATAAGAAAGGACAGAGTATCAGGCAGGATTACCCAGGGGCTATAACCCACAGTCAGATAACAGTAAGATGTGGAGACTTAACTGTTGAGCTTAATTCTGAGGGACCAGTGAAAATTGCCCTGGCTGAAAAATGTATAGGCTATACAAAAACTTTCATGGCCGTCAGGACTTGGTGGCTGGTAAAGTTTATAAACTCGTCAGGACCAAAGGAAGATGCTAGAGTGAGGTGCCGGTGGAGCCCATAAGCTTCAGAGGAGCTGGAAGTGCTGCTAGGGCTAAAACTCCTGCAGGAGTAGGGATGCAGAACCTGAGCTTTGAAGCTCCACCGGAACGAAACTTCTTTACACTGCCCAGCCCCATGGCTCATCACACCAGGGCAATTCTTCCAGTTGCTCCTTAGTCCTATTGGGATCCAGGAAGTGGGCAGGCGGAAGCCCGCCCACTGCTAAAGGATCCCCCCTCAGCCTAAGAGGGGAATCCACAGGACCTGGGAACCAAGTAATTCCGGGGACCAACAAATGAAATAACAGGGACAGGAGTGCAGTAGATAACCAGAACAGTAGATAACAGGTCAGTATTAGAGTGTAACAAATACTGCAGTAAAAATGTCTGAGTATTAACTTGAATTTAAATATGAATCCATGCCCTTTATGAGTTTGCTTTCTGTTAAAATTGAACAGTTGAGTTTCACCCTCATGAATACTTGGAGAAAGTGAATTTTAATATATCCTTCTCAAGTATTCAGCCAGGAAGTTGCCTATTTGATATGAGATAGGATGCTACTTGACCCATCAAAGGGTCAAACGAAGGGAACCAGATGGGGACACCGAGCAGAGAACCCCGGACAGTGCCCACTGCTCCTCGAAGGTGTCAAGGGAGTCAGCGGATGCTGCCCAGAGGAACTCTGCCCGGATACGCGAATGGACGGAGGATCGGAAATAGGCTGCACAATCACAGGAGACTCCATCAGCTAACCTCCTCACCCTGGTTTTATAGATGGCCATTTTAGCCAGGGCCAGGAGGAGGTTGACCAGGAGGTCCCATGACTTTGTGGGGCCATGGATAGGGAGTGCATAAATAAAAAGGTGAGGGGAAAAGTGCAACCAAAATCTTAACAAGATATTTAAGAGGAGCCAGAATGGGGGCTGCAGCCTGGCGCACTCCAGGTAAATGTGCACCAGGGTTTCCCTCACACCACAAAAGGGGTAGGTGTCCGGGATAGGGGTGAACCGCGCCAAGTACACGCCCATGCTCACGGCCCCGTGAAGGAGCCACCAACTGATATCCTTAATATGAGGCACATGCTCCTTCTTTACCACCCTACACTCTGCACACTAATGTACAAACCACTTGCTATATGGGAACCCAGCCACACCTTCCCATTCTCCCACACTTAGACAGTGAGCACATGGTGTTCCCATCTGCTCCAGAGCAAAATAGAGCTTTATTGGTAATTGGATAACCACAACACAACAATAAACGTCAGACTAGTCGTTCTTCCTAAGCTTGGCCTGTAGATATTTCTGTTTATAAACTGTATTTCCCCCCTCTCTCTCCAGTCAGCTCCCATATCTCTTTATATCTAGGGTGGATTTTAATGGGCTACACCTGCCACAATATGTTCACATCTTTATGTAGGTTTCTAAACCTGCCAGCAGAGAGGGCCACCAGGAAAACTGTCACCCTGTTATACAGACCAAATAGCTGCCCTTTCACATCCCCTCCCACTCTCCCTGCCCCATGGTTGAGTAATTAGAACAATTTTGTCTTTCCTACCACATAAAGTGCCCGCATACCTGCTGCTTTCTATCCTTACACTTTTCAGAGTAACAGCCGTGTTAGTCTGTATTCACAAAAAGAAAAGGAGTACTTGTGGCACCTTAGAGACTAACCAATTTATTTGAGCATAAGCTTTCGTGAGCTACAGCTCACTTCATCGGATGCATACTGTGGAAACTGTAGAAGATCTTTTTATACACACAAAGCATGAAAAAATACCTTCCCCCACCCCACTCTCCTGCTGGTAATAGCTTATCTAAAGTGATCACTCTCCTTACAATGTGTATGATAATCAAGGTGGGCCATTTCCAGCACAAATCCAGGGTTTAACAAGAACGTCTGAGGGGGGTGGGGGGTAGGAAAAAACAAGGGGAAATAGGTTACCTTGCATAATGACTTAGCCACTCCCAGTCTCTGTTCAAGCCTAAGTTAATTGTATCCAATTTGCAAATGAAATTCCAATTCAACAGTCTCGCTGGAGTCTGGATTTGAAGTTTTTTTGTTGTAATATCACAACTTTCATGTCTGTAATCGCGTGACCAGAGAGATTGAAGTGTTCTCCGACTGGTTTATGAATGTTATAATTCTTGACATCTGATTTGTGTCCATTTATTCTTTTACGTAGAGACTGTCCAGTTTGACCAATGTACATGGCAGAGGGGCATTGCTGGCACATGATGGCATATATCACATTGGAGGATGTGCAGGTGAATGAGCCTCTGATAGTGTGGCTGATGTGATTAGGCCCTATGATGGTGTCCCCTGAATAGATATGTGGGCACAGTTGGCAACGGGCTTTGTTGCAAGGATAGGTTCCTGGGTTAGTGGTTCTGTTGTGTGGTATGTGGTTGCTGGTGAGTATTTGCTTCAGGTTGGGGGGCTGTCTGTAAGCAAGGACTGGCCTATCTCCCAAGATTTGTGAGAGTGTTGGGTCATCCTTCACGATAGGTTGTAGATTTCATGATTTCAACAATTTCCATCCCACCATCAACCTTAGCCTGGTCCAGTCCACACAAGAGATCCACTTCCTGGACACTACAGTGCTAATAAACAATGGTCACATAAACACCACCCTATACCGGAAACCTACTGACCGCTATTCCTACCTACATGTCTCCAGCTTTCACCCTAACCACACCACACGATCCATTGTCTACAGCCAAGCTCTGCGATACAACCGCATTTGCTCCAACCCCTCAGACAGAGACAAACACCTACAAGATCTCTATCAAGCATTCTTACAACTATAGTACCCAGCTGCAGAAGTGAAGAAACAGATTGATAGACCCAGAAGAGTTCCCAGAAGTCACCTACTACAGGACAGGCCTAACAAAGAAAATAACAGAACGCCACTAGCCATCACCTTCAGCCCCCAACTAAAACCCCTCCAATGCATTATTAAGGATCTACAACCTATCCTGAAGGATGACCCATGCTTTGTGTGTATAAAAAGATCTTCTACACTTTCCACAGTATGCATCCGATGAAGTGAGCTGTAGCTCACGAAAGCTTATGCTCAAATAAATTGGTTAGTCTCTAAGGTGCCACAAGTACTCCTTTTCTTATTGCGAATACAGACTAACACGGCTGTTACTCTGAAACCTATGGTATACAAAATTCAATATGTGCATATGTGCCTGTGTGCACCCACGCACTCGTGTGTATATATATATATATATAAAAGAAAATACTCTTTAAAAACATAAAGCAAAAATGGGCAACCTTTTATCCTCCTCCAAAATTCAGGTTACGTCACTTCTTACTTTATTCCTTAAGAAGCTAGGAAACAACACCAAATTTCTACATCCAATTTCTTTGTTGTGATATGGAACCTTTCAGATTATCTGAGACTGGACAGAACAGATATGTGCGCTTGATTTTCCATTGCCTTGCAACATATATGCTATTTTAGACCTGAGCAAAGTCAGTGTGAAATGCTACCTAATCAGAATGGTAGCATTCTACACTCAGGCTATGTCTACACTGCCCCGCTGGATCGATCGCTGCCCACTTATCCAGCAGGTAGTGAAGATATACTCTGAATGAAGGTACTAAATAGCCCTGTCACTTGTCCCTATTCTTCATTACAAGAGTATCAGTTAACTCTTAAGGTAATTAGCTAATAATGTTGTGTACGTGATTTGAAGTATCATTTTTAGCAATTAGGAGTTCAGATATGATGCACTGCAATTATTATATAGCTCATCTATCTGTTTTACATAGCAGTAATTATCATGTAGTAATGTTTTGTGGGATATTTGGCATTATGCACTGAATGGAATCCTGCATGTAATCATGAACAGTGTGCCAACAAGCTATGGTAATAACCCTTTGATTGCCATGCCTTGTGCACATCCATGATTATTATTATAAAGGGTAGGCTCATTATGAAGAATGTGCTGGCATGAGTTGTAGGCGGAACCAATACAGTAGATAACAGCTCTGTATTAGAGTGTAACAAATACTGCAGTAAAAATGTCTATGAGTATTCACTTGAATTTAAAAATGAATCCATGCCCTTTATGAGTTTGCTTTCTGTTAACATTGAACAGTTGAGTTTCACCTTCATGAATACTTGGAGAAAGTGAATTTTAATATATCCTTCTCAAGTATTCAGCCAGGAGGTTGCCTATTTGATATGAGATAGGATGCTACTTGACCCATCAAGGGGATAATTTCCAAAAAACCCTTGCCAGAGCCCTGGCCCAGAGCAATTAAACAAGCCAGGCAAGGATCTTCCTGCCACCTCTATAACCAGGTCTGTGCATACATATGAAGCTATTTAGCGTCAATGACTGATGATGGTGGAAAATTAGAGATTAGTGAATGCCATGTACCTGTGTATTTTATGTGGCATGGGACACTGCTTGACATTCAATGACTTCATGTGGCTGTAACAAGAAAAAATTAGACTGAATCATTTCAAAGCTTCAGTGGCTTTTTAAGCCTTCCTCATAATTATAAGGGTTATGGTCATCCAGCCAGGGAACAGAAACAGTACGTGTGGCTTGTATGACCAATCACAAGTTGAATTTTGAATATAGAATATTGTGTACTTACAGCAAATTGGTGATAAATCCAGTGAGTTAAAAAAAAATTAGCAAAAATTAGTCTAAAATGTGAATAATTAATATATTCCAGGAAGTTATCTGTTCACAGAATTGCTGTGAGCAGAAAGAGGTTCAATTCATCAAGTCTATTTTTTGCTGTGACTAGCTCAGCTCTTTTCAGTACCTCTTAGCACACTGACAGGGTTAATAATGTAAAGTAAAATGATTGGTCAAGAAGCCAGCATACTAAGCGTATTGCTTGTGAGACAGCTAAGATATTTAACACTGACAAAAACAGCCAGTCTGAAACAACCAGGCTGGACTTTGACTGACTGACTTTCATCCAAAGGACTGCAGAATGTGCACTTCTAAATATGCAGCACAGCACAGACACCCTAGTACTGAGCTGTGTTAGCATTGGTATGTAACCTGAAGCCACAACCTGCGTGTCTAGACTGACAAGAGTCCTACCAGTTGAGCCACCATGACACCTTGTGGCTTATTAAGTAACATATGTATCTTTTTGAAAATAACAGCTAAAACTTAGCTTATTTTGGATATTGACAAATACCATGGGATACAATTGTCTATTGGTGTAAATACCTTTACTGGTTTAGTGTATTATGTTAAATTAAACAGTGATGATTTGGTTTTAACTGTGCTAATGGTCCCTAGAATGTATTTGTCGATTGTAATGTATTTTATAAGTGTCACAGCATACATGCCATTTCACTAAATTTGACCCTTAGATCTTATATTCATACTCCTAGTATCACCTCATGACTCAGATTAAATACTGAAACTTTGTGTAGCTGCCATACAGGACCAACTAAGTTTGTAACTAAGATTTAGGCTAACCCAAAACCCCCCTAAAAATGAAGAGAATATTTGTTGGCTGTGGAAAATGGCTACAAACTAGCAGAGTTAAATGAAAGTGACTAAAATGTGCTAAGCAACAGAAATAGGCAATAGACACAAAACCTCTTTACACCAAAATTGGGGTAGAAAATTGTTCACGCTCTTCGGTTGTAGATAATTCATCACCTATTATTCTTAATGTGAATTTCTCATTGTACTTTTTTTTTCTGAAAAATTCTTTCTTGAACTTAAATTGGGCAGGTGATCAATGATGTACCATGCTGAGATACTCAGACAGAACATTACGTCCGTAATGAATCAGGATCTTACAGTACAAGATGCCATCCTCCATCACCTACTTATTAAATTTTCAAACAAGTGGCTGAGACCGCAGCATACTATGCTAAGAAATATTGTCTCATGGTTTTCTTGTCTGTCTATCTGTCCCTGTATCCGTCTGTTGTCTCTTGTCTTATACTTAGGTATGTTTTCAAAGTATCCTACCCAAACTAGATTGAATTCAGCTAGCACAGGTAACAACAGCAGTGAAGACAGTGCAGTGTGGGCTTCAGAACTAATAAGAACATAAGAACGGCCATACTGGGTCAGACCAAAGGTCCATCTAGCCCAGTATCCTGTCTTTCGACAATGGCCAATGCCAGATGCCCCAGAGGGAATGAACAGAACAGGTCGTCATCAAATGATCCCTCCCCTGACACCTATTCCCAGCTTCTGGCAACCAGAGGTTAGGGACACCATACCTGTTCATCTTGGCTAATAGCTATTGATGGACCTATCCTCCATGACAGTACAAGCCTGGCACCTGGCACAGACCCTGGGTACATACTCTGCTTGCTAACCCTCACTGAAGCCCGTTCTGTGATGTCTTCACTACTGTTACCTTCACTAGCTGGATTCAAGCCTGTGCACAAATGAGCCCGTGCCCAGCATTTATTGTGTAGATATGCTCATAGGTCATAAACTGTCTGGGGCAGTGACTGACTCTTTGCTCTATACAATGCCTAGCACGATGGGGCCCTGATCCGTGTCTGGGGTTCTGAGGCACAAAGAAGTAATACAAATAATTGAATAATAATAGGATCATAGACAATACAGAACTAGAAGGTAGGATTTTATATGCTGGTTTAAATCAGATTCTGAGTATTTCACTTTGGTTTTAATCCCACAAATCAAAAGGATTAAATTTATATTTTACATGTTCATCCATCATAAATTTGACTTTGATTAGAAAATACCACAAATTATTATTTGTTAATGGTATCGAATAATTGTAATCTTCCAAGAACATTAAAATGTCATTAATGTGTCATTAACACCTGTTGTTGTTCTCATACCTACTGGCCATATTTTTGCTCTCCATTACACCCAGGCCAGGCTAGTGGCTTTGCTAGGGTTGCACAAATATAGCAAAGGACAGCATTTGTCCAACTATATTGTAATCTGATGTCTGTTGTTAAATGCACCATGATTTTCTGTGATTCTAAAGTAGTCTCATGCCAGTTAAAGGGATTCCTTCCAAGTCTCTGTTCTTATAGTAGCAGAAAGTTTAACATACCTTCAACCATAGGTGCTGGAATGAAGGGTGCTGGGCAGTGCTCCTGCACCCCATGGCTTGAAGTGGTTTCCATCAGATATAGAGTTTACAGTTTGGTTCAATGGCTCTCAGCACATGCACCATACAAATTGTTCGAGCAGCGCTGCGTTCAGCTCCATATGAAAAGGATTTTCTTTTTGACAGTATCTAGTGTTGTGGTCTATGTGTTTTATCTCATTGGGATGTTGGGTGGAAATGCAGTAAACTCTTGCAACGTGCATAAGTACTGAGGTACAGTTGAATGCTGGAGATCCTCCTAGGGGACAGAGGAGATACATTGCTTTTTAAGCTCTGCATTCAACTGATCTAATTAACCACTGTGTGCCCAGTATAAACATTTTGAAAATCCCCAAACCCTATTGGCTTATCAAACACAACTCTCAGTACCAAGCAGATATGTATTCGGTTTTGCTTTTTAATAGACATCTGTATTTATAGGCAAATGAATAGAATAAGTCTAAATATTTTAGTCTTGAGCAAAGGGGCTATTTTAAATGTCATTTTGAACATAAATTGGGCTACCTTAAGCAAAGCATATATCGTCTCTGGTGTCTACATATGCTAAAATAGTAGCAATATTATGATGATACCTTTCTGAGTGCAGGTACAGTAGCTGTATCTTAGCTGTTGCCATATTCTACACTAAATGTTACAGAAGCTGCTATAGGTTGCAAAGAACCATTTCCCTCTGGGGCAGAAGTGACAGAGGGTTATACTTTGGTCAAGAAGGTAAGGGAGCATTGATGTTTAAAACTACTCAAATGATCTCTTCTCCATTTTATTATGCTACATCCTCCTGCAATACAAATAAAATGGAATGAATTTCAATAAAGAACTGGAGCAGTTCACTGTAGTGCTGATTGGCTAGGTCCATTACAGCTAAGGAAGTGAGCTGTAGCTCATGAAAGCTTATGCTCAAATAAATTTGTTAGTCTCTAAGGTGCCACAAGTACTCCTTTTCTTTTAGCTAAGGAGCTGTGGCTCTATTCCTAATAATAAATTAGAATATGAATATTAACACACATTCTTGAATATCTGTGTGGTAGGAATGAAGAGATGTTTTCTACATAGATGCCCTTCTAGAGGTGGAAAGATTCAGTGGTTATGATTATTACAACCCAAAGTTTCCCCACCTCTGCCTAGAGCAGCATCTAAGAAAGTGTCTTTTTTAAACAAAAAAGGATGGTGGAGAGAGATCTGATAACTAGTACCACTCCCATGTCTGCGGTGGGTAGAAGGTAGATGCCTTTTAAAAACAGTTTTTATGTTTGGAGGGAAAAAAATGCCTTGACTAAACTTACTGAAACGTCAAGGGTGGCCTATTACAAATACAATTAAGTGTGTGTGTACAAACATGCATGTACCTGCACACAATCACACGCACACCTATATATTCAGGGTAATTATCAGGAAGTGTATGAAAATACTAGGTCTGTGAGAACTTGGATAAACCCACCTGGTGAGCACACTTTCCTTAATAAACTAGCTTCTATTAGCTTGTGAACCCAGAGCAAGATTATGAGAGGCAACAGAAAAATATAAATTGAGAAAGCTCAGTTCAGTATTCTCCATTTTTTTACTGAGAAACTGAAGCCACAGAGATACACATGAAAAGAAATAACATAGTGTCTGGTAATTCAATGGCTTTTTTATATCATTTTTAACTTGCTTTTTAACACCAACCTAGTGGCAATATGTGTTGGAACTAGGGGTGCTGGGCATGCTGCTGCACCCCCTGGCTTGAAGTGGTTTCCATTCTATACAGGGTTTACAGTTTGGTTCAATGGCTGTCAGCACCCCCACTATACAAATTGTTCCAGCACCCCTGCTAATGGCCTGGATTTCAGTGAGACCTGATGTTTGTAGCGCCTCTGCAGAGCAAACCCTAGTTCCACTGAAAGTTTTGCCATTGACATCAATGGGACCAGGATTTGGCTCTGCCTGTGGAACTTGCATTGAAGCCCCTGGGCAAACTGTAGTAGAGTAGCTGCAGCAGTGGGCTCTGTTTGTTCAGAAAAAACAAACAAAGAAACCCAATCCCCCACCTATCTGGGCCTCAGTTTTCAAAAGGGGTATATAAAGTGTCTCAAATTGGGTACCAAAAGTTGAGGCACCGAAAGTCAAAAATTACTTGTAAAATGTTGTCCTTAGTCTGACAGCTGTGTAAAATTACATATACCAGGTTTTATAGGTACATGAATTTTCCACATACGGTTTCACACACATCACAAATATAGAAAGCTTGGTCAACAACGGCCAGCCTCACTATCAGAGAATATTGGAGAGCAAAGCATACCATGTAAGGGGGATGAAGTTTCACTAACTCACAAGTTTAGCCAGATAGAGAAATGTATGGTATATAAATTATTTAGCAAAATGCTGCTTGGTCTTCGACAAGAAATAGGATGAAGTAACTCATCCACCCAGCTTTGTCCATGCAATTAATTAAATGGGACATTGAAGGCTATATTGTTAGCTATGTTTGTAGATTACAATTTTTACAGGATTCACTCTTAGATTTATTCTCAGTTTGCATCAGAAATTAGACACTCGTAGTTAATATTTTTTCAACATATTTTTCAGACAGCAGCTAGCCTCTGGTACTTGGCTGCGAGGGAAAAGGAGAGGATTAAATGAAACTCGTAGCCTTTTAGTGTGTGTTCAGGCTGAGACTGGCAGCATGTGTGGTTTGTGGCTGGTGAATTGGCACGCTTACAGCCTCCATACAATGTCAAGTGTGCACGTTGTGGATTTGTGCAAGCTAAACATCAGCTTTAAAAAACAACCCCCAGCTTGCTCTTATTTAGGAGGCTATGTACTCCATCTAAAAAGGGAGAAGAAGATAATCAAGCTGATGCTTACTATTACAGACTGGTATTGCTTGTAAGCAGGGCCTCAACTGCTGGGCTCAGCAGCTATCTCATAGTTGTGTTTACTGAAAAGTGTTTTACTTGTTAGCTATAATAAACTACAACACACTGGCTCAATGAGAGAAAATGGCTTCACTGGTTTTGTGGTGCATTTGTGCAGCTAGCAAATGCCATGGATGAAATTCCAACCCCACTGAATCAATGACGAATCAAGATCTCACCTCATTTATTTATCTTAAAACATGGATTACTTTAGTTCAATAATTGTACACCTTTATTAGTGGAGCATTAGGAAAATAAGAATGAAATAAATTCCTCCACAAGATTACAATGAACACTGATGACTTTTTATTGTACCCTTCACACACAAACCACCTTGATGCATGTAATACCTTTGGAAGCTTCTCAGGCTACAAAATAAATGTCCAAAAATCTAATCCTAATGGTACTCTCATATTTCAAATTTGTGAATTTTCTTACAACTCCATTTGAAATTTCCAAGCAATTGATCCTTTTTGGCATAAAATTCATCCCTGGTCTTTGAAAAATAGTCTTCATCAACACCAATTCTCTCATTAACAAAACCTGTAGGGGGACTAAAATAACTGGGACTTTTATGGACTTCATTTTAATATTGAAAATGAGAATTCCTTCTTGCCTGCTGCGCTCTGAGTATGATTCCATTAAAAAATCCTGCTCAGATCTTCCACAATACATACTACTGTTTAGTAACCTAATTTGGGCTAGCAATTCTGCGGGAGACAGTCATATAATTTTAAGGAAGTCACAATAAATGGAGGACTCTGTCTCAATCTCCATTACCTCTCCCCTCATGAGACATCACCAGATAATTCCCAAAGATGGTAAACTCTCACTTTCCCTTATGGCATCTTGTAGCTCACTGTTGTATTTATCTGCTGTCCACACACTATACCTGTAAGAAGAAACCTGTTTTCAGTATCCATTCTTAAACGAATCAGTGGCATCCGAGAATCCTCTCCATTGTTCTTTGCACAATACTCCACTTCAGAATAACGCTACCTTTCACTCTAGCGAAAGGAAACTTTTCCAGTCTCCTTCAGCAATCCCATAATATTCTTTGTGTGGGCAAACTTTTTGCAAAAGGATACACTGTTACTGGACTTTTTCTTAGTTAAAGGAAAGATCTTAACTGCAGTGCAGTCTGTGTTGTTTATATCAGTTAATTCAGCTATATAACCCTGCTCCACAGCATGGAACTTTCTAAAACATCCCGAAAAGACATGATTAATATGTTTGCGGCTAAACTTTGCTTTTTGCAGGCAACTTCACTTAGGAACATGGGACTGGAAGAGCCCTCCTAGGTGACCAAGTCCAGTCTCCTGCTATCTCAGGACACCCTATCATATAATCCCATTAGTAAAATGATCAAACTCCACCTTAAAACTGATTAGGTTCTTTGCCCCCACTACTCCTATTAGAAGACTGTCCCAGCACTTCATTCCTCTGATGGATAGAAACCTTTTAATTTCCAGCCTAAATTTGCTACATCCTGAAATGTTCTGCTTGAACACAGAATTGATTCTTTCTGGAAAAGGATGGTGCAGAGTGTAGCTAAATGTTGTATTAATCAAGAGCTTGTTGAGACCCTTTAATCTGGGAGAAAGAAGACCCTATATCAATTCACAGCTGTAGGAGCCTACTGCTGACCTCTCCCTGAGCATATATGATAAACCACGACTGCATATATGCAGACATCTTAATCATCAGTGTGTTTTGCAACTGAGATTTGCAGCATCAAAAGGACAAGCTGAAGGAATAACTGTGAGCAGTCAGTGAATAACAAACTCTTATCCTCGCTGGGACCAGTCACTAGAGGGGGGCAGGATCTCACACATTAACGCAGTGAATTACAAATGTATTAGAGAAAGATTGTAAATAATGACTGGTGGAGAGGGGAATCGATTACCAGGTAGCAGTTCTATAGATTTCTTCAATTGAGGTTAAGTCCCTTCCAGCCCACAAAAAGGCCCTTGCAGAATGTGTCCTGATTTTTGGAAATAGGGTTGCCAGGCATCCGGTTTTCAACTGGAATGCCCGATTGAAAGGGTACCCTGGTTGCTCCGGTCGACACTGCTACAAGCCTAAGTTAATTGTATCCAGTTTGCAAATGAATTCCAATTCAGCAGTCTCTCGCTGGAGTCTGTTTTTGAAGGTTTTTTTTAGTTGAAGAATTGCCACTTTTAGGTCTGTAATTGAGTGACCAGAGAGATTGAAGTGTTCTCCGACTGGTTTTTGAATGTTATAATTCTTGACGTCTGATTTGTGTCCATTGATTCTTTTACTTAGAGACTGTCCAGTTTGGCCAATGTACATGGCAGAGGGGCATTGCTGGCACGTGATGGCATATATCACATTGGTAGATGTGCAGGTGAACGAGCCTCTGATAGTGTGGCTGATGTGATTAGGCCCTATGATGGTGTCCCCTGAATAGATATGTGGACACAGTTGGCAACGGGCTTTGTTGCAAGGATAGGTTCCTGGGTTAGTGTTTTTGTTGTGTGGTGTGTGGTTGCTGGTGAGTATTTGCTACAGGTTGGGGGGCTGTCTGTAAGCAAGGACTGGCCTGTCTCCCAAGATCTGTAAGAGTGTTGGGTCATCCTTCAGGATAGGTTGTAGATCCCTGATGATGCGTTGGAGAGGTTTTAGTTGGGGGTTGAAGGTGATGGCTAGTGGCGTTCTGTTATTTTCTTTGTTGGGCCTGTCCTGTCGTATGTAAATTCTGGGTACTCTTCTGGCTCTGTCAGTTTGTTTCTTCACTTCAGCAGGTGGGTATTGTAGTTGTAAGAACGCTTGATAGAGATCTTGTAGGTGTTTGTCTCTGTCTGAGGGATTGGAGCAAATGCGGTTGTATCGTAGAGCTTGGCTGTAGCCAATGGATCGTGTGGTGTGTCCTGGATGGAAGCTGGAGGCATGTAGGTAGACATAGTGGTAAGTAGGTTTCCAGTATAGGGTGGTGTTTATGTGACCATTGCTTATTAGCACCATAGTGTCCAGGAAGTGGATCTCTTGTGTGGACTGGTCCAGGCTGAGGTTGATGGTGGGATGGAAATTGTTGAAATCATGGTGGAATTCCTCAAGGGCTTCTTTTCCATGGGTCCAGATGATGAAGATGTCATCAATGTAGCACAATTAGAGTAGGGGCATTAGGAGAAGAGAGCTGAGGAAGCGTTGTTCTAAGTCAGCCATAAAAATGTTGGCATATTGTGGGGCCATGCGGGTACCCATAGCAGTGCCGCTGATTTGAAGGTATACATTGTCCCCAAATGTAGTTATGGGTGAGGACAAAGTCACAAGTTCAGTCACCAGGTTTGCCGTGACATTATCGGGGATACTGTTCCTGACAGCTTGTAGTCCATCTTTGTGTTGAATGTTGGTGTAGAGGGCTTCCACATCCATAGTGGCTAGGATGGTGTTTTCAGGAAGATCACCGATGGATTGTAGTTTCCTCAGGAAGTCAGTGGTGTCTCGAAGATAGCTGGGAGAGCTGGTAGTGTAGGGCCTGAGGAGGGAGTCTACATAGCCAGACAATCCTGCTGTCAGTGTGCCAATGCCTGAGATGATGGGGCGTCCAGGATTTCCAGGTTTATGGATCTTGTGTGGCAGATAGAGTACCCCTGGTCGGGTTTCTAGGGGTGTGTCTGTGCGGATTTGTTCTTGTGCTTTTTCAGGGAGTTTCTTGAGCAGATGGTGTAGTTTCTTTTGGTAACCCTCAGTGGGATCAGAGGGTAATGGCTTGTAGAAAGTGGTGTTGGAGAGCTGCCTAGCAGCCTCTTGTTCATATTCCGATCTATTCATGATGACGACAGCACCTCCTTTGTCAGCCTTTTTGATTATGATGTCAGAGTTGTTTCTGAGGCTGTGGGTGGCATTGTTTTCCGCATGGCTGAGGTTATGGGGCAAGTGATGCTGCTTTTCCACAATTTCAGCCCGTGCACATCGGCAGAAGCACTCTATGTAGAAGTCCAGTCTGTTGTTTCGACCTTCAGGAGGAGTCCATCCAGAATCCTTCTTTTTGTAGTGTTGGTAGGAAGGTCTCTGTGGGTTAGTATGTTGTTCAGAGGTGTGTTGGAAATATTCCTTGAGACGGAGACGTCGAAAATAGGATTCTAGGTCACCACAGAACTGTATCATGTTTGTGGGGGTGTAGGGGCAGAAGGAGAGGCCCCGAGATAGGACAGATTCTTCTGCTGGGCTGAGAGTATAGTTGGATAGATTAACAATATTGCTGGGTGGGTTAAGGAAACCACTGTTGTGGCCCCTTGTGGCATGTCGTAGTTTAGATAGTTTAGTGTCCTTTTTCTTTTGTAGAGAAGCAAAGTGTGTATTGTAAATGGCTTGTCTAGTTTTTGTAAAGTCCAGCCACGAGGAAGTTTGTGTGGAAGGTTGGTTTTTTATGAGAGTATCCAGTTTTGAGAGCTCATTCTTAATCTTTCCCTGTTTGCTGTAGAGGATGTTGATCGGGTGGTTCTGCAGTTTCTTTGAGAGTGTGTGGCACAAGCTGACAGCATAGTCTGTGTGGTATGTAGATTGTAATGGATTTTTTACCTTCAGTCCTTTTGGTATGATGTCCATCTGTTTGCATTTGGAAAGGAAGATGATGTCTGTCCGTATTTGTACGAGTTTTTTCATGAAGTTGATAGATTTCCACTATTGTAGGCAGTCTCATCATACCCTCCCCTCCATAAACTTATCAAGCTCAGTCTTAAACCCAATTAGGTTTTTTGCCCCCACTACTCCCCTTGGAAGGCTTCATTCCTCTGATAGTTAGAAACCTTCATCTAATTTCAACCCTACATTTGTTGATGGACAGTTTATATCCATTTGTTCTTGATGCTTAACTTAAATAACTCCTCTTCCTCCCTGGTATTTATCCTTCTGATGTATCTATAGAGAGCAATTATATCTCCCATCAGCCGTTGTTTGACTCTCTGAGTCTCCTTTCATAAAGGTAGGTTTTCCATTCCTCTAATCATCCTAGTAGCCCCTCTCTGCGCCTGTTCCAAATTGAATTCATTTTTCTGAAAGATGAAAGACCAGAATTGCACACAGTATTGCAGATGAGGTCTCACCAGTGCCTTGTATAATGGTACTAACACTTCCCTATCTCTAAATACCTTGCCTGATGTATGCTAAGATCGCATTAGCCTTTTTCGTGGCTGTATCACATTGGTGGCTTATAGGTGTCCTGTGCTACACCCAGGTCTTTCTCCTCCTCTGTCACTTTCAACTGATAAGTCCCCACTTTATAGCAAAAATTCTTGTTGTTAGTCCCTAAGTGCATGATGTTGCACTTTGCACTGTTAAATTTCATCCTGTTTCTATTACTGCAGTTATCAAAGTCATCCAGATCTTCTTGTATGATACAGTATTCCAGGCCTCCTCCATATTGGCAATACCTCCTGACTTTGTGTCATTTGCAAATTTTATTAGCATACTACCAGTTTAGTTTTACCAAGGTCAGTAATAAAAATGTTAAATAAGATTGGTCCCAAAACCAATCCCTGAGGAATCCACTAGTAACCAATCTCCAGCCTGACAGTTCACCTTTCCGTATGACCTGTTGCAGTCTTCCTTTTCCACCTTTCAGTTTTCATATTAATCCCCATCTCCTCCAATTTAACTAATAATTTTCCATGTGGAACTGTATCAAATGCCTTACTGAAATCCAGGTAGGTTAGATCTACTGCATTTCCTTTGTCTAAACAAAATCAGTTATCTTCTCAAAGAAAGAGATCAGTTTGGTTTGGCACGATCTACCTTTTGTAAAACCACATTGTATTTTATTCTGAGCCTGACCATCTACACTGCTGTTTTTAGCTCTATAACATGAATCCTGTGAGCCTGAGTCAGTTGACCCAGGCTCTGAGACTCCCTGCTGTGGGTGTTTTTTTCAGGGTAGAACATACCCTAAGATTCTTTCTAATTCAGTGTTGTCTGTTCTTCTGGGCATATGGGGGAATTGTGGGAAGGCACTGGAGGACTGTCAGCACTTAAGTGGTTTATCCTGAGTTCTCTCTGAAAAGTGGGTGAGTAACTGGACTGAGTGAAAGCAGAACCCAGGCTCTAAGACAGGTAGCTTGGGTTGAAAACACTATTTAACTCAGATGAGAGGTTTTGGGCGTGGATGGGCGTGGATTGGGGCAACACCTAAGTTACTGCTGAGTTAGCCTGGCCTTTTAAAGACATACTCTTATATTGGAAATGCCCACCCACCTGATGTTGCAAGCCCTCACTCTCTGTTCCTTAAATCTCTCCATGAAAAACACTTTTTCCTTTTGGCTTATTAGTATTAAGTATTTTAAAAGTGCTAAGCCGAAAAACTTTAAAACAAAACATACTACTATATACTGATGTGTGTCTACTCCCTGGTCATGTAGTGTTTTGTGTTTAATTGTTGTCTAGGTTTGACATATTCATTTCTTTGGGACAGCATCAGTGTCCTCAAAGAAGGAATGAAAAAAGATGCTGTTGGTTTTAACTTGTTTCTGGGCAGGTATTTTCCCTGTGCTTTGGACTGTGTCCTTAGTTTTGTTCCTCTGGAATTTCATGGGAGTTGACTCTCTTTTTAACTGTATTATCAAGAATTCCATAGGCAACAATTTACCATGCCTAGAAATGGCAGATTCTGAACTTTAGAGGAACTTCTTTTTGAGCTGGACATGATATATCTTGAATTTTTAAATTCCTCTTTATTTCTTGGACCTTTTGGAGTTCCTTTGTGGGACAAGTGGGGAAGAAAAGGATGAATATGAGGAAGAGGATCTTGTACAGTAGAAAGCACAAGACCAAGAATTTTGATGGCTAATTCTTCTTTAGCAATTAATGTTAAATCTGCCTCACTAGCAAGATGAGATGATTTTCTGGTCAGTAAGGTCCCCCAGGAAGTTTTGAAGAGAGTCATTGGAGATTATCTTGTCCCTGTTTGACTGTTTCTAGTGATGACCATTTTATTACCCATTTTTGAAACTACCCCAAAAGAAACTACTCCATTAGACCCTTAACAGGGACTTTTTACCATATCCATGTGATAGAATGCTGAATCACTGACCACAGAATCACAGAAACAGAGCTTTCTGGCAGGTCCCTGGACACTTTTAAACCTTTTCCTTTGTGTCCTCTCCAGAGGCCATGACTAACAACTCTGTACTATCGTGTTGCCACACAAAGAGAAGAGACCTACAAGTAGCTGCTTTTTCCAGATGTGGTATGAAGAAGATCATTAGTTCTGGTTGTTGGTTATGCTGAAAAACACTTTTTAAAGTTAAAATTGCAGACTTTTGGTCCATAATATGCACTAGCATCTGTTTGGAAGGTGATATTTAAAAAAAAAACCCTGTTGTTACATGTGAAAATGGGCTGACTCACATGAACAAGAACATTTTATTTGAGATTCCTTAATATTCAAATCCACATTTACATCATAATGGATTAACAAGATAATTGTAGTGATGACTCCAAATAAGGTATTGTGAAACATTGTATCAACAATCTGCACTCACTGATCGAGAAGGCTCTTGCAGACACCTGGTATCCCCTTGTTAAAATTCTGCGAGCAAACTGAGGGGAATGCTGAGGTGATTTCCCTGTCTTGGATGCAATTCACTTTCCTTCTGGATCCTGCTAAATCATCCCTCCTAGAGATGACCAGGGATCCTAATTTTCTGTAATAAAAAACTTCCAAATTCTCAGATTAAAAAAACATTAAAAAATGTTAGGTTTCAGAGTAGCAGCCGTGTTAGTCTGTATTCGCAAAATGAAAAGGAGTACTTGTGGCACCTTAGAGACTAACCAATTTATTTGAGCATAAGCTTTCGTGAGCTACAGCTCACTTCATCGGATGCATTCAGTGGAAAATACAGTGGGGAGATTTATATACATAGAGAACGTGAAACAATGGGTGTTACCATACACACTGGAAGGAGAGTGATCACTTAAGATGAGCTATTACCAGCAGGAGAGCGGGGGGAGGGGTGGGGGGGGGAAAACCTTTTGTAGTGATAATCAAGGTGGACCATTTCTAGCAGTTGACAAGAATGTCTGAGGAACAGTTTGGGGGGGGGGGGGGTGGAATAAACATGGGGAAATAATTTTACTTTGTGTAATGACACATCCACTCCGAGTCTCTATTCAAGCCTAAGTTAATTGTATACAGTTTGCAAATGAATTCCAATTCAGCAGTCTCTCCTTGGAGTCTGTTTTTTTGTTGTTGAAGAATTGCCACTTTTAGGTCTGTAATCAAGTAACCAGAGAGATTGAAGTGTTCTTCGACTGGTTTTTGAATGTTATAATTCTTGACGTCTGATTTGTGTCCATTGATTCTTTTATGTAGAGACTGTCCAGTTTGACCAATGTACATGGCAGAGGGGCATTGCTGGCACATGATGGCATATATCACATTGGTAGATGTGCAGGTGAACGAGCCTCTGATAGTGTGGCTGATGTGATTAGGCCCTATGATGGTGTCCCCTGAATAGATATGTGGACACAGTTGGCAACGGGCTTTGTTGCAAGGATAGGTTCCTGGGTTAGTGTTTTTGTTGTGTGGTTGCTGGTGAGTATTTGCTTCAGGTTGGGGGGCTGTCTGTAAGCAAGGACTGGCCTGTCTCCCAAGTTCTGTGAGAGTGATGGGTCATTCTTCAGGATAGGTTGTAGATCCTTGATAATGCGTTGGAGAGGTTTTAGTTGGGGGTTGAAGGTGATGGCTAGTGGCGTTCTGTTATTTTCTTTGTTGGGCCTGTCCTGCAGTAGGTGACTTCTGGGTACTCTTCTGGCTTTGTCAATCTGTTTCTTCACTTCAGCAGGTGGGTATTGTAGTTGGAAGAATGCTTGATAGAGACCTTGTAGGTGTTTGTCTCTGTCTGAGGGATTGGAGCAAATGCGGTTGTATCATAGAGCTTGGCTGTAGCCAATGGATCGTGTGGTGTGGTCTGGGTGAAACCTGGAAGCATGTAGGTAGGAATAGCAGTGAGTAGGTTTCCGGTATAGGGTGGTGTTTATGTGACCATTATTTATTAGCACTGTAGTGTCCAGGAAGTGGATCTCTTGTGTGGACTGGTCCAGGCTGAGGTTGATGGTGGGATGGAAATTGTTGAAATCATGGTGGAATTCTTCAAGGGCTTCTTTTCCATGGGTCCAGATGATGAAGATGTCATCAATGTAGCGCAAGTAGAGTAAGGGCATTAGGGGACGAGAGCTGAGGAAGCGTTGTTCTAAGTCAGCCATAAAAATGTTGGCATACTGTGCAGCTAAGCGGGTACCCATAGCAGTGCCACTGATTTGAAGGTATACATTGAGAACGCTCCAGTCTCTCTGGTCACTTGATTACAGACCTAAAAGTGGCAATTCTTCAACAAAAAAACTTCAGAAACAGACTCCAAGGAGAGACTGCTGAATTGGAATTAATTTGCAAACTGGATACAATTAACTTAGGCTTGAATAGAGACTGGGAGTGGATGGGTCATTACACAAAGTAAAACTATTTCCCCATGTTTATTCCCCCCCCCCCCCAAACTGTTCCTCAGACATTCTTGTCAACTGCTGGAAATGCCCCACCTTGATTATCACTACAAAAGGTCCCCCTCCTCCCCCGCTGGTAATAGCTCACCTTAAGTGATCACTCTGGTTACAGTGTGTATGGTAACACCCATTGTTTCATGTTCTCTATGTATATAAATCTCCCCACTGTATTTTCCACTGAATGCATCAGATGAAGTGTGCTGTAGCTCATGAAAGCTTATGCTCAAATAAATTTGTTAGTCTTTAAGGTGCCACAAGTACTCCTTTTCTTTTTTTAAAAAATGTGTTTTTCTGCATTTAAAATGGAATGCTGAACTTTAGTTTCCGTAGCCATAGTATATATAGGTATCAGTTGAACACAATATTTTATTGTGTAATTACACTTTTTAAGCAAGTTCGAAGCCTACAAGTGCCATCAGTCATTATATTAAAATAAAATTAATAGAATTGCAGTTTTTATCTCTTACATATACCAAAAATTTCTATGTCTGTATTCTGTATTTTCAGAAAAAAAAATTAAATGCACAAAAATGCTGTAAAAAGAAAAGGAGTACTTGTGGCACCTTAGAGACTAACCAATTTATTTGAGCATGAGCTTTCGTGAGCTACAGCTCACTTCATTGGATGCATACCGTGGAAACTGCAGCAGACTTTATATACACACAGAGAATATGAAACAATACCTCCTCCCACCCCGCTGTCCTGCTGGTAATAGCTTATCTAAAGTGATCATCAGGTTGGGCCATTTCCAGCACAAATCCAGGTTTTCTCACCCTCCACTCCCCCCCACAAATTCACTCTCCTGCTGGTGATAGCCCATCCAAAGTGACAACTCTTTACACAATGTGCATGATAATCAAGTTGGGCCATTTCCTGCACAAATCCAGGTTCTCTCACCCCCTCACCCCCCTCCCAAAAACCACACACACAAACTCACTATCCTGCTGGTAATAGCTCATCCAAAGTGACCACTCTCCCTACAATGTGCATGATAATCAAGGTGGGCCATTTCCAGCACAAATCCAGGTTTTCTCACCCCCCCCCCCCCCCATACACACACAAACTCACTCTCCTGCTGGTAATAGCTCATCCAAACTGACCACTCTCCAAGTTTAAATCCAAGTTAAACCAGAACATCGGGGGGGGGGGGGTGTAGGAAAAAACAAGGGGAAATAGGCTACCTTGCATAATGACTTAGCCACTCCCAGTCTCTATTTAAGTCTAAATTAATAGTATCCAATTTGCAAATGAATTCCAATTCAGCAGTTTCTCGCTGGAGTCTGGATTTGAAGTTTTTTTGTTTTAAGATAGCGACCTTCATGTCTGTGATTGCGTGACCAGAGAGATTGAGGTGTTCTCCGACTGGTTTATGAATGTTATAGTTCTTGACATCTGATTTGTGTCCATTTATTCTTTTACGTAGAGACTGTCCAGTTTGACCAATGTACATGGCAGAGGGGCATTGCTGGCACATGATGGCATATATCACATTGGTGGATGTGCAGGTGAACGAGCCTCTGATAGTGTGGCTGATGTTATTAGGCCCTGTGATGGTGTCCCCTGAATAGATATGTGGGCACAATTGGCAACGGGCTTTGTTGAAAGGATAAGTTCCTGGGTTAGTGGTTCTGTTGTGTGGTATGTGGTTGTTGGTAAGTATTTGCTTCAGGTTGCGGGGCTGTCTTTAGGCAAGGACTGGCCTGTCTCCCAAGATTTGTGAGAGTGTTGGGTCATCCTTTAGGATAGGTTGTAGATCCTTAATAATGCGTTGGAGGGGTTTTAGTTGGGGGCTGAAGGTGACGGCTAGTGGCGTTCTGTTATTTTCCTTGTTAGGCCTGTCCTGTAGTAGGTAACTTCTGGGAACTCTTCTGGCTCTATCAGTCTGTTTCTTTACTTCCGCAGGTGGGTATTGTAGTTGTAAGAAAGCTTGACAGAGATCTTGTAGGTGTTTGTCTCTGTCTGAGGGGTTGGAGCAAATGCGGTTGTATCGCAGAGCTTGGCTGTAGACGATGGATCGTGTGGTGTGGTCAGGGTGAAAGCTAGAGGCATGCAGGTAGGAAAAGCGGTCAGTAGGTTTCCGGTATAGGGTGGTGTTTATGTGACCATTGTTTATTAGCACTGTAGTGTCCAGGAAGTGTATCTCTTGTGTGGACTGGACCAGGCTGAGGTTGGTGGTGGGATGGAAATTGTTGAAATCATGGTGGAATTCCTCAAGGGCTTCTTTTCCATGGGTCCAGATGATGAAGATGTCATCAATATAGCGCAAGTAGAGTAGGGGCTTTAGGGGACGAGAGCTGAGGAAGCGTTGTTCTAAATCAGCCATAAAAATGTTGGCATACTGTGGGGCCATGCGAGTACCCATAGCAGTGCCGCTGATCTGAAGGTATACATTGTCCCCAAATGTGAAATAGTTATGGGTAAGGACAAAGTCACAAAGTTCAGCCACCAGGTTAGCCGTGACGTTATTGGGGATAGTGTTCCTGACGGCTTGTTGTCCATCTTTGTGTGGAATGTTGGTGTAGAGGGCGCCCAGGATTTCCAGGTTTATGGATCTTGGGTAGTAGATAGAATATCCCAGGTCGGGATTCCAGGGGTGTGTCTGTGCGGATTTGATCTTGTGCTTTTTCAGGAAGTTTCTTGAGCAAATGCTGTAGTTGCTTTTGGTAACTCTCAGTGGGATCATAGGGTAATGACTTGTAGAAACTCGTGTTGGAGAGCTGCCGAGCAGCCTCTTGTTCATATTCCGACCTATTCATGATGACAACAGCACCTCCTTTGTCAGCTTAAATCCTGGGCGCCCCATCATCTCAGGCATTGGCACCCTGACAGCAGGATTGTCTGGCTATGTAGACTCCCTCCTCAGGCCCTACGCTACCAGCACTCCCAGCTATCTTCGAGACATCACTGACTTCCTGAGGAAACTTCAATCCATCGGTGATCTTCCTGATAACACCATCCTGGCCACTATGGATGTAGTAATGATCCAGTCACAGTGGATTGGTTTTTTTACTGTGTCGATGGACCTGCTGTCTCAGCCTCTTGTTTTCATTTCCTTTCATTCAGTTTATGTTTAGAGCATGTGTTCTACAATTGTCTGCCTTCGAACTTAATCTACAGCCTTGCTGCATACAGCACAGCACATTACTATCAATGTGAAATTTGTCCTTGACAAACTCAGTGATGTGGTCTTTAGGTGTGATTTTTAACATTTTCAACATTTTTTCATAACTTTAATTACGTCTGGAGGCTGAAGTGAAATTTGAGGTGCATTAAAACATGAACCTCTATATGCCGTTAAGTAACCTCTGTATGCTGGAAGCAGTTTATTGGAATTTGTTTTGCTATGTACATTTAAAGCACATTCATAAATCAACCACAAGATGGGGAGGTTGTGCTCATTGAATAAATGAGACTGGTACTTTCAGTAAAATTAGTTAATAGTTAATGTATTTTTTAAATTTTTTTCACAAAACGTAAAAACTAAAAATTCTCTGGCAAATACGCAAATTCCATGTTTTTCTGTGGCAAATGGATTTTTAGGATCTCTGGAGATGATTTATATAAGTGCAAAAACATTCTTTTGAAGAAAAAATGTTTAGGCCTTTAGAATGGACAAGAAATTATCAAAATGGTGGTGCCTTATTTCTTGTTTATGGGCTAGTAGAAAAAAAATAGTTTAGATGAAAAAGAAAATGTATAGATTTATCATACCCTTACTGTTTTATTGACACATTGAAGTCCATGGTCTACAAGGTTTATCAAAGGACAACTTTTTGCCCATGAATTTCACAAATAATTCCTTACAGTGTTCACCCAGCTCCAATTCAGACTTTATATTTCATTTATTTTAAACTAGATTTTAATAATAGTGCCCATACACACAGAGTGAAATTAACAGTAATCCAGAGCGTCTGTCTGAAATAGTTAAGGGTCCAGTTTAAACAGTCAGTTTTAAATTTCTTTCCGTGAGTTTGCACAGGAAATGTTTTTTGCATGTGCACAAATACATACAAATGTATGAGACTGGGAGTACCTGTCTACTTAACTTGTGTTTGCAAATGCCCTTTGTGTTCAAATGTGGGGTTTTTTTTGGGCATGGACAAGTCTCAAGGCTGAGTTAAGTCCTCTGAAAATGTGGGTCTATGGAGTTTGGATTAAAACTACTCTTTAACTTGCTTTGCTGAGTCTCATGCAGCTCATATCAGGTCCTAGTGGATTTCCATATCTGACGGTATTTATTGTCAGGTCATCCATTGTTCTTTGGCTTTCTGAAAAAGGACCCATCGTAGCAATTCATTCACATCTTTGAATTTCCTTGCTTTTGTTGATGTCGTGTTAATTTTAATGCAATTTTTGTGTGTCAATCATTTTTTGTGGAGTCTGCATTTCAATATCAAAGTAGAATTTCTCACTCTCTCTCTGTATTACCTTGAAAATCATGTAAATTAAAGTTGGGATGATATCAATCAAGAATTTGGGATTAACAGTGTGTCCTGAATACTCCAATGTCTATTGTGAACATTGATTAGTGAATCATAACCCAAATCTTTTTATCTCAGGCACCTTTTGACTTTCTTTGTGAGCGCACTGCTATCTAGTGATCTTCAGAGGAATAAAGCTGCTTAACTGTTGAAAAAAGATAATGCCATCGAGGCTAACTGCTTCACTAATCGCTACGGGCACGCTACTGACTGATGCTATATTTTAACGGTGCGGTACTGTACAAAGAGGAAAGGAAGGATAGGTACTCATCCCAATATGTAGGGACGAAAACCTTTCGCTAACAGCTCTTTACCTGCGTAGCTGCAGCAATTCTAGAGTTTTATTTGCAAACTATAAATAAAGAGTAAACACTCTATAAATACTGTTTCATAACAGTGAAATTTCAAATACTGAAAAATCCCCCATTCTGTGAATGCGGCGAATGAACAAGTTTTTAAAATAATTGTGGCAAAGCGTATGTGCTAGCAACATACCTTGTGTTAAACTAGCCAGAGTAGAATAGCATACAGGGATAAGCCCAAAGGCTTAAAAATGAACCCAAAAGCTTTTGTCATTGGTGTGTGTTTATATGGGTTGCCATCTCCTCTGCACTGATTTGTCTGCCTGCAAATAATGATCTATTAGGCAGTGCAGAGGAAACACAAATGTGCATGTTTGTCCTACATGCACACAATTCTTGTGACTGCACCAGAAAAAAGTCTGCCCCAAAGCCCAACAACCTGTTCCTGTTGCTGGCAGGCCAGCCAGCATACAGAAGAGGAGTTAGCCTTTTGACAAAGTAACAACCTTGGGTTTAGATGAGTTTTTTGGACTTGGGCAGAAGTGTTGAAAATCAATATATAAAATTTAAGGCTGACATCTTTGATGTTGTGTCTAATGTCACAGTTCTTTTATGTAATTTCAAATTCCTATTCCTAGACAAACCCACTGGAGAGAATGTTGTGTTAAGAAACGTCACCTGTAAAGATTAGACAGGTAACGGTTAGTTTTACTTGACCAAATTTTAGATGTGTATGTGCAACTCCCACTGTCTTCAGTGAGCATCATGTTTGTGTATCTGAGGTGTGATGGGGTGTCCACTCCACACAAGGCAGGGCAGATACTTAGGTCAATTAACCTCATAGGAAGTACCTGGGAAGAAAGTTAGGCTTGAATGACAAGCACTAAGTGAAGATGGAGCCCAGCTGGGAAGGAGCAGGTTGGGCCTGTGTAAAGAGAGGAGGCTCAGAACAGCAGAGGGCTGCAGGGGAAGTAGTCTGTAGTCACTCATTGGGAGAAGGGAGATATGTTTGGGGCTACAGAGTCTGGCAAGAAGCCAAAGGAAGGAGTAGTATACAGTGAGTCCCTGGGAGGAGGGAGTTTGGGCTGTTAAACCCAGAGGAGGGGGGCAGAAGATAGAGAAGGGAAATAGGAAAGAGTCCAGGAAAATGGCAAAAGGGCCTGGGAGCAAGTAGACCATAGCTGCTAGACATATGGTCCCTGGGCTGGAAGCTGGAGTAGCAGTTGGACCCAGGTTTCCCTACCAGCTACTGGGAAAGTGGCACAGGACCTGGCCACTTCTGAAGCAGAAGAATGTCTGAAACGGTATGTGGACAGCTGACCCCGTGGGACTTTGCTACCCCAGAAGGGGAGGGACTCTAGTGACCAGGCCAGAAGGCCAAGTCAAAAAGAGGTAGAACTCCGAATCCCAGAGGGGGAGGCACGGTGCAAGGAAGGAGGGCAACAGACCTGATGTAGCTAATCCCCAGATGAGTTACCAAGAGGCGCCAAACAATGAGTGAACCCTGTTACGTGAGGGCAGAAACCGGCACATGGTATGAAAATTGTCAGTGACTATATTCAAGAAGCTTAATATAGATAGAAGAGCACAACTAGAAGAAAATATGAATAAACTGACATTCTATAAAAAGAAATGTAATGCTGTAGGACTAATATAACAATACATGTTTGAAAGAAGGTAAGTATGGTAGAGAATATGGTCTAGAGCTGAATGTGGACAAGACATATGACATAGGTGATATGCAAGGATCCTGGGAAAATATGCAAGATTCCAGTGAATGACAGCTGCATTACAAGTGATAAATTATAGCTACTTAGAAAGCATCATTACAGGAGATAGAAGATTGTATGCTGAAGCTCCAGAACAGCAAGAGTGAAAGAGACATTCTGGAAGAATAAACATCTGATGAGAAGGGACATAAATCTGAAGACTAAGTTCCAGCTCTTAAAAACTGTTTACTGAAATAATGGTGAATACTCCCACTAATCTGGTGAAGAGGAGCAACTGAAAACCTATCCTATAAAAATCATTATTTTTAGGGCCTGTGAAGTCCTGCCAATGGAAGCCACTGTGATGTCCTAAAATGCATTATTCTGTGAATTCACAGAATCAGCACCAGAAAACTGCTGCTATGTGGAGCCACCTCCCTGATTCAAACACTTAGTCCCAAATACAACTTCTGTATCTTGATTTATCTCCACTGGCAAGAATACTTTCAAAGTTTAGTTTTTAGCCTTTCTGTGTGCTTCCAAATGCCCTGATCCTACACAGAGATCCAACTCTGAACCCTATGTCCACACTGAATCCCTCTAAATGTCTGACCTGGCTGAACCCATTGCAAGGGGGGGGGGGGGGGCTCAGTGCCAGAATAGTTTGCTGTTCCAGTAAAATGAGTTTCCACTGTTTTTTTTTTTTATCTGCAAATAATCTTCTCTGAACACTTCCCCTTTCTGTACCTCACACTCACATGCATGAAACATTCTGCTGTTTTAACTGAGATCGGCAATAGCAGGAATGAAGTCTGTTGGTTGGAAGAAAGAATGAAACTCTTGAAACTGATGGGTCTTAAACATGTGGGCACACACTTCAGCCTTTGCTCTCTTGAATACTCTAGCAAACACCTCAAATTTCTCATTTATGAGATGGCAGGTTTCTATCATCTTCCTGAGATCATCCTAATCTACCTATCTAGGAACTTCTATTTGCCTCAGTCGATGTTGTATCTGAGCACTTACCAAGCATAAGAACGCCAATGATCTCTCTGTTTTCCTTCCTTGCGGGGGTTGGAAATGGTTGGTTTGTTCTTTCCTAGCAAGGTAACTTAAACTGGGTTGAGCACCTATGTTTACAATACTATATTGTAACTCCGAAAGGTGGGTTGATTTCATACTTGTTTTTTTCCTGCGTGGAGGTGATTGTGCACTTCCATGCCAACTTGTCTTCATGGTCATTTGCAGAACTATAAAACGTAGAGGAAGGTTAGATGTGGTGGATTGCAGAAGTGAAGCTGGGAGGAGATGGAATCATAGAATCATAGAATATCAGGGTTGGAAGGGACCTCAGGAGATCATCTAGTCCAACCCCCTAATCAAAGCAGGACTGATCCCCTATTAAATCATCCCAGCCAGGGCTTTGTCAAGCCTGACCTTAAAAACTTCTAAGGAAGGAGATTCCACCACCTCCCTAGGTAACGCATTCCAGTGTTTCACCACCCTCCTAATGAAAAAGTTTTTCCTAATATCCAACCTAAATCTCCCCCACTGCAACTTGAGACCATTACTCCTCGTTCTGTCGTCTGCTACCACTGAAAACAATCTATATCCATCCTCTTTGGAACCCCCTTTCGGGTAGTTGAAAGCAGCTATCAAATCCCACCTCATTCTTCTCTTCCGCAGACTAAACAATCCCAGTTCCCTCAGCCTCTCCTCATAAGTCATGTGTTCCAGTCCCCTAATCATTTTTGTTGCCCTCCGCTGGACGTTTTCCAATTTTTCCACATCCTTCTTGTATTGTGGGGCCCAAAACTGGACACAGTACTCCAGATGAGGCCTCACCAATGTTGAATAGAAGGGAACGATCACGTCTCTCGATCTGCTGGCAATGCCCCTACTTATGCATCCCAAAAGGCCATTGGCCTTCTTGGCAACAAGGGCACATTGTTGACTCATATCCAGCTTCTCGTCCACTGTCACCCCCTAGGTCCTTTTCTGCAGAACTGCTGCCAAGCCATTCGGGGTCTAGTCTGTAGCGGTGCATGGGATTCTTCCGTCCTAAGTGCAGGACTCTGCATTTGTCCTTGTTGAACCTCATCAGATTTCTTTTGGCCCAATCCTCCAATTTGTCTAGGTCCCTCTGTATCCTATCCCTACCCTCCAGCATATCTACCTCTCCTCCCAGTTTAGTGTCATCTGCAAACTTGCTGAGGGTGCAATCCACACCATCCTCCAGATCATTAATGAAGATATTGAACAAAACCAGCCCCAGGACCGACCCTTGGGGCACTCCACTTGATACCGGCTGCCAACTAGACATGGAGCCATTGATCACCACCCGTTGAGCCCGACAATCTAGCCAGCTTTCTATCCACCTTATAGTCCATTCATCCAGCCCATACTTCTTTAACTTACTGGCAAGAATACTTTGGGAGACCATGTCAAAAGCTTTGCTAAAGTCAAGGAACAACACGTCCACTGGTTTCCCCTCATCCACAGAGCCAGTTATCTCGTCATAGAAGACAATTAGATTAGTCAGGCATGACTTGCCCTTGGTGAATCCATGCTGACTGTTCCTGATCACTTTCCTCTCCTCTAAGTGCTTCAGAATTGATTCCTTGAGGACCTACTCCATGAGTTTTCCAAGGACTGAGGTGAGGCTGACTGGCCTGTAGTTCCCAGGATCCTCCTTCTTCCCTTTTTTAAAGATGGGCACTACATTAGCCTTTTTCCAGTTGTCCGGGACCTCCCCCGATCGCCGTGAGTTTTCAAAGATAATGGCCAATGGCTCTGCAATCACATCCGCCAACTCCTTTAGCACTCTTGGATGCAGTGCATCCGGCCCCATGGACTTGTGCTCGTCCAGCTTTTCTAAATAGTCCCGAACCACTTCTTTCTCCACAGAAGGCTGGTCACCTCCTCCCCATGCTGTGCTGCCCAGTGCAGCAGTCTGGGAGCTGACCCTGTTCATGAAGACAGTGGGGAAAAAAAGCATTGAGTACATTAGCTTTTTCCACATCCTCTGTCACTAGGTTTCCTCCCTCATTCAGTAAGGGGCCCACACTTTCCTTGACTTTCTTCTTGTTGCTAACATACCTGAAGAAACCCTTCTTGTTACTCTTAACATCTCTTGCTAGCTGTACCTCCAGGTGTGATTTGGCCTTCCTGATTTCACTCCTGCATCCCCGAGCAATATTTTTATCCTCTTCCCTGGTCATTTGTCCAATCTTCCACTTCTTGTAAGCTTCTTTTTTGTGTTCAAGATCAGCAAGGATTTCACTGTGAAGCCAAGCTGGTCGCCTGCCATATTTATTATTCTTTCTACACATCGAGATGGTTTGTCCCTGTAACCTCAATAAGAATTCTTTAAAATACAGCCAGCTCTCCTGGACTCCTTTCCCCCTCATGTTATTCTCCCATGGGATCCTGCCCATCAGTTCCCTGAGGGAGTCAAAGTCTGCTTTTCTGAAGTCCAGGGTCCGTATTCTGTTGCTCTCCTTTCTTCCTTGTGTCAGGATCCTGAACTCGACCATCTCATGGTCACTGCCTCCCAGGTTCCCATCCACTTTTGCTTCCCCTACCAATTCTTCCCGGTTTGTGAGCAGCAGGTCAAGAGGAGCTCTGCCCCTAGTTGGTTCCTCCAGCACTTGCACCAGGAAATTGTCCCGTACACTTTCCAAAAACTTCCTGGATTGTCTGTGCACCGCTGTATTGCTCTCCCAGCAGATATAAGGGTGATTGAAGTCTCCCATGAGAACTAGGGCCTGCGATCTAGTAACTTCCGTTAGTTGCCGGAAGAAAGCCTCGTCCACCTCCTCCCCCTCATACGGTGGTCTATAGCAGACTCCCACCACAACATCACCCTTGTTGCTCACACTTCTAAACTTAATCCAGAGACTCTCAGGTTTTTCTGCAGTTTCATACTGGAGCTCTGAGCAGTCATACTGCTCCCTTACATACAGTGCAACTCCCCCACCTTTTCTGCCCTGCCTGTCCTTCCTGAACAGCTTATATCCATCTATGACAGTACTCCAGTCATGTGAGTTATCCCACCATGTCTCTGTTATTCTCTAGTTTGTCTACTACCTCAGGCCAGGTCAGGATACCAAGGAATCAGACTTTCAGTTCTGATCTCCAGTTTGTCTCCTGCTTCTGACCTCCTGCTGTCCTGCGCCAGCCCCCTCCTGACTCCTGTCTCATGACTGTGGACTCCAGCTATGACTACTAGGTCTAGCTACCCAGGACTCGGCTATGACAGTGTCCTTTGCACCAAGGCTTTGTGAGGATCTCCGCCTCTTTTCTATTACCTTGTGACAGCAGAGAGAAGAGCAGCAGGGGACAGAGTGGTTGGCATTGACAGGCTCAGTCCCAGTTTACAGAACTGGAGAATTGTGGGGAACAGTGTGGAATCATACTACAATTCATTTGCAAATGTAAAACAATAAATTTGGGCTTGAATAGAAAATGGGAGTGGCTGGCTTACTGCAAAAGCAATTTCCCCTCTCTTGGTATTGACATCTCCTCATCAGTTATTGGGAGTGGACTACATCCACCCTGACTGAATTGGCCTTGTCAACCCTGGTTCTCCACTTGTAAGGTAACTCCCTTCTCTTCATGTGTCAGTATATTTATGCCTGCATCTGTAATTTTCACTCCATGCATCTGAAGAAGTGAGTTTTTTACCCAGGAAAGCTTATGCCCAAATAAATCTGTTAGTCTTTAAGGTGCCTCGTTGTTTTTATGGATTTACCTTGTAACTGCTGAATACAGTGTTGCATCTAGTGTGTTACAATTGTCAGTTATGTGGTTAGATCAAGGTACGCTCCATACCCCTGTATTTTAAGTTTTGTAAATCTTTTTGCAGTGTATGGAATAGCAGGTTTTTATATTTGGCCTTTGACAGGATAATGTTCCCCTGTGATCTGTCACCACCCTAAGCCACAACAAACAAGGATAGTAGCATGACTAAGCATAACATAGCTGTGTTATGCATAATATTTCCAGGTCATTCATCTATATTGAGTAATGCTATTGGATTCCAATGCAGTGAAGATTTGCAGTACTGTACAGACAGCTGCCAGGACATTCCCCTTACAGCAGCAACTGGTAAATGGCTAAAAATATTAAGGTGCCAAATCTGCCCTTGGGTAAATACATGGGGCTTGTTTCACTTTAAGAGGGACTCTTGCATGTGTATCCAAGGGCACAATTTGTCCCTTCCTATTTAGAATGCTGCTTGACCTACATGTATTTGCTAATAGTTTGCTTAAGTAAGTTTTGTAAAGAACTTTCCAGCCAGCCCTATGTCACTTGCGATTTGGAAAGAATGGATTGGGCCTCTGAATCTCTTCCCCCACCCACCCCCCGGCTCTTTCTGTTTGTTCTTGTTTGGTTTCTCTCGGCCTTGGTTCTCAGAAACCGATGCCCTCAGTCGCTGTCAGCTAGCAGGATGCCTGGTGGTAGCCAGGAGATTGATAGCTCCTTCACTAAACTTGCATTGCCTTTCTACATCCCCTTCCTTTTCCTTGTTCCTTTTCCTTTTCCCCTGGACGGCACAGTGCTGTCCAAACTATGTCTCTTTAGCGTTGCTGCAACTTTAAAAATACTTCAGAATTACTCCATTTTGCGGGTCCGGTGGTGTGAAAGGGCAGTTACAGGTTTTTCTGTTCCTCTTATTTTCTTCTGCAGTTTTAATTTCCTGGAGTTCCCGTGGGAAAGAGAGAAACTTTAGCAACTGACTCAGTCAGCCTTGCTATGGCTGGGAGCACTATTTTGGGAACTTGCACACAATATGCAATTCACCCCCCAGCCTGGGGATTGTGTGCACCCACAATATGTGTGCAGTAGTGTCAGCATTTCCATTATAATGCCTGTCACTGAGTGTCCTATAATTCAGCTGTTTGGATTCAGACTGGTTTGAAATTTTTATTTCGTAGTCAAAATTACTAAGGGAATGAAATACCCCAGCTCGGTCTGTGCCCTGCCAACCCGGCATAGTGAAATTCTGCCTCCCTGTGGCTGCTGGCGCTATCTAATAGACTCTGACTTTGGGCAGTGTGCATTTTTTGCAGGGTTTTTTCCTTCTCCGTGTGCTGTTTGATGGGCTTTGTGCCTTGATGGGGTGTTCTGAGCAGCCCACCTTGGGGAGAATTTCTCACTTGGTAACTTTCAAGCCTGCTCTTCCTAGCTTAAGGAGACACCAGTCTCCATACTGCTTTTCTTTTTATTCTACTTATGGTCCATGCATTCACCCGCCAACAAAGCACAACATATAAAGTTAGGGAAAGAGTTCCCAAAAATGCCTGACTGGGGTACAGCACAAAGAGATCTTCCTTTCTGCTTCACTCTCTGCCATAATCTCCCTTAGCAGCTGTCAGGCAAAATAAATAAGTAAATAAATTGCATTGGAGCTGGTTATTGTGTCTGGTGCCGATTTGCAACCAATTATCCCAGCTCTCTATGCTCTTGGGGGATGGGGGGCAACTTGATTGTTTTGTTACAAAACTTGACACTGCTAAAATAAAATCTGTCAGACTGAAAGTCAGTGGTGATACAATGCAGATAGAGAGGAGTCATCTTTGGGCTAGGCCTTTGACCTTGCTCTGTTTCCCTGTTGTCTGAGCGTGGTGCAAAGGGGATGGACAGCCAGGTTAAACAGCTAGGGGCAGATTTCCCTGTGTTGCATAAAGCCAGCATAAACGCTATGCCAGTGGCTCTCAACCTTTCCAATCTACTGTATCCCTTTCAGGAGTCTGATTTGTCTTGCATACCACATGTTTCACCTCACTTAAAAACTACTAGCTTACAAAATCAGACATAAAAATACAAAAGTGTCACAGCACACTAATGCTGAAAAATTGCTTACTTTCTAATTTTTACCATACAATTATTAATCAATTGGAATATAAATATTGTCCTTACGTTTCAGTGTATAGTATATAGAGCAGGATAAACAAGTCATTTTGGTCTGTATGAAATTTTAGTTTGTACTGACTTGGCTAGTGCTTTTTGCTTAGCCGGTTGTAAAACTAGGCAAATCTCTAGATGAGTCTGTGTACCCCCTGGAAGAACTCTGAGTATCTCCCCAAGGGCACACATACCCTGGGTTGAGAACCACTGCTCTACACCACCTACTTCTGGCTGCCCTTTGCATAGGGGGCAGAAGGGATTGTGTGGAGGGTGAGAGGAGTGTGGCAATCCTGAACCGACTTGTGACACTGCTGCTGGCTGAAATTGGAAGCTGCTCCAACTTGCTCTGGGGCTAAACTGGCCTCTGTATACGTCCAAAATCAGATGGAAGAAAACCCTAGGCTCCTCTCCCATCCCCTCAAGTGCGCTGAGCACTGCTCTGTGACCCAAGAAGGGGTCTGTCCCTTTGGCTTTGGAAGCCAAGAATGAAAGTAGCAAGATGCCAACTGGTGTCTCCGTTAAAGATTAGTCTTTGTTACGCTGGATAATAGAAAATCTAGAAACTATTAGCAAAATCTTTAATATCTGGCTTTGATAGCTGGGGGGGAGGACCAAAGCAAATAGTTCTGCTTAGTTTTAAATTTAAGCAAAATGCAGATAAATATGTGACTTTGTGTTAAAATTTCATTAAGATCAGTAATGGGGTGCAGGCTGTATCTTATTTCATGTAAAATGACACATGGAGAGAGACACACACAAAAACACACCTTCCCTGGAGTTTGGTTTATTTAACAGCAAAGTCGTTCCAAAATACTTCTACATGGAAACGCCAGCCTAAGTTTTCTTTTCAGGCATAATTGTCCCTATGGTTACTTTAACCCAGTTTAACTCTTCTCCCCAGGGTTGGCTGCTCCGAGGGTCCCTCCCTGCAGGACTTTTAGGGCTATTTCAACCTCTCTTGTACCTGGGTGGAGTAACTAGCCAGCTGCACAAGTAGTCAGAAAAACTCGCTATAGCATTTCCCAGCTGGAACACCACCTGCTAACAGGGTGGAACACTATTAGCCTACTGCTGTATGTGATGTTTTGCTAGTTTTAAAATTAGCCTCTGTAATATACAAAGGACTGGGAAAAGGTGGAAGGACAGTTATAACATGAGTTTATCTTAATCTGTGTCAACAGAAAGAAAAGGAGTACTTGTGGCACCTTAGAGATTAACCAATTTATTTGAGCATGAGCTTTCGTGAGCTACAGCTCACTTCATCGGATGCATACCATGGAAACTGCAGCAGACTTTATATACACACAGAGAATATGAAACAATACCTCCTCCCACCCCACTGTCCTGCTGGTAATAGCTTATCTAAAGTGATCATCAAGTTGGGCCATTTCCAGCACAAATTCAGGTTTTCTCACCCCCCCCCCACCCCCATACACACACAAACTCACTCTCCTGCTGGTAATAGCTCATCCAAAGTGACCACTCTCCCTACAATGTGCATGGTAATCAAGGTGGGCCAAGTCCAGCACAAATCCAGGCTTTCTCACCCCCCCCCCCTTTTTTTTTTTTCCAGGGACACACACACACACACAAACTCACTCTCCTGCTGGCAATAGCTCATCCAAACTGACCACTCTCCAAGTTTAAATCCAAGTTAAACCAGAACGTCTGGGGGGGGCGGTAGGAAAAAACAAGGGGAAATAGGCTACCTTGCATAATGACTTAGCCACTCCCAGTCTCTATTTAAGCCTAAATTAATAGTATCCAATTTGCAAATGAATTCCAATTCAGCAGTTTCTCGCTGGAGTCTGGATTTGAAGTTTTTTTGTTTTAAGATAGCGACCTTCATGTCTGTGATTGCGTGACCAGAGAGATTGAAGTGTTCTCCGACTGGTTTATGAATGTTATAATTCTTGACATCTGATTTGTGTCCATTTATTCTTTTACGTAGAGACTGTCCAGTTTGACCAATGTACATGGCAGAGGGGCATTGCTGGCACATGATGGCATATATCACATTGGTGGATGTGCAGGTGAACCAGCCTCTGATAGTGTGGCTGATGTTATTAGGCCCTGTGATGGTGTCCCCTGAATAGATATGTGGGCACAGTTGGCAACGGGCTTTGTTGCAAGGATAAGTTCCTGGGTTAGTGGTTCTGTTGTGTGGTATGTGGTTGTTGGTGAGTATTTGCTTCAGGTTGCGGGGCTGTCTTTAGGCAAGGACTGGCCTGTCTCCCAAGACTTGTGAGAGTGTTGGGTCATCCTTTAGGATAGGTTGTAGATCCTTAATAATGCGTTGGAGGGGTTTTAGTTGGGGGCTGAAGGTGACGGCTAGTGGCGTTCTGTTATTTTCCTTGTTAGGCCTGTCCTGTAGTAGGTAACTTCTGGGAACTCTTCTGGCTCTATCAGTCTGTTTCTTTACTTCCGCAGGTGGGTATTGTAGTTGTAAGAAAGCTTGACAGAGATCTTGTAGGTGTTTGTCTCTGTCTGAGGGGTTGGAGCAAATGCGGTTGTATCGCAGAGCTTGGCTGTAGACGATGGATCGTGTGGTGTGGTCAGGGTGAAAGCTGGAGGCATGTAGGTAGGAATAGCGGTCAGTAGGTTTCCGGTATAGGGTGGTGTTTATGTGACCATTGTTTATTAGCACTGGCCCAACTTGATGATCACTTTAGATAAGCTATTACCAGCAGGACAGTGGGGTGGGAGGAGGTATTGTTTCATATTCTCTGTGTGTATATAAAGTCTGCAGCAGTTTCCACGGTATGCATCCGATGAAGTGAGCTGTAGCTCACGAAAGCTCATGCTCAAATAAATTGGTTAGTCTCTAAGGTGCCACAAGTACTCCTTTTCTTTTTGCGAATACAGACTAACACGGCTGTTACTCTGAAATGTGTCAACAGAGTGGACCAATGCTGGTGCCATTCTCATGCTGTTGAATAAGAATACAGTGTACGTTTGTGGAGAGCATGGACTTAACAATAAGGAATGTTTAATATTCATCTGGGACCTTCAGGACTAAATGCCAGTTTTAGGAATCTAGATGCTAAATTGAGTGGCCTAGTTTAGGCACCTTCATTTGAAAACTGAGTTCCTCAAGTGTACTGCAAAAGACACTTCATGTACTCTGGCAATTGTAGATCTCTATCAAAAAGACTCTTATACAAGAATAAACACAAAGATGGGCAGGGGAATATTTTTGAATAAGTCATAAAATTTCCTTGTGAAAACTTATGTGAGCCTTCAAATAAAAATTACTGCACAGGATCACTGAAAACAAAATGACCTCTAATATTCATCTCTGGCTCAGGAGATGTAAGTGCTCTTTGTGGCCCTGGTTTTGACGTTGGTGATCCATTCCGAGATGCGCATGACAGACTTTATTTCCATCAAAATTCTAGAATTTACTGATTTGCAGGTTGGCATAATTCTATGTCGCTATCTCCTAATTTCAGACTGTGACAATATTAATGAAATGATGCAACATCAGGTACTGATTCAATGCCAGACATGTTATGCGGTAGTGATGCAATCCCATGCAATAGAGGGCTAAATGCCCAACGTGAATCAGCACAGATCAAGTCAGAATCAGCCTTTGGCAGATTGTGATCTTCAAGATGTGTCTCCTAGTGGTGACTCCCAGGCTATCTTTCCTGTTTATCAGGCAGAGGGGGACAGCAGAGGTGGAAGCGAGCTGCTTCATCACCTGCCTGTGTTTGCCCCTTTCCTCAGAGCTGGGTGTGAATCATTTCAGCTGGATTTGTGAAAGCTCAACACTTTCTAAAATCAGGCTACTTTATTTCAGGTGCCTAAATATGGATTTAGTAACCTAAGTGTAGGCACTCAGATTTAAATGTCTTGCCCAAAATAGAGAGACAAGTTGGGTGAGGTAATACCTTTTATTGGACCAACTTCTGTTGGTGAGAGAGACAAGCTTTCGAGCTTACAAAGATCTCCTCTTCAGGTCTGGGAAAAGTCCTCAGAGTGTCACAGATTGAACAGATAGTTTAGCATAAACAATTAGCACATATTTGAAGGTTTCAGAGTAACAGCCGTGTTAGTCTGTATTCGCAAAAAGAAAAGGAGTACTTGTGGCACCTTAGAGACTAACCAATTTATTTGAGCATGAGCTTTCGTGAGCTACAGCTCACTTCAGATCATCTGATGAAGTGAGCTGTAGCTCACGAAAGCTCATGCTCAAATAAATTGGTTAGTCTCTAAGGTGCCACAAGTATTCCTTTTCTTTTCACATATTTGAAGGGACCATTCAAGGTAAAGTGGCCCATTAACACCCCTGCAGTCAAAAAGGGGGGTTAATGGGTTACAGATAATTGTAATAAGCCATAAACCCAGTGTCTCTGTTCAGTCCATGCTTTTTAGTGTCTAGCAAAGTTATGCACTTAAACTCACTGTCTCATATTCTGAAAGTGTTGTTTCCATTGAGGATGAGGGCTCAGATCTAGGAAGTTTTTGTCTTTTATCATTTTCTTGTGTGAGTTCATTCATGAATGTAGTGATTGTCTGGTTTCACCAACATAGTTGTTACAAGTTGTTTGATGACACCCTGAATGGATCATCCCACAATGGAAACCATATAGGGTACTATCAAACAACCACAAACCGTATTTGATGGGGACCTCATTGGGAAAGAAATCTTTTCTGAACCCCCCTCTTCTGGACTTCAAACAAACCCCCCAAGCTCATTATCAGAAGCCAGCTCCCTACAGACCAGGACACACCAACTCAAAGTGGCACCAGACCCTGACAGAACAACAGATGCAAAACCTGTAGACACATCTCCACTGCTACAATGATCAGCACCCCGCACAACACACCTTTCAAGATCCATGGGTCCTACACCTGCCTATCACAAGATGTGCTGTACCTTATCCAGTGCATTAAATGCCCCAATAACAACTATATGGGTGGAACCAGACCATCACTACATTTCCTTGAGGCTTCACCTTGAGTAGTCCCTTAAAATATGTGCTAACTACTTATGCTAAACTCTGTTTGATCTTGTATTTAGCTGTGACATTCTCAGTACCTTTCCCAGACTTGAAGAAGAGCTCTGTGTAGCTTGAAAGCTTGTCTCTCCCACCAACAGATGTTGGTCCAATAAAAGATATTACCTCACCCACTTTGTCTCTCTAATATCCTGGGACCAACATGGCTACACTGCATAAAACTACTGTAGAAAGCACTCATAACGGCACTGAAATATTTGAGTCTGTTCTTGCTAATCAGGCAATTTTTTACAAACTAAAGAAAGATGTCTAATGCTGGATCTGTTATGGTGCTGAAGAGTGCTGGAAAGCCTCTCTACTCAGTGCAGCTGACCTTGTCGTATATTGCAAATCACTGGTGAAATACATAGCTGACATACTATTATTCAGTGTTCCACATTGATTTTTCCCATATTTCAGTCATACAAAATAAAATAAACAAAGATTGATCAGCTTCTTGAGTCCGTAGTGATATTTCATCTCTGAGGCTAGAAAGAGTATGCCTCACATTTTTTTAACCTAATTAATATGTTCAATTACAAATAATTAAAGACACAAAGGTTAAGTTATGTAACAACTTTCCTACACGTTACGTATTGCTTTTCAGATATTCTCCATAGGGTTAAATCTATCCTTATGCAGAGAGCTAGCACAAGGCCAGTATACCAATTACATTTACTTAAGCCCTGTTTGGAGGACTTCTGTGGTGCATAGGCTTTATCCTGGTTCTCTGGCCCAGGGACAAACTTCACCCTGTGATGAATACTTCAGATATTTTCTAGCTATATGGTGCGGTTTTGTTCCTCAGTGAAATTGAGCTGGTAGGATACCCCTGTGCCCAAAACCTAAATGGGATTGTTGGTGTTTAAAAACATAATTTACAAAAAATAAAATTATTTAAAATAAGAATTCGAGGACGATCTCAGAGGTGACAACACTGTATAGTACTATCCACACAACAAAGAGTTCATGAAAGATTCTTTTTATTTTAAGTTTATGAATGCAAAGTGGAGTATGTATATTGACGCAGTTTTCACAAGTCAATAAATATTGTATCAAGTCCTGCCTGGAAAGAGGATGTTGCAGAAATAAATATGACATGATGCGATAGTGTTAAAAAAAAAAAAAAAGTCAGAACAATACATTAGTGTTCTGGCCATCAGGAAACATTGACAATGCTCCCACCTTTTTCCTGTGACTTACCCAGAGTTCCTTCCAGGCGACATAGATAACTGATCATGCTGTGGACTGAATTCTGTGCCAACTGAAAATAGAATAATTGTTGGTACATTTGTATCTGATTAAGTAATGGATCCAAGGAACACCCTTTCCATGCAGCTTTAAACCACTTCTATGCAGAGTAAATAAAACCCTTCTTTCCAATTCATCAGATTGGTAAAAATGTTGTTGCATCTGGAGACAGGCCCCAGAAATTATTTCACTCTTGCAATTATATATTTTAACAATTTAGAGTGAATAAAAAAGTCCTTTATTGCTGCTGTATTCAAGAAAGAACGTGTATAGTTATTTTTGTTCTTTTAAATGACTCAAAGTATTCTTGAAACAAATGGGTTTAGCTGTTAATGGTTAGAGGACTGCATACTGCAGTAAACCGTCTAATTTCATACAAGGATTATAGTATATATGTAATCCACTGGTGAATGTTTATTACAGGTCCCCCCTCTGTACAGAATCCACAGAGGAAATGAGCTTCTTACAAACCCCTGAGAGAGCCTTGGCTCTTCAGTTCAAGCTGTAGGAGATCATCCATTTAACTCTATTGGTTCCTCGCTTGAGCCTTGACGTGTCAGCCACGAATGGTAGTTGTAGTGTAGCTATAGCTGTGTTGGTCCCAGGTGAGGTAATATTTTTATTGAACCAACTTCTGTGGATGAGAGCCACACACTCTGTGTGCCTGTCTCTCTCGTCAACAAAAGTTATGACCTAACTCATCTTGTCTCTCTAAGAATGATGGCTGTTGGATACATCCAGGAATGCTAGTTGGGTGAAAATCCCCCATACTTGCAGGTCCCTGAAGGACCCTGATAGTTCTCCAATATGGCACAACTGCATCATGGGATTGGAGGTGGCTACTGTGTAGGCATGCAAGTGAACTCTGTAACTCCCACTGGTGGTGGAGCAGGGCTCCATATAATGGGGTTAGTAATGAAAAGGAATCTGGGATCATGGTCAAAAATTTTGTGGGTCCCCACTACGTGGCTCCAGCAACCATACACTCTCAGGTGGGGAGAGCTGTCTCAAACGCTGCCTACAGTTGGGATGGATTCTGTTTTACCTCTCATCTTAATTCTGAACCACTGAGCCCATTTCCTCAGGTATTTCCCAGAGTTGTGCAAATTCCCCCTTTTATTTAACAGTCAAGCATTTTTTCTAACCAGCTGCTAATGAAGAATAAGTAAGTTTTATCCTCCACAGTTATTACATGCAGAGTAAAACCAAAAGTTTCACTAAATGAAGATTGCTTCCTTTTCTCCATTTCCCAAATCCTGCCCAACTTGTTTACATAAAACCTAGATAAATATTTATAAAATATCCTGGGCACAGTGACTAGTGGTGTTTAAAATATTTGGAAGAGATTTTGAGATTTAACTATTAATGACATAGTTTGGCACCTTTGTGACTAACAGTTCATAGTGTTCCACCGTTCACATAGGAAAATGAATAAAGTTAATTTTTTGCAAGGATTTAAAACGAACGTTATATTTGACTTGGAGTTGCATGAAAAAAAAAAAAAAACTCAGAAAGCCCTGAAAATAGTGGGTGTCCAAGAAGGAGACTTTAGAATAAGTTAATTTCATTCATATATATATATATAGTGTCTTTAAAAAAAGGTTCATTACCATCTTATAAAACATTTTTAATGAGCCAGGCCAATGATGACGATCCTTCATGTTACAGTATCTCATCTGTTTTCATACTGTGTCCATCACTGTGGTATCTAACCACTTTCAATCTAGTTGGATCCCTAAACATGTTACAAGCTTTACTATGGTAACTGATTGCATGAACTATAGGATAAACCCTGATTAAAGGGAACTTGCAGAGGGTGTATGTGTGTGTGTGATTGGGGGGTGTCCTTCACACACCCAGACATGCAGAGGCAAAAGGCATCAGTGCTGCTTTGCCGTTGGGCTGTAGAAGTAACTTCTGTTCCTTGTCTGTTTCTGTTTCTATGGGATATTTGATCTGTTTAGTCACGGTCCGTCCCTTAGAAATCAGTCCTACTCCCATTGAAGTCAACGCCAAAGCTCCCACTGATTTCATTGGGACAGGATTAGGCCCTCTATCCCAACCTGACTTCTTTTCCATGTATGCTGCCATGGAGAATGTCCTTTGGAGTGACCTCTCTGTGGCATGCTTCTCGACTTGAATGTCTGGTTCCCATCATAATAAACCTGCAAGCCAAAAGGACGGACTGACTGTATTTATCTTTTTTTTTAAAGGGGGAGATTTAATGTTTTATTAAGTTTTTAATAATTAATCGTCAAAAAGTGCAACAAAATAGCTGGAAGCAAATTTGTGAGCCAGTGAAGTAAAGAGATGCAAATAGAAGCAAAGCCTGTATTCTACCTTCAGCTATCAGTATAAAACTCATCAAAGTAAACCTGTTTTATTTAGACATCTGGAAAATGTACTTTGACAAACATCCACTTGATGACTGTCAGTGTCTTATAAAGAGACTTTGATATCAAAGATCCTCAGAAACTGTCAGAATAAATCAGATCTTTTTTATGACAGAGAAATCTTTCCTAGCCATGATTTGTATTGTCTAGTTGATATGTTTTTAGCATCTTAATACAAAGGACTATTTTGCAAATATTTTTTGCACATTTTTATGCAAAATAATATGATCTTACTAATGAGGCATTTCAGGTAGATAAGCAACCTGGAACAGCAGAATCTGCGTAGCTGCTTTCATCAGTACTCATACATGTAGTCTCCCAGGTTTTTTTAATGTATAAATGCTTACTAGCTTTATATTTGCCATATATTTACACAGGCGAAGTGATCTATTGAAAAGTCCTTTCCCAAACTAACAGAGAGAAGAACTGTAACACCATATTATAAAAGATGTGATCTCCTTGCATTCAGGCTAGTGAAATCTATACCTCAAATGTTAAAACCTATTAGGAACAGGTAAAAAATATAATAGATTTGGTTACATGTTTTAGCTTTTCTTCAAATATCCCTTCATCAGCAGTCTCCAAAGAGTGAGCATACTTCACCTTAAATCAGAAAGGAGATAATTAGTCACTGAACTATGCGAAGCTAGTCATCTGTGTATGACTATGCCCATTCAAAATTGCAGCATGCTTTTTCTTAGCTTAACTTTTTTTTAAATCTAGAAAAGAAGGCATTGCCTTATGATGGGATTGGAGAAGTTGAACCCATTAAAATGGAAAGGAGAGAGTAATGCCTTGTGATGACACTCCTCTTTGAAACGTGGAATCTCTCTACTGCTTTATATTTACACTGTGCTGTGGAAACATTAACTATTTAATTCTCACAACACTGAGATGACATAGGTAAGGGATTATTTGCAATTTGCCAGGAAATTAGTCTTTTAGCTTACACAGGGCAACACAACAAGATACCAGCAGAGCTATCATCAGAACCAAAGAGTTCCTATCTCTCAGCTCCAGACAAGCTCCCTCTCCGAAAATAAGAGGAGTTGGAGCAGGATGTCACATAGACCCGAGTAAGAAGGTTCTGGGAGTGTATAACAGTTTGTCATCTGGGGAAAGAAAAGGAGTACTTGTGGCACCTTAGAGACTAACCAATTTATTTGAGCATAAACTTTCGTGAGCTACAGCTCACTTCATCGGATGCATACTGTGGAAACTGCAGTTGCATCCGATGAAGTGAGCTGTAGCTCACGAAAGCTTATGCTCAAATAAATTGGTTAGTCTCTAAGGTGCCACAGGTACTCCTTTTCTTTTTGCGAATACAGACTAACACGACTGTTACTCTGAAACCTGTCATTATGCAAGGCACTGCATTTAGCTGTATGGAGTGGAAATCTATCAACTGCATGAAAAAACTTGTACAGATACAGACAGACATCATCTTCCTTTCCAAATGCAAACAGATGGACATCATACCAAAAGGACTGAAGGTAAAAAATCCATTACAATCTACATACCACACAGACTATGCTGACAGCTTGTGCCACACACTCTCAAAGAAACTGCGGAATCACCTGATCAACATCCTCTACAGCAAACAGGGAAAGATTAAGATAGGCAGTTTCCACAGTATGCATCCGATGAAGTGAGCTGTAGCTCACGAAAGCTTATGCTCAAATAAATTGGTTAGTCTCTAAGGTGCCACAAGTACTCCTTTTCTTTTTGCGTATACAGACTAACATGGCTGTTACTCTGAAACCTGTCATCTGGGGGAGTGAGGAACCATAATACTATTGCTTGAAACTTCCAACAGCTCTTAGTAAGGTACTATGACAACATATCAATGGTACAGAACCATCTGGAGGAATCCCAGTTGCAATTGGATGCATTAGTTAGATGCAGTTTCTGAACGGTAGAATCTATGTACCCAGGGATTATTAGAGCCTCATGGACACAGATGGTATTCTGACTACCCCCAGTTACCAGTGGCTGTCACTCTCTTGAATTATGTTTGATAGTACTGCCTCCAAGTGGTGCTTTCAGGAATTAGCACGAAAACACAAATCTGATGATGTCCTTGGGTAGTTCAGATATTTGGGGGCAGGGGAAGGAGGAGCAGACAGATACTATCAGTTTCCAGAGGGTGGTCATAGTTCTAGATTACTCCCAGAAATGGCATCTCTTTCAGGAATCACTTCAGTCTTGACTGCTGCTATAATCCTATTCTCCAAAGTATCATTGCTTTGAGGATGTATTTCCAGATGTGAAAGCATGATATTGCATCAGTCCCTTCTAACTACATTGTGATGCCTACACTCTTTTTCCTTGTATCCAATTTACATACTATAGGTAGGTGAGTTTTTTGTTGTTTTCTGCACTTGAACATATATTAGGGCCTGCAGAAAGATAATGAGGTATTTTAATATATTCCCATTACTGTATGGGAATAATTTGTTTGCAGCAATACATTCTGTTGGGAGATGGAAAACAAGAATCTTGTAACAGATTGTGTTACTAAATCTAGGCTTCCTTTGGTGTGGATATCCTGTATGGAGTCAGGAAGGTACAGGAGGGGACGGGATACATTGTGCCTGCAGGGGCTGTAGATCTAGAAATGGATAATGGAGGAAGGCTTTTTGTAGTTTTAAGGAAAATGTTAGTCTGCTTTCGCTTTCATATACAATTTTTGTTAAACAAATATCAATCAATCAATACTTAGTAAATAGCCCTGCAAAGGAAATACAGTATTTTAAAGTTTGTTTTGTTTGCTGCAAAGTTTCAAAAAGTTCAGTCAGCCTTATCTCAAAACAAAGTTACTGATTAGAGTTCACTTATTACAAACTGGATGGTTAATATTCATTTAGACAACACTGCTATTTTAGAATAACTGCTCATGATACAGATAATTCCATGGTCTGAATAATTCCCTTATTTAAGGATGACTATTCTGCGAATTGTATGTACTAGCTTATTTTGACACATCCAGTGTTGGCCAAAGGTTGAATACTGAACTGGATGGATTGCTAAACTGTTTGGATTTGAAGTAATGTATGTTATGTATATGTGTATGTTCCTGTGTAAAGGACCAACAGGCTTACAGCATAATGAATTAGAACATGGTTATTTAACTTTCAAAACCTTCTTTTTCTTGGTGGTCTGTAGGGGTTTTAACATGCTTTGGGACAATCTGAACCAGAGTGCCAATGGTGGTGCAAAAAGAAAAGGAGTACTTGTGGCACCTTAGAGACTAACCAATTTATTTGAGCATAAGCTTTCGTGAGCTACAGCTCACTTCATCGGATGCATACTGTGGAAACTGCAGAAGACATTATATACACAGAGACCATGAAACAACACCTCCTCCCACCCCACTCACTTCTGCAGTTTCCACAGTATGCATCCGATGAAGTGAGCTGTAGCTCACGAAAGCTTATGCTCAAATAAATTGGTTAGTCTCTAAGGTGCCACAAGTACTCCTTTTCTTTTTGCGAATACAGACTAACACGGCTGTTACTCTGAAACCTGTCAAATGGTGGTGCAGGATTCCGTGCTCTGTGCCTTTGACTTTGAATCAGAGGCTGAAGGACCAGTTGTTTCTCCTTGGGACAAGCCATTGCCATTCATATTATGTGTCGAGCATCACAGCATGATTCTTACACAGAATTGCTTGAAGAAATACTCCAATTAATCATCAATAATTTAGATTTACCTGAATTAAGACAAGGTTTATTTAACAAAGAAAATAGAGAATCAATGGAAATAAAAGTAAATTACAAAACTTCGTATCGCTGTGTAAGATTACCTGGCACTTCTCTGGCTAGGGAACAAAGTTTTTAGAGATACAGGAAAACTGTAAGCAGATAACCTTGTTTCCTAGCATTTCCTTCTGGGTTATGTTCCCTTTTTGTCTCATCCAGTTCCCATGCCTGTCAATGTTTGAGCTTTCTTAAACAGCCTGACTTACCTTTCCTATTCCTGGCAATGTGCTCCCCTTATCTGGGGAGACTTCCAACCATCTTGCTGGAATTTGGTTCAGTATTCTTCTTTCCACTCAATGACAACCATTAAACCTCCTATTCTCTGGAGAAAACTAGCCTCCTCAGCTAGTCATTAAACCACCTTCCCAGAAACTGGCCTGCTTACCTAATATCTTATCAGTGAGGCATTGCTTTGTTGGAATCAATACATATGTCATAAATATAAAGGGAAGGGTAAACCCCTTTGAAATCCCTCCTGGCCAGGGGAAAGCTCCTCTCACCTGTAAAGGGTTAAGAAGCTAAAGGTAACCTCGCTGGCACCTGACCAAAATGACCAATGAGGAGACAAGATACTTTCAAAAGCTGGGAGGAGGGAGAGAAACAAAGGGTCTGTGTGTCTCTCTATATTCTGTCTTTGCCGGGGATAGACCAGGAATGGAGTCTTAGAACTTTTAGTAAGTAATCTAGCTAGGTACGTGTTAGATTATGATTTCTTTAAATGGCTGAGAAAAGAACTGTGCTGAATAGAATAACTATTTCTGTCTGTGTATCTTTTTTGTAACTTAAGTTTTTGCCTAGAGGGGTTCTCTCTGTTTTTGAATCTAATTACCCTGTAAGGTATCTACCATCCTGATTTTACAGGGGGGATTTCTTTATTTCTATTTACTTCTATTTTTTATTAAAAGTCTTCTTGTAAGAAAACTGAATGCTTTTTCATTGTTCTCAGATCCAAGGGTTTGGGTCTGTGGTCACCTATGCAAATTGGTGAGGCTTTTTATCCAACATTTCCCAGGAAAGGGGGGGTGCAAGTGTTGGGAGGATTGTTCATTGTTCTTAAGATCCAAGGGTCTGGGTCTGTAGTCACCTAGGCAAATTGGTGAGGCTTTTTACCAAACCTTGTCCAGGAAGTGGGGTGCAAGGTTTTGGGAAGTATTTTGGGGGGAAAGACGCGTCCAAACAGCTCTTCCCCAGTAACCAGTATTAGTTTGGTGGTGGTAGCGGCCAATCCAAGGACAATGGGTGTAATATTTTGTACCTTGGGGAAGTTTTGACCTAAGCTGGTAAAGATAAGCTTAGGAGGTTTTTCATGCAGGTCCCCACATCTGTACCCTAGAGTTCAGAGTGGGGGAGGAACCTTGACAACATACCTGCAATGACTTCCATCTGATCAGACTTGCTGTCAATACTTTAACCAGGAAGTAGAGGAATTTTTAAATTAGTGCTGGGGGAAAGCCGACAGGTATGGAGGAGCACATGGTTTAGATAGATCCTATAGGGGAATGATCTACTACCAGGGATTCTCTATATCCTGGGAAAGAGGAGAGGATAGATGTTGATAAAGTACAGGTAGGAACTGAAGAGAAACGGTCAAATGAAAGAGTCCCATTCAATTATATCACATGAAGGCAGAAAACTAAAAAGTGACACATTTTATAAGTGCTTGTATATAAATGCTATAAGTCTAAATATTCAGGTGGGTGAACTTGAGTGCCTGCTATTAAATGAGGGTATTGCTATAATAGGCATCACAGAAACTTGGTGGAATGATGACAGCCAATGGGACACTGTAATATCAGGGTAACAAAATATATAGGAATGACAGAATAGATTGTGCTGGTGGGGGAGTGGCACTAAATGTGAAAGAAAGCATAGAGGAAAGTAAAAATTTTAAATGAATCAAACTGTACTATAGAATCTCTATGGATAGAAATTCCATGCTTGAAATTCCACCTGACCAGGATGGTGATTGTGAAATGCTCAGGGAAATTAGAGAGGCTATAAAAATAGAAAGGTCAGTAATGATGGGGGATTTCAACTATCCCCATATTGACTGGGTACATGTCACCTCATGATGGCATGCAAAAATAAAGTTTCTAGAGACCATTAATGACTGCTTCTTGGAGCAGCTAGTCCTGGAACCCACAAGGGGAGAGGTAATTCTTTATTTACTCCTAAGTATCGCGCAGGGATTTGGTTCAAGAGGTGAGTATAGCTTGAATCACTCTAACATGACCATAATGTAATTAAATTTAACATTCTTGTCAGGGGGGAAGTACCAGAGAAGCCCACCACAGTAACTTCAGAAAAGGGAGCTGCACAAAAATGAGCAAGCTAGTTCAAACAGAAATTAAAAGGAACAGTCACAAGAATGAAATGCCTGCAAGCTTCATGGAAGCTTTTAAAAAACACCATAATAGTGGCTCAAATTAGATATATACCCCAACTTAAAAAGACTAGTAAGAGGACCAAAAAAAAAGTCTCCATGGCTAAACAACAGAGTTAAAGAAGCAGTTAGAGGCAAAAAGGCATCCTTTAAAAATTGGAAGTCAGATCCTATGGAGGAAAATAGAAAGGATCTTAAACTCTGGCAAGTCAAGTGTAAAGTATAATTAGGCAGGCCAAAGAAGCATTTGAAGAGCAACTAGAAAAAGACATAAAAACTAACAGTAAATTTTTTTCAAGTACATCAGAAGCAGGGAGCCTCGCAAACAATCCACTAGGCAATTGAGGTGCTAAAGGGGCACTCAAGAAAGACAAGGCCATCATGGAGAAACTAAGAAACCTCTGCTCAAGAAACCTTTGGCAGAGGATTGCAGAGTACCTCCATAAAAATTTCCTAGAGATCTCTATGGAGGATTCCTGGGACATCCCGGTGTGCATAAACAAACTTTTCTGCAGGGCTCCCTCTGCCTTGCTGCACAGGGGAATGAGGAACAGATACAAACTGTACCTGTGTTGGTTATTTCAGTCCTGCTTTGCTTTGAGTACAAAAAGCAGGAGCATCTCCCTGGAGCATCAAAGCACAATGAGCACTTACTGGAGCTTCCATCTCCTGCATCAGGCATGCTAGAGCGGGAGTGCTGGGACTGGCTAGCCCCCTCGGAGTTAAAAAAGCAATCCTGATTCGCATTACCGCCAGGCGTTCCTGTTGCTTTTCCTCCTCCAACTCCACTTCCTTGTCCACCATGTCGTACTTGGGGTTCACTCTGCTGGCCATGGTCTCCAGCCCCTGGCAAAGTATCCCTGGGGCTCTCGGCAGTGGAGGTGGGGTGGCTGCCGAGAATGGCATGCAGCTCCTTGTAGAAGCAGCATGTCTTTGGCAACACACCAGACCGATTCATAGATTCATAGATATTTAGGTCAGAAGGGACCATTATGATCATCTAGTTTGACCTCCTGCACAACGCAGGCCACAGAATTTCACCCACCACTCCTGCAAAAAACCTCTCACCTATGTCTGTGCTATTGAAGTCCTCAAATCATGGTTTAAAGACTTCAAGGAGCAGAGAATCCTCCAGCAAGTGACCCGTGCCCCATGCTGCAGAGGAAGGCGAAAAACCTCCAGGGCCTCTTCCAATCTGCCCTGGAGGAAAATTCCTTCCTGACCCCAAATATGGCGATCAGCTAAACCCTGAGCATATGGGCAAGTTTCATCAGCCAGATACTACAGAAAATTCTTTCCTGGGTAATTCAGATCCCACCCCATCTAATATCCCATCACAGGCCATTGGGCCTATTTACCATGAATATTTAATTACCAAAACCATGTTATCCCATCATACCATCTCCTCCATAAACTAATTGAGTTTAATCTTGCTTGGCCTCCGATGTTTGGCCTCCCTTGCTTTCTGGTACGCACTCTTCAGCTCCTGGATCTTAGCACAGAGCTGCCGCATGTCCATATTATGCCCCTTCTCCATGCAATGAGCAATCTGCCTGTAGGTGTCAAAGTTCCTGTGGCTGGAGTGGAGGTGTGACTGCACCGCCTTCTCTCCCCACAGACCCAACAGATTCAGCAACTCCGGTGTACTCTAGGTAGGAGTGTGTTTCCTACAGGGAACTGGCTTGGTCATTTGAGCAGTTGCTATGTGAGCTCTCCACAACAAGAAAACAGGAAGAGGAATTTCAAAAATTCCTGGGGCTTTAAAATGCCTAGGGGCGTATGCCTGTGTACCTTGCTGCAGGGCAGTGGAGTTCAAACTGGTGACTAGAGAGGTCACAATGGGCATTATGAGACACCTCATGGAGGCCACTTAGGGCGACACAAGCAATGTAGTGTCTACACTGACACTGCGTCACTCTAACTACGTTGCCCTAAGCACTATGCATCTCACTGAGGTGGTTTTATTAAGTCAGAGTATCAGGAGAGTTTAGTTGGCAGGAGGAGCTTTGCCATGTGTACACCTCCAAAGTTAGGTCGACGTAATGTTCCTTAAGTCGGCTTAACTGTGTAGTAAAAAGAAAAGGAGTACTTGTGGCACCTTAGAGACTAACCAATTTATTTGAGCATGAGCTTTCGTGAGCTACAGCTCACTTCATCGGATGCTGTAGCTCACGAAAGCTCATGCTCAAATAAATTGGTTAGTCTCTAAGGTGCCACAAGTACTCCTTTTCTTTTTGCGAATACAGACTAACACGGCTGTTACTCTGAAACCTAACTGTGTAGTGTAAACATGGCCTTAGTGAATTCTTTGCTTAAGTCTTCACTGCACAGGATGTGAGGGATATTCCCACACTTGAGCCATTCTTTTTAGGTGACAAATCTGAGGAACTGACCTAGATCAAGAAGTCAGTAAAGGAGGTTTTTGAACAATTTGATACATTAAACAGTAATAAATCACCAGGACCAGATTGTGTTCACCTAAGAGTTCTGAAGGAACCCAAAAATGATATTTCAGAACTACTAACTGTGATATGTAAGCTATTGCTTAAATCAGCTTCTGATGACTGAAGGATAGCTAATGTGATGCCAATTTTTAAAAAAGGCTCCAGAGATGATCCTGGCAATTACAGGATCTTCAGTACCAGGCAAATTGGATGCAACTATACTAAAGAACAGAATTTATTAGCCACATATATGAATATCAGTTGTTGTGGAAGAGTCGACATGCCTTTTGTAAAGAGAAATCATAACTCACCAATCTACTAAAATTCTTTGAGGAATCAACAAACATGTGGACAAGGGTAATCCAGTAGATATAGCGTAGCTGGACTTTCAGAAAGCCTTGGACAAGGTTCCTTACCAGAAGCTCTTAAGCAAAGTAAGCAGTCATCGGGTAAGAGGGAAGGTCCTCTCATGGATTAGTAACTGCTAAAAAGACAGGAAACAAAGGGTAGGAATAAATGGTTAGTTTCAGAATTGAGAAAGGTAAATAGCAGTGTACCCCAGGGATCTGTACAGGGACTGGTGCTATTCAACATATTCATAAATGATCTGGAAAAAGGGGTAAACAGTGATGTGGCAAAGTTTGCAGATGATACAAAATTACTCAAGATAGTTAAGTCCAAAGAGGTACAAAGGGATCTCACAAAACTGAGTGACTGGCCAACAAAATGGCAGATGAAACTCAGTGTTGACAAATGCAAAGTAATACATGTTGGAAAACATAATCCCCACTATACATACAAAATGATGGAGTCTAAATTAGCTATTACTAGTCAAAACAGATCTTGTAGTCATTGGATTGTTCTCTGAAAACATCTGCTCAATGGACTGGGGCAGTCAAAGAAGCTAACAGAATGTTAGGAACTATTAGGAAAGGATAGATAATAAGACAGAAAATATCAAAATGCCCCTATATAAATCCCTGGTATGCCCACACCTTGAATACTGCATGCAGTTTTGGTCACACCATCACAAAAAAGATATATTAGAAATTGAAAAGGTACAGAAAAGGGCAACAGAAATTATTAGGCGTATGGAAAAGCTTCGCTCTGAGGAGAGATTAAAAAGACTGGTACTGTTCAGCTTGGAAAAGAGACAACTAAGGGGGGATGTGACAGAGATCTATAAAATCATGACTGGTGTAGAGAAAGTGAATAAACATATGTTATTTACCCCTTCATATAACACACACAAACCAGGGGTCACCCAGTGAAATTAATAGGCAGCAGGTTTAATACAAAAGAAAGGAAGTACCACTTCACACAACACATAGTGAACCCGTGGAACTCTTTGCCAGGGGATGTTGTGAAGGCCAAAACTATAACCAGATTTTAAAAAGAGTTAGATAAATTCATGGATGATAGGTCCATCAGTGGCTATTAGTCAAGATGGTTAGGTATGCAACCCCATGCTCTGTGTGTCCCTAGACCTCTGACTGCCAGATGCTTGGACTGGATGACAGGGAATGGATCACATGATGATTGCCCTGTTCTGTTCATTCCCTTTTAAGCATCTGACATTGGCCACTATCAGAATACAGCATACTGGGCAAGATGGACCATTGGTCTTATCCAGTTAGAGTGTCAGTGCATTGCTTATGTTGCCCTAAGTAGCCTCCAGGAGGTGTCCCACAATGCTTATCATGACCACTCTGGTCACCGGTTTGAACTCCGCTGCCCTGCAGCCAGGTACACAGGCATGTTCTTGTGTTCTTATATAAAAATATGGAAAAATCAGATGTGATTCACTGAAGATGGCAATTTGGAGAGTCACAAGTGATGTTGAAATCTGTGGTTTACAAATACTGTACATTTCTTTTCTTTATTGCAACTGGAATGAAAAGAATTGTCATTTTGTTTCTCGTTTCCATTCTTCCAAGAAATGATCATTGGGCATTTTGTTCTGACAAAGAAGTTCTGATAAACTAAGTCATTAAATAGTGATCTTTACACTAAGTGTCTGTCTCCCTCCTGCCCTCCTTCTTTTCCCTTTTCTCCCTGTCTGTAGTGTTTCTGGTGCTTTCAGTGGTTATGACTCTTCCATCCAGCAACCTCCTGCTTATCTGAGCCAGGCCAAGAAACAATCATAGTTTCCACTTAGACCTTGTTGGTAACACAAAGATTTAAACTCTCAACCTCTGAACTGTAATAAAATGACTGCTGCTTCATGCTTTGTGTTGACATATCTGTCTTGCCAGATATGGGGTTTTAAAAGGGTGTACTAGAATAATAAAGTTTAATTTCAAAAATAAGTGAAAGGAGTATAAAAGATGAAGATTATTTGTAGCGGGAGAGTCTCAGTCATGGACCAGGTCCCCATTGTGCTAGGCATTGCATAAACAGAATGAAAAGTTGTTCCCTGCCCCAAACATCTTATAATTAAGTATAAGATAAGAGACACCAGATGGATACAGACTGATGGGGCCACAAGGAACAATGACCTCACAACACATTAAGCAGTGGGGGCCATAGTGTGGCTTGTAGGAAAAGTGTGTGACCCCTTTAAGGGCTAGAGAGTTAGAGTGACTGACTGCGGCAGCTTCAGAGCCGATGAGCATGGGGACGCTGACCCATCCCTTCCCAGGTGACCAGAAGGGGCGAGGGGGGCTATTTAGGTTCATACTGATGCAGGAAAAGACCTCTTTTACCCTGACCAGATGGGGCAGCACCCGCCCTCCCACGTGTGGAAGTTGTTAAATACCAGGTTTTGTCATGATCCATTGTAGGCATAGCGCTAGTCGTTCCTTTCTCAGGGGTTAGGAAGGACTTCTTACCACATTGCTAGATTGGCCAAGGGGAGGTGAATTTTTTTGCCTTCCCCATAGCAGGTTGGGGGCTTAGCTGGGGCAAACATGGAAATAGGCTACGATGTCACAATTCATTATGTGCACATGGGGCAGATGTCCAGTTCAGGTACTCTGTAGGGAAGGGATATGGTGATCAGATGAAGTGGATTGGTAAAGGATTTAAAGGAGGTATTCTTTAAAGCAGTAGAAACAAGAGGTTCAGGGCTCCTATGACTGGTATAGCAGGGAGCCAACCTCTTTTATAGCCCCCCTTAACCTTCATGATGTGTCAGGGTCAATGGGTTGGCTGGGGACCAGGATGAGTAAAGGAGGAGGGCTGACATTATCCCCCCTCAGGTATTTGTAAATGATTATGGAATTATCTGCATTGTTCATGTTTATCTACCGGGTACTCCCAGACATTTAGGAATAATGTTGTACCTAATTAAACAGCATCCAGTGTCTCCTGTCCTCCTTCCAGCATAGCTGGACAATGAGACAATATTGGTCAGTGGAATTGCCTGAGTATGTTGTTTCAGAAGTGGACAAGATCATTGTGAATCTCAGAGCTGCATATACATTGTGAATGCATATATTAGTTCTGTGCATGCTTTCATAGGCTCCTTCAGAGACTTTTTAATACAAAACCTTGTCCAGGAGTTTTGGGGTCTTTGTTTATTAGCTTCTGTAGTAAAAAAATGTTGTTGCAAAAGCTAGTAGTTCATACATTACTAAAATTCATCGGGTTTTTCCTGGGGCATGACTGATGCATGAGAAAGTTTAAGTGACTTACCTAAGGCAGCAGAGCAAGTCACTGGCCCAGCTTGGATTAAAACTCAGGGCCTTTGCTATAACCCCTAGACAAAACTGTTTCCCTTTGGTATAGGGATTGGAGAAAGTATGCTCCTTCCCTCAGTGCAAGAGCATCCACAGTCTCAGTCCTTGTAACTCATAGCATTTGAAGCATGGGTCCACTAGAACATAAGCAGCTCTGCTAAACTCCGGAAAGCCAAAGCATGCAGCAGTAAGGCTGGACTCCCCACAGTCCCCTCCCTTTCTACACCAGTTCTCAGCACAGGTGTGATGCTGGGAGAACATGCAGGGAACCCTGTGAAATAGTTCAGCAACTAGTTGTTTTATTCCTTTCCCAGCATTCTGGTTGCCTTAGCCCTGGAGCAGAAACCATGCCTCCAGGACATACTGCTGCTAGCAGAACTCCTCTGCACTGCAATGTCCAAGAAGGGTATGGAGTGAAAAGCCACAATGGAGCCCTTGGTATTGTCATCTCACACTTGCCGTATTTTTTCATTTCCTGTTTATAAGGAATTTCTTTTTGCACGCCGAGCCTATCCATGACAGAGAATGCTTTACTTCCATTTTCACTGTAACAATGCTGTAGCAAACGGTAGCTTAGAATTTTGAGCTGTAGAATTTGCACCAGAGTCTTGCACGGGGAGTGAGGATTTGCCATTTTTTCACTTTAGAAAGTATTGGTAGCTGTTGGGAATTTCCTAGTCCTTCTGGGAAATTTCACATCACCACAATTTGGAGCTTTGTGAAAATTTGCCAAACCTTATTCTTGTATTGAGTAGGAAGCAAAAATTACTAGTTTTTATAAAATGTTCAGTGTGATGGATGAGAGAAGTTGTTACATATTCCTACCTACCAACCAAAAATTCCCAAGTGGGATAAATCTATTTAAATTTCACAGGAAGCTGAGAAACCTTGAATACTCAAAGCTAAAGGATTATGCATATTCTGAGAAACTACACTTAAAAATTCACTTTTCTTAATATTTAAACAGACAGTGAGAGAGTATCATGCATATTTACATCTAAACCTAAACTATTCCAATTTCAATAAATAAAAATTTGTTATGCTTTTTTAATAACTGTGCATCTGCACTAGACTTAATTAACAACTAAAATATATATTAAGGATTTATAGTCAGTAGAGCTGCAAGTATCTACTAAGGTTGTCAACTTTCTAATGGTGCCAAACTGAACACCCTTGCCCTGCCCCTGCCCTACTCCTTCCCTGAGGCCCACCCCTGCCCTGCCCCCCGCCACTCACTCCAGCCCCTCTCCTTCAGTCGCTCACTCTACCCCACCCTCACTTTCACTGGGCTGGGGCAGGGGGCTGGAGTGCAGAAGAGGGTGAGGGCTCCACCTGGGGATGCAGGCTCTGTGGTCGGGCCAGAAATGAGGGGTTTGGGGTACGGGAGGGGGCTCTGGGCTCGGGCAGGGGGCTGGGGTGTGGGAGGGGCTGAGGGCTCTGGCTGGGGGTGTGGGCTCTGGGGTGGGGTTGGGGATGAGGGATTTGGTGTGCAGGAGGGGGCTCTGGGCTGGGGCCAAGGAGTTTGGAGTGCAGGAGCAGGCTCAGGTCTGGAGCAGGGGGTTGGGGTGCAGGAGGGGGTGTGGGCTCCGGCTGGGGGTGTGCGCTCTATGATGGGGCTGGGGATGAGGGGTTTGGAGTATGGGAAGGGGCTCAGGGATGGGGCAGAGGGCTTGGGGTGAAGCAGGAAGTTTGGGGTGTGGGCTCCGGGAGGGAGTTTGGGTGTGGGAGGGGGCTCCAACCTGGGGCAGGGGGTTGTGGTGCAGGAGGGGGTTTGGGGTGTGGGATCCAGCTGGGCAGCGCTTACCTCAGGCGCATTCCAGTCGGCGGCGCAGCAGGGCTAAGGTAGGCTCCCTGTCTGTCCTGCCTCCATGCTGCTCCTGGAAGTGGCCGGCATGTCCGGCCCCTAGGCAGGGGGACTAGGCGACTCTGCACAGTGTGCGCTGTCGGCGCCCGGAGGTGCCGCCTCCGCAGCTCCCCTTGGACATGGTTCCTGGCCAAAGGGAGCTGCAGAGCCGGCGCTGGGGGTAGGGGGAGTGCGTGGAGCTTCCCTGATCACCCCATGTGCCTAGGGGCCTCAGGGACATGCTGGCCGCTTCCGGGAATGGCGCAGAGCCAAGGTAGGCAGGGAGCCTGCCTTAGCCCTGCTGTTCCGCCGACCAATCTTTTAATGGCCCAGTCAGCGGTGCTGATTGGAGTTGCCAGGATCCCTTTTCGACCAGGCGTTCCAGTCGAAAACCGGACGCCTGGCAACCCTAGTATCTACGAGTCCAAAGTACTATAGCTCTAGATTCTGATTAGGCCTTTGCTAGCTTTGGACTTTAGGACTTTGGACTTTAGCTGTAGGTGGACATGAAGTTAATACAGTCTCTATAGGACTGTCTACAATAAATGTGTATTTTAATTTTGGTACTAGACAAAGGTATAGATATAACAAAGAGTATAAGTGGTCCACAACAATATAAAAGAAGTGGATACAGTGAACAGTAAAACCTGAACTCATCACATCTCATCCAAAATCTACATAATTCTTTACTTCAGGATGAGAAAGAAACAGTATTTTATCAGAACAGCGTGTTTTGAATTCAACCATATTTATAATGTTGCAAACCAAACGCTGTACTCTGGCTCTCTTTAAGTGATGTTTTCCTGAACATTTGTCTGTTCTCAAATGCTGAAGCAATAGCTAGTTTTGCCTGAGTTGAATTTTAACAATGTAATGACTGGGTACTTTTTCTCTGAAAGTTAAGCAAGTATTCCATAACGTTCCAGTGTATTTGATGTGTCAACTAAGAGAATTTCATCGATTTAGGATGTATAAAAAGCAGGGTGTATTTTATGGATTTTAGGTTTAAGAATGAGGAAGTGTGCAAAAATGGAATGTTATCCTGGACTCCATCTTGCAAGGTGTTGAGCACCCTCAACATCCAGTGACTTCAATGGGAGTTGAAGGTGTTTAGCACCTCACAGGAGACCCTTAGTGCCTTACAGGATTGGACCCATTGTGCCTGTAATAGTACTGATTTTCTGTACACAGATGCACGTTAGACTATATGTTCTGATGAAGTCTGAAACAAAACTCAGTAATAGAAGAGTAATAAAGCATCAGACAATAATTGTTCATTGACTTAAATTGTGAACAGAATTTAGCCCAATTTATGTACTAGCTCTCCTCTAAAATCCTTCAGTATTTTCTTATCACTAAAATATATTTATCATTTTAGAAGAATAAAAAGAAAATGCACACTCAATAGCAGCCTACAAGAGGTTAGAATAAGGCCCCCAAATTGGGAAAATAGTTACAATGCTTGTCACACTATTTCCCTTAAAATCCTGCAGAATGGATTTGCCAATTACAAAAAAAAGAGTGTTAGATCTCTGAATTTAGAAAGGGAATGTCTGATCACAGTGAAGAGCAATGCACAATTAAAAATGCTCCTCCTTTTAGGGTTTTTTTTTTTAAACCCCAGTCTTTCTGAATTAATATGCATATCGACCCCACATAAACTTGTGTTCCAGAGATTGTGTGGGCATGATTATATGGGTCACCTGATGATGTAAAGAGAGAGAGAGAGAGAGAGAGAGAGACACACACACACACACACACATGTTTTAAAACTGGGTATTTTAAAATCAAATATATTGGTGTCTAATGAAATACCCAGTATTCCAACAGTAAGGATTGTCTATTGGGGTTTCTTTCTACAGTTAGATATATTTTAAAAGGACTCTTGATCGGGAATGTTTGCATACTAGAGTTCCTCACAGTAACACATTGGATGTAAGTGGCCATAAAAGCATTTATTTATTCTCATTATTAGCAAATTCTTAGGATTTTTTTTTTCTGCTTTGGACAGTGTGTTTGCAGTTTTGATCAGGGAACACATTTTCTCGTCTCTCTCTCTCTCTCTCTCTCTCTGTTCCCTTTCTGGCTTTGACTCGCCCCTAGGGCAAAATAGTGATTCTGCTGCAGAACACTGGGAAGAGTGTTAAATAAACAGCAAAAAATAAAAACACAGCAGGACTGACTCACTGATAGGAGTATGACTGTTGCACACTTATGAGTAAACGCTGCCAAAATCTGTGTTACTGCATATGGGACTGAGTCATGCATTAGCACATATGGAAAAAAGATTAATTCTTTTCTTGTCAAAGACGCTTTGTGTAGTCTCCAAAACGAATGGAGATGTGATCATGTACAGTTATTATTTTCTTAAATAACTGCAGTTTCTGCAATCCCGGTGTGGGTATTATAGGTAAAGTTTGACTTTTTATGGAATCACCCTAAATATGTGTATTAGAGAGAGAATTAGTAGAAAGTCTTGCATTGCATGTCATGATCATTCCCTTTTTGCCGTCTTCATGGCAGCTAACACTTAATAGTGCAACTTCTTCTATGGCAAATCTATTGAATCTGTTTCAAAATCTGTGCAGCCATAGGGTTAAATGGGTACCACTTTTGTACATAGGGTATGTTTTATATACAGGAAACGTGAGGAGATTTAACATTTCTTTGTAATAAACGTTAGGGGTACTTTTTCTTATATGGGTCCATAGTAGTACTTCAGTTAAAAGACATCTGTGGAGAGTTGTATGCTAAAGAATGTAGTTTTGGAAGAGGAGAATATGTTTTCTATCTTTGCAGCGTAGTGCTTTGTTCTTATGTATCACTTTGCTGTGCTTTTGCAATGCTCCTTTAAAATGTACGCATCAGGGTTTTAAATCAGTGTGTATTTGATCTTCCCAAACTTCTCTGAGTGAGGTGAATTCTGAAAATCGGTGCCTTTGGCTCCTATTTGTGCATTTCTTTTTGTTACAACAGGCCCAACAGCAAATAGTAATGCCAGTGTTTCTCATAATTTGACTGCAGAAAGTGTAAAACAAACGCAGAAAATAGCATTTGCTCCTTTTCTTTTGTCATGACTGTATCCCCTGTTTAGTTTCTTATTAGAATTTCATAACTTTTAAAACTTACATCCAGGTTTTACACTTATATTGTACTAGCTTGATAAGAATACTACTTGCAGTTATCATAAAGATTGATCAGTCCATTACTGAGTTTCTGGATAAACATTTACGCAAATCTGATTATGTTGAATTTGTACATTCACAATGCCATGGATTACTAATAGTTATTGGTGCCCTTTTAAGATATCTTGAAACTAACACCAATATTAACCATGGTCAAGTGGCAGGTGAAAAACTCTAGCATCTACCTGAATTAACTGTTCTTATTTTAGACTCACTGTTTTAGGAAAAAGTAAGGGAAATGTTACACTTGATATTGGAAGTTTCTTCTCACATAGTTATGTTTTTTTTTTTTAAAGCTTCATGTAATGGCTTTGTTCTGATTTAGTTAATGTTCATCATATTCAGAAGAGCAAAATTACTGCGGTGAGCTCTATTACTGTAATAGAGGTCTTGAGAAATGAAATCTTAGAAACATTCTAATGCATCTCAGCAGAACATTGCGTGCTTCACCTCTGAATTTTTTGCTAGCACATGCAGAACATGTATGTGGCATTGGGGGCTTAATGGATATGTGCAAGTATAGTTCCCTCCCTGCTCCTAATGGAGCAAAAAGACACTAGAAATAGTTCCAATTTCCCCGTACTTGGGATTTTCATTTTAATGCAAATGTAACCCACACACCTCCTGGGTGTAGTGTTCTGTCCCATCTGGTGGCACCAAGACCACTGAGGGCTTGTCTACACCACACAGCTTTTAGTGACAAGGCTGTGTCGACACATCCTTGTTGCTAAAAGTCAGCATGTGTAAACGCTCTTCATCGGTACTTTGTCAGCACTTTTGCTGACCAAATACTTCCAGCCCCACAAGCAGCGTTAGCTTTGTCAGCAGGAGAGCGCTCCTGCCAACAAAGCCGCGTTCACACTGCTACTTGCGTTGGCAAAACTTTTGTCTTTCGCGGGGTGGTTACGTACCTGTGAATGACAAAAGTTTTGTCAACAACTTCGCAGTGTAGACGTACCCTTAGGGAGAGAGATTAATGAATTTGCTCTACAGCCTTAGCCAACAGCTACCTGGCTTTTAGCTCATGTGGTAGAGGCTCATGCACTAAGCTCCAGAGGTCCCTGGTGCAATCCTGCCTGCTGACGACCTGGGTCTGTTGGCGTTAACACAAACTTAAACACCAACCCCTCACCCTGTAATCCTTAGGGTACGTCTTCACCACCCGCCGAATCGGCAGGTAGTGATAGATCTATCGGGGATCGATTTATCGCGTCTTATCTATACGCGATAAATTGATCCGCGAATCGACGCCTGTACTCCACCTTGGCAGGAGGAGTAAGCGGAGTCGATGTGGGAGCCGCCGCGGTCGACTCGCCTCCATGAGGACGGCCAGGTAAGTCGAACTAAGATACTTTGACTTCGCGTAGCTGAATTTGAGTATCTTAGTTCGAACCCCCACCCCAGTGTAGCCCAGGCCTTAGTGTCATAGTCTTCCCATGCTTGGGTTTTCTTTCTTTTTGATGGACATTTCTATGGCTGAAGTTCTTTTGATACGAAAGTTTGCAGAAATCTGTTGTTGGGCTCTCTGCCAAGATTAAGTTAATCATTAAACAAAATTCAATTTGCAACTAAACAAAACTTGTTTTGGGTGGAAATTATTTATAAAAGTTACATGAACCAATCAGGGAACATAAACAATGTCATGTGGCATAGCTTACCAATTTGTACAGCTCAAATGTTGAACTGTGTGTATTGAATGCTTAAGGGAATATTCCCAAGGAACAGTTTGTGTGTATTACAGGTTGAGATTTGTTCACATATACCATTGTACAACTTTGAATAGCAAATTCATAAGAATGGCAGCCTATTTGCAGACAGGTTTCAGAGTAGCAGCCGTGTTAGTCTGTATACGCAAAAAGAAAAGGAGTACTTGTGGCACCTTAGAGACTAACAAATTTATTTGAGCATAAGCTTTTGTGAGCTACAGCTCACTTCATCGAATGCATTAGTCTCTAAGGTGCCACAAGTACTCCTTGTCTATTTGCAGACAGTTGCAAACAGGAGAAAGGGCTGATTTCTCCAGATAAATGGTTCCCTATTTGCCCCATTATATGGTATCAGTTAGTAATAAGATGCATTTTAGTAACAGTTTGTGTCAGTTTTCATATTGTGTTACTTCCTCTGGTGAGCATATTCGCTCCCATTAGCCCTTCATTGCTTTCTGTGCCTTGCAGTGTCATTATGGTGACAGTCGCTTTGAACACATACTCAGCTCTCCTGTTGTGTCTGAGCAGTGGGACAGCCATGAATCTTCTAGGGTTGCTCCCCAGACAGAGCTGCTTTTCTGGGGTCTGATCCTTATTTTTAATGAGATTCTTCCCATGAGGCAGCATATAAATGTTCTTAAAAATGAAAGCAGTAAAAGTGTGTTTTCTACACAGCGATTGTAATAGATGTTTCAGAGCATGTCTAAAGCCTTACACTGACCTTTCCATACTACGATACACCTAAACAGCTGTTATGATTGAGCCTTTAAATCAGTCAAGCTTAGTACAGTATTTAATCAATCTAGAATTACAGCCGAGTTTTGTAGTTCAAATGTCAGTCTTTACACCTCGTAAGCTTTTTCCATTTATATTTAACTCAGGTAACTTTTCTGAGAGAAAACTGTTTAAGCTTATAGAAAATAGTACATTTTCTTAGCCATTTGTTGACAATGTGATTAACTTAATTTATTATAAATAGCATAGCATGAAGATTTTTCTTCTAGCCATTAGAGTCCAGGTTTATGTTAGGCTTCATAAAAATGCTGAAGAAACCTGGTATAGCCATGTATGAAAGTCTACAAGCAAGAGCCTTGTGCGCTAGAGTGAAGCAAGAGGAATTTTAGTGTATGTGATGGATATTGCCACTTGCATAACAATTCACCTCCCTCTGTTGCTAGTGAATATTCATATTCCCATAGTAGGGCTCTTTGTATTTACAGTCCTTTTGAAGTGTTGAGACAGCATTCAAGCCCTCTAGCGTTTTATTAGGGTAGATATGTCATTTGCTCTTTTATTCTAAACATTCTTAAATAACCAAACTAAGATTAGCGGTGTCCCCTTATGCCCCTCAGACAACTCCCTCTGAAATTGTAAATATAAAATTGTGGTGACTCCTATTTATTTTGTTGCTCATGCCAAATCACCTTTACTGTCCTGGCTTATAACGGGGAGTTGTCCCTTTTTGGGGAACCACTGGAAGATGCCACAGATCTCTTGTGGTCTGCAGTGTAGACCTCAGTCAGAGTATTAGAAGAATTCGTTCATAATATTTATGTATTATGTATATGTATGGGAATGAGCATTAAACAGAGAATCAAATATTAATGATATGGGCTATAATTCCATTTAGGGGTTCTAATGACTCTCTCTCAGTGGGATTATAGCCTGTGATTGAAAAGTTATTGACTTTTTACTTCATATGAAATCAATCAATCAATCAATCAATCATTCTGGTACCGGGCTGCATGCCCTGTTCCGCTTACTGTACCCTAGACTTTGCTGCCTGCTATACCTACCTTCTTCTCCACTCTCACCCCTTTCCCTTTCTTTCCCCATGCTGCATTCTTCATTGTCTAGCACTGGAGCAGCTCTCACTTTCCACTCCAGTGGCTGTGCCTTTTCTGCCAGAGCAGCTCTCACCTCCTGCTCCAGCAGTCTCATCTTCCCTGTGGGAGGGTCTGTTACCTCCCTCTCAAGTTGTTTCCTCTTTCCTGCTGTTCTGCCTTTCCATTTCAGCAGCTCTCCACCTTGGCAGGTTAAATCACATCCGTGGATTGCAAGGAGGTTTTAACATTGGTTGCAGTGTATTATGTTACATTACACCATAGTTACTCATGCTGGATTACTGCATTTCAAACAGATGTAAATAGTTTGTGTTCTTTGAAAAGGAATCAAACCTGCACACATGGCCTTTATCAACCAGCTTGTTCTTGTACAGTTAGCTCTACCCTGTCTGTGCAAACATTACTTTTAAGTGATAAGTCAGCATAATTAGGAAGACTGTACTTTAGAAGCACAAGTTAGTTTCCTCTTCATCTCAGCTGGAAAACAGGACACAAACATCAGGGATCACAATGCAGCAGGTTAGTTGCTTTAGACTTACGCAGCAGATACAGTACCTGTAATCAACAGGCTTCATTCCAAATCATAGTTAATGCTTTAGCAAGCCCTTGTCAAATTAAACTGCTGTGCACAGCAAGAGCTACCTACACAAATATGTAAATAACATTTTGTTACTCTTCTGGCAAGTCATCACGTTAATGATGCTGATGACAACCACAGAAGTTACATATTGGTGAATGTGCATTAACACAGATGAGGACTAGTTGGTGGGATCAGGAAGGCTTAAGATCTCAGTGGCGCTGGAAGCAGGGAGGAGCTGAAGCCCCTATGTGTTTGTGCAGGAAATATAGATCTTTGGATTTGAGGGAGATATTTTATCAGAAAAGAAGAGCTGAGCTGCAAAGGGCTTAAGGGTGAAACCCTGCAAACTACAGTCTTCTCCAAGGGGACCTCAGAGTAGTGATTCAAAGCTTACAGGCAGACACCCCCTAAACAGCGGACAGGGAATGTTTAGTGACCTTCCATTGCTATCTTTATTGTGTATTAATATTCACATATACACAAATACAGAGACTTTTGCATAGGGTTCTAGTGCAAATTAGCATCCCAATGCATGAACAAAAGATGACTTTCCTACATGGTGTCGCCTCTCTAGAGAATATACACTCACTTTTCCTGTAACATCCAGATTCCAATTACAGAACTACCACGTTATTCCATTTACTTATCCAAACCCTTTTCACTTTTATCCAGTGCAAATCTCATTGCTACACATTTGTGTTGGAGATCTAGGAGGCAGATTTTCAAAGTCATAAATGAGAGTTAAATGCCCAATTCCCTTTGAATTTCAGTGGGATTCAGGTACCTAAATTCCTTGGGCTCTTTTGTAAATCCCAGCGCTAGGGCCGGTTGATTGCCCTTTTGCTGCATGTGGTCACTGAATAGAATTTATAGGAATGCTTATAATTAATACATACAGGCAGTGTTAACAGTCCTTTCTACAATTCTGTCTTAATTTTTCTGTGTGACGTAATTAAAGTTGCTATTTGATTTTATTCCCAGTCTCTATTAACATTCATTTAAAAGTTTTTTTACTTTTTCATGTATGTATTTTGCATCATAAAACACAACAGCCATTACGCTTTGTAAATGTAAATGGCTTATGACTTGAAACACCCACATGCCACTTGGTAACCTGTTGTTTTGTGTTTTGGAGGTGGCCAGGTTTGCTTGTTTCGTCAGGCAGAATTTAAACTAAAATGCCACAGACTGCAAAATAAGTGTGCGATGTCTTTTTAATGCTCCCCAGCCAAGGTAATTTGAATCAGCCAGCTGAAATGCATAGTTTATGCATTTTATAGAGATGATGTTGATATTAGAGATAGTGAATCAGAAAACCAGGCAGTAAGCCAAACACCTGACTACTTTGTCAACAAAAGAATATAAGAATGGCCTTACTGGTCAGACCAATGGTTCGTCTAGCACAGTACCCTCTCTTCCAACAGTGGCCAATGCCAGTGTTTCAGAAGGATTGTACAAAACAGGGAAATTATTGAGTGATTCATTCCCTGTCATCCAGTCTCAGCATCTGGCAGTCTGAGGCTTAGGGACATCCAGAGCATGGGGTTGCCTCCCTGACCATCATCGTTATTAGCCATTGATAGGCCTATCCTCCATGAACTTACTCTTTTTTGAACCCAGTTATACTGTTGGCCTTTACAACATCCTCTGGCAACAAGTTCCACAGGTTGACTGTGCATTGTGTGAAGAAGTACTTCCTTTTGTTTGTTTTAAACCTGCTGCCTATTAATTTCATTGGGTGGCCCCTACTTCTTGTGATGTGTGAAGGGGTAAATAACACTTCCTTGTTCATGTTCTCCACACCAGTCATTATTTTATAGACCTGTGTCACATCCCCCCTTAGTTGTCTCTTTTCCAAGCTGAACAGTCCCAGTCTTTTTAATCTCTGCTCAGAAAGAAGCTATTTCATATCCTTCATCATTCTTGTTGTCCTTCTCTGCACCTTTTCCCAATTCTAATATATCTTTTTTGAGATGGGGTGACCAGAACTGCATGCAATATTCAAGGTGTGCGCATATTATGGATTTAAATGGTGGCATTATGATATTTTCTGTCTTATTATCTATCCCATTCCTAATATTCTGTTAGCTTTTTTGACTGCCCTGCACATTGAGCAGATGTTTTCAAAGAACTATGTGTGATGATTCTAAGATCTCTAATTTGGACCCTATCACTTTGTATGGATAGTGGGGATTGTTTTCCAAAGTGTATTACTTTGCATGTTCTGACACTCAGAATGGGCTAGGTGCTTTTCAGATGCAGAAGCAGACACAGTTCTCCCTTCCTGCCAGGGCCAGAATTAGGATTTTTGGAAGAGTGAACCAGATGATTCTCTGTGGTCCTCTTTAAACCTTTTTGCCCCCAGCACATCAATTGACAGACTAATTTATTTTTAAAAAAAGCACCTGTGTGGGGGCACGTGGCGGAGGGATGAGTTATCTATGGGCTCCCACCAGCTGCTTCTGATGCACAATGAGGGAATGCAATTACTTGTGCTGAAGTCTGTATCTATTTGCCAATATTTATAAATGTTTACAAGAGACTGGCTTTCAAATAAACTGGGCCCTCTGAGAGTGCCAGGCTCCCATCTGCTGGCTAATTTTATGTCAGGGTGAATTTTAGGTTATTTTCCCTGCAAATGTCTCTAATAAATTATCACTAATACTTTCTTTTATCATTTATGTTGGTAATGCCTAGCAGCCCATCTGAGATCAGGGCCTCATTGTGCTAGGTGCTGTACAAACCCTCAGTGAAAGACACTTCCTGCCCCAAAGAGGTTATGATCTAAATAGACAAGACCTACAGAGGTGGAGAAAAAGGAAGCATTCACCCTATTTTACAGATAAGAGGTAGCGAGAGAGGCTGAGGCTGATCTTGCAAGATGCTGAACAATCTGCCTCCAGTACAGCAGAGCATTAAGCATGTGCATAGTCCCCCTGAGATCTGTGGTTTACACTTCAAAGGTTATTTTTCAAAGCAGAAAGGGTTAGAAATGTACCTTAAAAAAAGAAGTTGAAATTAACTGTCCAGCTAATGGCTCAGGTGGAGGGAGGGGCTATACTGGTTTTAAGTCACCTTTGCACCTTCCTGATCCTGGGCTGCTCTATAGCTCTCAGCGTAAGTTCATAGAATCATAGAATCATAGAATATAAGGGTTGGAAGGGACCCCAGAAGGTCATCTAGTCCAACCCCCTGCTCGAAGCAGGACCAATTCCCAGTTAAATCATCCCAGCCAGGGCTTTGTCAAGCCTGACCTTAAAAACCTCTAAGGAAGGAGATTCTACCACCTCCCTAGGTAACGCATTCCAGTGTTTCACCACCCTCTTAGTGAAAAAGTTTTTCCTAATATCCAATCTAAACCTCCCCCACTGCAGCTTGAGACCATTACTCCTCGTTCTGTCATCTGCTACCATTGAGAACAGTCTAGAGCCATCCTCTTTGGAACCCCTTTCAGGTAGTTGAAAGCAGCTATCAAATCCCCCCTCATTCTTCTCTTCTGCAGGCTAAACAATCCCAGCTCCCTCAGCCTCTCCTCATAACTCATGTGTTCCAGACCCCTAATCATTTTTGTTGCCCTTCGCTGGACTCTCTCCAATTTATCCACATCGTTCTTGAAGTGTGGGGCCCAAAACTGGACACAGTACTCCAGATGAGGCCTCACCAATGTCGAATAGAGGGGAATGATCACGTCCCTCGATCTGCTCGCTATGCCCCTACTTATACATCCCAAAATGCCATTGGCCTTCTTGGCAACAAGGGCACACTGCTGACTCATATCCAGCTTCTCGTCCACTGTCACCCCTAGGTCCTTTTCCGCAGAACTGCTGCCTAGCCATTCGGTCCCTAGTCTGTAGCTGTGCATTGGGTTCTTCCGTCCTAAGTGCAGGACCCTGCACTTATCCTTATTGAACCTCATCAGATTTCTTTTGGCCCAATCCTCCAATTTGTTTAGGTCCTTCTGTATCCTATCCCTCCCCTCCAGCGTATCTACCACTCCTCCCAGTTTAGTATCATCCGCAAATTTGCTGAGAGTGCAATCCACACCATCCTCCAGATCATTTATGAAGATATTGAACAAAACCGGCCCCAGGACCGGCCCTTGGGGCACTCCACTTGATACCGGCTGCCAACTAGACATGGAGCCATTGTTAAATGACCTGGGGGCCTATCTAAGTTATGGCAGCCTTCCTGTGTTGCCCTACAAGCCGCAGTGCTGGCTGGAGACTCTGCCTGTGCCGGGACCTGGTCCTGACTGTGATGTTCTTCCTGTGCCAGGGTTTATGAGGGCATCCTCAGAAAGCAGCTTTACAACCATCTGTTGCAGTGCCTGTCCTGGGGGAATTCTCCCATAGCCAGGCCTGGGGCTTTTAGGGCTCTTTTACACTGCTCCTGTTCCTTTATGTGACACATAGCGGCAAGAGAGGGTGAAACGCTCACCCAGAGTGTCCAAAAAATTGGGCTGATGTATGTTAGTAAAATTGAGCTCAAATCTTTCACACGCAAGTGCTAGACCAGTGTAAGTTAGAAAGGCATGCATTTATTTACTTATTTCACAGTTTAAAACTATTTATAAGAATTGAGGACAATTCAAACCAAAACTTTACATGGGTTCCCCCAATACAGAACTATGTAAGAATGTGAAAGTTCTTTTTTTTATTTCCCCCTTTCCCAAATGAAAATATGATTGGAGAGAGAGTTCCACCATCTCTGAGTGGAGGGTTGTGGGTGGACGAGTAGCCCCTTCTGCCCAGCAGAGCCAGCATCCAAAGCTTATAAAACTTACAGAGGCCTTTGGTCAAACAGAGGCCTGGGTAAGGTGAAGACTCTGGATGTTGGAATGAAACTAGTAGTGGTGCAGATCAAAATTTTGTTTAGGAGTCTCCTTTTTAGCCTCCACAAAAGCTGTGAGAGTAAAATTCTCTAAGAGCCTGGTTAAAGAAACTGAGGTGATGCTGGGATCAAAGCCTGCTAGCAGCACCTTTCATCATACAGAGAAATTCGAGAGCTCATCAGCACCTCAAATACAGGTGGCTGGTTATAACACAGATCCCATTTGTAGAGTAAATGAAACATATTTAGTAACTGGGCTTAAAGCCTAGGTTGAGGTTAGGATCCCATCTACCCTGCAAATTGTAATCACTTTGAAAGTGACTGTAGATTCATCTGATTCCTCTTTGGTCCTGCTTTTATTCTCTGACCCTATGTGGTGCAGAAAGAATCAAACGGTCTTTTAAAAAAGAGATAATGTATTGTAACCATGAAAGGCTTTTGGCTTCTTGAAAGGAACAAAAGCAATCTCACCTTGAGCTCCGTAAACGACTTTTATAGAGTTAAAACCCATGTTTTTGCTTGTATCAAGGAACCATGTTATGTTTAAACACCCAGAAGGAATCTGGAAGACAGAGATTTTTCCTGATATCTTGTCGTTCACTCAAATGGCCAGTGATAATTAGACACTGGAGATCAGCTGTGCCAGTGCTGACAGTTATTTAAAAAGTAATGTAGCTGAGAACTGAGCATCAGTTGCTCTTCTCTGGAGAGTCTGTGTGATGCTCCATTCTAATACAGTATATACTGTACTTAAAATTACCGTGATGAACTACACTGAAATATCCTTAGTGCAGTTCCCTCCTTCCCCAAAAATTACAGTGTTGAATTGTATTTGTTTGTGAGGAATCCGTGAAATACTCATGCATTTAGGGGAGGAGAAGCAGGGAGAACCTGGAGTCCATATTTGTGAGATGCTGAGTGCTTTCAAATCCTGTTGCTTTCCAGTGTGCCAGGCATTCCCTCATCCTACTTCAGTGCCATTCTCAAAATTCACTTCTGTTGATTAGCTGTCCACCACTGACCTCCACTTCTTAGCCATCCTTTCTACTCCACTATGTCCCACATTACTCTTTCAGATTGGAACAAGATGAAGAAAGAGTAGTAGATACGATGTTATAAATAGGGGGAAAGGGAGGAATCAGAACTAACAAGATACTTAAATAGTCTGCAAAACCAAATCTTTATTTATTATAGCCCTTGCATTTCCTCCTGTGCCATTATTAATCCCTTGGTCTGTTTTCTTATTATTCATACTTAGGACTTCTGATTTTTGGTTTTAAGTGTTGAACACCAATAAAACACTCCTGATTTAAAGAAAGAAAGAAAGAAGGAAATTGGTGTTTATCCAATGAACACTGAAAGAACACCAGAAATGGATACTTGTATCTAAGGCAGAGGTGGGCAAACTACGGCCCACGGGCCACATCTGGCCTGCGGGGCCGTCCTGCCCAGCTCCTGGCCCAGGAGGCTAGTCCCCAGCCCCTCCCCCACTGTTCCCCTCCCCTGCAGCCTGAGCTCACCGCTCTGCCAGCGCAATGCTCTGGGAGGCAGGACTGCGAGCTCGGCCTGACCCGGTGCTCTGTGCTGCACGGCTGCCTGTCCAGGTGCAGCTGCGCCGCCAGCCACTGGTGCTCCAGGCAGAGCAATAAGGGGGCAGGGAGTGGAGGGGCGGGGAGGGTTGGATAGAGGGCAGGGGAGTTCGGGGCTGGTTGTCAGGGAGTGGGGGTGTGGATAGGGGGCAGGGCAGTCAGAGGGCGGGGAACAGGGGGGTTGGATGGAGGCAGAGGTCCCAGGGCGGCAGTCAGGAAGGAGAGGGGAGTTGGATGGGGAGGCAGGGGGCAGTTAGGGGCAGAGGGTCCGGGGGTGGTCAGGGGACAGAGAGCAGGGGGTGGATGGGGCAGGGGTCCCCAGGGGTTCATCAGGGAATTTGGGGGTTGGATGGGGCCGGAGTCCTGGGGGGGGAGCTGTCACAGGGCGAGAAGCAGGCGGAGTTGGATAGGGGGCGGGGGTGGGCCATGCCTGGCTGTTTGGGGAGGCACAGCCTCCCCTAACCAGCCCTCCAAACAATTTCAGAAACCCGATGCGGCCCTCAGGCCAAAAAGTTTGCCTGCCCTTGGTCTAAGGGCTTATCTACATGGAGCAGTAATGTAGACTACAGAGGTGTGGTTCATAAAGTGTTCTGATGAGTTGATCAATAATTGGTCTGTGTAGACCCTGCTGGTACACACCAAGGGTTGCCTAGGACTTTAACACCGTGCTGTTTGAAACAGTACTATGCTAAAGGGCACAAGGGAGCATTACAAAGAGATTATTCGTTACAGTGTATACTACTGTAATGAGTAATTACATAATATACATTACTCATTACTGTACATACAAAGAGCAAGTTCCAGCTTCCCCTCCTCCCCCCCAATTTTTGTTAAAAATACCTAAATTGGAAGCTAAATGTTGAGTTGAGCAGTACATGATAAAGTCATACATATTATATTTTATCATTAATTGCAGGAGGAGGTTGTTAAAACAATACCAATAATTAGTCAACCTCCAAACCTCACAAAACAGAATCTATTAGCTATATTAGCCTTCACAGTGTATTTTATTAATATGTTCCTATGGTCCTCATCACACATTTTGAAATTAGAACTGCAGTTACTGTACCTTGATGAAGGTACTGTATAAATAAAATACGGCATTTGGATGAAGTAGTTGCACCGGAGTCTCAGTGCATCCTTAATTACAATTAAAAAGACTTTATCACTCACTCCTAAAAAAAATACTTTATCAGTTCAGTTTGTTCAGGAAAGAATTACGTTGTCTTTTTATTAAACGAATAACTTGTTTTTGTTTCTAAAATGTAATGATCTATTAATACCTTCTGGAAAGGTTAAAGACTTTACTCTGAATGCTTATATTCAGATGTAAAGATAGTGAGGTTATATGATTATATTCATAGCCATACCTTTTAAGACAGATGACCTGATAGTGGCAAAATTATCATTTTAAAATGTAAATTGCCAGGATGAGAAATGAGGCAAATAGCCTCCCTACAAACTAAGGTCTTGATTCAGGAAATCACCCCTATTCAGAAAAGACACTTTAAGCACATGCCTTAGTCCCATTAAAGTCAATGGAACTTAAGCACATGCTTAAACACATGTGCTTTCTTGAATAGCAGTTACCTTAGGCATATACTTCAGTGCTTTCTTGAACTGTGGGATTAAATACCTAAATCACCACTGCACACCCATTTTATGCCAGTGCTACTACAAATGAAATTGTTTATACTTAACATTGATGTAAAACTAGAGCAATGCATTGGTGAACCAAGCTCCGTAAGTAAATATTATATCTGCAGTTTTCTAGGGCTCATTCCTCTGTTACTGCCTGATTTTGCTCCTTTTGTAGTCAGTGACAACACTCCCATTGATTTCAGTAGTCCACCTTCACTGAGGAGGAGAGTGGAAGCCGGGAGCCCCAGGCAGGAAGGGGAAGGGGAAGGAGAAGGTAGTGGGAGAGTCTAAAATGAATTGGCCATGAGCAAGAAAGGAGAAGCAGCAGTTTGTGCCATGGAGAAGGAAGAGAAGCTTCCGCAAGCCATGCTGAAATGTGCCCAACATAAGAAACACCTGTGAGGAAGAGAGGAGAAAAAGCGGCTGAGATGGCTCTGACTTCTAGGAAGGGAATGACACCACTTCCTTGCTTCAAAAAGTATGCATGAAAAAAAATGAGGCTAAAGCTTACTATCAGCATTTTGAGTAAAATTCAGCCAAAAGTCTCTGACAAGTCAGATTTTAGTACATCCCTGCTACACACCTGTCCTGTGACCAGGAGAGGCCTCCTAACCTGGAGCCTGTTGGTCCACTTCACCACAAAGCTATAAATAGTCAAAGATGTAAGGTTGCACCATAACTTGCCGTGGTTTTCATTTAGCCACTGACCCTAAATATCTTTTTTTTTAAATGTTTTTTTTAGGCTAATCCATAAATTATTGACATTGCAAAGTATTCCGCAGTGCTTTGGAAGTATTTACGCGACACCAGTTCAGCTCATGTGCATATGAACACCAGACTGGCTCTATACTATGAACTGATGAGATTTTTTTTTTTTTAATTGCATAAAAAGCTTTTTCAAACTCATTTTACAGTGGTTTTCTTATGAAGGGACTGTTAGCTGACTGAGTCTGTTCGGAAGCATTTCCTCGATAAATTTTGGTTTTGAAACACAGTGGTAGAAACCCCGCAAGGAAATTAAACACCAAATAAAAATGTGAAGTAATTTTAAATTCACACTAGCACCCGACCATGGTCACAAAAAAATCACGTATTAGGCTGAAATTCCATCCCGAACTCTTCCTGTTCTGTCACGGTGTTACAGGGACCTCTGAATAGTGAGTTATCTAAAACAACACATCAAGCTGGAGCTTCCTTCTATTCAAAACTGAGGTGGCTGTTGGCAGCCTCTTTGTTGTTAGAGGCCTACAGCTTTGAATTCACTCTTCCACTATTGGTCCAAATTAACCCAAATCTGCTATATTGTAATGCAGGCTGCTATCTCTTTTTTCAGGCTTCTGGGGAGGAAAGGGTGCTCTGAAAACTTTAGGGAAACTTTTTGGGTTTTTTCCATTTTCTGTTTGTAGCAGGGTGGTTGTACATTTGACATTTGTCTACGATGCCCAGAGCTCTGGAAAGCTGTTATGTATCCTGTAAATAAAATACAGTCTGTAATGCCTGGGCACAATGAAGTGAGTTACTAATACTTAGTATTTATATGGCACTTTGCATGTTTGGAGCTCTGTTAAATGTATTCATTAACCCTACAATATAGTGATTTACTGAACATAAACAGCATGATGAGCCAAATTCATTCCTGGTGTAACAGAATTAAATCAGGAGAGAGTTTGAACAAATATTTTACAACCTATATGTCCTTTACTAACTAAGAATGTATAAAATTGTAAATACTGGGTCAGATTATTAGCTGGTGTAAACAGGAACCCCCCAAAACAAACATGATAATACTAATGGCTAACACTTTACCTCGAAGCTCTTTCATCCTGAAGGTCTGCGCAGACAATGGTTCCAATTCTGATTTTATTTACTCATGTGTAATGCCATTAACTTCAGTGGAAGCTGAGGTTACTCAGCACCTCTGGAAATCAGGCTACTTAGTTATGTGTCTAAATGTGGATTTAGTTGCCTATCTGCAGGTTCCCATGTTGGATGATTTAGGCCAAAATGCACCTACTGTTTAGTTAACTATTGTGTGAATATTTTTAGGGTGAGACAGAATAAAATAATCGTAGTAACATGCCTTTTCACTGCCAAGAATGTGCACAGAACCCTCTTGGCTATCAGGAACAGTTACGAACATTAAGGGCCTAGTCATTGAAATCAGCGTTTTCCCATCTCCTTAATGAGCATAGGACAGGCCCTGAGGAGAAGCACTGAGAAAACTCTGTTTGGAACAATTCCATTTGGAAGTGATTTTGAGCTGCTCATTTAGATCATGAACTGTTTGTCAATACTGACAATTAGCAGGCCAAAGATTCCATTGACCACATGACAAGAATCAATATACACAGTACTTGTTTGTTATTTACCACAGAGTGTATTAAAGCCTGTAGATTGCCCATAAATCCTTTAAAGCTATCCTGCTATGATCCTTACTACAACATGCATTAACTCATCAATAAATCCTTTTGACAAGGGTGATATGTGAAAATCAATACCAGTTTATCAGCTAGTCCCATGTAGTGTTTCCTGCAAAGGTTTAAGACCATTTCCCAAAGCTGTATAACTGTGACAAGGCTTAGGAGCAGATCTTGTATCAACTGTGCACAAATGTACTGACCTTGATTAATGTCTTTGTAAATCCCATACAAGGGAAATAAAACCACTGTACATTATGAAGTTCATGTTTGGAAAGTGCTATTCAATGCTTTTGTTAAGACTATTATTTTCCAAAAGTGAATGAACTCCTAGTATTCCTAGAGAACAAGTTTAAGTTTTACAAAAATTTTCCTTGTGCTGTTGGGAAACTGCCAAGTGCATCTTTGTCACTGAGCCATTTTCCATTACGTTAAAGCAATGGCAAAAGGCTTATGATATTTACTTATTAAACCACATGAACCTTGTTGCTTTACATTGTAAAAATCCTATATTATTTAAGTATAATAAGCCTGTTTTGGCAGGTTCTATCAATGGACACTGTTTTGACTGATACCAGAGGATTGAGACCATAACTTCCCCCTGTCCTTTATGCAAACTCCAAGCAGCCAGTTTGAAAACCCAACTAAATTGTCAGGCTCACTAGATTTCCAGAGACCTCCTGTAATGTCTAGCTGAAGTAAGCTACTTTATCTCCTACAGTGGTGTCGTCGATGACAGACTTTTTCCCCATCCTCATTCAATACTTTTGGCCAGAAGTTGCACAAGTTACTTTACCTGTCAGTTGCAATTGTCCTAAAGCACCTAGAGACCTTTTGAGCCTATTGAAACAAGAAACCTTCTTGCAAATATATAAAAATATCCTAAACAAAGCATATATAGAAAATAATTATTTATTGTAAAATCTACATTTTAGCCTTTATAGGCTGGACTCATTTCCTTATTGACACAACAAAAAAAGAGTTCAAATTCAAAAGAAGGCAAAGTATTTAACTGGTTATGTATTTTATGTCCAGCAGCATGTAAGTCATACATGAGCCTCAAAAGGATCTCAAATCCCAGGCAGAGTGAAGGAGAAGAAAGCCTATTACATGGTGCTTTGGAGAACTAGCAGCAAAGTCAGCCTCAACATACACAAGCCCAACTCCCACTGCAATCAATGGGAGCTGGAGTTGCTTATGTCAGGGTTGAATTTGGTCTCTTGTGTACAATTTTTTCTGCAAGGTCTCTGTGTGTATAACAAGTTATGGCTCAATGAGAATATTTCCTGAAAAATATTCTATAAAGATACAGCTCTTAAGTGGAACTTACAATAATATCTTGGCATAGCAGGAAAGGTTTTAAGTGAATGGATACAAAAGATAGCTACAGCAATTATGATAGAAAATATTGCTCTTTCAAAAAACAATATTATACCACATCTTAGCACAAAAGCCTTACTGTAAACCTCTGCTCCCTGATCATTGTGCTTCTGCCTTTGCATATTATATAGTTTTCTGTTTTCTTCCTACTATCTGCCTTTCTCTCTTTCCTATTCTCACACTTCTTTCTTCTGCCCTCTTCTTCATTTCTCCTTCCTTTATATTACACCTACTGATTAATCCTTAAGTACCCACTTACCTAAATTACTAAATGGCAATGAAGCACAGGGACAACTGTGTAGCCCTTGTTTATTGCACTAAAGTCATTTAGATACATTTTTTGTTCTGTTTATGTATATGTCATTTCTTATTCTTCAAACCTGTTAAGTGAATTTCTCATTTTTTCACCAAAGACTTCTTTATCCATGTTCATGCCTTTTCTTTTTCTAACATTAAAAGAAGAAGAGGAGGAAATATGGTAGAATGCTGCAGTCCCATCTAATTCCAATATCATAGGTTTCTCAGCATACAGGAGGACAGTTGTCTGGTGTGTGCTTGGGGGACTGCAAACTGAAAGCGGAGCAAAGAATGGGAAAAAGGGGTGGAATTAAATCCACATAAACAAGTGAAAAACAATGATTCCTAAAGGACAAACAAGTTACACTAGCCCCAGGCAACAGATAACCCAAGCTCATGCTGACCTTGGCAGCCTGGGTCTTTACATAACAATGAACTTGAACAATTTCTCCAATGTATTCGCAAAAAGAAAAGGAGTACTTGTGGCACCTTAGAGACTAACCAATTTATTTGAGCATGAGCTTTCGTGTGGTAATAGCTTATCTACAGCAGGAGAGTGAGTTTGTGTGTGTGGGGGGGGCGGAGGGTGAGAAAACCTGGATTTGTGCTGGAAATGGCCCAACTTGATGATCACTTTAGATAAGCTATTACCAGCAGGACAGTGGGGCGGGAGGAGGTATTGTTTCATGGTCTCTGTGTGTATATAATGTCTTCTGCAGTTTCCACGGTATGCATCCGATGAAGTGAGCTGTAGCTCACGAAAGCTCATGCTCAAATAAATTGGTTAGTCTCTAAGGTGCCACAAATACTCCTTTTCTTTTTGCGAATACAGACTAACACGGCTGTTACTCTGAATCCAATGTATTAGGTACACATAGACTTCCCCCCTTCCCCACATCACCCATGCATATATTTACCCCCTTTTAATTTTTTTCTTAAGCAAATAACTTTGTCACGGCTAGTGCAAGGAAAATCCTGCTCTCCTTTTGTGTCTGAGTTCTCATAAGTCTCATGTACTCCAGAGTATTGATGAAATTCGGGATCTTGTTTCACACTTAAAGGAGTGATTCTTGTTCAAAACTCTTGAGCCAGAGGGAAATAGGTACTAGTATTGTTCTGTAATGGCAGGTCTGTATTTTGGACATAGAAGCTGTTTTTCTTTCCATTTTGGCATGGATTTAGAGTGTAACTTTCATCCATCTCCTGTGAATGTGCAGTAGAACCAACAGCAGAGAATGGGGACGCAGCAGTTTCAAACATGTCAGCAGGCAACAACAGGACATTAAGCATGAACAGATTTGTTGAGGCAGCTTTTCCAGCCTATTCTGTAAAGGCAACCAGTTCTCAGCGTTGTGTACTATGACCTGATGGAATCTACTAACTATCCTCTCATAAAACACTCTAGAGGCCAGTGTTAGGGGAAGGAAGGAATAGTATTTATTTACAGGACAGTGGGGTGGGAGGAGGTATTGTTTCATATTCTCTGTGTGTATATAAAGTCTGCTGCAGTTTCCACGGTACACATCTGATGAAGTGAGCTGTGGCTCACGAAAGCTCATGCTCAAATAAATTGGTTAGTCTCTAAGGTGCCACAAGTACTCCTTTTCTTTTTGCGAATACAGACTAACACGGCTGTTCCTCTGAAACCTATTTACAGATGTAGGTTCAAAATTGACAAGGGTTCTGTCTGACCAAGGCTAGTTGCCTGACTGTTGATTTGCAAAAGATGCCTGGATGCTCTTACATTGCAGAGGCTGTGTGCACTTTGTTGATGAATAATGTGTCAAAAGGCTCAATACATATTAATATTAGTGCTAGTCCTCTGAATGATCAGAACAAGTGATCATGCAATATCAGTAGCTGGCATATGTATGCCCCAGTGAAACCCCAGAGGAATACCCGCAGAGAGTGAAATTGTTTGGTGATTCTTTTTTTGCAGAGTACTGTATGCACAAGGCACCTGTGCTGCTACATGGAGAAAACTTTTACAAATGAGGATTCGTTGCAAAAGCCAAATATTTGTGAATTAAGTTTCAGAACATACAAGGTGTTACTATATTGGAACAAATGAAGTTCTTGAGTACGTTGAGTTTCAGAGTAGCAGCCATGTTAGTTTGTATCCGCAAAAAGAACAGGAGGACTTGTGGCACTTTAGAGACTAACACATTTATTAGAGCTTAAGCTTTTGTGGGCTACAGCCCACTTCATCGGATCTTTAAAAAAAGATTTAAGGGTGGCAATTTTGCAACAGAAAAGCTTCAAAAACAGACTCCAACGAGAAACTGCTGAGCTTGAGTTAATATGCAAACTAGATACCATTAACTTGGGTTTGAACAGAGACTGGGAGTGGCTAGGTCATTACAGATATTGAATCTATTTCCCTATGTTAAGTATCCTCACACCTTCTTGTCAACTGTCTAAATGGGCCATCTTGATTATCACTACAAAAGTTTTTTTTCTCCTGCTGATAATAGCTCATCTTAACTAATTAGCCTCTCACAGTTTGTAGGGCAACTTCCACCTTCTCTGTATGTATATATATATCTTCCTTACTATATGTTCCATTCTATGCATCCGATGAAGTGGGCTGTAGCCCATGAAAGCTTGTGCTCTAATAAATTTGTTAGTCTCTAAGGTGCCACAAGTACTCCTGTTCTTTTTTTTAGAGTACGTTGATGATTTGGAGAGATTTTTACAAGGTGAAATATTATTGTTATTTTAATGAGTGAGTAAATTCATGGACTTTAAGACCAGAAAGGACAATCATGATTATCTAGTCTGACCTCCTGCACATCACAGGCCACAAAACCTTACCCAGCCACTCCTTGAGTAGTCCTACAACATCTGGTTGAGTTACTGAAGTGCTCAAATCTTGATTTAAAGCTTCAAGTTGCAGAGAATCCACCATTTACTTACAAGTTTGTATATTAATTTTTAGGAAAGTAGCATTTTTACTATCTAATTTGTTTTGTCATATAAATATTGATTCGTGGATGGATTGGCTTGTTTCTGATAGATTTGTTTTTGAAAGGATGTCATGTAGCAAAAATATCATTCATTTGTACTTTCATATAATAGATCTAATACTGCTGAAAACGAATGGGGTTAGTAGCCACATAAGAAAACTGGGCTATATTGTCACCTGTTAGAAATATTCGCTATTGTTCTAAGGTTAGATTGCTAAAAAACATGCAGGGTTTCTGAAATATTTCTTGGAGTCCAGTTTGCTGTGTTGACAACCTTAAGAAATTCTTCCAGTCTGTGCTGGTCTCTCCTTTCTTGCTCCAGGTTTTGCTTCAAAGAAAGATCAGCAGCAATCTGTGCAAAATTTCCGTGGGAATATCTGAGCCCTGAAAGTACCAGGCTGCACACAGTTAAGCAGGAAACTATGAAGGAATTTCAGAAAGGAATTATCTGTAGAGTTGAAAATTCAGGTTAGAGAGGAGGCAGGACTTTAAACAAATAACCAAACAAGGAAAAGGAGGGGAGAAGGTTACAGAAGTAAGGATTTGTTGGGGAGCTGGAAGGGTTGATTTTTCTTCGGACCTACAATTTGACCTTCTTTCTTCAGGCTTGCTTTACTTCTCATCCTGAACAGTGATGTAACATACATGTGAAATAGTTGCAACATTTCACCACCATGGTCATTGAATTTCAGTGATGAGTTCAGTTATTTTTATAAAGAGTTTGTAAATCCCTAGGTAGACGTACGTAAAGTCCTTTGGGATCTTTTTGCGCCAAAGGCAGTGCTGTATAGACATCTAAGTGAATCATCATTAAAGGGAGTAATAAAATATACTGGAGATTTAGTTTTTGCTAGAGATGGGTTTGGGCATGTTTTGGCTTTGGCAAAACTTCCATTGTTGTGTTACAAAACCACCCTGATTTTTAATTTGTGGCATACATAGTGGGGATTATGGAATATTTTGTGCTTTCCAAGTGTTTGACAGTGTAAAACTAAAATAGTAATCTTTTCTCTTATAAACAATACTTGTTATGGTTCTAGGACTTTGAGGAGAATAAAATAAAGAAATTGACAAACCCTAGGCTTGCCATAACTAATCTACATACTATATATGCCTACTCCTGGAAGGCACAGTACAATACCTGTCTCAACATACTTGGGATATTGAAACGTATTCCACACTCAGGATTAAGACATGGCACTGTGTTGGAGATGTGTGGGGTTCAGGAGGGGTTGTGCTTCAACAGAAGTCCTAGCAGAGATTCTGGCTCCCACGGGGTATTCTAGAATGACAGCATTGCCACCCTTTGGAAAGTTGTAATATGTGTACCTCTTTACATCTGAACAGCTCAGATGGCTGTTGTAGAAGGATGTGTGAGACCACGGCCAATCACTCTTGTCTGCTGCTTTTAGGGAAACTAGCATCACAACCAATCCTAGCATGAAGCAGTGGTTATGGCTCCCTAGTATTTTGTGCTCGGCTCTGTGCATGTGTAACAGCAACAGACCCCGGTTGTCGGCAGGCGGAATCGAACCGGGGACCTCTGGAGCTTAGTGCATGAGCTAAAAGTCAACTAACTTTTAGCTAAGGTTGTAGAGCGGACTCATTTACCTCTCTAAGTGGTCTTGGTGCCACTAGATGGGACAGAACACCACACCCAGAAGGTGTGTGGGTTACACGTGGGCGTACGGGGAAGGTTCTTTGCTTTGTCTCTTTCCCCTCTCACCTTGCAGTCACATGCAGGGCCAGTTGTAGACTGACCCTTTATTGAAGACTTGGAATCCATTTTCTTACTCATCTGTGGATTTTAAGGTTACCAGCAATACCGTGGGAAACAAAAAAGCCTGGAAAACATTAAAGTGTGATTTCTACTCTGAAAAGCGACACTGTGAAAATGATCTCTTGGGGTTCGATCCTTACTGTTTCCCCAGGATTTCTATATCAAACAAGCTCAGTTTTCAAGTGGTAAAACCACCCTAATTGCCAGTCCAACAGACTCCCTCTCATTGCTACAAGCCCAACTATGTTTGTTCTTGCTCATAAATCATCTTTAATAAAGATTCTACAACTGGCACTTAGTTAATGATTCTGTTTGATACCTGAGCCACAATAGGATCTAGCTCATTCATCCGTAGCTGTATTGACTCTGCAGGGAGTAAAAAGTAGCCGAGAATGTCACTTGTGAGAGTGAGTTTACAATAAGTATTTTCAGCCAAAATGGAAGCTACCCTGCAACATAGTCACAGTTTAAATATATTTTAAAGGATTAATAACAGGTGGGTATAGACTGGTTTCAAGGGAAAACTAGCACCCCTTGTGCTGAAAAAAATGACTTCCTTTGAGCAATCATGTCTTTAGCTGTATCGAGTGTCACTTTTTCAGCCTGCAGAATGACCTGTAGTTTTTCATCTACAAACAGCTCTCTTCTGCATGCATTTATAGCCTTTGCCCTGATCCTGCAATGAGTCTCATGATGGCAGACCCTTGCACCCATGCAGCGTTCCAGGGTGTTTGTGTAGGCATAGTGGTCCCCTCCGTGTGCTTAGCTCATTATACAGTCGAGGCCTTTGATATCAAAATAGTACATGTCCTAAAAACCCACTGAAGTTCATTACAAACTTTATTTTCTAATCTTTATCTATATCTGATGAAAATGTCTTTACTTCTAAACCTGGCTAACTATCAACAGATTTTTTTTTCCATTTAGAATAACAGTAGAGGAGCATGTTTTCTCTATGGAAAGTTTAACTACTACTGTACTACAATAAAAATGAGGGTTTAATGCAGAACAAAAGCTTTGAGAGTTCTGGATTGAAAAGGTGGAGGTCCAAGTGCAACAATTGTTTCTTAATTGCTTACCAAATGTTGTAAAATGTCATCCAGCCTTTTCTAATCTGTGGTAAACTCCTGTTTATGTATTCATACATGTGTGCATAGAAAGCAAACAAAGCAAAATCTCCTTGACTTGTAAAAAAAAAAAAAAAACTTCTGTGACCTAAGGAATAGAAAATGAGACACTTTAGCTGCTACCTAGGGAGCTGACAGCTTGATCATTATTAGCTGGAATGGAATTCTACCTACAAGTCCTTAAATATAATTAATTTTAAAAAACAATATTAAAGGACCAGTGAGTGTTTTGTTAAACCCACAAAAGCTGGATATTCAGAGATAAGGTTTTTGATTCCATCTTTAATTCTTCCTGTCATGATTAGAAACTGCATCTTATATAGTCATCTACTGAGGGTCTTGGAGATGTAGGGGATCTGACATAATTTATTTTACATTACTTTGCACAATGGGGTGACCTGAGAATGCTTTGATTATCAATCTTAGCTCTGAATTCCTTTGCTTTTGTGCATTTAAAATGGCCTCTTGCTACTAAGACCTATCTTAAACAAATCTGTTTCCCCATTTTTGAACATCAGCTACCGTATCCATGGTTGGGTTTTGTTTTTTGTTTTTTTGTTGTTTTTTGTGGGGTTTTTTTGGTTTTTTTTTTTTGTTTGTTTTTTGTAAAGGCTAGGTATATGCAAGGAATCAATGTTACAGGGTATTATTTTTTATAGTCATTAGCTAGGTAGCTGGTCTCATTAGGCTCTTGTTTTGAAACTCCTTTTGGCCCTTTATAGAAGAGACCTTTTAATATTAATGGTATATTATAAAATAAAAATAACACACAGTTAAAATGATGTGCACTGAAACTACTGACTCAATCCATCACAGAAAACTATACTTTCATTATATCAGCGGCATCAATAGCCACCTAATTATTACTGTGCTTTGTACACCTCATTGTTACCTATGGCCACATTTCAAGTCCCTGCTCCAAAGCATGAGGGTGCTAGAAAATTAAAGGTTCCTAGAACTTTTTAACATGAAGAAACAACCTATTTTCCCCTAGCCTCATTCTCAGACATAGATGAACTTTTTTGTTTGTTTGTTTTTTTACATGGGGCGGGAGTGAGGAATCAGCCTGAGACAGACACTCAGTAAGGACAATTTCAGTCTAAATGTTAAAGTTTGGTTAAGTTATGAGAAACTGAAAACAGGATCCTAAAATAGAAAGTATTGGGCAAACTTGCTAAGTTTCACCAGGTGTAAGGGGCTTTTATGTCAGGGATGTGTCTTTTCCTGTGCCTGTTAAAATCAATCAAAATTTGGCCAAGTCATAAATCTTCATTAAATTACAGTTTGCACATGCTCAATAAAGACTTTGATTTTAGCAGCTTAAACCCCCAAAGATTCATCTTCACTGAGCATGCTCAAGCCTCTCATAGCTCCTAGTGCTAACCATAGGAACGTAAGAGTGGCCATATTGGTGGTCAGACCAATGGTTCATCTTGCCCAGCGGCACAAAGTATTCAAGGTGTGGACATATCATAGTTTTATATAGTGGCATTATGATATTTTCTGTCTTATTAGCTTTCCTTTCCTAATGGTTCCTAAAATTCTGTTAGCTTTTTTGACTGCCACTGCAGACTGAGCAGATGTTTTCAGAGAACTATCAAGAAAGACCAACATCTCTTTCTTGAATTGTAACAGATGATTTAGACCCCATCATTTTCTGTGTATAGTTGGGATTATGTCTTCCAATGTGCATTACTTTGCATTTATCAGCATTGAATTTCATCTGCTGTTTTGTTGCTGAGTCACCCAATTTTATGAGATTCCTTTTAACTCTTTCACATTCTGCTTTGGACTTAACTATCTTGAGTAATTTTGTATTGTCTGCAAACTATGCCACCTCACTGTTTAACCCCTTTTTCCATATCATTTATGAAAATGTTGAACAGCACTTGACAGTACAGATCCTTGGGGGACCCTGCTATTTACCTTTCTCCACTCTGAAAACTGACCCTTTATTTCTACCCTTTGTTTCCTATCTTTTAACCAGTTACTGATCCATGAGAGAACCTTCCCTCTTATCCCATGACTGCTTACTTTGCTTAAGAGCCTTTGGTGAGGGACATTTGCAAATGCTTTCTGTAAGTCCAAATACATTATATCCACTGGAGTACCCTTGTTCACATGTCTGACTACCTCAAAGAATTCTAATAGAATGGTGATGCATGATTTCCCTTTGCAAAGGGAAATGCAAAAGGCATACTGACACTTCCTCAACAGATCATGTTGATCCATGTGTCTTATAATTCTATTTTTTACTACAGTTTCAGCCAATTTGCCTGGTACTGAAGTTAGACTTAATGGCCTGTAATTGCCAGGATTGCTTCTAGAGTCTTTTTAAAAAAGAGGGTGTTATATTAGCTACCTTCCAGATATCTGGTACAGAGATGGATTTAAGTGATAGGTTACATACCACAATTAGTTCTGCAGTTTCATATTTGAATTCGTTCAGAACTCTTGGGTGAATACCATGTCGTCCTGGTGACATATTACTGTTTAATACTTCAATTTGTTCCTAAACCTCTTCTATTTACATCTGAATCTGGGACATTTCCTCAGATTTGTCAGCTGAATATAATGGCTCAAGTGTTGGAATCACATCCTCTGCAGTGTGGACTGATGCAAAGAATTAATTTACTTCTCTGTAATGGCCTTGTTTTCCGTGTGGGTTCCTTTAGCACTTTGCTTATCCAGTGGCCCCACTGATTATTTGGCCTGCTTCTGATGTACTTCAATTCTTTGCTGTTAGTTTTTATGTCTTTTTCTAGTTGCTTTTCACATTCATTTTTTTTTTTTTTGGCCTGCCTAATTATACCCTTACACTTGACTTGCCAGAGTTTATGCTACTTTCTATTTTCCTCAGTAGTATTTGAGTTCCAGTTGTTAAAGGATATCTGTTTGTCTTTAACTCCCTCTTTTACTCTGTTGTTTAGCCATGGTGGCTTTTTCTTTTTCTTTTTTTTGGTCTTCTTACTGTTGTCTTTGGGCGGGGGGAGCCATTATCATGGTGTTTCCATGCAGCTTGCAGGCATGTCATTCTTGTGACTGTTTCTTTTACATTCAGTTTAACTAGCTTCCTCATTTTTTGTGTAGTTCCCCTTTTTGAACTTAAAAGCTACTGTGGTGGGTTTCTTTGGTGTCTCCCCCCCCCCCACACAAGAATGTGAAATTTAATTACATTATGGTCGCTATTACTGAGTGGTTCCGCCATATTCACCTCTTGAACCAGACTGCTCATTTGTTATCCCCACAGAGTGACTGAACATGTACCATCCCCTCACAGCCCCTAGCATTGACCAGAATGCACACATGCCATCCCTACAGAGCAATTGAGTATGCACCATCCCCTCTCAGCTCCTAAGGCTGACCAGAATGTGCATGCTCTATCCCTACTGAGTGACAGATCATGTTTGCTCCAGTCCAGGCCTACCAGGGGAAAGTCAGACTTTCTCTGTACTTCCTGCTCTGGCTTGGAGCCAGGGAATGAACTAGAACAGGGAGCCTGTATCTCCTTGCTCTCAGTGACCCTCCTGCTGGCAATGAGGCAATGTGGAAGAGGAAGCCATCTGGAGTTGAATGCAGAGAGGACAAAAGCTGCGCCATGGAAGAGGAGAAAGAAGTAGATGGGGACAAGGCCTCTGGTGAAACTGGGGTGGGGAGGGAGAGCAACTGGGATGGGTGGTCAAAAAGTCTGGAACTGTGGGGAGAGAACACTGGGACTGGAAGCTAAGGGGAGATTTAACTGGTTGAGCAACAGGACTGGGACCTAGGTCTGGGACTTGGGAACACAAGGAGAATGAGATTGGAACAAGGAGCCAGGGATGGGGAGGAGACAGGAGATGGACAGAAGCAGGTTGAAGGGTTTGGGGCAGAAGCTTGAGAGGAACTGGCAAAAAGTTTTGGAGACACTCCCTTCTGGAATGGCATCTGAGTCTCAATATTCCTCTGCAATCAGGAAATATCTGTGAAACCCACTGACAAAGTGTGTGTCTCATCTCCCTCTGGTGCACATTCACATAGAGGATGGCAGCCTACTACTGCTATCTGTTGTTTCTTTAGCACAAGTGGCAGAGGTCTGTGTGGTGGATCTAACCCTGCTGATGATCCATGTGGATGTGAATATGATGCCACATCATGGAATTTCTGTTTTTTCAGTTTTTTTTTTTTAAATCCAATGAAATCACACACAAAAAGTGATATTAAAAGAATATTACTAAGGTTGCAAAGTTAGGAAATGGCAGAGTTAAGGTTGCTTCTGCAACCTTAATTTGGCCTGCTTGCTCATATGCATTATGATGCAGTCTTTACTAAGGCAACAATTTTTAGCAGTAAGGGTAATTAACCATTGGAACAACTTACCAAGAGTTGTGATGGATTTTCCATCTCTGACCATTTTTAAATCAAGATTGGAAGTTTTTCTAAAAGATCTGCTCTAGGAATTCCTTTGGGGGTAGTTTCTATGGTCTATGTTATACTGGAGGTCAGACTAGATTATCTCAATGGTCCCGTCTGGCCTTGGAATCTATGAATTACATGATCACATACTATTTTTCCACAGGACTTCTGCCTCATTTAGTGCACAGCCTGGATCTGCTCTGGGGATGAATCAGTGTTATGTAGTGAAGGAGGTTGTTTGTAGGACCCCTGACTCATTTGCTGCAGAATTTGGAAGGCGTGTAGTGAATGAGGCAGGGTATTACACGAAGAGAATGAATGATCTTATTGTTAAGGAAGTTGAATGCTGCCCTGGAGAAATGAATTCTTTCCCTTCTGCCACAGAGTTCCTGCATGATGCTGGGCAAGTCATTTAAACCAAACTTTTCACAGGTGGCCACTAATGTGCATGTTCCTCATTTTTTGGGTGCCTGACTTGAGGCCCGGGGATCTGATTTGCAGAATTGCTGAGCACTCACAGCTGAAACTGAAGTAAATGGAGCTGTGTTTTTAACATACAGAGAGCTATATAATGTTAAATAGCCTAAAAAATCAGGTATATAGAATTAGGCAACCAAAATCTGTGAAAACATTTAATCTCAGTATGCTTCAGTTTCCTATCTGTAAAATGGGGATGATACCACACCCTCAATTCACAGGGGTGTTGTGAAGATCAAATAATTAGTGTTTATGAAGCAATCAGATACTATAATGAACACCATAGAAAAGTCCATGCAGAAATTCATTCTGTCTTCAGAGCAGGATTGGAATACTGTGCACTAGATAAGGTATGGGGACACACATGGAGACACACACATGGGGACACAATTTTGAATGTCTACTCATTAACTGAGCATCATCCATGTTGTGCACTGGATGAGGCAGGCGTTCTGTGGAAATATATTATATCATGTTGTCAAGGTTCCTCCCCCACTCTGAACTCTAGGGTACAGATGTGGGGACCTGCATGAAAAACCTCCTAAGCTTATCTTTACCAGCTTAGGTCAAAACTTCCCCAAGGTACAAAATATTACACCCGTTATCTTTGGAATGGCCGCTACCACCACCAAACTAATACTGGTTACTGGGGAAGAGCTGTTTGGACGCGTCTTTCCCCCCCAAAATACTTCCCAAAACCTTGCACCCCACTTCCTGGACAAGGTTTGGTAAAAAGCCTCACCAATTTGCCTAGGTGACTACAGACCCAGACCCTTGGATCTTAAGAACAATGAACAATCCTCCCAACACTTGCACCCCCCCCTCTCCTGGGAAATGTTGGATAAAAAGCCTCACCAATTTGCATAGGTGACCACAGACCCAAACCCTTGGATCTGAGAACAATGAAAAAGCATTCAGTTTTTTTACAAGAAGACTTTTAATAAAAAATAGCAGTAAATAGAAATAAAGAAATCCCCCCTGTAAAATCAGGATGGTAGATATCTTACAGGGTAATTAGATTCAAAAACATAGAGAACCCCTCTAGGCAAAACCTTAAGTTACAAAAAAGATATACAGACAGAAATAGTTATTCTATTCAGCACAATTCTTTTCTCAGCTATTTAAAGAAATCATAATCTAACACATACCTAGCTAGATTACTTACTAAAAGTTCTAAGCCTCCATTCCTGTTCTGTCCCTGGCCAAGACGACTACAGACAGACACAGACCCTTTGTTTCTCTCCCTCCTCCCAGCTTTTGAAAGTATCTTGTCTCCTCATTGGTCATTTTGGTCAGGTGCCAGCGAGGTTACCTTTAGCTTCTTAACCCTTTACAGGTGAGAGGAGCTTTCCCCTGGCCAGGAGGGATTTCAAAGGGGTTTACCCTTCCCTTTATATTTATGACACATGTAATTAAAGATTGTATCATAATGCATATGTACAAGGGGTACCTCAATTCTGGCACTTCCTAATTTTTGAGCAGTTGACTTTGCACATTTAATAATGTGGTTTGAAAGTGTGTGTGTGCGCATGTGATTGCATTTAATACTATATATATTAACTACCTACAATGAAGTTTTAGAGCTCAGATATTTTCAAAGCTGCAGCGCAAATGAATTCAGCGCAGGAGCCATACTTCTCCTGTCCACTCATTCAATATATATGTATGTATTTTGTGTGTGCATGTACATTCATACTAGGGTGGCCATTCAGGACCAGATTTACACCTAGGCACAGCATCTTCACCGACTTCCTCCCTCTTACTCACGTGGCCCTGCCTGGAGCCCTCCTTCCCCCTCCCCATTTGGCCCTGTGACCCCAGCAGCCCTGGCTCCAAGAAGGCTGCTGTGACTTTTCACTTGAGGAAAAAATGCACCCGACACCCGCATGCCAGCTGTTTGCCTCCGCCCTCCGGACCAGTCAGCCTCTGCCGGCTCAGGCTGTTCTGGCGCCACATCAGCCTCTGGTGGGCGAAAAGTAGAACTGCAGCAGATTTTCTGCAGAAAATAAATTGTGCCTCCCTCTGAGAAGAATTCCACACATGCTGCACGCGTCACCTGCAGGGGAGGGGGCACTACGTGAGGCAAGCAGTGTGTGGGGCATCTCATCAGGGGGCAGGTCAGGTCAGGAGTCTCCCTCCCTCCCTGCAGTGTAGCCAGCGGCTGCAGGGCAGCAAAATAGCCCAAAATACTGCAACTCAGAACTTAAAAAAAAAAACAAAAAACCCCGGCAACTAACAGCTAACAATAGCTCAGTTTGGCTAGAAAATCACATACTTGGCCACTGCTGCACCCCTAGAACGCCGGTGTCCCTAGGCACGTGCCTACTGTGCCTAAATGGAAAACCAGCCCTGTAGCCACTGATGTATCCCCAGAAAATCATAGAATCATAGAATATCAGGGTTGGAAGGGACCTCAGGAGGTCATCTAGTCCAACCCCCTGCTCAAAGCAGGACCGATCCCCAATTAAATCATCCCAGCCAGGGCTTTGTCAAGCCTGACCTTAAAAATATCTAAGGAAGGAGATTCCACCACCTCCCTAGGTAACGCATTCCACTGTTTCACCACCCTCCTAGTGAAAAAGTTTTTCCTAATATCCAACCTAAACTTCCCCCACTGCAACTTGAGACCATTACTCCTTGTTCTGTCATCTGCTACCACCAAGAACAGTCTAGATCCATCCTCTTTGGAACCCCCTTTCGGGTAATTGAAAGCAACTATCGAATCCCTCCTCATTCTTCTCTTCCGCAGACTAAACAATCCCAGTTCCCTCAGCCTCTCCTCATAAGTCATGTGTTCCAGTCCCCTAATCATTTTTGCTGCCCTCCGCTGGACGTTTTCCAATTTTTCCACATCCTTCTTGTAGTGTGGGGCCCAAAACTGGACACAGTACTCCAGATGAGGCCACACCAATGTCGAATAGAAGGGAACGATCACGTCCCTCGATCTGCTGGCAGTGCCCCTACTTATACATCCCAAAATGCCATGGGTGTCCTTGGCAACAACGGCACACTGTTGACTCATATTCAGCTTCTCATCCACTGTAACCCCTAGGTCCTTTTCTGCAGAACTGAAAAAATGCACCCGACACCCGCATGCCAGCATGTCCAAGCCATTCGGTCCCTAGTCTGTAGCGGTGCATGGGATTCTTCCATCCTAGGTGCAGGACTCTGCAGTTGTCCTTGTTGAACCTCATCAGATTTCTTTTGGTCCAATCCTTTAATTTGTCTAGGTCCCTCTGTATCCTATCCCTACCCTCCAGCGTGTCTAGCTCTCCTCCCAGTTTAGTGTCATCTGCAAACTTGCTGAGGGTGCAATCCACACCATCCTCCAGAACATTAATGAAGATATTGAACAAAACTGGCCCCAGGACCGACCTTTGGGGCACTCCACTTGATTCCGGCTGCCAACTAGACATGGAGCCATTGATCACTACCCATTGAGCCCAACAATCTAGCCAGCTTTCTATCCACCTTATAGTCCATTCATCCAGCCCATACTTCCTTAACTTGCTGGCAAGAATACTGTGGGAGACCGTGTCAAAAGCTTTGCTAAAGTCAAGGAACAACACATCCACTGCTTTCCCCTCATCCACAGAGCCAGTTATCTCGTCATAGAAGGCAATTGGATTAGTCAGGCATGACTTGCCCTTGGTGAATCCATGATGACTGTTCCTGATCACTTTCCTCTCCCCTAAGTGCTTCAGAATTGATTCCTTGAGGACCTGCACCATGATTTTTCCAGGGACTGAGGTGAGGCTGACTGGCCTGTAGTTCCCAGGATCCTCCTTCTTCCCTTTTTTAAAGATGGGCACTACATTAGCCTTTTTCCAGTTGTCCGGGACCTCCCCCGATCGCCGTGAGTTTTTAAAGATAATGGCCAATGGCTCTGCAATCACATCCACCAACTCCTTTAGCACTCTTGGATGCAGCGCATCCGGTCCCATGGACTGTCCAGCTTTTCTAAATAGTCCCGAACCACTTCTTTCTCCACAGAGGACTGGTCACCTCCTCCCCATGCTGTGCTGCCCAGTGCAGGAGTCTGGGAGCTGACCTTGTTCGTGAAAACAGAGGCAAAAAAAGCATTGAGTACATTAGCTTTTTCCACATCCTCTGTCTCTAGGTTGCCTCCCTCATTCAGTAAGGGGCCCAGACTTTCCTTGACTTTCTTCTTGTTGCTAACATACCTGAAGAAACCCTTCTTGTTACTCTTAAGATCTCTTGCTAGCTGCACCTCCAAGTGTGATTTGGCCTTCCTGATTTCACTCCTGCATGCTCGAGCAATATTTTTATCCTCTTCCCTGGTCATTTGTCCAGTCTTCCACTTCTTGTAAGTTTCTTTTTTGTGTTTAAGATCAGCAAGGATTTCACTGTGAAGCCAAGCTGGTCACCTGCCATATTTACTGTTCTTTCTACACATCGGGATGGTTTGTCCCTGTAACCTCAATAAGGATTCTTTAAAATACAGCCAGCTCTCCTGGACTTCTTTCCCCCTCATGTTATTCTCCCAGGGGATCCCGCCCATCAGTTCCCTGAGGGAGTCAAAGTCTGCTTTTCTGAAGTCCAGGGTCCATATTCTGCTGCTCTCCTTTCTTTCTTGTGTCAGGATCTTGAACTCGACCATCTCATAGTCACTGCCTCCCATCCACTTTTGCTTCCCCTACTAATTCTTCCCGGTTTGTGAGCAGCAGGTCAAGAAGAGCTCTGCCCTTAGTGGGTTCCTCCAGCACGTGCACCAGGAAATTGTCCCCTAAACTTTCCAAAAACTTCCTGGATTGTCTGTGCACCACTGTATTGCTCTCCCAGCAGATATCAGAGTCGTTGAAGTCTCCCACGAGAACCAGGGCGTGCGATCTAGTAACTTCTGCGAGTTGCCGGAAGAAAGCCTCGTCCACCTCATCCCCCTGGTCCGGTGGTCTATAGCAGACTCCCACCACGACATCATCCTTGTTGCTCGCATGTCTAAACTTAATTCAGAGACTCTCAGGTTTTTCTGCAGTTGCATACCGGAGCTCTAACCAGTCATACTGCTCCCTTACATACAGTGCAACTCCCCCACCTTTTCTGCCCTGCCTGTCCTTCCTGAACAGTTTATATCCATCCATGACAGTACTCCAGTCATATGAGTTATCCCCCCAAGTCTCTGTTATTCCAATCACATCATAATTCCTTGACTGTGCCAGGACTTCCAGTTCTCTCTGCTTGTTTCCCAGGCTTCTTGCATTTGTGTATAGGCACTTGAGGTAACTTGCTGTTTGTCCTGCTTTCTTAGTATGAGGCAGGAGCCCTCCCCTCTCGCACTCTTCTGCTCGTGCTTCCTCCCAGTTTCCCACGTCCCCACTTACCTCAAGGCTTTGATAATAGGGCTTTGGGATACCGGGAGGAAGCATGAGCAGGAGAGCGCGAGACATTCCAGAACAGTGTGGGCCCATCATGGCCTGTGTAACCCCAACCCTGCCAGCGTGACATGCAAGGTAATGTCAGCGGGGGAGGAGCAGCGCATTCTGTAAAATGGCATCCTCCAGGATGATACTGGACAAAACCATGCCCAGTACTGAACAGGGACAAACCTTTCCAAAACTAGAACTGTCTGGCTTAAAACCAGATGTATGGCCTGCCTAACACATACTCATATTTGTGGGCATGCACACACACGCTCTCACACTCACACACAGAGTTAACTTCTGTCCGTAAATCAGGAAAGCACTTAGGATGTTTCCATGCTTAAGCACTTCTGTGAAACATGGTTTAGTTAATGATCTTGAAATTGCCAAAGATCTAAGGGTTAATATTTAGGCAATACAGTTCTGTGTGTTGCAATGAAAGGTGTTATAGAAATGTAAAATATTATTAAGAAATTATTTGCTTTCTAAAACATTAGGAAAAACCACTGTCCACTGAATAATTGCCTTCAACTGCTTAGGCCTAGTTGTTGGCAAAATAATAGTTAAATTCTCACAAAAACTCTGGTGTTTATAAATCAATACCAGCTGTTCCTGTTTATATAATACTTTGTAAAAATAAAAGAATAAAAAAAATTGATTTGACAATGTATGCCAAGTTTCAGTCCACTGCAAATATAAAACAGACAACATATTAAACTACAAAATGTGGGGTTTATCCCAGAAATTCCAGTCGACTTAATTGGACTTGTGATAATGAAGTTGATAATGATGAATCAACCCCCACCCCACAACCTAGCAACACGGGTACCTGTGCAAACAGATTTCTAAAGCCAGGTGGTAAGAATTTCCTTTTTGCTGTTCCTCTGACAATAAAGAAAGTGCGGACCATCGCATATACAGCACGTGTCTAGCATTAAGTGCTGTAAGGCTCTAATGTGCCTTTTAAAGGGCTAAATTCTACTTTATGTTACACCAGAGTAAAATCTGGAGTGCTTCCTTTGAAGTTGGTGCATTTTACTTCAGTGTAATTGGGAGCAGAATTTAGTCCCATAATATCTTTTGTGGGACTCTTTCTACTTAAATATTACTCCTTGCAGCATTAAATTGTGGGGTTGGGTTTTTCTAGCTTCAAATGGCATTTGTCACTGAAGGCTGGAATTAGTCAAGCTATTCTTTATGAACAATTTATTTGCTGGACTTCCTCTTCATGACTTTTATGAAATTGCTGTCCGAAATTGTTTGAATAATCGCTATGAACATATCTCACTATGGATTATTCATCAACTATTTGTAGCAAGTGTTCCATTCATTATTCAATATTCAGTTTGCTGCTCGTGGTTGTGATTGGTCACCTATGTCACATGGTGGTTTTTTTACTCCCTACTGCATGGTCTAACCTTTTATAAATGACCTGTGTCTCCCCTGGAAACAAATTTAATTTAATAAATTAATTTTTGTTTTGTGATTTAAATTAATCCTTGCTACAGGCCTCAGATCCACTGTTCAGACCATTTGCATGAGCAAAACTTTGATTGAAAAAATCTGCATAAACAGGCAGAATCCAAACCAGGTTTGTAATTTGGCAAACCATTTGCAGGCAGATTTTTATATTATTCAGCCAACTCTGCTGTAAGGCATTGTACTGGAAACAGCCATCTAGTGGTGATGGATTCCTAGTACAGTGGTGGTGAAAGAAGTGGAATACCTGAGGAGTGGAATGTGTTGTCTAGTTCCAAATTCTGTATGCTTTGCTTTTGTAGCATTGTTCTCACAACATTTATTGTTTAAAAGGTTTCATGTGTTGCCATATAATGTGTAGCAGTCTCTGTGTAGAAAAGGTCTCCTGTCCATTGTGGAAAGGGGAAATCATTTTTTGCTTAGGAATGGAGAAAAACACTGTACAGACAACATTCATGTTAATGTAGTTTCGTATGCAATTCTTTCTGAACACCTAGAACAGAGAGACACAAAACTGTGAAATCTCTCGTAACTTTCCAGTTTGGAAATTTTCTGGGGCACACTTGCATGCCGTTTCAGTGGTGGAAACCACTAAATAGTGCATGTTATTTTGGAATGCTATTCTTAGCATATTTATTTACTCCTTGGCAGACTCCTAGTCAGGAGGGGATAAATCTGGCCCTAGTGATAAGTTTTAACAACTGCATGTTTATGCATCAGTAGGTATCGGGAGTTCAGTAATAAAAATCTGTCAGTTTGTATTACTTGTCTGTAGCTTTTCTGTCAAAGCATGAAGAAAAGGGAACTTGCCACCTTTCTTCCTCTAATGGTGGGTAGTCTGTCATTTAATTAGATAAAACAAGTGGATCTTTTTTTACTGTGGTTCCCCCAGAAATTTTTCACAGGTTACGCACATTGGAGGAGAGGGGTCTTTTCACCTTGGCCCCTACACCTTCACCTTGGCTCCACACTCTGGCACCCCCATCCACTTCGCACCCCCATCTCATGCCAGCATCTAACCCTCCCACCTGTCCCCCCATACCTTTCTGGATGAGGACCTCACTATCGGGCACGTAGCCTACATAATGGCAGAACTGCCAGAGCCCAGATATGGTGTAGTTCAAGTGGAAGCCATAGTATGAAACCAGGGCTGTGGTGATGGCGGCCAGGGCAGGGGCCAACAGCTATCCGGGCAGCGAGGCCTGCAGGGGCCGGGCGTGGAGCATTGGGAGTGGGCGTGGACATGTAGCCAGGCATGTCGCTGTGCTTGTGGCTGAAGCTATGCATCTATCTCATACCAGGAGTTGGTGCCAATGGCCACGCAAGGGCAGGCGGACATGGGGGCAGGGAGCAGCAAGTGACTGGGAACTGGGCAGGAGCACTTCCCTGGCAGCCAAGCTGGGTTGCCGCCCTATGTTGCCTGGGCGTGGGGAGAGGCACACATAACAGGGGAGGGGGTCTCTTACCTTCCATGAGCTCATAGAGGGCCGCTTCTCCTTGAAGGGGCAGCTGCAGCTGCAGCTGTCTGGGGTCAGGCTAGGCTCCTCTCTGTGTTGTGTCCTCCTCCTGCCCAGGGATAGCAACAACACGAATTTGAGGAGCGCACCCTGATACGCACCCTGGATAATATGCGTACGACTGCAGGCACCACTGTTTTACTATACAGATGTAAATAGCTAAAGCCACTGCTCACATCCTTGAATATAAAGCAATATAATGTTAATAAGTGTAGGGGACAGGTCATAGATGGGATCGAAAAAAGGCTTTAAGGTTTTCTAAATATTTGCTCCATTACTGAGTAAGAGGTGCAGCTCTGTTTCCTCAAGACAATGGAGGTAGTATGCTAAACACATCTGTCTTCCAGTTTCTTAATAAACAATTCTGAACAGCTGTGTCCCCAAAGTGAACCTCTTTGGACATTAATTATTTGTTAATATTTTTAAATCGTGTACAGCAGAGGAAGGGTGGAACATGCATCTCCTTTAATGAATTTAGACCACTATCTGTCAATACCAACATTCAAATAGAAATATGCTTGGAAAAGAGACAATAATATCAAAGAGATAACCATGACCTCACCTGCTCTAAGTGAAAGATTTGCACTCTATTTAATGTGTCATCAGTGAGGAAGCTTCCAGTATTTCACAAATACTCTCTCAGTGGGCTTGGAAACGAACTTGTACAATTTAAAATGGAAAGCTATTTAATATTACCATCTCCAAGCATTCAAAAACCAGGAGTCAGGCTCTGAAAAATCATGAGATTGGCTTAAAATCACAATTTTTTTTTAAATAATGTTTTTTATTTCATGTGCTGATTTTTTTTTAACATGCACTTGGGTCACATTTTTCAAGCTTTTCTCTGAAACCAGAGAACACTAGCAAGGTAAAACTCCTGCACTTGCTAGAGTACTAGGGTATCTTTAATACTCATCTGAAAAAGACAGGACCTTTGCTTTCAAATTAATTTCTGAAATACCAAATAGGAAACAAAATGACACAGTGCGCAATTTACCAACATGGATAAAGGGTCGAGTTGCCTTGAACCTGAACTGAGCCTGTGGTTCTAGGAGACTGAGCATTCCAAACATAAAGCTAGAAGTGGCAACCCATCTCCTTCAGTACAACTACTCCAGGAACAGAAGATTATATTGGCGCATCTGACCTGTGATGTAGATTTTAGATCAGAATGGACATCCCAAACCCTTTAAATCATAGGCCTGGCTGGAAAGACATGTTTCCTTTTTTGTAAGCATTGTGTATAGTAACCTTCTCAGAGGCTCCAGAAGTAGATATTTTTGTGGTAGCAGTAGTCAAAATGAGTGTCCGATCTCTGTTTGTCTCTTAAGCTTATTTCACTTTGGGGTAAATTACTCCCTAAGTTTTGCTCTCTGACAGGATTGAGGCCACAAGTTTTGACCTCTTTGCATTTGCAAAAATAGTCAATTCAGACACAGAGGTGGCAGTTGGGGATTCATTAGGATTGATAGAGAAGCTTAGTGTTTCAAGTAGGAAACTTAGATTCTTAGAGACATGGTTACTTCATACAGTACCACTTTGTCACCTTACATTTCTTGAGAGACATTTAGTATGCCTATGTTTATTATCATAGGAACATTATGCAATATCATGTGTCCTTTAAGTTTTGCAAGACGCTGTAGTTGTCCTACCTCTGATAGTCCAATAGATTTAAATCTTTCCATATGACATTCTTGATTGTGATTTAGGTCCTGTATAACTTAGAGAACAACTCTCTTTTCATGTCTGATCCCAGCAAATGAGATCAGCTTTGGTGTTTGAGATGACAGTGCACAGAATTGTATGCCTGGGGCAGGTTGCTAATGTATCCCTCTTCGAACATTATCAGTGTCTTTTTGTGGTTTCTATGCATTTCTCAGTGGACAGTCACACATAAACCTCTCCGCTGGTACTAATTATTATGTATCCTTGGAGACTTGCGAGAGGCAAAGGGATGAATGAGCATGAAGACTATACTGATAGCTTAATCCTACTGGTGGTCCCTCCAGGTCAGGATGCCTGCACATTGTCAGGGCAATACAGAGAAATTTGCCATGATTCCAAACTTGTTTTGTGGACACATAGAGACAGCAGGATAGGGGTCCAAATGTGCTACTGTAGACTTTTTTCAGAGGGATAATCAGTTCAGAAGGAGCATCAGTCAGCCCAAATCTTAATCCATCCGCACATTGGATATACACAAATAACACAAATATGTAGGGACAAAATTAGAAAGGCCAAGGCACAAAACGAGATCAAACTAGCTAGAGACATAAAGGATAACAAGAAAACATCCTACAAATACATTAGAAGCAAGAAGATGACCAAGGACAGGGTAGTCCCATTACTCAATTGTGGGGGGGGGGGGCTGCGAAATAACAACAGAAAATGTGGAAATGGCAGAGGTACTTAATGACTTCTTTGTTTCGGTTTTCACCAAGCAGGTTAGTGGTGAATGGACGTCTAACATAGTGAATACCTATGAAAATGAGGTAGGATCAGAGGCTAAATTAGGGAAAGAACAAGTTAAAAATTATTTAGACAAGTTAGATGTCTTCAGATCATCAGGGCCTGATGAAATGCATCCTAAAATACTCAAGGAGCTGACTGAGGAGATATCTGAGCCATTAGCATTTGTCAAGGTTCCTCCCCCACTCTGAACTCTAGGGTACAGATGTGGGGACCTGCATGAAAAAACCTCCTAAGCTTATCTTTACCAGCTTAGGTCAAAACTTCCCCAAAGTACAAAATATTCCCCCCGTTGTCCTTGGACTGGCCGCTACCACCACCAAACTAATACTGGTTACTGGGGAAGAGCTGTTTGGACGCGTCTTTCCCCCCAAAATACTTCCCAAAACCCTGCACCCCACTTCCTGGACAAGGTTTGGTAAAAAGCCTCACCAATTTGCCTAGGTGACTACAGACCCAGACCCTTGGATCTTAAGAACAATGAACAATCCTCCCAACACTTGCACCCCCCCTTTCCTGGGAAATGTTGGATAAAAAGCCTCACCAATTTGCATAGGTGACCACAGACCCAAACCCTTGGATCTGAGAACAATGAAAAAGCATTCAGTTTTTTACAAGAAGACTTTTAATAAAAAATAGAAGTAAATAGAAATAAAGAAATCCCCCCTGTAAAATCAGGATGGTAGATACCTTACAGGGTAATTAGATTCAAAAACATAGAGAACCCCTCTAGGCAAAACCTTAAGTTACAAAAAAGATACACAGACAGAAATAGTTATTCTATTCAGCACAATTCTTTTCTCAGCCATTTAAAGAAATCATAATCTAACACATACCTAGCTAGATTACTTACTAAAAGTTCTAAGACTCCATTCCTGTTCTGTCCCTGGCAAGAGCAGCATACAGACAGACACAGACCCTTTGTTTCTCTCCCTCCTCCCAGCTTTTGAAAGTGTCTTGTCTCCTCATTGGTCATTTTGGTCAGGTGCCAGCGAGGTTACCTTTAGCTTCTTAACCCTTTACAGGTGAGAGGAGCTTTCCCCTGGCCAGGAGGGATTTCAAAGGGGTTTACCCTTCCCTTTATATTTATGACAGCATTTATCTTTGAAAAGTCATGGAAGATGGGAGAGATTCCAGAAGACTGGAAAAGGGCAAATATAATATCCATCTATAAAAAGAGAAATAAGGACAACCCGGGGAATTACAGACCAGTCAGCTAAACTTCTGTACTAGGAAAGATAATGGAGCAAATAATTAAGCAACCAATTTGCAAACGTCTAGAAGATAATAAGGTGATAAGTAACAGCATGGATTTGTCAAGTACAAATTGTGTCAAACCAAACTGATAGCGTTCTTTAACAGGGTAACAAGCCTTGTGGATAGAGAGGGCCATTTCCAGCATTTCCAGGGTGAGAAAACCTGGATTTGTGCTGGAAATGGCCCACCTGATGATCACTTTAGATAAGCTATTACCAGCAGGACAGTGGGGTGGGAGGAGGTATTGTTTCATATTCTCTGTGTATATATAAAGTCTGCTGCAGTTTCCACAGTATGCATCTGATGAAGTGAGCTGTAGCTCACGAAAGCTCATGCTCAAATAAATTGGTTAGTCTCTAAGGTGCCACAAGTACTCCTTTTCTTGTTCCCAGAGTGTAGTTATCAGTGGTTCACAGTCATACTGGAAGGGCATAACGAGTGGGGTCCCACAGGGATCAGTTCTGGGTCCAGTTCTGTTCAATATCTTCATCAATTATTTAGATAATGGCATAGAGAGTACACTTATAAAGTTTCCGGGTGATACCAAACTCGGAGTGGTTGCAAGTGCTTTGGAGGATAGGAATGAAATTCAAAATGATCTGGACAAACTGGAGAAATGGTCTGAAGTAATTAGGATGAAATTCAGTAAGGACGAATGCAAAGTATTCTGCTTAGGAAGGATCAGTTGCACACATACAAAATGGGAAATGACTGCCTACGAAGGAGTACTTCAGAAAGGGATCTGAGGGTCATAGTGCATCACAAGCTAAATATGAGTCAACAATGTAACACTGTTGCAAAAAAAGCGAACATCGTTCTGGGATGTATTAGCAGGAGTGTTGTAAGCAAGACCTGAAAAGTAATTCTTCCGCTCTACTCTGCACTGATTAAGCCTCAGTTGGAGTATTGTGTCCAGTTCTGGGTGCCACATTTCAGGAAAGATGTGGACAAATTGGAGAAAGTCCAGAGAAGAGCAACAAAAATGATTAAAGGTCTAGAAAACATGACCTGTGAGGGAAGATTGAAAAAACTGGGTTTGTTTAGTCTGGAGAAGAGAAGACTGAGAGGGGACATGATGACAGTTTTCAAGTACATAAAAGGTTGTTCCAAGGAGGAGGGAGAAAAATTGTTCTTCTTAACCTCTGAGGATAGGACAAGAAGCAATGGGCTTAAATTGCAGCCAGGGTGGTTTAGGTTGGACATTAGGGAAAGCTTCCTAACTGTCAGGGTGGTTAAGCATTGGAATAAAATGCCTAGGGAGGTTGTGGAATCTCCATCATTGAAGATTTTTAAGAGCAAGTTAGACAAACAGCTGTCAGGGATGGTCTAGAAAGATAAAACTTAGTCCTGCCATGAGTGCAGGGGACTGGACTAAATGACTTCTCGAGATCCCTTCCAGTCCTATGGTTCTATGATTGAACCTTACTGAATTAGAAAGTTTTTGAAAGTTTGGTTTATTACCTGCCTACCTAATACACAATGTGATCAGCCCTCAATAGACACCTTTGTCATTCCTTATATCCCACTAAATTTATGGTGTAGTCTGAGCAGTGCTTCTTACTGTTTTCAAGCTTCACATGTTGCAGAGGTTATAATAGTTCACAGGTTCACATTAATTCCGGAGTGCATCAGGTCAGGTAGACCCTAATATATGATTTTAGGATAGCAGCTAACCTGAGCCTAGCAGGTAGTGCCAGACCAGCTGGAATATCTGCAAAAGGTAGAGTGATGTGTGTGTGTGTGTGTGTGTGTGTATGTGTAGGCTCTTTGATATCAGAGACAAGTCTGAAAAGAGGAGGGAAGCAAGTTGAGTTGTGGAGAACAAGAGTTACTTGATGCCGGTCAGGGAGAGGATTCTCTAGGTCTAATTTCGCTATTTGACAGGTTGCAGAGTGGTAGCTGTGTTAGTCTGTATCAGCAAAAACAACGAGGAGTGCCACAAGGACTCTTCACTATTTGAGGATCAGATTGGGGGTCAAGTGGAGAGTTGGTTGGGGAGGAATTGGTTTTGAGGAAGATGGCATCCCAAAAGTTCTGAAGGAACATCATCCAACTTTTGAAGGAACTTCCAAACCTTTTGACGTTTTTCAGGGCCACATACACATTCTTTGCAGAATTGCAACGCATGGTACTGCTACTAAATCATTTTGATTCTATTCAAATAATAATAATAATTAGTATTATTATTTAATCTTTTTATTACCATAGTGCCCAGGAGTCCCAGTCATGGAGCCGGACCCCATTATGCCAGTATAAGTACAGAATAAAAAGACATTCCTAGCCCCAGAGAGCTTGCAATATAAATGCATGGAGAGCTAGTGTGTGGCAAGCAAGGGTGTGAATCTACAGCCTGGAGTGTGTAGGCACTAACTGGCTATGTGGACCCTGCTACCATGCATTAGAAGTTCCACAGTGTTTCAAACCGCAGTACGTCAAAGTGCACTACCAAACTTTTAGTGGGCAGCAGCAGGATCCGTATAGTCTGTTAGTGCACAGCAGGCTGGTGCACTGTAAATTTACACCCCAGTTTGCTATGCAGTAATTTATCATATACAAGAGACAACAGGTGGCTACAGACAGACCCGATGGGGGATTACAAGGAAACAATGAGACTGTATTCGTTATCATGATAGGCAGTGGTCTCAGCACAGCAGCTGCCCAACTGTTGTCAAGTTTTTTGTAGGTGTCCTTGTAACAGCATTTTAAGGAGGGTTTTGAAGTTGGATAATGAGGTAGTTTTGTGGATGTTTATGGTGAGTTCCTCCCAAGCGCGAGGGGCAGCATGGAAGAAAGCACAAAGGGCTTGGCTGAAAATGTAACAAGTTGGCAGTGGAGGGCTGGTGTTATTGTCTGGGTGGAGCTGGGAGTTAGCATCTCAATAGTAAATAAGAAATGAGCTGTAGGTTGGGGATAGGTCGTGAAATACCTTGAAAGTGAAGAAAGTAGTGAAGTTTGCTGTGATAGAGATGGGAGAGCCAGCGAAGGGATGCAAAGAGAGAAGTGACACGCTTTAAGCGATGGGCTAGGAAAATGGTCTTTGCAGCAGCAGTCTGAGTGGATATGAGCAGCACAAGATTATATTTGTCAAGGCTAGAGAAAAATGTTGCAGCAGTCGAGATGCAAGATGGTAAGAGCCTGGATGGGAGTGTTAGAGGCGTGAGTTGATAGGAAGAGTCGTATTTTAGAGATGTTACGCAGAAAGAATCTGCAAGATTTAGACATAGCCTAGATGTGATGACGTAGCGGGAGGTCCAAGTACATTCAAAGAAAAAAATGACTAATGAAACACGGTGTGTAGAAATATGGTAACATTTCATAATAGGGTATTGCTGTGGTGTCTCTAAGTGCTTAATATACTTTAAGTATGTGCAAAGGAATTTAAAAAGCATTAGAAAGCTGGGGTGGCCAAATACAATGCATCAAAAGTAAAGAAATCTTAAGCCATTGGGCTTTACTGCTGATCTAACTGTCACACAATCTAAAGCAGTAAGTCTGCAGTTCACAAGAGGCTACTGCTGTGATGTTTAAAATTTCATTAGATGTTCATGGGCCCATAGGTGAGGCCCCACTGGATTATCAAATATAACATACAGAATTATTTTTTAAAAGTGATTGAACTCTTGCCTCCTGTGATCCTTCCAGTGGATCATATTAGGTTTCAGCAGCAACGATGAGCTTACTGGGTGCTTTTCCTGACATTACATAGTTCACACTTGGCCTTGCTTACTTTGTTAAAATTTAGATTTATACATTTTTTCATGTTCTCGCAGTAGGGCCATTAGTAATTAGACATTTTTAGCAAATAACGGCTCACATTGCCACTAGTTGAGTGACAACCAATGAAATCTTACAAGGAGTTTTATACCTTTTGGTGGTAGTGTTACTGATAAGTGGCCACTTGGTAGGTGAGAGCTTTGTTTGTCTAGGGTTTTAGCATAATCATTGAATCCCAGCTTTCTCTAATTGCTTCTGTGGCAGCCAAACTCAGTTGGATGGGATTCTATAGCAAACGGAATTCTATCACATTCAATATCGGTGTTTGCTTTATTAAATAACATTTCTCGGAGGACTTGCTTAGACTTTTTCAGAGTTTTTAATTTGTTACAATATGTACTAGCTGCCTTCTGTGAAGGAATTGTTCTCCAAACGGCATTCTCTTTATTGCTACTGGTGCCTTTTTACTTTCATTGAGGATGACAAGATAAGATATCCAGTTTAAAAGAAAACTGTACTGACTTTGCTTAGTGCAGACAGAATTTTAAAATAAAGCATTTCTTACTATGCATAAATCTCACTATTCTTTGAAATGAAAATTTAAATTTAACAAACAATAAAAAGTAAGTTAATAATTCAAACAAACAACTTTGTGATCACACCTCTGGCTTTCCCCATGTGTCCTGCCTTCTCTAGATCTCTGCTTTAGATATGAAGCCTTTCAGAGCAAGGACTCTCTTATGTTTTTGTTGTTGTTGTTTAGTTTCCAGCACATACTTGGCAATTAGCTAATAATATTATTATTATTAATAATAACAATAATAATAGCTATAAAAAGGTTTTGGTGGTAAGTGGTTTTCCTGTTGGTAACAACCTTTCTAAAGATCTTTAACAGGAAGTTCAGGAATGCCTACTTTAACCAAAACTTTATAAATACAAGTGACAGCTCGTATATGTTAGCTACTGTTCATTAATGCTTTCCACCATGTACAATTTCTGAACGGTGTGCCAAGCCAAATGGGTACCACTTTCTTATGCATATCTCTCCCTTCCTGCCCCCTCACTCCCCACAAAATGTATTTGCGCTTTTGTAAGCTTAACTCCGAACTGTTATTTTTTATAACACAGACATGACTGTAATATGCTTTTCAGTTTTGGATGTGCACATTGAGGGTGATGATAGCATTGTAGAATTGAAAGGGAATGTGTCTGTGTGCTTTATGGCTGAGTGTAGTGATGGTAATGGACTAATGCTTGAAGAATGATATTGTTTGATGTGACTGTTGGCTTGACATACGATTTCCTTGCTGTTTAGTGAGGGACTATACTTGAAAAACCCCATCTCTTCAAGTTACTATGATTTTTTTCTTGGGAATTTCCTAGTTTTTAAAAAGAGTATGTACAGTATGTAGGAGGCGTAGGGGCCTGGAACTGGTGAAAGGGACTAGCTAGGGAATGGGGCCGAGGAGCCAAACAGTCAGAGCTCCTTCATTAAAATGTTTCACACTGGCAGTGAAACATTTAACCAATGCTCCGAGCTCTTCTATCTGCCACTCAAAGCTTTTCATGTGAAGCAGCAGGAACCTGGCAGCCTGAAGAGCTTTGAGCACCAGGAGGAGAAAATTTGAACATCATTTAAAGCTTTCTCTGCCAAGAGTGTAAAGTCTGAGAAGGGCAGATATGATTGTTTCGCCAGCTCCCCAGTTACTCTCACCCTGTTGTTGGCTTACTGGGCTCCCAAAACACTCAGCCCATCTCCCTCCGTTAATTTAAGACCTGGGTAAGCACCTACTGCCCCACCTTCAGTTTTCATCTTGTAAAATATAAGAACATCCATTTCCAGGCTGAGATTTTCAGAGCCACTTAGGGCCTTTGGATGCCCAATTCCCATTAAATTTAATGAAAAGTAGGTGTCTGGGTCCCATAAACAGTTTTTAAGATTTCAGCCTAAGTGTCTAAATTTTAATGCCTCTAACATTTTATAGCTGCAAAATTATACATATAAACTGCAAAACTACACTTATAAAAGCACAGACATATTATTGTTGCAAGTGCTGGGCACCCAGCAGCACCCCCTAACTGTGATGGCCCAAGTGTCCAGAACTTTTGAAAGTCAGACCATTTAGTCCGATTCCTAAATATCATAGCATCGTAAGAATGGAAGGGACCTCGAGAGGTCATCTAGTCCAGTCCCCTGCACTCGTGGCAGGACTACATATTATCTCGACCATCCCTGACAGGTGTTTGTCTAACCTGCTCTTTAAAATCTCCAGTGATGGAGATTCCACAACCTCCCTAGGCAATTTATTCCAGTGCTTAATCACCCTGACAGTTAGGAATTTTTTCCTAATGTCGAAGATAAACCTAAATATAGATTTAGAAGCCTATCTTTAGGCACTATTTTTTTTAAAAAAATCTTGATCATATATTTTTAATGGTAATGTTTGTTGATGAAACATCATTGCAATGTAGACAGAAATGGCTACAATTGCTAGTGTTAATAAATAAAAAATGAGCATATTAACATACATAAAATGCAGCCTGTACTTTAAATTTTGTTAAAGTCAAGAAGTGAGTCAAGAATTTGCCGACCAGAGTGGGCTGAAAAAGGTGTAACTGACCAAAATATTTTTAAAGGGGCCATTTCAAAATGATTATCTCTCATTTACAAATATGTAAATTCTCAGAAAACTCATTCTGTGCTTAAAGAGCAAGTGCTGTTTATTTGGGGGAAGATACACTATGTTATTCATCCGTAACAAAGAGATTTAATTCCTGCTTTAAGTGCAACTCTCAGCACAGCTGTAACAATGAAGCTTCTGTACCACCACCTTAATGTTTGCCTGCCTGCTCTTTCTGGAATTATATAATGCTCTTGTAAATTGTTTGGGTGATACCAAACAAACAGAGCTACAATTACATTATTAGGCAACTACATAAAATTTAAAAGTGATCACATGTTTGTCAACAGGCAGTAAGAAAAAGAAATAATTTCTGGAACTCCTCTCTCCCTGCAGTTACTGCTATAATAGAATCTCAGAAATGCTGTCTCTTTCTCTGTCTGCCTTTTTGCAGATCAAGCTTCTTTAGCATAAGGCTGGAGGGAACAATCCTATCCTGTAAGGGGGATGGGATAGATAACAATGGGTCTTTCCCATCTCTAGCGTCTTTATTTCTAAGAGGTAAGATCCCTTTTGGAAGAAAGAGGTGCCTAGGATTTTGATGCGTATTTTGCTGCGACTGGTGGGATGGACTTCAGCACTTAATGAGAAGTAAAATAATAATCTTTCATTGGTTTGATTTACAGGTCATTATTTTATTGTTTATAGGCTATAGATATACACTTGGGTCCCAGTCCAGCAAAGCACTTAACCTTGTGTTTAACTTTAAGCATGTGCTTAAGTGCTTTACTGGATCAGAGTTTTATGCAAGTTTGTTCCAAGCCCTTTTAGGCTGGCAGCTCAAGAAAACTCAGATATCATATTGCTATATGTTTCCTCACCTGAAAGCCTTTTCAATCCCTTTAATTTTGTCTAAAATAATCTCAACTCTTCACTATTAAGTTTCTCAGCTTGCTACAATCCTGGGAGTTTGCGTATTATATAACTATCAATAAGCTGGAACATAGGTTTTGCCATACAGGATCAGGCCAGTGGTTTGTCCAGTCCAGTATCCTGTTTATACTTTGGATAATACAGTTGCTTTAGGGGGAGATGCAAGAAATCCTGTAGTGGGCAATTATAGAATAACCTGCACATAGGGACAGTTTTTTCCTAACTCTAAAGTTAGTGCTTAGATCATGCTCTGAAAATGGAGGGTTTATATTCCTCATAATTTTTATCCTGTCTAATGTAGTTATGCATGTTCTCATTATCTACATGAAGTCTAATCCTGTTTTAAATTCTACTAAACTCTTGGCCTCAAATGAAAAAGCTGTTTCTTACTTTTCACCACGTAGCCATTTTCTGACAAACATGCTGTTTACATTATAAGGTCTCTGGGACAGGGACCTTATCTTCACACATGTCTGCAACGTACCTGTTGCTCTGTTGGAATTATATCAAGAAATGTTGGGATTATGTCAATAATGTTGCTGGTGAGAATCCAGTGAGGTTCACAAAGACTATTTCTGCTGGTTCTCCAGCATGCAGTATTTAAATGTTGTCAGTAGCAGTAATTTAGTTTCTGTAAACCCAGCGATAATGCTATAGATGAGTGGTTCTTGTGATCACTGAATTTGAGAATATTGATTCACTCTGTTCACTAACATTGATAGACCAGGTAGTTTCTGTTTACTGAAGTTGATGGGCATAGGTTTTTTCTGCTCCACTGTGGCAGATGATATTAGGTAGCTTATACTCACTGATGGTGAGCGTAGGTCTGTTCAGTGAGATAGATGGAGTAGGTAGTTTCCATTTACTAAGATAGATGCAAGTAAACGAGGTAAAAAAGAAACTGGGTCAACATATGAGAATAAAATAAGAGAACTCCATACCAATGAAGATAATAGACAAGATAATGCACACACACTTAATATTGTATTCCATTTCTATAAACCATTCTCAAAGGCTAGGGTTATTGCATATACTAGTGCAGAGCACAGGAATGTAACCACAATTCATTTGGGCTAAGCACAAACCCAAGTCTATGATTTATCTGCAATAGTCATGGGTAAAGAGTGCTATTAAAGAAATTCTATACTGCTGTCAGGCAGGCAGAGGCCTCCTTAAGTCTGTTATAAAGAGTGCCAATATCTTTAAAGTTTCAAACAACTTTGAAGAATATAGATTTATCAAATACCATATATACCAAGTAGAGTGTGGCCAGGCCAAATGAATGCTATATGAAAGGTGGAAGAGTTCATCTCTATTAACAGCTGCAAAATGGTAATAATTTTAGCTCCTTACTGACCTGTCTGTCCGTCCACTCCGCAGGAATCCAGAAATTACCATGGAGTCGAATGGTTGAGCTAACCCTGAAGGTGCCCTATACCAGATACTTCAAAAGAAGGACAAAAAACGTCCCATAATAATTCTGGATAATTTTGCTATAGAATACCATGTGCCAATGGGAGATTCCTTTTTGACCCCAGCTTCCTCTGCCATTTTCCTTCCTTCCCTCTCCATGACCCTTCTTCATAGTTACAAAATTGCACAGAGGAATATAAATGGTGGGTTTGGATTAAATCCACGGGTGAAGTGACATACCTCATAAATTGTCAGGGTTGTGGTGTTTTTTTGTTTTTTTGCAAGAGCTATTGCATGGCATTAAACATTGCAATCTAGGTATAATTACCATAGGTAGCTAATGGGTCACCCAGAGAGTGGATACTTAAGGATTCATTTCTCTTTTGTCCACAAGCTGCACTGAAATGTAAACAATGGCAAATAATAGGTTTTGGACAAGAGATAATTTTTTTTCTTTCAGTTCTGTTATTATACTAAATCAGGTACTTTGTCTCTCTCTGCTTTTCCTGACTACTAAAGTTAGCAAACTTACAGGGTACTGTTAGGGGGCTTATTCCTTCACCCACTTACTTCCCTGGTCCTTCTCGCATGAACAGAGAGCAACAATACCCGAAGTCCAAAGGTGCAAACAATTCGATGTTTATTGGGGTGAACTTCCAGCAAGCATGATTCCAGTTTCCTTCCTTAGTGTCCTCCTTCCCAGCTCTGACACCACAGAGCCTTACACCTGTGTCCCTGTTCCCATTCCTGCCCTTAGCAAAACATTATTCCAATTTCCTTACCCCCATTCCCTGTTCCCATTTCCCCCTTTAGCAAAACATGATTGCAATTTCCTTACCCCCATTCCCTGTTCCCATCTCCCACACCCACCCACCCTTCCACCCACACCCACTCACTTCCTCACTGACTACAGATTATATAGTAAAACTTGAGTTCTGCTTAGCTATACCTTAACCAATCATTTTCCTGAAATTTAACTAACCAATCCTAACATATTGTAACATGATTATGTAACCAATTATATCCCACCACCTTAATTAGTTTACACCCAGCAAAATTAATATACAGCAGACAGGAACAATCACAGAACCAGAGAGATTATACAGACAAACAATAGCAAAGTGGGAACTATAATGACAAAACAATACAGAAGTGAGGATTTCACATCCCAGTATTGATAAATGAGTTCTTGCCAGACAGGATGCTGTTTCCTTTTACATTTTCTAGGCACTTCCCTTTCTCTGGAGGCCATAGGCATTATCAGGACAGGATTGTATTCCTAACAGCCCAATAGCACCTTCTTTCAATGTGACTAGTTTGGAATGTGAGGATGTGACCGGTCGCTTCCTAGCTTATGGCTGCCTCTGTTGCTTAGCCAAAGGCCTTAGCCTAAGCACAGGGCCACAAACTGTCACAGTAAGAGAAGGCCCTTACACCGACAGAGAGTGATTTTGATTCTTTTGTACCTCTATCACTAGCCAAGTGATAAGAATACACCTAAATTCTTAGAGTATAGGCCTTTACAGACAGGCCTGAATATCTATATCCTAACAGGTACATGGGTTTTTCCTCCTTCATTCTAAGGAGGTGTCCTACTTGAAATATATTTAGAGTTTGTCATGTTGTGCCCCACTTACGTTTAAGTAGTTAGAGGCTTGTATACATGGGAGAAATTGACCAGTGTAGCTGTAGCAGGTAGCGGAGTAATTATACTGTTATTGCTATGCTGGTATTGCTTCCCCATGTAGATACTCTATTCTGGAATAAAGAATAGCAATGTTGGTATCTCTATAATTATGCTGATCAATTTCCCCTTTAACTATACAAGCCTTTAACTGCTTAAACATAAGTGGGGCACACCATGAAATTGACATTAATCAATCTGTGCCTCTTACAGATCCTCCCTAATGTATTATTTTTCAGTCTAACAGATTTTTCTTGGACCAAAGAATAAATATCTGATTTCGCAGAGTGCCCATTTTAGAAATGAGCCACTATTGCATTGTATTATATTATGGTGTCCCTTATTGCATGTCAATGTGGCAAGATGTTATAAGAGCAATAAATCTTTTATTCTTGGTGCTTCATATCCCATGAAGGAATTACTTGTGAGAGTGGGGTCTCACTCACTTGTGTAATTCCATATATTTCAATGGAGTTACTTCTGATTCAAATCATGAGTATAGAGAATCAGGCCCTTTTTTTCTTTACATGTGAGTTAGAGGGCATTTTCTCTTTGAAATTATATCTCCATGTTCATTGGTGATGCAATTATATACTGTAGTTACAATACAGATAAAACCTGGGACTGTCTTTACTAGAAAAACTAAGATGAGTTCCAAATTGGACTGTAAACAGTGATTTAATTAATTATTAACTCAGATGAAGAAACTGATATGCTTTGGCTACCAGATAGGTTGTTGGCAAGAAACTGGAGAATATAATTGAATAGAAAACTACTTATGACAAATGCCAAGTCTTCAAATCTTTGTGCCAGTTTTACATCACTTTGTTCCAGAGTCGGCATCCAGCCATGCTAGTAAGGGAACTAAAGTAAGCAATGCCATGAAAGTAAAACTACCAATATGTGTGAAATAACAAATGGCAGTCATAAAGCTTTGTATTCTTATTGTTGAGCACTGGCTGTTTGTAGGGCTTTGATAAAATATAATGTCTGGATACGATTGCAGGAGTTTTTAATTCTCCCTGAAAGAGATCCTGTCTATAAGTCAAAAAAAAAAAGAGGCTGAAAAGCAAAAGTAGCAACAGGAGAGGTAAGGGTCAGTTTAAAAAATGAAGGCTGGTGTAAAACACCTAACAAATCATATCCAGGGAAGAAGAGAGAATGCAGGAATGATCAAATTTTCTTCTCCCTGCCAAGTCTCATCATGCATCAATGTCAACCGTTGATGCAGAATCATCTTGTAGCAGACCATGTTTTATATTTTTCCCTTTGGCTGAATCTGAGAAAGGTGTATGACGTGAAGGCCCAAGTATTAGTCTGGCAAAGTTACCAGGTATTGTTAGGACCATTGTTCTGAATAGAAGAAGGGGCTGTAACTCACTGTCAGTTATACCTTTGATTGCTGCATTATTTCAGATAAAGAAGGTCATTTAAGAGGTGCAGAAACCTTGGAGAAATGGTGGTAGGATTAAATTTGTGTGTGCTTTACCTAAAAGGGCCCTAAGAGGAAGAAAAGATCCCAAATCATCATACATGTGAACTCTTGCCTCACAGAAGCAAAGAGAAGCATACGAGATTTTCTTTTTAAAGTGACTTTTGCCTTATGTGCCCATCTCTGAGAATGGCAGAGAAGGGGATTATGGGGAAAGAAGGGAATGGAGGGTAGGCAGGGAATGTTATCATGGATTCCTGCTCTCACCCACATCTTGGCTCAGGGCAAAAGAAAGAATCATTTATTGGAAGCTCTTCTGGGCACAGACTGACTTGTATTTTGCATGCTGTGAAATATCAACCAAATTGTTGGCACCAAACAAATAATACAGTATTTATAGAGGCACTGGTGACTGTTCCATAGATAGAAAAGGAGTACTTGCGGCACCTTAGAGACTAACCAATTTATTTGAGCATGAGCTTTCGTGAGCTACAGTGAGCTGTAGCTCACGAAAGCTCATGCTCAAATAAATTGGTTAGTCTCTAAGGTGCCGCAAGTACTCCTTTTCTTTTTGCGAATACAGACTAACACGGCTGTTACTCTGAAACCTGTTCCATAGATGTAGACTGTAAGCCATATTTTGTCAAACTCCACCCTGACTTTTCATAGAAAGGTGCTATTGCTATGAAAATAATTGTGATAAAGGAGACTTTTGAAATATTTTTAAAAGTGTAGGATAAAAACTTTTCCAATGTGCAAAGATGAGTACAATGTAAAACAGAATGTTCTCAGGATTCTTTAACCACTTAAAACTTTAAAATGGAATACTCCATAAACTCCAAAGTTCAAATATAGGTATATATGTATAAACTCTTTTGCATAATATAGCTTATTATTATTTTGGTTTGGGCATAAAAAGGTTACTATCAGTCTTGGTCATAGTAGATTGGATCTTTGCCAACTACCAATTCACACAGAGATTTCATTTAAACAGAAAAATTCACAATGTACAACAGCCAAATGACCTTAACTCTGCCCTGTGTCAAAATGTAAATACTAAGTTTAACTGAACTGTATGCATTAATCATTTAGGTTTCTCTCAGATCGTTACATAAACATTCTAATATCTAAGGCTCCTAAGGAAACTAAGTAGTTATGGGATAACAGGGAAGGTCTTCATGAATCAATAGCTGGTCAAAAAGATAGGGTAGGAATAAATGGGCAGTTTTCACAATGGAGAGTGATAAACATTGGTGTCACCCTTGGATCTGTACTAGGACTTATGCTGTTAACATGTTCATTAATTATCTGAAAAAGGAGATGAACAGTGAAGTGACAAAGTTTGCAGATCATAAAAAATTAATCATGATATTTAAATCCAAAAACTGAGGAGTTAAAGGAGGATCTCATAAAACTGGTTGACTGGGTGACAAAATGGTAGATGAAATTCAACACTGATAAGTACAAAATAATGGACATTGAAAAAATAATCACAACTATACATCTATAATGAATGGGCTCTAAATTAGCTGATCTTGGAGTCATTGTGAATAGTTGTCTGAAAACTTCAGGTCAGTGGGCAGCAGTGGTCAAAAAGTCTAACAAAATGTGAGCAACAAAGATGATCAAGAGCATAGAACAGTTTCTGTACACAGAAAGACTAAAAACATTAGGGCTGTTCAATTTAGAAAAGAGATGGTTAAGAAGGGTTATTAAAGAAGTCTATAAAATCATGAATGGTAAGGAAAAAGTGAATAGAGAAGTGTTATTTACCTTTTTTCCACAATACAAAAATCCGGGGTCACCCAATTAAATTAATAGGCAGCAGGTTTAATACAAACAAGAAGAAGTACTTTTTCACACTGTGTACAATTAACCTGTGGAACTCATTGCCATAGGATGTTGTGATGGCCAAAAGTATAAACTGGGCTCAAAAAAGAGCTAGATAAGTTCATGGAGGATAGGTCCATCAATGGTTATTAGCCAAGATGGTCAGGGATGTCACTTCATGCTTGGGAAGATCCTAAATCTCTGACTGGCAGAAGCCAGGAGGAGAGACAGGAGTGGCTCTCTCTAAAATCACCTTGTTCTGTATAAACCCCCCTGAAGATCTGGTACTTACCACTGTTGGAGACAGGATGTTAGGTTAGAGGGATCATTGGTGTGACCCAGTTTCACAGTTCTTATGTTCTTACTCTGTTTCATACAAGTTTGGCTTTTCTTACAACTGTACACAAACAAAATCAAATCATTCAAATATCAATATTCTGTCTCAGATTTCCCAATAGTAACAGAGACAGACAACAACACAATTTATACCACATTGTAAAAATATTGTCCATTACAGAATATAGATAGATATAGGTAGATGTAGATAAATGTATCAATTATCAACATTAAATTGATATCAAATTAAATAGCATATAAGGGTCTGATCTAATTTCCAATTAAGTAAAAAGAGAGACTGCTACTGACTTTGGTAGAAGTTGTAGCCAGGGCCTTAAATATAGTAGGCAGAGTTAAAGTTGGGGCAAATCCAAGGGCAGAGTTGGGTTATTCGTCAATGAGAGTTTTTATGTTTCATGGTCTGCATGTGTAAATTGGGTATAAAATTGGTGTCAGAGTTTTTTTCCAAATCTTATCTTCTAACTTCCATAATTTTTAATGTTTGTCAATTTTTACAGATGTATTTAAAGGCAAATCTTTTCTTGTATTGCACTTAGAAACTTCAGCTATAGCTTTTGTGTGCGTGTTTGGGGGTGGGGGGATTCTTTCCCTTCAGAGACAATAGTTTCCTTGTGCAGAGTTAACTTGAAAGGAAGTGAGAAGGCTACATGTTGCCAAAAGAAGTGAGGACGTACATGGTATTGAAAATAGTAAGGGTCACTAAAGAATTATTGCAGGGCCAGAACTAAAATGTAAGCTCCCCAGGGCTCATACATAGGTTGGTATTTACAAAGCACATCGGTTGGTATTTACAACGCAGTTCTTCTCTGAAAATGACTATGTAAAAATGGTCCCTTTTCACAAGAGACATGCTTCCTGTGAGCATTCAGAGTCACATTTACTAGCTCTAGTGACTGCTGTTTTACAATACCTTGTACACCCCTGACACATGCACAGACAACTGAGAAGAGAGAGAGTGAACAGGATTCAGCTGCGTCATCAACAGAATTTTGTTAACTAAGGGCCATCTTGTGCCCCAGAGATCCTTAGGCAGTGTGGATCCTCTATACATGTCTCCCCTCTTTTTGGTCAAATGGAAGCAGCCATCTTTAGGCCACTATTTCCCCACACCCATGTCCTGGACCTGCAGAAGATTCTCTGCCAGACTGGTAATCTGAGAGTAGGAAGGAGGACTGGGGGGGCATGTCATTCCTTCCCCTGAAACTCTCACTTGGAGTGAGGAATAAAAAGTGAAGGTGATATAGCCTGAGGTTGTAATGACTTTGTCACAGACCTGTCCTCTGTGCTGTCGAACTCTCTTATGTAAGTCAGGAAATTGCAGGCACTGATCCCTGTAGGCCTGGTTTGAGGGAATCCCAATGATCTCCACAGTAGAAACTTGTCAGCACAGCTCTACTGGGGCCACACTTATGGGAGGAAGGGAAGAGCAACAGGTTGGTGGGGAGCTCTGCAGAAGCAAAGGACCATGTGCCTCCTGTGACATTTGGGGTTCAGATTCCCTGTTTCAGAGAGGGAGTAGGGAGCAAACCCCATTTCCATCCAATAGAATAACTAGGAGAAAACCACAGGATAACTTTGTAGATATTTTACCTCGCTGGAGAGGGGCAATTTGGCCTTAAGTTCCAGTTGCAGAGTCAGCTCCCCTGTCGAGCCATCCCCATTGCAGGCAAGAGGGAAGGCATTGTTTGGTCTGCAGACTATTACAGATGCAGGTGTGTAAGGAGAAAAGAATCCAGCTTGATTTCCAGATCTCAGAGTGAATTTGTGGGACTGTCAAGGAAAAAAATATCTTTAAAACTGAGCCCATTTGACATGGAAATCAGTGAGAGAAAATAAATGTGGAGCCCCACAATTTATGAACACTATTCAGAATTGAACCACACTTCAAAATGCAATTAACAATAGGGGTGGAGGTGATAAGAAGGAACAGTGACAGTCATGACTGAGGGACATTTTGCTTCTAGGTAAGATTTTGCTTCTAGAGAAGTTGTCTCTTCCACTGACCTAAATATTGGTTTCCGTTTGTCCTTTCATCCCCTTTGACCTATTCTTTAAGTTTATTTTAATGAAAATAGTTTTCCAAGTATTAATTTTTTTGTTACATTTGGTCCATTACTTCAGTGTTCCAGTGTGTGAGTGCGCTATGTGAAAGGGAGGTTGCCATGGTAATTTCTCATTATTGTTGAATAGAAAAATAATTACTCTGGCAAAATCCCACGTAACCTGTCAGCACATAAGTTAAAGATGCCTGGGGGAAGCCTTGACTTCAACATCCTTCTTTTTTTGTGGGGAAAGGGGGATTTTTCATCCATTTTTTTCATAATAATTATATTCATTTTCTGCAATTTGTCTGGGGATACCTCCCTTGGTTTTGTTCACCATTTGACTAAAAGTGTGGTTGGGCCCATTTGTGAGGAGGTTGGACCAGAGGATTAATCAGGGAAGTGTATCTAATTTTTTATGCAAAATGTGTATATTCCACTGGGTGGTTGGTTTTTTTTTTCTTCCTGATTTTAAGTATGCAAAAAACACCAGAAAAAGACTATGGACAATGTTCAAACTGCAATAGAAGCTGGATGTTTTTATTTATCCTTAGAGACAATCTATGATAATGTAGTTGCTACATTTTCCTAGCCTTTAGAATTAGTGGAAATGAGAGGGAATGAAACTATGTGCGGTTTGAGCTGAAGCTCTGCTCTTTTTCTTTTGCTCTTTGCTTTGTTTTATGTGTGCATTACAATTGTGTGATGCTTCCTTTTCGCCTCTCTCATTGTTGGATTTTCATTAGTAGCTGTGTTCATACTAAAATACAGAACTAACAGGAGCTTTTCCACTGCAGAACTGTAAATGTGATACGTGACTTTCCTTAACCCTCCATCCCCTTTTCAGGTACAAGAAGCATGTCCAAAAGAATTCAGTAGAATGGGGTGGCAAGCGATTGAAAGCAGTAGCCCATAATTACTGGCTGGGCACTAAACTATTATATGCACTTATGATAGCAACCCACCAGACTGCCATGAGTGAAGCCTCAGTGCTCAAAATACAGAGGGGAGCTGTTGGAAGCCCATGTGCTGTGCTGTTACGGAATATCTATCTATCTATCTATCTATTCTGTGCTTGTCACCGTGGCGCCTCAGCTAATAAATACAACAGTGTGTGCATGTGCCCACACCCATCAAAGGTACACAGCCATGCAGGAGAGAGCAGGGATCTGTCACTGACAATAGACTTCTGAAAAGTGGGGTCAGTGTTTATTTATTTTAAAATCTTGTTTCATCCTTTTTGAGAGCGGGACTGAATTATTTCTCAGGCACTCCCAAACTGCTCTGTTCCTGATTACACTGCCTCCTGTTGGTGACGCTGCTGACAGCGGGAATGAGCATTGATGAGGAACAGTGAAGAATGAAGGCTGTCAGCCAGCCAAGAAAGCTCTTTTACTATCATAACAACAACTAGAATGTTATGAAGTGCTCTGATTACTTCATTAAATGTCAACAAAAAGGAGCTGTAGAAACACAATGGAGAGCAAAGCCTATAACAGGGTTCTCAAGAAAAGAAAAGCAGGAGGAGGAGTGTCTAAAAAGACCATGTAATTATTTATCAGTTTGTATATATATAATTGATATGATATATCCATTTTTTTAACTTAAATTAGCATTTTATCCCAAGTTTTATTTGTTTACTTAGGTCAAGGTGATAAGTGCTTGCTGCCTGTGATACATAGTTTTGAGGCCATATGAGGTCTCCCCAGTGGTGCAAGTAGCATGGTACGGGATGGTACACTGTACCAGTGAGATATTTATAGAGGGTACACTGTACCGGGAAGACACAGGAGGAGCAGAACGCTGGGCGAACCCACACCGGCAGCTCCTCCAGTGTGGCTTTTCCGCCCCCAGCTCTTCCAGGCAGCTGCATCTCCTGAGTCCTGTGTGGGGTCTGTATAGCAGCCCTGTCGGAGGACAGAGCTGGGGGTGGGTATGGGGGCGGTACAGCCGCGCCAGAGGAACTGGGTGGCCCCACATTTTGCTCCTTTTTCCGCGGCAGTTCCGGAGAGCCCTGTGGTTCAGAAGTCTTTGGTGCAGTGGGAGGAGGACAGAGCCCTCCCAGGTAATGTGGAATGGATCATGAGGAGGGGTGCGGGAAAGCATGGGGACCCAGGCTGGGGATGGGGTGGGGAGGAGTCACATGATGAGTCACGTGGGGGGGGGTCACATGGGGAGGGCATGGCCCCCTTTCTGCCCCCCCGTTAGCTGCTGCAGTGTACTAGTAAGAAATGAATTCCAGTTGCACACCTGGGTCTGCATATAGCTCACCAAATTGCATCTAGCCACCCACTGGATAGACTGCTGTTGTGATTGTTGTAGAGTCGTTACAATACATGGGATTCCTGATTTATATTCCCAACTTTGCCATTGAGTCACTTCGTGAGCTTCAGCAAGTCATTTAAATCTCAGTGCCTTGGTACATCCATCCATGTTGCAGATATGCACTCCACATTTTTGGAACAAGCTGCCTACCTAGATTTTCTTTCGTTTGTGTTTGTTAAACCAAAAATAGTTTTCTTTCCGTACTCTTTTTGTCCTCAGAACATTAAGAGGATGTGCATCATTTATGCTGGTGCGTGTCAATGTGTGGCTGGGTTTAGGCAAGGATACAGTTATGTTGTAAAAAAGAAATGTTAATTGGCATCCTTGATGGATGTTTTCAGCACAGAAGCCAAGATGAAGAGAGACTGAACATAAGAACGGCCATACTGGGTCAGACCAATGGTCCGTCTAGCCCAGTATCCTGTCTCCAACAGTGACTGGTACCAGAGCTTCAAGGAGAGTACATCAAGGAGAGAGGCAATTTTGGAAAGATCCACCTCTGTCTTCCCCTCCCAGCTTCTCGCAGTCAGAGATTTAGGGTCTCCCCCAGCATGGGGTTGCATCCCTGACCATCTTGGCTAATAACCATAGGTAGAACTGTTCTCTGTGTAGTTATCTAGTTCTTTTTTGAACCCAGTCATACTTCTGGCCATCACACCATACCACAGCAGTGAGTTCCCTAGGATAATTGTACATTGTGTGAAAAAGTATTACCAGCTGCCTATTAATTTAATTGGGTGACCCCTGGTTTTTGTGTTGTGGAAAAGGGTAAATAACACTTCTCTATTCACTTTTTCCACACCTTTCATGATTTTATAGGTCTTTTTTACATTCCCCCTTAATCATCTCTTTTCTAAACTGAACAGCAGCCACCTAAATAAGGCACTTGATTTTCAAGTTCCCATTGACTTCATGAAGAACTGTGGGTGCTGAGTACCTTTGAAAATCAGAATACTTATTTAGGTGCCTAGCTATAGATTTGGATGCCCAAATTTAAGCACCTACATTTGAAAAATTTTGGTTCAATTTCGAAGATCATCAACCCAGCCTTAGTATTTTATTTGTTATATGCTGTATATTTTACCTTGTGTTAATAATTATTATATTCTAGTAGTGTAGAGCAGTGAATGTCTCAGAAAGAGGGGGAGGGGAGACTTTAAAATTCTGGTTTCATCTTCCGTGTCCTATTGAAAAGTAAAGAATTCTCCTAGCAAGTGCATTTAAATAACTAGCTGATATTTAATTAACCTATGGGACGGTCATAGTTATAATAAATGCATCTAAGTCCAATAGCTATTACATTTAGTTTCAAAATAACTTACATGTACATGCATGCTAATAATGATCACTTTACATAAGATTTCAGAATAAAGTACTGTTCCTTCTCACCCTCTAGAGCAATCATACCATATAGGTAGCACATGAAAAGAAAAAAATAATATTACAGTATATTAAGTACCAAATGATTTGTAAAAACATTTAAAGATTTAACAAAATGTGTGTAAATACTCATTTGTATGGACGACACTATGTTATTTTATATGTTTGAACAGTGCCTAGCTTAATGGAAGATCTCTCGTAATACAAAAAATAAATTATATTTTATTAATAATATATTATCTGTTTCCTTAAATCAGAACAGACCCTTACATGAGTAGATTAATTTGATTAATGACCGCATGGACATCCACCCTTCCGTGCAGACAGAGCCCAAACCAAAAATGGGATCCTTTGAATTTCTTCTTTTAAAAGAGGTTATTTTCTTTTTGCCATGTGTTAAATGAATGATCTTTCTCTTCCTAGGATAGTGACAACCTCTGGTGGGATGCCTTTGCAACTGAGTTTTTTGAAGATGATGCAACCTTAACCCTTTCATTTTGTTTGGAAGATGGACCAAAGCGATACAGTAAGAGACAAATTTATCGTTATGATTTTATGCCTTAGTTTCTGTGCATTTATTCTATAAAAGCAATACAGACCTAAGAGCTGGTGATAGTGGTATACTTGCTACAACACATGAAGCTACCATCAAGTTCCATTAACAAAATGCACTGGTTGGATTTCTTAAAGAAAGGAATTTAAGTTTTGAAATTTCTGTGTACTTCTATACTGTGAATATAAGTATGTGAATTGCAAGCTGACCTGGGCAAATAATGCAAAACATTCTGCTAATATTCACTGGAATTTTTAAATGAATTTGCTTTGTCTGTGTTTGCACTTTTTATATGTTCACTTTCCATTAACTTTCAAATGATGCAGATTTCTTGGCAAAAATATTCACAGAAAGGGATTTTTGTGGAAAATGTCAGTATTCCTGATGGAAGAGCTTCCACATTCACTCAGAGCTCAGAAAAAATACCAAGAAACAGATCCTTGGCTGGTGTAAATTGGCACCACTCCATCAACGTCATGGAGCCTTTCTGATCTATATTGGCTGAAGATCTGTCCTTGGATGTTATCTGACCAATCACAACTAAGCACGATGCTGAATTTTTAGAATACGGTCAGTCAATCCATGAATAAATTCGAGTAACAAATACATCTGACAACACTGTGATCCATTTGCCCATGTTCCACAAGGAGGAGAAAGGGCTAAAATTAATTGAACAAATTGTTTGCCGTGAATTATTCACTCTACTCTAGCACCGAGCAACACAGAGATACAGAAACATTGAAAAACTGCATTGCAAATTGTTTCAATCCATTCTGAGTGACCCTTGCTTCTCTGTGACAGCTTGTGCTCTGTGCTTAATGTTCTGAATCTTTCAAGGTTCTTATTTTTCTTGAGATTGACTGATTTTCAGTGTATCACTCACATACTTCTAATTCATTTTATCGATTATCTCAGGTATTTATTTGACAAGTATTACCTTTTTCTGAAGAAAAAATATAAGTCACTTTGAACGCACATTTTGGGATTAGTGTTGACAGAATTACAGTTTCTTGCCTTTCAAAGCGAGTGATAACTCTGTAAAGGTCCTGAAATTACAGCCTGTAGCAACATTGGTAACAGCTGATCTGTCCTGATTAAGTTGAGTCAACTTGTCAGATATCAGATTTCCTAGTTGTATTATCAGTTGAGAAGACACAGATACATCAGCCAAAAAGCAATTAATGTCCAGTTAGATCAGAGGGAGTTGTGTTTCTGGAAAACAGTGCCAAATATGAAATAATTTGTCACAGGTTAAAATATTCCTGTTGTCACAAACGCTTGATAATGGTTGTGCTATGTATAAGTGTGGGTAGCTCAGTCAGTGCTGTTGATAAATGTGATTGAAACATCAAATTACTGTGAGTACACTTCAAACCTGTCCAGTATGCACGATTTAAAAAAAAAAAAATGGTGACGTCTGAACAAACTATTGTTATTGTAGCTTTTGTTATGATGCTCCTTAACATTATGATTAAAGTTGATCATATAGAGATTTTTTCAGTACTTTTTTATTTCTGTACTTTTATTCGCAAATATTTGCATAATTCTGTCATGAAGTAATATTGATGTTTTCAGGCACTAGTCCTATTTATATTCATTGTTGCTGTAAAATCTCTTTTAAGTGTCTCCTAACCTGTCAAACAGCTAGGCCGGTGACTGTTCCCTCAATATTGTCTGGGTTCAAGAGCAACCTTCCTGGGTGGATGGAGTGTGAGTTGTCCCAGTTATGACCTCCTGAGATAGTGTAGTATATGAAGGAATGGGAGGAGATGGACAGGGTCTCTAGGCTCATAGTTTATGGCAGTTCTCTATATCTAGGAATGAAGCTTCATGTCCTGAAAAGGCCCCAGCTAGTTTAGAACAGAGCAGTTCACTTTGTCAGCAATACAAGTCATCAGGACAATTAACCACTCTTTGCAGGGACTCCCCATAGAATACAGAGTTCCATTCAAGGTCTCTTTCCTGAATGTCAAAGCCATGCATAGGATCAGTCCTTGCTACCTGAGAGACACTTTCTCTCAGGGACCATGACCTACCACAATAGCTTTATTCCCTGGGAACAACTAACTGTTAACTAATAGCAGGAGGTTCATACCACATGGGACAGAACCATCACAGCAGCTGGACCAAGAGTATGGAATTTGCTGGCAGATGAAATAAAAAATGTCTAGTGACCCCCCAGCATAGTACTGCCAATCCCAAGTGTTCAAAAATCATGACTCAGGCCCCAAAATCATGAGACTGTCTGAAAAATTATGATTTTGAAAAAAAAACCAAAACTTTTTGATTCTTTTTGCCTTCTGATTTTTAAACTTTTAGCACTCATGTTTTAAAGATTTTCTTGGCAATGGTGAGGGTTGTAAACTCACTTTTTAAAAAAATGGAAATTGAGATGTTCATTTAATCACATGACTCCAGGAGACTGAGGTTTTAAGAAAAACACCAAATTTTGTGAGACTCACAATTAAATCACTGTAGTTGAAAACATTCCTTTCTACACTGAGAAAAGTTGCTTGCCAAGATAACACTGCCTCTCTCCAGGCCTACAGCTCTAATGGTCTTGACCACAAGTTCCAGAATTCCTTTGATCTGTGCGGAAAACCAGACTTGGCTCAGAGCTGGGAGTTGAACTCTTAAAGGCCAGGCTCAACCTGTAACACAACCTCTCAGTCAGACCTGGTCTCTTCTGTCCCGCCTCATAGTCTTATAATTGTAGGTGCAAGAGCCTTAGCCTCTGTAGCTTCTTGTCTCCAGTACAGAATTCCAGGGAGATTACCATAGTCTTTCAAATCTCATTTGGAAACATATCTTTTCTCCCTTGCATATACCCCCTTAACGTCCCTATCCCTCTGCTATTATTTATTATGAACTCTATCAGTATGTTGTTGAACTGTGCGTAACATCTTGCAATTCAGTTTCAGGACAAATGTTATACAAAATAAATGTATATTGTTATGTAATAAAGGTGTGTAGGACTCCTAAGTGTATTCTGTAGACTGGCCTTTAGGCTGGAGTAAAACCGCACATTCCTGTGGCTTAGGGAGAGGAAAAGCCCCCCAGGCCAGTCAAAGAGATGTTACTTTATTTCAAACTGAAAGCACTGCACAGTGTATGCTGAATTTCACTGAACAAAGTAATTGAACAAGGAAACCTGTGAAATACATTTTACAATGTAACCAAAATCAAATTTGGTTTAATTTATTATGCCCTGTTTTACTGGGTCAAGACCACAATAGGGTTTATGCAAGACAAGAAAATTTGCAGCTTATTCTAATAAAACAGATTTTTTTCCTGGTTGTGGATAAAACATGTTCGTTTCCTGTTAAGAGCCCTGTATCCTTGTAAAAGAGTAAATACTAGACTCTGATCCGTTGTTGCCCAGGTCTTTGTTTCTCTGAGACAAAATATTTCCAGAACAGATAAGAGAAACAAGTTTGATTGACAGCCCTTAGCAGAGTCTCATCAGCTGCTGCGCTGACAGCCTGATGATGCACACTGTGCTGATGTAGTAGGAACTGACAGTTGATTGACAGCCCAAGACTGTGTAGACAGGGAAGATGAAGCATGCTCAGTAAGAATAATGTGCAGTGTTTATGCAGCACTGCAGAAAATAGGAGCTAGAAAGTTAACTCTTTCAGAGCAAAGTGACATGGCAACACATAATAGATATATCTGCCACTGTACTGGAAATCGGACATGTCTAGGTTACTGTCTAATTAGCTGAGAGCTTCGTATTTATGGGAGAAATATGTACTATAAGGAACACAGAGATTAGTTGTTACATGTATAGCTGTAACAGATTACCTAAATTACATTTATGTTGGGTAAAGAAAGACACTTCAGCGTGGCCTTATCTAAGCTTTACATTCAAAAGCTTATACCTAGAAAGTATTGTGGATTTCAGGCACTTTTTTATGAGCTTACATCATCGTACTGTATATGCCTTTGCATAACTTTACACAGTTTAGAAAGGTAGAAAAATATACTGTTTTATTAGTTTTATTGCTGTTCTAAATCTTTAGATATGTGAATATACATTTTATATTATAGCTGCTATTGTATTTTGTGGGTGAAATGTACAATGTGACTATAATATACTGTGCACATTATGCACTGTGATTCATGTACTTATTGTTTGGTGCATGAAATATGTTCTGTATTTTTCTCTTCATTCTGGATTTATCTTGGCATGTTGTAGAAGTGATTTTACAATAAAGTACTATGCAGCCAACAATGGACCAAATAGCACATGGTTTTGGTTTTAAAGTGATTAAGTAGGTACTGCCCGTGCCTTTACAAAGAATCATTTGTTTCTGTGTATTTTAGACCATATTTCAAATTATGCTCTTTGTGAATACATGAGACAAGCATATTACAAATGCTGCTGATATTTCTGAGCCACATTCCCTCTACCATTTGCCTTGTTTACACCCTGTGATGGTCTATTAATCTCTCAGACTTTGGTTGGATACTTTCTGGCAATCTAACAGCAGAGGGTTGAGATGTATTGGGTGTTTTCCTCAAACAAGATGTGTATTTTGGGACTCTGCCCCCAGGAATACACAGTGACCATCTGCCACATTTTACTCATGTGCTCAACTGTTGTCAGAAAGATTGTTATCAGATGCTGGCACTCTGTCTTTATACCCATGTTTCATAAAACTGTTATCTGACTTCTCTCACATAATTCATAGAGAAAAAAAATATATTTACCAAAAGAAACAGTTTGCCGATATTTCAAGGTATAATCTCTCTTATTCCTAGTTTTTCCTGAGAAATCCCAGTCATTAAACATGATTTGATAATTCAAGTACATTGGAATACAACATCTCTCTTGTCCCTTTTGGGTCCATTTTCATTTTCTTTTTACTAACACATTTTCTTTCCCCCTCTTCCTTTGCTTGTGGGTTAAGATATTTACTAAATTCTTCAATATTCTGCAATATGTTTTACATACGGTGTTTTGACTAGGATCCCTTAAGGCTGTGGTATCACATCCGTAAAGCAGAGTGAGAATCTCTCCATTACTTTCATTACACTTGTCCTTTGCAGTAACATTTATCAGCCAGTGGCTTTTCTGATGGGCTGTCTTTGTGCTATAGGTGGCATACATGCAATTCCCCGAATGCCCTTCCTTTTGCTGATAACCCATATCTGTTAACTCTTTTATAATTACTTACTTTTAAATGAAAGGGAGCTGTTTTTTCTGAGAAATTTTTTAAAAGACCATTTTAAGCATTTTGGGTGAACCAATGTAACACACTTCTTTCCTCTTTCATATCTTTTATAAATCTGACATTGACTTAAACTTTTGTACGCATGGGAGGGTAGGAAAATGCCAGCAGGCAAAGTATTTTAGAAATGTCTTTGCCACGCCAATATATTACACATCTAGCATCAGTCCCAGAAATTCTATCCCTGAAAGATGGCACTTCTGAAAACAGCTTCCTCGCTTTTAGGCAATTCTTTCAAAAATGGTGATTCAGCAATTGCACAGTTATTATTCATTACTTGCCTTGTATTGACACCTAGAAAGTTGACACATAGGATCGGGACCCATTCTGTTGGATGCTATACACACACATAAGAGTAAGACACAATCCCAACCCAGAAGAATTTACAGCCTAATTTAAGATAGGATACAACATGTGAGTGCAACACACCATCGGAGAGACACCAGGAGTGAAGACAAGCTTAACAATGACAGGCTCACATAGTTATGTAAGCTATTTATGAGCCTGCTCCAAAGCCCAGTGGGAAGCCTACCACGGACTTTACTGGGATTTGGGTCAGACCTTATGTCTCCAATTAGATGGTTTTCAGTCATTTCTTTCTTTTTTTTAATTAACAAAAAGAGAAAATAGTGGCAGTACCTATGTATCAGTATATTTTTTTAATACAGAAACACCAAACAGGTATTAAATATAATGAATGTAACAGGCTAAATTCTCACGTTATTTACATAATAAGAGTTGCACTCAGACACTTGAGAGTGGACCTGGTCCACACATTTTTATTTTGTGTAGGTCTAGGGTATCTGCCAGAAAGATCCATGTTTTGGCTGCAAATGGCATTACTGTATTAAATATCTGTTTATATTAGGTATTCAAGTCCTGAATAAAATATAAATATTAATGTACTTAAATATTTTTAAATAATTTTGGTCTCAAATTAGTAAGATCTATTCTTTTATAGAATCACCTTCAGCCTTTAAAATAGAACTACCGCTTACCTTTATCAAAAGATCAAACTACTTTTTGTCAATCCCTGGGGTGGCCACTTAATACAGGTTTCACTGTGTATTAATAATAATTTTCATCTATATCTTACATATCCTCAAATTGCTTACACTTGTACTAATACACATGACAAAGGACAGATGAATCAGTCCCTATAAGACATAAGATTCAGCTTGACTCTTCAACCAAAACTGAATTGTATACTTCTTAGTGTTCAAAAATATATTTTTATTCTTCTTGTCTGGTTTTTATTTTCCATCTTCGTTTGTCTGTGCTCTGTCTGGTTTTAGAAGTAGAAACACTGAATTCTGTAACAGACATAAGTAGAACCAGAGGAGGCTGGTAATCTCATTAGAGAGACTATTCTTGCTAGATTTTCATCCTGATTTCTGGACCAAAGAGATTCACATAGACACCGACCCAAACCTCTGAACCTTTTTGAGTTTTATCCAGCAATAGTATAAACAGTAATGTTTCAGGGAATTGTGATCGCCTGCAGGCTTTAAAAAATAATTCCTTCCTCTCTCTATTATAAAGCATTGTACAAATGAACAGGTGTATTGTGATATTTTCCCTGCTTCCTTTTTGAAACATCGGGTGCTGATGACTCAGAATACCAGGCTAGATGGATTTCTGATCTGTTGTGGTATGACAATTTAGATAGCAGGATGGATGTTTGAGTGTGTGTGTATCTATATCTGTATCTATCTATATCTATATCTATAGCCATTCATCCTTTAAATTGATGCTGGCAGTGCCATTACTATCCTTGGTTGTCTTCTGCATTCTATTCTATTCTATTCTACATAATTTCTTATATTGCTCTCATCACCAGAGTATCCGAGCGCCTTCCAGTAGTGTATTAAGCAATGTAACTAATATATGTCACTTATTGATCGTTCTCACATCAGGGGAAGAATTGCATGTGCAGTGGAGGGTTTGGTTTTGCTGGGGTTGGTCCTCAGTTCTGTGGGAGTTCATTGACAGTGTTGGGCCGCCCCTGAGAAAGCTCTGTCTCCTGCACAGACAAGCCTACTGTAGTTCTGCTGGGCCTGAGGACTAAAGCTGTCAACCCCAATCTGCATCCTGGATTTTTAGGAGATATCCTGGGCCCAAGCCAGGGAGCATCTTGAAAATAAGGACCAAGACTTTGAACCTGATTCTATGGGAATCCAGTGTAGGGATTGGAGGACAGGTTTGATGTGTTTGTGGTAACCTGTGTTGCTAAGGTGATAGGCTTCAGAATTCTATACCAGTTGGAGTTTCCTAAATATCGAAGGTTTCATGCCCAGGGATATTGCCTTGCTGTAACTGAGAGGTGACTAAGGTATGAATAACTGAAGCCAGGTCATCATTCACCAGGATGGGACAAAATCTCCTAGCCAATCGGGATGGTGGAATGCATTACTCATGGATGCTGCTACGTGAGAGCTTAGCATCCTTGGGGAGTTCAGGAGTACTCTTACACAACAGGTTGAATTGACCAATTGTGGGTGGGTGTTTTCAGCCAAAGGTGACTGCACTGTAGCTGCAAACTCTTTGAAATGTTTCCCTCTTTCCACTCTGTCTTGATTGGGTTCAGCTTCAACCAGCTCTTCTTCATCCATGAGCTGAGCTGATCCAAGCCTGGGGACATCTTGGTGGCAGTGGTGTGGAGAAATGTGGTGAAGGATAAGTAGAGCTTTATGTCATCTGCGTATTGCTGGCACTTGAATCCATGTGGCCTGACCAGTTCACCTAGTGGCTGCATGAATATATTGAGCATTTAATTATGTCTTTTAAAAATCCATTACTGCTTCCATTCCCTCCTAAACATTATCATATACAATCTCACATAATGCAGCTCTGGCAAATGCATAAAAATATTAGAATACTGTGTGTGCTGTGAGTCGGTTTTATTTTTGTCTTTAGTGTCCTGGGCCGATTTAATAGGTCATTACTTTTTAAGCTATTATCAATCTTATCCCTCCCATTCAGACTTTGGTTCCTTTGTGACACGGTTTGATTTACTAAAACAAGGTAAAATGAAACCACGGTTCAAGTGGTATAAACAATGGATCATGGAGCCTGCATAAGGTATTTGCATTTTTTTGGAAGCTGGTAGATCTTCAAAGTCCTGGAGACTTAAGTGCCTTCTATTGAAGTTTCTTCTTTTTTCTGTCTGTTTTCTTTAATAAAACCAAAACAAAAGCCTTAGGAAATGCATAATAACATAACTTCTCTTCAAACTGTACTTTATAGAACTAAAAAAAAAGGAAATGTATCTTTTATTGGTCCTAGGCGTAACATTGTCAAAAGCACCCAAGTGACTATCACTTAGGCACTTTTGAAAATTTTATCCCAACATCAATAAAAATGTATTAGACCATTATGATATCTCAGCTTAAATAAACATCAATAAAATATTTTAAACTGCTATAGTGTCTCTAGATTGTAGAAGGTAAATGTATATCCACATTATAGAGAAAATGGTGTACTACTTTATAGTAGTAATTTGAGAAAATATAAGTGATCATAGAATCATAGGACTGGATGGGACCTCAAGCAGTCAATTAGTCCAGTCCCCCGCACTCATGGCAGGACTAATTTATTATGTAGACCAGTGGTGGGCAACAGGCAGCCCATCAGGGTAATCCGTTGATGGGACGCAAGACAGTGTTTACATTGACTACAGGCGCGGCTGCCCACAGCTCCCAGTGGCCGCGGTTCACCATTCCCAGCCAATGGGAGCTGCGGAAAGTGGCACAGGCCTTAGGGACATGTTGGCTGCCACTAATGGGCTGTGTACAGCCCGTGGGCCACAGGTTGCCCACTATTGATCTAGACCATCCCTGATACTTGCTTGTCTAACCTGCTTTTATCATATTTCCAATGATGGAGATTTCACAACCTCCCCAGACAATTTATTCCAGTGCTTAACCACCCTGACAGTTAGGAATTTTTTCCTAATGTTCAACATAAACCTCCCTTGCTGCAATGTAAGCCCATTGCTTCTTGTCCTATCCTCAGAGGTTAAGAAGGACATTTTTTCTCCCTCCTCCTTGGAACAACCTTTTATGTACTTGAAAACTGTTATCATGTCCCCCCTCAGTCTTCTCTTTTCCAGACTAAACAAACCCAATTTTTTCAATCTTCCCTCATAGGTCATGTTTTCTAGACCTTTAATAATTTTTATAGCTCTTCTCTGGACTTTCTCCAGTTTGTTCACATCTTTCCTGAAATCTGGTGCTCAGAACTGGACACAATACTCCAGTTGAGGCCTAATCAGCGCGGAGTAGAGCGGAAGAATTACTTCTCATGTCTTGCTTAACAACACTTCTATTTATACATCCCTTGATGTTCCCTTTTTTTGCAACAGTGTTACACTGTTGACTCACATTTAGCTTGTGGTCCACTATGATCCGCAGATCCCTTTCTGCAGTACTCCTTCCTAGGCAGTCATTTCCCATTTTGTATGTGTGCAACTGATTGTTCCTTCCTAAGTGCAGTACTTTGCATTTGTCCTTATTGAATTTCATCCTGCTTACTTCAGACCATTTCTCCAGACCATTTTGAATTTTAATCTTATCCTCCAAAGCACTTGTAACCCCTCCCAGCTTGGTATAGTTGGCAAACTTTATAAGTGTTCTCTCTATGCCATTATCTAAATTATTGATGAAGATATTGAACAGAACTGAACCCAGAACTGATCCCTGTGGGACTCCACTTATTATGCCCTTCCAGCATGACTGTGAACCACAGATAACTACTCTCTGGGAACAGTTTTCCAACCAGTTATGCACCCAGCTTATAGTAGCTCCATGTAGGTTGTATTTCCCTAGTTTGTTTATGAGAAGGTCATGTGAGACGGTAACAGAAGCTTTACTAAAGTCAAGATATACCTCATCTACTGCTTCCCCTGTATCCACATACCCTACAACACAGATGATGCTGGAGGTAAAGAAAACAGGGTCCTCATGTTACATGCTCATAGAAAGGAGAGAAAGAATGAAAGGTCAATAGTTTTTAGACTTTTCTTGTTTATGTAATTTATTTATTGTAAGGTGATGAGTCAATGACTATAGTCCAGATGGAGTGCATGATTAAATTTGAAGACCTTTTCGTGCATACCGTAAGTGATAGTAAATAAAGAGAGAGGATGTACAAGACTATTATTTATGGGGCTCACGCTCAAACTACTATTTAATCCACATTATAATGAATGTATGTTTGAATACAAAAGTTCTCTGGATGTCTATCTGCGTGTTCCACTTCTAACACCCTAATTCTAAAATAAAGGGTATCACAATTATGCAGCACTCATAGTTAGTTTTTGTGAAACTGATACAACTACCCTCCAGACCATGGCATATTTCCTCATACTTGTTGATAGGAAGTGAACTATGGGTTTTGTGTGTGTGTGTGTGTGTGTGTGTGGCTTTGAATTTTCAAGCAGAAGTCGGTGGGATTTGAAAGGGACAACAATGAGTTTGAGTACCCTTTACATGCAGTTCTCAAGCAATGAATTCTGATATTAGACAAAAAGAGTTGGAAGCCTGGGGTGGAAAACGGGCATCCTTGTTAATACAGGATGCTGCTTTTCATGTACACATTAATATCCGATCTTAATATTACCCAGGAAGAAGAAAATTGCATTTTCTTCACAAGCCTTTCAAAAATGCTTGTCTTTCTATGTTTTCCCCTATGTAAAATCAAATTGCTGCTTTGATTGTTTGTCGTTGTTCTGCTTTAGAAAACTCTCCATTTGATATGTCAGGTTAGGTTAGTTATACTAGGAACAATGAGAATATAACCTCCCAGAAAGCCAATGATAATGAAAGCAAAGTTAATAATGCTTGGGCAAGTCTTACCTCATGCGCACAACATGTTGTGCCTATGCATGGTTGTGTAAAGGGGGAAAAGTGGAATAGTTTTCACAAACAAGGGATGCATAGCGTGAAACGTTTTACATAAGGATTCAGGAAAAGTTCTCTTTGAAAATACCCTAAAAGTTGGTGTTCTGTAATGCTACCTGAGAGAAGTATTTGCCCATGCAAAATTCTCTTTGAAAAGATCTATTATGCCATGTATTTGAAGTCCTACCACCATTTGTTAAAGTTAAGTGCATTTTTTAGGTTTGCTACCAAGGCATTCACAAAAGTTAAACTTTTTAGTAGATTTTCATATAATAACCAATTTTTTCAAGGTGACTGGCAATAATAGAGCTTGCAGGTTTTTCTACGTGTTTACTTTCCTGTTCAAAGACAGTCTAGGGAGGATAAATAATGTTTGATTACATATGAGTAAACCTACAATTTTACACATTGTACCTGAACACATTTTATACAAAAACTTTAATATGCAAAACTGCATTATTCTTTTTATATAAAGATAGGCCAAAATATCAGTAATTACAAAAGTTATTATTCAGGTTCATAGCAGTGCAGCAGCTATTTTTCACTCGGTTATTACCTTGTTAAAGTAATATCCAACTAGCTCTATGTCTCATTTGAGAAAATGGTCTTCTCACCAAATTGAGGCAGAACTCCAGAATTGTGCTTCAAATTTTTGGTTTGGAAGATTAACTCAGCTTCAGATTTTCTGATTAGGAGTAACCAGCATCTTCTCAAGGCTGCACTGGGTCCCTTGATGATCTCTTTGATCATGCATTCTTACTCTTAGCTCTAGGCCTATACATCAACCTATGGTATGTTTATTTGGCCATATCCAGGGCCGGCCCACAACATTTTGGCACTTGAGGCGGGCAGCTCAAATGACGACCCCATGCCCCCTCACTTGGGCCAAAACTCTGAAAGGTCTCAGTTCTGCCTTCTTCCTGTTCTACTCCTCTCATGGTACTGCTCTGCTACCTACCCCAATAAAGGAAAACTAACAACTTCAAATGCCTTGTTCAAAAATTTTAAATAACACTTAACTTTCAAACGCCTGAACAGCAAATGTAACTTTTCTTGTCTGCATAGTAAACACTGGCATTTTTATCTGTTTGAATAATCAAAGTGGTGCTTTCCCTGCTACCTTGGTTGCAAAGATTTGAACTGCTTCCTGCTGAAGGTCCACAGTCTGGGCCAGCTCATGCTCTATTGAGATGGTTGCAAGGCCAACCAGCCTCTCTTGTGTCATTGTGGAGCGTTCTCCACTGGCAACTGTTATAGGAAGTGTTAGAAGTATGTGCAGAGCAACAAAAGCATTTGGAAAGAGGGTGGTCATCTTATTTGTGCACATATATTCCAGAACAACCTTTGGAGTTGATCCTGCTGAAATGTATCCTGAAAGGGCTTTCAGTTCATCACCTAAATCACTTGCATCAATATCGCACATGTCATCATGTGTCAACACTGTCTCTAGTGCCCTGCATTGCTGGTGTGGGTCTTCTTCAGGTATAGTGAAGAGTTTTGGAATATCATACAACATCCCAAATATACTGGTGTGTTCCTTGAGCTGCATGAAACATTCTTCAACTGACTGTATTGCACAATCTAGCACCTGTTTAACAAATTCAACTTTGAATTTTGTTTGGGGTCTCTTATGGGATTATCCCATGCCTCATAATCAAAATGTCTTCTTCTTCGGTGACTCTTGTATTCTTGAATGGGTGGGAAAATAGCTTCAGTGTGAAGTTCCTCTGCCCACTTCTGTGCAGTCTTCAGAATATTTTGAAATCCCTCACGTGACCAGTAAAACTGTAGGTATGACTTTGCTTTGTCCAGTTGTTCCATTGCTCCAGATATATCAAGGTCAACACCTTGGAGTCTCTTGCTTACATTTATTTCAAACAGTATGTCATGCCACAGCACTAAGCCACACAGAAATTTCAAGTTATGTATGTTTCTCATGATTCCATTTCCCTCTGCCACTGTTCTCGCACGAACAGTTCCTGTCATAGCATTATCCTCCATAATGGCAACAATGGCATCATCTATCTTTCCAATTTGGTGTTTGATAGGCTTTATCGCCTCCACTCGACTTTCCCATCATGTGGCACTCAGTGGTTTCAGCATCAGAGAGGATGTTCCCAGATGTTGCTTCAAAATTTGCCATCAATGAGTTGATGCAGAGCAAAATACATAGATGCTTTGAATTACTTTAAAAAATTTAGCAGCCTCACTAGAAGCTGATGCTGCATCACTGACCACCAAGTTCAATGAATGAAAACTGCGAGGGACAAAAACAACTTGAGGGTTTAACTCTCGGATCCGTGTCTGCACTCCTCTGTTCTTTCCTCTCATGTTGGCACCGTTATCGTAGCCCTGACCTCTCATGTCAGCTATCCCAATTCCCGTACCTTCCAGCTTTTTAAGAAGCACATTTGTCACACCAGTTCCTGTAGTATCATCAATGTCAATACATTCTAGAAAATGCTCTTTGACAGTCACCATTGCAGGGACATTTTCACTAGGTTCTGTTGTTGTTACAAAACGCACCGTTAAAGTAATTTGTTCCGTATGGCTGATGTCAGGTGTGCAGTCCAGAATAACAGAGTAATATCTTGCTGACTTCAGATCTGCCACAATCTTCTGTTTGACTTTTGTTGCCAGGAACTGTATGATCTCATTTTAAGTTGTTTTTCCAAGGTAGCGGTGTGTGTACATTTTTTGGGTGGTGACTCTTCTTAGATGCTCCTGGAGTACAGCATCAAACTCAGCCACCAGCTCCACAATTTTAAGAAAGTCTCCATTGTTTGGTTTCAGAGTAGCAGCTGTGTTAGTCTGTATTCACAAAAAGAAAAGGAGTACTTGTGGCACCTTGGAGACTAACCAATGTATTTGAGCATAAGCTTTCGTGAGCTACAGCTCACTTTGTAGCTCACGAAAGCTTATGCTCAAATACATTGGTTAGTCTCTAAGGTGCCACAAGTACTCCCTTCCATTGTTTGACACATACAGCTGATCGGAAGTGCCACACAGTGCTAGGTTTTGGGTCGCAAGCATTCTCACAATGGTAATGAGCCTTTTCAGAACATTTTGCCAGTAAAGAGACTCTGATGCAATCTTCTCTTGATGCTTATCCTCTATGGTGGCTTTTAACCTTAGTCTCATCTCAAGTTCTTTCCCCCTATGGAATGCTCCCTGGTGATTTGCTGCCTTCTCATGGTATGTCAGATTTCTAGCCAGATTTTTGCAGTCCTTTGTTCCTATAGAACCCAGTTTGGCTGGAACATTAGACTGGAAGAGTTTGCAACAAAAAACAGTATGCAGCATTCTGGGTTTTTGAGTACACAAGCCATGGCCTCTCCACTTTGTCACCATTGGGGATTTCACGCCAGTAATGTGTTGGATGGAAACTTCTATTTTCATTGTCTTTGGGGAACTTGAAGTTTTTCACTTGCTGTGGCCCATGCAGTACAAGTCCCTCAGGCTTCTGCTCAAGTGGGTCCACAGTCCTGGATCATCTAGATTTAAGGAACTAAACGCAGCAGCAGCTGTTTCTTGCGCCTCCACCACACTCTTCTCTGATCTACACCTTTCTTCAGGAATGTGCATGGTTACATCCATTTGAGATAGAGATATGGATGCTTCAGTAGCTGCCAGCTCACCTGCACTCTGACTAACTGGAAGATCAGGCATCTCCTCACCACTCACATCCTTACCTGGGCCGGAAGGCTCACCGTGAACATTTGTGTCTATGTATCTCAGGAGAGCTCCTTCCTGCTCAGATAGAAACACTCCCTTTGCTTTCTTTCTTTTTCTGAATGCTGCCCCAGAGGGGTGTTTTCTTCTTTCACTCATGACTGCTGTTCTGTGCCAGCTACAGTGGCTCTCAACACTCAGTTGAAGGGGACAAATAAGCAGGCTGGTAGCAGGGCCTGAGTGAGGGAAGATATCAGCGTCTTAAGGGCCTAACTGGCTCCTTCTACTTCAGCTGACTGCCTGTTCTCCTCAAGTGGGTTCAGGGAAGCAGCAGGAAACAGGAAGCTCCCTGAGAAGCTGGTGTTAATCAGTCCAGGCTCCTGGGGTGCTAGAGAGGTACATAAGAGGCTCCTCTTCCTCTCTCTCCCTGCAGCTCCTGCTGCTTTCTGTTATTCCCTCTCACCTTTTCTCCTGCCTGCCTGTTATGTCTCTTGTGCCCTCCTTCCTCCAGCACAGCACTCCACCATCTCTGTGCATCTAGAGCAGAGAGAATACATATGCACCAGCAGCAGACACAATTTTCTACACTCAGGATCCTAGGGGCATGCTCCCCCCACAGTCTGGCACCTGAGGCAGCTGCCTCAGTTCACCTCATGATAAGGCCAGCCCTGGCCATATCTGTCTGAGTTATAGACAGTGCTCACAGGAATGGAAGAGAAGGCAACCTGTCCCTATAATAATAGAAAAAGTGTGTGATATTCCCCTTGCCTCCCCCCCTTTTTTTTGAGAGAGAGTGGGAGAGAGCTTTAGAATTTTATTTATGATCTTTTCCTTTATCTCTTGTTCTCTCTGTTTTCTCACATATTTTGCGGGCTGGGGAGAGACTTGGTCTGTGTTGCACAGAGGACAAATAACGCAGGCAGTAAATGTACTATCTTAACAAAACATGTAAAAGTTTCCTTGGATGATAGGATAGGACAGGAAGCACTGGGCTTAAACTGCATCAAGGGAAGTTTAGATTGGAGATTAGGGAAAACTTCCTGTCAGGCTCATTACCTTTTGGAACAAATTGCCTAGGGAGATTGTAGAGTCTTCATCACTGGAGGATTTTTAAAAACAGGTTAGACAAACACCTGTCAGGAATGGTCTAGTTATTATTTAGTCCTGTCTTGCGTGTAAGAGACTGGACCGGACGACATATTGAGGTCCCTTCCAGTTCTACACTTCTATGATTCTGTGTTTCTATATGATGCGAGTGAAGCTATAAATCATGAAAGGGAAGCCCCTTCCTTTCTTTGATTTTTCAGAAGTAGCCAAAATCTGTTACATAAGGTGCTGTGAGCTAGTGATGAACTTGGATCAACAGAAACCTTCCTTAAAAGTTCCAGCTTCTTCCTTCTCTTCTTCTAGAAGAAGTCAAACTCCCTGTTCCAGATCCTTCATGTTTCCTGCTGTGGGGGACAACACCAGAATAGGAATTGGTGCTGTTTCAAGACCAATGTAGATAATAGATATCAACAGATAGAAATAATAAATCTCAGTATCTTATTCAATGTTACAGTGCTTTTGTATGGATGCTTTTGCTGCCACAGAAGATGCAGTAAGGACTTCGGAAATTTATTTTTCTTTCTAAACAACACAGAAGCTTTCATCTGTCTACCATCATTACTATTTTCAATAGCAGCAGTGCTAAAGATGTTCTTCCTCAAGTTTCCAGTTCATAGCATTTTCTCAAACCCTTCAAAGATGCCAAAAGATATCTTAGACAACATATTTAACATAGGCTATTCAATGTGGCACCTTAGATTCCTCGGGACATATGTCAGGATTGGCTAAGTCCTTATTCATTTTGTCCACAGACCTCATGAGAGTTCTCGTACTTGAATTTTATGCAGTGACAAAAGTGCAACAAAAATGATTTCCAATTGACTTAATTATCTCAAAATGATTTGCTAAAGGTGAATCTCAGTGGCGGCTCCTACCATGTGTTCTTTGCAAGAATAGGAAGCTCCCAGAAATTAGGTTTCAAGTTTTCTCATTCTCCTTGTTCTTTGTCTCTGGAACCTACGTCCTTATTTGCTGTAAGAAATCTTCATTTCCGAAGAGCATGATTTTTTAAAAGCCCCTCATGTAGTTAGGTGCTCAACTTACAAGGACTTTGAGAGGAAGGTGGGTGTCTAACTTCCTTATGTGCTTTTTAAAATCCCACCCATGGACTTTAATCCTGGTCCCTTGTGCAAAGGCTAAATAATATGGAAATGAGAGAATGACCCAACACAACTGCCTGTCACTCCATCCACTACAGGGGCCTTTGGCCAGTGGATCAGCATAGTAATAAACTCACTGACTTTACCTGCTACCCAGCTGTCCGTATATGTAGCCTTACAGGCTTCGTTACAACCTGCCGTTCCTGCCCCAGTAGAACTGTAGTGGGTCAGCTGATTCTCAGGCTTTGGACATCTGTGCAAGGATGAGAGAGATTTATCTCTAAAAATATCCTGCCTATCTTTTACCTAGATCTTTCTTTCCAACTATGACCTTTCTGTCTCATCAAACACAAACAGGGCAAATATTATATGGGTTCTGTCACTTGGAGTCAGAAGCGTCCTTGGAATGCATTGGAGAACACCACGTTGTGTGTTTGCCCCTATATTGGCTGAATCTCTGTACTGCATGAAATGTACTTCCCCCGTACAATGACAAACTTATTGAAGTGAAGAGTTGCACTGAAGACCACTTGCCATTTCTTTTAAGTCTGGTAGAGCCCTGGCATCCATCAGTATTATTTTTGTGTACAGAAAGAAACATCTCCAGGTAAGCTACCAGCTAGGAGCAGCTCTGTTGTGCAGAACTCTCTTGGAATTGCAGGGCAGCCACATACTGGAGCCTCATTTAGAAAATGTCATGGTTCAGATGATTAAATTATAGAAAATGCAAATGTTAACATTTTCTGCACTGCTTTCTGCAGAGCTGGGGTGTCTCTGTGTCTCTGGAGCAGACACCATGCAGCAGAGCTGACCTCCCACCCTAAGCTCAGCAGAACTGGCCTTGCCCCACACTACAGTGCAGGAAGTGGACATTAATGGAGGCAAGAGCCCAGGGGCAGCCTTTTCCCTGCTGGAGCCTGCCAGGAGATTGGGAGGAATGTGGGAGGGAGCCCACTGGTCAGGGAGTAGGGGACTGTGGGACACTGCTGTACAAACCTCTGGGTAGGAGTGGGGCTGGGGGCGGGGGGGGCTGCAGGACACTGTCAGTGTAGGGGGGAGGGCTCTGGACGAAGGGAAGGAAAGGAGAAGAGGGGTCAGGGAGCAAGGAGACCATGGCATACACTTTAGTGTGCTCATCTTTAATTTGCATTTAAGCTTGAATTTTCAGCTTGTAACTGTTACACATATTAGGGGTGGGCAGAGAGAGTTCAAAAAATAGAAAACAGTGTCCAGAAAACACAATCTATTTAAAAACAACAACAATGTTGTGATTTTAATGGCAATCTCCTGATTTTTTGGGATGCCTGAGTCATGATTACTGATCTCTTTTTATGGCTGATAATGCTGCAGCAATCTGTATTATTCTGATTTCTTATATGAAAAACATGGAGACGGGTGAATCCGATGTGAAGTGACTTGCTCTTGATCTGTGAAAAAGCTGAGACTAGAACCTAGGTCTTCTGACTCTCAATCCCTGCTCCCTTAACCACAAGACCATCTTTCTTCCTCAGACCACCTTTTTTGGAAATGTTGGCCAAAATGTAGTCCAAGTACAAAACCATTTTTGCAGTTAACCTAGTTTTTTTTTAAATCTTTTGTTTGTTTTTGTGTTTCTTACCACTTCCTGGTTTTGCCTAGTATTAGAAGTAGAGATACTGAAATAGGGCTACTCTCATAGCATTTGTAACCTAGCCAGGACCACAGAAGATATCAAAACTCTTCTGAAATGGGGTATTCATGTGAGATATCTACTCTGATTTTAAGATCAAAGTGATTTAGAAAAGTCTCAGATAGACTTCCAAATGTTTGAAGGCTTATATGAACTGAATCTCTTGAGATTTGTCCGTCGCTACCAGACACACAGCAGATATTTTTCTTCTGCTGTAAATGTTGCTTGAATCCTAAGAATTCATAGAACATGCATAGGCAAAATATCTCTTCTATGCTACCATCATTAATCCTGGATTTTGTACAGCAAAATACAAATTAATTTTATGTACCGCAGAGCTAAAAATCAAAGGTAATAAACCCTTGCAGGTTGCTTCTAATCTTCTGTAGCATGTCTGACTGCATCACATTAGAGCGGCAGAAAGGACAGTTTCCATTTCAGCACACAGACTTTCTCAGATTTTTATCATATAACCTGTTTTTGTGGGGAAATTACCATGCTCTCATTTATTTTGCGTGCAAGATTATAAAAGCAGCACAGACAAAAAAATCTGTATAATCCAATGATTCCTGTCCAGTGGCTGCTGTAAGAATTTGTGCTCTTATATTATTTCTTGAGCAAGGTTTTTTCTCTTGAATTTATAACCAAAATCTATTGAAGATAATACTCTATTCACAGCATTTTGTAGGTGCTAAATAAAATTGCTGACTTTTGGTGAAGTTTGTGGCTGAAACTACATCTCAACTACCGGAGAGAGTCTATAGGGTGTTGCTAGCTAGAAATTAGCTCATTATTTATCTCTTCAGAGTGTGACCACTAACTCTGGCAATACAACTTGGATTGCTATGTTCACAATAAAGTGTTTTTACTTGCTACGGTTCTTATTTACATTTGTTTAATGTTTTCTTTCTTTCATCTGCATTCTTTAAGACTGAAGCAGTGCTGTCTAGTGGTTAGATCAGGGGAACAGCCAGCCAGGAGATCTGGGCCAAGGTTTTAAAGAAGCGGGTTTCTAAAATTAGGCTCCTAACAGTATGTTTAGGCATCTAAATAACTGTCTGATTTTCAAAGGTGCTGATAATGGTCAGTGGGACTGCTTGTACATACACTTAATTGCATTGTTAAAGGAGAAGTTTTCAAAGGTGCTAATGGCAATTTAGGGGCCTAACCCCCATTACCAGTGAATGGGAGTTAAATACCCAGCTGTCATCTTTGCCTTTAAAAATCTGCACCCAAGGCAGCATGCCCAACGCTGGTCATGTTCAAACCTGTGGGAGTAGAAGAAGGCTGTCTTGTGAGTGGCCTTTACCAGGTAGGCTGGGATGCTTTTAACATCCCAAACACCATGGGCGTGTCCATCCATGGCCCCAACGTGTAGGTAGGCACAGATCTTACAAGAAGAAAATAAACTTGAGTATCTATATCCCCTATTAAATGTCTGATCAGAAAAGAAAAAAGAGCAAAACTTGTTCAGCCACATTGCAGTTATATGTCAAATTTCTAAGACCAAATTGTATGTGTTACCTGGGCATACCTGCTGTCTCAGTTTGGGTTGTGGAGATGAGCTCTTTGGTCTCTATGAGAAACTGAGAGTTCTTTATGTTCTTTCTCATTCATACCTTTCTGGACTAGTAGCATGACAACAACTTCAGAGGTGGCTGCATCATCTTGTCCGTGTCTGTCATCTACCCTGTAACTGTTAGATGCCCTTATCTGTAGATCAGGAAAAGTAAGTGAATGAATTGCAAAATAATTTTGTTAACTGACACAAAAAGTCCAATCTACACCCTTTTTTCCTAGAGAAATACCATGACATTTGGGCAGATGTGGATCAAAAATGCCATACAGATAGGGCTTATGCCTTTTAACTCTGTTGGAAAAAGGAATATGCATAGCTGTCAAAAACAGTACCAAAAAAGCTAGGCAAATCGAAGGTAGATCTATCATTTAAACTGATCGGGCTGATATGCGTTCAGTGTTTTCTGTACCTTCTGCAGTCTGGTATTTGATGGTCCAAAAGGCTTTTATCAAATGTTGACTAGACTGAAGTCCATTCAAAATTAGCCTAACACTGAATGCCTTATCTTGCTATCACTCTTGAAGCATTCTTGGGCTGTTGTTTCACTTCTGGGATCACTTCAGACTAATCACGTGTTACTTTAGTTTTATCTGATGATTCATTTAATAGAAAATAGCCAAATAAAATAATTGACAATTTAATTTCGCTGGAGGGAGCAGAATTTGCTGGGATGTTATATTTAATCTTCTTTAATGTAGCTTGTGTTACACATCTTGGTAGTTTAAAACATGTATCCATACTCAATCAAGTTTAATTTTCCCAAACAGCTAGTTATTTATTTCTGTCGAGAAGCAGATCCTGTGGATGGTCAGTGTGTGTTTTATCTCCTATAAATTCTAACGTTCCACCAAAGAAGACAGAGTCAGGGAGAACTGAAATTACAAGTCCTTATTTAAAAAAGAAATTATCATTGCAAATGTAAATGGCTTCAATCAATTGAACCGATTTTATTTTTATATGTCAGAATTCTCAACCATTTGGATCTGCTGCTTCTAAAATGTTGTTACAACTGTAATTTATCTGCACTTAAAGATCTTAGAAATCTAAAATCCTGATATTTTATATTTTAAAAAATCCAAACATTTTGGACTGGCAGACTCATGTAAATTTCCAATTCCTTCTCTGTTTTAAAGCAATGGCTGTTGATTGGTAGTGACCTTTATACTGTATTGTAATTTTAAGCTGTTCATATTATGTAAATTGTGTGCTACCTTTGCGTAATAATTGAGCTTGTTAAGGAGGGGCTAAATTAGTAGAAGTCAAACCCTATAGTGAAATCAGTGTGATATATATGATGTTGTTTAATAATCATATGCTATGTGAAATGTACAGCTTCTTCTGGTATAAGAATAGCAGCTATGGATGCAAGAAGCATTGTGCTAAAATTCACATTTAATGAAACAACATTTCCTTCCTGCAGGGGGGCAGAAATCCATGTACTATTATAAGGGAATTCTGTAATTTAGTTCTTTATTTTTTTAGGGTATACCTAAATGCATAGCTAATAACTGTAGTTCCATTTGTAAAGAAAGGTCCTTGAAAGGACAAAGACTCACAGTGCAGATCTGGAGATAAAGCATAAATCATTTTCTCTCTCTGTACCATTTAGTTAGCAAGACAAACTTTTTAGTATCTGGTTCAACTGTATAACAAGTCAGGTTGAAATCAGGCAAGTCAATGATGGATAGTTTAATCTTTTTACAGGGAGTTGCTTCCCATAGGGACAGGTTCCCTTTTTAAAAAAAGAATTACCATGAATTCTAATATTTTGTGCCTGATCCTGGTCTCACAATAGTTTTACTTTGGTGTAACTTTATTGGTTTGAGGACACCTGATTTACACCAGCATGAAATGACCATTAGTCACTTTGTGTCCAAATCCTAAACCTGATTATGTAGAAAGGCAACTGACTGGGTTAAGAAAACTCATTTGGATCTGCCTAAATTTGATGATAAAATTGTTTTGTTTTTCCGGAACAATTACCATAGAACTGAAAGTGAGTAGAACCTAAGTGCACACAGAAAATCCCAAATGAATCTCTCCAGTGTCCATTAGGATAGTTCAGACATTAATTTATTGTCAGGACCCACTGCTGCTGCTTCTGCTCTGGAGTATACACAGGGATCTGGGCTACCTACAAAGAAGAGACAATTGCATCCAAAAGCTCTCAAAATAGGTATAGCAGTTCATTTCACAAGGTCTCTGAAATAGCTTATATGAGTGCAAATATTTGTAGGGCCTAGTCTGGGCTAGTCACTGATTTTAAACAGTCACGCTAATGTCATACTGCCTCCCTAGGTGCTAAAAATCAATGATAATGCTAGAGTACTTTGTTCATTGTTATTTTAGAAAATCTCTAATCAAAGCAAGTATAAGTGCTGATGTGTGCTCAGTGGTGGAGTTTTGTGTATTCCTTGGAAAGATGATATTCCCTGGAGAGAGAAGAAAGGATTAGAAATGATAACCACTTTTTAAATACATCAGCTTGCTCATGTGTGTGGTATTTTTTTATCAGCTTTACAGCAAAAGCTTCATTTTATTTGTCCAGGGATGTGGATAATAAGGTGAGGCCAGTGAGCTGATTTTTATAGTCAGTTTGTAGCTTAAACAAAGATCTGGGATTTTGAGGATAAAGACCAACTGAAATACAGCAGATTATGTGGCTTTCTTTTTTCAAAAAATTGTCAGTTTTTTGCCTTACTGCATGGTTTTCCTGTGACCATTCCAAATGAGAATTGGAAATTTTAAATAGGAATTTGTGACAGAACTTCATCAAACCCAGCTCTACGACAGTGGCCAGCTCTCTTTGTATGGAAGAATGTGTCATGCATACGGCCTGGTGCACTTATGATAAACAGAATTTGAACTTAGACTCCAATATTAGAAGGCACAATTACCACTGCAAAACAAGCGGGTTTTAAAATGTTTCTGTGAAAGACATTATTTATTTCCTTCTAAATTCTTGTAGCCAAACAGGAGGTGGGCTGAGCATTAGTGTTTACTGCAAAGGTGAATAAAACCAAGGCACATTCACGGTTTTTCCATGCCACAATTCAAAAGCCTGATGAAACTCAACCTATGTCATCTATTGTGTAGGACAGGGATATGAAGAGATGCCAACAGCTTTTCAGTCCACGCAGGCAAGGTGGTTTTTTTTCTTTTCCCTTTTCATTTGAACTGCTGTTCAGTGGTGTTTATTTTGTACCTGGGGTTCAGGGCACAGGGTGCTTTCTGTCCAGGGTACATAGATCTAGTGTACATAGATCACTGGTTACATAGTTCACAGCTCTGTTTCCTGAAGGGCTGAACAAATTGCCTTCACAACTGAACAGAGGTCTCCTGCATGGTAGTGCAGAGCAATGAGTCAGACCAGTTTAGTAAACATCACTGAGGTACTATATGTGAGGGGTATAGATATCGTTTCCTTAAATGTGTAGGAGGAAACTAGGTGGGGGTAGAGGGTGCCCATGTAAGAATCAAGGCAGAAGCTCTACAATGAAGGAAAGACACACAGATAGAGTAGCTTTAGAGATAATACCATTTTCCTTATTCTAATAAAGTTTCTCATTCAGTGTTAGAAGAGAACTTATGTTTTTTCTTTAATTCATTACTAACTCAGTCTAAAATGTAGGTTTTACAGAATCTCAGATTGATAGTTAAATTGTTTTTAAATTCTGATGGAAATAAAAAACCTTCAGTATTTGCAACCCAAACACTTTCTAATGCCAGAGAATCTGGAAATGAAGTTGACTAGAATTTGATTAAACAAAATGAAATTGCAATACATTGGAGCTGCCCTGTTTCTGCTATCCACGCTGGGAAAAATGCAAAACAGCAATCAGCATTATTGTAGGCCGTGTCTTCCAGTAGGTCGGACACTAGAACTAGATTCAGGAGACTTGTATTCTGTTCCCAGCTTTACCCCTGGCCTGCTATGTAACCTAGAGCAAATCATTTCCTTTCTATGTGGTACCCCTTGTCTTGTCTGTTTAGGTTGTAAACTCTTCAGGGCAGGAACTGTCTTGTTCTGTGTTTGTACAGTACCTACAACAATGTTACCCCAATCTCCATTGGGGCATCTAGGCACTGCTGTAACATAAATAATAATAGTGAAAAATGTTAATATATGGTTAAAATTATTTCACTTTTAGTAACACAGGCAGGAACATCTGTTTGAATAAAACAGTTTTAGTCTTTTGTTATCCCTTTAATTTTTTATATAGCTACCACTCGTTTTCCAACAACTAGGCAGAGTGAAAATGGGCAAAGGCAGAGCCCTCTGAAACTGAAATAAACCAAAACTTCTGTTTAATAAGATCAAGCCCTCTGACTATCGGTTAGATGACTTGAAGAGACAAGAGCTGAATTTATTTTAAATAGCTTGGTTGCACCAATTTTTGGGAGGCACTCAGACTTTTTTGGAGCGTGTTTGCAAAACCATAATTTATGTTGTATCTACAGCCCTCATACCACTTTTTGCTGTAATCTCATCATATCTCAGATGTGAGTCAGGGCTGGGCCTGACTAGAACTCTGATGAAAGCCTCCAAGGAAAACTAGGGGTGAGTGACCAATCTCTGTATACATTTTTTATAAGGTACTTTGGGATCCTTCTGGGTTTAAGGTGCTCTTGTTTACTGTAATAGTACAATATAAAGGCCAGATTCTGCTGTCCATACTGATATTATTCTAATTCCATATTGACTTTAGCAGTTTGGAATAAGTCTTATTAAGATTGAATAAGGGTATCTGACTCTCTCCCTAAATAAACTGATGCTAAATCTTTCAGAATAATCTGTACTTTATGAAGATCCTGCTATACACAAACAAGAACCTGAAAATGCGATTAAAAGGTTAGCTCTTTGTAAAAAGCCATTCACGCCTACTGAATAAATGTATTTTCAAAATTGTCTAAAAGTATGTAATACTTATAGGTGTTCTTTTGAGATGGTACCAAGCTGCAAAGTTCAGATCACATTTGCTTCTGTTGTGGATGTTTGTTCACATAACAAAACCACCATTACAGCCTGACCCAGTTGACAGTCTATGCTGAAGTGAGATCAAGGTCTGGAATTGTAGGGTGTTTTGCTAAAAATTGGCAAAGCTAGGTGATACGTTCATGACTTGGGCAGTGCTTGTCCCCAGCCACATTTGACTCTATTTAGTTTCATGAGTGCTAAAATCACAAAAATCTCTACCAACCTCATTTGCCATCCAGCCAATGGCACAATTAAAATAGAGAAGGTTTGGCATGAAGCGCTCACATGTTGGACAAAGAACTGCTGAATCCTATTCACAGCCATGTTTGCTGGGGGATTCACACACGACCGCTCATAGCATTGAATATTGATAATCAAGGTTAGAGAGACAACTCTTGAAGAACAAGTTACTTCTCAGGCCTGGTCTAATCTGAAAACTAGGTCAGAATAGCTCAATAATGTGGAGAATCCAAACTTCTGAGCACTGTAACTATGTTGACCTAATTCCTGATGTGGACGTAGCTACCATCACACAGGGAAGTGGTGTTCTTACAGCAATAGAAAAATCCTTTCCATTGCTGAAGGTTGCATCTACGTGATGGAATTATACTGGCATAGCTAACAGCAATATACTTTTGCTGCTGTAGTCCCCATAGTGTAGATGTTGCCTAAGTAATTACAGTATGATTTGTTGAGTACCAACAAAGTGCTCAAAGTTCTTCAAAATATTGTCCCTTCCCATGGATATTGTGATTTAAGGTTCCAATCTTCAAGCTCATATGCCTCATACACCACAGAACTACAAAGATCTGCTGGTGCTGATCATCTTGAAGAATTGAGGCCTAAATCATTTTGATTAACTAGAGAAATGGTAGATAGTTACTCCCTACTTGCTAATGTCAAGGAATTTTTGGAATTAACCCTGTTTGTCAGTCTGTTAATTGTGATCCTTTTCTAACCTGTACTTCTTTCTTAACTGCACTTTCTAAATGTATAACAGTTTTAACCTTTCTTTCCAAGTCTATAATGGTGACACTGTTAATTTTTAATGCTTCAGTTTACAGTTTGAAATAAGCTTTTATGATGTTCTATTACTGTACATCAATTTGACAAGAGTTTGCTATTAAAGTTAAATGTTTTAACACAACATTTATACTTGAAAACAATCTCTGTCACTCTGGGATTGTTCGGCAATAAATAAAGTAAATTTTAACTGTTGTGAAAACGGTCTATTGCTAAATCAAACTTCTATTATATACATATTATATATTACTTCCAATCAAAAACAACAATTTATTTCTATTACAAACTCTAAATTCAGTTACTGTTGAACAGTTAAGTTACAGCATTTGTGAAGCAAAGCTGCCAGTAATGTATCCACACACTGCCGTGATTTCCATTTGGAATACTTGTAACAGGCCATTATGAAAACATGCACAGAATCCAGAGAAAAAAAGAGGTTCCAAATCGCTTAGTTTTTATCCAGGGTCCATTTTAACCATTTGAAAATGGGATGCAATAATTTCTTCAGAATGAAAGAGGGATTAAGATGGCTTTCAGCATCTGAAATCCCACCTCAATCCCTCTTGTTTTTGATCAATTGCCTTTAAGATACCATCTTGAAAATCACTGTGCAGCAAAGCTACTGTTGTGTGTATGACCAAATACAACTGGAACGTGCTCTGTGTCTTCTTTTTAAAGGTGGTCCTTATTTGAGAGAGTTTTAAACTCATAGGTGTTTTTAAATAGGCTTATGTAGACAACTGATGAGACTTTTCCTACAAAGATATAATTCACCAAGGGCTTGACCTGCAAGGAGGTGAGCACTCTAGCCTTGATCTTACAAAGCACTGAAGCACAGGCTTCACTTTAGCCACATCTGAGTAGTCCCATTGATTTCACTGAGCACAGGGCTAGAGTGCAGGATGGAGCCCCAAGTGCTGGATATCAGCAAAAATTAACTCAATGGCTAATGAAATACAAAACCTCCCTGGGACTTGACATAAATTTTATATGAGGCCAGAAAAATGCTGGGAGCTTGATTAGAGTCTCTATTCCCAGTCATCACGCACTCCAACTTACAAACTAGAGACCTTCAATGAAAAGTTATACTTGATATGTGGCCTTTCGTGGTAACAAAAGGGGGTTCCACTAAGTTTACTGGTGAATTCCTTGCTATTATGCAGGGATGACGTAACATCATCAACTTGTAGTGAGGCAGCTGACGTACAGCCACGCTGATTGCTAAAGCACAGTTGGTTTAAAACAAATATTTAAAAAGTACGGCTGTTTTGTTAATCAAACTGAACGGGAGCCCATGTGGTGTTGGTGCTGGTAGCCTTTTTTTTTTTTAAAGTTTGATACCCAGCGGGTCACAACCCCAGCTGTCCAGCCAATGATATGTAGGGGAGTTACATTTTTATCTTGTTGTGGATGAACCCCTATAATGGGGAATAGAGTGCCAAGTCTGGGAGGAGCACTCACTCACTTCTATTGTAAAATGAAGAACATCTTAATTGATCCTGAGAATACAATATATTAGGCACATGAACTCCCCTTCCCTTGTGATCTTTACAATTATGATGTGCTAACGTGACTTCCATGGCTTGGTCATCACTTTTGCTTAGTAGGCCTGTCCTTGTAGAGGAGAGGCACATAGTTGGGCAGGCGAGGGTCTAGGTATCAAAGGCTCTTCCATTTCCAGCAGAAAGGTAGCAAAGACAGCAACTCGAAACGTTTTTGTATGAAATAATCAGCCATTTGTCTCCTCTTTGTCCTTTTCTGACTTAACATGTTTCTAGCATTTCAAAGTTATCGACAGAGATTTCCTGAACATATGATGAAGAATGATGAAAGAAACAATGACATCTCTCAAACTGGCAGAACATTTTTACTGTAGCCTTGTTGATCAGAATACTGTTGGCAACTGGTTCTAGCTAAAGACAGGTTAAGGCGGGATATGGATTTGGTTTTGGCTTTGCAAAACCTCACTGATTTGCGATTGGAATACGAATCCCAGTCTTATGGTAAAGGGCACGAAATAAATGAAAGTTTGTGGTTTTGGCCCATCTTTGGTCTACAGCTAACCCTCATAAAAGTTATTGTGTGGGGAATGCTGCTGCTTACTAATGCCAGTTTTTTTCTGCTTCCTATGGTTTCTTTCTGCTACCATTGTGTGTATGGAACAGTCAGCTGAGTCTCTCCATCAGTGGTTGCATCCCTCTTCATCATTACCGTTTTTTTCATTTCAGCAGTTTGTGATGAAATAATTGACCAGACACCTGGTTCACTTCCCCAGGGAGGCTGGATAATCTTCATCTACATTTGTACTGTAATTACAGATGACCCCTTTCCCCAGCTCCTTTCTTTTGGCACAGAAATAAGTAACAAATGATAATGACTCTCATATTTACACTCAAACAACAAATGTTTGTAAAAGTGACTTTTTATTACCAAGCATAACTTTAACAACATTTGCTGAATTAAAAAATATTGTCATTGCAAAGTTGATAATCAGCACTTTTCCCCCATCTCAACAGCTGTTTAAATTCCCTTACTTCTGCCATCAAAATTCTTGATGAAAATTTGATCCTGGGTTTCTATCCCCTTTAAGATCTACTTCTGCAACAGCCACCTCTTGTGTCATTGTATCATTGAAACAAGCTAGAATAATGTACAGCTTTACTGTGCTGTCGTGTGGCAAACAGCAGACGAAGCTGTTTTGTGACTCTCACTTCTAGTTTTATTTCTACATGGTGTGATACAGAATGTGTAGATTTGCACCAGATGTGCTGACAGATAAAATGGAGAATACATACTCCAGTTTCAACAACAGTAACACTACCCAGCATGAGATGGCTGCGTTTTTGGTTTTGATCTCTTCCTGCAGAATGAGATTCATTCAGCAATATACACATTATTCTTGTTCTTCAAAAATAAAGTCAAAACACTTCTGGGAGAAGAGAGGCTCTTTTTTGATATTGGAGATTTTGTGTGATGTTTGCCAGTTTAGAAACAATGTGTTATTGTGTCTGTCCCCCACCCTGAACAATACCCCAACCAGTTCTTTTCATTTGATGTACGTGTAGTTAGCAGATTTACTGGGAAAATCTTTGTGGTTATTGGCATGGGAAACTGGCATGAACCAAGTGTTTGAGATGAGCAAACTCCTTTCTAATATTGGTAAAGAAAACATTGTCTGGAGCAGTCAGTCCATATCATTTTTAACACCAGAATTACTTCTCATTTGAATCGTGCAAGCAAATTGCGAGGTGCTTCTCATTCTCTTGTTTTATGTTACTTGAGTGTACATGTTGAGCTCCATGCCTCACAGTACCATATCATGGGTCCCCCTGTAAAAGGTTAGTATAAAATGATACAGCAGCTTATGTGATGACATTTCTCAAGTTGTATTTTTCTCCCAAGCACTCCAGAAAAGCAATCAGCCAGTTTTTAAGCAGCTCTGAATCAAACAGGAATTCACCATCAAACTCTTCACCCATCCAGAACCTTTAAATGTTTTAAATAAATAAATAAAAGGATCAGTATAAAATAATTTAGTAACCCACAGAATTCATTTAGCTTAATTTATGCTAATCATAGTGTATTGGTGTTCTGGCAGATAAAATAAAGCTGGTGAAGAAGATTGCATTGAATAAACTACAACAATTAACCCTAGAAATTATCACTGTGAAAATGATTTGAGCTCGCTATTGAAAATAACCCGTTTGACAAATTCTGTTAACTGTCAATGATTAAAGGGTTGATTAAATTCTTAGGTGTGTAAATACAGATTTTATGTATATTTTCATGGGTGTGCATATATATGATAGACATTTTGTTAGGTGTGAGCTTGTAGACATAAAATATACATTTTTAATGATAAAAACAAGTCAATGTAGGAGCGATTTAATTTTTATTGTACAGTTTTTATTTTGTTTTTTATAAAGACCATTTGATTATTTCTGGCATGCAAATTTAATTCAGATTTTTCTGTAGGTTACCAGGTTTGGTATAAGCGTGCATAACGTAGGTCGCAATATTAGTACAGCTTTCAGTACCATCAGAAGTAAAGAGAAAAGACAACAAAACAGAAAAGGTTATAACTGTCTTTCCGGCTGTTTGATCAGGAAAGGATGAATCATGGATTCTATCAGGTCACATCTGATAGAATTATGTCTTCGGCTCTCGGTCACAGAGGGACACCATGGAGCACATAGCTAACAGAAATAAATAACATGATTATCATATACAAACAACTGTCTAAGGGCTCCTTATGTACTCTTGTTTCTGTATCTGTTGATTTGGGTATAGTTGTAATTTAAGTTCTTTGGTTTCTGAGTTATCAATTCACAGAGTTTTGGATGGGTATTAGATATTAAACATAGGATTTTAAACATAAGATTTTCCCTCTCCCTGGTTGCTATGTGAAAGGCCATCATAAAGAGGTAAAACTGACTACAGAACATACAGCGAAACTGACCATACAAAAGTTCTGCATCGAGTAAACCAATGTGGGAAGGGAAAACAGAAATTTTTTTTCTCTAACCCATTTCTATTGCAGGTGTTATTTGTAGTAAGAATGGTTACAGAATTGACAGGCACAATTGTGGTTTTGAAGTTGACTGTGCCCTTTTTAAGATTGCATGATGAGTTGAATGTGTATAGTGGTTTCTGTTTTAACTCCTGGTTGTCAATCACTCATAAATTGCTGAAATGCTCACTTTTGAGCTGAAATATTTCATGCATTATATCTGCTAAAGGAGATTTTTTTGAAGTTTAAGTAAAAATGGTTCAGCCACCTTTTAATAAGAGGAGAGAGACGAAGTATATACTTTTCCTCTTATAAAGAGAATTCTTGTGGCCTTTTTTGAACAGCTCTACAGCCAAACTGACTGAGGCCAAAAAGTCTAAATTTTGGACTAGAAATGGTTCTCATTAAGGTCCTTTTGCTTTTTCTAGAGAAAATTGGTGTTGATTTGACTTATATAAGCCTTTGAACAAGAGAAGAGGCCTTTTTTCCCCCACCAAGCTTACACAGTAGAAGGAATCACTGTGCACTTGGTTAATTTAGCTAAAAGTGAAAAGTTTAATGCAATATATTTCTGAATACCAGTAAATTCACAAGGGGCTGGGACCTTGTCTGGTGTGTAGGGATGTGGAAAGAACTGCTGTTAGTTTGTAAGATGCACAGGAACTAAGCCAAGGGCTTCCTCGGAGCCCTTTCCTCAGCTCCTACAGATCTCATAATTGATGCTCATAACACAAACAAACAGTCCTACCTACACACAAAGTCACGCTTCTCTGCCCCAGAGGAACATAGGGAGGAAAGAACCTTTTTGTTCTAGGCTTCTTTGCTCTTTGAACTTGTGCAGAGCTTAGATGTCATGGTGATAGCACTACAGAAAATCCTGAAGACCTGTCATGCTACACATAAAGGGCCTTGTAGCAGCAATTTACCCAGTCTAGCAGCAAGGATGTTCACTGCCTCAATTTACTTTCTTTCCAGTCAATAAAAATACCTCACGAGGGAGGCGTTCAAATTAACTCTTACGAGGTCTGATTCATTAACAGTCTAACTCAAAGCAAATCTTCCATCCCTCTTATCCAGATCCAATAGTTCCTTCCAGTCCTTCCCCAAGTCTTCACCGTCCTTACAGGCCTCCCTACAGGGTGCTATGGTCCTTTACAGCTCTCCCCAGGTTCAAACAGTTCCTTTGCCCTGATGGCACAGGGCTAGGATGACCATATTTTCCAAAGGGAAAACAGGACACCATGTGGGACTAGCGCAAGGTCCCCCCCCCCAATGCCCCCTGCAGGGCTGGCCCAAGCCGGTCACCTGAGGCCCCTTCCCTCTGCACGGCTGGCATCGCTGCTCGCTCGAGCCCTGCCTCCCCCACTCCACGAGGCTGACATCGCTGCTTGCCCCCCACACGTTCCTCCGCACCGCGCTTTTTTGGCAAATGTGGTCATTTGTCCCATTTGTTCTTGCCAACTGATGAAGTTTTAAGCTGGGACAGGGCTTAAAAAAGGGACTGTCCCAGCCAAAATGGGACATATGGTCTGGTCATCCTACACAGAGCCAGAGAAGGGGCTTTCTCCCACACGCCTGGCTATCCCTACAGCTGCCTTGGCAGCACTCTAAAGAAGGCCTCCTGCCGGGCCTTTCCTACAGTCTCTTGAGAGCTGATGTTTTTCTCCCCAGCAGGCTTCAGCTACCTGAAGCTGTCTCTCCCTCACTAATTGACTGATCCACAAGCTTGTCCTTAATAGGTAGCCTTGTTATGTCACCTGAAAACTGGATTCTTAGTCCCATCACCTCTAAAGCAGGCTAAATCAAGCAGAGGTGAAGTTGAACCCAACACACCTGAAGGGCTAGTTCACCTTATGACAGAGCCTAATTCTCCACTCTTACATCTGTTCTCTGCTCCACTGAATTCGGCTCCACTAAATAACATATAATAACAGCAATAAAATTGCTGGCATGCGGTATATAATCCACCTTATTCCCAGTTAAATTAGGTCTGTATTTAATTTTTATCTTCTGAATTGCACCTAAGCAAAGCTGTACTGCTGAATGGGAAAAATGTGTAGTGTGTGCTTGCTGACAAAAAAGATAAAATACACACCTTGGAGAAGGAAGACTTTATCATATAAAAAGTCTAAATCAATCTATACAGTAAGATTCCAGGAATGTCACTCTGTGTGTCCCTCTGAAGGTAAATTGTCTGTTGAGGCAGTGTAAAGCAGTGGAAACAATTCAAGCATGGTTGAGCTCCCGTTAAGAATATCACCAGGTTGAATCAGCACTGGGTTTTGTAGTCTGTTACCAACCAATTTTTGAAGTTCTCAGGTATTTTGACTTGGCAATTGGTGTACAACTACAGAAAGGTGTGTATCTGTGCTGTGCTAAGAGTACTAGACCATTGTGATATCAGAGATAACACAACCAATCACCACCATTGCTCAATAGCTAATTTGCATGCTACACTTTATTGTATGAGGGAGTCTTCACAGATGGTGGATTACTGCCACACCCTTGTGCCTAGCTGCCACCTCACATATCAGCACAACCACCTACGCAGCAACACAACCAGCAAGTCCAAATACAGATAGCCCCTCACCCCAGCACACACCCTTTATTTGCCACCAACACAAATCAACCCAAATCTCCCAGCACAACACAACACATGCACAAATCAACAGAGGTTCCCATCACAACACACATTTGCCCACCGTCACTCATACTTACCATAAACTTGAGTGGCTAAGTGGCAAGTCCTTTAGTAAGCATATATTGGGCTACTGTGACAAGGCAATAAAAGTCAGTACAAAAATCACTGTAAGATGCTATACAATTTAATGGTGTAGAAAAAAGGTATATATTATATGAGAAACGGTACATGACCCTGTAATTAAAAGATTACATGATAACACATAGTCTCAAAGGGGCAGAGAAAAAGTTGTGTGTACAACCCTAATTTTGGCGCATGTACTTAACTGTGCAGTCTTAACATTCTCTTAGTGTAGTTTTTTCTATGGAATGTGGTACATCTTAAATAGATATCTTAGTTATGCCAAATGAAATCTATAACAATAGCTGGAAAGACCAAGCCTGCAGTGCATCACAATAGTTGGTAAATATGATTTTAGGAATAGGAGAAGATACCACAATGAAAAGACTGTACTTGAAAAAAAAAATCTGTGAAAAGCCCAGAAACCAATAGCCTTCAGAACATAGCAAAGTACAGCAAACTTTATTTAATTGCCCAAATTGCATTACACAAAAACAGAAAGTGTAAGTAAATAAATAAGTAATTGATGCAATTTAAGAATAATTCTTCTCTAGTAATAAAACATAATAGAGAAGACTTCCTGCTTCGATCCATATGGAGGAATAAATAGTACCTCAGTAATGAAAGAGTTTTCCCCAAGGCAGTATGGTTTTGTTGTCATTCCCTTACTTGCTGTGGTTGAAGAGAGGGCAGGTTATCACCTGCACACTCATGTAACTCAGTCTTGTTTGCAATAAGAAAAGGAGTACTAGTGGCACCTTAGAGACTAACCAATTTGTTTGAGCATAAGCTTTCGTGAGCTACAGCTCACTTCATCGGCAATGTAATTGTATAAATGGCACTTTATTAAAAGCCATCTTTTATTTCTCAGACTTAGAGGCTAGTTCATGTGTTGATATAAAGATCTCATGAAACTCTTCACGTATTGCAGACAGCACTTCAAAAGGGTTTTATTTGGGATTGAGGAAGCCATTTACTAGATTTGTTCCATTGCTGATTTACAGTACATTGTTTATAACATGATTGCAAAATGGAACAGAACACTGAGTCTGGATCTACTTTGATTTTATTAATTTCATCCACTTCCAACTTGAAAAAATCCAGAGTATTTTATCTGTGAGGAGTGTTCAGTGAGAGCGATTGTAATGTGTATTCCATAGGTCACAATGTGCTTTCATATAAGTGAAATGTACTGCATGTTTGAGATGTTGTTTTCTTTAAATTATGAACTACACTAAATAGCTTAACTGACTTTAGAACAATGAGATGCTTCTAAGACGCTAGGGTACTTCAGAAGCAGAGATAATGTGAACTCTGAGGTACTGATCAAGCTATTACCACTGCTGATATCTATATTTAGATTATAATCAGATTACACACTGAATTCTGCTGTTTGATAGATTTTACTTGTATTTTATCATAGACCGGTCTATGATAAAACCAGGGGCTGGGTTGAGCCCATGCTCAATGACAGTGAGTCATTGTACCAATATTTCCCTGGTGACCCCATCATCTTCTTCATAATTTAAGTTTCTAGTCCTTCTGGTTGTTAGGATAACCTTCCAAATGCAAAGTGATGGACTTTTCTCTTCCTGAGTTTACAGAAGGCCTAAAATAATAGCTCTAAGAAACATGTGAACTTTTATTCATCTCAGTGGGGTGTTAACTTTGATTTCAGTGGTAAGTTCGGCTTTGAGGTTGATGGTATGATAAATAGCCCTAAATTTGCAAATGAGGGAAATAATGCATGCATACTCAAAAACCAGCATTTGCACATAAAAAGGAACATTGGCATGTTTAGTTCAGGGAGCTGTGTGTGCAAATGATTGCTTGGGCAGGCAGTTGCCTGGTTTCTGGTTGGGAAAGCAGGGTTTTGTGGGCACAAGAGGTATGTGAGCATTTTTAAGAACACCCGTTGTTACAATGACTGTTTATATAGCACCACAGATGTACACAGCACTGTGGAATGGGTAAGAGTGTCAAATAAATTAGTTGCTTCCTCACAGAGTTTAAAAGTACATATCAGTACAATGGAGAAGAAAACAAAACAGAGCAAAAACAGAGTGGAAAGTGCTCTTCATAGGAGGAAAACTTTAGAGGGATAGTCTTCAAGAGTTTAATTAATAAAAGAAGAATAAGGGAATGTTCTTGATGTACATTTAGTAGTTTACATGTATTGGTTTTGGGGTCTCTCTTACTTATCTGAACACCTAACAATCTAATTTGCAAATTGAGATTACTTATCTTAAATACATATTGACACAATATTTAAAATGGGAAAGATTCTTGTGGATTTTCTAATCTGTATTGTGAAAACAGGATTTTTAAAAATATTTAATGCCAAATTTCAGTGCAGAGTGAGATATAATAGCCAAGTTATAACCTCCCCTGAAGAAATACGGCATTTATGATGGTAACATGGGCAGATCTTTAACTGCTATCATTACACTTTATAACAACACTAGTGACCACCACTGTGATATGTATAAATTCTACATGTGCTGTGCTATTATACTCAATTTGAAGGAGGGGGAAAAAGTGATGCTGCTGTACAATACTTCATGACTAGCTATGTGAATAGTAAGTCGCCTTAAATCTTTGCCAGTCATAGAGATAGATAGTGCACTGTTTCTAAAATTTGCAAGTCAAAGGGAGATGCATCTAAATTCTTTCTGCTATGAAACCCCCACAGTCCTCTGCCTTTGAGGCAGAAGCAAAGAGGAATGGAAAATTCCAAAGTAACGAGCGCTTCGATTTTTTTTTCTGCAGTGCTGTGCTTAGAAAAATTGCACTTTCTTTCTAAGTCAAAGAAGAAAAATTAAAGTTGTATGACTGTTATAAATATTACATGTTCAGGGTATCAAGAGTACCTGTAGTTCTCTGGTTTCAGAGGTGTTTTAGAATTAACCCTTTCAGTTTTGGGGGATAAAGTATATAAACATTCACATACTGTCAGATCTTACACTGGGTGTTTTGGGAGGGCTTGTCCTATCTTACAGATGCATTCGTATGAGTAATAATAGTTGTTTGCATTTATGTACATCTTCCATTGGCATGATCAGCCCTATTTTACAGATGTGGAAACTGAGGCAGTGAGAGGAATAATGATTTGGCCAAATGTACATAGGAGGTCATTGGCAGAGCCAAGAACAGAACCCTAATCTCTTGAATCCAAATTGTGTGGTGATTTATACTCCCTGCAACCTTACTGCAGTAAATTAGGTTTAAACTTGGAGAGTGGTCAGTTTAGATGAGCTATTACCAGCAGGAGAGTGAGTTTGTGTGTGTATGGGGGTGGGGGGATGTGAGAAAACCTGGATCTATGCAGGAAATAGCCCGACTTGATTATGTAAAGAGTTGTCACTTTGGATGGGCTAGCACCAGCAGGAGAGTGAATTTGTGTGGGGGGGTGGAGGGTGAGAAAACCTGGATTTGTGCTGGAAATGGCCCACCTGTTGATCACTTTAGATAAGCTATTACCAGCAGGACAGTGGGGTGGGAGGAGGTATTGTTTCATATTCTCTGTGTGTATATAAAGTCTGCTGCAGTTTCCACGGTATACATCTGATGAAGTGTGCTGTAGCTCACGAAAGCTCATGCTCAAATAAATTGGTTAGTCTCTAAGGTGCCACAAGTCCTCCTTTTCTTTTTGTGGTAGATTGTGTTCATCAGTATTGGATTTGGTCCCAGATTAAGCTCCTTTGTTCTCAACATTAGTAAAATTCAGCACTGAATTGAATTTCTCAGCATCTAAGACCAGTTTTCAGCCCTATTTCTTATCCACACTTAGGAATAACTTCTGACTATTGCTGTGGGAGGAGTGCGGAAAGGGGAAATGAAGCTGTAGCAGCCAAGTTCCCTGGCTGACGCATTCTGACTGTGCAGGGCAAATAAAAGGAAAATGTCTCAGGAGTGTGAGGGGTGTGTGCTCAAAAACAGTCTGTTCTGCTACTTCAGAAAAGAGTTGTACACTTCCTGTAGCACTAACTTCCAGGAAGCAGTGGTTGCATGGAAGGCACCTGGCTACACCCTCCAATTTAGATGAACACAACCCCTTCAGGTGATGGAATGCTACTGGGTTCCTTTTTCACTCAGGGAATGCTCAACACCAGCTTTGTGCCCGGGTCCTGGAGTAAGGAGAGAGGTTCTTATTACCCCCATTCCATCCTCACCCACCACCCCCAAAACGTACACATGTAAGACTATCTGTAATTTAGCCCATACAATCAGTAAGATAATATATAGTAAATTTAAAGAGGACTTTCATGCTAAACCAGAGTTGAAAACAGAATATTTATAGAAAATTCAGTGTTGTTGGACTGTATTTTGTTGTATTTACTTTTCTGTTATTTTTAGAATTTGTTTCTGAAAAAACCCTTTCTCCTTTTACATTTCTGCTTCTCCACTTGCTTGATCCTGCTGTAACTTTATGCTCGTTGGATTAAATTTTACCCTGCCCCTGTTAACTCCCTCTTAAAGACCCACTTCTGATGTGCTACTTATGGTGAATGGAGAATTAACTTTTATATAAATTGCATACTGTAACCTCGGTCTGCCTGTCTGTATATTTAAAGCATAAGCTGCTCAGAGCAAAGACTGTCCTTCAGTGTTTGTAAAGTCCCTAGTAAATTGTGGGCTAGTCAGCACAAGTGTAAATAAATAATAGTAAATAGGAACGATAACAATAATAAATTTTCTAATCTTTACTCAGGTAAAGCACCCAAAACATCAATAAAAGTTTTGTGTGTTAAGGCTTCAGGATTGATCCATTGTGCCTATGGCATTGTTGTCTGTTTTTATGGAAATTAATGGGGTCTCTCAAATTCACCATCCTGTCTTTACTGCAGAATCAAATAGGAGTCAGTAAGCTATGAGGAGGAACACAATCTTAAATAACCACAAGTAGCTTTAATATTTAGCAAGTAGACACAAACAATGAGAAAACGTGTAAAGTAAACTTTTAAATTCCATATATTTATTAAACATTTTCCTAGTTTATAGACCATTCTTTAAAGTATTCACACACTGCAAAGCTATTTTTCACATCTACAGCATATTTGCCATTCACACATGCTAAATACATCATTGATAATAACCATATTTTCCATCTTCCAGTAAAAGTTTTGATGTCTTAAAAGGGACATGAGTCCTTCCTAGTGTGGATACCTCTCAGTTATTTTTCAGAGGAGTTCAGAACAACAGAAATTATGTTATAATGTTAAGCAAACGTATTGCAGTAGCACTGTTAACCAAACACATTTTGGATATGACTGCTGATGGTGAATGTATTTTCATGTGACAAATAGATGTTACTTAATAGGAGACAAAGGGAGTTTGGAGCCACTTGAAAAAATGCAATATTGAATAGATATTAACCCAGCTAAGCATGTAAATGTATTTGACTGGCCAGGTGTGACTAGTTTAAATATAAAGCATACAGTGAAACTTAGCTACTGTTGTTATGTTTTTGGTTTTTTAAATTGAATTTGAATTTAGTTTTCATGGATGTGGACTAATGCTAGAAATACACACTGTGGCCAAGCTTCCCTGCATGGGTGTGTAAATAGAATTCAGATCTCCCAGTGTGAAATACTGGTCTTAGTGAAGTCAGTGGGAGTTCTGCTGTTGACTTCAGTGGAGTCGAGATTTCACCCTGATGTTTAACATCCATACTGTTCTAAACCTGTACCTTTGTTGAATAGAAAATGACAATTGGATAAAACTGAACAAACCCTGCAGCATTTAATTTAATTTAATTTAATTCAGGCTACACAAACCAGACCCTGAAGGATATGTTTGCAAGACTGGCAATTGTATGAATCAACTCCTGCTCATGTATATGGAAGCTAAGGTTCTGGTGTTCACATCACACAAACATGATACAATTTAATGTGTTGTGAGGCTGTGCAAATGATCAGCTATAAAATTCCACCCATCCAAAATCTCGTTGTTTGCAGATTCTATCCCACTGTGGACAACCACTGAAGGTCCTCAAGCTTACAGGAATTTGAGCTATGATGCAGTTATTCTCTCTCTAACATTTGTTGTTCTCTGGGAAACACCTGAAGACCATAGCCTACTTCTCAGCTCTCTGATTCTGTATCATCTTGTTTAAGGTGTGGCTTACGGTTTAGTTACTGCCTCACTTTCCACCAGCTTCTTCCAGGGTACTAGAAAGTTCATGTCTAGAATCACTCTTAAAAGGTTTGTCAACTTGTGAATTCATCATAAGCGATATAAGTTTGATAACTGTGGCAGGCAGACTACTGATGACATGAAAAGTCACAACCCTCATAGAATTTTTGGGGAGGGGTGGTGAGAAAGAAAAGTGTGCATTAAATTGCAAACCTAGGGTATGTCTACAGTGCAATAGAAGTCTTGCAGCACATTTGCGGCAGGCCAGGATCAGTTGACTGGGGCTCATGGGGCTCGAGCTGCGAGGCTGTAAAACTGCAGTGTAGACACTCGGGTTGGATTCATCCAGTCATTAGTACTTCTCAGTTTAACAGTACAGGGCAGCAGATGGAACTTTTTTAAGGGGAGTCTGTAATTTGGGAACCCCTTGATCAAAAGGGTGCAATTTAGATCACTAATGCTATCCTGAGCCCCTATGTGGCACAGCAAATTTCAAAGCTGTCCAATTAACCATTTGGATTTTAGAACACTTACATGAGTCAAGCTTTAAAGCATATAACATGGCAGGAATGGAAACCCTCTAGCCATTTTTCTGTATTGGCTTTTGCACAATGTAAAAAAATGTACATTTTCTTAAATACCATTCTCAGTTTGGGTCCCTCATAGATTTACTGGTTGCCATGCACTATCTTGGGTAAACTCAATAGATTGAGAACATTTTGGCATCAATAGTTCTATCTCTAGCTTGCGGGGAGGGAACCCACCTAGAAACTTTTTTTTAAATGGCTATAAATCAGGGCTTATTATCTGCAGAACCTCTGGCTCTAATGACACCACATTTGGGTCACTAACCCTATTCTGCACCCACCTGAGGCACATCAGATTTCAAAGAAATAGAACTAAGCATGTCAATTTTAGAGGACTTAGAAAGCCCACCTTTAAACAGATGTCAATATTCAATCTTAACTATAGGAGCGCTCCTACACCACTATAATAAAAGCAACACTGAATGGCTGTTAGACTGTGGTTGATGGAAGGGAGCACCAGTGGATTCCCTCTCTACCATGGTAAATCTTAAAGGGTGCTGTCTTCTCTTGCCACTTAACAATGCTGAAAGGAGAGTCTTTTCTCACTTTTGCTCCCTTAAGGGGAGATACAGGAGCTTCCTGCTGTCCTTGAAGACCTTGATGAATTTAGGGGGCTGTTGGCTTACCACATGTTGCCCCTCCATGAAGCCTAACCAAGTAGATACTCTTAGGAGTAAGGGTTATTCACTGGAGTAAGGGTTGCAGGATGGGGCTCTTAAGTGCCCAGCAATGACACAGACATTTAGGATAGGGAGTAAATAATTCCAATTCAAAACAAAGGCACAGTATTGTGCCATTTTATCTTATATCAGAAGTTTTAGATCGGTGAATAAGTCTTTCCGGTAACATTTTGCACAAAACCATAGTTTTTCTTAGCATGTGGGTGAAAAATTTCTGTCTTATGCTACCAAACTGAAAGAAAACTATAAATGCAAATGTATTCACATAGCTTGAATATACATTTCTTCAAGAAATATTTGAGAAATGAGGTAGTCTAAAGCTGTCTACTGAAGTTCCACAATGAAGTGATAGTAATAGTCTGATAACAAAACAAAGACTGTGGTAAAGAATTGCAAGGAGCACTGCATTAAACAATTTAAACTTATATCTTAAATCATTACAGAGACACTGTGGGTGAGGTAATATCTTTTATTGGATCAATTTCTGTTGGTGAGAGAGACGAGCTTTCAAGCCACACACAGCTCTCCTCACCCACCTTGTCTTTGTTGAATTTCATTTTGTTGTCTGTAGCCCAGTTTATCAAGATCCCTCTGAATTTTAGCTCTATCCTCCAAAGTGTAAGCAACCCCCCTAGCTTTGTGTCATCTGCAAATTTGATCAGTATGTTCTCTATTCCTACATCTAGGTCATTAATAAAGATGTTAAACAACACGAGACCCAGAACAGATCCCTGTGGAACCCCACTTGAGAGTGCCCTCCAATCTGACATCATTTCTTTAATGCTCTTTGTTTGCAGCTGTTTAACCAATTATGAATCCACTTAATGTAGTTCCACCAAGCCCACACTTCTCCAGCTTACTTGTCAGAATGTCACATGGGATTGTATCCAAAGCTTTGCTGAAGTCCAGGTATATTATGTCTACTGCATTCCCCTGTCCACCAAATCAGTTAACCTGTCAAAGAAGGAAATCAAGCTGGTTTGGCATGATTATTTTTAGTAAATCCATGTTGGCTGCTAGTGATCACCCCTTCATCCTTCAGGTATTCACAAATTGAATTTTTTATACATTGCTCTAGTAGCTTCCCAGCTATCAAAGTGAGGCTGACTGGTTTGTAGTTCCCCAGCTCCTCTTTTTTCCCCCTTTTAAAGATAGGCACTACGTTAGCCGTTCTCCAGTGTTCTGGAATCTCTCCTGTCATCCAAGAGTTTGCAAATATTATTACCAGTGGCTCTGAGATTTCTTCAGCTAATTCCTTCAGTACCCTCAGGTGAATAGCATCAGGTCCTGCTGACTTAAAATCATTCAAATTGGTCAGAAGATCTCCGATGTGTGCTTTACTTATCCTGTTCTGTATTCCTTCCTCTTTATTGTCTATGATAACATTGCTAATCATCTGGTCACGTTATTTTTTGTGAGTGTGAGAAGACTGAAGCAAAATAGGTATTGAGTAGCTCTGCCTTTCTATCATCTTCTGTTGCCAGTTGACCTTCTCCACTGAGCAGCGGACTCACACCATCTCTGATCTTTCTTTCTTGTCTGACATATTTGAAAAACTCCTTCTTGTTGTCTCTAGCATTTCTTGCCAGCTGTAACTCATTCTTTGCCTTGGCTTTCCTGATTTTGTCCCTACACATTCGTACTATTCCCATGTATACTTTGTTGGTGACATGCTCCTCCTTCCATGTATTTCTTTTGGTGTTTAGATAGCTAAAAAGCTCCTTGTACAGCCACATTGGCCTCCTGTGGCTCTTCTTATTTTTCCTCTGTGTTGGAATAGCTTGATGTTGAGCCTCTAGTATTATGTCTTTTAGGAACTGCCAGGCCTCTTTGACTCCTTTTCTTCCTAATTGATCTTTCCAGGGGACCTTGCCTACTATTTATCTGAGTTGGTTGAAATCTGCCTTTCTGAAGTCCAGTGTCCTCATTTTGCTGTTCTCATATCCTCCTTTCCTTTGGATCTTGAATTCTGTCAGATCATGATCACTTCCTCCCAAGTTCCTGACCACCTTCAGATTCGCAACTAATTCGTCCCTCTTGGTCAATACCAGATCCAAAATGGATGACGATCAAGCTGTTTCCTGTCCCCTACATATACTAAGAACTTGTAGGGCGTATTATGTTTTCCTGTAATAGTCTTCAAACAGATGTCAGGGAAGTTATAATCCCCTATTAATACTAGCTCATATGTGTTAGCTAATCTTGTTACCTGCTTGTAGAATGACTCATCCATTTCCTCTTCTTGATTTGGTGGTCTATCATAGACCCCCACCATAACATAGCTACTATGCTTTTCCCTTTTTATGCCCACCCAGAGACTCTCAGTAGTTCTGTCGCTCTCTGCCTCTTGGACCTCAGAGCAGTGTATGCATTTTTGATGTACAGTGCAACTCCACCTCCTCTTTTCCTAGACCTATCCTTCTGGAACAAGCTGTATCCCTCTATGCTGATACTCCAATCGTGGGAGTTGTCCCACCAAGTCTCTGTAATGCCAATTAAGTCATACTTTTCTTCATATACCATGATTTCCAATTCATCCTGCTTGTTTCCCATACTCCTTTGATTTGTACACAAGCATTGAAGATATTTTGCCGACTGCCCCATTGCTTTTCTTCAAGCCTTTTTAATGTAGTTATGGTTTCTAGTTCCTTCTCCAGAAATTAGCCCCTTTCCCTTGTCTTCATTACTTGAGTCTAGATGCACATTGGCTAGATTTTTGTCACCATGCCCAATAAGACCTAGTTTAAAGCGCTCCTTATCAGGTTAGCCAGACACTGTCCAAAGATGCTCTTTCCCAGTGTTTGATAGATGGAGTCCATCCCAGCACAGTAATCCTCTTTCCTGGAACATCAGCTCATTGTCGAAGAAATCAAAGCCCTCTCGCTGACACCACATATGTAGCCATGCATTTACTTCCATGATTCGATGGTCCCTACCCAGGCCTTTTCCTTCAACAGGGAGGATGGACAAGAACACCACTTGCACCCCAAACTCTTTTAACCTTCTTCCTAGAGCCACATAGTCTGCAGTGATCCACTCAAGGTCATTCTTAGTATCGTAGAATCATCATAGAAATGTAGGACTGAAAGGGACCGCAGTAGGTCATCTAGTCCAGTCCCCTGCACTCAAGGCAGAGTCAAATAATAACTAGACCATTCCTGACAGATGTTTGTCTAACCTGTTCTTAAAAACCTTCAGTGATGAAGATTATACAATCTCCCATCTAACAAAGGGTTTTCTATATAACACCCATCTCCTGACTTTCTTGATAATGACATGCCACACTCTTATGTGGTAACAAATGCTGGAGCATGTGTATGTCTTACTGGATTGATCTCAAACCTAAACGCACTTTGTTTCATCATCATCTTTTAGTAGAGTTTACATTTAAATGAGACTTGGGGACTCCATTAATGGGTCTGAGGCTCGTTTATACAGAAAGTTTCTGCATTCAAGCCAGGATGTGAATCTACAATGCACCACCTTGGCACACCTGGCATGTCCCTGACCCACCAGATGAAATCTGAGTTGCACAGAAGCCACTATGGCAACCCTATGCTACAGGAGAAAATCCATTTTACTGGGAAATAGTCTGAATATACCTAGGGTGGTGGTGCAAAGCAGACTTAGTGCACCCAGGAATTAGCTTGTCTACATGGCAAGTTACTACACTCCAAGTCAGATGTGAATCCTGCTACAGGACAGTGAAAGTCCCAGAGTGTAGCTTACATGCTGTAGCCGCACTGTAGTAGGGTTCATGCAGGATGTTACTGCATGGCATGCTGAGGCATGGTAGATTCCCATCCTGACTTGGAGTGTAGTGACTTGCCATGTAGACAAGCTGATTCCTGGGTGCACTAAGTCTGCTTTGCCCCACCACCCTAGGTATATTCAGACTATTTCCCAGTAAAATGGATTTTTTCCTGTAGCATAGGGTTGCCATAGTGGCTTCTGTGCAACTCAGATTTCATCTGGTGGGTCAGGGGACATGCCAGGTGAAAATGGACATGGTCAAGATGCCCCTGCATCTGGCCTTTGCCCAAGTGCTGGAACAACCCCCGGGGCTTTTAGCTCTTGGATTGGAGTGAATGTAAAGGTGGGTGGTGCCCCGGTTTTACACAGATTACAGTTTGGCCAATTCAGAGAAACTGGTCAGTGATAACATATTAACATTTATTTATTCATTTACTTATTTTACAAAACAAGAAATATGGTAGATCTCCCCGTAATGAGCAAATCAGGCAGATCTCTGTATCCTGTAGCATGTTCTTGGTTATATGAATCCTAGCTTATTAAAGTCCCGTCATTTCCTGTGCATTATTTGCTGTTACACTATGTCATTAGTAATGACATTTCTCCCTATACTAGTGGTATGATTTATATTTCAGTTTGATGTACACTCTAAAGGATCTAGAAGGAAGTCAAGAATCATTCCTCCTAAAATAAGAGAGATGCTGCACAAAATCACTTCGAGCAGAGTTGGGAATAGAACTCAAGTCTCTAATATGGCAGACTCAAGTCTTATCCACTTTTTCTGAAAGACCATGTTAAAGACCATGTTAAATCTATGTGCATGATTATCCTGCCTGTAAACACTAGACCACTCTCTCCTCCCAGAACTAGGAATAAAATGCAGGAATCCTGATTCCCAGCATTCTGCTTCTCCCTAATAAATAATTTAACTCTCTGGCACAATGTTTGTCAATTCCCCCTTTAGGGGTTGGTCCCCATAGAAGCTAGTAGTTACTCATTTGTAGGGCCCTACCAAATTCATGGCCATGAAATATGCATCACGGACAGTGAAATCTGGTCTCCCCACGTGAAATCTGGTCTTTTTTGTGCTTTTACCGTATATGTATAGATTTCATGGGAGAGACCAGTGTTTCTCAAATTGGGGGTCCTTACCCAAAAGGGAGTTGCAGAGGGGTCACGAGGTTATTTTAGGGGGATTGCGGTATTGCCACCTGTACTTCTTTGCTGCCTTCAGAGCTGGGCAGCTGGAGACTGGTGGCTGTTGGCTGGGTGCTCATCTCTGCAGGCCGCGCCCCGCCAGTATAACTCTAAGAAACTCTAAGAAGTTCTCAAGCAGCATTTTTCTTACTTTGCCAATCTGTAAATTGTGATGATTATCAGTGGAAATATTTTTTCATTGGTTTATGTGTGTACGGTGAAATCAATGTCTACCAACATTTACCAATACAAATCTAATTCTTCCAAGCCTATACATAGATCAACATTTTCAAGGCAACGGATACAAGATTCTTCGCTTCATTCTTCCTCTGCCTATGTGCAAGCATGTTTTAAGGACTGGAAGCCCAGAAAGGAATGGAGCATGTCTGTAGTGACAGACACAGTTTAGTGACTAAAACACTGTAGGATTTACACTTTTTTGGGGGCGGTGGGGGGAAGGGGAGATGCAGAGTCCATTCAAAAGGCTGTAATTATTGCCTTCAGTCTGCATAACCCTCCGTGTTCATTGCTGTCAGAACAGAGCAGCATATCCTGATTCAAATAACAGGAGAATAATTTCTTCCCTCCCACCACAGAAGAATGAGAGATTAATGTCTAATTGCAGCCAGAATATGTGGTGCTCACAGAATGATTCCTTTCCCTGTAAATGTCTCCATTGGTACTGATGCTGATGCTCATCTCCATATGCCCTTACAATCTGCTAACAACAGTGCCTTGCTGCATAAGCAGTTTTTGCTTTTTTAATAAGGAGAGGGAAAGTCTTGTGGTCCATCCCTGTAGTGTAGTTTAAGAAAGAAACCAGAACACACAAGCAAACTAGGGCACAGATTAGATTCCTTTAACTCTTTCATTGCCCTTGCCTCCTTTCCTTGGTTTAATTTACTAATAGAATTTTCGGTGGTGCATGCGTGGTACCCTTCCATTTCTCATCCTTCCTCCCTCAAACATCAAATGGCAACTACAAAGTGATATTGGCATCTCGCCACCTGTTATTTGTTACAGCAAGTTATCTGCTTCTACTACTGGCTTCTTCAAATCACTGTAATGTATCAAAGAGGAGGGCGAACTGCAAAGTGTGTCCAAATGGGATCACTTCAGCATTGTGCCGGCGAGAGAGAACTTTCTGAAGCATAAATGAAAAAAAACCCAGACTCTGTTGCAGCCTGTTTTGTATCATATGTAGAAAGCAGCAAAGATTTCCTGAACTTTTGCCCCTGTAAAGTAATTATAGCCTAAATCACCCCGTTGTTTGTAAAGGAGCTCTTTGCAAAAGCTCTGCCACGCTTTGCCGTGTTCTCTAAGGCTTTTGAAAAATGGAACAGAGCCCACAGTGCTGTGTTCTCAAAACAGGCCCGCCAGGTAGAGACTGTGCTGACTTTGGGCTCCAGTAGCCAATTTAATTGCCCCTCTCTGGCTCCCCTGAAATGGTTTAGAGAAAGGCAGTGCTGTGTGCCGTGCATGAAATCCATACCTAACAAAGGGCTGGGATATGGGAAACAGCACAATGTTCATGTTAATCACAGATTCCAGTAAAAATGAAATGTCGGACACAGAGGATTGTATGATCACAAACATATCACAGGCCCATGCTGCCTCCATATCTCTCTCGCTCATGGAGCACTGGAATGTAGGAATAATAATAATTTGAGTTTCTATAGCGTCTTTCATCACAAAGGATCCAGAGATGATTTACAAATGTAAACCATTATATAAACTACCCTTATAAAACTGCAGTGTTCTGAGTAATGGTCCGGAACACGACAGCTTACACTGGTGTTACTGAAGTGATTTGGGACATTATTGGCGAATACCATAGAGTTATTTTAATAAGAGAAGAAACATGTTCACTGTAGCCAGCATAGGAGTGAAACATGGCAGCTGTTTAACAGTGCCCAGTAAAGCAACACAACAGCGTAGCTCAGGAAATAAAGAAAAGTGTCTTCCCCCACTGAAAATCCATGAGCATTTGAGGCAAAACAGTGTAATTGCACAAGGTGGAATTTATTCAGGACACCTGGGTAAAACTCCTCCTCTTCCAAACAGTGACATGGGATCTGTAATTATCCCAGAGGGTCACAACCTTGGTGTTGCAACTTGTCTGAAAAATGGCACGTCCAGCAACTTGGTGATCTACAACACGATAGTGGGGTATGAGCTCAGTACTGATTCTAGGGGAAGAAGCACCACCTGTGGAATTGCTAACCCAGCTTCCTGCAGCACCTTAATTTTCCTTGAAGGTTTCTTATTAAGTGCTGATATTACCTGACCCCATTTAGCATATGGAATTTAAAGGGCTCACAACCTGAGGCAGTGTTGCGAGAACAAGTAATGGGAGAGAATCTGAACAGAATGGAGTCAGCTACTTCCTATTTTTGCTGAAGGATACTTTTTGGTAGACAGTTCAGTAACTACAAAGGAAGAGCCTTTAACCCTCAGAGTGCTGAAGTGGCCTGTATGCATCTTCCTCTTGCATCCGTCTAGCTGGCAAGAAGTTTTCGTTTAAATCAGAAGGCAGCTACAACCAGCTTTTGTAGAAACTGCAGGTTTTTTGTATGACCTTCCTTGCATAAAATGTTAGCCTGAGTGCAGGACTGTTGTAGGTGGGCTTACTACACTGACGAACTAGAACTCTTCCTGGTTCCAGATATGTGTAGTGACTCATCTGCGTATGAATATTAACCTGGAAAGCTTCTGAGATTTTATTTGCACAGTGAAGTCAATGTCAAGAGTAAAGCTGATGATTAGAGGCCTATGTTTTGTACAAATTAGAGGTGGATGTGAATGGAAAGGGGCTTCAAAGAACTACTACTAATCTACATGAGCAGCAGTGCAAACACCTACATGCAAAACATGTTTCCACATCATGCGAGTACGTATGGTTATTTTTTTTTGAATACCTGTTGAATAGAGAGCAGTTTCATCGTTACTTTCAAAGTGCTCTGTGGTCTCTTAGGCACTTTTAGAGATATCCACTCTAGTCTATTTCTTATTGTGTTTGTAAACATTTAGGAGATAGAGGGAGGAGTTGTGCACTCTTTGTTGCAGCCTCAAATGTAGCCCCATAGCTTGAATATTTGTACACCTATTTGTATTATAGTTATTTTTTGCTGTCCTGTTTTGCTCTAGACCAGTGGTTCCCAAACTTGTTCCACCGCTTCTGCAGGGAAAGCCCCTGGAGGGCCCAGCTGGTTTGTTTACCTGCTGCGTCCGCAGGTTCGGCTGATCGCAGCTCCCAGTGGCCGCGGTTCGCTGCTCCAGGCCAATGGGAGCTGCTGGAAGAGGTGTGGGCCGCTGGACATACTGGCTGCCGCCTCCAGCAGCTCCCGTTGGCCTGGAGCAGTGAACCGTGGCCACAGGGAGCCGCAATCGGCCGAACCTGCGGACGCGGCAGATAAACAAACTGGTGCAGCCCGCCAGGGGCTTTCCCTGCACAAGCGGCGGAACAAGTTTGGGAACCAGTGCTCTAGACAACAGTAATAGATATTTTATTCTGAACCAAACAGGAATGTTACCAAATGATCAGACTTTAATGTGTTGTAGGTGTTTTTTAGGCCTAAAGGAAAGGTTTTGCTGGCTCATTGGTATATATAAACTGAAATGTGGAAAAATAAATGTCAAAAATTTAAACTAAAAGGTGCAACATCAGTACATTGAAGGGTACATTTCCAAAACATCTGTGGTATTTTAGCTCTATAACCCCCATTACATTTACTGGGGATAAGGCAAAACAAAAATCCTGTAGAACAGTTTGAAAATGATAGGGCCCTTTCCAAGCCCATGTCCAGACAACCAGAGGTGTAATTCTGAACAAAACTGCAATTGTACAAACTACAGATACAGTAATGGGCCAAGTTTGTAGATTACAGTTTATTGGGGTGAGGAGCACAGTTGCCAACTTTCATGTGGTAAATAAGCACCCCGACTTTCATAATAAGACAAAAATCAAGCTAATCCCATTTCAAAACAAGGCCAAAACAAGCCAATCTCTAAGAACCCCAACACTCTATGTGACTAGATCCCCTTGGCATGCAGTCTGGGACTGTGGTGGGCCTGCTCTCTCCCCCCCTTGCCCGTGCTTGTCCCTGCCCCTGCTTGCTCCCCCTTTGCCCCTACTTGCTGGGAGCTGATCAAAAAAAAAAAAAGAAGCAACAAGCTGCAACAAGCTACAAGCCAAAAACTAGCCAACAAACAACTCACAAGCTAATTAAGCCAAAAACAAGCCCAATTTCTGCGTTTTTTCCCTGGGGGTTGGCATGTCTGGTGAGGAGCTCATGAAAGCCTCCCCGAAACTGTGGAAATCCTCACAGATACCACAACGCATCATATTGCATATAACTCTTTTTAGGAAACAGTTCTGCATTTGTGAGGGGATGGACTAGATGGCCAAATAGATCTTGGTCATCTTTCATTTCATGTGATTCTGTAATTCTCTGTCTTGGTTCTATTAAACTGAAATCCCTGCTGCTATTTAAAAATATATATATTTATGTGATCTTGATTTGCTATACCTTGATATCTAACTATTGGTTTTAATTCGTACAAATAGTGCTCTTCCATTTGACAGTTGCAGAACATAGCTGATTACATGATTCTTTAAACCCTTGTAATTACAACTTATAAATAAGTAAGAGAATTTGCTATTTCAATTTTATTTAAGTTTAGAAATATGCTTTCTGTGTTGGCTTTCTGTAGACCAATTAGCGATAGGCTGATGTGGAAGTACATGCTACCTACTGTCTCTTCTACTTAGTGTTCACTTACATTGTCTTGTGCAATTCCTCTCTAAGGACCCATTTCAGTTAAAACTCCATCCAACTCCTGCGGCACAGTTCCCTGTGTGTGGCCAGGAAAGCTCAAAAGTCTGCTTCGCTCCAGAAGCCATGCTGCAGAAGCCAGATGGATTTTTTTATTATTATTACTGAACTGGAACCTTAAAACTAGCATGTGGCATGGCTGGATCAACAGTGGCAAACCCATATATATTGTATAGTTTTAGTCTGCATTTGCTAAGCATCCCCCAGATTGTGTATGTGTGTTTTTCCCTTTTCTCTTGGGTGGGGGGAGATGGGGAATCTGCAACAGTTGTACAGAGAGTTAGAATAATCCACTGTCACTAATCCTCTTTATCAGACTCAGTGCATGAGCCAAACCTGTTCTCACTTTCCCTTCCCAGCTCTGAGTCCTGATCAAATTCTCTGTTCTTTACCACGACTAGATGGCGTATAGTTTGAGCTGGAATTAGATAGGCAGAAGTAATGCCATGAGGCTAAGCTTTTGTTATTTTTACTTCAGGTTTAGTTTTTTAACAATGTAGTAGTAATAATAACAATATCCTAAATGCATAATAAGGCCTTTCATCCCAAAGGCTCCCAAAGCTCTTTACAAACTCTGGACTGATACCCCAATTGTTCAAAGCCAGTAAGCACATGCTTAAAGTTAAGCACCTGCTTAAGTGCTTTTCTGATTCAGGATCTAAATCCTGACATTCCTACTTAGTTTTTGATAGATTTATAGGTGAGGTAAAACTACCCCTGAAAGCAATAAGGTTTTTGCCTGGGTAAGAATTGAGTAAAAACTGAGAGAGAACTTCAGGACTTGACCTATCTGTAGTGGATTCGCTTTACCTGCCACTGGCTTGTGGCCACGTTGAGAATGCCATGTTGCAGCTCTTCACAGCATTTTAGAACAGTGAAGATAAATGGCAGGGCCAGTTAAAACTACAAGGGAAATTTAGGGAAGCACAATATAACAGCCCAAATTAGGCTTCAGTAAAGAAACCAAAGCTAACACCTCAAAGTGCTATGGGATTTTTAAAGACCACACATGATCAGGACCTCAAATTGACCTCTCATAAGAAATGTGGCATATCTAGTAGCAATAATGTGAATTAACAGAAGAGAGACAAAAGCTCAAACAACAAAAATGGCCTGTTAGGACTTTGATTATATGAGTATAGGCTAAGGCTATGTGCTTGGGAAACAAATGAAATCAAAATCTCTACGTAGTTCTGAAAAATACTGTGCCCTGCTATGAAAACTCAGTGTTGATCCAAGAAATAGAAGCAAGCAGTCAGCCACTTTGAATGAATGCTAAAATGTATATTTGATTAGAGATTCTTATATTTTTACAGTGTATTAGTCCCATGCCTCTCCACCAGGAGACAGCTTGCTGGAGCTTATAGGAAGAAAAATATCCCTTTCTTATGTACTTCTTCCTGTCACCTTGGGCAGAGGGGATTACAGTGTGTTGGCTCTGTCATAATGCTTCAGCACAGGCATTTCATTTAAGCAGCCTTCATAGCATATGTGCAGCTTTAAAACAAACTATTTATATTTTTTGAAATGTCCTGTTACTGTTGCGAGGACTCGGTTCCTTGGAGACTGCACACATGGCATGATGTTGCCTATCTCACAGCTGGTTAGAGACAAACTGAAACACCACTGGTGGTAAAATCAGCCATTTCAAGGAGCGGTTTTGTAGAAAGGGAGCTTGTTTACTGAAGCAGAAATTCTCTTCTTGTGATAAGTCCCCATGGCTAGTTCGGTCTTTTAATCCAAACTAACTGTGGCTTTTCAGTCACAGCGCATGGTAGGCGGCGTGTGGTTCTGCATCATCTGGCTGCAGCTCCCAAAGGCAGCATGTCTGGGAAAACACAATGGACCAGATCCTCAGCTAGTTTTGCTCCATTGGCTATACCAATATGCCCCAGCTGAGCATCTAGCCCAGTGCTTCCAGCAGTCCTGACACTCTGGATACTGCATCATCATCTCCACCTTCTGACAGTGCAGCATGGTTTCCTTTCTGTGCTGGCTTAGTTCTGCTGGCCATGTTCCTTCCCAGCATCTCTGGAGTTCCATTCTCCACACTGCGGGAGATAAGGATTGGAATGGTAGCTGGTAGCTATCCTCTATGAAAATTTTGAAAGGAAGATTCTTGTGCCCCCCTGGTCCCTTGAACACCCCATACACAATCTAGCCTTAACCTAGATAGCAGGTAATTGATACTGCCAAAACTTGTTCTTTATGCACAAGTCTCCAAACATCTCCTTGCTATGAGAACATGATGGATCTTCGTATTAGACACAATTTATGCATTTCCGTGGCAAGATACGCCCATATCTAACCATGTGTGCGTGCAAATTGGTTATTTGCATACATACATCTGATTGTGTGCAGAATATGTTTGCATGTGTTCAATTGGGCCCAGTGTCTCCAAATTCACCAAAGATGCCATTTCTTAGGCCATCATTATTACTTTTTTTTTTTAATTGATGGCTTCAAATGCCAACTGGCCTTTAAGCAGAATGAGTTGCTGAGAAGTCTATAAAGAAGAAAGAGAAAATGCATAGTTTAGTAATAAAGCCACAGGACTATGATGATGATGTACAGATTTATTTTCTTTAAAAATGCCTTTAACCTCTTTCTAAAGCACAGCCCAGGACACTGACCATGTGGTGGTCCTTTATGTCAGAAAATAAGATAGCTAGATTTCTGCAGCAGGTTGTTCATTCAGTACTGTGAGTGAGAATCTCCTCCTCTCCGTCTGCGTCTTAAGATGGTAAAACTTTGGACTCTCTGAATCCTGCAAACACTCTCTTTTTTCCCCCCAATCAGTAGATTTAACATTTACATTCAGGAAATATATGGAATTAAAGGCAAATAAACTGTTAGAGAGACTCTTAAGTCATATTGACTTAAGTGGTGAGATCATGCCAAGGAAGTTAATACAGCCAGCTCTAGGTGAATGCTGATCAACTGATTTATTCACCTCTCTGCATTTCTAAGCAAAAACATATGTCTAAAGGGATAAGTGTTTTCAAAACTAGGATGAAAAACTAAAACTGCCAAATTCCCCTCAAATCCTTGCTAGCCTCACTAGTTTCACTATTTAAAGCTTAGCTTTTCATGTGCAAGCAAAACAGAATGAAAACATGACATCTTAAATGCATTTTTGTTTTAAGTACATTTCCTATCCTGTACTGGTTTATTAAATAACAAGGATCAAACTCTGCCCTTGGGTTTCTGTGCATATGACTTCAGTTCATGGTAGAATTGGGTCCTATGCATGCAAGACATTTTTGTTTGTCTTGGTCATTATTGATTTTGCACTCACATCTGATTGTACTGAGAGGTTACGTCTGTGTTTCTATTATAATCTAATTTTAGGGATTTATAACTTGGCTGTGAGAATGTACAAAGAGAACTTGATAAGGAGCCCAGGATCTGAAATCAGTTTGGGCCATTTTAAACTATAAACATGCACAAAGAAAACTCCATGCATCTGAAGAAGTGGTTTTTTACCCACGAAAGCTTATGCCCAAATAAATCTGTTAGTCTTTAAGGTGCCACCGCACTCCTTGTTGTTTTTGTGGATACAGACTAACACGGCTACCCCCTGATACTTGATACAAAGAAAACGGCAGTCTTTTTTTTTTTTGCCAGCCAATTTTTGATGTGTTCTATCTCATCCTAAAATGCAAACTTGCAGGCAGTAAAATGAGGTCTATTTTCTTAAACAAACAAATGAAAAATAAAAACAAACCCTCCACTTATTAGTAACGTTTGGAAAAAAAATAACCCCAACTATACATAGAATAGGATGGGGGCTAATTTAGCTACAACTAATCAGGAAAAAGATCGTGGAGAGTTCTCTGAAGACGTCCACCAAGTGTGCAGCGGCAGTCAAAAAAGCAATCAGGATGTTAGGAATCATTAAAAAAGGGATAGCATATAAGACGGAGAATAGCTGATTGCCCTTATATAAATCCATGGTATTGCCCACATCTTGAGTGCTGCGTACAGATGTGGTCCCCTCATCTCAAAAAAGATATACTGGCATTAGAAAAGGTTCAGAAAAGGGCAACTAAAATGATTAGGGCTTTGGAACGGGTCCCATATGAGGAGAGATAAAAGAGGCTAGGATTTTTCAGCTTGGAAAAGAGGAGACTAAGGGGGGGGATATGATAGAGGTCTATAAAATCATGAGTGGTGTGGAGAAAGTGAATAAGGAAAAGTTATTTACTTGTTCCCATAATGTAAGAACTAGGGGCCACCAAATTAAATTAATGGGCGGCAGGTTTAAAACAAATAAAAGGAAGTTCTTCTTCACACACAGCACACAGTCAACCTGTGGAACTCCTTGCCTGAGAACTGGATAAAAGAGAACTGGATACATTCATGGAGGTTAAGTCCATTAATGGCTATTAGCCAGGATGGGTAAGGAATGGTGTCCCTAGCCTCTGTTTGTCAGAGGGTGAAGATGGATGGGAAGAGAGAGATCACTAGATCATTACCTGTTAGGTTCACTCCCTCCGGGGCACCTGGCATTGGCCACTGTCAGTAGACAGGATACTGGGCTGGATGGACGTTTGGTCTGACCCAGTATGGCCATTCTTATGTTCTTATGTTCTTAAACAGCTTCTACCTCTGAATATTAACGTCTTCCATATGTTGCTGAATATGCATATCTGCAACCAGTATGTACTGTGGATTGATACAGTATGCAGTAATGCACTACCATTCCAAATGTCTACTTTGGAGCAGAGAAGATGCTTTTAAGTATTATATTTGTTTAATATCCTTATCAAATAATGTCCATGTCACAAATTACATACAACCGTAACAGCTGAGTAAATTAAACTTATTTATATAATTGTGCTTTTGCAAACACCTGTGTATTCCTACGATGGATGGAGATATTACGGTCCTGTCATCTAAACCCTCATCCACTTTCCAGGAGATATTTAACTTTCGCTTGGATTGGGGGGCAGAACGTGAACTCCTGACAATGGTGAGGAGTTGCTTGCCAATGTGAACGAAGAGCTCATATCTGATCTTTTAAAATTAATGGCCAGATTGGGCCAGTCTCCAGCACAGGTTTACAGGCGAGAGTTAAAAGCCCCCTGTCCCCTTCCACACCCACTCAGAGACCCAGGCATAGTGGCACAGGGAGCAAATCTAGCCAGACCAAGCAGCGAATGGGCACTGTTTCCTCTCCAAGACTGGCACAGGGACTATATCCACCTGTGCCCCCAGAGCACGGTGTGTCTCAGAGTTTTCACTGGGGTAATGTATCTCTGCCTGGCCCTGAGATGGGGCTGCTGACACTGTTTGCCACAAAGAGCCCTAAAGGATCTGTGACCGGGAAGGGACTAATTTATAAGGAAAGATTACAAGAACTAAATATTGGATAAGAGGGGACTGAATTGTCTGAAAATATCTAAAAGGTGTAAACACCAAGGAGGGAGAGGAATTATTTAATGTGAACCATGGGAATATAACTATTGTAGGAGTAATGGCATGGTATTAAGTAAAGGAAAGTTCAGATCACGTGTCAAAGGAAGCAATCTCAAGAGTGAGCTGTATTAGGCTGTAAAAATATTTTCCCCAGGGAAGTAGTGAAAGCCCCATTGCTTTGGACATTTAAAACTAGATTGGACAAAGCATTAGAAAATGTACTCCAGGCACTGATCTTATAGTGGCAGAGGAAATATCTGGATGACTTATTAAATGTTATCCATTCTTTACTAGTTAATATGGGCCCAGTCCTCTTCTCATCACTGGACTGGACACTGGGCTCCGCATTGCTCAACAGTACACTTTGCATCCACAAGGGAGGTGGAATCACAGGGAGGAGGAGCACAACCAATCGCCTTCTGCCCCTTATCCCATCCCATCCATTCAGTGGAATCACACTGGTTCTACGCTTTGTACAGGGATTTACAGGGACAGGATTTTCCCCTGCGTGCACATAACTCCACTTAACACTGTGAGTTCTGTGCAGGCATCAAGGGAAGAATTAGGTCTTAAACATTTTGGAAAACCACGGTACAGCTGAGGCAGGATAGAAACCGATTTACTATCTCTGGCATCAGACTTTACTCCCTTGCTTGTGGTGTCCCCATTATAACGGTAATTGTTATTATTGATTTGATATATTTGTAATAAGGTTGCATATATAAGTCCCAATTGGCAGCCACGTTCCCATTATGCTAGGTACTGTATTCACATGTAATAAATATAGTTCCTGCCCAAACAGGTAGCACCCTAAGTGTATGATGAGAGACAGCAGGTGAATACAACAAACAAACAGAAGGGGGACAGAAACAGTGGTGCTGGAACCATTTTTATAGCGGGGATGCTGAAGGAGGGAAGCATGTAATTTGGTTGTTATTGCTACCTCAAGCCTGGGGGTGCGGAAGCACCCCTAGTTCCAGCACCTATGGAAGGAAAGAAGGTAGAACAGGGTAGCAGAGAGATGAGCATGTTGAATATAACAAACATGGTATCTGCCTAGCCGTTGTTGAGTGTTTTGTAGACATTTTTCAGCAAGTCTGCTCCAGCAGCAAGCTCAGAAATGGCACTTTTGAAAAAGGAAAGGTTTCACTGAATTGCCACAGAAATGGTATCAGCATAGAGAAAAATGGGACACTTCACCAGTGACTGCAGAGTGCAGGAACGTGTGAGAGCAGGTCCATCATGACCATTACAGACAGCCCACCTTCAAAGTACTTAATTCATAGGAATACAGTCAAGAGCTCTAGGGTGGGCTTTTCCACTCTGAAGGCCTAACTAGTGTCTACAGATAGATGCTTTTAATTAAAAACACTGGCCCTAATCCTGCACCCACTGAGGCCCATGGCCCGATTTACCATTCATTTCTGTGAAGGAAGGACCGGGCTCTTCTTTCAAATACATGGTGTATTTGAAATGTTACACATGGTGAGAAGTCCTGCTTGTACTGTGTGAAATTTCAGACTGAGAAAAATGGCTACAGTTTCCTTTCAAATCATTTTGAAGTGCAGGCTGAATCTAAACCCCAGGCTGGATTCACTGCTTTCAAATTCTCAATGGTGTGCTGCTGGGCATTAGTGACTACCTTTCATGTATTCAGACACGCTGTTTTTCTGCCACATACTGGGTAAATATTTTAAAAGGATACAAAGAATAAAATCCAAAACGAGTCAAATAATCCTAAATAAAATGTAAGTTGTAGTGCTTGGAATACAGTATTATTAACTTAATTGGCTTTGCTAGATAACCTAAAATGATCCCAGCACTGTTAGAAAAGGCCTTTCTTTTCTAACTACGGGTAGAAAGGAATTTTTAGAATATGCACCACGTGTATGTGGAAATCTCTGTTTCTATGTATAGCTATATATGTGTACAGATAGAGAATTCTATATGATATATATGTCATACATAGTATGTCATATATGCATAAATGTACTTAGTACTTAATGTGTAATTCTTTGTAGAGCTTGTTGAATATTAAAATAACTGATTTGCAAAAATATTCATAAGTAAAAGTGTCACATTCAATTATCTTTGATTTCAGAGGTGGGTAGCTGATATATAAGGCTCAGTCCAATGCCCACTTAAGTCAGTAGGAGTTTTTCCATTTACTTCAGTGGGCATTGAGTCAGGCCCATATTATTAATCATTCATTAGTATTTAGACAACAGCCAGGCATTTGTGAAAATGTTTACAAATGCTGAAAGTAACGAGTTAAAGTTAAATAGTTAAAGCAACTCTTACACTTTGTATTAGTGTGTTTATGTAAAGACCTGATGCTGCAGTCCTTAGGCTGCCAGACACCCACTGATGCCAATGGAAGTTTTTTCTGCATTAAAATCATGGTGCTGGTCCAAAAGTGTAGTTTTTTCAAAGAATGTTTATATGGAATTGTGTTGGCATGATGTGTGTGTGTATATATATCTCACTATTGGGAAAGGATGAAAAAATATTCCTAAAATTTTTCAAAAGCCGTACGTTTTTTACAATAATAATCTTTCTTTTTTTCTTTTTCTTTCTTTCTTTTATTGTGTCTTATTTTTTTCATACCATGTCTTTTAGCAAGAAACTGATTAATTCTTTCAAGCTGAGGTGTTTATAATATCCGCATGATTTGAAACTCTGATACCTTAACACAAATTGATGATATAGTCTATGTCCTATCCATTACTTTCCTGTGGTTTTTTTAAATTTTTTTTTTCACTTTTTTTCTTAATTGCATGTGGCCTGACTATTTCTATCACAGAGGGCAACTCTTTCCTTTTTTTTAATCTCAGGCACAGTTCATATTGTGTTGCTGAAAGGTACAGCTGTGTTTAGAAGTCCCATTCTCACACATTTAAGGATAGCTGTGTCTGATTTTTTTTTGAGACTGAGCCAATATTTCAGATGGCTTCTCCTTTGTTTTTGAGACGTTAAAGCTTAATTTTTGGCATTTCTCAGATTTGACATTATGTTTGTTTTCAACAGCTTTTTTGCAAGATTCATCATATGAAATAACCCATGGTAATTACATGAATTTGTCCTGGTATTGTAGATTACCGTATGCACATGTTTTTCAATGAGAGACTGAGGGAGAGTGAGGGTGGAGGGCGTGTGTGTCAGGGAGCTATTTATATGAAATGTTCTCTGGCTGCTACACAGTATGTGCAATGTCAGCAATAACCCACCTCTCAGACTTAGTGATCTTCAATCAGTCTTTATGGCCCTTAGTTGCCTGTTGTTCAAGCTGTGTGTCACAGCCAGTCACAACAGTTACTTCAAGCAAATTTTCACACTCTTTGGCTCACACTGCTGGCAGCATTCCTGAAGACTCTGAGGAAATAATTCCACAAAGTGGCATAAATTAATGTGACTAATTAACATGATGTTAATTATTTGTAAATTGCATGTTTGGATACACATTACTTGAGAGGCATATGTTACATTTAGTGTTTACTGAAACAAGTGACTACTAATCGCATCTCCTGAGTGCTCCTTTCACAACACTCAGCAATAGAGGCTTCTCTAAAAATAAAAATAATGTCCTAAGGGAATGCATGAACTATACCATATAATGAAATGAGCAACTAAAGTAGTCAGTTACCTTCAGAAACATTTAGTAGCTGCTTTAGTAGGTGCATGTATGTTTGAGGGCCAAGTTATAGTTGCAGGGGCAATCTTAATTCTGCCACTGCTTAATTTTTGAGTGTTTGGCTTGACACCTTTAATGTTCTTTCAAGGCAGTTTTTTTCCTATGGAATATCCTAATTTAAAAAAATTTGAAAAAGTAGAAATTCCATGATATGGAACCATATTGACCCCCACCTGTGTCATCAGTGGGTTTGGGACCTTTAGACCCACAGCACTGACCTCTGCTACTTGAGTTGAGTAACTGGTAGCGGTAATAGGCTGTTATTCTCTATGTGGACCAGCCATTAGAGGGGGAAGTTAAGATCCCATTTTGCCAGTGGGATTCACAGCTGTTTGGTGACAGCAGAAGAATGATGAGTTCATTCAGTTCCAGGTTCTAGAGGGGAGTGTGTCAAGAAAGTTATGCCAGAAGAAAATTTGGCCCTCCGTTCTTGAAACAAACTGTCTGATTTACTAAAACACTATTTGTTGTTCAGTTACAGGAAAAACCCAGTGACTCCCTCCACTTATGTTCAGCTAACAACCCCTGGAGTCTCATTCCTATTTCCTTGTTCACCTTTTTTGCTGCTTTGGCCTTAGGGTCCTAACTGAACTATTTAACTTTGTAACTAAATTAACAATAATTATTCTATCCTTGAAAACTACTTTTTCCTAAGGTGGGAGAATGGGAGCTTGTCATGTGAAGGTGAGAAGCTATGATCAGGATTCTTTAGCAGCTGCTGGGTTAGTCCAAGATTTGTCACGATGGGTGGATCAGGTACTTGTTACCGCTGAATGTTGTTTGAATGTATGATCATTGCATGGTACATTCAGGTTCAATTTTGTGCATTCTATGTAATTGTCACTCTGTACACTGTTATTTAATACGCCCACTTACAGGGAGCCTAATTCTGAATATTGAGTGGATGTGTAACCGGGATCAGAATTTGGTCCTGAAAGTACATGCTTACATCGTTAAAGAACACAGCATACTCTGAGCACGTTACTTTCAAACATTATTTCAAATCTACATTGTAAAAGAAACTTAGCAAAGAGCTTACAAAGACAATGCACATCAGTACATTTGGTCAAGATTTTGAGTTTTCAAACATTTCAAACAGTCTGTAAGCGGGTCAAAAACAGCAAAAATGGTTTGCAATATAATTTGAAACATTTTCACAAAAAATTTCTGAAAATTTGAAAAAAAATCTAACCACATCTAATAATAGTGATCTTACATTTACATATTGTCTGCAGCCAGATGCCTACTAAAGTTCCTTACAGACTGATTGTGGAAATCTAAATGTGGTGTCCTGAAATCTGTGCACCTATCACTGCAGTGCAGCAGCCTGTGAAGGAGGAAACAAAGCTATTGCTCAGTCATGCACAATGAAGTGACCCTCTGTAATGCAAAATAATAGTGCTTTCACAACAGTGCTTCCAAAACAGCTTAGAATAAGATGTGAATAAGAAATTAGAGGGGAAGTTTAGCAACCAGCAGACAGAATATAATTGCCACAGTTGAAATTTTCAGGTACCAAGGTTAACAAACCTTGACACTTAAGGAAAGTGCCGTGGGAACTTCACTAACTATAAATGGTGGGGACCTCAGCTTTACATCTGAAGATGGCACCTCAAACAAACAGTATGGTGCTTCTAAGCCCTAACACCATTCTCAGGCACTGATTCAGTACCCATACAGAGAGGAAAGTGAGCTTTATTTTCTACCACTACTACATTCTACAGTGCTTCATTCGAAGTCTCAAATCCAACCCATCCATAGGCACTGACTCCATGGGTGCTCCAGGGCTGGAGCATCCCAGGGCTGGAGCATCCATGGGAAAAAATAGTGGGTGCTCAGCACCTACTGGCAGCCCCACTGATCAGCTCCTCCCCCTCCCTTGCAGCACCTCCCACCTGCCATGGATCAGCTGTTCAGCAATGTGCAGGAGGTGCTGGGGCGGGGGGAGGAACAAGGGCAGGGTGTGCTCAGGGGAAGGGACAGAATGGGGGTGGGAAGAGGCAGGGTAGGGGTGGGAACTTGGGGGTAGGGGTGGAGTGGGGGTGGGGCCTGGTGCAGAGCAGGGGTCAAGCACCCCCGGGAACGCAGGAACTCAGCACCTGTGAACCCAGCCATGTTTGGTTTGAGATCTCATGAGATCACAGCTTGAGGCATTATTGCTGCTGCCTTATAAAGCTCTTGTTGATGTGACTTTAAGAGTCTGATTTAAACCCACAACATTTTGGAAAGATGTAGTTGGGGCTATAACTTTGACTTCCATTCACTCCGTGACTGAGGCAGGAGAATGGCTCTCAGATGCCTTGAGTGGCTGTTGCCAGAGGCAGAAACATACACACTTAGGGAACTTACGACCACAAAAACTTAGGTGCAGAGTTTAGGTGCCTACAGAGTTCAGATGTTTTGTGCACCTCAGTAGAGCCAAAATTAGAATTTAGGCACCTAAAAGAGGAACTTAGGTGGGGTTCCTAACTCCTTTTGTACAGCCAGGCCATACAGCCTGATCCAACTGCCACTGAAGTCAAGACTTCACAACCTAATGAGGTAAAGTTCAAGTTGCAAGTGTGCATCAGTATTTTGGGTATATGTTGCCTTTCAAAAATGCTAATGTGAACAAAATCCCAAAATCTCTGAGTGAAAGTTGTGGTTGTACAACAAGTCAGAGTCACATTAAGATGAAAACCAAAACCTTAACTCTGCCCCATTAGGGTTGGAGCAATGTTATATTCTCTTATGGATTTTGAAATGATTGCATAATGTTATTGCAATTTATCTGTCTGTTCACTTGGACACCTTCAAGTGAGAAGAAAAGGAGTACTTGTGGCACCTTAGAGACTAACCAATTTATTTGAGCATGAGCTTTCGTGAGCTACAGCTCACTTCATCAGATGTGATGAAGCTACATCTGATGAAGTGAGCTGTAGCTCACGAAAGCTCATGCTCAAATAAATTGGTTAGTCTCTAAGGTGCCACAAGTACTCCTTTTCTTTTTGCGAATACAGACTAACACGGCTGTTCCTCTGAAACGCTTCAAGTGAGAGATTACAGACACAAGGTGGGTGAAGTAGTATCTTTTATTGAACCAACTTCTGTTGGTGACAGAGACCAGCTTTCAAGCCACACAGTGAGAGATGTCAGGAGTGTGATGGTAACATAGGTGACTTATATCACCTACTTTCCAGCTGTAGTTCATAGACGTCTGGCCTGCAAGGTTATTTTAAAGGGTTTTCTATTGTCAAATACAGGCACAGTGGAGTCCACAGGCTATGGCTATGGACAGATGTAATTTTTAACATGTACTAATGAAGAAATGGAACCATAATCCATTTTTGTCTTAGTGTTCATCTTAGCCATGCATTTACATACTCAAACCTTGTATTCTGAAATGGCTTGAAATGTAAGTGTATATGTAGTTAACAATATGCAGTGCTTCTACATTTGAACTTCTAACTCCTGAAAGAGAGAGAGCACATGACTATTTTGAATTTAAAACTGATGTTCCTGGTGTGCACAGTCTAAACCTACAATTTTGGATGTGTATGGAACTTAAATTCACAGTGGAGTACATTTTGAAGTAATTTTATTACAGCCCCATCCCCGCTATAGCACCTCAAGCGCTTTACTTGCGCTCCCTGATGATTGTTTAATGCAATGGAATGCTATTATTTTTGTTCCTCAGGTTTGAGTTTTGGCTTTCATTGTCTCTACTGCGGCAGAATTAAGGTTATGGAAATGGTTCATTTGACTGGAACCGTGTGGCTTGTTGTGGAAGGTGTAACCTTATCTTTGAATTACCTGTGTTTCTACCTTTTTAAAAAAACTAACTTTTTAACTTCTAATTTCCTTGAAAGGTAAAATACACTCAAAACACTACTGTGTGCTTGCAGTCTTTATTTTACCTTAGCAAAGGTGGAAGGAGGCTTGTGATTCTCACCCATGAACCTTAGACTCTCACTCATTATGAGCCACACGACACTCGTAATCTCTTCATAGACCAAACAATCTATCCCCTACCTCCCCACAAGGCCTTATAAAGCTTGTTCATCTGCAGTGAGCTAAAATTAGATATGATATATTAGATTTTTATTAAGATAAACCAGCAGGTTCAGTTGCCATGAATGAATGACCATCAGAATACACTCAACTGTTTTTGCAAAAGTTAGAAAGTTCTCCGAAAAGTCAGTCATCCCAACCCTTCAGCAGATCCACCCGAGCTTTGGCAGCACTGTGAAGTATTGTAACATCTTAAAACAAAACTAAATTATTAAATGTTTGTAAAGTACATTCAAGATGAAAATTTAAGTTTTAAATACTGTTATTTATATATTGAAGTTCTCCGTTGTTTTAGATACAGATCTGATTTCCGTCAACATCCAGGCATGCATATAACTTTTCCCACCGATTTTTTAAAAGAAAAATCTCTTTATTTTGGTTAAAGGTTATCAGCTGTCATGCTCCAGGCTGTACTTAGAATCATAGAAGATTAGGGTTGGAAGAGACCTCAGGAGGTCATCCAGTCCAGCCCCCTGCTCAAAGCAGGACCAACCCCAACTAAATCATCCCAGCCTCGGCTTTGTCAAGCCGGGCCTTAACCTCTAAGGATGGGGACTCCACCACCTCCCTAGGTAACCCATTCCAGTGCTTCACCACCTTCCTAGTGAAATAGTTTTTCCTAATATCCAACCTAGACTTCCCCCACTGCAACTTGAGACCATTGCTCCTTGTTCTGTCATCTGCCACCACTGAGAACACCTTAGCTCCATCCTCTTTGGAACTCCCCTTTAGGTAGTTGAAGGCTGCTATCAAATCCCACCTCATTCTTCTCTTCTGCAGACTAAACAGTTCCCTCAGCCTCTCCTCATAAATCATGTGCCCCAGCTCCCTAATCATTTTCGTTACTGTCCACTGGACTCTCTCCAATTTATCCACATCCTTTCTGTAGTGGGGGATCCAAAACTGGACACAATACTCAAGATATGGCCTCACCAGTGTCAAATAGAGGGGAATAATCACTTCCCTGGATCTGCTGGCAATGCTCCTACTAATGCAGCTTAATATGCCATTAGCCTTCTTAATATGCCATTAGCTTAATATGCCTTTAGCCTTGGCAACGAGGGCCCACTGTTGACTCAGATCCAGCTTCTTGTCCACTCTAATCCACAGGTCCTTTTCTGCAGAACTGCTGCTAAGCCAGTCGGTCCCCAGCCTGTAGCAGTGCATGGGATTCTTCCATCCTGAGTGCAGGACTCTGCACGTGCCCTTGTTGAACCTCGCCCAATCCTCCAATTTGTCTAGGTCACTCTGGACCCTATCCCTACCCTCCAGCATATCTACCTCTCCCCCCAGCTTAGTGTCATGCATAAACTTGCTGAGGGTGCAATTAATCCCATCATCCAGATCATTGTTAAAGATGTTGAACAAAACCAGTCCCGGCACAGACCCCTTGGGCACTCCGCTTGATACCAGCTGCCAACTAGACATCGAGCCATTGATCACTACCCGTTGAGCCCAACAATCTCGCCAGCTTTCCATCCACCTTACAGTCCATTCAATCAATCCATACTTTTTTAATTTGCTGGCAAGATTACTGTGGGAGACCCTATCAGAAGCTTTGCTAAAGTCAAGATATATCATGTCCACCACTTTCCCCATATCCACAGAGCTAGTTGTCTCACCATAGAAGGCAATCAGGTCGGTCAGGCATGACTTGCCCTTGGTGAATCCAGGTTGACTGTTCCCGATCACCTTTCTCTCCTCCAAGTGCTTCAAAATGGATTCCTTGAGGACTTGCTCCATGTTTTTTTCAGGGACTGAGGTGAGTCTGACCGGTCTGTAGTTCCCCGGAGTCTCCTTCTTCCCTTTTTAAAGGTGGGCACTCTGTCTGCCTTTTTCCAATCGTCCAGGACCTCCCCCAATCACCACAAATTTTCAAAGATAATGGCCAGTAGCTCTGCAATCACATCAGCCAACTCCCTCAGCACCCTCGGATGCACTAGATCCGGCCCCATGGACTTGTGCATGTCCACCTTCAACCTGTTCTTTCACAACTGAGGGTTGCTCACCTCCTCCCCATACTATGTTGCCCAGTGCAGCAGTCTGGAAGCTGATCTTGTCTGTGAAGACCTAGGCAAAAAAGCATTGAGTCTTTCAGCTTTTTCCACATCATCTGTCACTAGATTGCCTCCCTCATTCAGTAAGCGTAATACTTCCTGTATTATTTTATCAGGGAAATCACCAAAGGGCTATTGGGCACCCAGCACAGACCCCAGACCCACATAGCACTGTCTGTGATAGCCAGTGTGAGGGAATAGTGCCACAAAGTGCAGATAAATCCTCAGTCTACACAGAAGGGGACAGATCTGTGCATGAATTTTGTCAGGATGATCCAAAGTAGGATTTTCATCACCAGTTATTTTATTTAACTGTTCCTTTTCTTGCCGTATAAGGACTTAGAAGTTGCTCCTTTTTCCCTCACCTGAAAATCTATGGTGGGTGATATCCATAGTGATATATTTTGAAAAAGTTGATTCTCTAGGGTGAACATAGGAGGAACTGCCATACTGGATCAAATCCATTGTCCATTAGTCTCCAGTCTTCTACAATGGCCAGCACCAAAAGCATCAGAGAAAGGTGCAAGAAACCTTGCATTAGATAGGTGTGGGATAATCTGCCCCCACATTAAATCTCATCCTTCAATTAGAGATTGGCTTCTGATTTTATAATATCTCTTATAGAATTTGTGTTAGCACTACCTCTTTTAATTCTGGCTATTCTTGTTAACCATATAAATGTCCGATACCTTTTTGAATCTTGCTAAATTCTTGGCTTCAACAACATACAGTAGCAGTGAGTTTCACGGCTTCATTACGCATTGTAAGAAAAGGTATTTCCTTTTATTGTTTTTTAATCTGCTACCTTTTAATTTCATTTAAAGATTTGTAAGAGGATCGAAGTAATCAGAATCAACAAACTGTGGATTTGTTTTCTTGTGCTAGAATATGAAGGTAACCTGTTTTCTAGTTCTTGTATACTACTCAAGCCTGCTTCAGTGAAGGTCCTTTTTAAAAGAGAAAATAGCATAGGTGGCTGCTGTATTTATATGGTTGCCGAATCAAATCAAAATAATGATTGTTCCTTTCCCCATTGAAAATCTAAACTCAAATACATTTGCCAAATTCAAGTATTACACCATTCATGCCAATAGTCAACCATATATCTTTTGCTATCTTGTAAAGAATTTTGTTAGACTACAACAATGTGTAGCCAAATAGGGTTGTTACACATGTATAAGTCAGATATTTTCAAATAGTGATGTTAATGTTCATTAACATATCGGTCAAATTTTAGGTTGCACTGGTGTGGCTGGGAGTAGAATTTGACCCGTGGCATACAATATAATATTTATGATACTTAACATTGCCTTTAACATTCAAAAAATTACGATAGTCAAACACATTTGAATCTTCATAATTTAAATCTTTTGGCTATAAAACACATACCTTTTTGCTGCAGATCAGTGTATGTTTTTTAGTTATTTTGTCTTAAATTAAATTTACTTGTCCCTGCCTGTTTTAATTTAGAGATGCTATATAATTAAAATGAAAGTGATGCTATGACCATAGAGTGCCTAATTATGATTTACAAATAATGAAAACGATCTACTTTTGAACAGGTAATATTTCACAAAAAGATTGAACTCTTCCAGGGAAGCATATTTGCTACTACCTGCTGTATCATTCATTTAGTTGTTTAAACTTTGTAGACTGTGTGAAGGTTTTCTTCTCTCTGAGTAGTATATTTAATTTTCTAGTCTGGTTGTAACATAACTGCTTTTCTACTGAAAATATACCTTGACTGTAAGATGAAATATTATGCTATGTATGCCATTCATTAGAGAAGTGGTCGGCTGTTTTCTGTATTTTAAGCAGCTCTTTCAAAATATGAATTTGCAAAATTGGCTGTGACAGATCTCCAAGGTATTTTCTGCTTCCCTGGATGTAAACAGAACAACTTGATAGAATCTGTCTACCATATTTAATAACATCCCAGTAGGAACTGTTTCTCTCTCAGAAAAGTCTGCAGCTTTAACAGTGAAAGACTTCAAATGTGCACACAGTATGGACACAATATACACACAGTTTCTACTTCTTCAGTTTCTTATGTTTATTATTCGTGTTCATTTACGGCTACTTTAGTGCCTATGATTTCCAGAGACAATAATTTACTTCGGTCATTTGAATTGGGACTGCATAATTGGGACATCAGATTTTCATTGGAAAAATATGAAGCTTGAGTCCTGAGGCCTTCTTGAACCTTAGGCTCTTTGAGAGATGAGAACCCTTTAAAAACGTTGTTGGACCTGCTTACTATGTGTGCCTGAACTTAAGGAGAGTAAGTAAGGTGTATCCAAAGAGCCCAGCAAATGGTGAATCTGCAAATCAGCCACTTATCTTTGCTATTTATTTTGGGGGTGTCAACAGGACCAGTCGGGGTGGGGGGGGAGGCAGAAGGGTCATTAGGCCTGGATCTTAAGCTCAAAGAGGCCCTCAAATGTAGACACTTGTTAATTTTTTGGCATTTGATAAGTTTCGCAACTTGTTTTTATGCGCGTCCCTATCGGATCAAAATATGACACACACTCTCAGCTTAGAGCTGCGAATTTAAGCAAATAAGAGATGTGATTTGGTAAAAGACATAATTTTTTTGTTAAGTGATATAGATTTTGTCATATTAAAGAGTTAAAAATGTTCATATATAATAATAAAAATATATCGGTTCTGATAGCACAAGATTAGACCATACGTTGTCATTTTTTATTTTTATTATGGCTGGGGCCTCAAAAGCTGGAAGTGGCCTGGGCCTCTCTGGACCTCTGAGAGGGCCTGGGTGTCACCAAGATGTTAAACCCTTCATCACGTGCCCCTGGAGAAAGAGCTACAATTTAGAGTGTGCATTGCACTATGCAATGCTTAAAAATATGAAAAGCGGTCGGTATAAACTAAGTCCTAAGCTATCAAGCACAAGGTACACATAATATCAATACTCAACATAAAACATTAAGCCAACCATTTGACACTTTGGTCCTCTATGTGTACATGAATTATTTATGTGGAGATAGTTGCTACATTTTTAAAGGTTTTTCTTTGTTTTGTAATCGGAAATCTCCCAATAATTGAGATTTGTAGGCTATGGTGTTGGCAATATTTATTTGTATTGCAATTGTTTTCAGAAATAACATGATATAACAGGCCATGCTGTAGTGAGCTAGTAATATTGTATTTCTTTTTTATATGGTTTTATGCTCTTTGTCACCTTAATATCAGAGTACATCAAAAATATGAATTTGCCCTCCTCTGTAACAAATGGAGAAATAATACATGTTTAAAACAAAGAGATTGATAAAGGTAGAAATAATAATTTTTAAAAAGTAAAACTGTGTGAAGCAAATTCTGCTGTCAGTTATCCTGGTAGGAATCTGAAGTAACTCCATTAGGTCAATGGAATTGTAACTCCAATGGAAATCAGTGGAATTACCATGGATTTAACCTAGTGTAATTGACTGGTTTACTACTGGTTGACTGGTTTACTACTGTAAAATTTTGCCCAAAAAACTAAATTACAAATATAAGCTCCAATGTTATTTCCCTGCTACTAGCTGCCCTAGAAACCCCATCAGGGGACTGCACAATTCACAGGGGGAACCATTACAAACTAATACTCAAATCCAGCAAGTAGTTCTTTGTAGAGAGACCCTCACTGAAACTACAGGATCAGAATTTTGGCTCACGTTACCTTGTGCCAACTTGGCTCGTAGGTTGAGGAGTGACTTTGTCTCTTCTGTCCTTTGGTATCCCTGGAGCCCCTGGGCCAGAGATCATGGGGATGAAGGGTACCTATCACAGAGCTGACTCCTGTCCTATTCCATGCCTTGCTCACATGTCATACAGATTTCTGCTTTGTCTATTCACAGAAGGGACTGGTTGGGTCTGGTTTTGTTTCTCACTTTGTTAAAAACAAATAAGACATTTTGCATTATCTTCATTGTGACATATCTGCAAAATTTGTTGTGTTTACTGGGCACAATTAAAAATTGTTCATGGCGGTGTTAGAGAGAGTACAAGTTCCAGCAATGTTTCCTGTACTAAAATATGAAATAGTGGTAGCATCCATAATTTTCCTAAAGACGGAATGATCTTTTCAAGTGCACCTGCTGTAGATCTTCCAATATTATTCAGGAATGGGGTTCATTTGCTTTTTCCTTTATTTTTGTCAATATCTTATGTAACCATAAGGAAGAACATGCAGAGCCAACTCTTGCTTGCCTTACTGCTAGGAGAAGCGCAGTTTAAATCAATAGGGCTACTCACAATAATAATAAGAGGAGGGTTAGTCCCATAGTCATGCAGGAAACTATAACAGAGGAAATGATGTGCTTGTCTTATGAAGCATTTAAGTAATAAGTGCTGTGTAAATTGCTACTGACTTGTAGCATATTTAAATACAACATTAAAGAAGCTATTATTAATAATATGAGGGGGAAAGGAGTCCAGGAGAGCTGGCTGTATTTTAAAGAAGCATTATTGAGAGCACAGGAACAAACCATCCCGAAGTACAGAAAGAATACCAAATATGGCAGGTGACCAGTTTGGTTTAACAGAGAAATATTCGGTGAGCTTAAACTCAAAAAGGAAGCTTACAAGAAGTGGAAACTTGGACAGATGACTAGGGAAGAGTATAAAAATATTGCTGGACCATGCAGAGATGTAATCAGGAAGGCCAAAGAACAATTGGAGTTGCAGCTAGCAAGGGATGGGAAGAGTAACAAGAAGGGTTTCTACAGCTATGTTAGCAAAAAGAAGCAGGTCAGGGGAAGTGTGGGACCCTTACTGAATGGGGGAGGCAACATAATGACAGATGATGTGGAAAAAGCTGAAGTACTCAATGCTTTTTTTGCCTCGGTCTTCACAGACAAGGTCAGCTCCCAGACTGTTTCATAGGGCAGCACAGCATGGGAAGGAGGTGAGCAGCCCTCAGTGGTAAAAGAACAGGTTGAGAACTATTTAGAAAAGTGGGACATGCACAAGTCCATGGGTCCGGATCTAGTGCATCCGAGGGTGCTGAGGGAGTTGGCTGATGTGATTGCAGAGCCATTGGCCATTATCTTCGAAAACTCGTGGCGATCAGGGGAGGTCCTGGACGATTGGAAAAAGGCAAATATAGTGCCCATCTTCAAAAAAGGGAAGAAGGGGAATCTGAGGAACTACAGACCAGTCAGCCTCACCTCAGTCCCTGGAAAAATCATGCAGCAGGTCCTCAAGGAATCCATTTTGAAGCACTTGGACGAAAAGAAGGTGATCAGGAACATTCAACATGGATTAACCAAGGACAAGTCATGCCTGACCAATTTGATTGCCTTGTATGATGAGATAACTGGCTCTGTGGATATGGGGAAAGCGGTGAACATGATATATCTTGACTTTAGCAAAGCTTTTGATAGGGTCTCCCACAGTATTCTTGCCAGCAAGTTAAAGAAGTATGGATTGGATGAATGGACTATAAGGTGGATAGAAAGCTGGCTAGATCATCGGGCTCAACAGGTAGTGATCAACGGCTCAATGTCTAGTTGGCAGCCAGTATCAATTGGAGTGCCCTAAGGGGTCTGTGCTGGGGCTGGTTTTGTTCAACATCTTTATCAATGATCTGGAGGATGGGATTAATTGCACCCTTAGCAAGTTCGCGGATGACACTAAAATGGGAGGGAGAGGTAGATATGCTGGAGGGTAGGGATAGGGTCCAGAGTGACCTAGACAAATTGGAGGATTGGGCCAAAAGAAATCTGATGAGGTGCAACAAGGACAAGTGCAAAGTCCTGCACTTAGGACGGAAGAATCCCATGAACTGCTACAAGCTGGGGACCAACTGGCTAAGTGGCAATTCTGCAGTAAAAGAGCTGGGGATTACAGTGGACGAGAAGATGGATATTAGTTAGTAGTGTGCCCTCATTGCCAAGAAGGCCAATGGCATATTGGGCTACATTAGTAGGAGCATTGCCAGCAGATTGAGTGAGTGGGTGAAATTCTGTGGCCTGTGTTGTGCAGGAGGTCACACTAGATGATCATAATGGTCCCTTCTGATCTTCGTATCTATGAATCTATGAATCTATAAAGTTGTCTCCTACAACGAGTTCTTTTTCGAGGTCCTCACTACTCACCAATACCAAATCTAAAATGGTATCACTTCTTGTTGGTTCAGAAACTGTTTGATGAAGAAATCTGTCAGGTAGCACATCCAGGAAAATCTGGGCCCTACTATTATTAGTACCACTCATCCTCCAATCTGTATCTTGGAAGTTAAAATGTCATAATCATACAATTTCCAGTAGTATTTATTTCATTAAAAACAATGTGATTTTGACCCAAACAGTCTGTTTTATCCATTCCATCACTTCTAGTTTCTTTAGTCTACCTCATTGTTAATATACAATGCTACTCTGCCACCTTTGCCTTTATTTCTGTCTTTCCTGAACAGCAAATACCTTCAGTACCCGTAGTCCAGTCATGACCACTATTCCACCATGTTTCTGTTATCCCTATAATATCTAGCTTCACTTCCTGCACCAGTAGTTCTAGTTCCTGAATTTTGTTACCCAGGCTCCTTCCTTAACTGTTGGCTCTCAGAGATCTTTCAAGTGCCTTTAGCTTACTTTTTTTCTGCAACCATTAATCCATTTATCCCATTTATCCCCATCATCTTTTTGTGTATAGTCTGCTAACATGCATGAAGCAGACTTAAATTAATTATGGTGAAAACAGGGAATCAACATTTTCCAGAATTTAGCACATTCCCGGAAGACAAGTTCATAGTTATCCATTTTGTCCAACAATTTCCAAAAAAGGTTGTCATTGTATAGTCCTACAATAGGCTCATATTACTGAGCAATGATAAAATATAACCAATGATGTCACTTGAATTGCATCAATTTTAATTTTGCATTTCTGGTCACCGGGTAATATTTCTTGTATCTTTTTGTTCATACTTTATATGAGCACCTAATTTATTATCCCAGATTATTTTTAGGTGCATATGGGCAAGTATAGTGAAATGTCATAGAGTCCAAGGCCAGAAGGGGTCATGGTGATCATATAGCCTGACTGCCTATATAATATGGACCATAGAACTCCCCCCCCCAAAAAAAAAATTCCTAGACATCTTTTAGAAAAACATCCAACCTTGATTTAAAAATGTCCAGTGATGGAGAATTCCTCACAACTCTTTGGAAATTATTCCAAAGGTTAATTATTCTCACTGTTAAAAATGTACATCTTATTTCTAGTCTGATTTTGTCTAGCTTCAACTTCAAGCCATTGGGGATTGTGTTATACCTTTCTCTGCTAGATTGAAGAGCCCATTGTTAAGTATTTGTTCCCCATGTAGATACTTGTAAACTGTAATCAAATCACCCCTTAATCTTCTCTTTGTTAAGCTAAATAGATTGAGTTCTTAAAGTCTATCACTATATGACAGGTTTGTAATCCTTTAATCATTCTCTTGGCTCTTTTCTGAACCCTCTCCAGTTAATCAACATCCTTCTTGAATTTTGGGTATCAGAACTAGACACAGTATTACAGCAGCAGCCACACCAGTGCCAAATACAATGGTGAAAACTCCAATTCAAAATTCCCATTTATGTATCCCAGGATCACATTCACTCTTTTGGCCACAGCATCACACTGGGAACTCATGTTCACATGATTATCCACCACAACCAAATCTTTTTCAGAGTCACAGCTTCCCAGGATAGAGTCCACCATTGCTTACGTTCTTTGTCCCTAGATGTATACATTTACATTTAGCCGTATTACAACAGATATTGTTTGCCTGCTCTCAGTTTAACAAGTGATCCAGATTGCTCTGAATCAATGACCTGTCCTCTTTATTATTTACGATTCCCCTAATTTTTGTGTCATCTGCAAATTTTAAATATGTTAAATAGCATAGGACCAAGAACCAATCCCTGCGGGACCCCACTGGAAGCATAACGTTCGATGATGATTCCCCATTTACAGTTACATTTTGAGAACTATCACTTAGCCAGTTTTAATCCATTTAATGTGTGCCATGTTACTTTTATATTCTAGTTTTTTAAGCAAAATGTCATGCAGTGCTAAGTCAAATGCACTGCAGAAATCTAAGTCTGTTACATCAACACTATTACCTTTTGTCACAATGTCTGGAGTGGCTTACCACTGTGACTTCCTCAGAGCAGACTCCTCAGAAAAACAGAGCAAATACCCTAAGCTAATGGTGTGTTCTGCAATTAGATTTCACCAAGCCAGTAACAAATGTGAACTCTTGGATCACAATAACAGTCATACCATGGAGTCACAGACAGTCGCTTTAGACTCTCCAGTCTATCTTGCCACTCAGACAAACTGAAGTTTGCGATAAAAGGTTATTTAAACCAAAAATTACATCACATCAGGTTGCTCTCAGTCCCAAAAGACTGGTCACTTACCTCAGATCAGCTGGTACTCCAGATCTTACACCAAAGACAATGCCGGCAGCCAATTCTATAGTAAATTAACTATAGGTTTATTAGCTAAGAAAAGGAAATGAGTGTTATTGAGAGGCTAAAGCAGGTAAAATGTAATAAGACGTGAGTTACAGTTTGTAATTCCAAATGGTGGCAGTGATGTAATAAACTGTCCCAAAAGTCCTTTCAGGGTATCCAGATTGTCTCTGGGGATCTTGGCTTTGCATCTGGTACACTTCCCTGTAAGAGTCCAAACAGTTAGAGATAAAGGATATTTCCATAAATCCCATATTTATAGCTTCTTTGAACAGAAGACAAGCTGACAGTGTCTCTACCCATGTGGGCTTTTCCTTTGATTACAGTGAGTGAGGAAGGTACTCATATATAATAGCCACTTGCTTTGTAATTAGCATTTTCTGTTAAAGTCCTGAAGTCCTCCATTAGTATTTCACAAGATTTATTTGATGGGTTATTTAGATACAGGGGTATACACAATGTAAATGTTTGCTATTATATTACAACAGGAACACATAACTGAAAACTATGCAAATAATGTCCCATTAGTTTTTGTGAAGTTTAAACACCCAAAACACTCTTATACATCTAACCATTACTTTGATCTGTACTAATACTCAAGTGAATTGACCTGAATACACTCTTGCATGACCTGATCTGCCAGCATCACCAATTTATCAACAAATTTGTAATCTCATTAAAAAATCAAGTTAGTTTGACAGGATCTGTTTTCCATAAACCCATCTTGATTGGCATTAATTTTATTACCCTCCTTTAATTCCTTGTTAATCGAGTCCCTTATCAGCTGTTCCATTATCTTGCTAGGGATCAGTGTCAGACTGATAGCCCTATAATTAGCTGGGTCATCCAATTTACTCTTTTTAGTCTAGTCTCCATTTCATTTGACCCATGCAATACACTCAGTGACCTTACTCAGTGTCTGGGTGAGAGTGGTACATGGATGCGAGCCACCTGGCTAAGACTGAATCCAGACAAGACTGAGGTGATATTTCCCTGTAACTGAGTGTATGTGTCTCCCATTTGTTGGTCAGGCTCACAGTCTAGGTGTCTGGTGGAGTCCCAGTTGCAGGTAGCAGTAGCAGCCTGGTCACCTTTTTATCTTTTACATTCAGCCAAGAGCAAATCTTGCAAGTGTCATCCCTGCTTTTGTTGCCTTGAGGTTACACTACTTCAGTGTGCTGTACAAAGGGCTAGGCCTAAAACCAGACTAAATAGAAGCTGATACAGGGTATGATAGTTCACTTACATAGCAGAACGTCTCACCATGAGCACTCACCTGTGCTTTGTGATATGCTCTTGGTGAAGCTTAAGATGGTGGTGTGGACCTGTAAATCCCTAAATGAGCTAAGGTATTCGAGGTAGTACCAGGCTGAGCCCCAGTTCAGCAAAGTACTTAATCATGTGCCTGTCTTTAAACATGTGAGTTTACATCAGTTGACTACTAAGATGTTTAAAGTTGGTGCATGCTCAAGTACTAGGCTGATTCAGGGCCATGGTACATAGGCCTTGTAGTGCGTGTACCTCAAAAATCAACAATAAAAAAGGAAGATAAAATCTTTTTACATGAAAATTATTCATTTAATCAAACAGCAACATATTTCAAAAATAATTCAGGACATTGTATATCATGAGGCACTCAATCATAATTTGCTGCTTTGTGTTTGCTGGGGCATTGAAGATGTTCATAATGGTCACTACTAAAGGAAGTTAAGGGATTGTCTGAAAACACAGCTATGTGAGAATTTCAGGATGGCCTACACTAGCTTTCTGGTTATTTGTTTGGCAACATCTTTTATTCCCTGAAGTGGTTGCCTCCTGAGAAGCAAGGTAATTTCTTGCAGTGAAAACTGTCCCTATGTATAAGTTATTGACTCTATCCTGTAAACACTTACTCATGTGAATAGTCCCACACGAATTCATAGATTTTAAGGTACTATAAGCTGATCATAAAGTAATAAAGTGCTTTGGGATTTTTCAAGATGAAAGATACCATAAAAATTAAGATGAAGTTATTCTTATTTATTATTGAATGGCCTTGGTTGTTGTGATAATACGGCAAGCCACTTATTGCTAAATTATTGCTTAAATTTAGCAAATATGCTAAATGAAAATATAATTGTACTCAATACGTATTGTAGCAAAAAGGATATTTTCCAAATGTAAGAGGAAAGTACTAGAACTGTATCTTTTAACTGGATAAACAGAAAAATGTAGCAGTATTAAGAAACGTCTAAACACTTTCCCCCCCAAAGTATTTGGAAACAGTATTTGGCACTGTTACTGCCTCCAGGTTTAAAGCCTTTGCCTTCTCCTTTCCGTACATCAAAACCCTTCTATTATTAGTAGGGCTCTCAATTAATCGCTGTTAACTCACATGATTAACTCAAAAAAATTAATCACTATTAATCGCAGTTTTAATTGCACTTTTAAACAATAGAATACCAATTGAAATTTATTAAATATTTCAGATGGTTTTCTGTGTTTTCATATATATTGTATTCTATGTTGTAGTTAAAATCAAAGTGTATAAATATTTGCACTGTAAAAATTATACAAAAAAGAAATAGTATTTTTCAATTCACTTCATACAAGTACTATAGTGCAATCTCTTTGTTGTGAAAGTGCAATTTACAAATGTAGAAATTTTTTTTTACATAACTGCACTCAAAAACAAAACAATGTAAAACTTCAGAGCCTACAAGTCCACTCAGTCCTACTTCTTGTTCAACCAATCACTAAGACAAACAAGTTTGTTTTCATTTATGGAAGGTAACACTGCCCGCTTCTTATTTGCAATGTCACCTGAAAGTGAGAACAGGCATTTGCATGGCACTTTCGTAGCTGGGATTGCAAGATATTTACATACCAGATATGCTAAACATTCGTATGGCCCTTCATGCTTCAGCCACCATTCCAGAAGACATGCTTCCATGCTGATGACACTCGTTTAAAAAATATTGCGTTAATTAAATTTGTGACTGAACTCCTTGGGGGAGAATTGTATGTCTCCTGCTCTGTTTTACCCACATTATGCCATATATTTCATGTTATAGCAGTCTCAGATGATGACCCAGCACATGTTGTTCATTTTAAGAACACTTTCACTGCAGATTTGACAAAACACAAAGAAGGTACCAATGTGAGATTTCTAAAGATAGCTACAGCACTTGACCCAAGGTTTAAGAATCTGAAGTGCCTTCCAAAATCTGAGAGGGAGAAGGTGTAGAGCATGCTTTCAGAAGTCCTAAAAGAGCAATCTCTGATGTGGAAACTACAGAACCTGAACCACCAAAAAAGAAAATGAGCATTCTGCTGGTGGCATCTGACTTAGATAAAGAAAATGAACATCGTTGGTCTGCACTGCTTTGGGTTGTTATCGAGCAGAACCTGTCATCAGCATGGACACATGACCCCTGGAATGGTGGTTGAAACATAAAGGGACATATGAATCTTTAGCACATCTGGCACATAAATATCTTGCTATGCCGGTTCAACTTTCGTGATAAAGAGATTTCACTGCAGTACTTGTATTATGGGAATTGAAAAATACTATTTCTTTTGTTTTTTTACAGTGCAAATACTTGTAATAAAAAATAAATATAAAGTGAGCACTGTACACTTTGTATTCTGTGTTATAATTGAAGTAATATATTTGAAAATATAGAAAACATCCCAAAATATTTAAATAAATGGTATTCTGTTATTGTTTAACAGTGTGATTAATCATGATTAATTTTTTTAATCGCTTGACAGCCCTATTTATTAGCATATATTTTTGTACGGGTGTTTTTATAGCGTTATGGCCAGGTTTTAATTTTTTTAAATGATTTCTTGACTATGGAATTATTTGTAGCGTGCCATTAGAGTACTCAGTCCTTACTCTGATAACAGTCCTGTTAAAATCAATGAGTAAGGATTTCAGAATTGAGCTCATTTTTATTATTATAGTTATTTAATCATCCCTTCCATTTACTCATGCATTTCCAGGGTCAGGATTTTTACAAATGATTTCTGGGGAAATTTTCTTCTTAGTTAAAATGGACCAACACTCATGAAGTATTTGTGTTCTATAAGTTGGCATTAGAGCAACAAAATGTACAAGTTTCATCAGCTAACCCACATGCCATTTTTTCTGCATGCCCTAAGACTATATGAGGGCTAATAAAGTGCCTACTGTCAACGTGCATATTCCAGCCTCACAATAATAATCGGACGTTGAGATTAAATTTATGAAAAATTAATTGTACAGTCAAATATATCAGACATTGGGGGTGAATCCCAGGTTGAGAAGAGGTAAAAACAGAGTATTTAGCCATATCGTCTGCTGTAAAATTTAAATTTTATTTTTGATTCCTTCAAGTCATATTAGTTGCCAGAAAAGTCTTTGTTGAAATCAGAACTATAAATAACCTTTGCAAACTATAGAGTTAGGACTTGTCTACAGACAAAAGTTATCACTTTAACGATACCATATATCCTCTAGTGTGGACACAGTTATACTGTAGCTATTCCTGTGTAAGAAGGGGAATAAGCTGTACTAGTATAAAGCACATTTATACTGGTATAACCACATCCACACTAGGAGTTGTTCCAACTAAAACTAGTTAGCATACTTATACTGGTACAAAACTTTGTGTACACCAGGCCTTAGGCTGTGAGAACAAAGGGAATGGCTACACTTGCAGATGTAGAGCTCTTTGAGTTAAATCCGCCTTCAGAGAGCGCAGTAGGGAAAGCGCTGCAGTCTGTCCACACTGACAGCTGCAAGCGCACTGCCATGACCACATTTGCGGCACTTGCAGCGGCATTGGGAGCGGTGCATTATGGGCAGCTATCCCACAGAGCATCTCTTTCCATTCTGGTGCTGTGGCTTGTGGGAAGGGAGCAGGGGGTGCGGGGCATTCTGGGTCCTGTCCCAATGCCCTGTGATGTATCGGTTCCTATCCCAGCAGTTTCTGTGCTTCTGTCCACATTTGGCACCATTTTTCAGTGTTTTTTGTACTGCACACTCTGTCTTCCCTTTCGGTCTGCGGGAATAGAGCCCAAACTGCTGAGGAGTATGCTGATGAGTCTCGCCAACACGTCACATTTGGCAGTCGAGTTATTCCTTATGATCCAAAGTGACAGTGAGGGCCCCGACGATATCACATGTGACACGAGTTTGCTTGTGGCATTCACGGACATGCTCACCACCACGGAAACAAGCTTGGGAAACAAGCACTGAGTGGTGGGATCACATCGTTATGCAAGTCTGGGATGACGAGCAGTGACTGCAGAACTTTTGGATGAGAAAAGCCACTTTCATGGGACTGTGTGAGGAGCTCGCCTCCACCCTGCGGTGCAAGGACACGAGATTGAGAGCTTTCCTAACAGTGGAGAAGTGGGTGGCTATTGCAATCTGGAAGCTGGCAACTCCAGACAGCTACCAATCGGTCGCTAACCAGTTTGGAGTGGGAAAGTCAATCGTTGGAATCATGTTGATGCAAGTTTGCAGGGCCATTAATCGCATCCTGCTCAGAAGAACCGTGACTCCGGGTAACTTGCATGACATTGTGGATGGCTTTTTACAAATGGGTTTCCCTAGCTATGGAGGGGCGATAGATGGCACACATATTCCAATTCTGGCACCAGCCCACCTGGCCTCCAAGTACGTTAATCGGAAGGGGTATTTATCTGTGGTTCTCCAGGCGCTTGTGGATCACTGTGGGCATTTCATTGACATAAACGTAGGCTGGCCCGGAAAGGTGCATGACGCATGCATCTTTCGGAACACTGGCCTGTTCAGGAAGCTGCAAGCCAAGACTTTTTTCCCAGACCAGAAGATCACCGTAGGGGAAGTTGAAATGGTGATCCTTGGAGACCCCGCTTACCCTTTAATGCCGTGGCTCATGAAACCCTACACAGGGAGCCTTGACAGCAGCAAGGAGTGGTTCAACAACAGGCTGAGCCAGTGCAGAATGACTGTGGAGTGTGCTTTTGGCCATTTAAAGGGCCACTGGCGCTCTCTGTATGGGAAGCTGGACCTGGCCGATGACAGCATTCCCGCGGTTATATCCGCGTGCTGTACCCTCCATAATATTTGTGAAGGGAAGGATGAACGATACACTCAGGCATGGAACTCGGAGGTTCAAGACCTGGAGGCTGAATTTGAACAGCCAGAGAGCAGGGCTATTAAAGGGGCCCAGCGCAGGGCTGAATGGATTAGGGATGCCTTGAGGGAGCAATTTGAGGCTGAAAGCCACCAGTAATGTCTGGTGCCCTGCACGGGAGTGAAGTGCAGTGGTTCCAATGTTAGTAGAAATCTGTGTTTGCTACGCTGACTTGCAGTGCCTGTTTCTTTCCTGGGCTAAGGTATCTTTTACTTTATGCAATAATAAAGAATGTTTTCAAAGCCAAAAAATCCATTTATTGAAAAGAAACACGACTGCTTGGGAAACGCAAAGGGCAAGGGGGTGGGGTGGGGAACGGTAGAATCACAGATTTGCATATGTCCTGTAATTATACTCAGCCGTCCTGTCTGGAGTGCTGTGCAATGAGTGCTGCACTTCAGGATGGCTATACTGCATGGTGATGGGGATTGAGAGCAGTGGGTAAGGGTCGAAGTTTTCAGGGCTGGGTGGTGAAGCTACAGGTGTTGGAGGCAGCTGGTAGCAGTAAGAACCCGGATGTTGGGGAAAGTGGGTTGGAGGTGACATGGGGGCAGAAGGGAAAGGGTTTTGGACAAGGGCTTCATGGAGGGGTGGGGGCGGTAGTGCTCCGTCTGCATGGCTATGAGCGCCTGGATAGAGTCTGCTTGGTGCTCCATTATGCTTATCAGCCGATCCGTGCTTTGCTGCTGGAGCACTGTGCTTTTGTTCCGGTGCTCCTCATTCTGCTGGCGGATCCTGCTTTCATTGTCCCGCCACTCCTGCACTTTTTTGATTTTCATTACTTGAATGCTGCATTACTTCATGCAAAATGTCTTCCTTGCTTCTATGTGGCCTCTTTCTTATTCCTTGGAGTCTTTCGCCTAGTGATAACACGGAGGCTGAGATCTCAAGGTTGCATCTGTAAAGGCAAAATGCAACACTTAACAGAGGCAGCATTGTTCACACCAGACAGAGCAATAATTCCCCTGTACTTAAGGGCAAGCACAGTCTATACAATAGCATAATTTGCCCATCCCAAAGCGAGCGCACATAACCCACGGGAGCCCCAAAATGGTGAGTAAGCCCAGGGTCAAGCGTGACTGATTGTTTCACGGCTGTACTGTCCTCTGGGTTTCTGTGTCTTGGGGAGAGCCAACAGCGGCATGGGGCTCCTATACTGAATACTGTGCCCACATTTTCCACAGGAGTTCGTCCTGGAAGATATCTTGCTGCTGAGGGTGACCTGGGAAGCAAGGGAGGATCTTCTACTGCAATATGGCTTCTGCCTTGGCCATTATGCAGCTTGCCTGTGTGCAGCAATGGTCCCCATGCCCCCCATGGCACAGTGGCACAGACAAGTTAGCCTTACTGGGGCAAGGACCAGAGTGGCTCTCCCTAGAAACCTGCGCAAGCGCATTGCCCATGTTCTGGATGAGACCTTTGAAGAGATCACTGAGGCCGATTACCACAATGTGAAAGAGCACATCAACTCCCTATTCCGCATCTAGGCATGCATGCAGCCCTAACCCTCCTCGCCCCAAGAGTCCACACCGAATAACTTCCTTCCCAAAATAAAAACTGCTTTCCGGGAATCTCCTTTGGTGTTTGTCCTTCCCCAAGCTCCGGTCGCCGCAACTAGCTACCTTCCTCCTGGCTTGAGAACAGTTCCTGGCTGCATGCATCTAGGAATTCTGGGGTGTCTTCCTCCTCCTCAGCACCCTCGCTCCCGCTTTGGTCCTCCTCCTTCTCCTGCCTTGTTGCACTGGGCTCTGAAGTGTCCATGGTGGTCCTCGGAATGCAGTTGGGGTCGCCCCCAAGTATCGCGTCCAGCTCTTTGTAGAAACGGCAGGTCACAGGGGCAGCACCAGAGCGGCTGTTTGCCTTGAGGGCTTTGTGGTAGGCATTCCGCAGCTCCTTCACTTTAACCCTGTACTGCAGGGCGTCCCAGTCATGGCACCTTTCCAGCATGTCCCTTGATATCTAACCAACCTGATTGCCTTCTATGATGATATAACTGGCTCTGTGGATATGGGGAAAGCAGTGGATGTGATATATCTTGACTTTAGCAAAGCTTTTGATATGGTCTCCCACGGTATTCTTGCCAGCAATGTAAAAAAGTATGGATTGGATGAATGGGACTATAAAGTGGATAGAAAGCTGGCTAGATTGTTGGACTCAATAGGTAGTTATCAACGGCTCGATGTCTAGTTGGCAACCTCATTCCACACAGTAGATGTGCCAGTTGGACCAAGTAACTTCAGAGCAGCTTCTTGGCAAGGGGGACTTTACATGATGGAGGAAGGGGCTTAATCACTTCTTTACTTTATGGTATCAAGCGGAGTGCCCCAGGGTCGATCCTGGAGCGGTTTTGTCCAACATCTTTATCAATGATCAATGATAGGATTAATTGCACCCTCAGCAAATTCGCAGATGACACTAAGCTGGAGGGAGAGGTAGATACCCTGGAGGGTAGGGTTAGGGTCCAGAGTGACCTAGACAAATTGGAGGATTGGGCCATAAGAAATCTGATGAGGTTCAGCAAGGACAAGTGCAGAGTCCTGCACTTAGGACAGAAGAATCCCATGCACTGCTACAGACTAGGGACCGAATGGTTAGGCAGGAGTTCTGCAGAAATGGACCTAGGGGTTACAATGGATGAGAAGCTGAATTTGAGTCAACAGTGTGCCCTCGTTGCCAAGAAGGCCAACGGCATATTGGGCTGTATTAGTAGAAGCATTGCCAGCAGATCGACGGAAGTGATTATTCCCCTCTATTCGGCACTGGTGAGGCGGCAGGGCAGGAGGTCTCTGGGGAGAAGTGGGGCTGGGGGAGTGGTTGGGGGCTCGACACAGTCCTGTGTCACTGGTACACAGTGACCTGTGAAGCTGTTTAGAGCCCTGCAAATCTGTGAATGCAGATATCAGCAGACAATTTTTGCGAATAGCGGACCAGATGCGGATATACCTTTTTATATCCACGCAGAGCTCTACAAATTCTGGGTGTGATTCAATTCCCATTGAAGTCAACAAAGCTGCCCATTTGTTGCTTTGGGAATTGTATCAAGTCCTGTGTCCGTATCACGTCCTTGAAAAATAGATGGCTTTTGTTCCCATCTATTTGAGAATCTACCATCTTGAATTTCTCCAGTTCCCCGAGGAAGTGTGTTCTGATAGGAATTCATAATGAAATGTTCCAAGTCTCAGACCAAAATATGTTTGGTAAAAATATTTCTTTAATTAAAATAACTCTCTGATCATTAAAAAGAAAAGGAGTACTTGTGGCATCTTAGAGACTAACCAATTTATTTGAGCATGAGCTTTCGTGAGCTACAGCTCACTTCATCGGATGCATACTGTGGAAACTGCAGAAGACATTATATACACAGAGACCATGGAACAATACCTCCTCCCACCCCACTGTCCTGTTGGTAATAGCTTATCTAAAGTGATCATCCAGTTGGGCCATTTCCAGCACAAATCCAGGTTTTCTCACCCTCCACCCCCACCCCAAACTCACTCTCCTGCTGGTAATAGCCCATCCAAAGTGACCACTCTCTTTAAAATGTGTATGATAATCACGGTGGGCCATCTCCAGCACAAATCCAGGTTTTCTCACCCCCCCACCCCCCTCCAAAAACCACACACACAAACTCACTCTCCTGCTGGTAATAGCTTATCCAAAGTGACCACTCTCCCTACAATGTGCATGATAACAGAACCACTAACCCAGGAACCTATCCTTGCAACAAAGCCCGTTGCCAACTGTGCCCACATATCTATTCAGGGGACAGCATCAAAGGGCCTAATAACATCAGCCACACTATCAGAGGCTGGTTCACCTGCACATCCACCAATGTGATATATGCCATCATGTGCCAGCAATGCCCCTCTGCCATGTACATTGGTCAAACTGGACAATCTCTAAGTACAAGAATAAATGGACACAAATCAGATGTCAAGAATTATAACATTCATAAAGCAGTCGGAGAACACTTCAGTCTCTCTGGTCACGCAATCACAGACATGAAGGTCGCTATCTTACAACAAAAAAACTTCAAATCCAGACTCCAGCAAGAAACTGCTGAATTGGAATTCATTTGCAAATTGGATACTATTAATTTAGGCTTAAATAGAGACTGAGAGTTGCTAAGTCATTATGCAAGGTAGCCTATTTCCCCTTGTTTTTTCCTACCCCCCCCCTCCCCCGACGTTCTGGTTAAACTTGGATTTATGCTGGAAATGGCCCACCTTGATTATCATGCACATTGTAGGGAGAGTGGTCGCTTTGGATGAGCTATTACCAGCAGGAGAATGAGTTTGTGTGTGTATGGGGGTGGGGGGGTGAAAAAACCTGGATTTGTGCTGGAAATGGCCCACCTTGATTATCATGCACATTGTAGGGAGAGTGGTCACTTTGGATAAGCTATTACTAGCAGGAGAGTGAGTTTGTGTGTGTGGTTTTTGGAGGGGGGTGGGGGGGGGCGAGAAAACCTGGATTTGTGCTGGAAATGGCCCACCTTGATTATCATACACACTTTAAAGAGAGTGGTCACTTTGGATGGGCTATTACCAGCAGGAGAGTGAGTTTGGCGGAGGGGGGGGGGCGGAGGGTGAGGAAACCTGGATTTGTGCTGGAAATGGCCCAACTTGATGATCACTTTAGATAAGCTATTACCAGCAGGAGAGTGGGGTGGGAGGAGGTATTGTTTCATGGTCTCTGTGTATATAATGTCTTCTGCAGTTTCCACAGTATGCATCCGATGAAGTGAGCTGTAGCTCACGAAAGCTCATGCTCAAATAAATTGGTTAGTCTCTAAGGTGCCACAAGTACTCCTTTTCTTTTTGCGAATACAGACTAACACGGCTGTTACTCTGATCTCTGATCATTTGAAATCTCGAGCATAACAGGTTCCTGAAGTTGTCTATCCACTGTATTTTTTAAACTGTCAGACACTGTTCCTTACATATATCAGTTCCAAAAATTTTAGTCAATTGTTATGGCAAATATATAGAGAAAAGATAGCATAATGATTATATGAAACGTGAAAAATATCTCACAGGTGAAGGGAAAGAAAATCATAGGAAGGGGTCATTTTCTCATCAGTACAGATTTGTTACAGAACCTACAATACACACTCGTTATTGGCATACATTTATTTCTGTATAATTGAATAAGATTTTATTGGAAACGGTGTACAATATATGTTCTGACTGAAGCACGGAAACTTGCTGCATTTCTTGCTCTTTGTTGAAAATGGTTTTGACACAATTTTGTCAGAAATCTGATTTGTATTGCTGAAAGCAGTGCACTGGTTCTCTAAGTAATAAACAATCTTCATATTTAAAATGAACAGAACATTTTAAAACTATGGAATATTTTTTCTAATTATTTGGTCTACGCTCTTGAATACTGTTTTTGACTTTCTCTACAGTTAACTTTCATTCACATTTTAAAAAGAAAAAGAATGAAAGAAAAAGAAAAAACACTTTGCAGTAGAAAAAGAAATCAAAGCTAACCACCAACCACTTTGTGGGTGGAAAAAGTGTTCTGGTTATTATAAAACATATATGTGACTGACAACTGATGTTATCCACTGGTGAGATATTGTTCATATGTCTACAGTATAAAATTACCAGAAAAATCACACTGGTTATCAATCCACATATGCTCACTGCAGTCTTATGAATTTGAGAAGTTTTGCAGATCTTTTATGATATTGTTCTAAACCCCTCCCTCCCACAAATTCTCCATACATGGTCCTCACTACAAAGTAGCCTTTGTTGCAGATATGGACGAATGTTTTTCTGTTAGTATTTGTAAATTGAATGTGGAGCTGGTTGAGTGGCTGGATTGACAGTCCTAGAACATGAAGTTTTCTGTCCACAGAATAGGCAAGCTTCCCCTCCCACACTGCCTGCCAATACACCTCAGTCCTGATCTTTTAGGGTTGAAGAGATCATCCAGTCTCAGTGTCCATTCAATCCTTGAGCTCTCTTGAGTCGACTGGAAAGTTTAGTGCTAGTGGTGGTGATTTTGTGATATGCACATCTGTCTACTATGAAATGGACTGAGACCAGAAACACAGTTCACAAAGGCTCATGAACAATGAGCAGCTGATAAAGATGGGTTAATACTGACATGATATGGATGTAAACAAAAGTGTCAGAGGTGAAAACCTCCACCTTGTGTTCACAATCCTCTGGCCCAAAAATCGACTTGTTTTTTGATATTTCTAAGGGTGTGCATTGGTGAGAGAGATCTCTCTGTCTTTCCATTCAGAGTAATACTGTACCAGGAGTACACCTTCCCACACAAAGACTATAAATGGTGAGGACTTATTTAGAGCAGACTGAAGGATCTTTTATCCATGGCCCTCCAGAGCATATCAGCATGGCTTCGAGTGGACATTGGGAATTAATAACTGAGGGAACTATGTTTGGAGACAGACTATTGTAAATGAGTTCCAGAACATGTTTGCTCCAGTGAATCTGGCAGAAGGGACCTTGTTGCTTGATTGCCTACTGTCATAATCATAAATTGAATGTTTATATTGTTTTTCATCCGGAAGGATCCCAAACATAATGGCCAGATCCTTAGCTAGTATAAATTGGCATAGATCCATTGATTTCAATGGAACTGTATCAGTTTACACCAGATGATGATCTGGCCCGGTATAATGAAAATGAAATGTGTACATGGGTCACTTAACCCATCACTGAAATTCAGTAGCCTTTTAGTAGTGTCTAGAAGTATAGCACACCATTTCCTGCAGCAACCAAGTATTGATTCTGAGGTCTCCCATCTAAGTTCTGACCCAGCCCAGTTCCAATTAGCTTGTGATATATGACAGGATCACGGCACCAGAGAGTGTGTGACTGCTATCACTTTGGCTTAATGTCACTTTGCTTGTTCATGCACATAATTTTTGTGTAATACAATCTTCAATATACTGCCAAAGTCAACTAAAGTCAGAGGGTGGATGTCTGTTTGATCTAGTAAAAGTGGATTGTTTGCCTGTCTTTTGTTTATTTCTTTTGGTTGGGCTGTCATTTGAATTTTATGTGTTTGTCCTTATTTCTTCAGACCATTTATCTGGGTATCATTTTCTATGTTGTTGTGGTACTATGTGGTGGCAGGGATTGCATTTGTTCCTCTATAATGCCTGTCCTGCACAATCTCCATCATTTTTATGGTCTTGCATTTTGTCGGTTTTTTGCTTGAGCTTAGTTGTGGTTTGTTATGTTTTGACAGTAGAGTGTCATAAAGCTGTGGATAACTTCTTTGGCTTGCCTTTGAAACTTCTGTGCAGTTTTTGAACCAAGTCAGCTAAAATAATTAATACAGACAATACTCACAGAGCAAACTGTAACTGTGATTATATTAAGGTAACACATTTGTTAGTTATATTTGCACTCTGTTAAAAGTACATATATTTGTGTCTTTTACTGAACCCAAAGCTGAAACTTGACATATTAGGTCTTCACTGGGGAGTGATGATTTTGGTTTTCCAAATGTGAATGTTTATATGTTAAAACTGAAGGTTCTTTATCACAAATAGGTTTTTCCGTTCATGTAAAATTAATAATTGACAGTATTTTTAAAAAAAATTGAAAGTGGGAAAATGATTAGTTCATAATTCTTCCCAGAATAGTTGCAGACTATAAACTACATCCATCTTCAATTAGAAGTCTTGAATTCTGTATTTGGAGTACAGAGTGGTCTATTGTGAGCCTCCAGAAACCTAGTTCAGCTGTTCAAATGACAAGCCATGTGAGCTGTTATATCATCCTTTTATGATTGGTAAGCCTAACAAAAAAACACTGCAACATTATATTAGTCTATTGTAATACACTTTATATGGGGCACTTAAAACCAGTTGGAGACTTGAAGCTGGTGCAGAGGTTTACTTACTGAGCAGAGACGTTACTAGGAGCATACACTGCCAGTGCCCTGAGATCTGCACTGGCTGCGTATTGGTCTCCAGATGGAGTTCAAGGTGTTGGTTATGACCTCAGCTGTGGTAAATGGCCTGGGACTGGCCTCTCTGAGAGATTGCCTCTCACTCTGGCCACACTGCCACAGTCATGGTCAGAACTAATGTGCAAGTTGGATCCCCCTCAGTATAAAAGAGAAGAGGCATTTGGTAAGGCTTTTTCTGCAAGGGCTCTGGGACCCTTGTTCTGAAATACCCCATATGTGGTGACTTTCCAGGTATGCTGCAAAAGACACCTGTTTTGGAAGGGGCTGAGTGTATGTTTCCCAGAATCATAAAAGAGTGGAAAGGACACTTTTTATTTTTGGTAGGAGGCAGGCTTGCAAAGCTCATTAATGAATAATTATTTTAATGCTACTGGGGTTTTGTTGTAGTATTCATTATGTCTCCAGGTCCTCTGTACAGAGCTTTGTAGAGGCCTCTTTTTATTATTTAAATCAAAATGAATAAAATATTAGATTTTTTCTGGGAGATGGTGGAATTAAGATTGTGCTGCCAGATTTTCTTCAGAGAATGTGTTTATGAGAACAAGTGTTTAGAGCCAGCCATAAACAGTTGAAGAAATATCTCATTTTCATGAAGGAGTAAACCATCATTTGTTCCTTACTTAAGAGTTTTGCAAAGAAAGGACAGCAAAGCTGGTGAAGATGTTACAAACTTTTGACAGGAAAGAAATATATTCCCTGTTGAATCAAAACAGCTTGGGCAAAACTTTTGGAGAAACCAGTGTAAACTGTAGTGTAGCAAACTCTCAAACCAGCAGTGTTTAATTACTGAAGAAAAAAAACACTTGCAAGCAACCTGACCATATCTGAAAATAGGCAGAAAAGATTAAATTAATCATTATGCTTTCTGGTATTCATAGAATCATAGAAATGTAGGGCTGGCAGGGACCTTGAGAGGTCATCAGTCCAGCCCCCTGCACTAAGGCAGGACCTAAGTACATCTCCTAGACCATCCCTGACAGATATTTGTCTAACCTATTCTTTAAAACCTCAACAGACAGGGGTTCCACAAGCTCTCTTGGAAGCCTATTCTTAAGTGTAGTACTTGGAACTTGTCTTTATTGAATTTCATCTTGTTGATTTCAGTCCAATTCTCTAATTTCTCAGTTATCTTGAGTTTGAATCCTGTCCTCCAAAGTGCTAGCAATTCCTCCCAGCTTAGTGTCATCTGCAGATTTTATAAATATACTCTCCACTCAGTGAAGATGTGATATATGTGATATATCTTGCTTTTAGTAAGGCTTTCAACAGAGTCCTACATGTCCTACAACTAGGGAAATGTGGTCTAGACGAAATTACTATAAAGTGGATTCATAACTAGCTGAGAGACCATATCCAAGTCATTAATATAAATACTGAATAGTACCTGACCAAGGACAGACCTCTGAGGGACCCCACTGGATATGTTCTCCCTGTTTGACAATAAACCACTGATAACTACTATTTGTGCATGGCCTCTCATCTGATTATGCAGCCACCTTACAGTAATTTCATCTAGACCACATTTCCTAGTTTGCTTATGAAAATGTCATGTGGGACTCTGTGGAAAGCCTTACTAAAACCAAGATATTATCACATGTACAGTTTCCCCCCATCTACTTCACCAGTAACCCTGTCAAAGATTTCAAGGAATCAGACAGGAAGACACAGCACAGCCACATAACAAAACTTAGTACAAGAGCAAAGCGGATGGAGTCTCTAATCCTCACTCTTCCTTCATTTCCATAGATGAAAATCTTTAAGGATCATTAGTAAGAGAAATAGTTTTGTTTTGCTAAATAAATTAAGCACCCTTAATAAATTATTAGTATGCTCTTGAATTTTCATCCAAACTTTATTGAGCCTGAAGTACTAAACTGAATCCAAGAATTTGTTGTTTCCAAACAGCGAGTTATTTGCATTTCAACTGAAATGAGGTGATGTAGCGTGAGCAAGGATAGGTGGAATCAACATTAAACAGTAGTAGGAAACTTATATACTTGGTAATGATAGGGTTGCTAGTGTGACCATAAACTACCTGGTTTCCCAAATGGAAAATGCTAAAGTTTGGGAAATTAAGCATTTTACTGTGTATGAATCTATTCTAGTCTACAGGATATATACATTTTTAAATGGATATTTTCCTTTAGTAACATTTCTGTAATGTTGGTACATTATATAGATTTTTCATAGATGTGTAAATACAGTCTATGTAATAGAATTATAGATTTAATCTTGCATTTAAATTTATTCAGTTAATGAAAAAATCTGATGAACACACGACATAAAATAATTATAAAACTAATAATATATTTTAAATAAATGATGCATTTAAACAATGCCTAAATGAAAGGAGCCAAATTTTATCCATTAGAGGAAACAAGTGTGGACACTAAAGACTTTGGCAGGTTTGTATGCAAAATTCTGCATGTAGGTGCAGCATGTGGGTTGCTTAATGGTGTATATTTGATAGCAGAATTTGGATTTATAAGGTCAGTGGAACTTCTGTGATATTCTGTCTTTTGACTGCCCTGCATGCCTGCCAGATCTGATGGTAGCTTCTTCTAGGGATAAGCAAATTCATATTTTTTATTTTCAAACCCAAACCAGACTCTGTGTGTGTGCGTGTGTGTGTGTGTCTAACTTGACATGAATTTGGGATGGGCACACTACTCTTAAGTTTGTAGTTCACTCCAGATGAGTGCCAATAAAATTTCTGTATCATACCAGCTTATCATGTATTATATATGTTAGTTTATTTGTTCCAGTTACAAAAACAGAACATAAAAGAACACCCATCCCAGGCTTTGGGCAACCTTGACGTCAATTACAATATAAAAATTATTATAAAGAAGACCCACGCCAGCAGGATCCTACCCTTCTGCCCAATCACATAACAGTCTCCACTCAGCAGGGTTATTGAAGGTCCCATCCCATGCAGAGGCTTCACCCAAAGCCTGCCTCAGCCCTCCCTGAATGCCCACTCCAAGAGATGGGCTCTGCACATGCCTGGACAGTCAAGAGATTCTAGACCAAAGGGAATGAGAGCAGATTCCCAAGAAGAGGAGCCCTCACAAAGAATGGCTTCCCAGCAGCCCCATCTTTATGATATGGCGCCTGAGCCAAAGCCAGTTGAAATCAGTAGGAGGACAGTAGACTTCTGTTGACTTAAATCAAGCACATACTGAGGGAGAATCATCTTGAGCACCTTCACTGATCACAACTGTGGCATTCAGGTTGGGGAGAGAGGTGGTATTTCAGATAGGAAGGTCCCAATCTGTCTAGGGCTTTATAGGTGAAACCAACACCTTACACTCCACCTGGAGGCCAATAGGCAACCAGTACAGATAGTGGCGCACAGGTGAAAGTGCTCACAAGATGCTCTTATCAAGTGAGCTGCTGCATTTTGCACTAACTTCAGCTTCCAAATAGATCTAATCTAAGACATAGTCCCACACAGCGTGCAGTGCAGTCCAGTCTAGAAGTGACAAAGGCATGAGTCTTTTTTTATTATTTAATATTTATATTGTGTTATTGCCTATAGGTTTCAACCAGATTGCCATTTGTGATTCTATATAAACGTATAGTAAATGACAGTCTCTGTCTCAGAGAGCTTAGAGGCTAAAAGACAAGACATGGCAGGTGCATCAGACAAACAAGCAGGTTTGGTGAGAGGAATGACGATAGCCTCCATATATATAATGCACATACCATGAATATTTTGCCAGCCTTGCTTTGGGACGTAAAGGGAAGATGTGTTCTTTTATCTCTAATATCACAAATAATAGAGGCTTCCCATTAACTAGAAAACATGTTATTTTTTCTTTTAATTGACTCTGTCTTGAAAAAAACCATGGAGTCACAAACGCAAACTAATTTTGAAAATTCCCAAAACAGTGTGAGATTCACAAACGCTGAACCCCACAAGCTTCACCCATTCCCAGGGTTTTTTATCCCAGGGGAAGTATAGACAGACTGTTATATAGTACATGGACCATGCTTCTTATGTGGCTGATCTGTTCATACAGCCACCCTGTTGTTGGTGCTTTTGGATTTTTTTTCTGTACATCTTTCAAATAAAATAATTAAAAAATAAAATTCTTAGAGTCAGCTTCAAATCCTGAACTTCAGACACTTAGGTTGTATTTATAGTTAACCTTTGCTTTGTTGCTGTACCTTCTTTCATACTTCCCAACAAGCTGGGCTCCCTCTGTACCCCAGGGTGCCAACCACCCCACCCTCTGTTTAGTCAAATCCCTTCTTAAAACTCACTTCTTTGCAAAGTCCACAATTACTAAATGCTTACCAATAAAAAAGCTGTCACTGACCTGCTGCATATAAAAGCAAAACAAAATCATATCTGGGTTGTCTAATGCAGGGTTGTTAAATCTTATTCTTAGCTGCTTGTATAGCTTGAGGCAGAGGCTCCACTGCCATCATCTTTTGTTGTCATTTACATGTGTGCATATGTGGTGTAAAATACCAGCAAATCAGAATTCCTCACTCATTCACCTTAGTGGTCACTATTTATACCCTTTTGCACTCACTTGAACAGGTGTAAATGGTGACACAAAGTGCAAAGCCAGTAAGAATCAGGCTCTTCTTTATTCCTTTGTATCTTGTATAGTGCTGACCACTTGTTGGCCATCAACAAACAATCAGATTCCCATATATTTCCTATAGCTAGCCAACTACAAAGAGATATTTTTAAAAACGGAGGTTTTCATTTAACCAGCTAACAACATGGCAGATAGTTTGCTGCAATAGTGGTGAATGACAAAGAATGTAATGGAAAGCCTAATTTTTGTGGTTATACAGGTTGCAGAACTTTCACTCAAGTAAATAGGAGTATTGTACATGGAAAACTTGCAGAATCAACTGCCTCAAAAGAAAAACAGAAACAAACAGAAAAACCCACCTCCTTCATTTTATAATTTGATTTGTGATTTTTTTAAAAAGTAGTTTGGAAAGTAAGGGTATCTCCTGGATATTTCAATATGAAAGCACAGCATAAAAATCACTCTGAAACCTGTCATAAAAACCTAGATAGATAGATGGCAGTGTTTTCAGGGAGAAGAAGGGCAAAGTTGCTGGGAATTTATGGGTATTCTGTTCTGTTTAAGAGAGAAATAACTAAAAAGACATGTGAACATAATTTTAACTAGTATGACAGTACTGCACAAACAGCCCTGCTAAGTGACAATGGCATACGAAAGCCAAAAAGCTAGTATGTGACATGCTTTTCACTTCACTGGGAAGCAGACTACATGCCATGAAATGCTTCAGCCCTTCTCAAACAGTGCATATAAAATTTCCATTCTTTTGAGTTTTATAAAGGTTCTGTAGTATGAAAATCACTAACAGTATGGTGTTTGTCACCTCCTTTTCTGGAGCAGTATAAACATCAGTTAATTGATTTCTGGATCCCTGCTACTCTGGGACTGTCATAAATCCACATGATTTTCTTGAGTTCTAGAATTTGTATTTAGATCTCTGATTCACTGAAAAGTATACAAAAGAGCACATAGCTAGATAGCTCCCTATTGGTTACACATCTGAATAGGTTAAAAAAATTGTACATTATTCTAGCTAATGTTGGCATAAGATTACACTAAAAATACCTGATTTCAGCTATGCCTTTTCTGTAGCTATTTTCATATAAATAACTTTTACTTGTTTCTACATCCAGCTGCTTTTTGTCAATTCACACCCCTTTTGCTATCACATTTAAGCCACGGTGACCTCAATGGGCAATAACAGGATGGCAGCAGATACTCAGTTAAATGCAGAGGCTGGTATCCATTCCTAAATGCATAACTTAAAACAAAATTCTGGAGATCAATGCATGCTTAAATGGTAGTGAAAGAGAGGGAAAAGAGTCATCTTCTAGGCTGCAGAATGTGCAGTCACTGCTGAAGGTAGTGGTGGTTAACTCTAAGAAAGGGCTTGATCTTCTTCAAGTGCTGGTCCCTACATGTATTTCACTGTGGGTAGGCATGTGCTCCATGTGCCCAGAGCTGGAGAATTTTGAAAGTGGTGTCCGTTGGTCTGCACATGTGCACTGGCTCACCTTATGCCTCCATCTGAGGAGATAAAGGGTGGGCAGACTGCCTCTCCCCAGTTCCTTGTCACCGCCACGTGGTCAGGGTCAGAACCTCCTGTGTCTGAAGCTTTGGCTTTCTTCTTTATCTGTGGATATGTTCAGATTGCTATAAATAATTTTTGTATTCTGAGTTTTAAAGTTTATATTTGATAGTTTTAGTGTTTTATCATTAGTCTCCCTGACCTGGGGAGCTCCCGCCCCTTTCCCCTGCCGATACCCCGTTTGGGTACTGGATTATGCCCAGGACTCCAGGCTTCAAAATTTGACCCTGCCCCTGTACATCGGCCTGGCTCAGCAAGAAGACAGGGATTAGGACCCAGGGGCAGGGCAGGCTGTGACTAGTTAGGCAAGGAGGATGGGACTAGTAGCTGCGTGGGAAGGAAAGCTGGGACTAGTTGGGCTGGGTCTGAGATCTGTGGAGGAGAGACTGGGACTGGGAGCTGGTGGGGAATATGTGTATGGGGAGACGACTGGGAGCCAGTTCACCAGGTAGGGGAAAACACTGAGATCAGAAGAAGAGCTGGGGAAGATAAGGAAACTGGGACAGCCCAGACAAGGAACTAGTGGGGAGAACATGAGAAGAGGGCAGGAGCGGCAAATCTGACAAACAGCTAGTGTATAGCATGAGGGAGAACTGGGACTGGCTGGGCAAAGAGACTGGGACAAGGAGCTGTAGGGGTGGGGGGTGAGGCTGAGATTGGAGGCTGACCCCAGGTAGGGAGGCTGGGAGCCAGTGGGGGACAGGGAGAGAGACAGATGGGATTAGGAGCCACAAAGGGGAAACTGGGACAGGTTGGATAAGGAGACTAGGGAAAGGGTTGGGGGAACTGATACTGGCTGGGCAAGGAGACTAGGATCTTTGGGTGAACCATCTGGGTGTCAGTATGATGCCACATGATGGAATTTCTGTTTTTTCAGTTTGCTTTATTAAAAACCTAGGAAATTATGCACAAAAACCTACATTAAAAGAACACTAATCAAGTTGCAAAATCAAGCACTTGAAACTTAGGAAATGCTGGAATTAAGATTGCCTGTGCAATCTTTATTCATCCCCCTTGTCTTTAATTACATGATCACATACTATTTTTTCCACAGAACTGCCTCACTTAGTACACAGTATGGATGGTGCTCAATTAATTGTTTGTATTGACACCATACTGCAAAAGGGTTTTCACGCTCCTTCACAGCATGGGGCACATCTTTATAGAGAGATAGTCATGGGGACACCTCCCTTCCCATTCATGATTGTGGAAACCCCCACTCTTCCTATACATAATATCCCTGTGGCAACCACAGCCATTGCTTATGTGTAAATTAATAACAGGAAAGTATTCAATACATTTGTAGCTTTCTTTAATGTGTTGCAACAGCTGGAAACAAGGAGGAAAGCCAGCACCATGTGACCAGACCACTTTGGGAAACACCTATCAAACGATTTTAAATTGCATTTAAAATATGTTCATGATATTTATGCATTGCACAAGTAACGTGAATATACATTTATTGCAATCAGTAGAAATCCTGGATTTTCATATCAGGCAGTAACTGCTCAGGATGATTAGCAGGAAACTTAATTTGTCCTAATTAGCCTTAGGGGAGTGAGAAATTAACTTGATGGATAAAATTTCTCATATTATAATATACCATACTGAGCAACATAGGAAATTGTTACTCAAAGCTTTAGAAAAGTCTTCTGCTGATTCACTGAACTTTAGTTTCTCTAATTAAATTAAAAGACTATAGTAAATTAATACATACTTGATGTGTGGGTGGGTTTTTTTATGGGGGCTTGTATGGTAGAATAATTGTTCAGATTATACATTGACTTGTCAGCTATATCCAGAGACTTCAGTATAGATTTATAAATTACATGTAAAACTTCAATGTAATGTAAGGCATTCATAGCCATGTTAAAGTTCCATATCTCAGCAAAAACTTTTAGCAAACCCTTGTATATTTTCTATATTTGTCTATCTATTGTACTATTATATTATTATAAGATAGAAAATAAAAAAGAGAGATTTATTAAAACCTGGGATTTTCTGTCACAATTCAATTAGCTGAGACAGCTATATATGATATTTTTTAAACTAATGTGGAAAGACCTAAACTACTTCCACAAAACTGCTCATCTATAAAGCGTCAGACCTTTTAATTCCCAAGTCCCACTCTCAAATATATAAATAGGATACATTCCTTAGTTCTTATGCAGGCAGAACTCCAAAGGAGGTACATTTTTAAAAATTACTCTCAAAACATACAGAACAAGACAGAGAGACATGAACTCAGTTGTCTGAGCTAGGAATTAATGAGTTCTAGTCTGGGCTCTGATATTGACTCCTCTATTGGCTTAGACTAAGTCACTTAACCTATTTGCCTTTGGGTATGTCTACACTATGAAATTAGGTTGAAATTATAGAAGTCGGTTTTGTAGAAAGCATTTTTATACAGTCGATTGTGTGTGTCCCCACACAAATGCTCTAAGTGCATGTAGTCGGCGGAGTGTGTCCACAGTACCGAGGCAACCGTCGACTTCCAGAGCGTTGCACTGTGGGTAGCTATCCCACAGTTCCCGCAGTCTCCACCGCCCATTTGAATTCTGGGTAGAAATCCCAGTGCCTGATGGGGCTAAAACATTGTCACGGGTGGTTCTGGGTACATATCGTCAGGCCCCCGTTCCCTCCCTCCCTCCGTGAAAGCAAGGGCAGACAATCATTTTCGCCTTTTTTCTTGAGTTACCTGTGCAGACGCCGTCACCGTATGTCTCCTGGGTGCTGGCAGACATGGTACTGCATTGCTACTCAGCAGCAGTTTATTGCCTTTTGGCAGCAGACAGTACAGTATGGTAGCCGTCGTCGACATAGTCCTTTTAACCTTGGTAAAAGGTGCTCTTTTAACCGGGCGCCTGAGCAAACATGGGAGTGACTCAGCCAGGTCATTTCCCTTGTTTTGTCTCATGGTGATTGAGTCTTACCAGCAGTGCACTGTCTTTTAATCTACAGCTAGCAGAAGACAATGGCCAGTAGTCATACTGCACTGTCTTCTGCCAAGCACCCACGAGATGATGATGGCTAGCGGTTGTACTGCACAGTCTGCTGCCAGCAAGATGTATAAAGATAGACGAAGTGGCTCAAAACAAGAAATAGACCAGATTTGTTTTGTATTCATTTTCTCCTCCCTCCCTCTCTCTGTGAAATCAACGGCCTGCTAAACCCAGTTTTGAGTTCTATCCTTGAGGTTTTGAGTTCTATCCTTGAGGGGGCCATTCAGTTTCTCGCAAAGCCACCCCCTTTGTTGATTTTAATTCCTTGTAAGCCAACCCTGTAAGCCATGTCGTCAGTCGCCCCTTCCTCCATCAGGGCAATGGCAGACAATCGTTCCGCACCTTTTTTCTGTGCAGACGCCATACCACGGCAAGCATGGGTAGCCCGCTCAGATCACTTTGGCAGTTAGGAGCACATTAAACACCACACACATTATCCAGCAGTATAAGCAGCACCAGAACCTGGCAAAACGAAAACGGGCGAGTAGGCGACGTCAGCGCGGTGACGAGAGTGATGAGGACATGGACACAGACTTCTCTCAAAGCATGGGCCCTGGCAATGTGGGCATCATGGTGCTAATGGGGCAGGCTCATGCAGTGGAACGCCGATTCTGGGCCCGGGAAACAAGCACAGACTGGTGGGACCGCATAGTGTTGCAGGTCTGGGACGATTCCCAGTGGCTGCAAAACTTTTGCATGCGTCAGGGCACTTTCATGGAACTTTGTGACTTGCTTTCCCCTGCCCTGAGGCGCAAGAACACCAAGATGAGAGCAGCCCTCACAGTTGAGAAGTGAGTGGCAATAGCCCTGTGGAAGCTTGCAACGCCAGACAGCTACCGGTCAGTCGGGAATCAATTTGGAGTGGGCAAATCTACTGTGGGGGCTGCTGTGATGCAAGTAGCCAACGCAATCAAAGATCTGCTGATATCAAGGGTAGTGACCCTGGGAAATGTGCAGGTCATAGTGGATGGCTTTGCTGCAATGGGATTCCCTAACTGTGGTGGGGCCATAGACGGAACCCATATCCCTGTCTTGGCACCGGAGCACCAAGCCGCCGAGTACATAAACCGCAAGGGGTACTTTTCGATAGTGCTGCAAGCTCTGGTGGATCACAAGGGACGTTTCACCAACATCAACGTGGGATGGCCGGGAAAGGTGCATGATGCTCGCATCTTCAGGAACTCTGGTCTGTTTCAAAAGCTGCAGGAAGGGACTTTATTCCCAGACCAGAAAATAACTGTTGGGGATGTTGAAATGCCTATAGTTATCCTTGGGGACCCAGCCTACCCCTTAATGCCATGGCTCATGAAGCCATACACAGGCAGCCTGGACAGTAGTCAGGAGCTGTTCAACTACAGGCTGAGCAAGTGCAGAATGGTGGTAGAATGTGCATTTGGACGTTTAAAGGCACGCTGGCGCAGTTTACTGACTCGCTTAGACCTCAGCGAAACCAATATTCCCATTGTTATTACTGCTTGCTGTGTGCTCCACAATATCTGTGAGAGTAAGGGGGAGACATTTATGGCGGGGTGGGAGGTTGAGGCAAATCACCTGGCTGCTGGTTACGCGCAGCCAGACACCAGGGCGGTTAGAAGAGCACAGGAGGGCGCGGTACGCATCATAGAAGCTTTGAAAACCAGTTTCATGACTGGCCAGGCTATGGTGTGAAAGTTCTGTTTGTTTCTCCTTGATGAAACCCCCCGCCCCTTGGTTCACTCTACTTCCCTGTAAGCTAACCATCCTCCCCTCCTCCCTTCGATCACCGCTTGCAGAGGCAATAAAGTCATTGTTGCTTCACATTCATGCATTCTTTATTAATTCATCACACAAATAGGGGGATAACTACCAAGGTAGCCCGGGAAGGGTGGTGGAGGAGAGAAGCACTGGGAGGGGTGGTGGAGGAGGGAAGGACAAGGCCACAAGCCTTTAAAACTTATTGAATGCCAGCCTTCTGTTGCTTGGGCAATCCTCTGGGGTGGAGTGGCTGGGTGGCCGGAGGCCCCCCCACTGCATTCTTGGGCGTCTGGGTGAGGAGGCTATGGAACTTGGGGAGGAGAACGGTTGGTTACACAGGGGCTGTCGCGGCGGTCTGTGCTCCTGCTGCCTTTCCTACAGCTCAACCATACACTGGAGCATATTAGTTTGATCCTCCAGCAGCCTCAGCATTGAATCCTGCCTCCTCTCATCATGCTGCCGCCACCTTTCAGCTTCAGCCCTCTCTTCAGCCCGCCACTTACTCTCTTCAGCCCGCCACCTCTCCTCCCGGTCATTTTGTGCTTTCCTGGACTCTGACATTGTCTGCCTCCATGCATTCGTCTGTGCTCTGTCAGTGTGGGAGGACAGCATGAGCTCAGAGAACATTTCATCGTGTGTGCGTTTTTTTTGCCTTCTAATCTTCACTAGCCTCTGGGAAGGAGAAGATCCCGTGATCCTTGAAACACATGCAGCTGGTGGAGAAAAAAAAGGGACAGTGGTACAAAAAGACATATTTTATAGAACAGTGGGTACACTCTTTCATGGTAAACCTTGCTGTTAACATTATATGCATAGCACATGTGCTTTCGTTCCAAGGTTGCATTTTGCCTCCCCCCACCACATGGCTAGCCATCCCCCGCCCCCGTGGCTAACAGCGGGGAACATTTCTGTTCAGCCACAGGCAAACAGCCCAGCAGGACCGGGCACCTCTGAATGTCCCCTTAAGAAAAGCACCCTATTTCAACCAGGTGACCATGAATTATATCACTCTCCTGAGGATAACACAGAGAGATAAAGAACGGATGTTGTTTGAACGCCAGCAAACATACACTGCAATGCTTTGTTCTACAATGATTCCCGAGTACGTGCTACTGGCCTGGAGTGGTAAAGTGTCCTACCATGGTGGATGGAATAAGGCTGCCCTCCCCAGAAACCTTTTGCAAAGGCTTTGGGAGTATATCCAGGAGAGCCACGAATGCCAGGGCAAATTAATCCTTTCACATGCTTGCTTTTAAACCATGTATAGTATTTTAAAGGGTACACTCACCAGAGGTCCCTTGTCCACCTGGCGGGTCCAGGAGGCAGCCTTGGGTGGGTTTGGGAGGTACTGGCTCCAGGTCCAGGGTGAGAAACAGTTCCTGGCTGTCGGGAAAACCGGTTTCTCCGCTTGCTTGCTGTGAGCTATCTACAACCTCATCATCATCATCTTCCTCGTCCCCAAAACCTGCTTCCGTGTTGCCTCCATCTCCATTAAAGGAGTCAAACAACACGGCTGTGGTAGTGGTGGCTGAACCCCTAAAATGGCATGCAGCTCATCATAGAAGTGGCATGTTTTGGGCTCTGACCTGGAGCGGCCGTTCGCCTCTCTGGTTTTCTGGTAGGCTTGCCTCAGCTCCTTAAGTTTCAGGCGGCACTGCTTCGGGTCCCTGTTATGGCCTCTGTCCTTCATGCCCTGGGAGATTTTGACAAATGTTTTGGCATTTCGAAAACTGGAACGTAGTTCCGATAGCACAGATTCCTCTCCCCAAACAGCGATCAGATCCCGTACCTCCCGTTCGGTCCATGCTGGAGCACTTTTGCAATTCTGGGACTCCATCATGGTCACCTCTGCTGATGAGCTCTGCATGGTCACCTGCTGCTTGCCACGGTGGCCAAACAGGAAATTGAAAATCAAAAGTTCGCGGTTCTTTTCCTGTCTACCTGGCCAGTGCATCTGAGTTGAGAGTGCTGTCCAGAGCAGTCACAATGGAGCACTCTGGGATAGCTCCCGGAGGCCAATACCGTCTAATTGCGTCCACAGTACCCCAAATTCGACCCAGCAAGGCCGATTTCAGCGCTAATCCCCTTGTCGGGGGTGGAGTAAGGAAATCGATTTTAAGAGCCCTTTAAGTCGAAAAAAGGGCTTCATCATGTGGACGGGTGCAGGGTTAAATCGATTTAATGCTGCTAAATTCGACCTCAAATCCTAGTCTAGACCAGGGCTTTGTTTCCCTCTCCATATAAACCTATCTGCCTTGGTTTTCCCCCTATATAATGGAGTTAATCTTTACCTACTACCACACAGGAGTATAGACACAGGAATGTTGAGGATTAATTAATAATATTTGCAAAACATTTTTCAGGTGAAAAACATAATATACCGTAAGTTCAAAGTATTATTAAGTCATTCTAAAAATACAGTATTGATCTGTTTATAAAGTACTTATTCCTAAAATATTGTCTTGGTGTTTTAAGTTGCCAATAGCAACCAAACTGTCTGCAAAAATGGAGAAGGAAAACATCAATTGCAGATAACACATTTCCCTTCGATGTCTATTACTACCACTAGTCCGTGCAACTGAAAAACATTCAGAACTCTATTTATTTATTTACTGAGAGCTACGTCCTGCAGTCCTTATTCAAAACTGCCATTGATTTCAGTGATGTGAATTCAATGGGAATTGTTTCCAAGGATTGCAGGGTTTGTCCCTTGAAGTCTATGAGTTGGGGTTTAAAAAACAAATGCAGATTGCTCTATTGGTCAAATCTTTCTTCGTATATGGCCCATCTCTATGGTCAGGGTATATCTACACTGCAATAAAAACCCTGTGGCACCGAGTCTCAGAGACCAGGTCAGCTAACTTGGGCTGGGACTGTAAGGCTAAAAATTGCAGTGTAAACAATGGTGCTGGGGCTGGAGCCTGGGGACTCTGAGACCCTCCCCCTCATCATGGGGTCTCAGAGCCTGGGTTCCAGCCAGAGCTGGAGCATCTGCACTGCAATTTTATAGCCCTGCAGCCGAAGCCCCACGAGTCCAAGTCAGCTGACGCAGGTTTTGTATCACAGTGCGTGTTTACCCCATGTGCATCTTCAGCCGTTTTAGATTATAGAGGCAACTATTTCCACTTGAATTGAAAAAGAGATCTCAGATGGGCTCTGTGCTCTGAGCCTATGGCTTTATATATTGCATCCCACTGTCAGGCCCTTTTTCAATCGCAGAGATTTTGTTTTTCTCCTATAGTTCTCTTTCCATTCAACAGACTATATTAGCTATACATATATATTGTATATACTGTATTAATATATATGTGTATGTACTCTATGCATAAAGAGTTATATGTTTCCGTGCATGCATGTATTTGCACAAGCACATGTACGCTCTGGTTTTATTTACACATTTATTTATGGAAATGAGATATTGCATCCAAGTTTCAGACAAGATTTACTCAGCATGGCTCCTGTGTAGTAATAACCTTTGAACATCTACAAGCATCTCCAAACCTTCAGGAAGAAAGAAGCTAGTTCACCAACTGTATAAAAAAGCTATACGAACCAAGGTCCAAACCTACTGAAGAGAATAGGCTGTTTGCCATTGATTTCAATGGGAGCAGGTGGAGACTCTAGTTCTGTAGCTCTCCGAGAACATGTATTATATTCTTTAAATGAAAGTTTCACTTAAAAACACTGATGTTGTGTTTGTTATAACCTACAGTATTTGTTGATTTTTGCTTTGTATCTTCCTCACAGCCATTGGAAGGACCCTAATTCCTCGTTATTTTAGCACGGTCTTTGAAGGAGGTGTAACAGACCTGTATTACATTCTCAAGCACTCAAAAGAGTCATACCACAACTCATCTATCACAGTGGACTGTGATCAATGCACCATGGTCACCCAGCATGGAAAGCCCATGTTTACCAAGGTAACAGGAAAGACTCAGTAAAACATATTGCGTTTTGTGTGTGTGTGTGTTTTTCAAGGAGTATTTGAAGGATAATTATGTTTTCTGAAAGGCTTTGTTGATTTCTAATACCTCAAACACTTTCATACCTTTGTATTTTGTATTATTACTATTTGTTACATGACTGGAAAGCTTTGTGGGCACCTTTTGCTGTCTTCCTAGGAAGTTTTTCAAGAGAAAGCACGTAAAACTAAGCCACCACAGCCACCAAACTTTTAGGAACTAAGTTTCAGCTGCCTGTGTACTTTAGCTCATCTTAATTTTAAAACAACAGTGAATGATTACATGGTTGATACATTTTGGTTAACATGCTTTATTTAGATATGTTACCCATTGGGGACTGGGAAGTCTCAGTACAGCTAGTGCTTTAATACAACAGAGCCTGATCCAAAGTGCATTGAAGTCAAAGGAATGATTTACAGTGATTTCAGCAGTCTTTGGATGAGGCCCTAAGCAGGTGTCCACCACATCTGATTGAAGATTGAATTCTCTTCAGACTTCGGCCTCTTCCAGTCTTGCAGCTAAATCACATAATTAGATAGGATGTTTATACTTATATAAACAAGACCAAACAGGCAGAAAAGCAATTAGATATACCAAATTAAAATAAAATAAAAATCTTATGGAATTAAATGACATACTTGAAATGAAAAATTACAACAAACTGTGGTTAGTGAGAATAGAAATGTGTGCATTGCTTATTTAGCCAAGGTCATCCTCTTTTATTCTCATTTTTATGCATCCTCAGATGGCTAAATCCCACTCTTTGAATTTTACAAGAGGGAGGGGACTGATTAAATGTATCCGAGCCTTTAGGGAACAGTTAAACCTGTTCTATGTTCCTCATTGGCATGTGGGACTGGTGAGGTTCTAGTGTAGGCAGAGAATATGGCCGCTGGCATTGTGATGACTGAGCATTTCTAGGGTGTTCATGGCATGGTCTGATCATGTAGAACTTGTTCCATCAGATCGCATTGACTTCTTGCCTGCCATATTCACATACCTCTTTCACAGTATTTAAATGACATTGAGATTGAGTTACTGGTAGGGTTGGCCAGAAAACAAGAATTTTGCTTTGTGAAACATTTTGAGGTTTCAACATTTGGGTCTATTCCAGGGAATGAAACCAAGACCATTTGAATTCTTTTGCCAAAACAAAACAAAACCACCACAGAGAGAGGGTGGGACTAAAATTGCCTGCTAGTTGGGGCACCCACCTGGGATGAGGGAGAACCACATTCATGCCCCTGCTTCAACTCAGGCAAAACAGGAACTTGAACTAGCATCTCTTACATCCCAGGTGAGTGCTCAAACCACTAGGCTATTGGCTTTTCTGGGGTCTCTTTTCTTTCTGAAGTGTTTTGACCACAAAGTCCATCCTGGACTTGAGAAAGGTTTGGTCAAAACCAATTAGTTTCCACAAACTGGCATTTTCTGACCCCCAAAAAACAAAACAAAAAACAACTAAACAAACAAACCAAAGACTTTACTGAAACATTCCAACCAACTCAAGTTACTGGGGCTCTGAGTTTATGACGCATGTATTGCATCATAATGTTGTCCCCAAGGAGAAGGAAGCATGCCAAGTAAACCAGCTGTTCCTAGATGACCCCTCCTCACCACCTGGCCTATGAAGACCTTGCATATTGCAGCCATGGCTAGATGTTTGTCTATGTGCAGTGGAAGGGAAGCTATAGTGTAGCTACTTGTCCCTTCTGCATGGCACTCGAACAACATTTGTGTTATTTCCATGATTTTTCTCCCCTTTGTGATGCACTTGGCCAAAGGGCAGAACACGGGTCAGTTGGTTTAATGCAATATTACACAGAGAAGCAGTTTTTTGGAACCCTTCCTTTGGAATCTCTAGCATTCAATAAATACTTTTGCTGATTTAACACATTTGTTTTGCGTTGCCAGCACACTCTACTACAGCGCTGTTCCTTCAGAGGGGGAAATAGTACCCAGCTGATACAAAAAAATAAAAGGTGAAACACTCCTAAGGACCAAAATCTGGCTTGGGCTGAATATATACAGATCCCATCTACTTCAAGAGAAGCACTTCGTATATCTGATGGCAGTTTGGTCTTAATCGTGCAAAGATTCGCAGGATTGGAATCTTAGTGACATCATACACGCTCCATTAGTGAAGGTTCTGTAGAGGATTCTAATGTAAATCTCTATACTTCAATAGAAAGTTCACTCAGGGATTCAACTTAGCTTCAGGAAAAAACTTAAATTGTTTTTATTTGTTTTTACAATTAAAACATTATTTTTCTTAACAAAACACCTTTAGAACGTAGAATAAGGGAGAAAAGAGAAACATTACTTGTCTTGTTCGAAAGTGAGTTAGAACCAAATTTTGCCTTCTAACATGCATGCACAGCTCCCAGTGAAGTCAATAGGGACCCAGCACATGTAATGGCAGAACTGTATCCTCGTGGCATGGGTACAGTGGACAAAATTAAAACCTCATGTAACATGTGTAACTACATTAAATTTAATTCACTCACTTAACACTATGTCAGAAATTGGTTGAGTAAGGTTTTTCCTTCCTTTAGTGACTCTCTTGTAAACATTTTTAGTACGGTTTCAGAGCAGCAGCCATGTTAGTCTGTTTCCGCAAAAAGAACAGGAGTACTTGTGGCACCTTAGAGACTAACAAATGTATTGAGCATAAGCTTTCGTGAGCTACAGCTCACTTCATCGGATGCATGCCTCTGATGAAGTGAGCTGTAGCTCACGAAAGCTTATGCTCAAATAAATTTTTAGTATGCAAACTCATCAAGCACACTGCTGTTGTTTAGCACCCACTTTGGTCTGATGAACAGTCTGCAAGCTAAAAAATTCTCTAAGTAGTTTTAATACAATAGTCTGGAACAGTCCTGATAGAGGTTTGATCATCTGTTGCATCAATGATTCACATGCTATGCATTTTTATATTTTCCTGCTTAGGTCAATTTATTAGATAGTACTGAGTAAATATGAGATTAGTAATTTTTTTCTTTTTTAAGCAAGGTACTCAAGCATATACCTGACTTTAAGCACAAGTAGTCAAAACTGACTTCAATGGGGTTATTCACTTGCTTACAGTTACCCAAGTACTTAAATATCTTACTGAACTAAGAAGTAAATGATACATTTTTAATAAAACCAGAGGAAATAAATTAATAAAAATATTTTAATAACATTCAGGGTGTGAATTAAAGCTAATAAAAGAAGGGAAATACATGTTCAGGATTAAAGGTCCCAGTTAACAGGTTTGCCACTGACTTCTGTGAAAGTAAAATCAGGTTCTAAACATCCAAGCTACCATGTTAATTCACCCTGGTGTTTGGATTTTAAATTTTTTTTTCCTTCACGCAATGGAAGCACTGCTCTCACAGAATTAACCTAGACTCTTATAATTTACTTATTCTCAAACTTTATATGGTAGTTGAGCTGTTTTTTAGTGCTAGTGATTTTTGTATTTCCCAATAGCCTCACATAAATGAACTTTACAGAGATCAGTGCTACTAAAAAATGGTAATAGCCTACATGCACGTATCGTTATAATAAAAATACTTTTTTCTCTGCAGTTGACAATGACTCAATCATCCATACTTCACAAGTATAACACTAAAGCTCACTTTATCTTTTTTAACTCTTACTGAGTAAATAATCTTACTAATTTTATGTATTCATATAAACTTTAGACTGCTTTTCAAGTAAAGGAGTCTAAAGATCTATTGAGAAATGATCTATTAATATGGCTGAAAAAGGAAGAAAAGATTTCTTATTTTAGAAAAACTACATTCTATCCAATAAAAAGCAATTTTGAGGTCATTTTTCATGGTTGCAACCCACTGACTAGCCTACAATTAATCAATGCAAGGAAGGGGTTAAAAAGCTATTGGTTAGTTTGAGAAATGTTCTTTTTTAGTTTTCTTTTTCCTGGCCTAGTCTAGAGCTACCACGTGATATACTGAATGCCTGCCAGCCTCTTTCTTGTTGATCCTCCGGAGACCATCTGTGCTGGGGGCATTGATTAGAGTGTGTCTGCTGGGATTACATCTTTTCTGTTGCCATGCCAACTAATCAGCTGATTTTGGTTACCACAGAAACAAAATGTCAGAGCTCACAGTAAGGTAACATGAATTCAGCACAACAGAAAATGTTTTCTTAATTGGAGACCCTTTTGATTTTGGATTCTGTGGGAAAGGCACCTTTTCTTAAAAAAAAGAGGCCAACTTCAAATAAGAACTACATTAATTTTATTGATTAGAAGTAATATCTGAAATTATTTTGTAGAGGGGAAAATTAAATTCCTTTATGAGATGTGTAAAATTTTGCCAATGATATGAGGTATGTGTTCCAGCTTTTCTGTGACCATTTGTTAACATATGTGCATAAAATAAAGTCTATTGAGAGCTATATTTCTTAACATTTCAGAGAAGACATATTTGTGAGCCTATGGGATATTATTATAAGACATTATTATAAACCTGAAGTAGTTTAATATTAACTTGGCAATAACCAGGATCCTTGGCCTCAGTACAGTAATATTGATAGGCTCAGCTACCTCACATTGGTGTATTAGAGTCGTGGGTGTGAAATTTTTAATCTTAGTATGAAAATAATAAGAACATCAAAGAGTCAAGGGAGGGAATGAATCCTGCATATAGGCCATCAGCAATACAAAACCTGAATGCATGACTGAGGTACAGTGAATAAGAGAATCCTATTAACAAGTTTCTCTTTCCTAGGCCTATAATATTTTGCCTGCACAATATGCCTGGTAGCCTAGCCTAGGTGGTTTTGAATAGTATGCTAAAGCTGATCAAACTGTGACGAGACACAACTATGGCATCAAATAAGTAATCAGAAAAAATACACACTGCAAAACCACAAACTATATAAATCTGGGTTTGGTGATCACACCAATCTGCAAACAGACTAACTAGTAAACTAGCATTACAATTTGTTTTATTTAATTCAGCTATGATTTGATTAAAGTTGCAATAAGTGTCTTTTTTTTAATGGAAGATTGTTATCTAATTGTCTGTGCACAGTACTGTAAGAAGATTTCACTAATTACTGTCTCTCTCCTTTCATTATTTCTTTCACTGCAGGTTCCTTCAGTCATACTAACTCCTAACAGGAGCTTTGAGACTAAATTCATAAACAGTTTCTTTAAAAGAATTTCCAGTGCTGCTAATGTGTACAATGCTTCGGGGATCCACTAGCCAGGGCACCATGCAAGGAGTGCATTTGGCACCCTGAAGAAGACTGAATGCATGACAGCCCCATGATACTCAGATACTTCACTGCTCACTGATAAAGCTGTGGGCAGCTCTATGAATGCCAGTCACTTCCCCTCCCTTCTCCTGCAGTACCCAACTGCATTTACCCATCCTTCTACCTGCCCACCTACCCCCTTGCTTTTCTAATACAGCATCGTTCACAGTATGATATGAATTATTTGACTGTGGAGGGCAGCTCACATGTACAGGGCTACAAGATCAGGCACTGGCATACTGGTCTAAGTGTCTCTTCTTTGCCCCCACAACACTCAATATCACATGGGAGTCAGCCTCATGGAGCTACCAATGCAGACCCAGGGACACCTGCATGTAGCTTTCTGGTTAGTGGCAAATCTGTGGTATAGGCAGCTGATAAAAGAGAAAGAAAATGAGAGAAGAAAACCAGATTAAAAATAAAAAGTGGGTGTGTATGTGGGGAGGAAGCACTTGGAAAAAGGGAATAAGAAAAATGAGTATTGACAGCAACCAGGCTGGGGCATTATGCACTGCTAGTGGATGCAAATGGAGCATTTATACATTAATCCATTAGTAGGGAGGATCAAACTTCAGAAGGTTGGGAACGACTGGTTCAGCAGCTTGACATCAAGTATGCACAACAGTCACCTATGCTGAAAGGTTTAGTGTCATTAATTAGCAGTGGTGATTAAAAAGGGAAACAGATATGGTGCAATAAATAAGATTTAGTGCACTCAATGCTATAAAATCTAGAGTATAATAAGTAATTGTCTCCACTGTGAAGTTACTTTCCCTAATTCTTTTTCTAGAGAAGGGGAAACAATTAACCCAATGACAGTGAACACGAAAATACAGATGATATTTTGGTGTTTAATTTAAATGAGTGAGAATACTGTAATTCTGCACAGATTTCCTGGAAGATTTTATTTCATGTGTTTTATTAATCCTAGGTATGCACAGAAGGGCGTCTTATCTTGGAGTTTACCTTTGATGATCTTATGAGAATAAAAACATGGCACTTTACCATTAGACAGTACAGAGAATTAGTCCCACGCAGCATTCTAGCCATGCATGTAAGTAATCCTTTTTCCATTTGACCTAATGCAAAGAGATGAGATTATGTTTTTAAAGAACTCCAGCAAATTTCACAGCCCAGGCAATTAACTATAAATATTTTGTTCTGACTGCAACCGCATTAATTTATAAGCCCTTCTTTCATCGCTCTCCCCTGTTTCTCAGTGTTTCATGTAAGACTATATTGTAACTATATTTTCACAGTTATTTTTCACTTCGCTCTAATAAATTTTTTCTTGAATCCCATTTTGTCATCGTGGGTTGCATGACAAAGATTTGGGGCCAAAGTCTGCTTTCATTTATATTGAGGCAACTCCACTGAAGTCAGTGGGCTTTCATCACTGTAGCTGAGGGAAGAATTTGGCCCTTAAATGTGAAAGCTGATTTTTATACTCACAGGAGATAGCAACTACATACATACACACATTTTTGGTAGAGATGGGCCCAAACCAAAACTTCAGAACCTGATTCCAGATCTTATTTTCACATTGAAAGCCCCTTCTCTGTTATGACGTGAACCAGAATTCCAGAGTACTTTTACATTGTTACTCCTGGGGGCATTCTGCACCAAAAACTTAAAAATTCTGTGCACAATATTTTAAAATTCTGCAAAATTCTGAAAATCTTACATAATCATGCCAGTTTCAAGTATTTTGGTAATTTGTTTCAAAATACCTGTCAGCAAGCATGTCTGTAACAATACAGACACACACAAAAATTCCCCCAGGATCAGAGAGTTAAAGAAACCCCAATGACAACCCAGTTCCTGTTTCTCTGCCCCCTTTCCCCCTCCCCAGAACCCAGCAGGGAGCCAGACACCCACAATGCCTACCCCCAGAGCCCACCTGCAAGGCCCCCACAGCCAATATACCTGAACCTCCTCCTCCCCAGAACCCAACCGTGAGGCTCCCCTTGCCCAGACACCCATTCCCCTCTATCCCCCAGAGCCCAGGGATCCAGAGGAAGAAACAGCTTCATGCTCGGTCTCAGGCTTGCAAGGAGTTTTCTGCGTGCGACCCTCTCCTTCCCTTAGGGCATGCTGGGAACTGCAGCTCCCAGGAACCTTCTAGCTCACTCTCTCTCCTCCCCAGCAGCATCTTCTATGTGTAAGCTGGGCTCTGCCAGTCCAGTGGCTCTGTACAAATACTGAAGTCAGTGGGACTCCAGCTGCACACAGTGAATTGCAGGATCAGCGCCATAGAGGTTTTAAGGACATAGGCCCAGATTTTCAAAGGTATTTAGATTCCTAAATATACAGATAGGCACCTAGTGAGATTTTCAGAAGCACCTAAGTAGGTGAAAATCCCATTAATTGCCTATCTGCACCTTTAGGCTTCTAAATACCTTTGAAAATCTAACCCACAGTCCCTACCAGAAGATCTTCTAGTCTGTGGCCTGATCCTACAAGTCCTCCGACACAGAACCCTCATGAAAGTAAATGAGAGTTTGCACAACTGGGTTAATCACTTAAAGCAAGAGTAATGTATTTAGAAGAATGTGATACAAAAACATTACAAACTTGGGGATGGTCACTATCTCGTACTATATCTTTTGTACAGTGTCTACTACACTGGGGTCCCAATCTCAGTTAGGGTCTCTAGGTGCGAATATAATATAAATAATGGTAATTTTATATAAATCCATTTAGCTTTTCAGATGAGCTGGAGCAGAGGAGGGAGTTATAGAAAGACCATCTGAAATGGACTTTGTCTTACAACAAATTAGTATTGCTTAATATTACAAATCCAGTAAAAGACCTCCAGAGTGGTTTTATTTATTTAACTTTTAACTCTAGCCTTGAAATGTAATTTTTCCACAAGAGTGATTTCCCCCCATGAAAAACAAACCAAAAGCAAAGTGCCAATTTCCTTGCTTCCTTCCTACTTAGGCACAAGACCCTCAGGTGCTGGAGCAGCTGTCCAAAAACATCACCCGAATGGGTCTGACTAACTTCACCCTCAACTACCTCAGGGTAAGCGCTACTGCACTTGCCAGTTATTGTGAGTAATTTTAAAAGGTTACAAGCATTGTTGAGCCAACATAACAAAAACAGGGTCTAAGACAGTCAGGGAAGGTTGGAACCAGCCCTTAATGAGGGTTGCGGGGAGTAATATTGTGATTGGAATTAGGGTAACAAAGCAGCACATAGCAATGTTAGGGCTCAAACCTGCCCCACTGAAGTGAACAGAAAATTTGTAATTGACTTGAATGGAAGCTGGATCGGCTTCTGTGTTTTTCCTGGGCTTTCTTTTCAACTTTGCATAATTTAACAGGATTTATTGTTTGTAAACTAGAAGTTTTCCATCCTGTTTTGCTCAGATTTCTTATTTTTCTCTTGTCTATAATCATTGTTTCTGAGAAAACTGCAGCTAGTTCTTACCACCATCCAGTGGTCTCAGCCTCCTTTCTAGCTCCCTAATAAGAAGCAGTATTAAGAGAAGGCACAGGTCCAGCTCTGAAAGCAGGCATACCCTCCATGCTTCCACCCTGCTTTGCCTCTGGGAGCCAGAGTTCTTTCCTCAGCTTTGCACTACATTGTCTAAATTTTTTTATGATTAAATAATGCATTTGTTCCCATTGCTTTCTGAACCTTGAAGTGCATTCAAAGTTTGTAAGTTTATTTTTATTTTCTGAAAGTATTCTCCTGTGTGGGTTCACAGTGCACACACTGAAATAAGAGTCTGGGAAGTTAATATTGTTATGGTTAAAATGCAAATCATTTCTAGTTTTGGAAATATTATTAAGAATATAAAATGAGGCAAGGTACCTAACAATGCACCAGTGGACACCAGTAATTGTTTGTTTTTCCTTTTAATTAAGTGAATAGTTATTCAAAATGTTTGGGCTTTTAGAAAAACAAGAGTATTCTGGAAGATGAAAATGTTATCAGCCCAATGCAGAGCTGCACAGAATAGCAGTTAAATCAGCTGCAATTCAGTGAGGGTCATGATTCTACAAAATGTTCCAGGCAAACAGAGACCTGCACCAAGCAGAACCCCACTGAAATCAGTGAGGCTCTATGTGAGCACAGGGATAACTTGCAGGACTAGGGTCTAAGGTGAGATCTCACCAAGATATCTCTATGGCTATGCCCTTGTTCCCCCAGTTGACTAGATGGTCATTGCTAATTACTTTTTTAGCATCAGATTAAAAACGATAGCTCAAATGCTACTCTCAGTTATACAGGGCAAGTTTACCCCAATGGAACTGAGAGCAGAATTCAGCACAAAACCTGAGGTGAAATAAAACAGCATATTAGAAGTGTTGCAAGTAGAAATTCTACAATCAGATGTATGTGTGGTGGTGTTCCGTGTGCAATCTTATATGGTTCAGGGAGTGCCATTTTGAATTTGCAGCACTCTATCACTCTAGCAACTGCCAACACCTTACAATTCCTTTGCTACATGTTCTCTAACTGTTGAATGTGAGATAGACTAATGAAATAGGCAGAAACTCTGAGATATAGATTAGTGCACATTTGGCATGAACTGTCCCTGCTGGTATCATACTGTCGGCGGGGGGCGGGGGAATGGTATCAATATAAGCACTGGGAAGATACACAGTGAAGTGGAAGGGGATTAAATGATGAAGTCTTACCTTTTTTTTTCGTCCGGAGTAGTCTAGTTTTGTTAGTTTAATAGGCAACATTAGGTCCCTAAGTACAAAGCTTTCGCTGACTCTTGGCCATGGTGATTCCAAAAGGAAATCTTTTTCGAGGCAGTCTCTGCTTCTTTCTGCTTTGTAGTGATGAATTGATCATTCTGCTCTTTTCAGATCTGCAGCTCATCATTGGCACTCACATGAGACGATACACTTCCAGTTTGATTTACTTCTTTTCCCATCGTTTTCTTCTGTTAATTTTGAAAAAAAATCCCTTCCTAACCCAGAGCTGTAAAATCGTTCACTGAAAAAAAAAAAAAATCTGTTAAATGCAGCTATGTTTAAGTTTTTAAAAGTCAGCATTTTACCTGATTTTTATTTAAACCTTTCTGGTGTTTAATAATTAGTATTGTTATGTGTTTTTAAATAAGGTTTTAAACATAAGCCTGTACATGATTTTCATTTTTCTTTTCTGCATGCTGCAAAGGCTTGTGATAATCATAAGAAAAAACTTCACTGATGGGCAGAATTAATCATTTTTATCCTCCAAAGCACACACAGCAGTGAGCTATGCTGCAGTCTTTTTAAAAGCGGAATTTAAACCTTAATTTAAGATACTGCTGTTATAAAGGTGTAGCGTGTATGTTGTACTCTGTAAACACTATAGTATAGCATATCCGTATTATTTGGGATAATTACAATTTCGGCTATTCAAACCTTCAACCTGTGTACTCTGTTTTTTCTTTATTCACTTTGAGTTGGTGGAAATAAAGCTGCTGTGCTTAGAGGAACATTAATTTTGTTAAAGGCTGGAGGGAGGTAGAAATCTTAAAAATATTTTCTTGGAAACTTGAAACAAAATTTACAGACCTACCAGTTTTGCCGTGTTGGATTGGCAAATGTGCTTTCTCCCCACTCCCTCCTGGTTCTGTAAAGAACATGGGTTTTCTTTTGGTTTGGTTATTACCTTGTTTTGTACCAGCATAATTGATTAGCTTATCAGTGAGGTCAGCATGCTTTGCTGTAGCTCTTACATAGGATTCATTAGTTACTGGTAGTCCTCTGAGAAACAGTGAACGATACCTCATAGGTTTTAAATTAATATCAACTACTGTTTTTATTTTGTTTCTTAGCAAGTTTTGGATATTGTAAAAAATCAGATATTAAGGCTAAGAACTATATCCCACCCTCAATCAACACTCTAGGTAAAGAATAGGAGCCCTATACAGAGAGAGAGGATGAACATGACAGTCCATAGAACAGTTCCTATCAGATTGTAAGAATTTTAGGTAGGTAAATTGTTACCTGTGTGCTTTGTTAGATACTCAGCTACTCCCCTTAGGTTTGAATTTAGATACATCTAATTTACAATGGACTTGAACCAAGTCTGAACAATAGGGGTATACTTGGAGTACCATTCCCTTATATTTTAGAGCTCAAATTCCTCTCTGTCCCTGTCCCGTACAATTTCATATTCCAAAAAACAAAGCTACATTTCTCACATACTTGAAGTTTAAAAAAATGTCACTCCAGCATTGTAAGCAGTTGCGGCTAGATGGAACCTTTAGGCACAGCCCTATGCTGTCCATCAGAAGCCCAGAATTCCTCCTCTGCTTCTCCCTTGCTCTGGGGAAGGAAGGGAATGGAGTAATTTTTTACAGCTCTTTACCAGATGTAGATATTCCATCTTCCCCTCAAGCCAATTCAGCTCTACTCACTTGTGTGTTAGGGTGAGTGCAACCAAAGCTCTGCCCATTCCCCAACCTCTGCCCACCCCCTGCACAGGAAGAACCAGCTCTGTAGAGTCAGCCCTCCCCACCCAATGTCTGGGCAATGATCCAGGCAGGCCAGAGAGGGAAGTGAGAGGTCTTTTTCTCCCATATGTCCTTGCATGCGTGTGTTAAACCCAGCCATGATCTGAGCCTTAATTACAAATTATCCAATTCTCTATTATGCACCCCAGTAAAAAAATATCACTATTGCAAATGTCAATTTTGGGGGCAATAACCCCTTGAGCCCAGGTTTTACTTAATTAGTTTCTCACTAGACATTTTCAGACTTCTAGTCTTAGAAGGCTAATGTAATAAATTATATAATGGGATAACATTTTGAAAGGGGACACTTAAATTGCATCCACACTGTTTATATGCGTACCTGTTATGCATGCACATTTTAAATTTGTACATGCAAAATATACACTTATGCATAAAATTATTCCTTTTAATGTGCCATTAAGGAGTTTGCATGTATAAATATGGGTATTAGGACAAAATATTTGAGTGTCATTTAGGGGTTCTGCTCAGGAAGTTTGGTCCTAGTTCTGCAATTATTTGTGGTACTGTCTGATCAGTATTTCACTGTTATATTGCAGCCCAAAAAACTATATTAAAAGAATATTAAGGTTGCAATGTCAAGCACTCAAAAGTTAGGAGGTGCCAGAATTAAGGTTGCCCTCTTAATTGTTCCCCCTTGTGCATTATCATATAGTCCTTATTTACATGTTCACATGCTATTTTTTCCCACAGAACTTCTGCCTCATTTAGTGCCCATGGTAGCTGGTCCTCATTGAATGGGTAGCTATTCAATATTTCTTTTTATCTTCATAATTCAGTGTGTGGTCCCATGTATTATTTACTGCAAACCATCTAAACCCCACACTGAACACAGAATTATTAATTTCCTCATGGGCTTTTCTATGGTGCTTTCATCATAGTATCTTCGTCCTTTACAGATGTTAATGAATTTATATTCACAAAACCCATATGAGGTGAAGCCAAGAATTAAAGCCAAAACTGTCAAAAGTGTCAACTAATTCTGGGTGCCCAATTTCAGAGATTTAGGGCCTGATTTTTCAGAGGACTTAGAATGTTATAACACTTCATATATTCAGAGCAGAGCTCCTGTAATTGGAAGAGTTGAGCACTTTTGCAAATCAAAAGAAAATGAGGAACATGCTGTTTCCCCATGTGAAAAGTTTTGTTTAAGTGACTGGCCCACTCTGTGACAGAAGCAGGGATAGAATTTTTCTCCAGAAAGTCTGGAGAATTCAGTTGCCTTAACCATGAGGCCATCCTTTGTTTTCCTGGAGTTCCCTGCCTCATTCACCACCTGAGTTCAAATTTTTGCAACAAATGAGGGAGGGGTCCTAATATTCCCAGAGCAAGTCCATCCTGTGCCCTGAAAGAGGGACCCTGTAGAAACAATAGTATGTGATCATGTAATTAAACGCTGTCAGAATGTATACACATGGGTGGAGTAGAGGGGCACACCAACCTTATTTCTGGCATTTCCTGACTTCTGAGAGCTTGACTTTGCAACTGTAATATTTTTGATGTAATTTCCTATGTTTTTAATATAAGTAGAAATTGAAAAAACAAAAGTTTAATAATGTGGAACCATACCAACTTCCAGCGTGGTCATCAGGAAGTTTGGAATCTTTAGATCAGAATGGCACAGTTCTCTACTGCTGGAGCTCCACATGAGCTAAGAGAAAAGGAGTACTTGTGGCACCTTAGAGACTAACAAATTTATTAGAGCATAAGCTTTCGTGAGCTACAGCTCACTTCATCAGATGCATACAGTAGAAAATATAGTGGGGAGATTTTATATACACAGAGAACATGAAACAATGGGTGTTACCATACAGACTGTAACAAGCGTGATCAGGAAAGGTGAGCTGTTACCAGCAGCAGAGCGGCGCAGGTGGGGGGGACGGGGGACCTTTTGTAGTGATAATCAAGGTGGGCCATTTCCAGCAGTTGACAAGGACAGTAGGAGGGGAAATAAACAAGGGGAAATAGTTTTACTTTGTGTAATGACACATCCACTCCCAGTCTTTATTCAAGCCTAAGTTAATTGTATCCAGTTTGCAAATTAATTCCAATTCAGCAGTCTCTCATTGGAGTCCATTTTTCAAGTTTTTTTGTTGCAGAACTGCCACTTTTAGGTCTGTAATCAAGTGACCAGAGAGATTGAAGTGTTCTCCAACTGGTTTTTTAATGTTATAATTCTTGACATCTGATTTGTGTCCATTTATTCTTTTACGTAGAGACTGTCCAGTTTGGCCAATGTACGTGGCAGAGGGGCATTGCTGGCACATGATGGCATATATCACATTGGTAGATGTGCAGGTGAACGAGCCTCTGATAGTGTGGCTGATGTGATTAGGCCCTATGATGGTGTCCCCTGAATAGATATGTGGACACAGTTGGCAACGGGCTTTGTTGCAAGGATAGGTTCCTGGGTTAGTGTTTTTGTTGTGTGGTGGGTGGCTGCTGGTGAGTATTTGTTTCAGGTTGGAGGGCTGTCTGTAGGCAAGGACTGGCCTGTCTCCCAAGATCTGTGAGAGTGATGGGTCGTCCTTTAACTGGTAGCTGTGGAAGGCGGACCCACCACTAGAAGGGGATGAGATACGTAAAGCACCAGTGGTGTCACAGCAATTTCCTAGTCAGTGAAGGAATGTTGACACTCAGGACTCTTGGGTTCAACTCCATGTTCTAGAGGGGTTTGTGCTCTAGTGGTTACAGATCCTTCTGCCTCTTTCCCCCACCTCAGCCTTTTCCTGTTCCCTTCTGCTCCTACCATACACATCTGTCTCCTCTGACTCCCGCCTACCTGCCTCCTGCTTGGCTCCTGTCCTGCTCCAGCTGCTAATCTCCACCCAATTCATGCCCCTGCTCCTCCTGAGCCCTGCCCATGCCTCCTCCCTTTCCCTTCTACCTTCCCTCCCTCCCCTGAATCCCAGTCAGGCCGTTTCCTCCTCCTCCTCACTGCCTGGGCACCATCAGTGGGCATTGGGAACACAGGAGCATCTGCCTGCTCTCGGTTCCATTGCCACAGCCCCATGCAGCTGGGAGGAGCAATGTCAAGGAAAGTCTGGCTCAGCCCCTCCAGCCCCAAGATGGAGCATGCTCAGTTGATCTATGAAGATGGGCATGCACAGCTCAGTTACAGGTAGGAGCAATGAGGGGATGGAGCATGCTCAGTGCAGATGAAATCTCCAGAGATTTAGCTGATGAGCTAAGTCTCTGCAGAGCACATAGAACCTGAGATTTACAATTTGGCCAAATTTGGGTGATTTTTCTGGGGACAGCAAAAGGCACAGCTCTGACACTGAGGTTACTTTCCTGCCAAATGTTTAGTCCCTGCTCCAAAGCATGGAGCTGCCAGAACTTTTCAACAAATCAGTTATAATAGTTTTATTTTTTAACGTGTGCAGAAATGGCTAAATCATTTTACCTGAAACTTTCCAGAAACCTTCAGCCTGAGGGAAAGGCACCCTCCTTGAGAAATTTCAGTCCAACTGGATTGAGTTTGGCAAAGTTATAAGCAACTGAAAGCAGGCATGGCCCAATATCTAAACAAATACTTTGCCTCAGTCTTTAATAAGACTAAAGAGGATCTTAGGGATAATGATAGCATGACAAATGGGAATGAGGATATGGAGGTAGACATTACCATATTTGAGGTAGAAGCGAAACTCAAACAGCTTAATGGGACTAAATCGGGGGGCCCAGATAATCTTCATCCAAGAATATTAAAGGAATTGGCACAAGAAATTGCAAGCCCATGAGCAAGAATTTTTAATGAATCTGTAAACTCAGGGGTTGTACCGTATGATTGGAGAATTGCTAACATAGTTCCTATTTTTAACAAAGGGAAAAAAAGTGATCTGGGTAATTATAGGCCTGTTAGTTTGACATCTGTAGTATGCAAGGTCTTGGAAAAAATTTTGAAGGAGAAGGTAGTTAAGGACATTGAAGTCAATGGTAAATGGGACAAAATACAACATGGTTTTACAAAAGGTAGATCGTGCCAAACCAACCTGATCTCCTTCTTTGAGAAAGTAACAGATTTTTTAGATAAAGGAAACGCAGTGGATCTAATTTACCTAGATTTTAGTAAGGCATTTGATACCGTGCCACATGGGGAATTATTAGTTAAATTGGATAAGATGGGGATCAATAGGAAAATTGAAAGGTGAATAAGGAATTGGTTAAAGGGGAGACTACAACGGGTCCTACTGAAAGGTGAATTGTCAGGCTGGAGGGAGGTTGCCAGTGCAGTTCCTCAAGGATCGGTTTTGGGACCAATCTTATTTAATCTTTTTATTACTGACCTTGGCACAAAAAGTGGGCATCTGCTAATAAAGTTTGCGGATGATACAAAGCTGGGAGGTATTGCCAATTTAGAGAACGACGGGGATACCCTACAGGAGGATCTGGATGACCTTGTAAACTGGAGTAATAGTAATAGGATGAAATTTAATAGTGAGAAGTGTAAGGTCATGCATTTAGGGATTAATAACAAGAATTTTAGTTATAAGCTGGGGACGCATCAATTAGAAGTAACAGAGGAGGAGAAGGACCTCAGAGTATTGGTTGACCACAGGATGACTATGAGCCATCAATGTGATATGGCCGTGAAAAAAGCTAATGCGATCTTGGGATGCATCAGGCGAGGTATTTCCAGTAGGGATAAGGAGGTTTTAGTACCGTTATACAAGGCACTGGTGAGACCTCACCTGGAATACCGTGTGCAGTTCTGGTCTCCCATGTTTAAGAAGGATGAATTCAAACTGCAACAGGTACAGAGAAGGGCTACTAGGATGATCCGAGGAATGGAAAACTTGTCTTATGAAAGGAGACTCAGGGAGCTTGGCTTGTTTAGCCGAACTAAAAGAAGGTTGAGGGGAGATATGATTGCTCTCTATAAATATTTCAGAGGGAAAAATACCAGAGAAGGAGAGGAATTATTTAAGCTCAGTACCAATGTGGACACAAGAATAAATGGATATAAACTGGCCACTAGGAAATTTAGACTAGAAATTAGATAAAGGTTTTTAACCATCAGAGGAGTGAAGTTTTGGAATAGCCTTCCAAGGGAAGCAGTGGGGGCAAAAGATCTATCTGGCTTTAAGATTAAACTCGATAAGTTTATGGAAGAGATGGTATGATGGGATAACATGGTTTTGGTAATTAAATATTCATGGTAAATAGGCCCAATGGCCTGTGATGGGCTATTAGATGGGGTGAGATCCGAGTTAACCAGGAAAGAATTTTCTGTAGTATCTGGCTGATGAATCTTGCCCATATGCTCAGGGTTTAGCTGATCGCCATATTTGGGGTCGGGAAGGAATTTTCCTCCAGGGCAGATTGGAAGAGGCCCTGAAGTTTTTTCGCCTTCCTCTGTAGCATGGGGCACGGGTCACTTGCTGGAGGATTCTCTGCTCCTTGAAGTCTTTAAACTATGATTTGAGGACTTCAATAGCACAGATATAGGTGTGAGGTTTTTTTTGTAGGAGTGGTGGGTGAAATTCTGCGGCCTGCGTTGTGCAGGAGGTCAGACTAGATGATCGTAATGGTCCCTTCTGACCTAAATATCTATGAATCAATGAAAATGCCAGACAACGATAGCCAGAGGAATCTACAGTCTACCTGTGCTGCCTATAATCTGTGCTGCCAGAAGTTGGGACTGGGCTACAGGGGATGGATCACTTGATAATTACCAGTTCTGTTCATACCCTCTGAAGCACCAGGCATTGGTCACTGTCAGAAGACAGGATACTGGGCTAGATGGACCTTTTGTCTGACCCAGTATGGCCGTTCTTATGTTCTTAATCAGATCATACTGCCACGGAATTTCTAGTGAGGCAAACACTATATTGCAGGAAGTGTCTATTTTAGTGGCAAACACAGTAGCTTGTATCCCTCCCTTTTGTGTGTCTACCTCTTTGTAGGATAAGATAGGCTGGTACTTTCTGAATGGAAAATTTGATGAAGTATGCGTCTTTGACAATCAAATACAAGGTAGTTTTTAAAAAATATAACGTCCTTTAATATACGGTGTCACAAAACGCTTTACAGCAAGAATCCATCCATCATAACCTGAAGAGAAAAGGGAAAAGAAGTTCTTAAGAAACAGTTTACAGAAAAGAAATGATCAAGATGAAAGGGATAGGGGGCTAGCTCAAGTAAAAGATGAACATACAACTAAGCAGTATTGAAAAGAGGAGACCAAATCTAGGGTAACAGAATCAAGAGATGGATACAAGGTCATAAAGTTGTCAATTATAATTGCCTCTTATGTAGCACTTTTTATCCATCAATCTCAAAGCATTTTACAAAAAAGGATACATATTTTGTGGATGGGGATGCTTAGGCAGATAGAGGAAAAGTAGGCTGGAGCAAGTGTCTCAAGAATTTTGAAAACCAGGAAGGCAATTTTTAATGGGATTTTGAGATGCAGAGGAAGCCAGTACGGATGCCAATAGTATAGATATGGATGATCAGTTCTGTTTCTTGGCATAGTATTTGTTTCTCTAGATAATAGGAATTTAGGAAGACAATAAACAAGAGGGAATGGTGGCAGCAAGGGAGTAAGTGATTAAAGCATTAAGAATTTCAAGTGAGGCAGAGACAAATTCTATCAAAATTGCAGAAGTAGTGAAGGCAAATTTTCACGTACAGGACACTGTGATGGGCTCTTGGGTCTTAGTTTAAGAGAGTCCTAAAAGCAAAATATATTGTGTATGAATTCAAACTGACTATTGGTGCACTGTGGACATACAAACACATGATCTTGGGAGCAAAATTAAGGTCTAGATTAAAGAGAATGGGAGGCTCATAGAGAGATTGAGACAAAGAGGTCTTCAGTCTCTTCAGGAGTGGGAAATCAGGGTATAGCATGATGTGGGCAGTTTAGAAAAAGACAGAAAGATGGAAGAGAGAATGTTAGGAACGTTATCTTGGGAGATAAGATAGAAGGAGGGGAAAAAAGAGGGCCAAGAATAGAGCCTTAGGGCAGTTTTTAGAGGACAGGATGAATAACCTATACTAGAATGCAATACAATCATAAATAGTGCTAAGACATGAGAATTAGGGAAGTAGGATTTACATGAGGACCTGACAATGCCAATCCCAACATTTTGTTCCAGGCAGTCAGAATGGCAGAATGATTTATTGTTTATCAAATATCAGTGGTGTGCCTGATGCAAATAGGAATGTGAAGAGAGGGATGTATACTCAGAGGCAGTCAAGGAATAGGTACTGATCCAAATCCAATGGCTTAAAATCGCTGCACTAGGTCTTCACAGGGTGTTTCATAGTCTGAAGCATTAGCAACAAAAGCATTGCAGTTACGTGGTTTGCTGGTAAGCTGGGTAGACAAACTCCATCCCCCCAACCTGTGTTTATATTCTTGCACAACGCCTGATTACTCTAGCTTTATGTAGGCAGGAGTGAATTTCACGATAAGTGAATAGCCACCATTCACTGATATTAAATGGCAGACTGTGCAAATAGCATGAATTCATGTAAAAAAACTCAACATCAGTATGTTTTTCCTGTTTCGTGAAGGACCAAAGCTTGAACAGCCAAAAGGATCCTAAGCAGCAAATGTAACTATTTTATTTCTTGGAGTTCAACTTTCTCTTTATGGTGATTTGGTTGAACTCTGTGAATCCACACAGGAACAGCTAAGGAGACAGACAAGGCAATGGTACGTTGATGTGACTATTGACTGAAGTGAGAAAGCACATATAACAATTGTAATTACAAAACTAACCATTTTGTTTGGTTTGAGTAGCTTTTGTATCTCTTGTTTTGAGTTTGCTTTGTCTTGTACACCCAAATGTTCCCCAAACCGGAAAGTAGTCTCACCACTTTCTATTCGAAAAAATAGCAATGAGTCCTAAATAAAAATGTAAGCCAAGATTTTCAAAAGTGACTAGCTGTTTTGGGGTTCTCAGCTCTGAGATACCCAACCTGAGACAACTTGAAGAGGCCTGATTGTTAGAAAGTGCTGAATATCCAGTCTTATCCTGGGCTGTAAGTTTCCCATTCTTAATCTATGAATATAAGAAAACTACAGCAATTGGGTCTGATTTTGATTTCTCATACACCAGCTGTACAGTGTTATAACTGTTGACGTCAGTGGATTTACTGCTGATTTATATGGTTGAGAGCAGAAACTGGCCCATTGAGAATTTACCATATTTGATGGTATTTAACTGAGAATGTCAAGCCAATGCTGAAATAAGTGTGTAAACACAGGGTTGCTTTGTGACTCTATTTCATTTGAGCTTGCGTATAAATATGTATGATTCACAAACATGTTTAAACATCATCATGGGTACCTTAGATGTCCGGGATTTAACAGCCTGTTGGGTTAATATAAAATATTCTCTTGAAACTTATTTAACGTGTTATGCATTTGTAAAATGAATGAAGTGCTATGTGTCCACGTGTTATATAAATAATAATGTATATCGATGCAGTGTTGTTGTAGCCCTATCAGTCCCTGGATATTAGAGAGACAAGGTGGGTGAGTAATAACTTTTATTGATCCAACTTCTGTTGGTAAGAGAGACAGGCTTTCAAGTTACACAGAGCTCTTCTTCAGATCTGGGAAAGGTACTGAGTGTGTCATAGCTAAATACAAGATTGAAGAGAGAGTTTAACATAAGTAGTTAGTATATATTTTAAGGGACCATTTAAGGTGAAGTGGCCCATTAAGACCCCTGTAGTCATAGGACAAAATGGGAGGTTAATGGGTTGTAGATTGTTGTAATAAACTGTAAATGCAGTGTCTCTGTTCAGTCCATGATTTTTAGTGTCTAGCAGAGTAATGAGTTTAAGCTCCCAGGCTTATCTTTTGAAAGTGTTGTGCAGGCTTACTTTGAGGATGAGGACTGAGAGGTCAGATATGGAGTGATCACTTTGTGCTCACCCAAAAGTGCTCACCCACAGGTGGTAGGGTGTTTTTGATTTTTATCGTTTTCCTGTGTAAGTTCATTCGAAACCATGGTGATTGTCAGGTTTCACCCCCATAGTTGTTATTGTGGCATTTAGTGCACTGGATGAAGTACAGCACATGTTGTGATAAGCATGTGTAGGACCCATGGATCTTGAAAGGTATGTTGTGGAGGGAGTTGATCATTTCAGTGAAGATATGTCTGCAGGTTTTGCATCTGTTGTTCTTGCAGGGTCTGGTTCTGCTTTGAGTTGGCATGTCCTGATCTGTGGGGAGCTGTCTTCTGATGATGAGCTTGGAGAGGTTGAAGGGTTGCTTGAAGGCCAGAAGAGAGGGTTCAGGAAAGATTTCAGGATGCAGACATAGCTCCACTGCTACAATGATCAACACTGGTGCCGGTCCCTGAGATCTCTCTGGCACCATTTAGGAAGGCAGCAAGCCTGTCCCTGGTATTAAAAAGGTTGAGAAATACTGCCTTAGAATATGTACAAACTACGTATGCTGAACTATCACTTTGATCTTGTATTTAGCTGTGACACTCTCAATACCTTTCCTAGACCTGAAGAAGAGCTCTGTGTAAGCTCAAAAGTTTGTCTCTCTTACCAACAAAAGTTGGTCCAGTAAAATATATTACTTCAGCCCTTGTTTATTTTATGTATAGCTAAGTGGTTTGTAAATTGCCTTTGGTTTCCATGCAAAGCTTCTATTGAAGTTAGTGGAATTTCAGCACATGGATCAAGGACAATAAATAAATAGCTGCAAGCTTGGGTTTACCTTCTATAATAGCTGGAAAATCTTGCATAGAATCATAGAAGATTGATGCTGGAAGAGACCTCAGGAGGTCATCTAGTCCAACCCCCTGCTCAGAGCAGGACCAACACCAACTAAACCATCCTAGCCAGGGCTTTGTGAAGCCCAGCCTTAAAAACCTCTAAGGATGGAGATTCCACCACCACCCTAGGTAACCCATTCCAGTGCTTCACCACCCTCCCAGTGAAATAGTGTTTCCTAATATCCAACCTAGAGCTCCCGCAGTGCAATTATTAAACTAAATAATCTTCTGAGTGTGAGGCTCAAAAAAAGATAATGCTCAACATCCTCAATAGATGCCACTGGACACTTCAGTTTATTGGGTTTTGGCAAGAGGTGTCAAAGCATGAATGCCACTTTAAAATATTATTTTAATGTTTAGTATTATGCTTCTGTGTTTTATAACTCTGCCATGTGCAATATTATGACTGATATTCCTGATAGATTAATTAGCCTGTGATGTGGAGGTGAAATGCCCAGCCATGTAAAGGACAGAATATTGTATATACTATTATTATGTTCCCTTAAATATAGTAGTTTTTAAATTCCACAATAAATTTTGTGAGAACAGTTGCAGTAAGAAACAGAACATGGAACAAAACTCGTCCATTCTGATGACGAAGATCGTAAGTAGAATGAAGAATGGTACAGTCCAAAATCTACATTCCTGTAATTCTCTTCTTGATGAAGAGTAAAACATAGAGAAGAATTTAGAACATAGAAGAGCGTGGTTGAGGGTCTGAAATACAGCTGCGAAAAGAACTGTACACTTGTTAGACCCACACCAAATTGAAACAATAACTGGAAATCCCTCTTGCTGATAAATTTCACTTTTTCCATATTAAGATTTCACTTGGGAGGAAAGTGCCAGTTTTTGCTTTACAAACGTTTAGCAGCAAAATAACAAATGTTCATGACACCTTATTTTTTTGCATCTTCTGGGTAGTTTACAGTACCTTGAGGGCCATCTGGACTCCTTGTGTGCCAGCTCTGTCAGTTCTTTCTGGCTCTGTTTCTGGGAAGGCTGGCTCAATTAGTCATCTTTTAACATTTTTGGCTCATATTGCCGCTTAACTCCCTTGGAAAGTCATTCTATAAGCATGCTAAATAATATATAGGACCAAATTCTGCTTGCAGTTACATCAGTATATAAAATGGAGTAACTCCTCAGAAACCAATGGCCTTACTTCAGATTTACTGTGATATAACTGGGAGCAGAGTTTCATCCTTGTATGACACATTGCTTTCAAGATGTAATGCATGAACGCTAACAATTAATCATAAAAATAACACCTTGAGGAGCCTCAGAGAAGCAAGAAAAATGTGAAGATTGTAATCATTTAATTTACAACAATATTGGATACAAAGGCCCTTATCTTCAGCTGTGTAAATCAGCATAGCTCTGTTGAGGTCAATGACGCTATCCCCATTTGCAACCATGGAGGATTTGGCCCCAAAAGTACAAATCTGGTTTACAGAGGAAAAGCTTTTCTCTGATTTGGACTGAGAAGGAGAAGGTAGTTGGATAGGGAACCACGGAAGCTTTGAGAGCTTTCATTATTTTTCACTGTTTTTTGCAGTAGAGATTAGAAATACACGAAGCAGGGGGGAAAGGAACAGAAGCAGAACCTAGCCACAGGAGTGAATTATGGCACCCAGAAATGCATGAACAAGTTGCTCTCCCTCCAGATACTTTTAATTTTATGCTAACTCCTTCCTGCCTTTCTTTCTGCCACCAAAATTGTGCTCACAATTGTTGCCTGAAAGAAGAAAGAAAGTAAGAAAAGGGGTTAAAATATAGAAGAAAAATAGATTGTGCTGCCTAGTTTTGGGCATATGTTGTTGTAGCCGTGTTGGTCCCAGGATATTAGAGGGATAAGGTAGGTGAGGTAATATCTTTTATTGGACCAACTTCTGTTGGTGAGAGAGACAAGTGATAAAAGATATTACCTCACCCACCTTGTCTCTCTAGTTTTTGGCAATTATTTGAGACTGATTTCTCTCAATGTCTGCTCTTCCCTAAAATGAAGTGATATAAGGATAAACCAAGCTGACATTGTAGGACTTTTTAAATACTTGCTAACAATGTAATTCTGAGCCCAATTTTGCAAGATGCTGAGCTCACTGAATTTCAGTGGAAGTTATGGTTGCTCAGCGCCTCTCAAGAGACAGTTTTTGGCATCTTGCAGGATTGTGCAAACACAGCTACAAGGGTGACTACATTTCTGTCTTAGAATGTTTTGCTTTAATTATCCAAAGGTTGCTTATTATGTGGGCTTCTCCTGAACAATGACGAGCTGGGCCAGATCCTCAACTGGTGTAAATTGGTATAGATCTGTTGACTTCAGTGGAGCTATAATTATTTACACCAAAATGTGAGAAATCTTAGAAGAAAATACCTGTACTTATTGGTACCAGAGTTTCTTTTCAATGAAGACTTAGAGAAATTTATCAATGAGCTTTACCCCTTGGATTTTTTAAATTACTGGATGTTAATTTGCTTTAAGAATATAACTACATACTTTCAGTCTAACAATTAGTGCATTTCGTTTTATTCTGGAACATTTTTGTTGCATTGTAGAGCATTCATGCTGGAGGCAAATGTTTGATCTGTGTCTAATGCTTGTGGTAGTGTTATTCTAAAAAGCTATCCATCTCAAGCTGTAATCTCGGAAAGGTGATGTATATAAAGGTGAAAAGTATCATTTGTCATTGCATTCTATCTTAAAGATGTCTTGAGACTTGGGAATTAGCCAATATGGGCAGTTTTTCTTCTCATTAGCTGCTTTATTCGTAACTGCAGGGGCTGTCAGAAGCGCTTACTAACACTTAGCTCTCTGCATATTAATAAATAAAGCTGCATGAATCTATGAGATATCATAGGCATCATGATCATGTAGAAAATGCCTTTGGTAACAAAAATTTAAACCTTCTATTTGGGAGTGCTCAAAAAAATTAAATTGAAACTAGACTGGATTTATTTAGGGTGACTTATTTATGCTGATCACATAGATATTTTTATATGTATATAAAACTTGGTGAGTTTTCTTCAATTTTTGACACATAAAAGTTACAGTAGCTAGCAAGTATTGGCAGTGTGTTATTGATGCAGTAGGAAAGTCCAGGAAGTGCATCAGTGGTTGGTTATCAGTATTGAACACCTTGAATGTATTGTGTGGCATCAGGAAGGCCAGATGACTTCAACCACCCAAGGAATGCCAGAAAATGCATTGCCTGCAGGCTGTTGGTGCTATTATAAAATGGAAATAATAATGAAGAGGAAAAAGGTTCCTACATGTACATTTTACTAGAGTGTATGCCTATGACATCATGGACAACACGGCCGAAAGTTCCATTTGTGTCTGGGGTACTAAAGGTATTTCATAATGTAAATCTTGCTATGCCTACTGCTGTATACTCTGGACTCTGAAAATCTTGAACTATCTATGGCACTTATGTGGCCTCCATTACTATGGTATATTGTACCACTGCACAATTTTTAAATTATTTTTTGGTACAACAGCCCTGTGAGGTGGGGAAGTGCTATTTTTACAGGAGGAGCTGAGGCACAGGAAGACTAAATGACTTGCCCAAGATCACCCAGGAAGGTTCTGGTAGAGCAGGGACTTTGACCATAGGACTCCTAAATTCTAGGCTTGTGCACTCATCGCGGGACCATGCTGCCTGTCTGTCATTATTTTCCACACATGAATTTTCCATATATTTATCATCGCAGGTAAGAGCTACTTCTACTCCCCTGAAATATAGGACCATGGTTGGAAGCAGCTCTTCACTGCCCCAACTAGCAGTAGTAATAACTCATTTTTATCCCCCACTCATCAGAATCTCCGGCAGCAAGAGCAGCAGCTTCTCTTTGCTTACCGGAAAGACGCCAGCCACCTGAGCTGCAGGCAGGCATGACAGGGCTGCCAAATGTATTAGTCTCACATGAGATGCATGACACTTGGCAGGTCTGTGCTGCTCTGTGATCTGCAGAGAATCCCCAATCCTCATGGAGAATCCCTCGTTGTTATACATTAAAATATGAGTCTTCTGAATTTGCTTGAAATACGGCTGTTGTCAGAAAAATGAGACCTTCTTTTCAGTGGATCAGCTCCTTGTAAGTATTTCTGAGTAAAATAAGGATTTGCTATTTTTTATTACTTCTTGCAAGCACTCTAGAGCCAATGCAATGAGGAGAGACTAGGCTAGACTCCATTCTGACTTGCACTTCAGCAACAATATCGTTAGCTCAGTTCTGGTTGCAGAATTGTTAGGATGGTGATACAGGAGTCAGAAAGAACACGGCTTGACTCTCAGAGTCCAAACATTTAGGGAGAAAATATTTTTACATGTAAACTTCAAATCTTTCCTGGAAGTCACCCTGAGACAATAAGCTTGGAGCTCCATCATGCTATTTTATGGAGTGTCTTAATGAGCCTAACAATTTAAGGACCTTCTTGTGTGAAGCTTTGTACAAAATGCTAGTAAAAGGTCTGTTTTTTAAAGGAGGAAATGAAGACTATTCCCCTCTGCCCCCAAAGAAACGGTTGGAATGGGGTTTTTTCGCTTAGCAGAGGAGCACTTTTTCCCCTGGATGCTGTCTCTTTCATATTTGTCATATGTAACCTGGTAAGGACAGATGTGATTCCAGACCAATGTTTGGGCATGATTTTAACAAGGGCTGTCAAAAAATTATTTGTGATTTTAAAATTTTAATTGTGATTTTAAAAATTAATCATGATGAATCACATTTTTAATTACACTGTTAAATAGAATACTAATTGAAATTTATTAAAAAAATTTGGATGTTTTTCTACTTTTTCAAATATATTGATTTCAATACCAACACAAAACACAAAGTGTACAGTGTTCAGTTTATTATTTTGATTACAAATATTTGTACTGTAAAAATGATAAACAAAAGAAATAGTATTTTTCAATTCACTTCATACAAGTACTGTAGTGCACCAATCTCTGTGTCATGAACTTACAAATGGAGGGGGCTTTTTTGTTACATAACTGCACTCCAAAACAAAACTATGTAAAACTTCAGAGCCTACAAGTCCACTCAGTCCTACTTCTTGTTCAGCCAGTCGCTCAGACAAACTAGTTTATTTATATCTACAGGAGATAATGCTGCCCTCTTCTTATTTACAATGTCACCAGAAAGTGAAAATAGGCATTCACATGGCACTGTTGTAGCCAGCATTGCAAGGTATCCACGTGCCGGATATGCTAAACAGTCGTATGCCCCTTCATGCTTCAGCCACCATCCCAGAGCACATGCTTCCATGCTGATGATGCTTGTTAAAAAATAATGTGTTAATAAAATTTGTGACTGAACCCCTTGGGGGAGAATTGTATGTCTCCTGCTCTATTTTACCCGCATTCTGCAATATATTTCATGTTATAGCAGTCTCTGATAATGACCCAGCACTTGTTGTTCATTTTAAGAACACTTTCACTGGAGATTTGACAAAGCATACAGAAGGTACCAATGTGAGATTTCTAAAGATAGCTACAGCACTTGACCCAAGGTTTAAGAATCTGAAGTGCCTTCCAAAATCTGAGAGGGACAAGATGTGGATCATGCTTTCAGAAGTCTTAAAAGAGCAACACTCCGACGCGGAAACTACAGCACCTGAACCCCAAAAAAGAAAATTAACCTTCTGCTGGTGACATCTGACTCAAAAGATGAAAATGAACATGCATCGGTCTGCACTGCTTTGGATCGTTATTGAGCAGAACCCATCATCAGCATGGACTCATGTCCTCAGGAATGGTGGTTGAAGCATGAAGGGACATATGAATCTTTAGCATATCTGGCACGTAAATATCTTGTGACACCGGCTACAACAGTGTCATGAGAACGTCTATTTTGACTTTCAGGTGACATTATAAACAAGAAGCGGGCACCATTATCTCCTGCAAATGTAAGCAAACTTGTTTGTCTGTGCAATTGGCTGAACAAGAAGTAGGACTGAGTGGACTAGTAGGCTCTAAAATTTTACATTGTTTTATTTTTGAATTCAGTTATTTTCTGTACATAATTATACATTTTTTACGTTCAACTTTCATTATAAAGAGATTGCACTACAGTACTTGTATTAGATTAATAGAAAAATACTATTCCTTTTGTTTTTTACAGTGCAAATATTTGTAATCAAAAATAAATATAAAATGAGCACTGTATACTTTGTATTCTGTGTTGTAATTGAAATCAATATATTTGAAAATGTAGAAAACATCCCAAAATATTTAAATAAATGGTATTCTATTATTTATCAGCATGAATAATCGTGATTAATTTTTTTAATCACTTGACAGCCCTAATTTAAACTTTTGTTTTAAGCTTGGAAACAGCATATAGTTGTTTTGATCATTTATTTTGCTCATTCATGACATTGGGCTATTTCACAAATTGTCCTTAAAAATAAAGTCAAAATTAAGTAATCCAGCTACTTTTTAATAATAGACTACCTGGTGGTTGAAAGTCCTGTCTAGGCACATGGGATACAAATTATCTTGCTTTCTCACCACAAGTTGCACTGAGAGTAAAGAGTTATCCCCCTTTGCACAAATGATGATGAGATGAGAGGGAATATGTTTGATGTAGATTCTTGCCTGAAAGTTTTATCTAGACTCCCTGTGCACATTTTTTGATTGACTATATGACAATGGGACAGGCCGGAGAGTGTCCAGTTTCTTCAGAGATGCACAGGGAAGGGCTGGAGTGGAGATGCAAACTCCACATTCAGAAATCTTTGCACCCATGGGGTTCAAGAACCTCCAAAAGGGTAAGAGAGTATGTGGGCTACTGCCTCTACTAGTCAGCGGAGTGGCAATCACATGCAGGGAGTATGCAGCACCTGCTGAAGTGGTGGGGCAGGAGAGATCCAGGAATTCTTTATGGAGTTGTCCTTGCGGATGGAGGGTGGTAACAAGCGGAATTGCTCACCTGGCAAAATTGAGCCCAGTGATGGCAACTACCTCAGCACAAGCTAACTGAACTGGGCAGACCTTTTCAAAAGCAAGGTAATGTCTGATGTAACTCATTTGACTTTAGTGGTGTGTGATGGGGCTTAACCCCTCAGCCACAATGCACCGAATGAGTCATGCTTTTGCACCTGGGGGAGGTGAGGAGCTAATTGTCTCCTGGCTAGTAAGTAGACTGAAGAGTCCAGCCGAAGGGGGGAGACAAGTGTCTCTGACTGAGAAAAGCCCACGGTTAGGGAACACAAGACAGAGACAACAGGAGCAGTGCACCATATGGACAGCATAGGATTCTGCAAGGGAAGTCCTAAGATACAGGTTGTAAGTAGAGAAGAAAAGATGTCAGTAGTCCAAAAGGGTAGGAGAACTATTTAGTTTTATTTGGACTTGTTTATGACTCCCTGGAAGGTGTAAACTGTGGTGACGTGGCCAGAGGACTGAGCCACAGAAGACTTGGGGTCAGGATGGGCGGCTGGCAGGAGGTGCCGGGGCCAAAGGTAAAGGCAACATCCCACACTAACGCGAGGGGATGCTCTGAGGATGAATGAGCCCTGCCACATGGTGTTACATCAGGGATTTGATACTGTCCAGTGCACCTGCAGAGTGTTGTACATAGGAATACAAAGTAAAAAGTGATAAGTGGGACAGGGTAACCTAGTCCCATGTTAATGAGATGCTGCTGCATAGCTGCCAAGTTATACCTGCCTTGTAGTAGAAGTAAAGTCTGAGAGGGGAGTGTGTTTTAATCCCCTCATCTGCGTGCTGTGGTCACCATAAAGCCTCTGCCTTCTCAGACAAGCCCATTCTCCTCCCACACGTCTTTTAACTCACAGTTCTGACAATAAGGTAGCGGATGTATGACAGGCTTGAGGTGACTGCTCAGCATGGAGAGCTAAGACAGGCACTTAAGCTTATCCAGGGCTGGGAGCGGGGCCATGGCTCCGGGAGGTGGGGAGGTGGACAGGGTAAGGGGGCCCAGGCTGGGGCCACAGCTAGGGTGTGGGGCCAGGAACAGATCCCCGGGCGTGGTGTCAGCAGCTGGGGCTGGGGCCAGAAGCAGAGCTAGGTGGCACTCCTTCTCCACCCCTGTGTAAGGGCTGGCCCAGGTCCTAGCCACCCCACCCCACCCCTGAATGTTCCTCCGTGCCCCCTTAGGGGGACATGCCCCTCAATTGGGGACCTCTGGGGGGAGGGATAGCTCAGTGGTTTGAGCATTGGCCTGTTAAACCCAGGGTTGTGAGTTCAATCCTTGAGGGGGCCGTTTAGGGATCTGGGGCAAAAATTGGGGATTGGTCCTGCTTTGAGCAGGGGGTTGAACTAGATGACCTCCTGAGGTCCCTTCCAACCCTGATATTCTATGATTCTATGACATAGAGGCTCAAGGAATAATTTTACCCAAGGTTTTGAATCTGAAATGAGTAAACAGGCCACAATATATTTGCATGAAATTAAAAATCTGATCTTTAATTTAATTATTCCTGTATTTTCCTCTCAACACTTTCTGTTATATACAGTATTTCAGTGATGAATTATTTCTTCAGCCTACTGTTATCAAGTGCCTTGAAACAAAGGCTCAATTAAAAACATAATGAGAGCGGGAAATCAGAGAATAGAAAGTGAGCTACACCTACAGATTCCACACCCAGAACTCCTTTTTTTGTTTGGTTTGGTTCAACAACCAACCTTTTTGCTATTGTGTCCTGGGTCATGGGCCAGCATCCATCAAAATAAGAAGAAAAATACAGATTTAGCTTTGCCTGCCAACCTAAGATAAATTATCAGACTTTCAAATACCATCAGGAAACTCCTCTCTCTTCTCCATCACACTAGACCACAGAGCAAAATGGGAAAAGCATATCCACATATAAAGAACTTGCAAGTGCTAGATGTAAAGGCACTGAGTGCTTTTTGTTGTCACCCCAAACTGTCATATACTGGTGCATAGCCTCCCATATACCATAGTGTTACAAAACTGTGGAAGATCTGGTAACCCTCAAAAGGAGGTAGAGAAATGGGGAAAAAATGGTTCTGTGACCTGTTCTAGCAGAAGGTAGAACAAAGAGGAGAAAGCACAGTTTTAGGGCATGTCTATGCTTCGATCCCAGCACAGAACCATAGAGTTAGAAGGGACCACAAGGGTCATCTAGTTTAACCCCTGAATGAGGAGACATATTTGCTCTAGCTCTCAACGAGCTAGCATGCTAAAAATAGAATGTAGCCAGAGCAGCGTGAGCTGTGGGGTGGGCTACCTGCCCTGAGTATGTGCCCATCTGAGACCCTTGGCATGTACTCTTAGAAAAATAGAAGGGTATAAAATAAAGTAGGAAGAGGTACTTATATACTTCTGTTAGCTGTTTTTGCTGCTATACTCTCTCTTTTTATCTTCTTGATGTAGGGACTCTTCTATGCAGGGAAATTGACTGGCACAGCAATAGTAATTCCAGAATAAAGTGTCCACATGGGGAGCTATACCAGAATACCTGCTGTGAAATAGTTTACTCCACGAAAGCTATGCTGGTCAATTTCCCCATGTCGGCAAGGCATTAGTTACATCAGCACACTGACTCATTAGTATGTCCTGATCAATTGACTCATGCCACAATATACATTATCACTCTGATTTTCCCTTAATTGTTAAACTACATTTAATGATAAAAAGTCTCTGGTTCTGATTTTTCTCTGCCTTGCACCTTGTGTAGTCATTTACACTTATACAAAGTGAGTGGAAAACTGTTATGGAAGCATTTTCCCATTCACTTTGAATAGGTGTAAAAGACTATAGGAGCTGCAAGGCAGTGGAGAAACAAGCCCCCTGACAGCAGACACTCTTGGGGAGGGGAGGAGGGGAACAACAACAAAAATCAAACAAAAAAGATAAGGCTGTAATATAATTCAGAAACACCCCAAAATGCAAAATCACAATAATAAGCAAACACCATCACTCTCAAAGTAGAATGTGATGCCACAGGGCAAAGAAACAAAGATTAGTAGGTTTCTGACCTTGATTCCACAAATGCTATGTATGCCAGTCCATTTGCACCATCTGCTGGACCAAGTGTCGGTAGAGGACAAGATGGCAGACACTTGGGAATATGTGTTGAAATGCCATTTGGAAAAAGAAAATTGGTTCACAAGGCCATGAAAACAAAAATCCTGGGTGTTTAAGAAGCTGATGCTAGTAGACAGAAGTAAAAGCAAACCCCAGTGGTACCATTTCTGAGTCTTAGAAGGTTACCTGACTTTCTTCTATACCACCTATATGAGTAGAAAAAAAATTGAAACATAAGAGAAAAGATGATCTCCAGCATGAGTGTATTACAGCAGGAATGATAATGTGAATTAAACTAGCCCAAGAAATGACGACTTTTAGAATAAGAAGTGCAGATTTTTCAAATGTGCATGGACAATGCCAGTGCACTCATGCAGGTTGGGGGTTTGGACACACATGCCTATGTGTCAATCATAAAATCATAGGACTAGAAGGGACCTTGAAAGTCCAGTCCCCTGCACTCGTGGCAGGACTAAGTATTATCTAGACCATCCCTGACAGGTGTTTGTCTTACCTGCTTTTAAATATTTCCAATGATGGAGATTCCACAGCCTCCCTAGGCAATTTATTCCAGTGCTTAACCACCTTGACAGTTAGGAAGTTTTTCCTAATGTACAACCTAAACCTCCCTTGCTGCAATTTAAGCCCATTGCTTCTTGTCCTATCCTTAGAGCTTAGGAAAAACGATTTTTCTCTCTCCTCCTTGTAACAACCTTTTATGTATTTGAAAACTGTTATCATGTCCCGTCTTAGTCTTCTCTTTTCCAGACTAAACAAACCCATTTTTTTTTCAATCTTCAATGCACATTCATGGTGGAAGTGTGTATAAACTGGACACAATGGGTTTGAATATTTCAGAAAGTTTAACCCAGTGGTCTAACAGGAGTGCATTCTGTTTGTCCTATTGAATTACCTAAATGTGGGTCCTTTATTCTGGCCTTCTAGATTATTGCATCAAATAAGGGTCTTAATTTGGACTGTATAATTATATCCAGTGATTGGGAAGCTGTATTATTCAGATAGTCTTTGTGAAAAGAAATATATATATTTCTTTTCATAAAGACCATCCGAATATTGGAAAATATAATTTAGTCATTGTTTTTGTTATACAAAATGTAATTGAATTGTTACATTTAAATTGATCATAATTAAACTAAATCTATGCTACAAAGGATGGTGGCTATACAAGCAAAAAGGGTCTTGCACACTGGTTTAACTTGCTGATAAATGACTTCTTTTGTGAGATGACATGCAAGAACTGCAAACACTGTGCCCCAGCCTTGAAAAATTCTGATTCAGCTGCAGCAAGAAAGGAGCTTGCTTAAAAAATATCCACTGCAGTGGAATATGACAACATTTTGGAACACAATATTGTATATATTCGAGAGGCTTTTAAAACAACAAATACAACACAATGTAATTTTATAACTGTTTAGCTACTTAAATGGCCCCCATATGTATAATATCTGAGTCCCTCACAATCATTGATGAAAGATTCATAGATTCATAGACTGTACATCCAGAAGGGACCGTTAGATCATCTAGTCCAGTGATACTCAGACCTCAGTGGTTCAGAAGCCAAATTAGTGATCAACATTACCCAAAAAAGCCACAGTGGTGTGAATTCATTGTTTCATTTATATATATAAAATTCTCACAGCAAAATGACTGGCCAAGTATTATTTTATCAACTGCAGTTGGTTAATAACATAGTAAAAGCATCTGGATAGGTCAATAATTTAGATTGGTTAATAATTAAATCACACAGTGTTTGAATATCATGTGCCTCAAAGAGCCACAGGAGACACATTAAAGAGCCACTTGCTGCTCACGAGCCTCAGTCTGAGTATCACTGATCTAGTCTAACCTCCTGTATATATTGTAGGCTATTGAAATTCACCCAGTTACTCTTGTATTGAGGCCCAATGACTTGTGTTTGGATAAAGTGTAATCTATCCTCACAATATCCATTTAAGGTATTGAAGTATTATTGTCCCAATTTTACAGATGGGGAACTGAGGCACATCAAGGGTAAAGTGACTTGCCCCAGGTCACATAGCAAGTATTGGCAAAGCTGGGAATTAAACCCAAATTTCCCAAGTTTAGTCCAGTCCAGGGCCTTAACCACAAAATCATCCTTCCTCCCATGAGCCCAGGCCTTTTATACAAGTATCCCTCGATGCACACCCATTGTAGTAATAGCGAAGCAATAGCAATGCAATAAGAAAGCGTGAGAATAGGTGGAAATGTAGGCAAGAAGAGGTATGCAGTGGGTTGGAAATGATAAGCATCCTTGTTGGCAGTAGGTAGCGAAGGAGAACTGGAGGGCTAGAGTTATATTATAAATAGGGATGGACAGAGGTTAAAGTAGATTGAATAGGTAGAACTCTCAGCACAACTTCCCCGCAGCAGGGAGAGCTGTGAGCAAGTGCTGCTACCCCAAGCCAGTGAGAGGAAGGGGAGCTTTTAGCAGCATCTGGTGAGCTGCCACTCCTTGCCACACCGCTCCTTCTTACTTTAGCCCTTGATTGGGGACTCAGTGAGGTGTAAGGGGGCAGGCAGACTGTTCCAGATAGCTGGTGCACTGGAGATAGTGTAGAGAGAGGAAATGATAGAGTAGAGAACTGGGAAGAGCCCAAAACCAATATTGTGGAAAGAGGAGGCAGGGTGCAGGGAACCATGAGCGCATGCAGGTAGATTGGGATAGAGTCTTCACGACAGGAAGAGAGTGGAACCATTGGAGACATTTTCTAGATGAGGTGGCATGAACATGTGATCCATCAGGAAGTCATGTACACGAGGAAAAGGAAAACACTATCCTTGCTTCCTATCACTGTAACCCTGTGACTAGCTTAGTTAATATTCTCCGCCCGGTAGAACTGGCTACTTCTGACCCCAGTGGTGACAATGAGAGTTTGACAATTGTGCTTTGTGGTCTAAGATGTCTGGAACAAATTAAAAGCACATTTGAAAATAAAGGCTACGTAACTGTGATCACAATAGTAGAAAACAGCTTAAGAGTTGCCCTCAATTTCTGGAATCAGTGGACTGTCTGAAGAGGAAGAATGTGTTGCCATTGGCGATAATGCTTGATCCACATGCCAAAGGCAGAATTCACACTACCCTCCTTCCCTCATAAGATCCAAATTGCTAAAAAATTGTTCTGTTTAACAGAGTACATTATGACATACTGTCAGTCTACTATAGTAACTTAGCTGTGTGGCATATGGAAAATGTAGATCTTTTCTTTCCACCCCGGAGTGAAAACCCAGGCTGTTTTCATTGCAGTAAAAGTGGCACTCCCTGTCATCCGATCTGCAGCCGTCCTCAACTGGAAGATGACTCTGGTAAAACTTTCTCTCTGACATGCCCACATTTAGCAGTATTCAGAGTGCTGCTTCGATGCAGCTGGTGACATTGATACAGAAAGACCTTTCTCAGTATTGCCACTGTTGAGATCCTAAAATTAATGGATGAATTTGAAAAGCATCTCAGATAACACATCTACCCTTCAACTTGCAGCTCAAATTATTCTTCTCAATAGTCATGTGAATTAAGAAATTTAAAGAGTGAAATATTTTCTTTCCATAAGACAACTGTGAGTTATTGTCCTTCCCCTCCCCATTCCATCTACAATAACTAGCAACAACTAACCCACAAGTACAAAACAAAAAAATACTATGTGCCAGGTATGCTAAGTAGTATGTATGATGCTGCTAATCTAGCTCTAGAACATGCTAGGAGTTTGGTAGGAGAAGGGAAGGAAGAGAAGTAGTCATGCAGGTGAGAAGATGTTTTTCTTACTACTCATTTTCATTTAATCTCAACTCCTTAATGCTTCTAGGAAAGGGGAAAGCAGTGGACTACATTCAGTGATTCTATGGCATTAGTACTGAATGCTGTTGAGGCCAATGTTTGAGGCAATATCAGATATTTTGTGTCTACTAAACACACCAACACTTAACCTATTAAGGTACCAGGCGGATTGTACTACCTGATTATTCATAGATATCCAGTTTCTGAGCCTGATCTGAATTTCTGCTATTTTTACATGAGGGAGGAAAGGAGACCTTTCTCTCTCTCTGAAAGGCCCCATATTTTGTCAGTCTTCCTACTTGCAAGGCAAGCTGGATGCAAGTCCCAGAGTCTATCCACAGCTCTCTGACAGATGGTTAGAAAGGTACCAAGTGACTGTGTGGCATAGCCCAACCCTGAGCACAGTGTAATGGCTCCATAACACTCTCACATCCTACCATTCTGGGAGTCTAGACCCACATATGCTAGCATGTTGTACTGATATTTGATGCTAGACACCCCTCCACACACACACACCCTAAATCCCATATCTGATTTTGTATAGATCTTCACAGAACAGCTTGAGTACAGGCAGGGGTAAAATATTGATTTGGTGTATCTGACTGGAATTCTTAGCAAAAACACAAACTTAATGGTTGTTTCCCTTCTGACTTTTGTGGATGGCTTTCCACATTCGCCATATAGCTCTTCATCCATTGTAGGGTACAGACACAGGGCCTGAATTTCAAAAGGGATGCAACCTGGACACTGATTTTTGCAGTCACAATTTTGGGTCTGCAAATAATTTTGTCCAGTATTTGGTGACTGCAGTTAACTGTAGGTGCAGATAATAACAGTTACATATCTACTTACCAGACTGTACCTGCAAATGAGATAGCTAGATGTGCAAATGTTACAAACCAAAGCCCTGTTTTTTCAGCATTTATCAAGGAGATTTGAAATGTGTCAAATACACAAACCCGAGGATCTATGGAAAGCTCTTACTCAAAGTTTATGTTCCTTTAATTGGAGAACTCAAATTAGAGCATGTTGCTGTAAACTATATTTACTGTGCTATAATTGGTAGTGCAAAGTTTTGGGTACAGTATATAATATTGTGTTACTAATTATATTGTTATGGACATAGTTTAGAGCATTATTAATGCAGGCAATATCAATACTTAAAAGCATCGTTGGCAGACAGCAATAATACAGCTTCAGTAGGGGATGATCTGTGACTGTAAGCATTAAATACTCTCCTACTTTAAAGTCATTAATCCCTACTTCCTTCAAATGCATTTAATTAAAAAGCTCCATTTTCCAGTAATTGCTGTTTTTATGTAACTCCAAAATGGAATTTTATTGAGGCACAAGGTCTTTTATATAAACATCCATCTGTCAACAGGGTAACAGTGGCTGGGACAAGTACTGTAGGTTGGGTGAGAAGTGGGGAGATTAGGGAAGAATCTGTGTCCCTGAAAGAACTCTGAACTCTTCCCCTATGTATAAAGGCTCCGGAGGATTTTTGCTTTCATAATTTTCATAAACAAGTGAATTGCAGAGTCAGTGGAAGAGAGAATCACAAACCACGGATTTAGTGGCCAGACATGTTGCTTTACTAGTACATTTTTTAAAAGCTCTCTTGTTTTCCTGCTTTTCAGACTTTGCACAGTAAAATGTCATCAGCTATTCATATTGTTCCATTCTGTTTGAAAGTAGACTTAAGAGAGCCTCAGTAACTTACATATAACAGAATCAGGCTTGCTTACAGAAATATGACTAACAAAATTGAAAATGTTGGTATTAATACAGCTGGCATGCAAAAAGTATGAAATAAATGCATGAAAGTTTGTCAGCTTATTAATCATTCCATTATAAGTGGTATTTCTACTTTCATTTCTCTAACATCTAACCACAGTTCATTGGCTATAGGCCAAAGTAGCTTTTACATTGGCACATTACCATGTGGTGTAGTTCTGTATTTCTCTTCCATTTATTAGTGTTGCAGACTTCCTCCAATTCAGTCTAAAAATAGAACTGGCTATGTGAAAGATACTGCATTTGTGCCTGAGCTGCAGTATAGAAACAAGATGATTTTATGTGGACATGGGAAGAGATTCATGACAGAGAAACAGTTAGCTGGTTACACCCTGGAAAAACTTCCTTTTTACATGGTGGTAAATAAGATTATAGTTGCTATGTACATGTAACCTTCTGCAGATCGATGTGCTTCATTTGTGATATTGACTCAGTTTGTCTGGATGATTGTGCGTGCACGCATGTGTGCGTGTATATAAGTAAAGGGCGGTTATGACTTTTGGTACAGGAAACCTGGATATAAGAAAATGTAGGCAAATGAGCTTTTAAAACAAAAAGCAGAGAATGATGTTTTGATTTCCAGTATAAAGAAAGTGATTACATATGTGCTGTATGTTTTGCACTGCCATCTAAAATAAAATAGTAAATTATATACGATATTAAAACCTATAGAGTGCTGCTAAATTATAGACCCATATTCTTGTCAGGTGTGACTTGGTCATTCTTCTGTCTTAGCTATTTCTAAAGTTCCATTTGCTGTCTGAAGAACATTTCACCAAGAAAACATTCCTAAACTTATTTGCAAGTTTTAATATACCTGCCTACTTAAAATTGTCAGCACTCAAGTGCAATCTATACACCCTTGTTTTTTTTTTACAAGACTGTGATTTGTTTGGGATCAGCAATAGTTTGAACAAGACAAACAACATCCTAGAATCCATCTGAACCTAAGGGAGCTGCCAAGGACACAGGTGAAGGGAGATAGTGGATGCATTTTATAGTCCAGATGAAAAGCAGAAAAACTGATAAGGTCTCATTGTTGCACAAATAGAAAAAGCTAAGAGTTTGCGTATCAGAAATATCAGGTGGCAGGATTTGACTCAGAACTGCTGTATAGTAGCTTGTTTGCCTTTTGTAGAAATTGAGAGGAAGGAAATGTCATGCAGCAACATCACACATGATAGTGATGGGAGATGGCAAGCAGGGAAATAGACCTTTCCCATGCTGTTTCCTAAAGATACTGTTTGGACTGGGTTTGCCAGCAGTTTACTAAGAAATTGTGATTAGTAAAAATCTGCACTTTGCGAAGAATAATAGAAGAACATCTTTTGAAGTACACATCATTGAGTGTTTTAACTGTAATTCAGTATGATGCAAGAAATAAAATTGGGCATTGTATTAGTACTGGATATAATAATAAAGAAACAAGAACAATCTGTAAGCAATACTGGTTTTGGACAATTTAGAAAAAATTGAATTAACGAAGCTTTCAAATGTCACATACTTTTCATCGGGTCATAATAAGATAGATCAACAGATATGGGATAGTTGCATTGATTCATATTCCATAATTAAATTGAGAGAGATCAGATCATAGGAGGAGGTTTGGATCAAAAATATTAGGGTCAAGGTGCAGAGGTCCTCTCCTAAATACTGTGGGCCAACCTTGTCCATGGCATAATGGTGCAGCTCCATCAAAGCCCAGTGAAGTCAATGGAGTTGTACCTTACGTTAAGGTTGAATTTTTTCCAGTGACTTGATTTATGACAAGTTCTTTCAAATTGATACTCAGTATAATATAATTTGCAGGGGATCTGATCAGTCAATCTGTTGCACTTTGCAATATAGTCTAAAACTAATGCTAATTTAAATTACAAAGATAATTTTTATGCTCGCTCTTAAAATCATTAAGAGATGATCTCAGATGTGCAAGGTACTGATCATTGGTAGCATGAAAAATGGGAATGAGGATATGGAGGTAGATATTACCATATCTGAGGTAGAAGCAAAACTCGAACAGCTTATTGGGACTAAATCAGGGGGACCCAGATAATCTTCATCCAAGAATATTAAAGGAATTGGCACATGAAATTGCAAGCCCATTAGCAAGAATTTTTAATGAATCTGTAAACTCAGGCGTTGTACCATATGATTGGAGAATTGCTAGCATAGTTTCTATTTTTAAGAAAGGAAAAAAAAGTGATCCGGGTAACTACAGGCCTGTTAGTTTGACATCGGTAGTATGCAAGGTCTTGGAAAAAATTTTGAAGGAGAAAGTAAAGGACATTGAGGTCAATGGTAAATGGGACAAAATACAACATAGTTTTACAAAAGGTAGATCTTGCCAAACCAACCTGATTTCCTCCTTTGAGAAAGTAACATTTTTTGAGACAAAGGAAATGCAGTGGATCTAATTTACCTAAATTTCAGTAAGGCATTTGATACGGTGCTACATGGGGAATTATTAGTTAAATTGGAAAAGATGGGGATCAATATGAAAATTGAAAGGTGGATAAGGAATTGGTTAAAGGGGAGACTACAGCGGGTCATACTGAAAGGTGAACTGTCAGGCTGGAGGGAGGTTACCAGTGAGTTCCTCAGGATCGGTTTTGGAACCAATCTTATTTAATCTTTTTATTACTGACCTCAGCACAAAAAGTGGGAGAGTGCTAATAAAGTTTGTGGAAGATACAACGCTGGGAGGTATTGCCAATTTAGAGAAGGACCGGGATATCATACAGGAAAATCTGGATGACCTTGTAAACTGGAGTAATAGTAATAGGATGAAATTTAATAGTGAGAAGTGTAAGGTCATGCATTTAGGGATTAATAACAAGAATTTTAGTTATAAGCTGGGGACGCATCAATTAGAAGTAACAGAGGAGGAGAAGGACCTCAGAGTATTGGTTGACCACAGGATGACTATGAGCCATCAATGTGATATGGCCGTGAAAAAAGCTAATGCGATCTTGGGATGCATCAGGCGAGGTATTTCCAGTAGAGATAAGGAGGTGTTAGTACCGTTATACAAGGCATTGGTGAGACCTCATCTGGAATACTGTGTGCAGTTCTGGTCTCTCATGTTTAAGAAGGATGAATTCAAACTGCAACAGGTACAGAGAAGGGCTACTAGGATGATCCGAGGAATGGAAAACTTGTCTTATGAAAGGAGATTCAAGGAGCTTGGCTTGTGTAGCCTAACAAAAGAAGGCTGAGGGGAGATATGATTGCTCTCTATAAATATATCAGAGGGATAAATACCAGGGAGGGAGAGGAATTATTTAAGCTCAGTACCAATGTGGACACAAGAACAAATGGATATGAACTGGCCATCAGGAAGTTTAGACTTGAAATTAGATGAAGGTTTCTAACCATCAGAGGAGTGAAGTTCTGGAACAGCCTTCCAAGGGAAGCAGTGGGGGCAAAAGACCTATCTGGCTTTAAGATTAAACTCAATACATTTATGGAGGAGATGTTATGATGGGATAACACGATTTTGACAATTAATTGATCCTTAACTATTCATGGTAAATAGGCCCAATGGCCTGTGATGGGATGTTAGATGGGGTGGGATCTGAGTTACTACAGAGAATTCTTTCCTGGGTATCTGGCTGGTGAATCTTTCCCACATGCTCAGGGTTCAGCTGATCGCCATATTTGGGGTTTGGAAGGAATTTTCCTCCAGGGCAGATTGGAAGAGGCCCTGGGGGTTTTTCGCCTTCCTCGATAGCATGGGGCACGGATCACTTATCTTGAAGACTTTAAACCATGATTTGAGGACTTCAATAGCTCAGACATAGGTGAGAGGTTTATTGCAGGAGTGGGTGGGTGAGATTCTGTGGCCTGCATTGTGCAGGAGGTCAGACTAGATGATCATAATGGTCCCTTCTGACCTTAATATCTATGAATCTATTGGCCATTGCCTAAGTGCAAGTGTGTCTGAGATGAGACACGTGCTATGTGATAACCTGATGGTCTGCAGGAGGCCATGCCTTATGATAGGGCTTATAATGGCTATATTAACCCTACTCTGTGGTTAGGCTCTCTGCTAAAGGAGAAGGCTCAAAGTATTGGTTGTAGAGAATGCCAGGAAACCCAGCATGGGAGGGATGAGGATAGAGTTCATCTGGAGGGACCATAAGAAGAGTTAGATGTTGAATTAATCACACTCTGGGTCTTCATAGATCTGAGAATCAGACCCAGTCAAAGATGAGATGAGACTTTGGCCTTTTGCCTTTGTTTGTTAAACTATGACTACAAGATGCAGTTTGCCTTTGCAGTTAGGAATCCAAAATTGTATCTTATTCCCTGGGAACCAAGCACCCTCAGTTCACCTGATTTGTCATCTGTAGAGCCCTGCGCAGTTATAAAATTTTTATCTGCATTTGGTCCACGATCCACAAAATTGATCCGCAGAGATAAAGCGAATATCCACAGACTTGCAGGGCTTTATATATAAAATTTGGATCTGCATCCATCCACAATCCACAGAAATGGTCTGCAGTGTGGATATCTGTGGCTATAAAGTGGATCTGTGCGAATTTGCAGGGTGCTAATCATCTGGGACTAAAGAAAAGACCCAAGTCACCTACAGCATTGAGTTTGCATATAAGGAGTAAAATGAGGCATGAGCCTGGCAGAAGTAAACTATTTGAAAAGCTCAGACAAATAAGATGGTGCCACCTGAGGAAGGGCTTTAAGAATAATTTCTCCACTATACAGAAGTCTAAAAATAATATAAATCTATTAGAAAAACAATATAAAAACTTCAAAGGGAGAAGCACTAAACATAAGCAATAAAACCGCCTTTATAAACATATAAACTATGCACTAAAATAGAGTGATTAAGCATAATAACAAGGAAAGTAAAAAAGCTACATTTTCAAAAAGCCTAAGGGAAAACAAGTATCAAATGGGCTTAGCAGTGAGAAATTGGTAGGTCTAAAGCTTTTTATAAAACCTCAAGAGAAAGATTCTTGCAAAGCAGGATCCCTCCCAACCCATATCATAACATCATGAAGAGCATACTGCAAAACAGATAGGTTAGGCAGATGTCAACCCCATCTCCAGAATGCTTTACCTGAAATGGAGAAAGGAGGGCATAGCTGGCTAATGCAGCATACATTAAAAAGGTTCACACACCCCTTTCTGTGTGAACCAAAGATTCAAATAGGGTTGTACATGTCCAGCAAAAAGAATGCTAACCTCAGTGCAATGAGGTTAGAGGCATACAAAGAGGAGCAACAAATGCAGTATGAATCCTGAGGAAGACTTTAAATGGGAGCTGCTGTGCTTGGATGTTCACAGAGCATTACAGTAGCAGTTATATAACCATCCAAGCAGGGCCCTCTTGACCACAGGAGTACTGAACTGCCAAGCCCTTTGGTTAGTATGAGCAAGCTAATTGCCAAAAACAGAACTTTTGAGGGAGGAGGTTCTCGTCTCTTTAAGGACAGTAAAATCCTTGCCCACCTAGACTCATGCTGCTGGTCTCATTGCTCCTGCCACTACTCAGATACGGCAGGATTAAGAAGAAGAAGATGTGGCAATGTAGTCATATACCCCTGCATTGGTCTTGAGCACAGTGGAGGGAAGGGCAGTACTGGATGCCAATAGCTGGACAATATTTAGAAATACTGCAATACAAAACACTAAAAAGAATTAGTAGCAGCCTTGGTCAGTGATATATTAGGAGTTAATTTTATTTTCTAGATGTCCATAATATATGTGTAGAAAATATTTAATTTTTAAAAGCTTTGCCCTCCCTGAAATGATACAGCTTCTTTTCCATTCTCACTGTTACTAGGAGTTGAAATGGCTGCTGATACAGAGCGGTGTAAAAAGATGATGAGCTCTGTAACTTGGGAACAATTGAGCAACTGAATACTGCATTATTGAGAAATCATTCCTTACCTCTGGGTGTTAGACAGAAACTGGAGAGCCCTAGACTGACATTCAGGGCAGAGCATAGGATGAATAAACATAACCGAGCACTGAGTACTTATTGATAAATTCAGGATGGAGATTCAGTAGTCCCAAATTGGCCAGTGGAATACTACAGAGTTGGCAACTCAAGGTAAGGTGACCCTAAATTTCAGGAGCTTTCTGCTGTAATTTGTATTGAGTTTCTCAAATAACCAAACAATGAATGAGAAGAATAACAACTTGTTTAATGTGCAGCAGGCAAGCTGCATGAGCAAAACAGCCATACTCCTTCAAAGCTGCCAGAGGCAACACTCCAGGAGCATCTAAACAAAATCTGTGCAACACTCAAGAGGCCTTCAGGTGACCTCATTAGATTATTGTCTTCACCTGTCTCTCCATTCCCCCGTCCCCAAATCTCTCCTGTATCTAACATCTCCTTCTTGTCTTAACTGAAATAGTAATCTCTTCAGAGCAGGGACTCAATGGTTTGTAAATCACCATTCATACCTGTAATGCTATACAAGTAATACATAATAATCTCTAGATTATAATAATCATTAATATTGTAAGTGTTCAGTTGAAAACTCTAGTTCTGAGCCTGTTAGATAATCACAAGTATAGATGCTTCTTGACTCACTGTGACAGGTCATCACATGAATCAAAGGCATACCCAATGTGAAATGGGGGGTCATTAACGATATCCAGGGCCAGGGATCCAGGGTATATAGCAATGTATTCCACAGCTGTGAGAATTGTCACAGAATTTGCCTCTTGGTGCAGAATTGTGCTCTGAATCATAGAATATCAGGGTTGGAAGGGACCTCAGGAGGTCATCTAGTCCAACCCCCTGCTCAAAGCAGGACCAATCCCCAACTAAATCATCCCAGCCAGGGCTTTGTCAAGCCTGACCTTAAAAACTTCTAAGGAAGGAAATTCCACCACCGCCCTAGGTAACGCATTCCAGTGTTTCACCACCCTCCCAGTGAAAAAGTTTTTCCTAATATCCAACCTAAATCTCCCCCACTGCAACTTGAGACCATTACTCCTCGTTCTGTCATGTGGACCACTGAGAACAGTCTAGATCCATCCTCTTTGGAACCCCCTTTCAGGTAGTTGAAAGCAGCTATCAAATCCCCCCTCATTCTTCTCTTCCGCAGACTAAACAATCCCAGTTCCCTCAACCTCTCCTCATAAGTCATGTGTTCCAGTCCCCTAATCATTTTTGTTGCCCTCCGCTGGACTCTTTCCAATTTTTCCACATCCTTCTTGTAGTGTGAGGCTCAAAACTGGACACAGTACTCCAGATGAGGCCTCACCAATGTCGAATAGAGGGGAACGATCACGTCCCTCGATCTGCTGGCAATGCCCCTACATATACATCCCAAAAGGCCATTGGCCTTCTTGGCAACAAGGGCACACTGTTGACTCATATCCAGGTTCTCGTCCATTGTAACCCCTTGGTCCTTTTCTGCAGAACTGCTGCCGAGCCATTCGGTCCCTAGTCTGTAGCGGTGCATGGGATTCGTCCGTCCTAAGTGCAGGACTCTGCACTTGTCCTTGTTGAACTTCATCAGATTTCTTTTGGCCCAATCCTCTAATTTGTCTAGGGCCCTCTGAATCCTATCCCTACCCTCCAGCGTATCTACCTCTCCTCCCAGTTTAGTGTCATCTGCAAACTTGCTGAGGGTGCAATCCACACCATCCTCCAGATCACTTATGACAGGTTTCAGAGTAACAGCCGTGTTAGTCTCTAAGGTTAGTCTCTAAATTGGTTAGTCTCTAAGGTGCCACAAGTACCCCTTTTCTTTTTGCAGATCATTTATGAAGATATTGAACAAAACCAGCCCGAGGACCAACCCTTGGGGCACTCCACTTGATATCAGCTGCCAACTAGATATGGAGGCATTGATCACTCAACTTTCTCAGCTTTCATTTTTCATATGGTCGTAAAGTGCTTGAAAATGTGAGCCAAATATAACCTGATGCAGTGCCATCTTGCAGAGTCTTCAGAAAACCTAAACCAATAGCTCAGTCTTTTTAGTGGAAACCTCCAGCTACTGTGCTTATCCCACATTCCTAAACTGCCTCCTATGCCCACCTCCAGGTACCAGAAGTTCAAACTGCTTCCTAACCAGGTGCCAAAAGCTCCACCTTAACCTCTGACAAAGGCTATGATAGAGCAGTTATGCACAGCAACACTGTCAATCTTTTCATGGCAAAAACAGAAAATATAGGGACAGTAACAAATAAATGGAAATTAATATAAAAATAAATGACTCAGGGACTACCAGAGGTTACTGGACTAATTAGATTTTAGGCAGTGACCATCTTTTAGTTCCGTGTTTGTACAGCCCCTAGCACAATGGGATCCTTGTCCATGACTGGGTCTCCTGTGCACTACTACAATGCAAAGAATGAATACTGTACTGACTGAATTATTAATTTTCAGATTGTATTTGCTACTTTTTAATTGAAATAAAACTGCTGCAGAATATCCTGTCTGCCACATCAAAGTGCCACAGAGTCCAGAAATCTAGAATTTAGGTTCAGCTTGCTGTGGGGCATGCAGGGCCTTGACTATATCTTGAAAATGGCTAGTTAGTTTCCAAAATCTGAACAAATATACGATGGTACAGAGAATGTACTGTGGGTGCTAAAGAAGATGCAATTAGGTACCAAGGAGTTGAGCTTAGTTCTGTTTTGTGGCAGCAGAAATCTGCTAAAATTCTAATTTTGGTGTAGTGTTCATGATGTAGGAAGAATGCATGTAGCTGACCCACTAAAAACTCAGTGCTGCAAGAGAGTCATAGGAGAGGTGACAAACCAGGGAAGTGCTTAGAGCAAAGTAAAAAACCAACCAAACAGTAAAATTAGTACTAAAAGTACTATTTGGGGTAATGAAAAATCTAAATACTTTTTTCATGGGTGCCTAAATCTTTTTAATGGAATCCATTAAAGGCAGTTTTTAAGGTGAAAATCTATATTCACATGTGAATACTCACAAAAAGCACCAACTATTTTGAGTCATGCATTTTGCAGCCTGGCTAATGAAAGACTCAGCAATATGTTGCATGCTCCTGGGACGTTTCCATTCTGTTCTACAAAAGAATAGTTAGATTAATTTTGAAAAAGTCATCAGCAGAGAGGTTTAAAGTGACCCCAAACCCTTCTTTCCTTTTATTTACCTCACCTAAGGGTACATGATATTCAGAGCTGCTGAGAGGTGATACTGTTTCAATACATTACTGCCATGTACTATTATACAGTGCTTTGAGGGCACAACAGAGGTCAAGTTTTCAAGGCTAGTTCTTCTCAGTGTGACATAATAGTATTCATATTGTGTCAACCAGCTGTTCACGGGGGTATCAATAACGATATGTAAAAATACCTGCGGGCCTCTGAAAAACACAGTGATTGGATATACCGCACCTGACATTCAAATTGCGATTTCTTTGGTGAAATCTTGCTCCACTGAAGTCAGTGGGAGTTTTGCCATGGAATTTAGTGGGGCCAGGATTTCATTCCCTGTGTTAATTGAAATGAAAGCATTCTGTATAGAACATACACAAAGTGCCGTTGCAAAGCACATGCTGGAATGTGACAGTTCAACCTAAAAATTAAAGCAAAAATGTGTGTGTTCAGCTTTGTTTGTTATTAAGTCAGACCCTTTGAGGAGAAAGAAAGAGCTGTAAAACAAAGCATTGAACTATTTCAAGATTGCACAGCCTATTCCAGGTATAATTTAACTGTCTAAATCTAAACTGGTGAACAATGCTCAGATTGAAATGTGGGGTGGGGGTGGGATGTGGGGAGGAGACAGAGGGTTGTCACTTTTATGAGGAGTTGTAAATCTGTCTGAGCTGCAACTGTTCCACAGTTTCCTCCGTTTTCCAAGTGGCTGATACAGGCTCTCAGCTGGAGAAAGATGCCAGATATTGGAGAGTAAAAGCTGAGTTGTAATAAAACTTCAAGGAAGTCTCTCTAGCTACTGGTGAATTTCTCACTCTTGTTTCAGTCAAAATAATATTACGTCATCATATTCCACATCATTTTCTAGGTGTCATCTCCAATGAAATATTTAAAAAGTCCATCTTCCTTGGTGATGAATGTAGCTTTTCCTTATGAGGGGTGAAAGCTATATGCCATAGACAGAGGCAGTCTCCCTCTAAACATACTGCTTTGGGTAGAATTTTGGAGTTGTTGGTATGACACATACAGACTAAATGGATTTCTTGCTGTAAAGATATTGGCTTGCTGATTGTGATCCTTCTTACCACACATAAGTACTGCATGATTCCAAGTCCCACTGCATTCTCTTTAAAATGCAAAAAGCATTGATTGATAGAAATGAATGCAGTTCTTTTGTGCTCCATAGCATTTAAGTAGTGGGAAAAGTTTCTTAGCTGAGTTAGTTCTGCCACCTGCAGCTCATAACTGGCAGAGCTACGATAGATGTCTTTAAAAAAAACATCTTATGCATGGAAAAATAAGCCTAGATTATAGGAGCTGTAGCAACTCTGGTGGAGAAAAAGAAGAGAGGCTGAAGAGAGTGTTTGAGAATCAAAGTTAGAAACAAGAGACATAAAGTTCTTAAACCGTAGTGTGAAAGAGAACTTTCCTCTTAGCCCTTTCCTCTAAACTGTGGTGCTATCACAATGCACTGATATTCTCAAATGAGTATAGAAAATCAGTGTTCAAACAAAAATGCTGGTGCCAAATCCAACCTCGGTGTAATGACAGTGACCCTCCAGGGCTAGATTTGGACCATTATCTGTGAAAGGAGATTTTGGCCTTGTATTATGTACTTGAACCAATAATTGAAGGACTACAGGAGCTTCCATACTGCCCCAGACACTTGGAACCCTTGTTGACCCTGTCTGCTATGTCTCCAAGTCCCTCCTTAAAACACTGTTCTTTCTCTGAAGCCCATAAACAGTAGCCTTCTGTGTAAGAAAAATGTGCATGTTTAACCCAATGTGATCTTCTCATTCTTATCCTTACCTTTCTTTCTTTCTTTCTTTCTTTCTTTCTTTCACCATTACCTTCCCTTCCCCTGAGCTCGAAAGGCATATTGCTGCTCATTCTCTCATATTTTATCTTAGATTCTAATCTGATCATTGGATCAGTGTGGGTCCACCATAGGGCCCATATGTAGCGCCATTGAAGTAATTAGGACTCCACACAGGTGTGAGGGTCAAACCATGAGGATCCAGTTGTATGATTAACACCCTAGAATGTAAGCTTATCAGGACAGTGGGTTTTCCTGTGGCTTAAAGGGCCATGCTCACTTATGGCACATAGATTCTATTAGTACTCCTAGTAGTACTGTAGTCGTAGTAGTCAAATCCCATGGTCAGAGGTGTAATATAAAAACCTAGGTGGAGACTAATTATAATAATACTAGAATAGTAAGTGAAATGTATGGTACTTTTGGGGATGTTTTAGTAATGCAGGGAGATCATATAGTCTTTCCATGTCTGTAAAATGGTATGCATTCGTCCAAACACTCATTTTATATTATGAAAAAAATATATAATTTTCAAAGACTTTATGTTATGAAAATTGTAAGCTTATCAGATTAGGAACTGTCTCTTTTGTATCTTGTGCAGTGCTAAGTGCAAAGTGTCTGCAAAAAAATACTAATACTTAAGACATAAGAAAGGCCATACTGGATTAGACCAAAGGTCCATCTAGCCCAGTATCCTGTCTTCCGACAGTGGCCAATGCCAGGTGCCCCAGAGGGAGTGAACCTAACAGGTAATGATCAAGTGATCTCTCTCCTGTCATCCATCTCCACCCTCTGACCAACAGAGGCTAGGGACACCATTCCTTACCCATCTGGCTAATAGCCATTGATGTATTTATCCTCTATGAATTTATCTAGTTCTTTTTTGAACCCTGTTATAATCTTGGGCTTCGCAACATCCTCTGGCAAGGAGTTCCACAGGTTGACTGTGCATTGTGGGAAAAAATACTTCTTTTTGTTTGTTTTAAACCTGCTGCCTATTAATTTCATTTGGTGACCCCCTAGTTCTAGTGTCATGAGAAGGAGTAAATAACACTTCCTCATTTACATTCTCCACATCAATCATGATTTTATAGACCTCTATCATATCTTCCTTTAGTCGTCTCTTTTCCAAGCTGAAAAGTCCCAGTCTTATTAATCTCTCCTCATATGGCAGACACTCCATACCCCTGATCATTTTTGTTGCCCTTTTCTGAATGTTTTCCAATTCCAATACAGCTTTTTTTTTATATGGGGTGAGCACATCTGCAAACAGTTTTCAAGATGTGGGCATAGCATGAATTTATATAGAGGCAATATGATATTTTCTGTCTTATTCTCTATCCCTTTCTTAATGATTTCCAACATTCTGTTCACTTTTTTGACTGCCTCTGCACATTGGGTGGTTGTTTTCAGAGAACTATCCACAATGACTCCAGAATCTCTTTCTTGAATGGTAACAGCTAATTTGGACCCCATCATTTTATATGTATAGTTGGGATTATGTTTTCCACTGTACATTACTTTGCATTTGTCAACATTGAATTTCATCTGCCATTTTGTTGCCCAGTCACCCAGTTTTGAGAGATCCTCTTGTAGCTCTTCACAGTCTGCCTGGGACTTAACTATCTTGAGTAGTTGTGTATCATCTGCACATTTTACCATCTCATTGTTTACCCCTTTTTCCAGATTATTTATTAATATGTTGAATAGGACTGGACCCAGTACAGACCCCCGGGGAACACCACTATTTACCGCTTTTTATTCTGAAAACTGACCATTCATTCCTACCCTTTGTTTCCTATCTTTTAACTAGTTACCAATCCATGAGAGGACCTTCCCTCTTATCCCATGACAGCCTACTTTGCTTAATAGCCTTTGGTGAGGGACCTTGTCAAAGGCTTTCTGAAAATCTAAATACAGTATATCCACTGGATCCCCTTTATCCACATGCTTGTTGACCCCTCCACTCCCAAAGAATTCTAGTAGATTGGTGAGGCATGATTTCCCTTTGCCAAAACCATGTTGACTATTCCCCAACAAATTATGTTCATATATGTGTCTGACAATTTTGTACTTTACTATGGTTTCAACCAGTTTGCCCAGTACTGAAGTCAGGCTTACCACCCTGTAATTGCTGGGTTCACCTCTAAAGCCCTTTTTAAAAATTGGCGTTACATTAGCTATCCTCCAGTCATTTGGTATAGAAGCTGATTTAAATGATAGGTTACAGACTACAATTAGTAGTCCTGAAATTTCACATTTGAGTTCCTTCAGAGCTCTTGGGTGAATACCATCTGGTCCTGGTTACTTATTACTGTTTAGTTTATCAGTTTGTTCCAAAACCTCCTCTAATGATACCTCAATCTGGGACAGTTCCTCAGATTTGTCACCTAAAAGAATGGCTCAGGTTTGGGTATCTCCCTCACATCCTCAACCGTGAAGACCGATGCAAAGAATTCATTTAGTTTCTCCACAATGGCCTTGTCATCCTTGAGTACTCTTTTAGCATCTCGATCGTCCAGAAGCCCCGCTGGTTGTTTAGCAGGCTTCCTTCTTCTGATGTGCTTAAAAAAAATTTGCTATTACTTTTTGAGTCTTTGGCTAGATGTTTTTCAAATTCTTTTTTGGCCTTCCTAATTATATTTTTACACTTAATTTGCCAGAGTTTATGCCCCTTTCTATTTTCCTCACTAGGATTTAACTTCCACTTTTGAAAGATGCCTTTTTGCCTCTCACTGCTTCTTCTACTTTGTTGTTTAGCCACGGTGGCTCTTTTTTGGTTCTCTTACTATGTTTTTTTAATTTGGGGTATACATTTAAGTTGAGCCTCTGTTATGGTGTCTTTAAAAAATTTCCATGCAGCTTGAAGGGATTTTACTTTTGGTGCTGTACCTTTTAATTTCTGTTTAACTAACCTCCTCATTTTTATGTAGTTACCCTTTCTGAAATTAAGTGCTGGGCCACTGTGGTATTTTCCCCGCCACAGGGATGTTAAATTTAATTTTATTATCACTATCACCAAGCTACATTCACCTCTTGGACCTGATCCTGTGCTCCACTTCGGACTAAATCAAGAATTGCCTCTCCTCTTGTGGGTTCCAGAACTAGCTGCTCCAAGAAGCAGTAATTTAAGGTGTCAAGAAATTTTATCTCTGCATCCCGTTCTGCAGTGATATGCAACCAATCATTATGGGGATAGTTGAAATCCCCCATTATTATTGAGTTTTTTATTTTAATAGCCTCTCTAATCTCCCTGAGCATTTCACAGTCACTATCACCATCCTGGTCAGGTAGTCAGTAATATTTCCCTACTGCTATATTACTTACATACTCCTACATCACTGCAGTAGAATATTTAATGTGTGTATCTTTCCCCATCAATGAAATTTGTATTGGGCTCTCTAGAAAATGCTTATAGATAAGATAAGTATGTATTATTGTTGTTATTATATTATTATTATTATTTTATTAAGAACATAAGAATGGTCATACTGGGTGAGACCAAAGGTCCATCCAGCCCAGTATCCTGTCTACCTACAGTGGCCAATGCCAGGTGCTCCAGAGGGAGTGAACCTAACAGGTAGTGATCAAGTGATCTCTCTCCTGTCATCCATCTCCACCCTCTGACAAACAGAGGCTAGGGACACCATTCCTTACCCATCCTGGCTAATAGCCATTAATGGACTTAACCTCCATGAATTTATCCAGTTCTCTTTTAAACCCTGTTATAGTCCTAGCCTTCACAACCTCCTCAGGCAAGGAGTTCCACAGGTTGACAGTGCGCTGAGTGAAGAAGAACTTCTTTTATTTGTTTTTAACCTGCTACCCATTAATTTAATTTGGTGGCCCCTAGTTCTTATATTATGGGAACAAGTAAATAACTTTTCCTTATTCATTTTCTCCACCCCACTCATGATTTTTTTATACCTCTATCATATCCTCCCTTAGTCTCCTCTTTTCCAAGCTGAAAAGTCCTAGCTTCTTTAATCTCTCCTCATATGGGACCAGTTCCAAAGCCCTAATCATTTTAGTTGCCCTTCTCTGAACCTTTTCTAATGCCAATATATCTTTTTTGAGATGAGGGGACCACATCTGTATGCAGTATTCAAGATGTGGGCGTAACATGGATTTATATAAGGGCTATAAGATATTCTCCATCTTATTCTCTATCCCTTTTTTAATGATTCCTAACATCCCATTTGCTTTTTTGACTGTCGCTGCACACTGCGTGGACGTCTTCAGAGAACTATCCACGATGACTCCAAGATCTTTTTCCTGATTAGTTGTAGCTAAATTAGTCCCATCATATTGTATGTATAGTTGGGGTTATTTTTTCCAATGTGCATTACTTTACATTTATCCACATTAAATTTCATTTGCCATTTTGTTGCCCAGTCAGTTTCGTGAGATCTTTTTGAAGTTCTTCACAGTCTGTTTTAGTCTTAACTATCTTGAGCAGTTTAGTATCATCTGCAAACGTTGCCACCTCACTGTTTACCCCTTTCTCCAGATGATTTATTAATAAATTGAATAGGATTGGTCCTAGGACTGACCTTTGGGGAACACCACTAGTTACCCCTCTCCATTCTGAACATTTACCATTTATTCCTACCCTTTGTTCCCTGTGTTTTAACCAGTTCTCAATCCATGAAAGGATCTTCCCTCTTATCCCATGACAACTTAATTTATGTAAGAGCCTTTGGTGAGGCACCTTGTCAAAGGCTTTCTGGAAATCTAAGTACACTATGTCCACTAGATCCCCCTTGTCCACATGTTTGTTGATAATAATAATAATAATTAGTATCATGATACTTAAGTAAGGATTGTTACCTTAAGCATGATCTAAACCTTTGTAGAACGTTAATAATTTTTTAAAAAAGACAACTAAAAGAATGAGATTATCTGATAAAGTCAGGGGAATGTCAAACACTTCTTTACAATTATTTGAGAAAAATCACTTCATAAAATGGTGTAGTTAAATCTGGACTGCCATTTAGACTACTTACTGGTACGTCAGAGTGGCAGGTGCATTAGGTCTGCATCTGCCCCTGTATTAAATGCATCTTATCCTTACGTTTTTAATCCAGCTCTTTGCAAGGACCAAGATACTGATTGTTGCTGGCAGATTCTTCAGACTTAGGATAATTGGACCATGATCCCTTCCTCTTTCAGGGATTTGTTCTTTGAGTCACTTTAGATTTCAAAAGGGTCTCAAAGGTCACCAAGAAAGACTGAAAGATTTAATATCAATCATTGTTAATCCAGTTCTTTTTATATGTGTCCAATTCACAGCGAGCTAGATGCATTTAAAATGAACTTGTCACTGCAGAGCACAGTACCTGTTATTCCTGAGGCATCCAGAATTGACCTTATGCTTTGCAGGGTCCAAGGCTCTGGAGAGAGAAATGTGCTGAGAATGTCCTGATTCCAGAACCAGAGGGGTTGTTCAAGCTAGACTGAGTTGCTAAATCAATCAGTACATGAGGGCAACAAGGAATCACTTTGAATGCTTGTGCTTATGACCAGTCCTGCAGGCATCTCTACCTTCTTCTGTGTTTCTTATCCAGTTATAATTTCTCTGTGAAATTAAATAGATTACAGACAGAATTATCATTTAAGAGATCTATAGATAGCAGTGACTCAGTAGATTTCCCTAGTTACAATACGGGCAGCATAAACCCATATGGCACAGGAGAAATTTTGTTTGTGCATGGCCAGCAGTAAGTGGGCGCTATCCAGTTTATTGCACTGAATGCAGCATGTGTGATTATCTGCCTTGTAAGCAGGGACATATGTGTACATTCGGTGCAAGCAATTCATGGCCCTATGGTCTCTTGAAACCAGGGTGGCTGAACTGGAGGAGCTAAAGGACACAGAGAGATACAGAGACAAGACTTTCCAGGACACAATAGAATTGTCTCACCCCAAGTCTGACAGCCTCTGTGCTGTTGAGGAGGATGAAAGTCTTGGGGAAGGACATCAAAATGGCACAGAGGAAGACGATCCCATAGTTGGGACCCTCCTTCCAGATGATGTCATGGTATCCTCTCACACTGAGGATACCCCTCCTGGGAGGGGATCCCAGTTATTAAGAAGAGACAGGTAAGAGTAATGGGGGATTCATGTACTAGAAATATAGATAGTGGGGTTTGTGATGACTGGGAGAACCGCATAGTGTATTCTTGCTGGGTGCGAAGATTGTGGACCTTTCACGACATCTAGATGGACTTATGTGTAGTGCCGGGGAGGAGCAGGTAGTCATGGCATGTGTAAGTACCAGTGACATAGGGAAAGGAGGAGAGAGGTCCTGGAGGCAAATTTAGGCTGGTCTCAACACAAACAGAACTATACTGTATTGGACACTCTCTATTAGCTAACTAGGATAAGCCAAAACAAAAACCAGGAAAGCAATGGCTGAGTTTCAGACTCTGCCAACCCTTTAATGCTAAGTTGTTTTTAGATTAAATCATTCTGTTCTGATTCTTTCAGTTGTGTGTAATATTGGAGCCAATGCAAGAACTGATGTCAAGACATAAAACTTACAATCTAAGTCCTCGGGACTGCCTGAAGACATGCTTGTTTCAAAAATGGCAGAGAATGGTGGCACCACCAGGTATGTTTTTCTCTCTATTTTTATTGCACTTGTTGTTGTTATTATTGAATGAATATAGAAACATTGAAAAACTTTGCGGACAATCCACTAGGAAAGGAAATAAGACAACAAAGTTAAGCACTATTCTAAACATAACCTTAGGGATTACATTTACCGGGGATTGACGCTGCTGCAATCGATGCAGCTGGAGTCGATTTAGCGGGTATAGTGAAGACTCACTAAATTGACTGCAGAGAGCTCTCCAATCGACTCCGGTAATCCATCAGAACGAGAAGATTAAGGTAAGTCGATGGGAGAGTGTCTCCCGTCAACGCAGCATGGTGTAGACATTGTAGTAAGTCATCCTAAGCTATGTCAACTCCAGCTACACTATTCATGTAGCTGGAATAGCGTAATTTAGGTCAATTTACCCCGGCTGTGTAGACCAGGCCTTAGATATAATTCTAATGGCATGTAATCTGACTCTGATGCTACATAATATTAAATAAATTTTAGATGTATACACATTCAAATAGTTTTACAACATGTAAGATATAATTCAGCATAAGTAAAAGATAATACATAGTATATGAAATGCTCACTGGCTCCATTAGAATTCATAGTTTATATATTACAGCTTCCTGCTGTGACTCTGGAATTACAGCTTCAAGTCATAATTAATAGTCTTCTAGTCCAATAAATTTTTACTTACAGGCCTGAATTTAACTTCATTGATCATAAACACAAAAATACCATTTACAAAAAAAATTTAAATTGAAAGTAAACGCACATACCACAATCTGAGTGAACTGTACAAGTTATCACCTTTGGTTTTTTGTGGCCAAAGGTCTTAAGTCAAGTGAATGTAATAGTCTTGACTCGATAAATATTTGGAAAACTAGTAGAGAAACATATTTTAGCACAGGTCGACATATTCTACTGTGAGGGTCTACCAAAGGTGAGGTCTGTGACTGAAGTAGCAGAAAATGATGTAGCCTTTCACTTAATTGCAGTTGGATGCTGACAGTACTTTAGAAAGCTGCTCTTATCTGTAAAACATGTTTGACATAGACAGATAGTCCAAAGGTTAGATTCAGTGGGCTTGGAGAAAGTAGAGTTGGATTCGGTTGTTAGCTCTGTGCCTGATCTACTATCTGACCTTCAGCAAGCCACTTCACCTGTTGGTGCCGCAGTTTTCTCTAATGATACTTAACTATAGTGGTTCTTTGTAAAGCACTTTGAGATGCATGGATGGATAGTGATGTAAAATTAATTACTACTAAAACTGAAACCAGATTCCATTTCTTTTTGTTCCATGCAGCATTCACATGCTCATGGGTTCGCTCCAAAATAATAATGATGATGATAATAATAATAATAATAATTAATAAAAATCAATAATTACCCATGAATTTAAAAAAAGCTGAGAAGAAACAGATTTTTAGCACTTCTCTTTGTAGTTAATTCTTCTATGGGCTTTAAAATGTCTGTAATTTGCTTTGCCTCTTACATTTTTATTATAGCAGAGCCCACAAGACAACCAACAACCAAACGGAGAAAAAGGAAAAATTCAACCAGCAGCACTTCAAACAGCAGTGCTGGGAACAATGCAAATAGTACCAATAGCAAGAAAAAAACAGGAGCTGCAAACCTGAGCCTGTCAAGTCAGGTACCTGTAAGTCTCACTTTCCTTTTAGGCCTGAATCACTTACAATACTTTAAGCTGCCCCTAAAATTTTAAAGAAGATATATTCTTGAGCCAAAATTATCACAAGCATGAAGAGATCTTACATAATATGGTGTGGATACAGGGGAAAAAGAGATGAATTGTGAGGAATCTGTGCTGAAGTGCAATTTTAATAAATAATCCTCAAGCAGTGGATGGTAATTTTGGGAGGCATGATCCAAATCCCATTCAGGTCAATGGGAGTCTTTCCACTGCCTTCAGCTGGAGTTAGGTTGGGCTTTTGGTTATCAGTAGTAGCAGTGCTGATAGATTCTTTCAGACTCCCGTCCATCGCAAGGCAGATGAACACATTAACCTTCGTAATAGGATCACAGGGATTGCCAGACCAAACCAGACCAGTGGTCTCTCGAGACTGCTGTCCTGTCTCCAACAGTGAGTGACCTTTGTCAGATGCTTCAGTGGAAGCTGCAAGAAACCCCACACTGAACAAGTATGGAATAACCTGAGAGTAGAAGTTATCTCCTCATAATCCCTATCAGTTAGCAGTTGGCTTATGCCCTGAAGCATGAGAACTGCTGCCCCTTACAAATTTTTATCCTGTTATGTGTAACTATTAATGATTTTGTGGTACATATTAACAGCTAATTCTTTTTTGAACCATACTAAGATTTTGATCTCAGTGGCATCTTGTGGCAATAGTTCCATGGGTTAATTATGCAGCATGCAAAATAATATTTCCTCTTACCAGTGTTAAGTTTATTGTCTTAATCACTACATATGAGTAATCAGGCCCCAGACTGTGAGTGAATTGTCTCTTATATCCAGAGAGGGTAGCACATGCTTTTGAAAGCTATGGAAATTAATTTGACAATATGGGAACTAAGAGAATAACATGCAGTGACTTTTATTGTATTTTTGATAAACATACAAAATGGTGGGTCCTTTGTGGATCCTAACAAAGGATGTAGGCCATTAATAATCACCTGGAGGTGGGCTCCCAGAAACCCTGACTTTTTAGGTAAAAAAGAGGAGTGGACTATCTAAAAGTAATACCATACAATATGAAATGGACTGATTCTACAACTGATTGAGCAACCTCCTAGATTACTACAGCTTTTGGCTTCAGTATATCAAGTTCATATTTTCGCCCTGTCAAATCAAATTTTTCATGTGGATCCTTCATCTAAGGAGAAGATTTTCACTGCAACTCTGGCTGTTCTTCCACTATTCTGGTGGCAGAAAGCATCCAGAAAGCTGGCATAACTGGCTATCCTGGAGATTCCTTCCATCCCCAGGTGCCACATGCTGTTACGTCTGGCTATTCCTGGCTGCCAGGATGATGCCTTCGCAGCTGTGAGAAACCATGTTGAAGAAAAAGCAACCTTCAGGTGTAGGTAGAGAATCCAGATTGCTCCCCAGCTGTCTCCAGGATCAAGAGACAGTAAAGACAGCTAGTACCACTTCATTTCTCCCACCTCCTTTAGTGAGCTCAATTCAGCTGAACCAGAATCTGTCCCCCTGCATACACATCACTTAGGCCTCCCCATCCCAGGAGATCTGTTCATGCAACTCTCATCGACTGCAGTGGAAGTTGGCACTCACATCTTATTGGACAATCAAGCCCTTTAATAGTAAACTTCACCCATTGATACACAAGGGTGAGAGAGTTTTCTTTATTAATTAAAGAATTATTATAGTGCAGCTCTCATTGATGGTAATGATTGTTGTACATCTACTCTGATGCACACAAGGGTACAATATATTCCATATGATTTTTCCAAATCATGTGGGTTGACTTTCAGTCTTCACTGTATTTCATAGTGCTTCATAGAGAACATATTTTCATTATTGTTCATCTTTTGTAGAAAAAAATACTATTATATAGGACAGACAGAACCTAATGTGTTTTCAGTTATAGGGCATTCCGGTGTAAACCTATTCAAATCTTTTTTCTTTAAATTAAATATACCTTTCACCTAAACATACTGAAGTGTTAAGGGCATGTGAGTGAATGAGGCAAGACCATATTTCTTTAAAACAATACAGTCTAGGATCATCATTTCAGAAGAGCTTGTGTTCTCTAAAGCTGGCTACAGGTCGCAGCAATCTCGCTTTCAGTTTGCCTTTTTTAACCTCATCCACAAGCAAAGTGATCAATAGCAAAGGTGAAATTTATTACACTTGCCTTCACCGATATGCAGTGAGGGAGGGAAACATACTACATTTCTTTTGCCCTTGCATGTGTTCATCCTCAATATAATGCCCTCACTTCACAAGTTTCAGGCTACAGTTTGCCATTGAACTGAAATCCCTGTTTGTCATGGCACTCTCTGTGGCTAGACCTGTCGTTTTCTCTGCTCGTGGGAAATAAACAACTTGGAACTAAACAATTCTGCAAATGTTGAAGCACCAGGCAAGTGAGGAACTTCTCCTTTCTTCCTGCTGTCATTAGCTAACAGAAATTAGATGATCCCAACTTCTGGCTCCAGGTGACTCAACTGAGCAGCACCCGCTCCTGTTCCATTTTCCTCCACATCATTTCTCTGGAGGACCCAATGGTGAGCTCATATCCAGAACCATATTGGGTTAATATGAGGTTTCCCTTTTTCTCCAGTGATACAGCTCCACCCAGCAAAGACCTCTCTCCTGTGGGGTACAGTCATTTCCCCACGTTCTAGTGAATGCTATGCTTCTATCTCAGTTTCTCTCTAGTAAATAAATTCATCCTGTTTTCCAGGTTAAAGAATGTTTCTGTGGCCTGTCCCCAATAAGGTCATTCCTGTTACAGAACATCAGTAACTCTCCACTCCAATACTGCCCCTATATTGGCACTGCCTGTGCTCTGGATGCTGTACAAGACATCACCCCCCGTAAATGTCACATTTGTCACCTGAGCCACCAGAATCTTTTCAGAACCCAGTATGAGGTCTCCATCATTCCACAGTACTCTATAGGCATGTGATAGTTCATCTTCAGCACACGTGGTCACATCAGCTAACACAGACATTGAAACCACAGTGGGTCTGACACTTCCTGCATAAACCCTCCCAGGACTTTGTCCAAACTCACTGGGATAACAAAAGCTTTATCAGTGCACTACTTGAAACACTATTTGCCTAAGTGGCCTTCTCCCCCTCCTGCTACAATAGTAGTACGGATGCCGTCTCCTCGACCTGCTTCCATTCTGACTGATACTTCTGGCAGCGACAATATTGTCAATTCTGTTACAAGCACCGGCAGTGAGACAAGGTGACTGTATTTCCATGCTGGGGCCCTAGAATTGTACTGCTCCAGCTTATCTGTTCTTTGCATTGCCTGAAGTTTGACAGAGTTTGTAGCACACTATGCAGTGATGCCCACATTATGGGTGAAATATCTCTGCCAGTAATTCCCTGTGGGTCATACAGTAGTTTCATTCCAGTTTTCTGAAGATCAGGCTATAGAAGACCACTGTCCATTCTCAGTCACGTCCTCTTAGGAGAGCACAGCTCCTGTCTCTCACTGGCAGCTTTCCAGATATACTCTGAATGATGTTCTGATCAAACTCTCCTTCGTCTTCTGGAAAGCCTGACTGCACTGAGCGGTCCCCCAGAATAGTGATCCCTTCTATGTCAAACTGTACAATGGGCAGTGATAAACTTCTAGCACAAAGGGACTCCTGTAGCTGGCAGAATGCTGAGATTCCAAACCCTAACATTGTAGTCACTTTCCTAAGTCTACAGAGATGCCCCAGAAACACCATTCCCCTCTAGAAGAACTTGCCCTTCACAGGGTTAAGTTTCAGGATTGCTTGCCAAAGCCACTCCAGCACATCCATTCACCATTTTAGTTCTAGCTCAGAACTTCCTGCATATGCCAGGATGTCACCCTTGTGACACCTGACAGAATAGTATCATGCCATCAGATCCATGTAGAACACCCAGAGACTTCTTGATGACTCAACAATTCCCTTAGTTTTAAGGGAATGGAGGTGTGCAAGTTAGTTGAGAATTTTTTCTCAACCATGACGGCTAAATAAACAAGAATTGATTGTCAACCTAGTGGGCAGCTGAAACTGAGAAGTGTAAACTACCCATGCATCTCAAGGGGCTGATAAGCCTGAAACCTAATTTAAATGGTAGCTCTGTCGCTGCCCATCATTTTAGCAGAAATGTCAAGCTTTCTTCACTGGAGGTAGTCACAGATTTTGGTGTGGGAGGCACTTGGGCAGGGGATTGTTCATGGTTGCTGTGGTGGGAAACCAAAAGTTCAAACCCTTCAGCATAATCACCTCCAACCCCATTGACAAAGGACAAGGAAAGAGAGTTACATCCTCACCCCAGTATCAACTGATACTCCTGGGTGCCCAAAGTTGTCAAAAACAGTGCCAAATTGTCAAAGCCAGGAGCTGCTTGCCCATGAAAATGCCTACATTTACGCATTAGAAGTACAGAAATTTGGGCAAATCAAAATTTGAGGACAGCTTAAATTAAATGAATCTAATATCACAGGAAGTAACACAGGGAATAATGGTCTTATTGTTCTGTTTATATATATATATATAAAAATTTAAATTTGGGGTCAGTTAGGGATTTTTCAGTATGAAAGGCACTAAATATATGTAAGCTGTTATTATGATTATATTATTAAATGATCATTTTCTATCACGTAGTGTAAAACATCCACTGCTTTATTTACAGAGCTTCACTGCAAACATATTTTCTATCACTAAACATTCCTTGGATAAAAATGTTTCTAATCACAAAGTAAATTAATAAGAATGACTATAGCCTAAATCTTTATTTAAATAATCTCGTCAAATATATGCTACTGTAACTAGCCCAGAGCAGTATGTGTGGCCATGCAACAGACTAGGGTTTAATTCTTGGATTCTGCTTCTCACTCCATGAGCAGGAGCTAGGAGTACTCCAGAGCTGCAGCCTCAACCCTGGGAGGGATGGAGCCTTGTGTCATTCGAGAACAGTGACCCCCACTGGCCAATTTAAGGAGAAGCTTTGAGGGGCTCTAAAAGGAGTCACTTCCAGTCCTCCTCAGAGGTTGGTGGAACTAGTGAGTGGAGGTTAAATGGGTGGGGATCTTCAGCATTCCATTTGAGGAGCAGAGAACCCACTATGGGGAGAAGATAGCATGCGTGCTACCTGAGAAATTATTTATTGCCTGATATAATACGCTACAAAGAGCAAGAATGTAAAGAGTATGTGCTCTCTAGCTAATGCTGTGGTATCTTGTAAGTAAGATCAGGGAAAACACCACTAAGCTCAATAAAATTGTAGTTTAGCTCCCAGACAGAAATTATATACTGAATATGGTGAGGAGAAAGATAAGCAAGTTGTTCTCTCTTGTGGGTGTTGTTATACTGAAAGAATAATAAATGATCTGCAAAGGATCATAGAAATTGGAGATGGGACATACTTACTGGGTCACTTAGGGCTTGTCTTCACTCCCGGGTTATGTCGACTTAAGTTACGCTACTCCAGCTATGTGAATAACATAGCTGGAGTTAGAGAGGAACAGCCGTGTTAGTCTGTATTCGCAAAAAGAAAAGGAGTACTTGTGGCACCTTAGAGACTAACCAATTTATTTGAGCATGAGCTTTCGTGAGCTACAGCTCACTTCATCGGATGCATACCGTGGAAACTGCAGCAGACTTTATATATACACAGAGAATATGAAACAATACCTCCTCCCACCCCACTGTCCTGCTGGTAATAGCTTATCTAAAGTGATCAACAGGTGGGCCATTTCCAGCACAAATCCAGGTTTTCTCACCCTCCACCCCCCCACACAAATTCACTCTCCTGCTGGTGCTAGCCCATCCAAAGTGACAACTCTTTACATAATCAAGTCGGGCTACTTCCTGCATAAATCCAGGTTTTCTCACATCCCCCCCACCCCCATACACACACAAACTCACTCTCCTGCTGGTAATAGCTCATCTAAACTGACCACTCTCCAAGTTTAAATCCAAGTTAAACCAGAACATCTGGGGGGGGGGGGTAGGAAAAAACAAGAGGAAACAGGCTACCTTGCATAATGACTTAGCCACTCCCAGTCTCTATTTAAGCCTAAATTAATAGTATCCAATTTGCAAATGAATTCCAATTCAGCAGTTTCTCGCTGGAGTCTGGATTTGAAGTTTTTTTGTTTTAAGATAGCGACCTTCATGTCTGTGATTGTGTGACCAGAGAGATTGAAGTGTTCTCCGACTGGTTTATGAATGTTATAATTCTTGACATCTGATTTGTGTCCATTTATTCTTTTACGTAGAGACTGTCCCGTTTGACCAATGTACATGGCAGAGGGGCATTGCTGGCACATGATGGCATATATCACATTGGTGGATGTGCAGGTGAACGAGCCTCTGATAGTGTGGCTGATGTGATTAGGCCCTGTGATGGTGTCCCCTGAATAGATATGTGGGCACAATTGGCAACGGGCTTTGTTGCAAGGATAAGTTCCTGGGTTAGTGGTTCTGTTGTGTGGTATGTGGTTGTTGGTGAGTATTTGCTTCAGGTTGCGGGGCTGTCTGTAGGCAAGGACTGGCCTGTCTCCCAAGACTTGTGAGAGTGTTGGGTCATCCTTTAGGATAGGTTGTAGATCCTTAATAATGCGTTGGAGGGGTTTTAGTTGGGGGCTGAAGGTGACGGCTAGTGGCGTTCTGTTATTTTCTTTGTTAGGCCTGTCCTGTAGTAGGTAACTTCTGGGAACTCTTCTGGCTCTATCAATCTGTTTCTTTACTTCTGCAGGTGGGTATTGTAGTTGTAAAAAAGCTTGACAGAGATCTTGTAGGACCCCGACCTGGGATATTCTATCTACTACCCAAGATCCATAAACCTGGAAATTCTGGGCGCCCCATCATCTCAGGCATTGGCACCCTGACAGCAGGATTGTCTGGCTATGTAGACTCCCTCCTCAGGCCCTTCGCTACCAGCACTCCCAGCTACCTTCGAGACACCACTGACTTCCTGAGGAAACTTCAATCCATCGGTGATCTTCCTGATAACACCATCCTGGCTACTATGGATGTAGAAGCCCTCTACACCAACATTCCACACAAAGATGGACTACAAGCCGTCAAGAACACTATCCCCGATAATGTCACGGCTAACCTGGTGGCTGAACTTTGTGACTTTGTCCTTACCCATAACTATTTCACATTTGGGGACAATGTATACCTTCAGATCAGCGGCACTGCTATGGGTACCCGCATGGCCCCACAGTATGCCAACATTTTTATGGCTGATTTAGAACAACGCTTCCTCAGCTCTCGTCCCCTAAAGCCCCTACTCTACTTGCGCTATATTGATGACATCTTCATCATCTGGACCCATGGAAAAGAAGCCCTTGAGGAATTCCACCATGATTTCAACAATTTCCATCCCACCACCAACCTCAGCCTGGTCCAGTCCACACAAGAGATCCACTTCCTGGACACTACAGTGCTAATAAACAATGGCCACATAAACACCACCCTATACCGGAAACCTACTGACCACTATTCCTACCTGCATGCCTCCAGCTTTCACCCTGACCACACCACACGATCCATCGTCTACAGCCAAGCTCTGCGATACAACCAAATTTGCTCCAACCCCTCAGACAGAGACAAACACCTACAAGATCTCTGTCAAGCTTTCTTACAACTACAATACCCACCTGCAGAAGTAAAGAAACAGATTGATAGAGCCAGAAGAGTTCCCAGAAGTTACCTACTACAGGACAGGCCTAACAAAGAAAATAACAGAACGCCACTAGCCGTCACCTTCAGCCCCCAACTAAAACCCCTCCAACGCATTATTAAGGATCTACAACCTATCCTAAAGGATGACCCAACACTCTCACAAGTCTTGGGAGACAGGCCAGTCCTTGCCTACAGACAGCCCCGCAACCTGAAGCAAATACTCACCAACAACCACATACCACACAACAGAACCACTAACCCAGGAACTTATCCTTGCAACAAAGCCCGTTGCCAATTGTGCCCACATATCTATTCAGGGGACACCATCACAGGGCCTAATCACATCAGCCACACTATCAGAGGCTCGTTCACCTGCACATCCACCAATGTGATATATGCCATCATGTGCCAGCAATGCCCCTCTGCCATGTACATTGGTCAAACGGGACAGTCTCTACGTAAAAGAATAAATGGACACAAATCAGATGTCAAGAATTATAACATTCATAAACCAGTCGGAGAACACTTCAATCTCTCTGGTCACGCAATCACAGACATGAAGGTCGCTATCTTAAAACAAAAAAACTTCAAATCCAGACTCCAGCGAGAAACTGCTGAATTGGAATTCATTTGCAAATTGGATACTATTAATTTAGGCTTAAATAGAGACTGGGAGTGGCTAAGTCATTATGCAAGGTAGCCTGTTTCCTCTTGTTTTTTCCTACCCCCCCCCCCCCCCCAGATGTTCTGGTTTAACTTGGATTTAAACTTGGAGAGTGGTCAGTTTAGATGAGCTATTACCAGCAGGAGAGTGAGTTTGTGTGTGTATGGGGGTGGGGGGGATGTGAGAAAACCTGGATTTATGCAGGAAATAGCCCGACTTGATTATGTAAAGAGTTGTCACTTTGGATGGGCTAGCACCAGCAGGAGAGTGAATTTGTGTGGGGGGGTGGAGGGTGAGAAAACCTGGATTTGTGCTGGAAATGGCCCACCTGTTGATCACTTTAGATAAGCTATTACCAGCAGGACAGTGGGGTGGGAGGAGGTATTGTTTCATATTCTCTGTGTATATATAAAGTCTGCTGCAGTTTCCACGGTATGCATCCGATGAAGTGAGCTGTAGCTCACGAAAGCTCATGCTCAAATAAATTGGTTAGTCTCTAAGGTGCCACAAGTACTCCTTTTCTTATAGCTGGAGTTGACATAGCTTAGGTCAACTTACCCCAGGGTCTTCACTGCATTGCGTCAAGGGGAGACGTTCTCCGGTCGACTTACCTTACTCTTCTCAAAGAGGTGGAGCACCTGAGTCAACTGGAGAGTGCTCTGCCATTGATTAGCGACACCTGCTGCATCAATTGCAGCAGCATTGATCTCCCCCGTAGTGAAGACAAGCCCTTCATTTATACCCTGCCAGTGCAGGAATGTTTCCTATATAATACTGAGGTGACTCGAGTGATGGGGCTCTTACTGATTCCTTTCAGATATAATTCCATAGTTTGCTAGTCTGAGCATCAGGAAAAATGTCCTTCCAATGTGAGTTATATTGTCCTTTACTTAGTTTCATCTTGCTAGTCCTGGTTACACCTCTTTGGACCACCCTACACAATTCCTCTCCCTTTAATCCTTCTACCCATTTAGCATATGCCTCCGTAGCAGTAATCTGGTAAAATGTGTACATATTTTGTTCTTTTAATTGTCCTCTTAAATTGGGCCTCTAGCCTCTTAGCAATTTTTGATGCACTTCTCTGAACTTCATCCAAATTGCTGACATCTTTCTAGTATTGAAGTGCCCAGAATTTGATGCAGAAGTCAAGGTACAGTCTCACCAGTGTTTTATAGAGATGAACTATCACTGCCTTAGTCTGTGATTCAATATCCAGCTCAACGTCACGCTGGTCTTTTTTGGCTGCCATATCACATTGCAAGCTCAAATCTAATTTGCTGTCCTCTTACTGCTTTCCCTACACAATAGGGTCCGTCCTGGTTCAGCACTGCAAAATAAATGTGGTCTGTGCTTTAAAGGCATAAGACTAAATTAGAACAAACTTTTGATTATAAACACCTTTGTTACTTTAAACTTTTATGTTGCAAAGCTGTGTGATGGTTTGATTTAAGAAATATTTTATTGATATTGAGAGTAACACAATAAAGACAATGTAAAGAAGAAATTATGTAATACATTTCCTCCATTCCACAATTCCTCCCTGAGTACAGTTTGAAAGTACCATATACACTTTCTTCCATAACATCTCAGCTTTTGTTAAGGAATATGATGAAGCAGTGTAAATATTTATAGGCAATAGCTTGTTTTATTTCATGGAGAGTGAAGTACATATGTAATAAAAATCTTATTATATGCAAGCAATAGTATTCTGTTTGCACTTTACAGATGCTTTATATTCATGAATAAAAATACATCCTTTTATATATGAATCTGTGTGGATCGATGGGATTATTTGAAGGGCTGGTTAAATCAGCAGGTACAAATCTGGACATCTGGAATTATTGCACTTTCACCAAATATGTTATCTGGAGCCCTACCAGTCCCGCTGCATCAAAAGATTCATTCCATGTATTTACTTCCCCAGTGCTGTGGTTTGCACAGCAAGCTGATTTTCCTCAAAACAGAGAAAACAAGAGAGCACTCTGTTTTCCAGTCTGGCTTTGCACCTTTCTACTCCACGCTGGTTAGCATGCAAAAGCAACAAAACTGTGGTACACTGTAGTACAGTCGGTGGTTTACTTGTTGTTGTGGAAGGACAATTTGTACTTAAAGCAGTGATTAGATGGATTCTTTCCTTCTTGAATGCTTCAGTTTTTGATGACTACTAGCTTCATCAGTATAATTATAATTAGCACTCTTCATCTTCCTTTGATGGTACCAGCTGGACAGATTGGTCCTCTGACTGCACAGATTGGCGGCAGGGTTGCCTACGTGAAGCTGGGTGACAGGCACCATGAAATAACAGATGGTAAATTTAGGGCTTGTTGGCAATCAGCAGGTTTTTGCTAATGACTTAATTAACTATGCAAATTGTCAAATCAGCGTGAACATTGTTTTTATCAAAAACTTTACCTAAATTAATTACCATAATTAAGTAGCAGAATGTCAAGTATATTGGATGTGCAAAAGGGCTTCGCTGGCTAGGGATGAGAGTTACCGTCTTTGCACTGTGTTCCTTTTTTCAACAGCCTGAGTGTGAGAAGTACTGTGTCATGTACTAGATTTAATGCATGAATGTTACAAAACTGCAACTCATTTGCATCCTGAGCAGCCTTTGTAAACAAAATAATTTATGGCCTGGAAATTAAAATAATTTATAGAGGATAAAAATACCAAGTAGAAGGTTAAACCAGTCATTTCAAACTTTCGACCACTTTTGTAGTCGGATTATTTTTTAAATGTATATTTCATTCTTCTTGCTATTTTTATATATTTTTGGGGTTTTGAGACCCAGGGCCTTGAATATACAAATCAGTGAGGGTTTTACAGTATTTTATTTTATAAATTAAAAATCAAGTGCAAGTTTGCATCATGGCTCTAACCATATAGGAGCGTCTGATTCCATTGTGTGAATGTCACAAAATTAACAGATTCAGATCCTCTAATATGGCTATTTTAAGTTGGTTTTTTCTCTCTCAAGGTTTCCATATAACAAATGTTGGGTGCTGTTCACAGGATGTGATGGTGGTAGGAGAACCAACACTGATGGGAGGAGAATTTGGGGATGAAGACGAAAGGCTTATCACTAGACTAGAGAACACACAGTATGATGCAGCAAATGGCATGGATGATGAAGAAGACTTCAACAATTCACCTGCGCTGGGAAATAACAGCCCATGGAACAACAAACCTCCTGCTAACCAGGAGACCAAATCTGAAAATCCCACGCCACAAGCTTCCCAATAGGTTATTCTGCAGCATTATCCACTGTTATGTATGTCAGTGGATTATAATTACTATTTTACACCATTCTTAAAAAAAAAAACCTTTCCAGATACAGTATCTATTTCTAAACTACAGCTATTTGATTTTTTTTAATTAGAGAAAAATCATATATAAGCTTTCATGTACCTTTCTTGGAAGCTTTCACACATGACATGATACTGGCACTGAACTCAATTAAAATAATTGAAAATTAAATAGCACCTGGTGGCAAATTTCAAACAAAGCATTTTGTTGGAGGGGTCTTTTTTCCTCATCAAACAAAGGCCATATTTAACAAGTCTTCAGTGCTCAGGATCTCGTTAACATAACTATGGAAAACTTTTTTAAAATTGTAAAATATTTTCTGCTTTTCAACTTGCACCTACAATTTCTTGTTTCAGATAAATCAGCTTTTTAAAAGTAATTTAAAGCAACCTTAGTTCTTTCTTTAACTCTTCTTTCATTGGTTAACCATTTAAAGGATCCAGCATTTTTAATTTATATTGTAGCTGATGCCAATAGTCCTTCTGTCATTTATCAAAGTGCTGAAACAAGAAATGTCTTTTTTTTTCATCAAAGACATGAAAAATATTTTTATGTGGAGAAAGATGCCCTGTCCTATGAGAGTTTATGCTTTGTAAAATTGCTGTTGATCCAGATATTTTAAAGCCATGTAATCCATTAATTTTGTGGGCAGCTTAATAAATCTAAAACTTTTGTGTTTATTATTGTATCTGAGTTGGCTTTGTTGTTATTTCTTTTCATAGTATATTTCTTGTATCATATTTTTGTAAAGCCCTGGAGCCCTCAAACCAGTTAATTTTTTATTATTATTCTGGTGTATTTATGTGAAACTTTATAAAAGAAACTAATTTTTTTCATTTCCATATTAATATGTTCAATTCATCATGTAAAGACACAGTGAGTCAGTGTGTTATATAATACAACTGTATTTTATGTATGCTTTGCCAATAAGTGTGCCAATAAACTGTGTTAACAAATGTGCTCTTATATAGTACTTTTATAGTTCCTTACAGACAAGAAACATACCAACTTTGACTGATCACATAACAGAAATGATAGGTGCAGTTGATCTGAATTCCTTTGTCGATTTCTTTTCTTGAGATCAGTGTTTCACCTACCATCATCATCATCATCAACTGTTTCTAGCACAAAGAAAAGGCTGTATTTAAAGGTATATAACAGTCACATTTTAATTGGTTTATATCTTCTCTCATTAAGTGTTTGTGTCAGTGAGAGCCCAATAGCAGTGGCTAGCACCAAGCCCAAAGAAGTATAATATAGCAGGATTAGCACTGAACTACCTAGGCCGAAGCACCCCAGTATTGAGCTACATACCTCTGATCTTCTGGTCCAGGGAGTCAGTTGAGCAGAGGCAGCCCACTCTGCTGAATTCCATGTGATAGAGTTCCATAGACTATTGACAAAAGGATTGGAAGTTATCGTTTCTTCTTGTTTTGCTATCAAATACAGTATTCAAAAATTCCAATTTGCAACCTTAACAGGAACCTACAGCGTTTTAAGTAGCACTGAACAACTTGATGCACATGATACCAGAGCAATCCATTCTGGGACATTGTAACAAAATTTGTTTCAGACAGAACAGGAATTGCTGAGAATGTCAGAAGAGTACTGTGAACTCCATTAAAAAGTGCAATCCTGCAGGGAAAGTACTGCACAAGATTCTCAAGGGCAATGTACTTCATAATACTTTTTTTTAGTGCATAGAAGATCACACGATATCTCCTAGGCACACCACTTTTGAATGTCTGCTACTGTAGTAGCCGCATCACTAACACTGCACCAGTTTACTGAGAGATCCCACAACTTAAGCAATATGTGATGTTAAAGGGGCAAATAAAATAATGCAGCAGTTCCTGATTCCTGATTTGGACTGATTGATTAAAGACTGCAAACTGTTAAAGCTGATAAAAGAAATATATTCTAAACAATTGGCCCCTCATGAAAGTTACTGTAACTGAGCTCTTAAGCTAAACAAGCTGAATAAAGTGTGATTGTTGGAATCTTTGGTACTCAAGAGATCCTGAAACACAGCAGTATTGGGATAAACAGCAAAAAAAATAAAAAATAAAAGTAATTTGTACACTATAAGCCAGATCATTAATAGATATAAATTAATGCCAGTGAGGCTATGCCAGTTTACACCAGACAAGGATCTGGTCCTCACGGCTCATGTGATTTTATGCCCCGGTAAATCAGTTATTCAATAATGAAATTGCAAATTAAAAAGAGAAAAGTTTGCAAGTGTTTTCTCATTCTAAAAAGTTTAAGGCTTGCTCCTATCTGTGTAGTTATTGTGTTTCTTTCTTGGTAACCTTTTCATTTTGGAATTTTTCATTAACAACACTTTTTTTTTTAAACCCAGAGAGATACAGATTTTAGCCATGCTACCGAGTCAGCCATCAAAATAAACATTATCTAATACAAAAAATGCCAAAACTGAGGATTTTACTAACCTGTGGTGACCTGTATGTTTTTATTGTGGAGTTAGACTGTCAGAAGTTTGGAAAACAATCTTTCTAGGACAGTGACAGATTTGCAGATTGCAGTGTTGCCAACTCTCATGATTTTATCATGAGTCTTGTTAATAGTGGATGTTTTACTTAAAGCCCGAGATCCTGGAGGCAAGTGATTAAGTGAGAATCTCAACTTACCTTTTAAAAAAGTATATTGTCAGCCCTCCTGTTGTAGAGAAAAGTTTGAAAATATGGCCCAAGTGCACCGTAAAGGCGCTATTACTTTGACTGCGTCTGTAGCTGCTCCTACTACTGGCTGGAGTGTCTGCCAGGGAACATTTTTTAAAGGAGTGATTTTGAAACCTTTTGAATTCTGAAAATACAATAAAATGAGTGCTAAAAGTAACTAGAAAATTAAAGTTTGTCCTCATTTGAATAAGTTTATGTTCAACTCCTTTGTGTGAATTTTCAGGTATAATTAAGAGATTTAAACCCCACTTTAAAGTTCCAGTTCAGGAAAGCATCCCTATTCAGCAAATAAGCCCACGGTTAACTGCTTTGCTGAACTCAGATGGATTTAAGTACGGCCTTTTGTATCTTATTGAATAAGAACATGAAGACCTAATTCAAAATCTATTGTAGTTAATGGAAAACCTCCCATTAAGTTAATGGACTTTGGATCAGGCCTTACATGCAAAACCTTACCAGTGCAACCTTAACTAGGGAGCTGCTGATTTCATAATACTATTTATGTTAAAAATACAGTTTCTCTCACCAGAAAACCTTTGCTAGCCTGAGCTAAGGGGACTCGTACATTGGCTCAGTGTTTCAGTAACTAGTACAGTAGGAACGATCTAATGTCAGTAACCTCCTCTCCCTATGATAATTTAATTATATGCACTGTGCATCTCTTGGAAAGTTACACAACTGCCTCTGGGTACAGAATAGTTCCCTCTGTGATCTCCACGATGTTACAGGGGTACTTGTGCACTGTGTGTTTTTCTCAGATCCCAGCTCTCGTTACAGAAGTGTATAGATATCTGATGTATTACATGTAATATAATGTAGGAAAGCCTGGATTGAGTATGGCTGCAGAGATAGCGGAGTTGCTCCGTCATAGCACATTCAGCATGTCGAGACAGTGGGTCTATCAATCAATGACTTTATCAGCAATTATTTTTTCCCTGTAAATAATTAAATGCACGCTGTATTCCATTAAGGGATTACTGGCTCCTATATAGCCGCAGAAACATTACAATTACACACTGTAATTCTAATGTTCTAAAACCCTAATCATTTGTATTATATTTCCATAAGAACACTTAAAAGGCCTTCCTTATTATTAATCTTTTAAGACTGATGCTATCATTTTAATTCATAAAAAATGTATAATGTGATATCACTCTTGTCATTACAGTAAATAAACAGGAGAACATTTGAAAAATGGAAAACAGACTCCTTGGAATGTCCTTCTTGAACTAGACTAGTGCCCCAAACAACCTCAAAACCCTCCCAACAAGGTAACAGTCCAAAAATGATAGGTTGAATGGCAGACGGAGATAGATAGGTGAATAGGTAAAATTAGCTAGCTATGAAGAAAACTTTCACATGATTTGGACCAATTAAATTATGCAATACCTAGTTATGTAAACATGATCTTTTTATTACCCCCACCTCCCTCATCTAATTTGTTAAACTCACTCTTTGGATCTTGTTTCAGATTAGCTGGTTTACTCTTCAAGGCTGATCTAGCATCGTAGAAATGTAGGGCTGGAAAGGCCACTAACAAGTCAAAGGCCAGCCCCCTGCGCTGAGGGTGGATCAAGTAAATCTAGATCATCCTTGGTGTTTCTCCAACCTGTTCCAAACCTCCAATGGTGGGGATTCCCCAGTCTCCCTTGGAAGCCTACTCCAGAGCTTTATTGCACTTATAGTTAGAAAGTTTTTTCTAATAGTGAACATAAATCTCCCTTGCTACAGGGTAAGCCTATTATTTCTTGTCCTACCTTCAGTGGACAGGGAGAACAATTGACCACTGTCCTTTTTATAACAGCCCTTCACACATTTGAAGACTGTAATCAAGTCCCTTCCAACCCAGTCTTCTTTTCTCAATGCTAAACATGTCCAGTTTCTAACCTTTCCTCATAGGTCAGGTTTTCTAAACCCTTTTTCGTTTTTGTTGCTCTTCTCTGGACTCTTTTGTCCACATCTTTCCAAATGTGGTGCACAGAAGTAGACACAGTACTCCAGATGAGGTGTCACCAATGCCGAGTAGGCCAGGACAATTACCTTCTGTGACTTACATATAACGCTCCTGGTGATACACCCCAGAATAATATTAGTTTTTTCCTCAGCTGCATCTCATTGCTGACTCATATTCAATTTATGATCCACTATAGTTCCTAGATCATTGCAGCTGTACTACCACATAGACAGTTATTCGCCATTTTGTAACTGTGCATTCAATTTTTCCTTCTTAAGTGAAATACTCCACACTTACATTGAATTTCATCTCGCTGAATTCAGAAGGCTCCGATTTCTCAAGGTTATTTTGAATTCTGATCCTGTTATCCAACGTCCTTGCAACCCCCTCCCACTTGGTGTCACGTGCAATTTCCCTAGTTCGCTTATGAGAATGTCATGGAGGACTGTGTCAATGGCCTTACTAAAATCAAGATATAATCACACCTACTGCTTCTCCCATCCACTAGGCCAGTAACCTGTCAAAGAAGGGAATGAGGTTGGTTTGACATGATTTGTTCTTGACAAATCCATGCTGTCTTCCTAATATCTTCTAGGTACTTATTTATTTTTTGCTTAATAATTTATTCCATTACCTTTGCAGGTCTTGAAGTTAGGCTGACTGGTCTGTAATTCCCTGGGTCCTCTTTGTTCCCCTTTTTAACGATAGGTATTATGTTTGCCCTTCTCCAGTCATCTGGGACCTCACCTAGCCTGGAGTTCTCAAAGATAATTGTTAATGGTTTGAGATTGCTTCACTGCATACCTTAAGTACCCCCTAGAATGAATTTAATTAGGCCACAACCAACTTGAATATATCTAACTTATCTAACTATTACCTTGTTCTTTCCCTATTTGAACATAAGAATGGCCCTACTGGGTCAGACCAAAGATCCATCTAGCTCAGTATCCTGTCTTCCAACAGTGACCAGTGCCAGATGCCCCAGAGGGAATGAACAGAAGAGGTAATCATCAAGTGATCCATCCCCTATCACTCACTCCCAGCTTCTGGCAAACAGAGGCTAGGGACACCATTCCCGCCCATCCTGGCTAATAGCCATTGATAGACCTATCCTCCATGAATTTGTCTAGTTCTTTTTTGAACCCTGTTATGGTCTTTGTCTTCACAACATCTTCTGCAAAGAGTTCCACAGGTTGACTGAGCGTTGTGTGAAGAAATAATTCCTTTTATTTGTTTTAAACCTGATGCCTATTAATTTTATTTTTGGCTTGTGTTCCTTCCCCCTTGTTAATATTATGTGGAGTATCTTGTCACCATTAACCTTTGTAGTGACAAATGAAGCAAAATAGCCATTAAACACCTCTTGATGTCACCAGTTATTAGCCCTCCTTCCCCACTAAGCAGCCTTACTTTCCTTCATCTTTCTCTTCCTCCTAAGGTATTTAAAGTACCTCTTCCTATTGCCTTTTATGTCCTTTGCTAGGTGTAACACATTTTGTGCCTTAGCCTTTCTGATTTATCCCTATATGTTTGTGCTATTCTTTTGTGCTCTGAGAAATTCATCCATGTTTCCACTTTTTGTAGGATTCCTTTTTCATTTTCAGGTTGTTAAAGAGCTTCTGTATCTTTCTGTGTGTTTGTAGAGTAGGCTCTACTCTACTTGGGGTATGTCATAAATATAAAGGGAAGGGTAAACCCCTTTGAAATCCCTCCTGGCCAGGGGAAAGCTCCTCTCACCTGTAAAGGGTTAAGAAGCTAAAGGTAACCTCGCTGGCACCTGACCAAAATGACCAATGAGGAGACAAGATACTTTCAAAAGCTGGGAGGAGGGAGAGAAACAAAGGGTCTCTGTCTGTCTGTATGCTGTTTCTGCCGGGGATAGACCAGGAATGGAGTCTTAGAACTTTTAGTAAGTAATCTAGCTAGGTACGTGTTAGATTATGATTTCTTTAAATGGCTGAGAAAAGAATTGTGCTGAATAGAATAACTATTTCTGTCTGTGTATCTTTTTTGTAACTTAAGTTTTTGCCTAGAGGGATTCTCTATGTTTTGAATCTAATTACCCTGTAAGGTATCTACCATCCTGATTTTACAGAGGTGATTTCTTTACTTCTATTTACTTCTATTTCTATTAAAAGTCTTCTTGTAAGAAAACTGAATGCTTTTTCATTGTTCTCAGATCCAAGGGTTTGGGTCTGTGGTCACCTATGCAAATTGGTGAGGCTTTTTATCCAACATTTCCCAGGAAAGGGGGGGTGCAAGTGTTGGGAGGATTGTTCATTGTTCTTAAGATCCAAGGGTCTGGGTCTGTAGTCACCTAGGCAAATTGGTGAGGCTTTTTACCAAACCTTGTCCAGGAAGTGGGGTGCAAGGTTTTGGGAAGTATTTTGGGGGGAAAGACGTTTCCAAACAGCTCTTTCCCAGTAACCAGTATTTGTTTGGTGGTGGTAGCGGCCAATCCAAGGACAAAGGGTGGAATATTTTGTACCTTGGGGAAGTTTTGACCTAAGCTGGTAAAGATAAGCTTAGGAGGTTTTTCATGCAGGTCCCCACATCTGTACCCTAGCGTTCAGAGTGGGGAAGGAACCTTGACATATATGGATGTTATCACAACCTAAATAACAAGTAAATAATCTATTTATCTTTTGAGGTTCATCCCATATGATACACCATTTGCCTAACCCTCATCAAGGCCTACCAGAAAAGCATGACAAACTTGAGTTGAGTTGACTTGCATTATAAATCATACCGTTTTGTGGTGTGAGCCTATCAAATCGCCCAGATACGCAGGTTTGGCCTGGATCAGTATATGGACTGGAGACATCCAAAACACAGCTGTATGTGCAGGAAATGGTACTGATTACTCAGTAGCATGCTTCTGAGTCAGTACTAAACAAGTGCACCACTCTTGGGAAGACTGGCATCAGGCTTCTGAAAATGCTCTCTCTCAACATCCTGGCCATTGTTTAATTGCTCCTGCTGTATTCTTGGGTACATCGGCTTACAGGTGCAACAACCTGTATATATAAGTCAAGTAAATCCTAGCTTTTGCACATGCGAACAGATTTTCATATAAATATTGCGGGAGCAGTTAAGGAGGGCCATTGACAATGTTGCCCCATTGATTTATTTGTGCTTTTCCAACAAGTATGTAAAGAAGCGGGAGAGGGGAAGAAAAATCACTTGAGAGTTAAAGGAACAAGATCATGGGTGTCAACGTAGCTGTCTGAAAAATGAGTGTTTAAAATTAACAAATAATTTTACTGTAATCTAATCTTGCCACCGAGGAGAACATTGTGTAATTGTTTTAGAATTTGGAAGGAAAAAATGTTGTCAAAGCTTTCTTCCATGGAGTCATGCAGTTATTAAAGGAGGAAGGAAACTTATCTCAAACTGCTGAAAAACTTTACAAAGAGAAAGATGTTGTTTGGAGGGAAGCACTAACCGCAAGAAGTGTTTTGTCAAATCAGGAAGAGGAAATTCCAGGAGCTTGCTTAGAAAAGCACAATCATATAATTAGTTAGTGGACCAACTAAGACATCTGATAACTGAGCTAGCTGCAGTTCCAAAGGACTATGGTCAGGCAGGAATCATAGGCAATGGGCTCCATCCTGGGACTTTTGACTTGTATGTATTTTTCATTTTGCTTTATTTCTGCAGCTTACTTCATAGTATCCTAATCAAAGAGCATCGGAATTATGTTACCCTCCTGTCAGTCAGCCCTGGATTTCACAGCAGCACTTTTGACAGTAGATTTTAAATATGGACGCAGAGAAATGTTTTTTGAACATACAAGGGAACTGCTCAAGTCAACACACAGGGCCTGATTATTCACCCACTGAAATCAGTAAGAGTTTTGCTATTAACTTTAATGAGAATCTGATCAGCTCCTCAATGTATATACTTCTTGGGCTAAATCCTGCACTGGCCCAAAACAGGGGCAATCGTGACCATGAAGAGAGTGAAGATATGGCACCTGAGTACAGCCCAAATCCCCCTCGTGCCAACCACTAAATTGACCAAGTAAGTATCTCCAGTTACTGTACCCCTGTTACTAAGTAAGTGTGACTATTTTTGAACAAAATGGTTTCCAATATCAAGTGCAAGGGGGCTTCCCCCACTTTCTATCCACACCAGGGCTCCTTATTTCTTTATTGCAAATATGAGGTGTACGGGGGCAGATAAGAAGTTTGACTGTGGAAATTTGAGCATGATATGGACTGATTAGTCTTTTTGTCATTTACAAAGCTTCTTCTTTCCATCCTTCACAATGTACAGAACGATGCACTATTGGCTCCTTTCTAACTCTTCCAGAAAGAAGGCATGCTCTGTTCTGACCACCCTGGCAAACAACAAAAGATTTGGCAATATAATATGTATTACATATTTGCATTCTGGTAGCACCAAAGAGCGCCACCAAACATCTTGAACAATTTAATCTGTAAACCCTGTGCTGGAGAAGCTGATACCTTCATACCCTTTTCTCTTAATCAATTCCCACACTATTCCTGCCTATTTTAGAAAAGACCGGTTGAAAGGGAAAACATGCCTGATTATGTTGAAGAAAAACCTGTCTGTACCTGAACTATCCTGGAGAAATTGCTAATTGAAATTGTATTCTCTTCCTGAAAATATGCCATGATAGTGCAACCCTGGTGAATTAGAAATCTACCTTAGGGCACAGCTAACGCTGGAAGTTAATTTTACAAATTTTAAAATAGTCCCACTGCCAGCAAAACTTTGCAAGAGTGGGGGCTAATGAATCTATGGTTTAAATAGCTTTGTGTTTACTTCCCAGATGCCTAAGACACTGAGGTTTCCACTATACAATAGGCCCCATCAGTCATTTAACACACAGCACCGCATATAGCTGAAGCAACACTGATATGTTCCTGTGCTAAGATTGGAAAATACTGTGGTACCACAATATTGCAGAGGGAGAAATGTTGAATTTTTAATTGTGCCCCGGGCAGAAAGAATTTTTTCAGCTAATTCTCTAAATTTATCAACAATACTGCTGTGCCATACCAACAGATTGTAATTTCCATTGAAGAACTCAATATTGTACTCAGATTTACATCGAACTTACTATACCAGAGCCGTGTAATTCAGCATCATGTCTCTGACTGGCCGGTACTAGATGCTTCGGAGGAAAAAGCCCCATAGAGGACAGTTATGGAATAATCTGGATTTATGGAACATTTCTTCCTGACCCCGTCAGTCAGTTGTTGGCGTGTGCTCTGAAACATAAAGTTTTATATCTCTTATAAAAATATTTTTTGGTCTTAATGTAACTGTGGACATTCTCAGATCCATGTAAATGTTTAATCCGCTCTGCTTTTGTAAAAGTACTTATACAAAGCTACTCTCCACACATGCACAATAGATGACTTTACAAGCTAGAAAGCAATGCACCTATGTTTACAGAATCTAAAGGCATAAAAAGACATTGTGCCAGGCCAATATGCCAGACACCTGACTTAGGTGGCCTGAAGTAAATCCTATTGAAGTCAATGTGTGCATTTCCATCTAATTCAATGGGAACTGGATCAGGCCCATAGGCCTCTATTTAGCAAAGCACTTAAGCATATGCTTAACTTTAGGCATGTCTGTAATCTTATCCCTGGTCAGTTATGCATTTGCTAAAATGCATTTCTGAACTGGGCCCTTAGTTTACAGGCTATCTCCTGGTCTGAAAATCATCGTGACTTGGCAGCCTTTTCTCTTCAGGGCTGCTCTCAGCGCTAATGGTGATAGTGTAAACACATCAGAGCCATGCTTTTTAAGGGGGCAGGTCCTTTCTTGTAAATCATATGTCAGAAAACACAGCTGATGTTCAAAGTGCCATATATACAGTGCACTTGTTCATCCTGGGCATTCAGGAGGTAAAGTATCATTTAAATATGTATTTATACCTGAGGTGCATATTGGGCCAGAGGTGTTTTTTGTTTTTGTTTGGTTTGGGGGGAGGTGCTTTGTTTTTGTTTTTGTTTTTTAATTATGGTATCATATTTAATTATTTTCAGCTGCTTACAATCTTATAAGTTGTGAGCCGGTAAGCACAAATGCCATTAGACTACAACTTTCTCTTAAGTATTTTATAACATGCTAACATGAATTCATCTAATGACTGGAGATCCACAAGTTTTGTATCTCTCTAGTTTAATTAACAGCTCTGCCTCAACAATTCTGGATTCATCTGTGATAGCATGGAGACTTCAGTATTGGGCAGTTATAATGTACAGCTAGTGTCTCCTTTGTAAGAGCATTCAGGAGGCATTTACAAAAACTAAATACGAAACAGTCATTTGACACTTACTTCTTATCGTATTCAACTCCCACTCTCATTTCATCATGTAAAGTTTTGTCTGCCTTGAGTGATCTCTGGGGGGGCCCGAGTACTGGAAAAGATTTTATGAACTGTGTTCTTCATTTCTACTGCTGATTTTTAAAACTTTCTCTCTAATCTTCTTGATGGCTTTTTTTAAAACCTCATTTACTGTTTTGTCCAACATTTTTAATCCTCTGCCCTCTGTTGGCCATGTATAAAACTAAATTGTGGCACACGGGCAACCCCATTAAAATCAGGACGCGATATAGGTTACAAAAGATGATCCATTTTAGCTGATAGCACTGCAAAATAAATACAAATAATATTTTCTGAACCACACTGTTTTATATTTTATTACAGAGGAGTCCAGCAATACTGTAAGGCCATGTCTATACTACCCGCCGAATTGGCGGGTAGTGATTGATCCCCGATTGCTCTGCCATCGACTCCGGAACTCCACCATGGCGAGAGGTGGAAGCGAAGTCGACAGGAGAGCGTCCGCCGTCAATCCCGTGCCACGAGGACGCGAAGTAAGTGATTCTAAGTCGATCTAAGATACGTCGACTTCAGCTACGCTATTCTCGTAGCTGAAGTTGCGTATCTTAGATCGACACCCCCCCCAGTGTAGACCAGGCCTAAGAGACCTAAAACTGTCAGTGTATTTAGCGTAATTATCATTTCTATTTTACACCTTCTTTATGAAGGAACTGCAAGACCAACCTCTTAAATTCACTTTGGGTGAAATTCACACCTCTACACAGGCCTGGCAGTGGCCCAATGCACATGGGTGAATTTTACACTTTGAGCTGTAATCTGGCACATGAATTCTCAGCAAGAGAGCTTTGGAAGGGGAAAAAAACACAGCTATGAATTCTTATTTCTGTACCTTTTGTTTCAACATGTGATTGCTTAGGAATTGTTACAGGAGTCCTCTGAATATGTAAACAGTTGTTAGAAAAAGGAGCCAATAGATGGTGCTCAAAAATATTTAGCATAGTTCCTGGGTTTTGTAGGATGAATAAACTTGCTTGGGTGTGCACTGCAAATAGTTTCCTTTGACTGCTCTTTATATAAACTCTGAACAGGAATCTCAGGTTTCACTATTTTTAAAAAGTAATTATTTAGCCCTCATGATCTACAGCTTGAAAATGTGTACTTTAAAGACTCAAAAAAAACAGAAGAAAAGCAAGAAAAAAAACAAATTAAACTCTTTTTTTTAAAATGACATATCCTGCTTAGTGGGTCTGACTCAGGAATGTTGAGCACTTGGGGTTTGCAATATCGTGGATGCCAGTTGTATTCCAGCAGAAAAGAACAGCTAATCACCAATTTATAAGAAGTCCGGATGCTGTGATGTGAACTTTAAAAGTCCACAGGGACTTAACAGTTTTAAGTTCAAGGACGCATAATAGACATCACTCATAAAACCTGGGCACAGTCCAACACTTTTAAAATTGGTAGAGAGTTTTAACTTCTTCTTCTTTTCTTTAACTACAAGAATGGAATTGCTAAGAAAAACCGACATAGAGGAAAAAGCCCGAACAACTAATAATTGAGGCTCCATTTCTGAAATGAGCTCCATGCAGGCAGAGCCATGTGAATGTGTGCAAATCATTGCAGGGTCAGCACTTAAGAAGGAAATATTAGGATGGAATATTAAGAAATATTAAGAAATATTTTGATGGAAAATTTTCCATATGTGTCTGCTTGCCATGAAAAAACTTCCATTTTTGGACCAAAAATAGTTTGATTCTGAAATGCCAACACAGTGCCTCCTGGGAGTTATAGTTGCAGTGCTTCATATGATTAATCTTTGTGGGCCGGACTCCCCAGATGGACTTTATCTCCCCTGAGGGACCATAGCCAGGCAACTGCCATTATGCATTACAGTGCATCATGAGAGCTGTAGTCTGACCAGGGAATCCAGTCCATAAAGGAGGATGGGGGCATGAGGCATCTGAACTACAACTCCCAAGAGGCATTGTGGGAGCATTCAGAATCAGATATTTGGGGGGTTGATTTCCTGTCAGAAATGTGAAATTTTCCATGGGAAAACAAAAAACCCACAAACTTTTTCTAAGAAGTTCTAATTATTATTCCAAACCATGAGGCTCTGGTTTTGAAAATCTTGGTGTGTCCTTTAGCCAAATCCCTCACACTCAAAAAGGGGAGAGTTCATCCCCTTCACTCTGTGATTGCATGATTACTATTGAAACTCAGTAGTGTAGAGTAACCAGTATAGAGAATGCCAAGCATTCAAAAATCATAATTCAAGCCCCTCAAAATCATGAGATTGGCTTGAAAATATTAAATACTAGATTTTTTTCATTTGTCTTTTGAGTTTTCAGTTATACTTTGGTCACATTTTCCAGCTTTTTTTCTGTTACCATGAGGGCCACAGACTTGTTTATTTTTTTCTTTAAATGAACACTGTGATTCTCCCAACTCCAGCAGTTGAGTCTTTAAGAAAAACACCAAATATTGTGAGACACAATAAAACTCATAAGGGTTATCAGATCTGGATCACCATTTTACAGAAACTATCCCAGCATACTTTTATTGTAACCGGCCATTTAAGTCTGGCAGGAACAAACAGCTGTGGTTTTAGAGAAGCCATTTACAGTTGGCTGGATTTGTTGCTTTTCCTGCCTTTCAATCTGGTAAGTAGTATTAATTACTATTGTGTTTTTCTTTTCTGTTATTCTTTAGAAGATAACACATCCTCATAAAACACCTGAAACACCTAAAAGAAACTTGTGTTGAAGTATGCTTTCTGATCACTAGAACACCAAGAATTAACAACACTGGGACTCAGGGTGTTTTGGTATTAAGGATAGGTTCGTTTTGTTTGTAACATTATCCCTTGAGGTTTTAATATGTTGACTATCCCACTTTCTACCATTCAGAGCCTCAGATTTCCAGCACATACCAAGTTCTTTTATTCCCAGCTGTGCTTTTTGACCATACCAATCATAAATTATTTTTGTTGAGTTCATGGCACATAGTTGATTCCCCATCCGTTGTGTTCAGCTGCCATTGATGAGTAGTATGCAGTTAATATCTCGATAGAGTAGGTATTCCTTTTTAATTCTTTGCCCCATGCTATTCTTCATTATGTGTCCACGGTAATATTTTAACATATATAATTATATATTGAAGCCACTCGATATTTTGCACAACCCAAGATAGCTGTATATTTCAAGACTAGTGAGTCTTCTGTGGAGGTCTGTCAGTTTGGATCTATTTATTAGAAATATTAAATTCCATAGGTGCAGGTATTCCCACAGCTGTGAATCCAACAAACTTCTATGGAAGCAGAGAATAGGATGCAAATGACCCACCTCCGAACAATTGCTGAAGTGCTAGCTAGTCACCCAGCAAATTCTTTCATTCTCAATTTGGTAGCAGGATTATTCCATAGTGAGGACAAGTCTGGGGTTATAATGTATTTGGTTATTGATAGTCAACATCTGCATAAAATGGACAGGTATTATCTGAGCAACACAGGCACAATGATAATTTTTAAAACCAAGATAATTATCTGTGTGCTTGTGCAATTGCTTACACCATGGAGAATATAATTTTGTTCGGGTAGTTTTTCAGATTCCCCAGTGATTTTTCTGTTCCCTCAACAGCCTCCTCCAGTCTGTGAGGAGTGGGGTGGGGCAGGGAGACCAAAGTTCTGGTAGCTAACCACTCCTACTCCCTCTATAATCCTCTCTTCATAATTATTCCCATTGTCCAATGATCCATTCTTTTCTCTTAACACCCTTACTGCATCCCTCCTCAGGGGAAAAAAAATCTCTTGTAGTCATTTCCCTCTGTATCTTCACTTCCCTGGATATGATTTCTGGCTTTGGGAAACCCAAATTCCCTTCTAACCAGGTGTTGCATGACTTGTCAATCTTAAATAGATTGCATTGAAGCACCAGTATTTTCCCTTCTTTTCGTTGTCCAAGGAAATCTGCACCATGTGCTCCCCAACTGCTCAAGTCCTTCAGACTCAGGAGCACCCATCTCAAACTTTACCTCTACTGCTGGTCTTGATGTGACCTAATGCTACCTATTGGAGCATCACACCCAGTCCCTGCACTCATTTGGGTAGCTGCTCCAATTTATCAGCCTTTAGGGCTTTTACCCCACCCTTCAAGTTGAGAACTGTCTATGGAGGGAAATACTCCAATTTCCACTGCTATAGCTAGTCCCTCTATAGATGTTAGCTTGCTAGAAATCACGTACAGCTTTGTGGAGCAATATCTACTGTGGTGCTGGCAGATCAGGTGCCAGCTCATGCCAAGGCCCCTTGGCCTCAGCTGAACACGGCCAGAAACCTGTTTCACGTATACCATGTTATGAGGTTATATTAAGTGTTTGTACTGCAAACCGCAGTAACTATGTAACTCACTAACAGGAGGAGAGAAGTGTTGCCAAGTGTGAAATGCTAATTTGCCATGTGAGGTGTTATCTCCTGCCCAACAAAAAAAGGTCCATAGACACCAGACAAGCCCTTGTGGAACATCAAAGGACAAAAGACTTTGTTGATTGCTCCCCACCACACACACAACCGTGAAGAGGAGGTGTGAATGTGGACTCGTCCCATCAGCTTGAACTCTGGTGGGGAGGAAATAAAAATCCCCAACCAGAAGAAACTGCTTGGATTTTGGAGGGCAAGATTTCTAAGCATAAGCAAGAGATTCCTCAGCTGCTTAGCCTGGGTTAGCCCTAGAGGATATATAGAGCTTGCATACTACAGCAGTCTCTATTACCTTTGGAATCTAAGACTGTAACTCATTTGTGTATGTTTACCTACTTTAACCTTGTAAACAACTCTCATTTCTTTTTCTTAGTTAATAAATCTTTAGGTAATTTATTGTAAGACTGGCTACAAGTCTGTCTTTGGTGTGAGATCTGAGGTGCAATTAACCTAGGGTAACTGACCAGTTCTTTGGTAACCTGAATATTGTTGTAATGCTTTGCGTAAAGGATCACCTATCACAAAAGCAAGCTTACCTGGATGGCAAGATGGATCAGCATACCCAAGGGGACTATCTGTGACTCTGTGTTGAGGCTGTTTAGTGCCTGAGGAGTTCACACTTGATACTTGATTGATGAAATCCAAATATAGAACTCACCACAAATTTGGGTGTGTGCCCTGCTTCTTAACAGTCTGCCCTGAGGATGGTACCCACGCTCCTGAGCCACTCCAGACAGATTGACATCTGCCCTATAGGCAGTGCCTCCAGGTCAGGGCTGAGACACATTGGCAGGACAACTTGGGGAAAGCTTGCACTGTGGCTAAGAGAGAGCACTTTATTCTTCTGCCCTTTCAGTGGCACCCAGCTAAACAATATTTCACGTGAACTGAAAACTATTTTTTTAAAATGCTGAGCTATGCAGTCTTTAAATATAGATGTGATTTATACCTGTGGGTGTTCTAATGGCAGGGATAGGAAGGGGGCAGGCATCTGACATGGAGAGGCAGGTTTTGAAACTGCTTTGTACTCAAAGATGAATCAGTACAAATCTCTTCAGGCAGTAAATCAAATGAGTCCTATCACCACTGCCCAGTAAAAAACCTGCTATTTCTGACATACAAAGCACATGATTTGTCAGCGTTTCTTGATGACCACTGACTTCATGTTTTGTAGAGGTAATTAACTGATCAGCTGGAATTTCTGTCTAAGAGTTGCAAGGAGGCACATTAATATGGTTTGAGTATCTGTTGCCATATAAAATACACAATAGAAATGGTAATTGTGCTACTCTAGGAGCAGTTCATTTGGTGATCTGAACTGGTGCTCTGCCACTACATCTGTAGTTCTGATTCACTTTCTTCCCATGGTCTGATGATGAAGAGAATCTGATTTTAGAATGTACATTCATTATACTAATACCATGAGAAAGGCATTGCCTGGAGTTTATTTTTCATCTTGATCATTTATGGACATAAATTGGTACAGTTTCAAAGGGTTGTGCATAGATTTTATTTGTGTGACTCCCTGTAAAGGGCTTTGTCCTCACACTGGCAGAGAGGCGACTAACGTGCTCCTGTGTGCCCAATCGACATCAGTGAGGTGCACCTGCAAGGCTTGTTCTGCCTGGAAGATGTGGGGGAAGAGGGGCAGATTTTAAAAGGGAACACTGTCCACAGGAATGGGTGGTAAACTGGGAGAAGACTGCTCCACCTCAGACAGCCAAGATAGGCCTGGTGAGAGGCAAACAGAAACAAGCCTCACTGCTTCCAAAGCTGCAATATCTGACTTCAGAGTGGTATGCCCCATGAGGATGGGCTGGAGGTAGACCCTATTTTAGACTAAGCCCAAAGGGCTTAGTTCCAAGTCACCCTTGCCTCTCTTTATTTTCTCACAGACTCCTCTCTCCCATAAGAGAAGGAAGAGGGGAGAGGACGTTTCTTTGTTTGTTTGTTTGCGCCAATGACCCCCTTTGGTGTCTGCCACTGGCGGTAGAAAAAGATAGTATAAGGACCTGAAGCGGGGACTTGAAGTGGGAATCACTGCCCCCCACACTTCCATTGATTTTAATGGGAACTTTGTAGCTAAATCCCCCAAGTGGCACATAGGGAAGTATGGCATAAAGTCTTAGAACCACTATCCTTCATCCAGAATGTACAGCCAGCAATTGACTCTGCATGAGTGAGTGAGGCTTGAGGAGAATATGCAAGAAGCCCTCCCCTGGCCCTCTGGTGCAGTGGCCAGCCACAACCCCCAGTATATAGTCAAAAAACCCTCAAGAGTCTAGTGTCACTATGCTACAGAGCAAGATCATCACCTGCATCAGCTGCAATGGCATGAAAAGTGGAGCAAGAACATGACCATCCTGTAAAGAGATGGCAGGTTCCTACTGTCCGAAGCCTTATTTCCAGCTCCCTCAGCAAACTTTTGGTTGAGTCATCTGGAAAACTTCAGGGGACCCTTTCTGATGCCTAGCCATCCTCAGATCAAGCTGTAGCTTTACATATCCAATGTAGTCTTCATTTGCCTGAATTAGATTTTAAAGGAGGGGGGAAATTGCTATGGTGATAGCTCTCTCTGCCCATTCAGTTAATGTCAGTTAGTGTAACCAGCCAATGTTGGGGAGTTATTCTTCAGCTAAAGTTTAATTAGAGATATCTCATTACCTTGATTTGATTTAATTTATGCTGGCTGCATATGGCCCCAAGAAAGTGTTCTAACAGCCATAGAGCCCACGGTGGTGACTCTCCATTATTGGAGGTTTTCTGTAGGATGGGGGAATCCTCAAGTACCTGATTAAGCCAGCTTTGAATGAGAGAAACAGTTACCCATAGCAGCCTCCTGGGTTTGATATGAGAGAGAGGACCTGATCCCTTTCAGAATATTTTCATTTACCCTGGCAACATCTTGGAGAAGGACAAGAGAATCTTATCAGCAATAGTAAATGCTGCAAAGAAGTACAATGAGTGAAGATGTATTTCCCCTCTGCAAGGGGAGCAGGAGGTCAACCCCAGAGCTACAAGAGGTGCCTCAGAACCATGTCCTGGTAGGGTTACCCAGTCAAAAAGGTGCTGACCAGACTGTTAAAAGTCCACTTGGTGTGGGGCTAAGGCAGATTCCCTACCTGGCTCCATGTGGGTCCCTGGAAGCAGCGATGTGTCCCTGCAGCCCCTAGGCAGAGGGATGGCCAGCGGGGCTCTGTGCACCGCCCCCGTCCTGAGTGCTGGCTCTGCAGCTCCCATTGGCTGGGAACCGCAGCCAATGGGAGCTCCGGGGGCGGCACCTACGTAGGGGGGCAGTGCGCAGAGTTGCCTGGCTGCACTTCCCCCTAGAGCAGAGGGACATGCAGGCCGCCTTCTGGGAGCCATCTGAGGTAAGTGCCACCTGGAGCCCGCACCACTGACCCTCTCCCACACCCCAATCCCAGCCTGGAGCCCCCTCCTGCACTCCAAACCCCTCATCCCCAGCCCCAGAGCCTGTACCCACAGCTGGAGCCCTCACCTTCCCCCCACATGCCATCTTCCTTCCCCAGCCCAGATCCTTCTTCCGAAACCTGACCCCCTCCTGCACCCTGAACCCCTCATTTCTGGCCCCACCCTGGAGCCCACACACCCCTCCCACACTCTGCCCCAGCCCAGTGAAAATGAGTCAGTGAGTGAGTGTGGGTGATGAATGACAGAGGGAGGGGGGGATGGAGTGAGCAGGGAAGGGGCCTCAGGGAAGGGGCGGGGCAGGTGGAGGGGCAAGGGTGTTCGGTTTTGTGTGATTAGAAAGTTGGCAACCGTATGTCCTGGCCTGAAGCTTGCCAGAGTGATCCAGGATACTAGCACTGTGATGTGGGTATACTGGGCCCTTTGAGGCCCCCTTCTGCAGGCCTCATGGTTCTACCAGACCCTGTCCTAGAAAAGGAGCAGTGAAGTGAGTCCTCCAGGCTTGCCTAGAAAGGCTACAGGAAAGCAGCCAATCAGAGTGCAGCAGGCTCAGTTAAAAGGAGCTAAAGGGCTTAAGCAGGTCAGTTCCTGGCTTGGACTAAAAGGATGAGGAAGTCCTAAAAGATGGAGAAACTCTCTAGGCAAGAAGAAAAGGAGTACTTGTGGCACCTTAGAGACTAACCAATTTATTTGAGCACAAGCTTTCATGAGCTGAAGCTTGGGGGTGGCCCTGCGTAATCAGGGAATGAGACAAAGAGAACCTACAGACTGTAACCTAAGGTAATGGGTGAAGGTGATGGGACTGAGTGGGAAGTGGCCCAGGGAACAGCAGACACAACCAAGTAAAAGAAAGCAGTATGTGGCTGTTATCTATAGGGTCCTTAGGTTGGGACACGGAGTGGTAGGCAGGCCTGGGTCCCTGCCACTGGAAAAGTGGCCTAAGCCCCCAAAAGTGGCTAAGACTCTATATTAAAAGCCCAAGAAAGGGGTTGGAAATTTAAAAAGGGCCAAGGATGGGGTTGAAGACCCTGGAAAGGGCCAACTCTTTCCTGAACTTTGTTACCCTCCCAGAAGGGGACTGAAGTTAAGTGACTGGAATAGATGGCCAGCCCTCTGTGGAGATAGAGGTGGTTAAGGACTATTTAGAAAAGCTGGATGTGCACAAGTCCATGGGGCCAGACGAGTTGCATCTGAGAGTGCTAAAGGAACTGGCGGCTGTGATTGCAGAGCCATTGGCCATTATCTTTGAAAACTCGTGGTGAACGGGGGAGGTCCCGGATGACTGGAAAAAGGCTAATGTAGTGCCAATATTTAAAAAAGGGGAAGAAGGAGGATCCTGGGAACTACAAGCCTCACTTCAGTCCCTGGAAAAATCATGGAGCAGGTCCTCAAAGAATCAATCCTGAAGCACTTACATGAGAGGAAAGTGATCAGGAACAGTCAGCATGGATTCACCAAGGGAAGGTCATGCCTGACTAATCTAATCGCCTTCTATGATGAGATTACTGGTTCTGTGGATGAAGGGAAAGCAGTGGATGTATTGTTTCTTGACTTTAGCAAAGCTTTTGACACGGTCTCCCACAGTATTCTTGTCAGCAAGTTAAAGAAGTATGGGCTGGATGATTGCACTATAAGGTGGGTAGAAATTTGGCTAGATTGTCGGGCTCAACGGGTAGTGATCAATGGCTCCATGTCTAGTTGGCAGCCGGTGTCAAGTGGAGTGCCCCAAGGGTCGGTCCTGGGGCCGGTTTTGTTCAATATCTTCATAAATGACTTGGAGGATGGTGTGGATTGCACTCTCAGCAAATTTGCGGATGATACTAAACTGGGAGGAGTGGTAGATACACTGGAGGGCAGGGATAGGATACAGAGGGACCTAGACAAATTGGAGGATTGGGCCAAAAGAAATCTGATGAGGTTCAACAAGGACAAATGCAGAGTCCTGCACTTAGGACGGAAGAACCCAATGCACAGCTACAGACTAGGGACCGAATGGCTAGGCAGCAGTTCTGCGGAAAAGGACCTAGGGGTGACAGTGGACGAGAAGCTGGATATGAGTCAGCAGTGTGCCCTTGTTGCCAAGAAGGCCAATGGCTTTTTGGGATGTATAAGTAGGGGCATAGCGAGCAGATCGAGGGACGTGATCGTTCCCCTCTATTCGACATTGGTGAGGCCTCATCTGGAGTACTGTGTCCAGTTTTGGGCCCCACACTACAAGAAGGATGTGGATAAATTGGAAAGAGTCCAGCGAAGGGCAACAAAAATGATTAGGAGTCTGGAACACATGACTTATGAGGAGAGGCTGAGGGAACTGGGATTGTTTAGTCTGCGGAAGAGAAGAATGAGGGGGGATTTGATAGCTGCTTTCAACTACCTGAGAGGTGGTTCCAGAGAGGATGGTTCTAGACTATTCTCAGTGATGGAAGAGGACAGGACAAGGAGTAATGGTCTCAAGTTGCAGTGGGGGAGGTTTAGGTTGGATATTAGGAAAAACTTTTTCACTAGGAGGGTGGTGAAACAGTGGAATGCGTTGCCTAGGGAGGTGGTGGAATCTCCTTCCTTGGAAGTTTTTAAGGTCAGGCTTGACAAAGCCCTGGCTGGGATGATTTAATTGGGGATGGGTCCTGCTTTTGAGCAGGGGGTTGGACTAGATGGCCTCCTGAGGTCCCTTCCAACCCTGATATTCTATGATTCTATGACTTGACTGAAGAGCTGGGACACCACAAACTGCCAAAGGCAAAGAATCTCCCTGGAGAGAGCTCTGGGGGAACTGGTCTATATCAGGGCAATGACAGACTTAAAGCTAGGCTAGAAGCAGCTAAGAACTAAGTCCTAGAGGCAGGGCCACAGGTACTAACCAGGGCACAGTGATAGTTCTTGTTGGACCTTTGTTACCCCAGAAGAGGTTCATCCATTTTTAGACTATGTGTGACTTAGCTGGAAGGCTGAGCTACTGAAGACCCGCCCGATCGGGCAACAGTCGACAGGGGGCACCACAAGCAGAGAGGGGGGGTGCAGGTTCACATGGAGTCAACAGGAGATGCTTATAAGAGGTGAGAGTTCCTTGTCACAACTACCGAGCGAGTGCTGTTGGCCGTGTGTGTGTGTGAGCACACAGTAGCTTTCATTTAGAATGCTTAAAAAAGGGAGGTTAGAAGTAAGCAGCAGTTTGTGTGGCCACTAATGTGGAGCAATGGTATTTAGCACTAAAGAGACTATTGCTTGTTTTAGAGTAGAGGATGGTGGGTTTCCCTCATCAAAGCAGTTGTTGATAGTTTCCGTTAATAGGGATTCTTTGCTTTCTCTTACCACCTACAAAGCGCAGAGACAGTCACAGAAAGTGGCCCTGGTGACCATCTATGTTTAAAAAACATCCTATGTTGTTTCTTGGATGCAGGATGTTGTATTTCTGGTCCTGATCTTGGCTTGCAGTTCTTGATAGCCTGCATCTGAAATAGTCATTGTGAAAGATAATCTTCCACAGCAGCAGTTGTGAGGAGGCAAGCCCAGGTTTATTAAACACTGAACTATCTGGAAAAGTGCCACAGAGCTTGGCTGTACTGCTCCTATGGTAGAGGAAAAGTAGGTCCATTGTCTGCGGAAGACTGAATTTTCCACCTCTGATGTGAAAGGTTTTTTTCCTTCCTGCTTTTTCTGTCACATTTGAGAATCATGAATGGTGGGATGGGAGAGTGTGTTTGGGTGTTGTTGTCCAGAACAGTAGCCATGGAGAGGCTATATTACCTCAAGTCCTCTAATTCTGCACTTTTAGATACTAGTTTTATATAAGAAAGATTTCTAATTTGACAGGGTCTCAGTTTTTTGAAGGGCAGATGCCAGTAATGATGGCTTCTTGTTTGGAGAGGTCTGACCAGGATATTGCTTGGTTCTTCCACCTCTTATGTTCACATCCATCCCGATGATCCAGTTCGGGATGTGGCTGGCTGGGTGTGTAGGTCTGGAGATTACTTGTGAGGAACCTAAAATGAAGGGTTCAGTTAGGAGTTTTGGGGGTATCTCATTAGAGGCAGCATCTGTATGGGATGTTGAAGCCTCTCAAAACAAGGAGTCTTGTGAACTTCATCACTACATCAGGCAGTGTCTGTCAACTCCTCTGAAAAGTCTTTGGTGTCTGGTGGTTTATAGATTAGCAGGCTACTCAGGTTATTCTTGGCTCTGAACTGAAGGAGTTTGGTTTGTGTGAACCTCTCTTACATTTGAGCCCAACAGAGAATAGAATGGCCACTCTGCCTCTAGATTTGACCTCCTTGGGCCTAGGTCTCTGGTGAATGGAGTGTGATGGGCACAAGGTGAACTAATAGCAGTCCTGTACAGCCAGCCAGGCTGGTTTGTGATGCAACTCAGGTAGGTGACTCATCATTAAGGGTTTATTAACCACAGATCTTGCAAGGATCAACACTCTGTTGCATTGACACGGGACACCTCTTCTAAGCAGACTTCAGAAGCACTGAACAGTGAAGTACGCTGGTGTTTTCTTTTTTCTTCATGTTAGCTTCAATGTGCATCAGTGCCATCATGACTGAATCTCTGATGTGAAACTCAAAGCAAAAAGCAAGTGGCCATACAGAACAAACAACTGAGAGGCTTCCCAGGGGTATTTAGGGTTGTAAGCCAATTAGCATGAGGAAGCCTTGTCTGTGCCTGCCAGAGGTCAACTTCCTGACTCCACCAGCCACAGGCAACATAATCCCTCCCCTCACAGCCTCCGTAGGCTCTACTGTCCCTTTGCAGGTTAGCAGTAGATACAGGACTCGGGGGTTGGAGTGTGTCATCCCCCTGGAGTACCCAGTTCCTTATTCACCAGACACTCACAGGTTTCCCAGATCCTCTGCTTCCAAAGGAATAGTACACTTCTGCTTACCGGTTATACCATGGATCACAGGTCCGCTTAATGCAATGTACTTAGCTTTGCTTATTGCAAACCAGAATAAGTTTATTAAACAAAGCCTAAATTTTAGAGATAACAATAAACAAATGGTTAAATATAAAACAAAATCATAACACACATTCTAGAGCCTAAACTCAACTAACAAGATGCCCTCTTGTCAAATCAGGTACTGCTTACCCAAACTCTCAATATTTTTTCAACCAAGATGGCTGAGACACTTTTTTGAGATCAAGCTTCCTGGCAGCTTGACTCCCTGGATGAAGGAGTACCCTTAAATATATTAGACTAGTTCTTTCTTCTTTGCTTGTAAACAGGAGTCTTCTTCTCCCTCCTTCACCTCTTCCCCCACCTTTGTTAACAGGAAGAGGTGAATTTCTCCTCCTGAAGTCCGTGCAATTTCTTCATAAGCATTTGACTTACACTGGAAGTCTATTTGCATTCCAAGACACACAATGGTCAGCCAGGTTTCAGAGTAACAGCCGTGTTAGTCTGTATTCGCAAAAAGAAAAGGAGTACTTGTGGCACCTTAGAGACTAACCAATTTATTTGAGCATGAGCTTTCTCCTTTAAGAGGGGGATGCTAATGTACTGCCTCTGGTTTCAGCCCTTAGAAGCCATCCCTGGAGAGGCCTTGAAGGTAAAGGCAGGTCACCTAGAGGGGACATGCCTTAAGACAGGTTCCACCCGACAGGAGTCAGGAACCGCTTGCTCCTGTCGGGTGGAACCTGTCTTAAGGCATGTCCCCTCTAGGTGACCTGCCTTTACCTTCAAGGCCTCTCCAGGGATGGCTTCTAAGGGCTGAAACCAGAGGCAGTACATTAGCATCCCCCTCTTAAAGGAGTTGCGTACAAGGCCACAATAACACCTACACTTGCCTGCACCCCAGACCCCCTCCCAGAGCCTGTATCCTGCACCCTAATCCCCAGCCCAGGGTCTGCACCCCAGACTTCCTCTCCCCCCGCAACTCCCTCCCGCCCCCTCCCTGTCCCTCCTTAGACAGGTGGGGCGCGGGTTCTGGGCACCACCAGAATTTCTACAAACCTGCCTTCTCCTGTAGCCATATGCTACAGCCTACTCTTTCAAACACACATTCCTTTTTGTTTGTTTTTGTTTTTAAACCTTTACTCCAACACTTTTTTTCACTAAGCTGTAGACATCAGAGAGACCAAGAAAGCAGCAGAGCGACCACGCCCAGACTAAACAAAAATTGTAATTCCAGCTATTTTGTGGTTTATTGAATCTTCTCTTATATTGTCACTGAAGGGAAATGTGTATTGCATGTTTATACCAATGCCATAAACAGATTTTGGTAGTTATCAAATGCCCTAACTTTGCCTCTTTACTTAATCACTTGTTGAAGCCATTTATAGGACAGTCAGTATGTGAAGCAATAGACTATGTTCTTTAATTCATAAAAGCCACTAATGTGCTCCTTCTGCATATGGCTACAGGTAAGGAGGGGTTAATAGACCATATTGTATAAAATTATATGTTTAAAGACTAATTTACAGACATCATGGACCATGGTCAGACTTTAGAGATTCCTTTAGGATAACTGTTCTCATAAGCACAATTTAGGGTGGAATGTTTCATATTCAGTTTGCCATTTTCTCTCTCTCAGATCCAAGTTTGTCCTGGCCTTTTAGGGTACAGAGAACTCCTCAGACCTACTTGTGTTTCTTGATCTAAACATCTCCCACTGTTAAAATATTGCATCAAAGTCTTCAAATGAACACACACTGCTCATTTAGGAACTAGTAAGTTCAATTATCCCTCTTCTTCAGCCTTATATCCTTATGTAGCAGCATCCCTTATTTGTATGCTAATTCTACTCTCTACTTCAAAGAGGAGAATTTTTATAATAAACAATCATCCACTCCTGCCTCAGTTCAAACCATCTCATTATTTACCTGGAAATTTAGGGAGGTATGGGTAAAGGCTCTGTTCTCTTATGAGCTATTGCCTAGATGATCAAAGGAAACCATTTAGTATGAAGATCAAAAAGACTGGCTCCAAGCAGCTGGCTCAACCAACTCCCAAAGTCCACAACCTCTCTTCTAATTAAAGTGATTTTACTATTAAATAACTTTTTTATTACAAATAGTGGGGGATGGAGGGGAGAACCCATCTTCACAACTGTATTTTCTTTACAAAGGTATGATGAAGCCAGGCTTTAAATCTATATTATTCTAATTATTAGTAAAGCAATCACTATTGAATATATGACAGGTTTCAGAGTAGCAGCCATGTTAGTCTGTATCCGCAAAAAGAAAAGGAGGACTTGTGGCACCTTAGACTAACAAATTTATTTGAGCATAAGCTTTCGTGAGCTACAGCTCACTTCATCGGATGCATTCAGTGGAAAATACAGTGGGGAGATTTATAGACACAGAGAACATGAAACAATGGGTGTTACCATACACACTGTAACGAGAGTGATCAGGTAAGGTGAGCTATTACCTTCTCTTAATAACCTCAGATTATGCAAAACATCCCTTTGGCATGGCTAATAATACCTGATAAATCGCTGGTGACCCACAGCTAACCCAGATTTTCTTTCTATGTACATGCACTGTTCAGATTTAAAAAAAAAAAAAACCTGCTCACGTACAATGCTTATTTACCAAAGCTAAAAGCAGAGATTGTAGGATGAAACATCACTGGACACGTCACGTCCCAGGCTGTTAGTGAATTATGGCAACAATGTGATATAGTGTGCCCAATGAACCCATGCTTCTCTGGGCTGACATCCTTTATCATCTGAAAACATTTCAAGAGCTGTGGTTTGCAGAAATACCATCTTTCTAGGAAAAAGAAAACAACTGACCCCCCCCACGCTCCCAGAATTCCTTACGTTTATCACAAGTGATGTGTTAAAAAGGAGCCAGCTCTTACTGAAATAAATACCAGAAACTAAGCACAAAATTCCACTTGTGCGCGTGAGTCTCAAGCTTCACAACCAACGCATTAATAATTCAATATGGTATATCACCTTTCCATACTACAGGTGGAGATGAACAAAGGCTTGGGAATAGAAGCAATTTTTCAGGGATCCTGAGATGGACTGGAATATAGGGCTATTTTGAGATCTGAGATACTAAAATGCATATTTTACCAGAGTAAGGTAAAGCAACTATACATACAAAATGATGGGGTCTAAATTAACTGTTACCGCTCAAGAAAGATCTTGGCGTCACTGTGGATAGCTCTCTGAGTGGGTGTTTTCAATGTAAAGTGGCAGTCAAGATTCCCAACATTCTGTTCACTTATTAAGAAAAGGATAGATAATGAGACCAAAAGTATCATATTGCTTCTATATAAATCCATGGTACACCCACATCTTGAACGCTGTGTGCAGATGTGGTTGCCCCATCTCAAAAAAAAACAAACTGGAATTGGGAAAAGGTTCAGAAAAGGACAACAAAAATGACTGGGTATGGAACAGCTGCCATATGAGGAGAGATTAATAAGACTGGGACTCTTCAGCTTGGAAAAGGGACGACTAAAGTGGGATATGATAGAGGTCTATAAAATCATGACTGGTTTGGAGAAAGTAAAGAGGTGTTTACTCCTTTTCATAACACACGAACTAGGGGACTCCCAATGAAATTAATAGGCAGCAGGTTTAAAACAAACCAAAGTAAGTGTGTGGGGGTGTTTTGTTTTTGTTTTTTTGTGGGGTGTTCCTCCCCCCCTCCACTGCCACAATGGACAGTCAACCTGTGGAACTCCTTGCCAGAGGATGTTGTGAAGGCCAAGACTATAACAGGGTTCAAAAAAACTAGATAAGTTCATGGAGAATAGGTCCATCAATGGCTATTAGCCAGGGTGGACAGGGATAGTGTCCTTAGCCTCTGTTTGCTGGAAGCTGGGAATGGCTGATGGGATGGATCACTTGATGATTACCTGTTCTGTTCATTCCCCTCTGGGGCATCTGGCATTGGCCACTGTCAGAAGACAGGATACTGGGCTAGATGGACCTTTGGTCTGACCCAGTATGGCCGTTCTTATGTTCTCAAAAATATTAAAGTAGCTCTACGGGGGTGGGGAAGAGGGTACCTGCTAGTCTGGGGACAGTGAAAGTATTTTTCTGCCTCCTTCATCTCTGGTTTTGTTGATTCAGTAGATTGCACTCTTCCCTGCCAGTCAGTACTGAACCAATACCCCAGCATGGTTTTACATGATTTAAACCTCTTCTTGTTTGGAACAGGTCTAAAGCTGCTGCCCTGACCATTTGTTGGTATTCAAGGTCTGATGGTAATTTACATAAGTAGGGGTGTTGGTCCTGGTGTCCTTCCTATATTCCAATATGAGTAATTACATCTTGTCCTTCTAAACCTCCCACTGTGGCTTTAGTTGGCTCAGATACTCTTCATTTCATGTCTGAAAATGTGCCACAGCATTGCAGGGGTGCTGTTAAACAGTTGCTAGGTTTTACTTCCAAGTGTGAAATGTTTCCTGCCACACACACTTGGAGATAAATTCTATTCTTGGATAAGTGCAAGCAACTTGTATTGAAGTCGGTGTGATCTGCATAGCCCCATCCAGAGGCTGGATGAAAGAAGGTATTATGATAGATGGTCATGATTAGGATTTCCTCAATTATTTTTCAAATTTCACTATCCCTTAAAAAAAATTCTGACAGCCAATAGTGTTTTTTTTTGTTTGTTTGTTTGTTTTTTCTTTAAGAGGTGTCAATAAAAGGACAAAATGACATGAGCCTGCACTGGGAAGGAACCCATTTTTTCTTTTAATCAGGTTATAAGCTAATTAGAAGTTCAAACAAAAATACAACCCCCAGAAAAGCTTGGTCATCCATGATGTGCACATGCCTTCACTGGTTCCTCACTTTTTCAATTATTTTTTTTACTTTGTCTCCTACCTCTCATCTCCCAAATCTAGATAGCTTATTTGCTCCATCATTGAATAAATTGTGAAACTAGATTGTAAGCTCTCTGAGTAGGGATCATGTGCAATTTATCTGTACTCTGAGGCACCTAGCACATTTCTTGGTGCTGGAAAACAAAGTAGTAATAACCTGGTGGCAGATTTTACTAAAATACATCTAAATAATTGTTCCTCTTTTCTAACGCCCTTGACATGAGACAACATTCTGTCCAAAATAAAAGGTATTTCCTGTGTGCTCCCCCCCAAGGTGAGGAGGGGGGCAGGTTGGGGAGGTAGGTAGGAAAGAAGTTTAGTCATCATTGAGGCTATATCCCCATCTTAACAGCTTAATCGGCTAGCTCATTGTCAGATATTTTACATCAACGTAATATCTGACTAGTTCCCTCCTGGCAAATGCCTGGCCCATTGTATCCAGTGAGCCTTGTGACCTGATGGCAGGACTCTTGCCTGGCTGTCCATAGTATATCTTTGTATTCATGAGGATTAACAGTTAGCAGTGGTGTAGCCTCTTTAATTTATCCTAAATAAATACCAAGAATTTTTTTAAAAGGGAAAACAAAGGCATGCCAGCGGGGTGTTAATGGCCAGCACAGTCTAGTGACATAGAAGGAACACTGGTGTCTCATTTGAGATAAGGGTGGCTTGAGCAAACACCTCTTTAACTGATCAAAAGGGACCTTCTTACTAAAGTTTTAAAGAGAGGAGGCTCAGAAGAGCAGAGGGCTGCAGAGGCAGTCATTTGCAGTCCCTTCTTAGGAGAAGGGAGATGTTTGGGGTTACAGAGTCTGGCAAGAAGCCAAACGAAAGAGTAGTAGACAGTGAGTCCCTGGGAAGAGGGAATTTGGGCTGGTAAACCAGGTAACCTCCGGCCTGCTGCTGCTTTTCATCCGTCCTGCAGCAAGTCTCTGTGCTGCAGCGGGTAAGATGCCCTGAACCTCAGCGCCCCCGCATGGGGCTGGAGCCACAAGCCTGGAGCTGGCATGTCCCTGCGGCCCCTAGGCGGAGGGGCAATCAAGGAAGCTCCACACGCTGCCCTCGCCTCCAGCTCCGCAGCTCCCATTAGCCAGGAACCGCGGCCAATGGGAGCTGAGAGGTGGCGGGCCATGCACACAGCACACTGCACAGAGCCGCCTGGTCCCTCCACCTAGGGGCCAGACATGCTGGCCACCTCAGGGAGCAGAGCAGCACGGAGCCAGGGCAGACAGGGAGCCTGCCTTAGCCCTGCTGACCAGGAGCTGCCCGAGGTAAGCGCCTCCCAGCCGCAGCCTGCACCCACACCCCCTCCTACACCTCTACCCCAGCCCGGAGCCCCTTTCTGCATGCCAGCTCCCACCCAGAGCCTGCACTCCGTCCCATCCCTGGTCCCACCCCAGAGCCCACAGCTGCAGCTGGAGCCACACCCCCTCCTGTACGCAAGCCCTGAGCCTGCCCCCCCCCAAACCTCTTGGCCCCAGCCCAGAGCGCCCTCCTGCCCTCCTGAGCCTACCCCACCCCAGAGCCCACATCCCAAGCCGGAGGCTTACCCCTTCCTGCACCCCAATCCCCTGCCCCAGCCTTGAGCTCCCTCCCACACCCTGAACCCTAGGCTCTGGGGTGGGGCCAGAAATGGGAAGACCTGAGCCTCCACGCCCACCACAGAGTTGGAGCCACGAGCACTGGCTCACCCCTCTGCAGGGGGAGCCCCAAGCCTCTGTGCCCCCCCCATGAGGCTGTGTGGCCCCCAACTGATTTTTAGTAGAAAGGTTCCCCACACCTGGTTTAGGTCTAAGATACAAACTATACAGCCCCTATTTCTAGGCACAGTGCTAAACTTTTTATTCTCAAGATGCCACTAAAGAGAACACTTAGGGTTTGATCTTGTATATTGCTGAAGGTACTTGTCTCCCAGTAACAGCCCAGGATGCACTCAGCATTACCAGAATTGCATTCTCAGTTTTTCCCAGGCCTTCATGAATGAAAACAGAGCCAAGAACTTCATTTATTAGAATGTTCATTGGTTGCACAAACACATGAAAACTGGACTAGGATGCAGTAATAATTCAAGCTCCGTTTTAAAAAGTCAAGAATTTTTACTTCTTCCTAAGTCAACTCAGATAGAAGTTGTTGTTCTTTTGACTTGTTCAGATCCTGAGGCCCTTAAATATATTTAACTCCCATTTTAATCAATGGGAGCCCAGCACACTTAGAGTGGCTACATCTGGCCCTTAAATGTCTGTCACTGATTGTACAACACATCTGCACTATTACCATTGATTACAAGAACAGAGCTGTCAACAGCAGATGAAACCTTAGCACAAATAGGATCAAAGTCACCAGATTTCATAATGTGCGACAGTGGTTTAAGTGACGGAGCATACAATATTTAGGAAAGTGTAAGTAAGTAAGTGTATTGAATTCTTATGTAAACACAAGAAAAATATTAAATGATTCCTATTTTAAACCAGGCTATAAATATTAGGCAATGTGAATATATTTTCTGTCTAAACCAACATACATCAGAATTTATCTATAATATACATAATAAAATAAATTATGTTGGCAGAGATCCATATGCTCATCTCAGGACAGGATAGTGGTAAGGTGCTTTAAGTCACCTTGATGCCTTCTAATCCTAGGGTTGTCTGGCCACAAAACTGGCTTCCTCCATGAAGTAGAGCAGTTTCAGGATTTCTGTTTTATACCCTGTTACCTATGGCTGTGATGCCGCAAAGCACTTAAGCATCTGCTGCATTTTAAGGACCTTGATTTCAATAGATCTACTCATGAATAAAGTTAAGCAGACGCTTAACTGTTTTTTGGGATCAGGGCTTAGATTCTCAAGCTGCTGTTCTGGAAGCTGGGAATAGCCAGAGAATTAGCAACATCTTGCCCTGGCCCCCTTGTCTCCAGATGTACTTGATATGTAGGAGGATGGGAAGAGACTGATGAAGGGGCTTTTTTTGGGGTCTCTACACCATTGGGAGATTCCACTGTGAAAGAATCTTCCACTTACCAGTTAAATTGGCTTTAAGGCTGCTTTGTAGTACTTAACAGGGCAGAGGAGCTGACCTATTATCTAATATTTTCTACAGCTAAGAGATTTCTTAGTTTTTTGTTTTGTTGGGCTCTGCATTTTTCTTCAGTTCATCAGGGATAGCAAGTATTGCCTTCTGTCTAGCTAAATTTCCCAGTTGCTTCAAATGAATGTGGTACTATTCTTTACTTCCTGTCCAAAAATTGTTTTGCTGAGTTGAGGGTTCTTTATGATAGTTGCTGGCTCCCACTGCAGAAATAGCTGCATTTCAGTAATGGTATGATGAAGGGATACATGTACTGTAAGTGTCTTTACAAAATTTTACTATACAGTCCTTGAGTGCTTGTGAAATGCATTTGATGAATCAATAGATGATGCTATCCTGGAAAGTGCAGGCATTCTAATTCAAATCTCAGACCAACTCTAAATACTTTCCTGCAATGAGGACATCTTTTCTATATTCCCTTTCTCAGGATGTCAGATTTTTTTTTTTCCAAAGGACTTGAATAATTTGATGGGGACCCGAGGGGAAATTCTGGATGCTTTGCGGTAGAATGATGAGTCCAAGTTTTGTTGCCAGGGACTGAGTAATGCTGGACCTCCTTTCTTCGACGAGAGGATGAAAGAAAAAGATTTTTTTACTCTGTCAGTGGAGCTCCAAATGTTCCATGTAAATCTCTGCTGTGTGTGTGATTGCTTTTCAATTAATGGACTTGCTTTTCAATTAATCAGTACCTTGTGATTATGCATTTTGCTTTTGGGGAAATAGTTCATTTAAAAATAAATAAATATATATATTGACCGGTAGAATTAAGACCCCCTATTAAGAGTAAATCATTTGCTTTAATTTTCAGTGAAAGCATAAGTTGGCTGTTTTTAAAATGAACAAATATTAACTATGCCTCTGTCCAAAATAGTAGTATGCACTTGTCTAAATAAGTAGATATCAGCCCAGGTAGTGTGAGGAATGAGTTTTCACAAATTAGTGGCAATTCAAGATCTTTAGTAAAGGTAGTGCCTGATCTTGCAGTCATTCAACCCATGGAGCTCCCAGAGGCGTTCCACAAGTAGAACTACTATCCGATCAGACTCTAATAAAAAATCAGTGCCAAATGTGCATATATAGCACCTTTCACCCCAAAGGAGGGGTAGTTATTCACAAAGTTCACACACACCAGAGCCCCGCTGGAATGCAGCACCTCTTGCGTGGTATAAGGGCAACCAGCTATCCCAGCAGAAGACAGTAGAGCAAATCTCTGCTCTTACAAAAATTGACATGGAGTCTTTAATGTACATGAAGAGCAGATGGCACCTGGGTTTTAAAGATCTCATCCAAAAGGCCCGCATAGCACTACAGTAATACAAGTGCTGAATAATACAGTAATCTGTATTGAAGCCAGTTCAGCTATCCTGAAAGCATTGACTTCATCCACACTGCCAGAATCTGAATTGGCAAATCTAAGCATTTCATACTTGATGTGGAGATTATTTACCTAAAAGTATTGTAGCATTCTATGGGAATATCTTCAATGCTGACGGCTTGCCAACATGATATCCTTTATTAGTCTTATTAAAAAAAAAAAAATGCCAGGCCCCAAATTTTCAAGATGAACAGGATGCAGTTAAGCTTTTTAAACCCATAAAACATTTGCAGAGGTTCTGAGCATCTGGAGCTACCACTGACTTCCATGGAAAATCAGGCCACTTAATTAGGTGTCTAATATGGTTCAAGGCCCCCAAATTTGAAAAATTTGTCCCTAGTCTATCAATGCATTCTCATCTCTCATTCCTGCTGAGAACAACATGATACAGCATGTTTCCTAATTTTTAACATATGTTGTGTGCTTTTGTCAAAGCAATTTCTTTTTTCCCCCCAAAGTAAAAAAAAAGAAACCAAACCCTACAACGCATGAATACATCTTTTTTTGGCCTGACGTGGTCAACTGATTGGAGAAGCCAGCCGTTATTTTCACGAAGGCTAGAATTTGTAAGACTTCAGTGAAATGTGACTTTATTACATTTTATATGGGTTATGCAGAAAATCAATTGCACACAAGTGTATTACATAAGAACTGTTTCTGTATTTTTCCTCACTGAGAGATTTGAAAGCAGTATAAATCAAAGGCTAAATTTTTCCTCCATCCTTGATGAGCCAAAATCCCATTAAAGTTAACTTGGAGATTTGGCCCCATGACTGCATGATATAGGAAAGCCTGTAATTTATAAGGCCATATCCAGGCTATCTAATATACCAATGAAAAATGTGCATAAATGTGTTTTTAAAGAGACTTTTAGTTCCTAAAAAAAGATGGAAAAGGGGGAAGATCTGACAGACTTGTATGAATATTTATATAGCTAGTAACAGAAGGGGAAAACCTTCAAAACACTTTGTAAGAACATCCAGTTGAGTGAAACACTGCATTAACTTTGCCTATGTTTGTGCTCCTTTTCTATTAACTTTCTGTGAATATTCAAGCAGAAAATATTACAGGCGGGAAAGTTCATGGTAACATTTGAATATTCACAGAATGAATTTTAATTTATAGCCTTGAATATTCACACTGGAAACCTCATTCAATCAGTGAACAGAAGCAATGATGTGGTGAAGTAGGTGTCCAATCAAAACGAAGAACTCAAATTTTGAATTTCGGATAGCAATTATTCCCAGTATAAATAGTCTACAGACCAAAAATTTAACAGAGGCTATTTAGATGATGATTTCAAAACAATTATGAAGTGGTTGCAGAAAAACAGGGTAAGCTTATCAAACAAATTATGTATTGGGTGCTGAGTGGTGTTGCTGGCATCTGATACGCCGGAGGTTAGCTGGATGATCTGATGGACCCTTCTGGCCTTAATTTGTAGTAGTCTGATGCGCTGGATGAGGTCTGGAGACCCCTGCTGGAGGTCTCAAGGCCCTGTCTGCTCTTTTCTTGGGTGGGATGAGAGGAGAAGTTCTCTATGCAGCCTAGAGTGGCTGCAGGCGAGCGGCCAACCAGGGGCCAGAAAGGCCATATAAAAGGAAGCAGCAGAGGCAGAGTTGCTGTCTGGAGCTCAAAGAGGGAGTACTGGTTGCCTGGCTGGCTGGAAAAGCAGCTGTCTGCAGGCAGGACAGAGTTCAGGGGAGTGAGCCCAGAACCTAACCTAACCAGGCGAGGGTACTGTGATGGGCCCAGCTGGTCTGGTTGAAGACTGAGCCTAGGTGAGGGCTGCTGAAAGGACACCAACTGATGGTACCGAGATGGGCCCCTGTTGGGCTGTTAAAGAAGGCAGTGCCTCCAGGGAGGAAGCCTTGGTGTTACAGCCCCATCCCAGGTCACAGCTAAATGAAAGATCAAAGAGAGAGCACATATTCAAGTGTCCCTTAGAATAGGTTCTAACTGATTATGCTAAACAATCTATTCCACTTTGCATTTACCTGTGATGCTTGGAGTACCTTTCCCAGACCTGAAGAAGAGCTCTGTGTGGCTAGAAAGCTTTCTCATCAACAGAAGTTAGTCCAATAAAAGATGTTATCTCTCATATCTTGTCTCTAATATTCTGGGACCAACAGGGCTCCAACTATAAAGCGTACAACAATATGACTAACCCTGAATGGACATGAAGTACTCACTCAGATGCTTCTGTGGTCTAATTAAGAAATACATTTCTTAATTATCTTTAAAAAGAAATAAGTACCCTTTAAAAATGCTTCTTGAGATTCCAAGTCATTACAGAGAACATCTGTAGTGCAGACTTAAACAAGGCAAATAAACATGTCTTAAAGGTCAAGACCTGAGTTGAGAGGTAGGTGTTGCCATTAGAGGAGTTGATGACATCTAACACTTAAACAGAGCAGAAATGCATGACAGAGCTGGCCCAAACCAAAATGTTACATCAAACTTGCTTGAACTTTGGTTAGGATGAAATTTTCCAAATCCTGATGAGAGCCACTGTGGCTGTAACTAGGTTCTCCACCTCATGGTACAGCGGAGCAGGCAGTTGCAACATGAGCGGACTTTTTGCTGTAGCAGAAATGGCAATGTGCAGGTGGGGGAAGGAATTGTACATATCAACTAGCCCTGTGAAGATCTGGGACCAGCCATCTAGATGACCCCAGAAGAAGTCAGTTGTGAGAGCCTAGTCATCTTTTCCTCCTTAAAATAATATAGGGGGAGAGGGCAAGTGTGTGGGCTCCTCAAATTCACTTTGCTCCTGTTATTTCTAGATAACAAAAAATGGACCAAAAGCTCTGGAGCAACTTTGAGTCTGATACAGTAAGTCAGGAGAAAAATGTATGCTAGTTTTACATTGATGCAATTCTACATGAGTGTAACGTGAGGGTGGGAAGCAACCTTTTAGTGTGGTGTGTGTTGTGTTTCTTTGTTTGTTTGTTTTTTTAACTGGTAGAGTTTGGGCTGATTCAGAGCCAGAGTTTTTTGGTTTTGGTCCTGGTCCATCTGTAAAGAATTTATTTTAAAATGATTAATTTAAGTCTACAAGGTAAACATGTCTACTGGTTGTTTCAAGGCCTGATCCTGCCCCTGAAGTCAGTATGAGTTCTGCTATTGTATTAATTGGGAGCAGAATTGAATCCTAAAAACCAGCTTTTTAATTCTTTAATAAAAGCCATTTCAGGTTACCTGTCAAGTAAACCTCAGGACTGAACCCCTAATAATACCTTATTGACATGTAGGTCAGTAAAGAGAACATTCTATTCTCACCTATGTCCAAAGATGACAATAAAATAACTGCAATAAACAGTGTTGATGGGCGTATTTCCCTGTCTCAAATCTAGTTAATACCAAATTATTTTGTTAGTAATAGAACATAAAATATTCAAGCATTGGTTCCTGACACTCTTGTATAGGTAAGTGTATGGTGCCTATACTTCCATATGCTTACCACTTACAGTTGTTTGCAATACTCATAACTTGTCAGACAAGAACAGTTATTATATTTTACAAGCTTATGTTTATGACTGTCGGTATGTTTTGATTGAAATTGCTGCTGAATAAAGTTGATCATTACTTTGTACAAGAAATTATAATTCCTTTTTTATTACCATGACTGGCATTGAGTTTATGAATCATAGCACCAATGACAATTATCAGAGCTAATTCGTGTCTAATGCAGATATATTAATTGCACAAATACAATGGAATTCACATATTTTCACCTTGTTGCTTATTTTAAGTCAAACGGTCGAACATGAGATTATGGAAAAACAACCAGAGCTTGATTCTACAATACCTCTTATACTCCTCTGCAAGCAAATTGTTCTTACTCTTAAGAATAGTCCTATTTGAATCAATGGGACTTTAAATGAGGAAGCTTTTCCTGCAACTGTTTGCATAACAGAATGCTATAATTTTATTTTAATGCATTGTTTAATTGTCTTTATTTCTCCAATCAAAAGTTATTTTTAATTGTTTTGGTTGTATTTTAATTTGGTTTTCTTGAACAGCACCCTGAGTGCCTCGAAGCAAGAGATTTTTAATTTGTTATAATTTAAACACACTACAATTCAATAAAAAACAACCCCAAATACAGTCACACCAAGGAGACAGCATATCACAGAAAGAAAAAATTAAACAATTAAAGTACTTGACAGTGCTCATTTAAAATCCCACATATGTGCCTTCCTCTTGCTTTTGGTATCCAGACAAAACCCTTGATCTAATTTTACAGTATGTGATAATAGTTTACTAGTTGTCCTTACTATTTAGTTGATATGTACTAATATCCTCCATGTCAGTAACACTGGCCCCAAGTCTACAAAGCCCTTAAGCCTGTTTTTAAGTCCCACTGACATACCCTCACTTACATGTTTTGAACTGGGGCTCTTGTCAGTACAGAAGAAAATTAAGATTTTCAAAAGTAGCCATTCATAATTAATGGTCATATTTGACCTATACGTTTAAGCCAAAATTTTCAATGTCTCTTTCTGTCCTTCTCTCTGAGATTAATGATATTTTGCAGGATCAGGACCTTATGCTGTCTATACTTTGTAGCTGTGATCCACTTCTAGTGTGTCTATACAGAGCTCATTGCAGGATCAGGGACACATGTAATATGCATAGTCAAATATTTTCTTTAACAGTGTTTACCCTTGTACTCACACTTTAGGCCTGCTAGTGAAGGCGATCATTTATTTTGATAGAGAGAGTGACAGAGAGCTACTTATAAGGGCCTTTCAGAATGTTCATAATTAAATCTTCCACTTGTGCTCAGCAAAAGTGGAGCTATTCCATGAGGAAAAAGCATATACTGTATCTTTAAGGAGTCAGTTGAAAAGTGACTTGAAACATCACTTGAAAGTGATTCACAGGAAAAACACTAGTGAATGTCATTCTGATCAAGCCCTGCCCCCCTACTCCCCACCCCCGTGTGCAGGAGAAGGAATAGCAGCCCAGCAGTGGACCAGCAATTAGGAAGCAATTGAGCCTGGAACACTATTTACTTCATGAACTTTGGCGATACCATATAGAACAAGCTTTGCACACAGCCACAAGAATGATTACTGAATTAGAAAACATGCCTCATAGTGATAGATGGAGTTCTTTCAATCTATTTAGCTTAACAAAGAAGGTTAATGGGTGACTTGATTAAAATCTATAAGGTATCTACATGGGGAACAAATATTTAATAGGTTTCAGTGTGGTAGCCGCGTTAGTCTGTATCAACAAAAAAAACGAGGAGTACTTGTGGCACCTTAGAGACTGACAAATTTATTTGGGCGTAAGCTTTCATGGGCTAAAACCCACTTCATCAAATGCATGCAGTGGAAAACACAGCAGGAAGATATATATACACAGAACATGAAAAAATGGGTGCTGCCATACCAAGTGTAATGAGACCAATTAATTAAGGTGGGCTATTATCAGCAGGAGGGGGAAAAAAAACCTTTTATAGTGATAATCAGGATGGCCCATTTCAAATAGTTGATAAGGTGTGAATAACAGTAGGGGGGGAATTCAGACCTAAAAGTCGCAATTCTCCAACAAAAAAACTTCAAAAACAGACTCCAATGAGAAACTGCAGAATTGGAATTAATTTGCAAACTGGACACCATTAAATTAGGCTTGAATAAAGACTGGGAATGGATGGGTCATTACACAAAGTAATACTAATTCCTCCCTCCCGCCCCCGCTGTTACTCACACCTTCTTGTCAACTGTTGAAATGGGCCATCCTGATTATCCCTACAAAAGGTTATATTTTTCTCCTGCTGATAATAGCCCACCTTAATTAATTGGTCTCGTTACAGTTGGTATGGCAATACCCATTTTTTTTCATGTTCTGTGTGTATGTATATCTTCCTACTGCATTTTCCACTGCATGCATCTGATGAAGTGGGTTTTAGCCCACGAAAGCTTATGCCCAAATAAATTTGTCAGTCTCTAAGGTGCCACAAGTACTTCTCAACTATTTAATAGTCTCTCTTCAGTCTAGGGGCTTGAAGTTGAAGTTAGAGAAATTTAGATTGGAAATAGGATGGCTTTTTTTTGACAGTGAGGATAATTAACCATTGGAACAATTTACCAAGAGTCATGGTGGATTCTTTTTCACTGACCATTTTAAAATCAAGATTGGGTGGCTTTTCTAAAAGATGTGCTATAGGAATTATTTTGGGGAAGTTTTATGGCCTGTTTTATACATGAGGTCACAATGGTCCCTTCTGGTCTTGGAATCTACAAATCCATGAAATGGTAGAAGGTTGCCATCTTCTCTATGGACTAGCACTAGTAGGTGGTGAGACATTTGCCAGAGGGTTTCATAGGTATTTGCTGTAAGCAGAGCAATGGTGTGATTCAGGATTCTTAAATTCCATCCCTGGCTCTTGAAGGGAGTGTACTCTAATAGGCAGACACTATTTGCCCATTTCCCCACAAACTTGACCCCGGCGGCCTTGTCCCCACCAACCTGTCTCTTCCCCAACCCTGTCTCCTCCTCCCAGTCCCTTCCTTTTCAAGTAGCCAGTATCAGTCTTCACTCTCCAGGCTTCTCATCCCAGTCTTCTTGCTCAGCCAGTACTAATCTTACCCCTCACTTTTCCCAGCCCAGTCTCATTCTCCTTCCTGCACTCCTCCCAGTTTCCTTCTCTAGCCAACCCGCACTCCCAGCTAGGTAAAGGGATGGGTAACCACCTTTCTGTATACAGAACTATAAAATCCCTCCTGGCCAGAAGCAAAACCCTTTCACCTGTAAAGGGTTAAGAAGCTAAAATAACTTCCCTGGCACCTGACCAAAATGACCAATGAGGAGACAAGTTACTTTCAAAGGTAGGAGTGGGGGGAACAAAGGGTCTATCTGTGTGTGTGATACTTTTGCCAGGAACAGATCAGGAATGCTCTCCAGAACTCCTGTAAAAAGTTAGTAAGTAATCTAGCTAGAAATGCGTTAGATTTCCTTTTGTTTAATGGCTGGTAAAATAGCTATGCTGAATGGAATGTATATTCCTGTTTTTGTGTCTTTTTGTAACTTAAGGTTTTGCCTAGAGGGATTCTCTATGTTTTGAATCTGATTACCTGGTAAGGTATTTCCCATCCTGATTTTACAGAGTTAATTCTTTTACTTTTTCTTAAATTAAAATTCTTCTTTTAAGAACCAGATTGCTTTTTTCATTGTTCTTAAGATCCAAGGGTTTGAGTCTGTGTTCACCTATGCAAATTAAAGATTTTTATCAAGCCTTCCCCAGGAAAGGGGGTGTAGGGCTTGGGGGGGGAAGAGGAGGGGATATCTTGGGTGAAAGACATCTCCAAGTGGGCTCTTTCCCTGTTCTTTGTTTAAAACGCTTGGTGGTGGCAGCATAGGGTTTAAGGACAAGGCAAAGTTTGTACCTTGAAGTTTTTAACCTAAGATGATAAGAATAAGCTTAGGGGGTCTTTCATGCAGGTCCCCACATCTGTACCCTAGAGTTCAGAGCGGGGAAGGAACCTTGACAGGGGCAGTGAAAGCTTAGGGGAGACAGTCCCTACTTTCATTCCTGGTACCCAGACTTCAACTAGCCCAGAGCAGCTGGGAGCTCAAATTGCAGAGAAAATCCTGGTCAGCTGCTTGCATGCTCAGAGAGGAAATCTTCAGGGAATTTAGTTGCAACATTCTAGCAGGTGCTAATTATGACTTGTTTATAATTTGGCCACATTTGGATGGATTTTAATTGGAAGGGCAACGCATATCCCAGAATGGGACTTCTTATGAGAAACCAGCGGTAGCAAAGAGACAGGTCTGGGACAGGTTGGAGAGGATTTGACATGTGCCTTTTGACCATTTTATGGCAACTTTCAAGTCCCTCCTGCAAAGCATGATCTCACTAGAGCTTGTCAACAAAATGGTCATTAGAATTTAACAGAGGCAAAGAGAAAAAGGCTGAACAATTCTGTCTGCAATAGTTCAAAGATTCAGTCTGAAACAGATGCCCAACATGGAGAATTTCAGGCCTAATGGTTAAAGTTTGGCAAAATAACTAAAAACTAGGTCTTGTACCAGGCAACCTTAATAGGTGGGGTTATCAGCCCTGCCTATTACATATGTAAGTTAGACTAATTGAGCATTCAAACCCTATTTTGTGAAGAAATTTTGAAGTTGTTTTAGTTTCAGATATTTGAAATTGACTTAGTTTAACGAAAATTAAATTGTTTGAAACTTGGTTCTCCAGAAATAACTTTTAATATTTTCAATGAAAATATTGTCACAATTTTTCACAAAAAGAAAACACTTATCTCTTTCAAAAAGAACCCTTTTGATATTGAGAAGCACGTTCAAAAAATTTCAGCAAGCCTTTATGAACTCTGGGCAACCTGAAACACTGGATACCACTGTAATGGGCATGGTATAAGAAACTCTGCACATAGAAATAGGTGGACCAGTAGTTAGATTTGGAACTCTGGTAAATGAATTACCATATCATCTTATTTTTGATGTCACCATGTTTTTCTGGCTTGCCTGAACGTTTTCAGAAGTATTACTATCTTGCAGCATTATACTGCTAACTATGGAATGTGGGACATAATTTATGGAAGTAATGCCAAAACAAAACATCAGAAAATGACTCCAGGAATAAAAGCTATTTCCATAAACTCCCAGTGGTAGTGGGGTTGCTGAATCTGGAAACATTACAACAAAAGATTTTCTTCCTATGGTGTGACACCCAAATGGTTAACAGCAAACTTTTACAATCCGTTGTGAAAAGCTTGATGAAAGAGCCTGATATTTTGCCTTTATTTTTCTTTTCCTTCTCTCTGTGGACAAGGGCCTGGAAGGCTGAAAAGCCTATTAGAACCAGAAAGAAATGTAAGTAAACAAGGCATTACAATAATGAGTTCTACAGTACATGAGACAAAGGCAAGAACTAGCTTTCTGTAGCAGGCAGTGAAGGATTTGGCTGTAGCTTGGCAATTTTTCCAAAATAATAACAATAAGAGGTTTTGTCACTTCAGACATAGAAATCAAAAGTATATTTCAGCTCTAAAGATGATACTCGGAGTGTCTAACCATTGACCCCAAAACAGCATTCAAAACTAGTAAAACTAAGAAGCTATAATCCATCAACCATGCACAATTGAATCTAAGGCATTTAAAAAAAATAAAAATGAATTTTTAAAGTCATATGAAATTAGGTTGTAATAACCACACATCCACAGGAGGAAAAAAAATTGATATTTGGAGTTGACTTTTTAAAAATAATTCAAAAATTATACCAAGAATATATATTGAAACTAGGTTGTCAAGCACTTAAAAAAATTAATTGCAATTAATCATGCCATTAAAAAATAATAGAACACCATTTAGTTAAATATTTTTGGGTGTTTTCTACATTTTCAAATATAGTGATTTCAGTGACAACACAGAATACGAAGTGTACAGTGCTCACTTGATATTTTTGATTACAAGTATTTGCACTGTAAAATGATAAACAAAAGAGATAGTATTTTTCAATTCACCTAATACAAGTACTATAGTGCAATCTCTTTATTGCACTATAGTACTTGTATTAGGTGAATTGAAAAATACTCTCTCTTTTGTTTATCATTTTACAGTGCAAATACTTGTAATCAAAAATATACACTTTTTGATTTCAATTACAACACCAAATACTATAATATATATAAAAAAGAAAATGTTGGAAAAACATCCAAAATATGTAATACATTTCAATTGGTATTCTGTTGTTTAACAGTGAGGTTAATCACAATTAATTTTTGAGTTAATCGCATGAGTTAACTGCAATTAATTGACAGCCCTAATTGAAACCCAGTTTGAAATGAGCTGAAATACCTCCATTTGCTCCCCTCCCCAAATAAATGGTGAAGACAGGGAGCTGCAGGCTACAAGGAATATGAAAGGATTTGTTAGGTTCCATCCAAGACCTCTTCTATTTGGTTCTCCCAAGAATTCAGTTCAACTTCTGTTTCATAACTCTGGTTCCTTTATTTGATCAACATAGCTTTGCTGAGTTGATCAGACTCAAGCTTGGGCGGGAGGCGGGGGGAATATCCAAAGTTACATAGTAACCTCTTCCTTTATATACATTTACACATTTATACTGCATTTATTATGTATTGCATTATATGTTTTTGGGATTGGTTTGGTCATTTTGTCAGAACCATTCCTGTACAGCACTTGTACTGTCATGCATGTCTTACTTCCAGGCTTATCTTATCCATTGTTGTCTTGTCCATTGTAAATGGTTACCTGGGTGTTTCCCCTTATCTTAGTTAGTAGAGACATTCTGTTTCCAGCCTGCTGATCCATTTACTTCCCTAATCCTGTCTCCCAAGAAATAAGGCCTCACGCATGTCCAATTATTCATGTCAAATGAGGCCTACAAGAACTACATGGCTTCTATTGTGTATTTTGGTGTGTATATATAGTGGCAGTGAGTAGGTGGTGATGAATTTTGCAGAGCAAAAGGTGGGCTTGCACAAGACTGTATGTCAACATAAAACCCAAAATTACAAATAGTATATTTCCCATAAACAGTAGATGTATGTATGAGATTTTTGTAAAGTCATCTACTTCTATGTGAAAGTAGAAATGAAAGTATGGCATGAGAGAAACAAGGTGAGTGAAGTAATATCCTTCACTGGACCAACTTCTGTTGGTTTGAGACAAAAGCTTTCAAGCTACACAGAGCTCTTCCTCCGGTTTGGGAAACCAGACCTCTGTGTAGCTCAAAAGCTTGTTTCTCTCACCAACAGAAGTCGGTCCAATAAAAGAAATTCTCTCTAATATCCTGGGACAAATACAGCTACAACAACACTGAATAGTATATGGCATGGCAGTCCATTAATGTACATCAATCATATTGCATTGTCTTTTTTGTTATTAAATGATTAAATAAGTACAATTGGGGTAGGTAAATGTGGATATGGTGTTTACACTGATTCTACTAGATTTGGCTTTGATACCATGGACAACAAAGTATTGACTTATTTGTGGGAGTGGTTGGAGTGTCTCTTTGGTAGGTTTACTCATAAATCCCAGAGGATAGTGCTAGGCAATTGTTCCTCCTCTTTGCCTACGTCTTCATTGCCAGCTACGTAAATAACATGCTAGTTATCTCAGTGGTCTCAAACCAGAACCTCCGATCCAAACTCAGTTCTGGATTTTGAGCTTCATATCTCTGTAACAGTGTGACAAAATACTGGTATCTCAGACCTAGAAAAGGGTGGAAGTAGTTACACTTCACCAAAAGAGAAGCATCCCCTAGTCCAAAGACTGCAAGTTGTCAGTCCTGGAAGGAAGCAAGGGCTGACTGCTGTGCATTGGTGAGAAGTAGATCTTTAAAAGCTGAGGTGTGGACTATAGTACCCAAGCAGGAACACACACTGTTTTGGATCCAGGCTAAGAAGACTAAGACTGCAAGGTTGAGTGTGGAACAGAATGGAGAATGAGAGATTGGGTGTATGCTGTTTTAGGCCTTTGAAGGAGGAGGCACATTTTGTAGACAGAAAGCAGGGAGACTAAATAGACCTCTGTTTAAGACCTATGGCAGTGGCATGCCTTGGTGTTTGAACCTCAAAGCCATTAGACTCAGAATTTGCGAGTTCTGCTTGTTTGTAGCAGCCTAAAATCCTGGATCTGAACATCCCAAAAGTTCTGATCCAAATCCAAAGTTCACAAGGTTCAGCTTCAGTGTTTTGATTTGGCCTATTGCTAAAGAAGATTTGAGCTTCAATTTGTATTTAAATTAGGATTCAGATCAGGGATTGGATTCCAGCCTAACTCTCGGTATAACCACTCTATTGAAGTATGTGGATCTATGCCAATTTGCTTTAGATGAGGATCTCGCTCATGGTGTATAAACTACAGCATATTGAAAACTGTTAACATTCTATGCTATCACTTTTAAATGTTTTATGATGATTTTCCTGGTCCTGCTTACAGACTAGGGGCTCAGTAGAGAAGCATTCAATCTGGGCCTACCTGAGTTAATTTGGAGACAGCTTAAGAGTAAGAGAGGGTTGAGTTGTGCCTATTTTAGGGAGCAGCCTGATCGGTCTCTCTCTCTGGTCTGGAATTCTTTTTCTTAGAATACAGAACACACAAGTAGTGTTTACATAACAAAATTCTCTTGCTGAAAGTTTGCAATCTAACTTCTCTGTATGCTGTGAAACATCATAAGCAAGCTAAATAGAATGGTCAAAAGCATCAATACTGGTCCATGGTGTTTGTACTGTACAATAGCACTTCTTAATAATTTAGCTTGTACATGAGGTAATTTCGTCCATGCCACTTTTTATTGCTTGGTGTGTGCGTGTGTGTGTGTGTGTTTCTCTCTCTCTCTCTCTCACTCACTCTATAGCCCTTTGGCAAGAACTGTGAAGCCACACAGGGTTTTTTAAAAAATATATATTTACACAGTAAAATAAAGTAGATATCTTGGTAAAACATGCAATAATGTATTTGTTCCTAAAAATGTGTAAAACTTTTGCTGATGCTCAGTGAATAACAGCTCACGCATTATTATAAGGGCCTAATCATATACCTGTTACTGAGGTAAAAACTGATGTAAAAATTCCCCATTGATCTAAGTGAGGTGTGTTGGGAATTGGGCCTTAACTACAAAAACACTTTCAGAGTTGCTCAGCACTCATACCTCACTGATGGCATTTAGAGTGTGGGTGGTAAGTACACAATTCTCAGCAGTGTAAGTTATTAAACCTTCTATTTTGGGAGTCTTGCCAGTGAATCTAAAAGACTTACTGCAGTTACAACACACTCTGAAAGGACAAAATATCATCCAATGGGCTCATGTATTCTTTCCCAGTATCAAATAGTTGCACAAGTCTTCCTTATTTTCCACATACATAATTAGTTCCCCCTGGATTTAAATGATTTTAGTAACATTGATGCCAATAAAATACTTTCGGTTCACCTTATAAATGCCTAATGTTTTCATTAAACTGCCTTTAAGTAAAAGCATGCATAGTGGACTACAACTCCCAGATGCATTGCACAATATTCATGCTTAGTAGGTCACAAAATCATTAGGAAACTGAGAAAGGAAATAGTTGCTGAACAGGGTGATGGTGGGGAGAACTGTAAACAAACCAACCAGCATAACTTACACTGAGTTCCATAAGAATTCTATAGAATTATTAATTGCTGTTTAACAGGGAAAGGCTGTACTACACTGGAATGAATGCAATATCCTCAGGAGATGCATGTGCGTAATGGAGTCTGTTTTTCTGGTAGGAAAGGGAGCTACAAAGAGCTATTGTCAAACAACTTAGCTTCACTACTGCTAACTCCAGTGTAGCAGGCATGTCCCTTTGTCCACAGAAGCCACTGAGCAGGTCTACACAGGAGTGGAAAGAGGAAAGCATGGAGCAGCCATGACTATTCCAGCCTGTAAGTTAGAATCAGTGGCTTTCAACCTTTCCAGACCACTGTCCCCCTTTCAGGAGTCTGATTTGTCTTGCGTATCCCCAAGTTTCACCCCACTTAAAAACTACTTGCTTACAAAATAAGACATAAAAATACAAAGTCTCAGAGCACACAATTACTGAAATTGCTTATGTCAGGGTTTCTTCCCCACTCTGAACTCTAGGGCACAGATGTGGGGACCCGCAGGAAAGACCCCCCCCCCCCCACCAAACTTATTCTTACCAGCTTAGGTTAAAAACTTCCCCAAGGTACAAACCTTGCCTTGTCTTTGAACAGTATGCTGCCACCACCAAGCGTTTTAAACAAAGAACAGGGAAAGACCACTTGGAGACGTCTTCCCCCAAACCCTACACCCCCTTTCCTGAGGAAGGCTTGAGAATAATATCCTAACCAATTGGTTACAAAATCATCAAAGACCCAAACCCCTGGATCTTGCAACAATGGAAAAATCAGTCAGGTTCTTAAAAGAAGGATTTTTTTTTTTTAAAGAGAGAGGTAAAAATCATCTCTGTAAAATCAGGATGGAAAATACTTTACAGGGTATTCAGATTCAAAACACAGAGGATCCCCCTCTGGGCAAAACCTTAAAGTTACAGAAAACAGGAATAAACCTCCCTCTTAACACAGGGAAAATTCACATAAAACAAAAGATAAACTAATCTGCCTTGCCTGGTTTACCTATACTGGTTGCAATATTGGAGACTTGGATTAGGATGGGTTGGAGAAGATGGATTTCTGTCTGGCCTCTCTCCATCCCAAGAGAGAACAACCATGTAAAGAGCACAAAACAAAAGCCTTCCTTCACCCAAGATTGGAAAGTATCTTGTCCCCTTATTGGTCCTTTGGGTCAGGTGCCAGCCAGGTTAGCTGAGCTTCTTAACCCTTTACAGGATGTAGTCTCTGGCCAGGAGGGATTTTATAGCACTGTATACAGAAAGGTGGTTACCCTTCCCTTTATATTTATGACAGCTTACCTTCTCATTTTTACCATATAATTATAAATCAATTGGAATATAAATATTGTACTTATATTTCAGTATATAGAGCAGTATAAACAAGTCATTGTCTGTAGGACATGTCAGTTATACTGACTTGGCTAGTGCTTTTTATGTAGCCTATTGTAAAACTAGGCAAATATCTAGATGAGTTGATGTACCCTCAGAAGACCTCTGTGTACCTCCAGGGGTACATGTATCCTGGTTGAGAACCACTGGGCTAGAATAATCAGACCCCTCAGCTTCCAAACATAACTGTAAGATGTCACAAATGATCAGAATGTGGAACATCTGGACTTTGTTGTGCATTGTGCCATAATTAACAGATTATGATTTTTCACTAAAAATCTGCTTCTAAGGATGTTTTCTCTATGAATCAAATTATAAAACTCATCTATTTGGCTCACACAGTGAGAAAACAGCCTTAAAATAGGTGTCCTAGTTAAAACTCTAAAGACGCTAATTTTGTCACGACACCCCATCTGACACAACTCTTTCCCCCCCCATTCTTACTCTCTCCTTTTTAAATTGTTCCTGCCCCCACCCCTTCACTTGCCCTGCCCTCAGTACCCTCTCAGAGTGAGATGTTCAGAAGCACCTGACAGTTCCATAGGTGAGGCAGGAGGAGGTAGAACCTCTGAATTTCTGGCAGCTAGTGAGTTCACATCCAACATGAAGGCAGATGGCTATAGTGGCAGCATCACATGGTTGAAAGAAGCCTTCAACCCTTGAATGTTTTGAGTGAGATGGAGCTGGAATGAGGGAGCGGTGCCTGCCTCTTTCCCTCCAGGTGTGACAGGAACTTTTCCAGTGACCACAGGGAAATAGATCTGCATCAGATACTGATGTGATACTATGCTGAGGCCTTCGTGCTGAGCTGCAGATCCTGCAGGAGGAGGTGGTTTGGTCTCAGAGCTCCTCCCTGTGCATGTGTTCTCTGTGTAGCCTAGGGTTGCTTGGTTTTCTCAGGATTGTGTCCCCTTCCCCCCCCCCTCTTTTTTTTAAGGTAGCTGGCCCAAGAAATCTGTACATCTTCCTGGGATATTAAAAATCCTGGTTTTTGGCAGTCAGGCCCTGCTGACTCTCCCAGCCCTTAATGGCTGGGGGGAACCATGGGGTAGCAGTACCTGTGCAATGGGAGCTCTGCATCTGGGATCCACAGGGACAGGATGGCTCATGAGCAGCAAGCATAACAGGGAGCTTGGGGCTGGCAGCACCCAGTCACCACTGCACAGGTATCAGTTGGACAGCAGCTAGCACCACATCCTGCTTGGCAAGGTCCGTGCCTAAGGCAGCCCTTGGAGCGGTGGGTAGGATGGGGAGACAGCGGCCTAAGTCAGGGGCAGGCAGATGTCCTGATTTTTTGCTACCTCAGAGTGGTAACCCTAGGCCTAACTGCTTGGAGACACCCTATGCGCATACACTTCTCCACCCTCTTCCACAGGCAGCCAGTTGCTGATGCCTGAGACAGCAGCAAATGTGGCCCACAACCCTTTCAAAGAGGGTGTGTCACTGTCATGTATGATGTACTGTGAAATGTGGTCCAGCTGAGATGAATTTGACCCATAGCTGTGATAAGTACACATCCCTGCAAAAGCTAATACAATCAATTGCAGTTTCATTTCTTAAAATTAGAAAGGTGTCAAATAAATAAATCCTTAGTGATCATTATCGAATTTGAATAAAGTGGTACATAAGCATTTACTATAATAGCAAAATTCAGTAGTTATGAAGTGCCAGTGTTCTGTAACTATTAAAATGCAATACATTATCACTAGTATTATTGATGTGTTTTCCTGTTTGAACAGAGACCTCTTATTTACTAGCTAAAAATTTGACACCCCCCATGTCCTTTTGTTCATTCTGCCCCATGCTACTCAACAGATTCCATGTTTTGGTATGTGGTGTTGCAGAGCTGTGTAAGGTCTACAGGCATCAAAAACACAACTTAAAAATAACACATTTGAGGCCCAAGCCCATGGTCCTTTCACACACAAACTCCTGTTGATTAGAAGCTGAGTTACCATGGTGATAAGCATGGTTTATATGCTCACATACACGGGGCTTTTGGTGGAAACATTTTTAAGTCTGAGCTTTCAAATGATTTCCGATATATCATGTTAAACTCAAGCACAAAACTGTCCCAACTGAAGTGCAACATAACATTAAGCATATCTGCAAACATCTAGAGGATAATAAGGTGATAAGTAACAGTCAGCATGGATTTTTCAAGAACAAATCGTGTCAAACCAACCTGATAGCTTTCTTTCACAGGATAACAAGCCTTGTGAATAGTGGGGAAGCGGTAGACGTTGTATATCTTGACTTTAGTAAAGCTTTTGATACTGTCTCACATGACCTTTTCATAAACAAACTAGGGAAATGCAACCAAGATGGAGCTACTATAAGGTGGGTGCAAAACTGGTTGGAAAACCGTTCCCATAGAGTAGTTATCAGTGGTTCATAGTCATGCTGGAAAGGCATAATGAGTGGGATCCCACAGGGATCAGTTCTGTTCAATATCTTCATCAGTGGTTTAGATAATGGCATACAGAGTACGCTTATAAAATTTGCAGATGATACCAGTCTGGGAGGGGTTGCAAGAGCTTTGGAGGATAGGATTAAAATTCAAATGATCTGGACAAACTAGAGAAATGGTCTGAAGTAAACAGGATGAAATTCAATAAGGACAAATTAAAAGTACTCCACATAGGAAGGAACAATCAGTTGTACGCTTACAAAATGGGAAATGACTGCCTAGGAAGGAGTACTGTGGAAAGGGATCTGGGGGTCATAGTGGACCACAATCTAAAAAATATGAGTTGACAGTGTAACAGCTGTTGCAAAAAAAAAGCAAACATCCTTCTGGGATGTATTAGCAGGAGTGTTGTAAGAAAGACATGAGAAGTAATTCTTCAGCTCTACTCTGTGCTGATTAGGCCTCAACTAGAGTATTGTGTCCAGTTCTGGGCATCCCATTTCAGGAAGGATGTGGACAAATTGGAGAGAGTCCAGAGAAGAGCAACAAAAATGATTAAAGGTCTAGAAAACATGACCTATGAGGGAAGATTGGAAAGAAATTGGGTTTGTTTAGTCTGGAAAAGAGAAGATTGAGAGGGGACATGATAAGTTTTCAAGTATGTAAAAGGTTACAGAGAAGAGAGAGAAGAATTGTTTTTCTTAACCTCTGAGGATAGGATGAGAAGCAATGGCTTAAATTGCAGCAAGGAAGGTTTAGATTGGACATTAGGAAAAACTTCCTAACTGTCAGGATGGTTAAGCACTGGAATACATTGCCTAGGGAGGTTGTGGAATCTCCATCAATGGGGAATTTTTAAGAGCAGGTTAGACAAATACCTGTCAGGAATGGTCTAGATAATAGTCCTGCCATAAGGGTAGGGCACTGGACTAGATGACCTCTCGAGGGCCCTTCCAGACCTATGATTCTATTATTCTATATTGAGTGAAATCTTGACCACACAGAAGTCAATGGGAGTTTTGCTATTGACTTCAGTGGGACCAGGATTCACACATTGTGTTTTAATCATAGTGCTGCCTCTATCTTCTCAGTTAAGAATAGCAACAATTAAACAATAGAATCATAGAAGATTAGGGTTGGAAGGGACCTCAAGAGGTCATCTAGTCCATCCCCCTGCTCAAAGCAGGACCAATCCCCAACTAAATCATCCCAGTCAGGGCTTTGTCAAGCCAGGCCTTAAAAACTTCTAAGGATGGAGATTCCACCACCTTCCTAACCCAATGTTCCCAAATCCTGGTTGAGGAGAAGTTAGTATACAGTCAGCTTCATCCACTGTTATGCTCAGTAATGGAAGAGCTTGGAGAGTCTATGTAGACAGCATCCTCAAAATAGATAATGAAGTTTGGCCAATGGGAGGTAGCCCAGTCACAAGACTACAATCTAATCAGGACAAATAATTAGTCTTCCTAGTAAGCATGACTCAGGTAGGATAGAAGTCAGAGTGAATGGAGCACAGCTGTCTAGTACATTTTATATCCTAAAATCATCAACACTTGACTACTGATGATTAGCTACAGGACTCCACTATCCTCATTGTGTAAAACTGTTAGAAATATTTCGTACTTTTAGTCCTAAATGCCCAAAAAACTTCCACAAATGCAATTTTACTGCTGCTGCAAGAATTGCTACATTTGCATCATTTTATTTAGTATTCTTTGCAAAACTAAAATACTTTGAGTTCTTCTGCTACTTTTTATGTTGGTCATCAATTATAAATGCAGTTGAAGAAGTCTCATGAAAGAACAATGAAGCTTTATGATCCAGTACCTAAATTCTCTTGGAAATTGCTCAGAGTATATCTCATGAAGCTGCTGAATGTCCAAGCTTTGTCGGGTGCCATCAAAGTTGCAGTTCTGGATAAAGGATTAGGAAATGTGAAAAAGGGCTCCTTTATTTTTAGAACTGTAAGCTTGGGGAACAGAAATAGCACTCAGTTTCATTGGCATAGCTTGTTACGCTTACTAGGTAGAACTTAATATCAAAGTTGTGTGAGGTATGTGTGTTTAAAAAAAAAACAACAAAAAATGAGCCACATGGTCTGTGTGTGTGTCTCCATAATACACCTCGAGCAAATAATTTTTCAAAGCTCAAGCAGAATTAAAGCTAAAGTTAACACTTTCCATATATATTTAGATTGTGCTGTCTAAACTGATTTTCTCCAAATGCTCATAAGTCCAGCATTCCTTAATCCAAATGGTCTTTTTTATCCATCATTTACCATCTTAAATATTACAATATGCATTAGCCTGTTTTTTTTTATATAACTGTCCTTGCTTATACCACTAACACCACCATCTGTTAAAATGGAATGGACTTGAAGGACTTGATCGTGTCATGTGTATAAAACTGAAGTTGATAAGAATTAAGGTATTCAGCTCCTCCGAGGATCTGGCCCTAAAAACCAAGGATGAAATCCTGGCCCCAATCAATGTGAGATTAGCCATTGATTTCACTGAGGCCAGGATTTCACCATAATCTACTTTTCACTAATCAGGCTACCTTACTGTCTGCATTTCCCTTACTCTGTTTCTTGTACCCTAGCACAATACTGTAGTTTTGGGGCTTTAAAGAACACAAACTCTTTCAGGAACTGTGGCAGGTAAGATGTACAGCTAAATCGTGATTAAAATGGCTACCTTGAAAGAACAAGTCACCAGAGATACCAAGACAAATGGTAAAGCACTCTTTAAGGGCTAAACCCTTACCTCACCCCGCACACACACATTCTCTTCAGCTCCATGTGCGCCCTAGGGAACACAGGGCTGCTACTGAGATGTATAGAGGCTGCCATTGTGGCTAATTTATAGGCAGGCTACACAAGTGGGGGAAGCTCCTTACTTCCACTTCACCGCTGCACACCTACCTATATGCTGGCCAGAATCTATCCCTCATCATTTTTGAAGAGGGTACTATTTGTGGCAAATAGTATATCTTGAGTCACAGGAAATCAAATAATCTCACTTTCAGTCAATAAAATTTTTCAAGCACTGTAAGGGCTTGTCTATGCTACTGCGCAGGGTCGATCTAAGATACGCAACTTCAGCTACGTGAGTAGCATAGCTGAAGTCGATGTACTTAGATCTACTTACTGCAGCGTCTTCACTACGGTAAGTCAACAGTTGATGCTCTCCCCTTGACTCCGCTTGTGCTCCTTGTTCTGGTGGAGTACCGGACTCAACGGGAGAGCGCTCAGCAGTCCATTTATCTTGTCTATGCTAGACGCGATAAATCGACCCGACCCCCTCCTCCCAGCTGGGTCGAGCGCTGCCCGCCGATCCGGCAGTTAGTGTAGACAAGCCCTAAGAGCTAAACTGTGTCTCTAAACTAATTAGTGTCCCCACTTCCTTCCCCCCACTACTCCTATTGGAATATAAAATAGGTGGGATGAAGAACTGGGCTGTAACCAATTTAGTGCATCGATGCACATACAAAGCAGAATGCAAATAGATGTACAATAGATATCCCACTGCTCCATTAGCAAAGAATCACCTTTTACCCATGAGGTCAGAGTAGAAAAGAGCCACTGTGACACACATCAATTAAGTGGCTCATGTGGGAAAAGTCAAGGTTTTAGTCCTGCTCTAGCTAATACCATTCTACTCAGATTTACCGGATGGCAATGGCATGCAGTGCTACTTATTTAGGCACCACACTAACCACACACATAGCTTAGTGCCGTGCAGCTGAACATAAAGAGGTTGCTGACATAATTTCCACTGTACAATGTCATCACTCGCCAGCAGAAATTAAAACACATAAAATACTCCTTTTCCCACCTTCCCATAAAAGGACATAGGAAGGTCCTTTCTGTCTAGACATGTATCCAAACATTCTGTTGTGTGCATTTCTGCTTCCAAAGCAAGCAACATTTTTCTTTTTTTTTTATCAAGATAAATCAATACCAAGGTTCAAACCTACACTCACATAGGAGAGCATGTTACCTAAGCAAGTCAGTTACTGAGCACAGTATCTAACTTCTTCACCCAGTTCTCAGAGGTGCTATAGGCAATTTCTTAATTCCTTCCTACATATTGTATCTTTCACGTGGGTCTTTAAAATTGATAGGTTTTAACTGAGTTTTCTCTTCAGGGATTATTGTAAAGAAGAGAAATATTTAGTTCTCTTCATGGTAAATGTATTCTAGGTTGTCATTACTGGTATTGCTCCACATCACTGTATTATCTGAGCACCTCACAGTCTTTAGTGTTCTTATCCTCCCAACATCCCTGTGAGGTTATACCCATTTTTTAGATGGAGGGGACTGAGGAACAAAGAGGCACCAATGACTTGCCCAGGGTTAAACAGGATGTTTTTGGCAGAGGAAGTGAATCTTGGTCTCCCACTGTCCAGTGCTCTAACCACTAGACCACCCATCCTCATAAAAAGCGACAAAGGGACGCAAGCTCAGCTCACTGAGGTACCACTGGAATTGAACCCAGGATCTCCTGTTACTAGCCAGGTGGTTTAGGCACCTTTATTCATGACCATCTACAATGTGGCACCATGGCTGAGTCTTTGAAACCAGAATATTAAATTTTAAAATCTGAAATAGTACCAGTAGCTGTAGCTATAAGGTCTGAATTTAACCAAGCTGACATTCTCAAGTACTGTATGTTTATTTTTAGAGCTTTATTCCCTCTGGTATTTCAGATTGTGTGCTAATGCATGTGAGAATCAATTATCATGAACACAATGCACATCACAAACACAGCAAAACTGGGCTTAACTGCTAGACTCAAGAGTGTTGATTTTACAAAGTTCTTTGCAATAGATGTGCCTTTGTATGTAGCAGGAAAAAATTGGTAGAGATGGGATAAGAGTAGCAGTAAAAAGAAAAATGTTCAAACTCTTAAAATACATCCTGCAGTTTAGATATAAAGCTCCTTATTTTTAGAAAACCAGTAGAATTGTTCAAGCTCTGCCCCTACAGTTTCAATAGCAGCCTAGTGCTTTAAAACGCTGACTTTGAAAAGAAAACGTTTACATTGTGAATGTACTGGCAGTATGAAGACTATTCTATGAGTGAGTATCCAACTGTGGCAAAAGGTTCAGAAGTGGGCTTTCCTTATTCTGAAAGGCCTAACCCATGGAGCTTTTGTAGTGGTTAAAGCAAACCTTTGGCACAAATTATGCATGGGTTCTAGCAGAGCACCAGTATAAAATGAAAATTTCACTCAGCCAATTAAATCTCATGAATGTATGCCCACTGAATACTAGAGATCAGTGTTTCTGATAAGTGTTGATATAATCAGAACATTTGATGTTCAAATTTTACGCACATACAGGAGCACTTTTTAATAGTAGGGGTGCTGAAGCCAGCCCCTCTACCCTTGTCTGCTCCCCACCCCCAGAGCTGGGGCTGGGAACAGGGCTGTGTCTCAGGGGGCACAGGGGTAATAGGGGGTCGAGGCTTGGGCTTGAGCTGGCAATATGTGATATAATTTAGTAGGTTGAAGTCAGCTTGTGGTGGCCAGAGTACTTGAAGGAGACCTAACATCAGGGCAGAACAAGCTGTACAAGGAAACAGAGAAACATTGTGGCATTAAATGGAGTCACACCTGCCTCAGCAGCCCAGCTGGAGTTCCTAGAGTCACTTCCTCAAGCAAGCACAATGCCCTCTGACATACAGGTGAAGTGACACCCTGGAAAGGCTGAAGCATGTCCCCAACCCCACCTGGGAGGCCAATTCTGCTGGTCCATGGTGGGCTGTGGTGTGCCACAGCCACATAAGGACCTTGATAGCTAGATCTTCCCTCAGGAGAGGCTACTGCACAAGCTGCACAGCGTCCTTACAGACCTGAGCACTGGGTCAGCATTCCCAACCCCAAGCATTCAAAGACTGTATCAGACTCCAAAAATTGTGAGATTCACAACTGTGTGCCAGCCTTCTCTTTTGGGGGAGACGCTTGTCCCCCGGTTTGTGTCAATTCATCTCCGGGTTAAAATGCAAACTTAAATATGCACACATAAATGCAGCCTCCAAGTTCATTGCTCATTGTTGACCCTTTCCTATCCATTAGGATGTGGATGTCTGTATTCTATTTCCTCCCCCCGCCCCCACCCTTGACAGTATAGGCAGCTGTCCCGGTCATTCTCCCTCATAGTCTCTGCCCCACATTTTCCCTCAACCTCCTATCCCTCACATCTTCTCTGTCATACCCTACTCCCTGGAATACCCTCTGTCTTCCTCCTGCTCCCCTACATTCCTCTAAATCCTCATAATTTCCTGTCCTGTTTCCAAACACAATTCCCCCTTCCTGCTGACCCTGCAGCTTCATTCCTTGCATCTCTACAGTCTCCTATGCCATTTGGCCTTTATATGGTGACTAAGGGCCACCATTTTACCTGAAAGCAGGTTGGCTTCAACCCCACTGGAAACACTGAAAAATGCTCAGGGTCTAACTGATTGCCATATTTGGGGTTGGGAAAGAATTTTCCCCCAGGTCAGATTGGCAGAGCCCCTGCGGTTTTGCACCTTCCTCTGCAGCATGGGTCATAGGTCACTTGCAGGTTTAAACTAGTGTAAATGGTGAATTCTCTGTAACTTAAAGTCTTTAAACCATGACTTGAGGACTTCAGTAATTCAGCCAGAGGCTAGAGGTCTATTTCAGGAGTGGCCGAGGTTCAGTGGCCTGCAATGTGCAGGAGTTCAGACTAGATGATCATGATGGTCCTGACTGACCTTAAAGTCCGTGAGTCTATTAGATGTCCCTTTTGCTAGGAACAGACTCACTTTAATCTACAAAGATTAAAGAGGCATGTCAGTGATTTTTGCTAAGAACAAACTGTAGCTTCAGCCCTATTAACAGTAATGGGAGAAGTTGGCCATCTTTGTTGGAGGCAGCCTCATATTCACCAACAAAGGCTACCAGGATATTTGTAGTACTGCTCATGACTTCAGTCCCATTGACAGTAACGGGAGATGGTGGCTGTTTCGGATGTGGGCTAAACTGTTCAAATTGGAAGGCCAAAAATCAGGAAAAAAAAAACTGACAACCCTTAGAAAACACCAAAATATCTCAAAAATTGCAATAAAATCCTGAAAACTGCCAATACTGGGACTATGATTGTGCCAAGCCATGAGCAGGAGGATAAATTGAGGAAGCCTCCTGTGCACTACCAACCTCAAACTCCTTGAGCATTCATCCAGGACCTAGCATAATCTGTCTCAGGATTATTATCCTTGATGTGGTTGTTATTACAGAGGCCCTGGTCACAACTTCATGGTTAAGGTTATCCTGAATAGAGTGAGTTTTCTGAGAAATTACAAGTAAGTTCATTAATTTGAGTTAAAATTAAACTTAGTCCTTTAAAAAAAATTGGCATCTATGTCAGTCTCTTTTGTATTGAATGATCCTAACAAAATAACATTCTTCAAACTCTCCATATATTGAAATTAACTGGAATCTTATGCACAAGCTATTCTTAAAGAAATTAGGTTGTAATTAAGCTCAGTTACTAGTTATCATTTTATCTAATTGTTATGATTATATTGGATCCACAGAGGGTCAGGTGAAGAGCTCAGGTCATTATTCAGTGGTGCTATTGTGACACCAGAAGTAATTCAACCAATCACTGTCTAGCCTCTATAGTTTGTTTGTAAGAATTCTGTGGGCTGTAACAATTTGGTGCTATGTGGGAGATTAGACACATGTCAAGAGTTCCATTAGTAGATCACTGGGCATTATTGTCACTGTTCTTTAAAAAGGTTCTGTGGCTGCATACTAGTTTGGGCATCAATGCTTGAAAGGCTCTCTATGGCACCGTTGTCTCTACCCCACGGAACATTTAGGAAGCACTACCAGGGCAACTGAGGCAAGAGCACGGGGGAATCCTTAAAGCACAGACATTTGGACTCAGTGACTGGGCTCTACCTGCCCCTCTTCACATAGTACCAGTCCTATTAAGCCAGCCCTCTAAACCAATACATTAATTGCAAATTAAGGTGTTAGGACCTAGATATTCAGGCCTGTCTGTAAAGGCCTGTACTTTAAGAATTTAGGTGTATTCTTATCACTTGGCTAGTTCTAGAGGTATAAAAGAAAGAAAGAATCAAAACCACTGTCTGCCAGTGTAAGGGCCTTCTCTTACTGTGACAGTCTGAGGCCCTGTTCTTAGGCTAAGGCCTTTGGCTAAGCAGCAGAGGCAGCCATAAGCTGGGAAGCGACCGGTCACATCCTCACATTCCAAACTAGTCACATTGAAATAAGGTGCTATTGGGCTGTTAGGCACTATCAGGACAGGATTGTATTCCTATCACCTCCAGAGAAAGGGAAGTGCCTAGAAAATGTAAAAGGAAACTTAGTTTGATAGCATCCTGTCTGGCAAGAACTCACTTATCAATAGCTGGGATGTGAAATCCTCACTTCTGTATTGTTTTGTCATTATAGTTCCCACTTTGCTGTTGTTTGTCTGTATAATCTCTGTCTAGTTCTGTGATTGTTCCTGTCTGCTGTATAATTAATTTTGCTGGGTGTAAACTAATTAAGGTGGTGGGATATAATTGGTTACATAATCATGTTACAATATGTTAGGATTGGTTAGTTAAATTTCAGGAAAATGATTGGTTAAGGTATAGCTAAGCAGAACTCAAGTTTTACTATATAATCTGTAGTCAATGAGGAAGTGGGTGTGGGTGGGAGGGGGTGGGTGTGTGGGGGAGATGGGAACAGGGAATGGGAGTAAGGAAGTTGGAATCATGTTTGGCTAAGGGTAGGAATGGGAACAGGGACACAGGTGTAAGGCTCTGTGGTGTCAGAGCTGGGAAGGAGGATACTAAGGAAGGAAACTGGAATCATGCTTGCTGGAAGTTCTCCCCAGTAAACATCGAATTGTTTGCACCTTTGGACTTCGGGTATTGTTGCTCTCTGTTCATGCGAGAAGGACCAGGGAAGTAAGTGGGTGAAGGAATAAGCCCCCTAACATAAGGGACAGATTCACCAGTATTTTTAGGTTGCTTTGTGCTGCGCTGAAAATGCAAATCAGCTGAAAACCCAGCATAATTGGTCAGTGCTTTCTGGCTGGCTTGCACTGTTCTTGGGTACCAGCAAATCTGCCCTCAAGTTAACATTTTAAAAAATGATTTAAGGATTATACTACATATCAAATTCTTTAGAAATCCCACATGGTAGCATTCTCTTTCGGTTTCTTGTATAGTGTTTATGCATGACATTTTTAACTACTCTCAAACACCAAGAAAATTCCTGGACAAAAATCTATTAAAATGGGGTGATTGATTTGTGGGATGTTGTAATTATCCCCAAACCGACTTATAAATTCTAGAAATTCATAGTTAAGGTTACACTGAAAAGAAATCCAAACATGTTAAGGTAAGAAAACTGACCACAAAACTGGAGCACCCAGGGGGAAAAATTGGTGGCAGCTCCCCACCCTGCCCCAGCTCACCTCCGCCTCCTCCCCATAGTGCACCACATCCCCTCTTCTCCTCCCAGTGCTTGCTGCCATGAAACAGCTGTTTCGCAGTGTAACAAGCTGTGGGAGGGAGGTGGGAGGAGCGGGAACATGGCGTGCTCAGGGGAGGAGGCAGGGAAGAGGCGGGGCTGGGATTTGGGGAAAGGGTCCAATAGGGGCAGGGAGGGGGTGGAATTGGGGCAGGGACTTTGGGGTTGGAATGGGAGTGGGGCAGGGGCAGGGGTGGAGTCAGGGTGCCCATGAGGGGTCGAACATCCACTGGCGCCAGGAGAAGTTGGCACCTATGACTCACAGTGAAGGCACCCAAACAATTTTAACTTTATCTTATAGTGACACCATGAAAGGAAAAAATATGGAAAAAATCTGTGTAATTAAAAATCAGTTTAATCTAATCTGAAACTAATACACTAAAATGCCTTCATCATAAGCATGTGCATTTTATGGTGACACTACAGGACAGAGCTAAGGTGGTTCATTCCCATAAGTGGACAGGTTAGAAATTAACCCGCCTCATTTCACTTAACAGTAATAGATATCACTGTGTCTCATGCCCTTTCCAAATATTTGAGGTCTGTCTGTAATCATACAGCTCATTTTATCAAAGTTTGTGGGACATAGTTTGGCAGAAGGAAAATACATACAAAAAGAGCAAGAATAAGGCCCTTGTATTATGTCTGCTTTGTAACAACCCAGCTTGTACAGAATGATAGATTTAAATGTAAACATTATGAGCCTGATTCTTCCTTCACAACAATTTTACATTAATGTAATCAAATGTACTTCCACAGTTATAATTTACACTCATGTAGAGGAATCATAAAACTGTAGGACTGGAATGGACCTTGAGAGGTCTTCTAGTCCAGTCCCCTGCACTCAAAGCAGGACTAAGTATTATCTAGACCATCCCTGACACATGCTTGTCTAACCTGCTCCACAACCTCCCTAAGCAATTTTATTCCAGTGCTTAACTACCCTGACAGTTAACATTTTTTTCCTACTGTCCAACCTAAACCACCCTTGCTGCAATGTAAGCCCATTGCTTCTTGTCCTATCCTCAGAGGTTAAAGAGAACAATTTTTCTCCCTCCTTCTTGTAACAACCTTTTATGTACTTGAAAACTGTCATCATGTCCCCCCTCAGTCTTCTCTTCTCCAGACTAAACAAACCCAGTTTTTTCCATTTTCCCTCATAGGTCATGTTTTCTAGACCTTTAATTATTTTTGTTGCTCTTCTCTGGAATTTCTCCTATTTGTCCTCATCTTTCCTGAAATATGGAGCCCAGAACTGGACACAATCTAGTTCAGGCCTAATCAGTGCAGAGTAGGGCAGGAGAATTACTTCTTGTGTCTTGCACCCGCTCTCCACTTGGTATTGTCCGCAAACTTTATAAGTGTACTCTCTATGCCATTATCTAAATCACTGATGAAGATAGTGAACAGAACCAGACCCAGAACTGATCCCTACAGGACCCCACTTGATATGCCCTGCCAGCTTGACTGTGAACCACTGATAATTAAGGCTACAATTTTTTCACAGAGGTTGTGGAAGTCACGGAATCCGTAACTTCCAGCGAACTCCGTGAATTTAGCTCCATTGGCCACTGGTGCCAGAGTTCCTTCTGGAGTTCCCAGATGCCGTGGACGGCAGGGGGCCCCTGCAGCTCCCCAAGGCCACAGGCGGTAGAGGCTCCCTGCAGCTCCTGGCTGCTATGGCAGCGGTTCTCAGTGAACACGGGACAATGGGGCAACACAGAGCTCCGAGCCAGGGAACCCTGGTGCTCCAAACCCCTACAGGCGGTGGGGGCCCCCAGAGCTTGGAGCAGCTCCTGCAGCTGCCCAACTTCTGCAGGTGGTGTGGGACCCTGCAGCTGGGCTCCCCATTTTGTCGGATATTTTTAGTAATATCAGGGACAGGTCACAGGCTTCCATTAATTTTTCTTTATTGTCCATGAGAAATCTTAGCTTTATTGATAACTACTCTCTGGGAACCGTTTTCCAACCAGTTATGCACCCACCTTCTAGTAGTTCCATCTAGGCTGTATTTCCCTAGTTTATGAGAAGGTCATGTGAGACTGTATCAAAAGCCTTACTAAAGTCAAGATAAACCAAATCTGCCACTTCCTGCCTAGCCACAAGGTTTCTTACCTTGTCAAAGAAAGCTATTAGGTTGGTTTGACATGATTTGTTCTTGGCCAATCCATGCAGACTATTACTTATCACCTTGTTATCTTCTAGGTGTTCGCAAATTGATTGCTTAATTATTTGCTCCATTATCTTTCTGGATACTGAAGTTAATTAATTAGCATTTCGAGTTCTTCCTGTTTATTCCCCATACTTCTTGCATTAGTATATAGACATCTAAGATACTGATATGATTCCACCCGCCCACGTTCTCTCTTGTCTCTCCCTTATCCCTGCTATAATAGCCCCTGCTCCCCCCAGTTTCAAACCCTTCTGCCAGGTTTCCATGTTTTTGACTTACCTATGGATTTTTGTGTCTTGCCCCCATCTAAACTAGTTTAAAGCCCTCCTCAGTAGGTTAGCCATTGGAAAGACAAATCCAGTCAAATCTGTGTATTCCTAGCAAGAGCATCTGAAGCCAGCTGCTTAAATTAACCTTTTGATGACAGAAATGAAATAACAAAGTATCTGGTTGTCAAATTGTACAGTGTATGTGGTTAGAGTGAGTGTTTAAATCTATTTACCAGTAATATATTACCAGTGGGATTACTATCCCTATAGTTGGGAATACCTGCTCAAACCAGACAGGAAAGGGAGACTCAGAACTCTCATTTGGGGGGAGGGAGGGGAGAGGACAGCACAAGGGAGGTCAAGTTCTGCACTGGATTAGCCTAACACCCAGCAATGTGAAGTTAGTGTTGAGGTCAGCCGGCTCTGCAGTGAGCTGGCCTCACCTGCAGGTACCACCCCCGAAGCTCCCATTGGCCGCGGTTCCCTGTTCTCGGCCAATGGGAGCAGTGGGGGGAGGTGCCTGCAGGTGAGGGCAATGCACAGAGCCCTCTGCCGCCTTCTCCCACAGGGCCACAGGGACATGGTGCCAGCCGCTTCTGGGAGTGACACGGGGCCAGGGCAGGAAGAGAGCCTGCCTTAGCCCCACTGCGCCACAGGGCTGGCCATCCCATGGGCCGGATTGAAAGCCCTGATGAGCCAGATCCAGCCCTCGGGCCATAGTTTGCTCTCCCTTGGCCTAAGGGAAGGCACCTAGATCTAATAAAAGAGAGAGCTGCAGCAAATACCGTAGAGAGCTGGAGATCAAAGGTGCCTGAACAAGAGGGATGAAGACTAGGGGACTAGCAGATGGGGTTGCCTGTTGCCCTTTCAAAGCTGGAGAATGGACAGTGTGGGAAGAATGTTGGATCCTCTCCTTTGGAAGAAAGGACTCCAAGTAGGGAAGACTGGTGAGTCTTAGCTGGGAAGAGCAAAGAAGGAAGGGATGGACTAGCTAGAAAGGGCTGGACTGATACAAAGTAGGCTGAGACTGGCAGAAGATGCTGGAGATGTGTATGTTGATGCACTATGTTTTGGGACTTTGAGGGCTGTTTGAATTCTGTCTTGTTAATCCCAGGCCCTAAGGAGGGGTATAATTGGCCACAAGAGAGCCTCTACTGGAATTTTTTATTTCAAGTCCTGAAGAAGGGGAAAATTACATAGGGTCAAACTTGACCTCTGGCCAAGAGGGGGGCACTTGATAGGTGGCCTGACCTGTTAAACATCTCAGTGCTTAATTCTCCCATTGGGTGTTTTGCCCAGCTGCTTTGTGAGAAGAAACAAAAAGCTTCCTGCTCTTACACAACATCCTGGTTTAAATTTCCCTATGGCATATTCTCTAATTGATTCTGTGCTAGCTGATACTCCAAAGAGCTGGGGCTTGAAAAGCAACAAGATTGTTTCTGCAGATGAACATGAAGGCTCACTAATCGGGTGGCATGTGGCAGCTTGGACTCCCCTAGTAGTGAGGGATTGATAGAAGCAAATTCTGGCTAAGCTCACACACAGCCTCCATATGCTTCTCTGCCTGCAGCACAGGGCCCTGGTGGCAGTACCAGGAGAAAGAAAGAAAATGTGTGTGTGTTTTCTGAGTTAAGTTTCATTGGGAATTATTGTGGTTCTCACTCATTACTCCTGGGAGAATTCTGCATCACTGCACATTTGCAGAATTCATGTCCCCCGCAGATTTCTTTGCTTCTCCACAGAAAAATGACTTCTGACTAGGAAGCTGCAAGAGCAGTCATATGCCCCTCCCTGGCAGTGCAGGCAGGTCAGTTCAGGCATCTGGAGCAGCTGGTAGAGACGTAAATCACAGCGGGGCGGGGGGAGGAGGAGGAGAGAATGGGCACTTCTGCGTGTGAGAGACAGACACTCAGTCCCTCTCACTCACTATTGCAGCACGCTTGGCATAGAAGGACAGGGCTTTGTGGTGTTTCTGAGGAGACAGGCATGGGGCAGCCTCTGTCCCCTCAGACAGAGCAGAATTTAGCAGCCTGCCTGCTTAATGAATTGTTCCCATTGTCTTTGTGAATTCCCCCAGGAGTACAAAACAGGTGTGTAAGTTTTAAGACTCCTTTACATTGCCAGAGTGGGGTAAAGGACAGTATGGCCGTATAAATGCTTATGATGCTTTAGTGATTAGAACTGGTCTGAATTTTTGGACTGAAAATATTTCCTATCAAAATGTGCTCCACAAACTGTTTGCTACTGACATTTCTGGAGATAGTCAGTAGCCAATATAAACTGAGAGTTTGATTTTCCAGCCTGCACTTGCTCTTCAGTTGCCTATGATGTAACACTGAGCATATGGCTGCATATATTTGTTAACTAGAAATAAAGGGTCAAACCTATCTACATTACTATTAGATGGGGGGTTGGGGATTTCCTCCAATGCTCCCCGCTCCCATTCTCCATCCATTGTATTGTAGTTTAAATAAATTACCAAAATAATTGAAACCAACGTGATTATATTATCATTTTGACAAATGAAATTGGAGATTTTTTAATATTTTGGCACAGAATTCCCCCAGGAGTAACTCATCCTTTCTAAAGTACAGACTTCAGTTTCTTTGGAAGGTCTGATTCTTACAAAACACCCCCCTCTCGTAGGCTGAACCACTGTGACTATTTCCTCCACTTCTGCTGTATGAGTTAAACAAACCAAGACATGACTGATTTGTTACTGTACACTGCCTTTTAACAAAACTGGAATCCTAACTGATGGGGCAAGGCCTAAGTTTTTAATATTTATATGATTTTTGCTTGCAGTGCACAGCTGAAGGCCCTCAAGGGGGGCTGTCTTGTTTAGAACTAAGCAAATAGTGGATTATTTTTCCAGGGGATGAACTGAAAAATCCAGTTCAATTTGAAACAAAACCAATTATTCTGAAATTTCATTTTTATCAAAATTCTCATTTCCTTTTCAATTAACAAAAACATTTTGGTTTGACTCAAAATGCATTGAGTTTTTCATTTCAATTTGGATGGGTTTGGGGTGGGGTATCTTTTCAACCTTATTTTGTGTGTGGTTTTTAACTGACCACATGTGAAAACAAGATGCCATTTCAAAACCAAACATTTCAACTCTTGAAATTTTTTCCAGTTTTTTCCCCAGCCAAAACTATGTCAAATTCAACCCAAGTTCATGAATAGTTTGAGCCTCCCCAAAAATGCACTTGTCAGTGATATTTCTATTTGCTGAATCTTTTTTTATCCAGCTCTAATTTTGCTGCAAAAAAATGGACCTAATCTTCTAAGTGAGCTGTAGTTCACAAAAGCTTATGGTCTAATAAATGTGTTAGTCTCTAAGGTGCCACAAGTCCTCCTGTTCTTTTTGCGGATACAGACTAACACGGCTGCTACTCTGAAACCTATGTTATACATGGTACTGTCACTTCAACTATCACTGAAATCCTTCTTATAGGAAGGGCTCAGCATCTTACAGAATCAAACCCTTACTTTGTAAATTGTTTCCTAGTAAATCTCCAAGACAATGAGACATCTTCTAATTCAGGCAGAACTGATCATAGGCAGATTATCCTGCTGTTGCATTCACACAGCAGGCTGATCATGACTACAACATATGTTACTTGTTCTTTTGGCTCAAGTTATGGTTGTCTCTCTTTTTCTTTCTCTCTCCAACTCGCTCCGGAGCAATAAATGCCAGCAATAAATATTTTCAGCCGTACAAGGATTTCAGTAAATTAGGGTTCACATCCAAGTTTGGGACAACTTCCTGTATTCTAAATAGAATCCAAATGAATGTCTTCCAAAGTCTACACAGCACAGTAATAATAATAAAAAAAATCTAAATCATTAAAATGAGCACCAGCCCTCTACTCCATGAATAATGTATAAAAGCAAGCTGCATTATATTAGCAAAGGATAAAAATTAGAGCTGAGTGAAAGTAAAAATGTCATTTTTTGATTCCACAAAGAACATCCTCTATGGCTCTAGCTCAGAGCTCCATCTTGTGGAGGATTATATATGTGGTTTCATTTTTCTGTCTGCCATGATGTTTTGATTTTGCAATTTATTTAAAAACATGTATCAGAGTGTAAGCTATCTTCAGGGAAGAGCTTCGGAATGAAACTAGTAACACCAGAGCACAACCACCAACAGTATCTGTATAACTTTCTTGTCTGACTCGCTCAACCTGCCTAGACCTACACTATTACTATCATGCATACCCTTTCAGCTTTCTCCCATTAGAAACAGTACAGTAAGTTCTCCTCAGTGATAGTTGTAACCTAGACAACTAGTGTATTGTAGCTAGTGATCCCTTTGAATCTGCATCTCATGAATCAAGTTTTGCTCTCAGTTATACCAGTTTAAGTATGTAGTAACTCTATTGTCTTGAATACAGTTATTAGGCTTAGAGCCTGACTCTAAGCCCATTGAAGTAATGGAAAGACTCCTACTGACTTCAATGAGCTTTAGACCAAGCCTTTCATTAGGACCTCTGGGCCAAATTCTGTTCTTACTTAGGCACTGATGCCAGTACAAAATTGTTCCTTATAGAACATTTGTCAGTGCTCTCTCTATTTATTTATAGAAAGTGGAATAGGAGAGATTGTGTGACCCACTCCAGAATACCTAATAGCATGGTGGCCAGGGCATTCACCTGAGAGTGGGGGAGACTTGAATCACTATTCCAGAGCAGGGATTCAAATTTGTATTTCCTATATCCCAGATGAGCACCCTAACCAGTGGGGGCACCATTATTGCCTCCTTGGTTGTGTGAATACCAGTGGTGTTGAAGTCCCCTTGTGAATCTAGCCCTTTGTTTTTATTCTAAAAAATGGTTCAGTGCCCAAAATCAACTCATTTCAAGTCAAACAAAATGGTTAGTAAATACTGTGCATGAAACATGTCACAAATCCACCTAAACAGAAAAGAGCCTCTGTTGATAAACAATGAACAGTTAGCACACGATCTAAAGTTGGTGTATTTATTTGCATATGCCAGTAAAGACTGTTTTGATGTTATAATAGTATTCTCATTACCCAGAGGTTATTAGAAAATATCTCATCAAAACATGTAATGTGCATGAAATATATATTTCCCCGGCATGGAATCCCTGAAGGTATCATGTCTGATAATGGTCTGTAGTTTGATGGACATAAATTTAAATTTGCTAGAGAGTATGGGTTTAAGCATGTGACTTCGAGTCCCAGGTATCTTCAATCCAATAGTCCTGTAGAGAATGGTGTAAAAAATAAGACTTTTTTGAAAAAGACCACTAACTCACATACTGATCCATATTTGGCTTAGGGTTGCCACCCCTCCAGGATTGTCCTGGAGTCTCCAGGATTTAAAGATTAATCTTTAATTAAATCTTATGTCATGTGTTGAAACCTCCAGGAATACATCCAACCAAAACTGGCAATCCTAATTTGGCTATGCTGAACCAAAGAGCAGCACCAATGAATCATGGATTGGTGCCTGCAGAGAGACCTAGATGTATATAAGGAACAAAGTGTAAACAAAAGATGTATTATAAAAGGGTCCAATGTGGTGGAGCCTTTAAAACCTAAAGATGCTGTGCAGATTCACAATGGTACTTGCTGGGCACAGAGGACAATGGTGACTCATGAGGTTGCTGCATGATCTTATGAAGTACAGACTCCTGAAGTACATATGTTTTGGAGGAACAGGAGACATCTGCAATATCTTCCTAAAGAAGAGTGACGGTAAGGAGGCAGATACTTCACTGATGCCTACAGGACAAAGCACTGAAGGAACCACTGAGGATCCTTCAGATCAGCAAGTAGAGCAGTCTGCTAGTGCAAGCATTGCAGTGGTGCCACGTAGATCTAATAGACGGAGCAGAGCACCTGAAAGACTTGTTAGCAGTGCTCAATAAATGTGACTATATTATGGTATATACAGGGCGGGGTGAGCGGGGCAGCCACCCAGAGCGCAAAGCCGTGGGGGCAGAAAAATGGAATGGAAATAGAAGTGACACACAACGCCCCACGTGGTAGGGCTCACTCGGGCCAGCCCTGCGCCACCTCCACCCTGACTTGCCTCAATGGCCTACCCAGCCTTTCTGGGTTGGGGGGCTGCAACAAAAACATCGGGGGGGGGCACATGACCCCTCATGTGTTGCCTCCAGGTGGAAAAAATGATGATAAACAGTAAGGGTCACAAATATGCTTGCTTGCCCTGGGTGCTAAAATGCCTAGTTATGGCTCTGGGCATATATGTTATTGTTTGAGATGGTAGAAGTACGTACTCTCTTTAAGAGCAGAACACACGCTAGAAAAAGGCTAGCTGGAAGCAGTCGAGTGTCCCCTTCACCAGATACACAGCTCATACATCTCCTTTGTCTTCTGTAACTGTTTTAGTTCTAATAAAGCCCTCTAAGAGTCCAGGCTTCTTATGAGCCCACATGATAATGTTTTTGCTTAAGCTAAAAATAAGTTTTTCCAGCTTTCAGATTCACCAAAAATTCTGAATCATTTAAGTTTGGGGTTGACCCAAAATCCCCCCACCCCCTAGTTTTTTGGAACGCCTAGCAAACCAAAAAAAATCAGTTATTCACTCAGCTCTACTTAGGAAATCCTCTACTAACAGATCTTGCTGATAAGAGGAATATATTTTCTTTTGCATTAATAAATATTTGTAAAGGACATTATGGATGAAAAAGCCATATGTAAGCCTTGTGTCAGGGCACACCACTGCAAAGGTTCCTTGTCCTACTGGACAGCTGCCTCTCACTGGGTGTTCTGTGGCTCAGCCCTTCAGCCAAGTCACAAAGTTCAGTCCCTTTCTGAGGTAAGAGGAAGAGGAAGGTCCCACTAAAAGTGCACAAAAGAACCTTCACTCCCCCCATCCCTTTTGGGCTATTCCTCAGTACATCCTTTAGTCAGTCTTCAGCCCTACTCTGGGCTCAATATTTCCTTCTGTTGAGCATCCATGCCCCTTCCTCAGTGGTTGGTAGTGGAACCCAGCCCCACAGTCTACTCTGGGTTCCAGCCCTGGAATCTTGTATTAAGCAGCTAAGTCTGCTTCTTCAGATATGCTGCTCTTTTCCTGTGCCACTATTGGTAGTCCATCACTGATGATTATGATGATATATAATAATATAAAACCTGTGCGGGAAATTTTTGAGTGAGAAAGCTGTTGCATAGGGGCAGTCCCACTCTCGGCTGTGGAAGCCAGATTCCAGTGGCACAAAGAATCATTATGTCTGGGGACCTCCTTAGCTGCAGTGGGTGACCAGGACATCTTCCATACCTTGTCATGTTCCCTGTGCCCCACAGCACATTGCTGAACCGCCTTCCCAGCCATTGAATCACAAATTGATTTCCTCCGCCCCATCCACCGGAACAGTCTTCATATGCTAGAGAAAGGCAGTTTCCCTATCTTCCCGAGGGAAAAAGCCCCATCAGCTACCCTCACCTGGTTGGCCCATTTGTCAAAGCGGGGTGTGGCCCCTGTCCGCTGTATCCTGGGGTGTGGTCACTGTCCCATGCAAACAGCAACTTGGAGCCATAGGTGAGAGCTGGGTGTAAGTGGGGACCAAAGCAGATGAATTACTCTCAAAAGAGCATGAGGTGTTCCTCCAAAGAGGTACTACCCCATACACCCTTACCTCTAAACCTTCTTGCATTGCTTCCTTGCAGCCTGTGCTTTAAACAGCCTCTGTTTGGTTCTCAGGCCTCTGGTTTTCCCCTAGAGCTGAACCACTTTTCTACCATCTTGGATTCCACTGAAGTGCCTAACTCACCCTACCTCAGGACCTCCTGCACAGGAACATAACCTGCTCCCTATGAATTTTCCTGCCTGGCTTCTTGCCTGTTTAAGCCCTATCTCTGGGCTCCCCTGCACAAGAGTCTGACCTGCTGTCTGTGAATTTCTCTCCCAAGTCAAATCCTATTTCCTCCACTAAGGCCCAGGTGCCTAATAATACTTTCCTATCTCCACCCCCTCTGGTGAGGAGGCAATCAATTAGACATACATTACCTGGCTCTTAACACCTTTCCTAAAAAGTGATGGGAGTAAGCCCCACTGTGCCCCATATACATGATTAATAGTATTACTTATTTCAGAGTAACAGCCATGTTAGTCTGTCTTTGCAAAAAGAAAAGGAGTACTTGTGGCACCTTAGAGACTAACCAATTTATTTGAGCATGAGCTTTCGTGAGCTACAGCTCACTTCATCGGATGCATACTGTGGAAACTGCAGAAGACATTATATACACACAGAGACCATGAAACAATACCCCTCCCACCCCACTGTTCTGCTGGTAATAGCTTATCTAAAGTGATCATCAAGTTGGGCCATTTCCAGCACAAATCCAGGTTTTCTCACCCTCCGCCCCCCCCCCCCCCCCCACAAACTCACTCTCCTGCTGGTAATAGCCCATCCAAAGTGACCACTCTCTTCACAATGTGTATGATAATCAAGGTGGGCCATTTCCTGCACAAATCCAGGTTCTCTCACCCCCTCACCCCCCTCCAAAAACCACACACACAAACTGAACTACAGCCAAGCTCTGTGATACAACCGCATTTGCTCCAACCCCTCAGACAGAGACAAACACCTACAAGATCTCTATCAAGCTTTCTTACAACTACAATACCCACCTGCGGAAGTGAAGAAACAGATTGATAGAGCCAGAAGAGTTCCCAGAAGTCACCTACTACAGGACAGGCCTAACAAAGAAAATAACAGAACGCCACTAGCCGTCACCTTCAGCCCCCAACTAAAACCCCTCCAACGCATTATTAAGGATCTACAACCTATCCTGAAGGATGACCCAACACTCTCACAAATCTTGGGAGACAGGCCAGTCCTTGCCTACAGACAGCCCCCCAACCTGAAGCAAATACTCACCAACAACCACATACCACACAACATAATCACTAACCCAGGAACCTTTCCTTGCAACAAAGCCCATTGCCAACTGTGCCCACATATCTATTCAGGGGACACCATCACAGGGCCTAATAACATCAGCCACACTATCAGAGGCTCGTTCACCTGCACATCCACCAATGTGAAATATGCCATCATGTGCCAGCAATGCCCCTCTGCCATGTACATTGGTCAAACTGGACAGTCTCTACGTAAAAGAATAAATGGACACAAATCAGATGTCGAGAATTATAACATTCATAAACCAGTCGGAGAACACTTCAATCTCTCTGGTCACGCAATCACCGACATGAAGGTCACTATCTTACAACAAAAAAACTTCAATCCAGACTCCAGCGAGAAACTGCTGAATTGGAATTCATTTGCAAATTGGATACTATTAATTTAGGCTTAAATAGAGACTGGGAGTGGCTAAGTCATTATGCAAGGTAGCCTATTTCCCCTTCCTTTTTCCTACCCCCCCCCCCCAGACGTTCTGGTTAAACTTGGATTTAAACTTGGAGAGTGGTCCAGTTTGGATGAGCTATTGCCAGCAGGAGAGTGAGTTTATGTGTGTGTGTTCCCCCCGGGGGGGGGGGGAGGGGCGGGTGAGAAAGCCTGGATCTGTGCTGGAAATGACCCACCTTGATTACTTACTTAGTTTCATCCCATTATTCCTAATTATAGTCCCTCTTTTCTAGTCCCCAACAGTTCCTGTAAGGCAGTACTACCTCTGGAGCGTGATCCCCCTTCCCTATATATTAATATAGCCTCCATTCTCTTACCAAGACAGATCATGTAAGCATTAACTAAATAAGATTTCTTAGTGCTCATCTTGTCTTCCACACACTCATAATATGAGATTCTTTAAATCTAACATTACTTACTAGACACCATTATCCAACAAAAAAAGCTTTGTTGCAGGCAATTATGAAAAGTACTGTATAAATTATGTAGCAATATTTTGCTCTAATATATCAAATGGAACAAGCTGCTACATTGTCAGAAGGCTGGCTATTAATAAAAATGAGGGCCCTTACGTTGTCTGTTTAAAAATTGTGGATTGGAGCACAGAGGGGATTAAAGAACAAGAAGAATATATTCAGAATGAGAGGACATTGAGGTATCTCAGATATAAAACAGAAGCCCAAGTGACAAAGCAGACCGCAAAGGAAAAAGAGAAATCATTAGGATGATTAAGTAAATGGCTTTTCCATAACAGCTGTGTTACCAGAGACGTGACAAAAAGACAGACATTTTCTCTCAAAAGATAACTTGTAAGACACCAGGGGCTAGATCCTGGCCAACACTATTCACCGCTATTGCCACTAGAGTTGCAAAGAGATTGTAAAGCTGCTCTAAGAGGGTAGCCGAGAATTCTTCTAGCCTGGTTGACATTGAGATAAATTAGAGCAGCAAGTCTGAACTGCCACCCCTCTTCCTGCATCCCAGCTAACTCAGGAATTTTGGGGAGGACAAAGAGGATGTATAGCCACCTTCCCGTTTCCTCTTCAAGTCCTGTTGCAAGTGAAGCATAGCCAGACACAAGGATCATGACCAAAAGTGCCTACATCAAAGAGCTTTAAAATCTAAATTTTAGGTGCAGCAAAAGAGCGTAATAAAATGGGGGAAGGAGTGGAGTAAGATGGGGGTACAGTGAAAAGAACAAGCAGTTACTCAGTTAAGGCATGGATTCATCGTGATGGTTTTGCACAAAGTGAGTGTATTAATTCTACTCTTCTACAACATGGCAGAATTGAGATTTTAATTTGCTTTGAATCTGCAAGAGTGGCTGCTTGGTGATCAGAGATTGAGAGTGTGTTCACTGCATTAGGGGGGTCATAGGTGATGGAACTAGGGATTCTGGGGGTGCTGCTGCACACTTGACTTGAAGTGGTTTCTGTTATGGCAGGCACCCCTACTAAAATTTGTTCCAGCATAAGGGGTAGCAGCATGAAAGAAAATATAGATTCCGGAATGGGAGAAGGAAATGAAAGGGTTAATTACTGAGCTATAAACTTGCACCTGAATAGGAAAAGGATACAAAATACAATTTAGTGGATGTCAAGGTTCCTCCCCCACTCTGAACTCTAGGGTACAGATGTGGGGATCTGCATGAAAAACCTCCTAAGCTTATCTTTACCAGCTTAGGTCAAAACTTCCCCAAGGTACAAAATATTCCACCCGTTGTCCTTGGACTGGCCGCTACCACCACCAAACTAATACTGGTTACTGGGGAAGAGCTGTTTGGACGCATCCTTCCCCCCAAAATACTTCCCAAAACCTTGCACCCCACTTCCTGGACAAGGTTTGGTAAAAAGCCTCACCAATTTGCCTAGGTGACTACAGACCCAGACCCTTGGATCTTAAGAACAATGAACAATCCTCCCAACACTTGCACCCCCCCCTTTCCTGGGAAATGTTGGATAAAAAGCCTCACCAATTTGCATAGGTGACCACAGACCCAAACCCTTGGATCTGAGAATAATGAAAAAGCATTCAGTTTTTTACAAGAAGACTTTTAATAAAAATTAGAAGTAAATAGAAATAAAGAAATCCCCCCTGTAAAATCAGGATGGTAGATATCTTACAGGGTAATTAGATTCAAAAAACATAGAGAACCCCTCTAGGCAAAACCTTAAGTTACAAAAAAGATACACAGACAGAAATAGTTATTCTATTCAGCACAATTCTTTTCTCAGCCATTTAAAGAAATCATAATCTAACACATACCTAGCTAGATTACTTACTAAAAGTTCTAAGACTCCATTCCTGGTCTATCCCCGGCAAAGACCAGCATATAGACAGACACACAGACCCTTTGTTTCTCTCCCTCCTCCCAGCTTTTGAAAGTATCTTGTCTCCTCATTGGTCATTTTGGTCAGGTGCCAGCAAGGTTACCTTTAGCTTCTTAACCCTTTACAGGTGAGAGGAGCTTTCCCCTGGCCAGGAGGGATTTCAAAGGGGTTTACCCTTCCCTTTATATTTATGACAGTGGATTGTGTTAATTTAATGAAGAACATCAACTTCTGTTTGGACAGTACGTCAACCACAGAGTATATGCTACCTTGGCGGAGTGATGAAGGCACAGTTCTGTAAATGCATATGCTTCTGCAATAGGATGGGGGAGTATGAGTAATATTATGTATAACTCTAATACACTTCCCTTTTTCTTGCACCTCAGCCTGCTTCTCTGCAGAGGCACAGACCAGTGCTCGGTCTTTTCAGGATTTAGAAAAAGCATTACCAGAGTTAAACTGCTCTCCCCTGACATCTAGTGATGAGTTGGGGGGGAAAGACTTCAGGAGCACATCGTGTTTGCACTGACGTGCCTACGCTGCCTACGTGCACAGCAGGCGGAGCAGCTTTGCCGGAGAGATCGATTTGTGGCTGGTTTGGGATTACAATTCACTCTTCTGTTTGGATGCAGGAGTAATGATTGTACGATTGAAGGGCATCAGAACTGTGCTTAGCATGCCCTGGTTGAGGGGGTCACCCTAAACCGAATCTCACTGGGATGCCAAATCCCAGTGAAGAGACTAGTGGATGGGGACAGGTGTTCTTGCCTGGTGGTATGCGGTATGTCTACACTGCAATTAAAAACCCAAGGCTGCCCCATGCCAGCTGACTTGGGCTTTTGGGGCGTAGGCTGGAGCCTGGGCTCTAGGACCCTGTGAGGGGAAGGGTCTAGAGCATGGGCTGCAGCCCAAGCTCGAAAGGCTACACTGCAATTAAACCGCCCCTTAGCCTGAGCCAGATGGCTGAGGCTGGCCATGGGTGTCTAATTGCAAGGTAGACACAGCCATGGAGTCTGCCCAAAGAGTCCTGCCCTTCTCCGGTGTTTAATGACCTAGCTGATTCAATTCAATTAAGAGTCCTTGTTTCCAGGTGACAAGATTCCTGGAGCTGATATCATTGCTGAGCAGATTTAGGGGCAGTCTTAGACCTTGTGTGGGGACAATGTTGCAGCAAAAGGCAACACAAACTGTGCTGACTGTGAGGTTCCCCACTACCTGCTGAAATCACTGAGAGCTGGGTTAAGTGGTAGAACCTCAGGACATGATGCAGCGGCAGGAGAGAGATAGCAGCAGCTGTGAGCCTGTTGCAGAGGGGGCAGCAGCAGTGGGATTGCTCAGCGCCCTCTCTCCGGTGGGAAGTGAACCCCCCATGAGTGCACTTCTGAACTCTCGGTCTTTGCTAACCAAGGACTGCCAATTGTGAGAGGGGTGCAGCGCGGGGAGGGGGAGTGGTGTGTTAAGGAACATTGATTTGTTGGACTTTCACAGTGCAAGGTAAGAAACTGAGGCAAAGGACACTTCCCAACACACTGTAGAGTGGTGTTTGCCTATGGTCACATGCTTTTTGAATTGTGGTTGTGTTGTTTTCCCCAATTAATGTTGGGTCCCCTTTTTTTCCTTTTAATTAAAAGTGTGTTGTGTGTGTGTGTGGGGGGGGGGGTGTTTTTTAAACACTCAGTGCTTGTCATGGGGGGGAAGTATTGCCTCCTAGAGGTGCCTGAGGTGGGGTTTAGTTTTCCCAGAATACTGGGTGGGGACTTGAGCTGGTTCTATTTTGTGTTAAGAGAAACCACTGTTCACGGAACCCAGCTTTTGTTGCTGCCGACTCCACCTGGCAGAAGGGTTATATATAATCTGCAATCAGCATTTGGACAACTACTATGCAGTAACTCTATTGATAGACATAGACATCCCTGTTACATGAGTTTCAATGGAAAGTATACTGCAGCATGCACACACTGCCCTGATTTTATTTCCACTGAGATGACTTCTCAGTCTCTGCAGTGTGGCATCAGAAGTGTATGTATGTCACCTGGACTCCTCTGAGCCCAGGGAGAATAGTAGCCTGACAGTTCCTCTCCAAACTCCTCAGCAAAAGTAGTTTGATCCTCACAGCTATCAACAATTCCAGTCCCCGAATCAGTAGTTGGCCACCTCCTTAGCTTCCAGTGAGACAGGGAATCTGTTATCTGGGTCCAAAGTGATACAGGCTTTTGGATGGAGGCCTCATAACAAAAACTTCTTAGCCCTATTTACTGCACGCACAAATGGATGCCTCTCCCTAGCTGCTCAGTTGGAGACTTCACTTACCTTATCCTCACCCCTAAGATAAGGAAACTGCTATCCATTTCCTATTGTCATGACTCCCCCACTTCCCTGGCCTTGCTTCACCACACCCACCCACCCATCCTTCGCCACACCCACCTGGGTTTTTCCACTGCTGGTCCAAATTAGAGAAGTCCCAAGGCAGCAGTAGGCAGACACGTTTTGCTGCTGCAGCTTTTTCCCAACTCTCCCATTCATTGCTTCTTGCTGCCCTAAGACCCTTTCACTGTGATAGGACCATACATCAAAGGCTGGGCAGGTCTGTCCCTTAATTCTGGGGCTTTTGTATACAGCTGTGCCCAGTCTTGAAAACTATGACATCAGAGAAGCTTCTTGCCTCATCATGAAAGATCCTCCTGCAGGCTTCAAAATCCCATGACTTGCGATCAGTTCATAAGAGCGGGCAATATTTCCTTCCCCTGGCTGCTTGGAGGGGACTCACCTTATCTACCATCCCCCCAGGCTGGGGCACTGACATTCTACCCCTTGTACCCTACAACTCCTACAGCTGCCTCCTCTGTTCCCCCTCACTTTTCACTCTGTCTCCACTGTTCCTGTTCCTGTCTAGCCCCCTGAGCCACAGAGGGACAGCCATTTTCCCTGTGGGCTTGGTATCAATCTCATTGAAAACAGTGGGAGGTGGCAGATAACTTTATTAAAGGCCAATCTCACTTCCATATGCAGATAGACAGTAAGGAAATGGTGGCCATCTTGCTGGCTTCAGCCCCATTGACAGTAATTAGTGATGGTGGTCTTTTAAGGGAAAATTCATGAGCTGGCAGCCTTTTCATCATATCTTCATGAGACAGGTTTTTTTTTTTAAAAAACAAACAAACCCAAATCACTAGAGTCATGATCATAGAATCATAGACTTTAAGGTCAGAAGGGAGCATTATGATCATCTAGTCTGACCTCCTGCACAACGCAGGCCACTGAATTTCAGCCACCAACTCCTGTCACAACCCCCTAACTTATGTCTGAGCTATTGAAGTCCTCAAATCATGGTTTAAAGACTTCAAGGTGCAGAGAATCCTCCAGCAAGTGACCCGTGCCCCACGCTGCAGAGGAAGGTGAAAAACCCCCTGCCAATCTGCCCAGGGGGAAAATTCCTTCCCAACCCCAAATATGGCGATCAGCTGAACCCTGAGCATGTGTGCAAGACTCACCAGCCAGATATCCAGGAAAGAATTCTCTGTAGTAACTCAGATCCCACCCCATCTAACATCCCATCACAGGCCATTGGGCATATCTACCGCTAGTAGTCAAAGATCAATTAATTGCCAAAATTAGGCTATCCCATCATATCATCTCCTCCATAAACTTATCAAGTTTTGTCTTGAAGCCAGATATGTTGTTTGTCCCCACTGCTTCCCTTGGAAGGCTCTTCCAGAACTTCACTCCTCTGATGGTTAGAAACCTTTGTCTAATTTCAAGTCTAAACTTCCTGATGGCCAGTTTATATCCATTTGTTCTTGTGTCCACGTTGGTACTGAACTTAAATAATTCTTTTCCCTCCATGGTATTTATCCTTCTGATATATTTATAGAAAGCAATCATATCTCCTCTCAGCCTTCTTTTAGTTAGGCTAAACAACTACATAAAGAATGTGAGCGAAGCCAAGCAGCAAAAATTAAGATGTTTATACACTAATGCAAGGAGCCTAGGTAATAAAATGGAGGAACTAGAGCTACTGATGCAGGAAGTGAAACCAGATATTATAGGGATAACAGAAACATGGTGGAATTGTGAGTCAGCAATATGAATATGTGGAACTTGCTCGGCTGCTTGCCCTTAATGGAAACCCTCCACACAGCTGCAGAGGCAGCTACAGATCATGCCAAGTAAACACCACATGCCCTCCTCTGCATGCTTCTGCAACCTGCTGACTAAGTATCCTGTTCTGTTCTTTGCATATTTGTAAAGACACAGAAGATTCAACAAAAAAATCCATATCTCCTTCCCAACAACTTGTCTGCCCTCTTTAGACTAAAAAATATTATCAATTGCTGCAGTACAAGCATGAGAGTTGCATTTCTTCACTCAAGTCCTTTCCAGTTGTTTGCATACCCATGCATTTCTTCACTCAAGTCCTTTCCAGTTGGTTGCGTACCCAGCGTAAGACATCTTAGGCAAAATACCAAGCATGGAATATTGAGAAAAGAGAAGGTAGAAAATCTTGGAAGTGAAATACTGGTTGCATGACTGGTGTGAAGCTGATGGTTTTGTTTTTTGTGCAACATTAGGCCACATTCCAAAGGAAGAAGAGTCTGTATGAATAGGATGGCCTACATCTCACAGGTAGGGGGACTAATCATCTTGGTTGGAGACCAGCTGGAGCACCCAGGAGGACATTAAATTAGCTAAACAAGATGAAGTTGCTAAGAAAACAGATGCAATACTATCTCAAACTCAACATTGTGAAAAAAAATTGAACCAATGTGGCAAAGAATGTGAAGAGATTTTTTTCAGCTTCTTAGATACTAATGGTAGGAGTCTGAGTAACCAGCAAGAACTGGACATTCTCATAGATTAGAATAAATTTTATATAATTGGCATTACTGAAACCTTGCGGGATGACTTGCATAACTGGAATAGTAAAATCACTGGTTATAACCTGGTCAGAAAAGCCAGAGGAGGGTGAAGGGATGAGTCTCTATATTAAAGACACTATTACTTGTTTTAGTGTTATTGATCACTCAGAATCACGGGATCTTGAATGCATATGGATCCACATGCATAAATAACAAAACCCAAGAGTGGGTACTGGGCCACCAAGTAAAACTAGAGAATAAGATTAATTATTCATTAAGCTCCTGTCTGTAATGTATGGAAAGAAAAAAAATGTGTTTATGGGGGACCTTAGTTTGGGAGATGTAGTCTGGAAGTTCCATGCAGCCAGTAGTAAAACATTAGAGTTTCTAAAAATTATAGTTAATTTATAATAGTATTGCATGCACCCAGCATAAAGTAACTCTCCTTTGGACCTCTTTATGACATATAAAGGGGAATTACTCACTGTTGGGGGCAACTTAGGGATCAATGATTATGACAGGAAAACATTCAGTGTGGGTAGACAGAGGATACTTCCAACCAGTAATTGATATAGTGCTGCAAAAGAGATGATTTCCCAAAGCTGAGGAAAACTATGAATGAAATTGACTAGGAGGACAAATTTAGACAGAAGACTGTGAACAGAAATTGGGATTCTTTAAGGAGAGTTTATTAGATAGTCAAAAAGCCACAATTCCACACTCAACAAAGAACATCTTTGGTTAAAAGCATATCCTGATTCAGTGGCAAACTGAAGGCATCCATTCAAAATAAAAAAGTAATACATAACAAATGGAATAAAAATAAACATATAGTAATCAATAGAAATTAGAAGTTATGAAGTGTAGAAAGTTGATAAATGAAGCTAAAGAAATCAGGGAAACATCCACGGTTGGTAGTGCTAAAGACAATAAGGTGGTTTTTTTAAAGTATATTAGAAACAGAAGAAATCCTTCCAATGAGTGAGGTTTAGCAGAGGAGGAAGGAGAAAATGCTGTGGTAAAGGGACATTTGCCTGTTGATGTTCACATGATTGGACTCCAATTAGTTTATTTTCAGTTATTCTGTCTGACTCCTCCTTAATGCATCTAGGAGTCTCATGCTTCAGGGATAGCATAGGAACTACTGGATTCACTAAGGAGTACGATGATGATTCAGTACCCTTCTCCAAACCAAAATCCCATATCTGACCGTGCATAGAAATTAAAATTCACAGCTCCAGTGAGTCTCTATAATGGACCAAATCTGACCACTCCAAACTTTGATAAAGTTAGTATTTGGATCTGCATTTCAAATAACCAAATTCAGGAGTGTTCAGACCCTTCACTTCCATTCCATCACAGAGATGTGGAATTCAGAGCCAGCTCTGGAGCCTATCTTTGCTTTTGCATTTTGAATGTTCATTTAAACACTGTCTCAGATCTCTGCTTTTTGTATCGGAGGGTCTAATACTGCCTGAAATTACTTGTTTTTATTTGCCATCTGATAAACACCTCGTGCCAAACATAAGTAGGGAGGATGGTCAAGTAATTAGGGCACTAGCCTTATGACTTGAGAGACCTAGGGTTAACCCCCTGCTCCACTACAGCCTTCCTGTTCGCCCGTAGACAGGTCACTCCTATACCTCAGTTCCCCATCTGTAAAACAGGAATAATTCTTCCCTACCTCCTACGGGTGTAGCAAGTATTAAAGACTGAAGTGCTTTGAAATTTACTGATGCAAAGAGCTATATATTACTCTAAATAGAGGTGTAATTATTTGAGTCAATCGAGATCTAATTACAAATGCAAACAAATGCATTGTCTCATGTTTGTTTGTTTTTCTAAAAAAAAGAAAAAAAATCCCAACAGAAAATCATAGTAGAAGGAGAGAGAGAACCATGTAAGCAAAATATTCATGAACAGGGTCACAGAGTACCCCTCAGCAATTTCTTGTCATCAGGAGGAAACTGTTTCATACTCATCAAAAAAGACAGAGGAAATATAATGTTCATTTTCAACAAATAAAGTGATGTTGTTGATGTACCAAGCATTCATTAGGGTTTAACTGGCTATACAATAGGAATATTATTTTTATTAGCCAGTGCAGACCTTCAAGTTTCCAATGTATCACAATATGCACAATCCCATCGTTTGCCAGTTTAACTAATCATTCTTCATATTTTATGAAGTATACCAGTTTGTGTGAAAGATTCATCACCTGATACATTGAAATTCATTTTCCCCCTTTTCTGTCCCTCATCATTTTATTAATAATACATTCAGGATCATCTTCTAATCTTTTACAAGACTTTTTATAGTTCAGATTTTATGAAGCACACAAACTGTGTGATAAAGACTTATTGTTCTATATTTATTGACATTAATCAATGATCAATTAGCCTTTTACATATATTAAATCCTGCATGTTAAACTGTCCCACTATTATCCATTTCTCCCTAATATAACTGATTGCTCTTTGTTTAATTTTCTGGGATGAAAACCAAGCCTATCTTTCAGGTATCCAAAATTAAAAAATATGTTTTCTTTAGTAAAATATTAAAAGATCTTTTATTCACATTTGATCTTCCTTTGAAAACATCTTCTGGTTCAATAGACTTCAGCCAATTTTCTTTTTGATTCTTAGGTAAAAGTTTTTACTACCACTGGTACTTAAGAGATTAATCAAAATATTTGGTTTGGGTAAATAGAAAATACAATTTAACTGAATCATTACCTATGTAAAACAAGTCCTAACCCCCACAAAATTTCAGAACATACTACAACTGATTCATTTCCATCTGTTGTATACAGTACTGTCTTTTCTGGAGTTTCAAGTAATGGTAAAGGTATATGTGCATTTTTGTTCTAGAGACATTCTTGGTACTGTTGGTTACTTGAGTCAATGTAATTATTTCATTTCATTTGCTTGTTGCATTTTAAATTATTGGGCCTGTTCTTTATTATTTTTTTTTTGTTAATTTTCATAAAGAAACAAAAATACAAAAAGGTTAAAGACTTACAGCTTGTATATGTTACCAGATACTGCACATTTCACAGGCTACTCAATAAAATTATGAAATTACACATCTTTACAACTTGTCAAAGCTGCAAGACCAGCTAATACAAAATCAGACAATATTACAAACATAACATGTTATGGTGGGAGTGGCAATTAAAAAAAAGACAGACAAATAGTCAAAGGGAAGGAGGGGGAACAGGAAGAGCAGAGAAGTCAGGTGGAGTGGAAGTCTGGCATTATTTGAGCTATCTCATCATTCTTTATCCAAATGTGTCAAGAAATGGTGTCAAATTAATATAAATTCTCTCAACCTCAATAGGCTGTTCTGTCTTTTGCTGCTTACTCAGACAGGATCTAATGCCATTGCTCTATTATGAGCACGAGCCTATTCCTCCATATTTGTAAAATTATGCACTTGATAATCAGTGCGGCCCTCAAGAAGCAAAATTTTTGTGGTGGAGTTAAACCTCGTGTAGTAGATACAGTCAGCTGAGGTTTGGTTGCTGAAGCCAAGCACTATTTTCACTCTTGTATCCAACTCTTTCCACAGCTGCCTGACTGTCGGACAGTCCCATAGCGCATGCATCAGGGTTGCTTTTTCTTTATTACACCGCCAACAAACACCAGAGGACAAGACCCCCTTCTTGCACAAACTTTGTGGCATCCAATATATTTGGAATAGAACCTTTTGCTGTTAGACATCACCAGAGATCCACAGAAGCATTTTTAACATTCCTTAATATGTTCTGCCATTGGGGGGTCTTTCAACTCCCCTTTCCATTCTTTCACAAAGACCAATAGATTTCCTCTTCCTTACTAAGGTACACATAGTGGACATGGGCATGGGGAGGTTATGAAGCATTTCCAAGTCTTCCAGTAGCTCTGGGGCCCCTGGCAAACCTAGGGCATACAGACCAGACAGATACAACTGAAAAACACTTGCTAATGTAAGTACTGCCCGTCGTCTGAGGGTGGCCAGTCATGTGGTTGCTTTAGTGTTGGAAAGGAGACAAAGCCCTCATTCTTGACTAATTGGGCAATCCATGTGTTGCCTTTGGTCAGCCAGTTTGCAAATCTGTGTTACACCAACTAGGTACTTTTGCATGACATCAAGGATGAAATTGGAACCTCTTAGCTAGGTTAGCCCAACCCTTCACACAGCCACCATTGTAGGCACCGTATTTTTCTCCATCGAACAAAAAAAAAGAACTGAGCAGACCCACAAGGGGGAATTGAATGCATTAATACCCATTCAATTTCCACCCCTGGGTGTACAAGGGTATTAGCATGCTGGAACCAAGCTGACATCTGGAACATGATAAAAGTAGATCTGGAAGTCCAAACTGCCCTTGGTTAGGAACTGCCATTTTTAATGGGATGTGACCAGGGCTCCATAGAAAGATTCTAATTATGTTATCTTTTCTAACATAAGATGGAGATATATCTAGGTAGACCACTTAGACTATAGGCAGAATATGCATTGTTATTGTATTAACCCTTCCTCACAGGCTGCGCGAGAGAGGATGCCATGTATTTGTATCACTAATTCTGAGAGAGTACAGGATCTAAATTTATCTTCACTAATTTAATGTTTCTTGGTTATTACTTTATTGCACCAGTTTCCTTCATTACAGAAGCAGCTTTGCCTCTCCTTGAATTGACACCTCCTCATCTATTGTTGGGAGTGGACTATATCCACCCTGATTGAATTGGCCCTGTCAGCACTGGTTCTCCACTTGTGAGATAACTCTCTTCTCTTCATGTGTCAGTATATTTTTGTCTGCATCTGTAACTTTCACTCCATGCATCTGAAGAAGTGAGTTTTTTACCCACGAAAGCTTATGCTCAAATAAATCTGTTAGTCTTTAAGGTGCCACCGGACTCCTTGTTGTTTTTGTGGATACAGACTAACACGGCTGCCCCCGATCTTTTAAACCCTGTTATAGTCCTAGCCTTCACAACCTCCTCAGGCAAGGAATTCCACAGGTTGACTGTGCGCTGAGTGAAGAAGAACTTCCTTTTATTTGTTTTAATATACCCTGCTACCCATTAATTTCATTTGGTGGCCCCTAGTTCTTATATTATGGGAACAAATAAATAACTTTTCCTTATTCACTTTCCCACACCACTCATGATTTTATAGACCTCTATCATATCCTCCTTTAGTCTCCTCTTTTCCAAGCTGAAAAGTCCTAGCCTCTTTAATCTCTCCTCGTATGGGACCCGTTCCAAAGCCCTAAACATTTTAGTTGCCCTTCTCTGAACCTTTTCTAATGCCAGTATATCTTTTTTGAGATGAGGAGACCACATCTGTATGTAGTATTCAAGATGTGGGCGTACCATGGATTTATACAAGGGCAATAAGATATTCTCCGTCTTATTCTCTATCCCTTTTTTAATGATTCCTAACATCCTGTTTTCTGTCGCTGCACACTGCGTGGACATCTTCAGAGAACTATCCACGATGACTCCAAGATCTTTTTCCTGATTAGTTGTAGCTAAATTAGCCCCCATCATATTGTATGTATAGTTGGGATTATTTTTTCCAATGTGCATTACCTTACATTTATCCACATTAAATTTCATTTGCCATTTTGTTGCCCAATCACTTAGTTTCGTGAGATCTTTTTGAAGTTCTTCACAGTCTGCTGTGGTCTTAACGATCTTGAGCAGTTTAGTATCATCTGCAAACTTTGTCACCTCACTGTTTACCCCTTTCTCCAGATCATTGTTGAATAGGATTGTTCCTAGGACTGACCCTTGGGGAACACCACTAGTTACCCCTCTCCACTCTGAAAATTTGCCGTTTATTCCTACCCTTTGTTCCCTATGTTTTAACCAGTTCTCAATCCATGAAAGGATTTTTCCCTCTTATCCCATGGCAACTTAATTTACATAAGAGCTTTTGGTGAGGGACCTTGTCAAAGGCTTTCTGGAAATCTAAGTACACTATGTCCACTGGATCTCTCTTGTCCACATGTTTGCTGACCCCCTCAAAGAACTCTAATAGATTAGTAAGACATGATCTCCCGTTATAGAAACTATGTTGACTTTTGCACAACAATTTATGTTCTTCTATGTGTCTGACAATTTTATTCTTTACTATTGTTTCATCTAATTTCCCCAGTACTGACGTTAGACTTACCAGGCTCTAATTGCCAGGATCACCTCTAGAGCCCTTCTTAAATATTGGCATTACATTGGCTATCTTCCAGTCATTGGGTACAGTAGCTGATTTAAAGGACAGATTACAAACCATAGTTAATAGTTCCACAATTTCACATTTGAGTTCTTTCAGAACTCTTGACTGAATCCCATCTGGTCCGGTGTCTTATTACTGTTAAGTTTCTCAATTAATTCCAAAACCTCCTCTTGTGACACTTCAATCTGTGACAATTCCTCAGATTTGTCACCTACAAAAGACGGCTCAGGTTTGGGAATCTCCCTAACATCTTCAGCCATGAAGACTGAAGCAAAGAATTCATTTAGTTTCTCTGCAATGACTTTATCATCTTTAAGTGCTCCTTTTGTATCTCGATCATCCAGCGGCCCCACTGGTTGTTTAGCAGGCTTCCTGCTTCTGATGTACTTAAACATTTTGTTTTTGCCTTTTGAGTTTTTGGCTAGCTGTTCTTCAAACTCCTTTTTGCCTTATTATATTTTTACATTTAATTTGACAGTGTTTATGCTCCTTTCTATTTACCTCACTAGAATTTGTCTTCCACTTTTTAAAAGATGCCTTTTTATCTCTCACAGGAATTTTAAATGTTGTTATATTATGGTCACTATTTCGAAGCGGTCCTGTTATAGTTACCTCTTGGACCAGATCCTGCACACCACTCAGCACTAGATCAAGAGTTGCCTCTCCCCTTGTGGGTTCCTGTACCAGCTGCTCCAAGAAGCAGTCATTTAAAATATCAAGAAATTTTGTCTCTGCATTTCGTCCTATAAGTTAGTCTACACAGCCCTGCAGTTTGGATGCTTTTTTAATCAGGACCAGTCAGTGCAAATGAAGTACCTTTTAGTTCACAGCAGCACCATCCACACAGGGAGTTACAGCACAGCATGCTAGGAAATGCTACAGTTCATGCCTCTGTAGTCCACACTCAGGGGTGTGTGGATAAACTCCTAGGGCTCCTAGTGAAGACCTGCTAAATCGACTGCCAATGGCTCTCCCGTCGACTCTAGTACTCCACCAGAATGAGAAGCTAAGGTAAATTTAATGGGAGTGCTGTCGACCCAGCACGGTGTAGACACTGCAAGAAGTTGACCTAAGGTATGTCGACTCCAGCTACGTTATTCATGTAGCTGGAGTTGCATAACTTAGGTCCACTTAACCTCGTAGTGTAGACCTGCCCTCAGTTTCAGGTTTAGGTGCTTAAGTTCCAGGTTTAGGCTCCCCTGTGATCCACAAAACTGCTGAACAATGGAGGTGCCTAAACTCACTTGGCACCTAAGCTTTCAGGGTAAAAGTTCCCCTGGGTCTGTGTCTGGGCATATGCACTGCTACCTCGCTCTAGGCATCCTGACTCCTCTCTCCTGCCTAAGCCCTAGAGCGATTTATGAAGCAGGGAAAGATAGGTATTCCTCCTCCTAAATCACGAGTTACCCAATCTGGTAGGCATCCTCAGAGGCCACCTCCTGGATCAGGTCCCATTCAAAATCTGGCTGGAGGAGGAAACTTCTAGTCAGTGATTAGAATACTCCTCTGAGATGTGGGCAACTCTGGTTCAATTCCCTGCTGTCTGCCAAAGGGGGAGAAAGGATTTGAACAGGGATCTCCCACCTCTTAGGACAGTGCTCTTATCACTGCACTACGGGATGTTCTGATGTGCAGCTCCCTCAGTCTCTCTTGTTGAAGCTGTTCCACTGTGGGTAAATAATGAAAGAGTGATTGGAGCAGGGGGACTGAACCCTGGGTTGGAACAATTTTTATTGTGGGGGTGCTGAAAGTCATTGAACAAACCTGTATATGATGGAAACTATTTCAAATCAGGGAGTACTGCTGCACGCCTAGTTCCAGCACCCCTGCACTAAGCAGAGATAGGTGCCTTGCTATTACCCACACGTAGATGTCAATTTCTATGAGAGGCGTGAGGTTTAGATCACACCCCTATCTTCGGCATCCCCCATTGGCTAGATTAGGCAGCTCCCCGCTTCCCATGCTGGCTTTTGTGGGTTGCATTGTAAGGCACGTCTCTTCCCATTCATTGTATAAAGAGCCTAGGCACCTAACTCAGATTTTGTGGATTACAGTGTTGTCCCTACGATTTGCTAGGTGCCATGATGCTGAGAATTCCAACATTTAAATTCCCTTGTGAATCCAGGCCTTAATCTATCTGTGCTTCAGTTTCCCATCTGTAAAATCTGGATAATACTACTTCCTTTGTCTGCCTTGTCTATTTAGATTATAAGATCTTCAGGTCAAGGACTTTCTTTTTGTATGTCTATGTACTGTGTTGGTTTGGTCCTGCCTCTAGTTGCTACTGAAATACAAATAATACATTTTAAAGGGCTGGTCTCCCTTCAGTGAAGAAAGAGGGGAGGTAGCAAAGCCTAACAGCAAGAGACGAACAGGAGTCCTGGAGAGTTGCAGGAATTTCCCTTAATATACTCAAAAAGAAAAGGAGTACTTGTGGCACCTTAGAGACAAGTACTCCTTTTCTTTTTGCAAATACAGACTAACATGGCTGTTACTCTGAAACCTTAATATACTGTTCTGCTTTGGTGCCTAAGAGGCTCTCCAGGTGCATGAGAAGGATGACAGCAGAGATGTTGCTTGTGTGATTTTTGTTGTTTTTTGTTTGTACTAGAAAAATCTAAATAAACCTGAAAAACCATAATGAGTTTTCTCTTAGTCTGGGATGCCTGTTCAATTGTAGAGAGCCTGGCCATAACACAACTCCTTACAATTACAATTATACAACTGCATTTTCTTTTGGACATCTCATACGTATCCAGCCATCAACTGGATATCAACATATTTATCGATTTCTAGTAGGTTTTCAATGTCTATTAGTTTTTCCTTTTCATTTTGTCATTCAGAACTTTCCAAGGATTTCAATATTTTCTGCTCAAACAATAAAACTAGCACAGTTTATTAAAACACAACAGACACCAAATCAAGCCTGGAAGGGACAATGCTGGATGCACTAAAAGTCACACTTCTCAACAATTAGAAGCCAGAGGACATTGGTGGTCTTGCTGTGTGGAAGCATAAGGCATAGAAAAAGTACACAGGAAATGGAGAGTGCTTTCTGGAGGTGATCAGGGCAGTGAAGAATCTAGAAAGAATGAGAGCTGCCTTCTCTCAGCTGGAATCCTCCTGGTGAGGAGGAAAGGAGAAGTTTCCTGTCCTCAATTAAGGATCTGGCTATGCTGGTTTTACCAGCTGTGTGTTCTATCTTTTCTGTGCTTTCCACACTTCTTCCCTGTGAGGGAAGGTGTGCATCTAACTGTTTGAGTGCTAACTTATTGAGTTTGAAGTATGTGTTTTACCCTTCTGCAAGAGGATAACATTTGACCTCAAGTTTCAAATATATTTTTGGGAAATGACAAGTAGATTTAAATGTTGGCAGCTTGTCATAAATATAAAGGGAAGGGTAAACCCCTTTGAAATCCCTCCTGGCCAGGGGAAAGCTCCTCTCACCTGTAAAGGGTTAAGAAGCTAAAGGTAACCTCGCTGGCACCTGACCAAAATGACCAATGAGGAGACAAGATACTTTCAAAAGCTGGGAGGAGGGAGAGAAACAAAGGGTCTGTGTCTGTCTGTATGCTGCTTTTGCCAGGGACAGAACAGGAATGGAGTCTTAGAACTTTTAGTAAGTAATCTAGCTAGGCATGTGTTAGATTATGATTTCTTTAAATGGCTGAGAAAAGAATTGTGCTGAATAGAATAACTATTTCTGTCTATGTATCTTTTTTGTAACTTAAGGTTTTGCCTAGAGGGATTCTCTATGTTTTTGAATCTAATTACCCTGTAAGATATCTACCATCCTGATTTTACAGGGGGGATTTCTTCATTTCTATTTACTTCTAATTTTTATTAAAAGTCTTCTTGTAAAAAACTGAATGCTTTTTCATTGTTCTCAGATCCAAGGGTTTGGGTCTGTGGTCACCTATGCAAATTGGTGAGGCTTTTTATCCAACATTTCCCAGGAAAGGGGGGGTGCAAGTGTTGGGAGGATTGTTCATTGTTCTTAAGATCCAAGGGTCTGGGTCTGTAGTCACCTAGGCAAATTGGTGAGGCTTTTTACCAAACCTTGTCCAGGAAGTGGGGTGCAAGGTTTTGGGAAGTATTTTGGGGGGAAAGACGCGTCCAAACAGCTCGTCCCCAGTAACCAGTATTAGTTTGGTGGTAGCGGCCAGTCTAAGGATAACGGGTGTAATATTTTGTACCTTGGGGAAGTTTTGACCTAAGCTGGTAAAGATAAGCTTAGGAGGTTTTTCATGCAGGTCCCCACATCTGTTCCCTAGAGTTCAGAGTGGGGGAGGAAACTTGACACAGCTACATATTGGCATATTATGAAGCTCCAGGCTGATATATTTCAGTCCAATATAGAAAAACACATTTACAAAAACACACTCCTATTGTAATGATCAACAAGTGGCTTAACAAATACAGAAAACATTTGCCTGCAATGTAAAACAAGAGTTTAGTAGTTGTTAGGGGGCTTATTCCTTCACCCACTTACTTCCCTGGTCCTTCTCGCATGAACAGAGAGCAACAATACCCGAAGTCCAAAGGTGCAAACAATTTGATGTTTATTAGGGTGAACTTCCAACAATCATGATTCCAGTTTCCTTCCTTAGTGTTCCCCTTCCCAGCTCTGACACCACAGAGCCTTACACCTGTGTCCCTGTTCCCATTCCTACCCTTAGCCAAACATGATTTCAATTTCCCCACCCCCATTCCCTGTTCCCATTTCCCCCGCTTATCAAAACATGGTTCCAATTTCCCCACCCCTGTTCCCATTTCCCCCACATCCCTACACCCACCCACTTCCTGATTCACTGCAGACTATATAATAAAACTTGAGTTCTGCTTAGCTATACCTTAACCCATCATTTTCCTGAAATTTAACTAACCAATCCTAACATATTGTAACATGATTATGTAACCAATTATATCCCACCACCTTAATTAGTTTACACCCAGCAAAATTAATTATATAGCAGGCAGGAACAATCACAGAACCAGACAGAGATTATACAGACAAACAATAGCAAAGTGGGAACTATAATGACAAAACAATACAGAAGTGAGGATTTCACATCCCAGCTATTGATAAGTGAGTTCTTGCCAGACAGGATGCTATCAAACTAAGTTTCCTTTTACATTTTCTAGGCACTTCCCTTTCTCTGGAGGTGATAGGCACTATCAGGACAGAACTGTATTCCTAACAGCCCAATAGTACCTTCTTTCAATGTGACTAGTTTGGAATGTGACCGTTCGCTTCCCAGCTTATGGCTGCCTCTGTTGCTTAGCCAAAGGCCTTAGCCTAAGAACAGGGCCTCAGACTGTCACAGTAAGAGAAGGACCTTACACCGGCAGACAGTGATTTTGATTCTTTCTTTTATACCTCTAACTAGCCAAGTGATAAGAATACACCTAAATTCTTACAGTATAGACCTTTACAGACAGGCCTGAATATCTATCTCCTAAGAGTAGTGACCAATAATTTAATGACATTCTATTACTGCTTTCCTCATTAGGACTCCTGGGAAGGTATGATCTGTGATTAATGAGAGATCATTTATACAGCATTACCAGCTGGCAAATAATTAGAATTATCAATAACATTACATCATAATCACTATGCAAATAATTTACATAATGTAATGGAATATCTGGGCATTACAGGGCAAACAATTCATAATATTAATTGAGGTTAGTTAGTTATCACAGAAGAAATAATATTAGTAATTAAACAAAGCCAAGCTTATCAGGTTTCATATAGCTAATAACTAGTGAGTGTCTTTAGCTAAATACACCTAACCATGTAGAAATGTGCAGTACTAACGTCATTTTCTATTATAATATGAACCATTTGAATTAACAGATATAAAATAATATCCTGCTGAAAAAATAGGTTTTACATCTGGATGACATAAAGAGAGAGGTTTCAGAGTAGCAGCCGTGTTAGTCTGTATTCGCAAAAAGAAAAGAAGTACTTGTGGCACCTTAGAAACTAAACAATTTATTTGAGCATAAGCTTTCGGGAGCTACAGCTCACTGCATCCGATGAAGTGAGCTGTAGCTCACGAAAGCTTATGCTCAAATAAATTGGTTAGTCTCTAAGGTGCCACAAGTACTCCTTTTCTTTTTATAAAGAGAGAGGACTCTTACTGAACTTTACTGATCCCTACCATCTACAGAATGTTTGTGTTTCTTTCATATATAAAGCCTTAAATAATATTGATCCAAAGTATTTGTGCAATCACCAACTGCTGTACCTTCCATTTCCACCTCAGATAAAATGAATCTGCTAATCTGCCCTATTTTGTAACTTCAAGAGGCTGGGACATAGGGTGTAGCAACCTTCACGGAACATGGAGGGGAAAGTGCAAGTTGCTGAAGGGAAGAGTTTGGAGGAGGCAGTCTGTGTGCACATGGCTGGAATGCTATCTACTTTTGCAGCATCTCTGTAAATAATTATTTTAAAAAAGAGCCAAGTTAGTCATTATGTTGGATCATATTAAAGAAGTTCTGTATTAAAATCACAAATGAGTTTGATTCCCCATAGTTTAAATTCCAGGGTATTACTAACTAAGAAGTCTCTTGGTTTTTGGTACTGTTTCTCTCCCTCTATGTGTGAAACTTGCAAGCTGCTAATTGTGTTAGTACATTCTAAGACAAAGTCTGTTCTCAAAGCAATTCACAGAGAGAGAGAGACTCAAAGCAATACTCTAACAACAGAAACAGCACCCAGAGACTCCCCGCCCTTTTGTTGTATTAACAATTGTGATTAAAATAGAGATAGAGGATGTATGTGGATGGATGCTTGGTGTGGATAATAACTGAATGATCAGGGAGGTGCCAGCCTAAGAATCCAGTGTCCATCGGCTGAAGAAGGCGTCAAGTGGAAATAACCAGAGGACCCCCCGGAGGGCAGACTGGAATCCACCCAACAGCCTCAAGAATGGGAGAACCAAAGAACAAGATAACATCTTGGAGCCGTCAGGAATGTGCTATCTGCTGATTGATTCAGCAACAGCATGATGAAGAAATTCCTATAAAAATAGACTCTAAAAAGTGAGAACTTTGGGGGTCTGATTCTGCAAACCAACTTCCAGGAGCATCAGATGAGCATCTGACAAGGCCCTGCTCCCTCCTCATGTCCAGGCCACCTGGCCAGTGGCTTGGCATGAGCAACTCTAAGGCTGGTAACTATGATAATAACCTTGCAGAACCTGTGTGTGTGTGTGTTTGTATGAATGAATGTGTGAATAAATATGAGATTGAATGGAATGTTATAACTAGAACTAACTGCTTACTATGATTCTTTCTGTATTCACAATAAATGTGGTATTTTGCCTTTTTCCCTTTAATAAGATCCTGCTGGTTTTTATTTTATTGGTACAACAATAGAACTATGGAGTCCTATCATTTTATTATTCAGCACATGATATATGAAACACCAGGGTTCTCTGCATGAAGGACCTTTGAATTCTGAAGGCTCTCTATCCTGCACACCACAGTCTATGTCCTCCTTCCAGGTGACCCTGGAAATGTTTGTGTTTCCTTTTTGGTTGGGCTGGGGTCTGGATTGGTGCATGTTAGTTGTATACTGGTCCAAACCTGCTTTCTTTGTATTCAGTGGGATCAGAACTAGGCCCTATGTTTGAGATTTTTTTATGTTGATTGTTGGGTAATTTATTATTTGATGTCATGTTGCTTTAGTGGCTAGTTTATTTTTATTGCAATGATATACCTTTATGTTAGAAGGCTTTTATAAATAAATACATAATAATAAAGTTAATATAGATGTAAAATACCATAAAAATCTCAGGTGAATGAAAACTGATGAAAAGGAAGGATATACGTTATGGCTGAAGCTCTGGCTCTGTGGATTTTTGGCATGGTGCAGAAAATAAGTAGCCTGATTTTAAAATGTGCTGAGTATCTTTAGCTCTCATTGAAGTCAATATTAGTTGTAGGTGCTCAGCACCTCTGAAACAGCAATTCATTTGAAAATGTTGTTCCCAGAAGCTGACTTTAATTATCTCTTTTTAAAAGAAGCCTGATCCCAAACACTTTCTGGTCCTTTACTATGGGAAATGTTAATCAGATCATTGAGAGGTTGGGTGGGAGCTTGTCCAGCTCCTTAGTAGTTATACAAGAATATTTATTTACTGTGGTATTTAACGAGAAGTTTTAGAGTAGCAGCCGTGTTAGTCTGTATTCACAAAAAGAAAAGGAGGACTAGTGGCACTTTAGAGACTAACCAATTTATTTGAGCATAAGCTTTCGTGAGCTACAGCTCACTCCATCGGATGCATTCAGTGGAAAATACAGTGAGGAGATTTATATACACACAGAACATGAAAAAATGTGTGTTATCATACACACTGTAAGGAGAGTGATCACTTAAGATGAGCTATTACCAGCAGAAGAGCGGGGGGTGGGGAGAAAACGTTTTGTAGTGATAATGAAGGTGGGCCATTTCCAGCAGTTAACAGGAACGTCCGAGGTGCAGTGGGGGTGGGGGAAATAAACATGGGGAAATAGTTTTACTTTGTGTAATGACCCATTCACTCCCAGTCTCTATTCAAGCCTAAGTTAATTGTATCCAGTTTGCAAATTAATTCCAATTCAGCAGTCTCTCACTGGAGTCTGTTTTTGAAGTCTTTTTGTTCTAATATTGCGACCTTTAGGTCTGAAATTGAGTGACCAGAGAGATTGAAGTGTTCTCCAACTGCTTTATGAATGTTATAATTCTTGACATCTAATTTGTATCCATTTATTCTTTTACGTAGAGACTGTCCAGTTTGACCAATATACATGGCAGAGGGGCATTGCTGGCACATGATGGCATATATCACATTGGTAGATGTGCAGGTGAACGAGCCTCTGATAGTGTGGCTGATGTTATTAGGCCCTATGATGGTGTCCCCTGAATAGATATGTGGACACAGTTGGCAACGGGCTTTGTTGCTAGGATAGGTTCCTGGGTTAGTGGTTTTGTTGTGTGGTGTGTGGTTGCTGGTGAGTATTTGCTTCAGGTTGGGGGGCTGTCTGTAGGAAGGACTGGCCTGTCTCCCAAGATTTGTGAGAGTGATGGGTCATCCTTCAGGATAGGTTGTAGATCCTTGATGATGCGTTGGAGAGGTTTTAGTTGGGGGCTGAAGGTGATGGCTAGTGGCGTTCTGTTATTATCTTTGTTGGGCCTGTCCTGTAGTAGGTGACTTCTGGGTACTCTTCTGACTCTGTCAATTTGTTTCTTCACTTCAGCAGGTGGGTACTCTAGTTGTAAGAATGCTTGATAGAGATCTTGTAGGTGTTTGTCTCTGTCTGAGGGGTTGGAGCAAATGAGGTTGTATTGTAGAGCTTGGCTGTAGATGATGGATCGTGTGGTATGGTCTGGGTGAAAGCTGGAGGCATGTAGGTAGGAATAGCGGTCAGTAGGTTTCAGGTGTAGGGTGGTGTTTATGTGACCATCGCTTATTAGCACCGTAGTGTCCAAGAAGTGGATCTCTTGTGTGGACTGGTCCAGGCTGAGGTTGATGTTGGGATGGAAATTGTTGAAATCATAGTGGAATTCCTCAAGGGCTTCTTTTCCATGGGTCCAGATGATGAAGATGTCATCAGTGTAGCACAATTAGAGTAGGGGTATTAGGGGACGAGAGCTGAGGAAGCGTTGTTCTAAGTCAGCCATAAAAATGTTGGTATACTGTGGGGCCATGCGGGTACCCATAGCAGTGCCGCTGATTTGAAGGTATACATTGTCCCCAAATGTGACGTAGTTATGGATGAGGTCCTCACCCATAACTATTTCACATTTGGGGACAATGTATACCTTCAAATCAGTGGCACTGCTATGGGTATACATTGAGGTCCTTACCCATAACTATTTCACATTTGGGGACAATGTATATCCCCTTCAAATCAGCAGCACTGTGATGTGTACCTGCTGTAGCTCATGAAAGCTTATGCTCAAATAAATTGATTAGTCTCCAAGGTGCCACTAGTACTCCTTTTCTTTTAACAAGAAGTTTTGTTACTGTCAGAAATACAGTACCAAATTAATCTTGTGCTAGCAGGTATCGTGTGACCGTACAACATGACTGTGATATTACTTGTCAAATGCTTTGTGTATGGATGCACAAACTGCAAATACTCTTTAAGAGATATTATGCATACCTGGTCAAATCCAGATACACTAAAGAGGTTGAAAGAGGTGGTGCTGTAACTGAAAAGTTTTAGAATATAAGAATGGCCATATTGAGTCAGACCAATGGCCCATCTAGCCAGGTATCCTTTCTTCTGACAGTGGCCAGTACCAGATGTTTCAGAGGGAGTGAACAGAACTGGGCAATTTATCAAATGATCCATCCCCTGTGGTCCAGTCCCAGCTTCTAGCAATCAGAGGTTTAGGGACACCCAGAACATGAAGTTGCCAACGTGGTCAGGGAAGCTAATAACCATTGATGGACCTATCCTCCATGAACTTATCACATTCTTTTTTGAACCCTGTTATACTTTTGGCTTTATAGCATGCACTGGCAACAGGTTCCACAGGTTGACACTATGTTGTGTGAAGAAGTGCTTACTTTTAAACCTGCTACCTATTAATTTCAGTGGGTGACCCTAGGTTCTTAAGTTATGTGAATAAGTTAATAACACTTCCTTATTCACTTTCTCCACACCATTCATGATTTTCTATACCTCTATTATATCCCCCGTCAGTCGTCTCTTTTCCAAGATGAGCAGTTCCAGTCTCTTTAATCTCTCCTCATATGGAAACTGTTGCATACCCCTAATCATTTTTGTTGCCCTTCTCTCTACCTTTTTCAATTCTAATATATCTTTTTGGAAACTGGGTAACCAGAACAGCACATAGTATTCATGGTGTGGGTGTATCAAAGATATATGTTATGGAATTATATTTACTGTGTTATCTATCATTTTCCTAATGTTCCTAACATTGTTAGGTTGTTTTTTTGTTTTGTTTTTTTTTAACTGCCAGTGCACATTGAGCAGATGATTTCAGAGAACTCTCCACGATGATTCCAAGATCTCTTTCTTGAGTGGTAACAGCTAATTTAGATCCCATCATTTTGTAGATATAGTTGGGATTATGTTTTTCAATGTGCATTACTTTGCACTTATTGACATTGAATTTTGCCTGCCATTTTGTTGCCCAGTTACCCAGTTTTGTGAGATCCCTTTGTAAGTGTTGGCAATCTGTTTTCTATTTAACTGTTTTGAGTAATTTTATATCATCTGCAAATGTTGCCATCCCACTGTTCACTTCCTTTTCCAGATCATTTATGAATATGTTGAACAGCACTGGTCCCAGTATATATCTTTGGGGGACCCTGCTATTTATCTCTTTCCACTGTGAAAACTGTCTATTCCTACCCTTTGTTTCCTATGTATTAATCAGTTACTGATCCATGAGAGGACCTTTCCTCTTATCCCATGACTGCTTACTTTGCTTAAGAGTATTTGGTGAGGGACCTTGTTGAAGGCTTTCTGGAATTCCTAGAATTCTATATCCACTGGATCACCCTTGTCCACATGTTTGACACCTTCAGAGAATTGTTAGATTGATGAGGCCCAATTCCCTTTTATAAAAGCTGTGTTGACTCTTTCCCAACATATCATGTTCATCTATGTGTCTGATAATTCTGTTCTTTACTCTAGTTTCAACCAATCGGAATGGTACTGGAGTTAGGCTTACTGGCCTGTAATTGCCAGGAGTGCCTCTGGAGCCTTTTTTAAAAATTGACATCAAACATTCCTATCTGCTAATCATCTGATATAAAGGCTGATTTAAGTGATAGGTTACATACTACAGTTTGTAGTTCTGCAATTTTATCTAAGTTCTTTCAGAACTCTTGGGAGAATACCATCTGGTCCTGGTGACTTATTACTGTTTGAAGGAGGTTTTGTTTATAAATTAATGACACCTCAGTCTGGGACAGTTCCTCAGATTTGTCACCTAAAAGGAATGTATGGGCTCAGGTGTGGGGCTCTTCCTCACATCCTCCGCTGTAAACATTGATGCAAAGAATTCATTTAATTTATCTGCAATGGCTGTGTTATCCTTGAGTGCTCCTTTGGCACCTCAGTCATTCAGTGGCTCCAGTGATTGTTGGGCAGGCTTTCTTTTTCAGCTATACGTAAAAAATAAATTGCTGTTTGTGTCTTTTTCAGTAGCTCTTCAAATTCTTTTTTCATCTGCCTTATTATACTTTTACACTTGACATTCCCAAGTTCCTGTTTCTTTCTGGTTTTTTTTCAGTATGATTTGACATCCAATTTTTAAAGGATATCTTTTTGTCTCTAACCACCTCTTTTACTCTATTTAACCAAGGTTGCATTTTTTTGGTCCTCTTACTTTTTTTTTATTTGGGGTACACATTTAATTTGAGCCTCTATCATGTTTTCTTTAAAGTTTCCATGCAGCTTGCAGGCATTTCACTCTTGTGACCATTCCTCCTAATTTAATCTCACTATTCCTTTTTAATTTAATTTTGATATGGAAAGCACTGGAAAACATTTAAGAGTGATAGTCGGGGCTTGCGCTGAGGAGAAAAAAGTAGAGCCCTCCTCCTCCTTGAGATGCTAAAATGAGACCCCACTCACAATAGATAGTGCAGATGTTTAAAATATGATCATATATGCTCTGGTGGCTCCTCTGCACTGCTCATCCTTGGATAAGATGGTCCTGTCAGTGGGCCTTGCATATACCTTTGAACTGGGCTTTGCTGGTGTTGGTCCCCCTCAGTAGGGATTAATGGCCTCCTGGCCTCTGCAGGACTGACTCCTTCCTGGTAGATCTCAGATACCACCTTGGGCGCCCTGGAGAAATAACTAACAGGCCTGATGAATGTCATACTTCTCATATAACAGCTTCAAGCTTCCACACAACTCCCCACCAGCTAATCCAGCACTACTAATCTTCCACCCCACAAACCCAGCTGTTCCTAGCTTCTCCCCAAAGCCATGTAGCTACCCCCCTTGAATATTCCCAAATCTAGTTATCTGGTTATCCCCAGCTACTTCTCAGCCACCCACCTGTTCCCTGTATAATTCTACAAACTAGCTATATGCAGCTTCTCTCGCCACATTTCTATCCCAGCCATTGAGCAGCCACATCTCCACATCACCCCCATAAACCCAGGCTCCCTAGCTATCCTCCAGACCCCAGTTCCCAGCTTTCACTTAAACATCCCCACAAACCTAGCTTCTTCCAACTACTCCAATACCCTCAGCTTCTCCCACCTCTCAGATAATCACTACTCAACAACGAGCTACTCCCCAGACACCCTTCAGTGACTACCCACCTGCCATAGCTGCTGTGTTTTATGCAGCTCCATGTCTTACCCCTGCCACTGATTGAGAAATGGTATATTGACCATAAGCTAAAGTTTATGGTCTTATGCAAGTTAACAAGTATGCACGTTACCTAATTCAGTTGTTTTCATATCTGCAAATAATTTGCATAAAGTGCCACACATGGATCTGCACAAACATTGGCAACTATGAATTAGGGCATGGAACAAAGAATTCAAAGGAAAAACTCATCTCTTTTGGATAGAAACACACAAACACAAGCTTTCCTACTGCCCAGGCTCTTCGTCAGAAAAACACAGAAAAGGAGTTGACACTGAAACAAATAGCTCTACCTAATTCCTATGTAGTGTTACCTAACTCACAGATACAATCACTGGCTGTGTAATACTGTGTGTGCACAATATTTTAGAACAGAAAAGGTTACTTACTAATAGTAACTTAATCACGCAATGGGTTTGTTGCAACTGGAATTTGCTTTTCAAGCCTGGCTACACAAATCTTCAAAATATGGTTAAACACATTCAACTGTACTGAACCGTCCTTTCCTTCCTCCTGCTACAGGTGCAGTTTCCTGAGAGAATGAGAATCAGACAGATCTGATCAATGTTAGAGTTAAATTTAGACAAAATTAGAGCTACCCTTTGAACCTACCAGACCCCAATAGGCTGACACATAGTTGGACAGGGAAAAAGCTCAAACCTTCAGGGACTTTGGAGTTATATTACTCTGCAAATTACTCCACTTTGCAAGCAGAACAATTATTCTGGAATAAAGTCACTTTTATTTCATAATAAAGTGTCAACATAGGGAGCTATTCCAGACAATTCTCTTCCTCTTGAAATCTTCTCCTTTGCTTTCCATGACTCTGTCCTCTCCTGGTCATCCTCCTACCTCTCTAATTACTCCTTCTGCTTGTCCTCTGGAGGATCCTCCTCCTTCCCCCCAAATTCTTGTGTGGTTTCAGATGGCTCTTCTTGGCTCTTTGTCTTCTCACTCTACACATTTTCTCTGGGTAATTTCATCTGCAAATACCAATTCAACTACTCTCTCTGTGCTGTTGACTCACAGATCTACTGCTCTACTCCAGGTTATTCTTCTTTGCATTGGTGCATTCACTGCAAAGAATGTGAGAGAGATTCACACATCTGAGTCATTCTTTTTAGGTGACAAATCTGAGGAACTGTGCTAGACTGAGGTGTCAGTGGAGGAGGCTTTGGAACAAATCAATAAATTCAACAGCAATAGCTCAAAAGGACCAGATTGTATTCACCCAAGAGTGCTGAACGAAATTAAATATGAAATTAGACTCAGAGGCCTGGTCTACACTGTGGGGGGGATCAATCTAAGTTACACAACTTCAGCTACGTACATAATGTAGCTGAAGTCGACGTACTTAGATCGACTCACCACGGTGTCTTCAGTACAGTGAGTCGACTGCTGCCGCTCCCCCGTCAACTCTGCCTGCACCTCTCGCTGAGCTGGAGTACAGGAGTCAACAGGAGAGCACTCGGGGAAGTTGATTTATCGCATCTAGACTAGACGCGATAAATCGATCCCTGCTGGATTGATCGTTGCCCACCGATCCTGCGGGTAGTGTAGACATACCCAGAGACTTTAAGATCAGAAGGGACTATTGTGATCATCTAGTCTGATTACCCACACATTGCAGGCCACAGAACTTTGTCCACTCCCTCCTATAATAGACCTATAAACTCTGGCTGAGTTACTGAAGTCCTCAAATCATGATTTAAAGACTTAAGTTACAGAGAATACAACATTTACACTAGTTTAAACCTGAAAGTGACCTGTGCCCCATGCTGCAGAGGAAGGCAAAAAAAAACCCCAGGGTCTCTGCCAATCTAACCCAGGGAAAAATTCCCCCCTGATTCCAAATATGGCGATCAGTTAGACCCTGAGCATGTGAGCAAGACCCATTGGACAGATACCTGGGAAAGAATTCTCTCTGTAGTAACTCAGAGCCCTCTCCATCTAGTGTCCCATCACCAGTGGTTGGGGATATTGGCTATTAGCAGTAACCAATAGCTACAAGTCCCATCACCCCCAACCCCCAAGTCCGACCTGTACCTCATCGTGATGGGGGGGTGTAACATCTGAAATAGGGGATTGGTTGTTGGTGCTATACCATCAGCGATGAAGGCTTGTCAGAAATATCACCTTGGGTATTATGGGAGGTGGACAGATCCAATGTGAACCCTGAAAATGATGGCTAACACAGGACGCGAAGATGCAGGGCAACAGCTGCACTTAGCTACCCAAGGTGAAGGAAGTCATAGAGAAGACTCAATGGCTCGGTTCGCACAGCGTGAAGCCAGTACTGGTAGACCAGGAAAAGAGCCATGTTACTGCACCTCCGTCTCATTGCAGTGGGACGAGGTATTTCCTGGGATAATTGTTCCCTCTTGTTTTTCTGACCATGAATAACCTAGTACTCAGTGTTAGGGGGCTTATTCCTTCACCCACTTACTTCCCTGGTCCTTCTCACATGAACAGAGAGCAACAATACCCAAAGTCCAAAGGTGCAAACAATTTGATGTTTATTGGGGTGAACTTCCAGCAAGCATGATTCCAGTTTCCTTCCTTAGTGTTCCCTTTCCCAGCTCTGACACCACAGAGCCTTACCTGTGTCCCTGTTCCCATTCCCCCCCTTAGCAAAACATGATTCCAATTTCCCCACCCCCATTCCCTGTTCCCATTTCCCCCGCTTATCAAAACATGATTCCAATTTTCCCACCCCCATTCCCATTTCCCGCCCCCTGACTTCCTGATTGACTGCAGACTATATAGTAAAACTTGAATTCTGCTTAACTATACCTTAACCCATCATTTTCCTGAAATTTAACTAACCAATCCTAACATATTGTAACATGATTATTTAACCAATTATATCCCACCACCTTAATTAGTTTACACCCAGCAAAATTAATTATACTGCAGACAGAAACAATCACAGAACCAGACAGAGATTATACAGACAAACAATAGGGAAATGGGGACTACAATGATAGAACAACACAGAAATGAGGATTTCACATCCCAGCTATTGATAAGTGAGTTCTTGCCAGACAGGATGCTATCAAACTAAGTTTCCTTTTACATTTTCTAGGCACTTCCCTTTCTCTGGAGGTGATAGGTATTATCAGGACAGGATTATATTCCTAACAGCCCAACAGCACTTTATTTCAATGAGACTAGTTTGGAATGTAAAGATCTGATCATTCGCTTCCCAGCTTATGGCTGCCTCTGCTGCTTAGCCAAAGAACATGGCCTCAGACTGTCACAGTAAGAGAAGGCCCTTACACCAGCAGACAGTGATTTTGATTCTTTCTTTTATACCTCTAACTAGCTAAGTGATAAGAATACACCTAAATTCTTAGAGTATAGGCCTTTACAGACAGGCCTGAATATCTATATCCTAACACTCAGCACCAGGGTTAATGCCCCTGCCTCACTTTCAACTCTAGATGCTTTGTGGGTGCCGTCTCCACTCAGTGCAAACATCACCAGTTCATGCCAAAGCCCCTTTGGGAACATACGTCCTCTGATGTTGACAGGCACATCTGCAGTACATTGTGACAATGCATCCAATTGTATCTGGAATCTCCAACAGTCCATCAAAATTGCAATTTGGAATGTTTCAACTCTTCACAGGCATGGTCATCAGGTCGCTGTCTCATGCTAAATGGATGATCTTGGTATATCAATTGCAGGACTAACAGAAGCAAGGCTGATAGATCACAGACGTCACAAGGTGGAAGATTCTTTACTTTTGTATTCTAGTGGCCCCAACGTCCATGGGATAGCACTACTATTGCAAGGTGAGGCCAAGTCCTGACAACCTGGATGCCCGTGTCTCCTTGTTTACTTATTGCACGTCTTAAACATCGGCACGGTTATCTCACTGTATAGTAGTCTATGCGCCAACAGGGGAATCTGTTGACTCAGTTAAAGATCATTTATATGATCAATTGGAACATCTAGTATGCACAGTCCTTCCACATGATAATCAGGTGATCTAAATGCAATTACTGGCTCTCTATGAACTGTGTTTGAATGGTCATTGGTCATTATGGTTCAGGCACACCCAATGATAACTCTTGCTGCTTCCTTACATTCTGTGCCTCCCAGAATCTTTCCATTCTTGGGTCACGGTTCAAGTCAGATGTCATGAATCTCTCATGATGGTGTCACTCAGACAGAGTTGGACCACATCATTACAAGCGATAGGCAACTCTTTGCCTCCTGTAGAGCATATCGTGGTGCAGAATGCGCGGCGAACACAGATCACCATCTAGTGGTCGCCCATATAGTGTTGATGCTCCAACGACCATTTAAGCCTTCTGCATTGATGAAGTTTGACATCGACACACTCTACGTGCCACATTTAGCCAACAAAATTTGTATTGACGTCAGCAACAGATTCTCGGCTCTAGCTAATCTGCCAGACTATGTGGAGGTTGCCTGGTCCCTGTTCACTTCTACCATCAACCAATTTGTGAGCAGATGACTGGCTATAAGCATCCAGCACGCCAACCATGGTGTGGTCTCACCAGTGCTGTATTAGTAGGAGCATTGCCAGCAGATCGAGGGAAGTGATTATTCCCCTATATTTGGCAAGGTGAGGCCACACCTGGAGTATTGTGTCCATTTTTGGTCCCCCCACTACAGAAGGTATGTGGACAAAGTGGAGAGAGTCCAGCGGAGGGCAACGAAAATTATTAGGGGGCTGGGGCACATGACTTACGAGGAGAGGCTGAGGGAACTGGGGTTATTTAGTCTGCAGAAGAGTAAGGGGGGATTTGATAGCAGCCTTCAACTACCTGAAGGGGATTCCAAAGAGGATGAAGCTAGGCTGTTCTCAGTGGTGGCAGATGATAGAAAAAGAAGAAATGGTCTCAAGTTGAAGTGGGGGAGATCTAGATTGGATATTAGGAAACACTATTTCACTAGGAGGGTGGTGAAGCACTGGAATGGGTTACCTAGGCAGGTGGTGGAATCTCCATCCTTTCTTTAAGGCCCGGCTTGACAAAGTCCTGGCTGGGATGATTTAGTTGATGTTGGTCCTGCTTTGCGCAGGGCATTGGACTAGATGACCTCTTGAGGTCTCTTCCAACCCTAATATTCTATGATTCTATGAATAGCTACAAGCTGTTGTAGGCAGTCTCATCATACCATCCCCTCTATAAACTTATCAGTCTCAACCTTGAAACCAGTTAGGTTTGAAGCTCTGACTGCTTCCCTTGGAAGACTGTTCCAGAACTTCACTCTTCTGATAGTTAGAAACGTTTGTCTAATTTCAAGCTTAAACTTGTTGATGGCCAGTTTATATACATTTGTTCTTGTGTCAACATTGGTGCTTAATTTAAATAACTCCTCTCTCTCCCTGGTATTTATCCCTTTGATGTATTTATAGAGAGCAATCATATGTCCCCTCAGCCTTCTTTTGGTTAGGCTAAACAAACCAAGTTCTTGGAGTCTTCTTTCAAAAGGTAGGGTTTCCATTCCTCAGATCTTCCTAGTAGTCCTTCTCTGCACCTGTTCCAGCTTGAATTCATCTTTCTTAAACATGGGAGACTAGAAGTGCACACAGTATTTCAGATGAGGTCTCACGAGTGCTTTGTATAATGGTACTAACACTTCCCTGTCTCTACTGGAAATACGTCACCTGATGCATCCTAGGATTACATGAGCCTTTTTCATGGCCACATCACATTGGCAGTCCATGGTCATCTGAGATCAATCAATACACCCAGGTCTTTCTCCTCCTGTGTTGCTTCCAATAGATAAGTCCCCAGCTGATAGCAAAAATTCTTGTTGTTAGTCTCTGTGTGACTGCATTTTTAAATTTCATCCCATTTATATTACTCCAGTTTTCAAAATCATTCAGATCTTCACAATAGGGGATGGATCACTCAATAATTGCCCTTTTCTCTTTATTCCCTCAGAAGCATCTGGCACTGTCCACTGTTCTCAGACAGGATTCTTGGTCAGATGGACCATTGGTCTGACTCAGTCTGGCCATTCTTGGGTTCTTATATTTATTCTGTGTCTTGTATAGCACCCAACATAGCAGCTTCCTGGTCCATAACAAGGACTCCTAGGCACTATGGTGAGAAGGAGGAGGATGATAATATAATTCCAGTGTCATTAGGTTTGTGGGTTTTGTGGGTTTTTTGGCTTGGGAAAAGGATTGTGTCTCTTGAGTAAGCAATAGAAATGGGGGGCTCTTTGGGTCAGCAAATTTTGTGTAGGTTTTCTGGAACACCTATACAGACAATTGTGGGAATCAGTAAACAAACACCTGACAAGTACCTTCCTAAGTGTAGTACTTTGAGGTTGTGCTTATTGAATTTCATCCTATTTATTTCAGACCATTTATCCAGTTTGTCAAGTTCATTTTGAATTCTAATTCTGTCCAAAATGTTTACTACCTCTTTCAGCTTGGTATCATCTGCAAACTTGATAAGTGTACCTCCATGCCATTATCCAAATAATTGATGAAGATATTGAATAGAATCAAACCCGGACAGATCCTTGCGGCCCCACTTGATATGTCCTTCCAGTTTGACTGTCAACCATTGATAACGACTGTTTCAGTATGGTTTTCCAACTGGTTGTGCACCCACCTTATAGTAGGTTCACCTAGGCTATATTTCTCTAGTTTGTTTTTGAGAAGGTCATGGGAGACTGCATCAAAAGCCTTACTAAAGTCAAGATATATCACATCTACTGCTGCCTCCTCTCCACAAGGCTTGTTACCCTGTCAAAGAAGGATACTACATTGGTTTGACATGATTTGTTCCTGATAAATCCATGTGGAGTGTTACATATCACCTTATTATCTTCTGCACACTTACAAATGGATTGTTTATTTGCTCCATTTTCTTTCCAGGTACCCAAGTTAAGCTGACTGATCTATAATGCCCTGAGTTGTCCTTATTCCCCTTTTTATAGACAGGTACTATATTTGCCCTTTTCCTGTCCTTTGGAATATATGTATGTTAAACTATATAACATACATCTATTCCAATTAATAACTTTGACATTTTTATTATGTTAGAAAATAGAGGAATGATACATTTCTTATTTACTAGAGTAATTTTTACTTGTGATGTGTGTCAAGTTTTTTTTGGATGGAAATCAGAATTAAATTAAATTAATGCACAGAAGCAGCATTTTAAATTTGTTTTTGGTTAAATAAAGCTTCTTTAAATGTGCTGGATATGTAAGAGGAAAAGAGTTTATCAAAACATGTTTTGCATGTAAAACTGATGTATTAAGCAAAGGAAGTATGATCTACAGTTACTGAACAGAAGTGATTGTTTTTGGTCACCATGTCTTTCAAGATTTTAGAATTAATAGAGCTCATCCTCTCAAATCTAGTTGTTATTCATAGACTGGAAGAGGAAAAGATTTCCTGCTTTTTCAGCTCCTACTCTGTTTTTTAACTTTGAATGAATTCATAACTGAACTGAAGTAACTGAATAAACTGACATTAAGAAAATACTCTCTACAAGTGCAGAAGAGACTACTACAGTCAAAAGCAGTTTAGCACTTTTAACAAACTCTGGTTCCAGGTGCTTAGCCAGTGACTTCCACCAGTTCAGTCGTTTGAATTTCTTTAAAACTTTGGCAGCAAATAAGTACTGCTTAATATTTTTTTAATTTAAAGGATTTGAATAAATTACAGTACCTTTTGGCCTGAACATAGATTGTCATAAGTTCAATTTTAATTTTAAAGAGGCATATTTTAAAAAGAAAATTATGTAATTTAATTTAAATCCAAAAATCAAATTTAAATAAAAATATCAATTTTTAGCCATTCTTCTAGGTAACCCCTACATTTTACATTACTACTGTGTCTTTTAGAACTGAGCACTTGAGTGAGCTGTCAATCATGAGTGTAACTTCTTGCTAATTGGAAAGTGCTGTAGATCACTACTGAACCCTGCAGGCATCCTTACTCTGCTGGTGCAGCAAGTATTTATTAGATAAAGATCTTTGTTATAATCAAAGAAGTTGTATGCACTATACTGCTTTTCATAGCATTCTGAAAAACAGCCTTGCAGAATGCTCTTATGCTTGCCATGGAAACCGTCTCTGATATGCCACTGAATTCTAGGGGCCATAGTAAAATTCATCAGCAGTCCTGGCTGGTGGTGGTTCTGTGTTTTCCCAGTGCATTTAATGAACCACTGCAGAAGCCTGCTTTTCAGAAACTGTCTGGGCAATGGTTTCTTACTGTGTGCATTATTTCATGAAGTTTTCAGCAAATATATTCCATCCAGTTGATTGACTATGCTTATGTCAGCCTCATTGGTGATGGTATCAGCAATATGCCCTGGCAACATTTGTTTCTATTCTTTTCCTGTCATGTATTTAGTGGGTAGCAGTCACACATAATGGACTGTGCACAAAGGGAAGATAATTTCAATATTACAGCAACAGCAACAGTTGCATAGCAACTGCATCAAACTACCGGATTAGCACTCTAGCCATTATATGTGCAATATATATTTGCAGACACAAGATGGCAGCATGGAATAGAAAATAATAGCACTATACTGTATCATTAATGGTGCTTTAGTTGCATGTTGCATTCTGATTCACCAGCTTGATGGAAGAAGTTAAGTTAAACAGTACAATTTTTCCTCATTCTTGCTGGTATGTAAATTACTTAAATATTTTTATCAGCACTACTCCCTTTCTGTGCTACATATTTTCCTATACATTTCTGGACCTTTCTTGCATTTTTCATTGGTTATCCTTGGATTTCCTTTGTAACAAGTCTATCATTGATGGGGGTTTTCATCCACTCCAGATGGGTTTATTTTGGAAGCAACTAAATGTGGACAATTAACAATCACATCAAAGCTATAGTGCAGTATGACAATTAGACACTGGGAAGTTTGAGTAATTGCCAGCTACATAGACCAGCCACTAAGCAGACTGTGCATATAAAATTAATACAAATTACAATGGAGTGAATATTTTAAAAAGCCAAATGTTTGGGCATAAATGAACAATGTAACTAAAGACAGGTCTGAATTCATCACCGGCTTCGAGCAGGGACCAAGGGCCTGATTCAAAGCCCATTGAAGTCAATGAAAAGACTCCCATTGACTTCAGTGGGCTTTGAATCAGGCACCTTTTGTGCCATGATTTTCCTAGAGCTGCCAGGAATCAGTTCAGCCCTTGATACACGTTAGGCATGTCCTGAAGGCTATGAGAACTTGCACCTGGCTGCACATAGTCCATATAGGCTTTGCAACAGCTAGGAAATAAGCAGGGTGCAGGACTGCCCTGCCCATATGTTCACATCCCCCTGTAGAGCAGTGGTTTTCAAACTTTTTTTCTGGGGAGCCAGTTGAAGAAAAGTGTTGATGCCCGTGGAGCTGGGGATGAGGGGTGTGGGAGGGGCTCAGGGCTGGGGCAGAGGGTTGCGGTGCAGGGGTGAGGGCTGCAGGGTGGGTCCGGGAATGAGGGGTTCAGGGTGTGGGAGGGGACTCTGGGCTGGGGCAGAGGGTTGGGGTGCGGGAGGGGGTCAGGGCTCTGGGCTGGAGGGGTAGGCTCTGAGGTGGGGCCAGGGATGATGGGTTTGGGGTGCAGGAAGGGGTTCTGGGTTTGGGGGAGCTCATGGCTGGGGCAGGGGATTGGGGCATGGGGTTGGGGCACGGATGTACCTCTGGTGGCTCCTGGTCAGCGGTGCAGCTGGGGTGCAGAGGCAGGCTTCCTGTCTGTCCTGGCACCACGGACCGTGCTGCTTGCCCGAAGTGGCCAGCAACAGGTCCGGCTCCTAGGTGGAGGTGCGCAGCACTCGCCTGCAGACACCCCCCGTCCCCAGCTCCTATTGGCCGGTTCCCAGCCAATGGGAGTGCGGAGCAAGTGCTCGGGGTGGGGGGGCAGCTCACAGAGCCCCTTGGCCCCCTGCCTAGAAGCCAGACCCGCTGCTGGCCTCTTCCGGGGCACAGCACGGTGTCGGAACAGGTAGGCACTAAGCTGCCTCAGCTGAGCAGCACCACCAACGGGACTTCTAACATCCTGGTTGATGGTGCTGACCAAAGTCGCTAGGGTCCCTAGGTGCTGAGCAAGGTGACCCAGTGCCTTACATGCCGCGACCCAGCACTGGGTCGTGACCCGAACTTTGAAAAACACTGCTGTAGAGCACCCTCTGACATGTCTCCGAATGCTCCACTCCATCCCCCAGGGCTTTTGCAGAGTGGTGGTCTAGTCTAGTCTGGAGAGAGTCCAGCGAAGGGCAACAAAAATGATTAGGGGTCTAGAACACATGACTTATGAGGAGAGGCTGAGGGAGCTGGGATTGTTTAGCCTGCAGAAGAGAAGAATGAGGGGGGATTTGATAGCTGCTTTCAACTACCTGAAAGGGGGTTCCAAAGAGGATGGCTCTAGACTGTTCTCAATGGTAGCAGATGACAGAACGAGGAGTAATGGTCTCAAGTTGCAGTGGGGGAGGTTTAGATTGGATATTAGGAAAAACTTTTTCACTAAGAGGGTGGTGAAACACTGGAATGCGTTACCTAGGGAGGTGGTAGAATCTCCTTCCTTAGAGGTTTTTAAGGTCAGGCTTGACAAAGCCCTGGCTGGGATGATTTAACTGGGAATTGGTCCTGCTTCGAGCAGGGGGTTGGACTAGATGACCTTCAGGGGTCCCTTCCAACCCTGATATTCTATGATTCTATGATTCTATACCAGGGATGCTCTCTGCACCAGGAAGTATTCCCTGTCCCCTTCCTTGTGTCTTTGCTTGGCATCCCCTTTGCACCAATATAGCTACAGGATACCGGAGACTTCTTTACAGAATGCTTGACTGTTAGATTGTTCACAACAATATATTATTTCAAAAGAGGCTACACTGGAAACTGTCCTTTTAAAATCAGTCTAAATGACCAGTTTGCAATAAATGCTACAGATATGTATCGATTCATACACAACAGGGTGTGTTTCAAATGTATCTGTTAAATACATATATGCTTATAAAATCAGTAACAGATAAGCTAATTTATATTTGTACTCATTTACAATATCATCTTTATTTTTCCCTCTATTAATTTTTTCTCCTGTTTCTTCAAAAATGTGACAGCTCCTTCTGTGATAGTATCAGATCTCACAAGCTTGGGCCAGGAGAGTAGCTAGGTGAAAGACCTCCAAGCAACACCTAGGGTGGCGTTCACAAAGGTAATTCATCACCTAACTCACACAAAGATAACTCATCACTGAAATCAGTGGGAGTTAGGTGCTAAATACCTTTGTGAATCCTACCTCTAGCCACTAGCTCTTGGTGATTTGGGAATCACACCCCCCAGCTCAAAGTGTGGGCATACCCTTAGAGAGTGTTTCAGAGTAGCAGCCGTGTTAGTCTGTATTCGCAAAAAGAAAAGGAGTACTAGTGACACCTTAGAGACTAACCAATTTATTTGAGCATAAGCTTTCGTGAGCTACAGCTCACTTCATCGGATGCATTCAGTGGAAAATACAGTGAGGAGATTTATGTACACACAGAACATGGAAAAATGGGTGTTATCATACACACTGTAAGGAGAGTGATCACTTAAGATGAGCTATTACCAGCAGGAGAGCCGGGGGGGAAGAAAACCTGGTTAGTGAACCACATCACATATGGTGGAGAATGTGGGTACACAGTCACCCCTGATATAAGGGGAAGATAGAGGACGGTAGGGACAATTGCCCATTACAGAGATTGCAGAGGATATCTGAGAGACAGTGGAGGTGGAGAGACAATGGAGCCTCAATATGTAGAAGCATGTTTTGCTGAGGGTTTATATACCCTCCCGGCCTGGGCTCCAAAGTCAGTGCCGCTGCAAAAAGGGGCTGATGAGCAGCAAGGGCAGCTTCAGGTCCTGCTTCTGCAGGTACTCAGGCCCCAGCAGAGACAGAGGGAGGCACAGGAGTGCTTGCAGACATGTATGTCTCTGCTAGCTGAGCAGCAGCTCTGTATACTTAAGCTGCTGTGAGAGCGGGTCCATAGAAAGCAAGGGGGGAAGCCAGACACCAGGGCCAAGAGGCCAGTGACTGGGCTGGGTGAATGTTATGCCTGCCAGAGACAGGGACATTGGGACATCTCTACTGGAATGGGGAACAGAAGCCTCACTCTGAAAACAGAAAGAAGAAAGAGCCCTGTGAGGAGAACAGGGAGGGGATAAGCACGTTGGACCTATGGGCAACAGGGACACCGGCAGAGGGAGTGCCCTTACATGAGTTGTAGGATTAAGGCTAGCCCAGGGGAAGGGGTTGAGCAAGGGAAGGACAATGAAAGTCCTATGGCCAAGGAGGGGGAAAGGGTTTGCTTCCGGTGCCATGAAAAAGGCCATATCAAAAGGCACTGCTCCCTCAGGAGAAGGCAGGGAACACAGAGTGTGGCACAGCTGGATGGCAGTGTCACTGAAGAGAATGCCACAGTCCTGGGAGTGATGTGGGTCCTGGAACAAAAGTGATGGTGTCAAGGCACCACCAGAGGAAGGCGCCCTGGTGAGGAGAGCTAATTCCCAGGACAGCCATCAGGAGGCACTGGAGTGGTGAGTAAACCTCATCACAGGAGCTAACACCCAGCTGTCACAAGCAAGACTCTCTCACACTTGAGGCTGGTGGCAATAGGACGATGCACAGCCATGGGTCCCTGCGAAGCATCACACTCACCCATCTTTTCATTGTTAGCCTTTATTACTGTATGTCTCATTTAGATTGAAAATCATTGGAGTAGGTTTCTGTCTCCTTTATTTTATGTAAAACTGTGTGTCTATTATGCTGTATAAATAATACTAATAATAATAGTGCAAAGGAATATCAAGATGTGTGATAGTTATAATAATTGCAGTTTTCATCTGAGAATACCAAAGCCATTTATAGACATCATTTAATTAAGCCTCACAATTCCACTGTGAGGGAGGTAAGTGGTATTATCCTCATTTTACCTATAAGGAAACTGAGGCACAGAGAGGCTAACCTCCAATCTCATAAGAAGACTGAACCAGAAGTAGAACTCAGATTTGCTGACTCCCAGTGCTTTAGTCATGAAATCATTTATTCCCCATATGTTTGTCATGATCATGTATGGCCCCTCTAAGAAACAGAATCCCCTTAACACCACTCTGGTGGAGAGGCAGATGTGATTTTGATTTGTTCAAATGTGCTGAGATGACTTTTTATTAAGAAGATCTACTTTTCTTTTTGCTCTGTACATTTAACTCCTCTAGGCATTTAGCATCCAGATTTTAGTTCTTTGCTTGTTGGCTCAAAACATTTGCATTAATTATAATGTCATTTCCTCATCCAACTAATTACTTCACTATATTAATCGATGTATTGCTTTTAATGTAATTGGATACTCACATATCTTCAAATTAAAATGATTGACTATACTAAGTCAATCTGCTTAAGAGCTAGAGATGGGCCTGAAATGAAAACCTAGGTTTGAACTCCTCACAATCATAAGAAGTTTAGCTCTTACTCCATTATAGAATTTTGGGGCTTATGCCCCACCTTCAGTAATAACCATAGCCAAAATTTTCAAACCTAGATGCTGAAAACTAGGCTCCTAAATAAGTGTCTTCATTTCAAAGGTGCTGCTTAGCTGCAGCTACCATTGATTTCAGTGGGATTTGCAAGCACTCATTACTTCTTGGTGCCAAATCCTCCATTACATTCCTGCAACTCCATTGAAGTCAGGATTTGATGCATGGAAAGATTTGGCTCAACCTCATTCTAGTCCCTTCTTAACTTTCCACAGCTGCTGGTCTTTGGGGTTCAAGTATATGAACTGCTACTATAAACACATGTGACTGTTACTTTCTCTTTTCCAGTGTGTGATGTTCAACATGTGGATGTTGATTCATTGATATCAACATGCTGTCACTGCATTTTTCAGCAATGTGATGTGAGAGACACGTATGGATTTGTTTGAAAGTGCTAAGAGCCTCACATCTCCCTCCAAGCTCTGGTTGAAACTTGCCAACTGAGGAAAAGAGTCAAATGTGGCTAAGGAGACGAGTGCAAGAGCTACCTTGGAGCCAGGAAAGGTGAACTGGTAGCACCAGCAGTCACAAGTGGCAGCATCAGAAGCCAGAAAAATGCTGGCAAAAGGGGAGAGTCAGAACAAAAACCTGCAATTCTTAAAGCCTTTATTTCTAATTCATAGACGTGGTTTTAAATTACATAAAAAACTCATTAGTCCTGTTAATTGCAATACAATTTGACCACATTATTGGTTGAAACTGAAATTAGTCTATTCTTATGTGATTGCAGTAGTGTTGTAGGCATGTTGGTCCCCAGATATTAGGGTGTGAGAAACACATCCCTGAGTGCTGCAAGTTTCAGCACTGTAAAGTGCCATTGTAGACAGTGCACCAGGGCTGGTAGCTATTCCCCCTTGTGGAGGTGGGGGTTTTTAGAGTGCTGGGAGACCTCTCTCCCAGCGCTATGCCACGACTACACAAGTCACGTTAAAGCGCTGCCACAGCAGCGCTTTAATGTTGCCGGTGAAGACGTGACCTTAGAGAGACTAGGTAGGTGAGTTAATACCTTTTATTGGACCAACTTTTATTGGTGAAAGAGACAAGCTTTTGAGCTTTCTTCTTCAGGTCTGGGAAAGCTACTCAAACTGTCACAGCTAAATACAAAGTGGAACTGGTTTCAGAGTAACAGCCGTGTTAGTCTGTATTCGCAAAAAGAAAAGGAGTACTTGTGGCACCTTAGAGACTAACCAATTTATTTGAGCATGAGCTTTCGTGAGCTACAGCTCACTTCATCGGATGCTCATGCTCAAATAAATTGGTTAGTCTCTAAGGTGCCACAAGTACTCCTTTTCTTTTTAAAGTGGAACTGATTGTTTAGCATAAGTAGTTAGCACATATTCAAAGGGACCATTCAAGGTGAAGTGATCCATTAACACTCCTGAAGTCATAGGACAAAAGAGTTTGGTTGGTGGGTTACAGATTGTTGTAATAAGCCATAAATCCAGTGCCTTTATTAAGACCATGATTTTTAATGTATTCCTATGTGATGCAATTAAACCAGGGAATGCAATAATGTGTCTTAATTCCAGGGCAGATCTTCACGTAAAATGCTGCATTGGCACAGCTGCAGTGCTTTAATCAAGATGCTCTAAAGTGACAGGAGAGAGCTTCTCTCATTGTCTTGGGGCTTGGCTACACTTGCAAGTTAGAGAGCATTAAAGCAACCCCAGGCACCCTAACTCCTGAGGTGTCCACACTGGCAAGGCACGTAGAGTGCCTGGACTCTGCAGCTGGAGCACTCCTAGTAATCCACCTCCACGAGAAGCATAAAGCTTGCTGTGCCCTGGCTGAAATGCCCGGATGTCAGTGTGGATGAGGTGTTGCATTACTGCACTGTGATTGGCCTCCAGAAACGTCCCATAATCCCCTGAAGTCAAGTGGCCACTCTTCTCATTGTTTTGAAATAGGCTGCAGGCATGCAGATATCCCCTTTCAAAGCTCCGTTTCTGACAGCCGGCATGTTTATCTGCTCCGGGATAAAGCAAACCATTAGTGTGGAATGCTGCTGTTGTGAGTGGGGGGGAGGAGAGAGGGTCTGCTGCTGTCTGAACTTACAAGACAGCATGCTGACATGCTCTCAGCTCCCCAAAACACACTGTTTCACATATACACAACACACTCCCTGTCACGCTCCACCCCCTCCCCCCCATTTGCGGCCACTTGCACACTGGGATAGCTACCACAATGTACTGCTCTTTGTGGTGTTGCAAGAGCTACTAATGTGGCCACGCCAGTGTGCTTGCAGCTGACGGTGTAAACACACGCAGCGTTTTCCCTGCTGCACTCTCCAAAGGCTGGTTTAACTCCCAGCGCTCTACATTTGCCACTGTAGCCAAGCCCTTAATTACTCCACCTCTGTGAGCAGCAGTAGTTATGTCAGCAGCAGAAGCTTTCTCTCACTGACATAGCGCTGTCTACACCAGTGCTTAGGTCAGTTTAACTATGGGCTTGGCTACACTTGCGAGTTACAGCGCATTAAAGGAGCCCTGGGCACACTAGCTCACTACCTGTCCACACTGGCAAGGCACGTAGAGTGCTCTGACTCTGCGGCTAGAGCGCTCCTGGTACTCCACCTCAGCGAGTGGAATAACGTTTGCTGCGCCCCTGCTGGAGCGCCGCGGCACCAGTGTGGATGCCCTGGTCCTACAGTGCACTCTGATCAGCCTCCAGAAGTGTCCCACAATGTCTGTTCTAGCCACTCTGGTCATCACTTTGAACTATACTGCCCTGCCTTCGGGTGACCAAGCGCCAGACCCGTCCTTTAAATTCTCTGGGAATTTTGAAAATCCCCTTCCTGGTTGCTCAGCCAAGCATGGAGTGCGCTCAGCGAATCTTTCCAGGTGACCATGCCTCCACGCGCCAGGCAATCCCCAGTATGGAGCAATGGTGAGGTGCTGGACCTCATCAGTGTTTTGGGGGAGGAAACTGTCCAGTCCCAGCTGTATCATAGGAATTATGATACCTTCGGGCAGATATCAAGGGACATGATGAAAAGGGGCCATGACCGGGACACCCTGCAGTGCAGGATTAAAGTGAAGGAGCTGTGGAATGCCTACCGCAAAGCCCACGAGGCAAACAGCCGCTCCGGTGCTTCCCCTGCGACCTGCCTTTTCTACAAAGAGCTAGACGTGATACTTGGGGGTGACCCCACCTCCACTCCAAGTACCACCATGGACACTTCAGAGCCCAGTGCAACAAGGCAGGAGGAGGAGGAGGAGGAGGAGCAAAGCGGGAGCGAGGGTGCTGAGGCAGAGGAAGACACCCCAGAATCCCTAGATGCATGCAGCCAAGAGCTGTTCTCAAGCCAGGAGGAAGGTAGCCAGTCATGGTGGCCAGTGCTTGGGGAAGGACAAACACCAGAGGAGGTTCCCGGTAAGCAGCTTTTATTTTGGGAAGGAAGTTCTTCAGTGCTGGCTCTTGGGGCAAAGGGGGTTAGGGCTGCATGTATGCCCAGATGCGGAGTAGGGACTTGATGTGCTTTCTCACATCATAGTAATCGGCCTCAGTGATCTTTTCAAAGGTCTCATCCAGAACTTGGGCAATGCACTTGCGCAGGTTTCTAGGGAGAGCCACTGTGGTCCTTGTCCCAGTAAGGCTAACTTGTCGGCACCTCTGTGCCGTGAGGGGAGGAGGACCATTGCTGCACACAAGCAAGCTGCATATGGGCTAGGGCAGAAGCCGCATTGCAGTAGAAGACCCTCCCTCACTTCCCAGGTCACCCTCAGCAGCAAGATATCTTCCAAGATGAACTCCTGTGGAAAATGTAGAGACAGTGTTCAGTATAGGGGCCCCCTACCACTGTTGGCTCTCCCAAAGGCACAGAAACCCAGAGGACAGTACAGCTGTGAAACAATCAGTCATGCTTGACCCTGTGCTTACTCACCATTTTGGGGCTCCTGTGGGGTTATGTGTGCTCGCTTTGGGACGGGCAAATTATGCTATTGTGTAGACTATGCTTGCCCTTAAGTACAGGGGAATCATTGCTCTGTCTGGTGTGAACAATGCTTCCCCTGTTAAGTGTTGCATTTTGCCTTTACAGGCTTGAGATCTCAGCCGTCTGTGTTATCACCGGCCAAAAGACTCCAAAGAATCAGAAAGAGGCCACGTAGAAGCAAGGAAGACCTGTTGCATGAAGTTATGCAGTATTCAAGTAATGAATATCAAAAAGTGCAGGAGTGGTGGGACAGTGAAAGGAGGATCTGCCAGCAGAATGAGGAGCGCTGGCACAAAAGTGCGGTGCTCTGGCAGCAAAGCATGGATTTTAGCATTGAGAGGGAAGAAAACAAAGTAAGAAAGGATACAGCCGTGGGTAGGAGAATGGACATAAGGAGGAAGGGCAGTGTGGATACCAGTCTAATAGGTCATACTGGTGGTAGAATGTCTGTGCCTAATCGGGTAAAGAATGTGAGCGAGGCCAAACAGCAAAAATTAAGATGTTTGTACACCAATGCGAGGAGCCTAGGTAACAAAATGGAGGAACTAGAGCTATGGTGCAGGAAGTGAAACCAGATATTATAGGGATAACAGAAACATGGTGGAATAGTAGTCATGACTGGACTACAGGTATTGAAGGGTATGTGCTGTTTAGGAAAGACCGAAATAAAGGTAAAGGTAGTGGAGTAGCATTGTATATCAATGATGAGGTAGAATGTAAAGAAATAAGGAGCCATGGAATGGATAAGACAGAGTCCGTCTGGGCAAAAATCACATTGGGGAAGAAAACTACCAGAGCCTCCCCTGTGATAGTGCTTGGGGTGTGCCATAGACCGCCGGGATCTAATTTGGATATGGATAGAGCCCTCTTTAATGTTTTTAATGAAGTAAATACTGATAGAAACTGCGTGATCATGGGAGACTTTAACTTCCCAGCTATAGACTGGAGGACAAGTGCTAGTAATAATAATAGGGCTCAGATTTTCCTCGATGTGATAGCTGATGGATTCCTTCATCAAGTAGTTCTTGAACCAACAAGAGGGGATGCCATTTTAGATTTGGTTTTGGTGAGTAGTGAGGACCTCACAGAAGAAATGGTTGTAGGGGACAACCTTGGTTCAGGTGATCATGAGCTAATTCAGTTCAAACTGAACGGAAGGATAAACAAAAATAAATCTGCAAAAAGGGTTTTTGATTTCAAAAGGGCTGACTTTCAAAAATTAAGGAAATTAGTTAGGGAAGTGGATTGGACTGAAGAATTTATGGATCTAAAGGCAGAGGAGGCCTGGGATTACCTCAAGTCAGAGTTGCAGAAGCTATTGGAAGCCTGCATCCCAAGAAAGGGGAAAAAATTCATAGGCAGGAGTTGTAGACCAAGCTGGAGAAACAAGCATCTCAGAGAGGTGATTAAGAAAAAGCAGAAAGTGGGAGTGGAAGATGGGAGGGATCAGCAAGGAAAGCTACCTTATTGTGGTCAGAACATGTAGGGATAAAGTGAGAAAGGCTAAAAGTCAAGTAGAGCTGGACCTTGCAAAGGGAATTAAAACCAATAGTAAAAGGTTCTACAGCCATATAAATAAGAAGAAAACAAAGAAAGAAGAAGTGGCACTGCTAAACACTGAGGATGGAGTAGAGGTTAAGGATAATCTAGACATGGCCCAATATCTAAACAAATACTTTGCCTCTCTCTTTAATGAGGCTAATAAGGATCTTAGGGACAATGGTAGCATGACAAATGGGAATGAGGATATGGAGGTAGATATTACCATATCCGAGGTAGAAGTGAAACTCGAACAGCTTAATGGGACTAAATCGGGGGACCCAGATAATCTTCAAGAATATTAAAGGAATTGGCACATGAAATTGCAAGCCTATTAGCAAGAATTTTTAATGAATCTGTAAACTCAGGGATTGGACCATATGATTGGAGAATTGCTAACATAGTTCCTATTTTTAAGAAAGGGAAAAAAAGTGATCTGGGTAACTACAGGCCTGTTAATTTGACATCTGTAGTATGCAAGGTCTTGGAAAAAATTTTGAAGGAGAAAGCAGTTAAGGACATTGAGGTCAATGGTAAATGGGACAAAATACAACATGGTTTTACAAAAGGTAGATCATGCCAAACCAACCTGATCTCCTCCTTTGAGAAAGTAACAGATTTTTTAGACAAAGGGAACGCAGTGGATCTAATTTACCTAGATTTCAGTAAGGCGTTTGATACAGTGCCACATGGGGAATTATTAGTTAAATTGGAAAATATGGGGGTCAATATGAAAATTGGTTAAAGGGGAGAGTACAGCAGATCATACTGAAAGGTGAACTGTCAGGCTGGAGGGAGGTTACCAGTGGAGTTCCTCAGGGATTGGTTTTGGGACTAATCTTATTTAATCTTTTTATTACTGACCTTGGCACAAAAAGTGGGAGTGTGCTAATAAAGTTTGTGGGTGATACAAAGCTGGGAGATATTGCCAATTTAGAGAAGGACCAGGATACCCTACAGGAGGATCTGGATGACCTTGTAAACTGGAGTAATAGTAATAGGATGAATTTTAATAGGGAGAAGTGTAAGGTCATGCATTTAGGGATTAATAACAAGAATTTTAGTTATAAGCTGGGGACGCATCAATTGGAAGTAATGGAGGAGGAGAAGGACCTTAGAGTATTGGTTGACCACAGGATGACTATGAGCCATCAATGTGATATGGCCATGAAAAAAGCTAATGCGATCTTGGGATGCATCAGGCGAGGTATTTTCAGTAGTGATAAGGAGGTGTTAGTACCGTTATACAAGGCATTGGTGAGACCTCATCGGGAATACTCTGTGCAGTTCTGGTCTCCCATGTTTAAGAAGGATGAATTCAAACTGGAACAGGTACAGAGAAGGGCCACTAGGATGATCCGAGGAATGGAAAACCTGTCTTATGAAAGGAGACTCAAGGAGCTTGGCTTGTTTAGCCAAACCAAAAGAAGGCTGAGGGGAGATATGATTGCTCTCTATAAATATATCAGAGGGATAAATACCAGGGAGAGAGGAATTATTTAAGCTCATAACCAGTGTAGACACAAGAACAAATGGATATAAACTAGTCATCAGGAAGTTTAGACTTGAAATTAGATGAAGGTTTCTAACCATCAGAGGAGTGAAGTTCTGGAACAGCCTTCCAAGGGAAGCAGTGGGGGCAAAAGACCTATCTGGCTTCAAGATTAAGCTTGATAAGTTTATGGAGGAGATGGTGTGATGGGAAAACATGATTTTGGCAATTAATTGATCTTTAACTATTCATGGTAAATAGGCCCAATGGCCTGTGATGGGATGTTAGATGGGGTGGGATCTGAGTTACTACAGAGAATTCTTTCCTGGGTATCTGACTGGTGAATCTTGCCCACATGCTCAGGGTTCAGCTGATTGCAATATTTGGGGTCGGGAAGGATTTGTCCTCCAGGGCAGATTGGAAGAGACCCTGGGGGTTTTTTGCCTTCCTCTGCAGCATGGGGCATGGGTTACTTGCTGGAGGATTCTCTGCACCTTGAAGTCTTTAAACCATGATTTGAGGACTTCAATAGCTCAGACATAGGTGAGAGGTTTATTGCAGGAGTGGGTGGGTGAGATTCTGTGGCCTGCATTGTGCAGGAGGTCAGACTAGATGATCATAATGGTCCCTTCTGACCTTAATGTCTATGAGTCTATAAGCATAATGGAGCACCAAGCGGACTCGATCCAGGCACTCGTAGCCATGCCTGCGGAGCACTACCGTGCCTGACACCCCTGCAGCCCTTTTCCCAAAACTCTTTCCCTCCTGCCCCCATGTCACCTCCAACCCACTTTCCCCAACATCTGGGTTCCTTTCTGCCACCAGCTGCCTCCAACACCTGTAGCTTCACCACCCAGCCCTGAAAACTATGACCCTTACCCACTGCACTCAACCCCCATCACCATGCACTGTAGCCATCCTGAAGTGCAGCACTCATTGCACAGCACTCCAGACAGGAAGGCTGAGTAGATAACAGGACATACACCAATCTGTGATTGTACCGTTCCCCACCCCACCCCCTTGCCCTTTCTGTTTCCCAAGCAGTTGTTTCTTTTCAATAAATGGATTTTTTGGCTTTGAAAACATTCTTTATTATTGCATAAAGTAAAAGATACCTTAGCCCAGGAAAGAAACAGGCACTGCAAGTCAGCGTAGCAAACACAGATTTCTACTAACGTTGGAACCACTGCACTTCACTCCCGTGTAGGGCACCAGACATTACTGGTGGCTTTCAGCCTCAAATTGCTCCCTCAAGGCATCCCTAATCCTTGCAGCCCTGCGCTGGGCCCCTCTAATAGCCCTGCTCTCTGGCTGTTCAAATTCAGCCTCCAGGTGCTGAACCGCCGAGTTCCATGCCTGAGTGAATCGTTCACCCTTCCTTTCACAAATCTTATGGAGGGTACGGCATGTGGATATAACCACAGAGATGCTCTCATTGGCCAGGGGAGGTCCCCAAAGCCTCCTGTGCAGAGACACAATGGCCCCTTTGCACCATTTGGGCCACGGTGGGATGAGAGATGTGAAAGGGCTTTTCGAGAAATCATTACTTGCCTAACTCATGCTCCAGTCCTAGTTTTTGCTGACCCAAGCAAACCATTTATCCTGCATACTGATGCCAGTTTGGAGGGTCTGGGAGCAGTCCTGTACCAGGAAGTGGAAGGCAAATGTAAACCTGTAGCCTTTGCCAGCCGAGGATTGTCTGATAGTGAAACTCGCTATTCCACCCACAAGCTGGAATTTTTGGCCTTGAAATGGGCCATCACTGAGAACTCCTGTGTCCCCAAAGCCTCTCATTGGCCAGGGGAGGTCCCCAAAGCCTCCTGTGCAGAGACACAATGGCCTCTTTGCACCATTTGGGCCACGGTGGGATGAGAGATGTGAAAGGGCTTTTCGAGAAATCATTACTTGCCTAACTCATGCTCCAGTCCTAGTTTTTGCTGACCCAAGCAAACCATTTATCCTGCATACTGATGCCAGTTTGGAGGGTCTGGGAGCAGTCCTGTACCAGGAAGTGGAAGGCAAATGTAAACCTGTAGCCTTTGCCAGCCGAGGATTGTCTGATAGTGAAACTCGCTATTCCACCCACAAGCTGGAATTTTTGGCCTTGAAATGGGCCATCACTGAGAAATTTCGAGACTACTTGTATGGTGCTCAGTTCCAGGTGTGGACGGACAACAATCCACTGACTTATGTGTTAACAAGTGCTAAGCTGGATGCTACAGGGCAGAGATGGGTGGCTGCCTTGGCTAGCTATGAGTTCAGCATTCAGTACCGATCAGGGAGAAGCAATGTAGATGCAGATGCATTGTCCAGGCGTCCGCAGGCTCCAGAAGTTGCTGTGATACCCACAGATGGAGTGAGAGCTATTTGCAGTGTGAGTCGCCGAGAGCCAGAGGCCCGTGAGGGCCTTCAGGGATGTGTTGCAGAAGCTTTGGGCCTGCCCCCTGAATGCATGCCTTCTGCTTCAGTGAACTATATTGCATTAGACCAATCTCCTTTGCCCATGCTCAATGCGGCTGACTGGCAAGAAGCCCAGCGGCAAGATATTGACATTCGTGATACACTACTTGCCAAAAGGGAGGGGCGAAGCCCAGCTGCGGTTGTCCCACCTAACCCGGAGGGTAAACTACTATTGAGAGAATGGACCAAACTAAAACTGATTCAGGGAGTGCTACACCGAATGACCACTGACCCTTTACAAAAACAACGAGCACAACTAGTACTGCCAAAAAAGTACAGAGCCCTGGCCATCAGGGCCCTGCATGATGACTTTGGGCATTTAGGGATGGAGAGGACCCTGGAACTTATCCGTAGTAGGTTCTATTGGCCCCGAATGGCTGAAGATGTTCGCAGGAAATGTGAGACTTGCGCTCGATGTGTTCAAAGGAAAACTCTGCCCACGAGGGCTGCATATCTCAAGAACATCACCAGCAACAAACCTTTGGAGTTGGTATGCATTTATTTCTTGTCTGTAGAGGTAGACAAGAGGAATGTTGGGAACATTCTAGTAGTGACTGACCATTTTACATGGTATGCACAAGCATATCCCACACGTGATCAGAGGGCCACCACCGTTGCTCGAGTATTGTGGGACAAATATTTCTCAGTCTATGGATTCCCGGCTTGGATACACTCTGATCAGGGGCGGGATTTTGAGAGTCACCTTCTGAAGGAGGTGCTGAAGATAGCAGGAATTAAAAAGTCTAGGACAACGCCTTATCACCCCCAAGGTGATCCTCAGCCAGAGAGGTTCAATCGAACCCTATTAGATATGTTGGGAACTTTGCGACCAGAGCAGAAGGCAACCTGGAGCCAGCATGTCGCATTTCTGGTGCATGCCTACAATGCCACAAAGAACGATGCTACGGGAGTCACCCCATATCTCTTGATGTTTGGGCGAGAACCAAGATTACCCATAGACTTGTGCTTTGGTGTATCAGAGGATGGAGATAGCTATGAAACTCATCAGCAATATGTATCCCGACTAAGAGAAAAGCTGCGGGATGCTTATCGCTTAGCTACCGCTGCGGCTCGGAAGAACGCAGACCGCAACAAACATCGATATGATGCTAGAGTGCGTTCGCAGGAGCTCCAGCCGGGGGACAGAGTCCTGCTGCGAAATTTGGGTATTGCTGGCAAACACAAGATAGCTGACAGATGGAAGGCAATACCTTACCTGGTGATGGAAAAGCTGGGAGATCTGCCGGTCTACAAGATCAAACCTGAAGATGGTCCAGGGCAAATAAAGATGGTGCATAGAAACCTTTTGCTCCCTGTGGGGGAATTGGTAAGCACCCCTTATGAGATGGGCCATGGCAGGGCCGCCGGGCAGAACAGAGGTGCTAGACCAAAGCCGCCATCCAACACAGACAGTGGGCCCCCTGCAGCTAACTTACCCCTATTCTGCACATCTGAGAGTGAGTCTGAGGAGGAAGACACAACCCTGGTGTATCCTGGGATGGAGACAAGATTTCAGTCTCGATCAGCTGAACCGAACGAGAGTTTTCCCTCTTCCGCCCTAAACCCAATGGCGGAACTATTTAGGCCCCTTTCTGATACCCCGGTGCTGCTGATGAGACCCCCCTGTGATGACACACACAGGTTATTGGACAATGGGGACAGACAGGTAGAGGATGTCCTGGGCACCTTGGACCCTCCAGCGTTAGAACTAGGAGTGCAGGGGCCTACGCCAGTAGCCGAGGGACCCTCCAGGGAAGCCTCTCCATCCGTCACTCAAGAGGATGTTCCCCCTACCTCGGCAACAGAGATTCTCAATAGACGAGACAGGGTGATAAGACCAGTGAAACGGTTAACTTATGATGCACCTGGGGTGACTAGTGAGGAGCCAATACATTTAGCACACAGGCTTGTGGAAGCTAAAGTGGGCTTCTTGAGGCCCTTTGGAGGAAACCAATGAGTTGGTATAAAGGGAGTGTGATTTGTTGGGACGACAAAGTCTTGGCTGGGGGGAGGATGTAAGCAGTGTCAGGATGAGCTCCACCCTGACATCTGGTGGTGAGGTGTGGCAAGTTGTGGAAAAGAACTTCAGGGGCCGATCTCATTTGCATAGGCACACCCACCACGCCTAGAATGAGACCATAGCTGCCCAAATGGTCACTTTGGCTGCTGTGGGATCCCCAGTGTCTCTGTTATTGGGGCAGGAAGAATAAATTGTTATTACCCTGATTATGGGAACTGTGCTTGGAACTGTACATGGCCTTTTGTTATGATGGAGGGATTCACCATCAACTAAGTAGCACTCACTAGGCAAGGGTCATGGGTTCCAAAACTGTGTGAAGGGAGAGAGGCTGGGGACAAGTACTAATACTTGGTGGCATGGGCCCCTTGGTGAGGGCTTTACATGCTAATTGCACTTCCTCCTCTCTCCACTGTGGAACATCAGAGCTAATTTTGATTTCATTAGATGTCTAGTTATAGGCTGCTGAGCTCATTTTGGGCTGACAGTGCACCAGCACTGGGGCTCCCCGACTACAAGCTGAATTCACCTAAGAGCTGAAATCACTGAGTGTTGTGTTAAGTAGTGGGGGAGCCGGAAGATGTATTGTGGAGCAGTTGGCGGGCCGGCTGGAGTGCCTTGCGGACCGGCTGGCGGAGCGGAGCGCAGCTGAGCGAAGGAGTTCGTGGGGCGGCTGGCGGAGCGGAGCGCAGCTGAGCGAAGGAGTTCGTGGGGCGGCTGGCGGAGCATCATGTAAGGTGCCTCTTACCCCTGTCCCATTTCCACCCAGGTTGGGAGGTAAAGCTCCGCAGATAAACTTTCGAACTCTGGGGCTGCCCTGACCAGGGACAGAGACTTTTGGGGCATTGGACTTCTGGGACTTTGGGTGATTTGGGGTTGCTGGACTCAAGAACCAAAGGGAAAAGGGCATGCCCCAATTTGCTTGGGGTGGGTTTTTGCTCATGGGTTTTGTTATGAATCCTGTTGGTGCTGTTTCCCAAACATAATGTCACATTGTTTCTCTCTGTTATTAAAAGGCTTTTGCTACACTCAGACTATGTGCTTGCGAGAGGGGAAGTATTGCCTCTTGGAGGCGCCCAGCAGGGGTGGTATATATTTGTCCCAGGTCACTGGGTGGGGGCTCGAGCCAGTTTGCATTGTGTTATTGGAATGGATCCCCTAGATATTGAACCCGGCCCTTGTTGCTGCCAACTCTGACGGGCAGAAGGGTTACACTTCCATTCAACTATCTTTACTTAAGACCATGAAAAATGGTAGAGTTAAAAAGGGACTGGGTGTACAAATGGCAAATGTACAAGAGGGGTGACTCATATAACCTATCAATAAAGGGGTCTTCATGACTGCAGGACTTCAGGACTGCAACGCCTTGAAATTTATAGTCACAATATGTATCTAGCATCTAATCCTGGGTTGAATGAACAGAAACTTATTATAAATGGTCCTGCTAGTACCATTTTGCTAAAGGTTCTCTCAGCAATTCTATTATAGGAATTTATAATGGAGAACTAAAATAATGTATAACTCAGTCATAAAATTAGTTTCAGAATGACACTTGGGGACAAATTTTCATAACCCTGCAGCTTAGTGTCCACAAAAAAAGTGCATGTACACGGGAACTGACATTTATCCATGCAAGTAGGGTAATTGCTTGTGCAGATTTATTTTGTCAGCATTTCTATGGCACATACAGGTAGTTATGCATGCAAATAACCATTTGCACACGCAATCACTCAAAATATACACATGAATGTCAGTGTGGATGTGTATATGTTTTACAAGAGTAAGCCCACCACCAGGTTCAGCAGAAGCAATTTTTATGACTGGATTAATGGTTAATCCAGCTCTCTACTATAAATCCCTATAATAGAAATGCTGACAGAACCTTAAGCAAAGTAGTATTAGCAGGCATCATTTATAAGGCTTTTCCTTAGTCAGCTGCCAGTGTTTGAATATGTGGTGTCATAAGATGTGTTGGACTGGGATATCTTTCTTAAAAAAATTTTTAACTAAATTGCAGAGCTCTTTAAACAATTGGTGGTTCCTCAGAACATATGTGCTGTGATACCCAAGCTCAAGGACATGAGTTAAGGAAGGAGGGAGTCTCAGCTTTCACTCCGAATGTGCCTCTATGGAATTAGACAGACAAGGTGGGTGAGATAATATCTTTTATTGGACCAACTTCCGTCGGTGAGAGAAACAAGCTTTTGAGCTAAATGGAGCTCTTCTTCAGGTCTGGGAAAGATACTAAGGGTGTCACAGCTAAATAAATTTAAATTGGTATTCTATTATTGTTTAACTGTGATTAATCACAACTAATTTTTTTAATTTAGTTAATTTGTTTTGCGTTACTCGCTTGAGTTAACTGCAATTAATTGACAGCCCTACTAAATACAAAATCAAACAGATACTTTAGCATAAGTAGTTAGCACATATTCTATTTGTTTGATTTTTGTCTTTAGCTGTGACCCTCTTAGTACCTTTGCCAGACCTGAAGAAGAGCTCTGTGAGAGACTTTTTCCATTGGACCATATGAACTGGAACCATAAACTCACTGAACATTAAATCCCACCAAATGAGGGTAAATCCATCCTCATCATCATATCCACTCATTATACTCCACACCTGAACATAGCCATTATATGAACAACATATCCCCATATCTCAATGTCTGTACTTTGACCCGTTAAACTTTTACCCCCAATCGGGGAGATTGCAGATTATGTATTCCTTATGCCACCCATTCCTAAATCGAATTTCACAATAATCTGTACCTTATTCCCTGATAACCAGAAACTTCTATGCTTAAACTCTGTACCATTTTCTTTTTACTTCAACATCATCTTAATAAAATTATTAAATCTGAAAGTTTATCTGTCTCACCCACAGAAGTTGGTCCAATAAAAGATATTATCTCACCCACCTTGTCTCTGTAATATCCTGGTACCAACATGGCTACAACAATACTACATACCTCTATGGGTCTGTCAATCCATTACGTGACTTTAGTATTGTTTAATTTGTTGTAGGATACAGAGATTAACAACAGTAACAATTTCAAAATGGAAAGCATGTAGGTAATGCTATCCTAGTTGATACAAAAGTAGGGCAGGAAGGGTTACTTCTCAGGAATATCAAACATTTCAGCCTAAGTGCCTTCCTTAATAGTTGGCCAGAGCTGAAAGGGCAATCACAGATATGTTTCACTGCATCTTGGGTCTCATCAGCTACAAAAATCCGCCTGGAGTTCCAAATACTAATTAGAATTATACAGGGGCTGCCAAAGTAAAATTGCTTGCATTAAAATAATAAGGGTATGATTTGAACAGACAAAGGACCAGAATTTGTGAGTTAAAGTTGATATTCCATCCTTACCTCACCCCACTACTGCAGAGGGTTAGAATAAAGCATAAATCACTACCCTGATTCCTGTAGCAATGCTTTTGTAAACAGATATGCTTTGGGACAGATTTTTTTTTAAAGAGCTCAGCATCCAGCAATTTCCATTTAGGGACCTACAAAAAGAGGCCAGATTTTCAAAAAATGCTTGGAGCTGAGAACAATGGGAACTACTGGGCATGGAGCACTTTTTTATGTTTGTGCAGTAATATATAAAACGTAATGTAGACTACTTTGACCTCAGTGGGGTTAAAATCATGGTTGAATTTGGCCCAAATCCTGTTGTGGGTAACCTGAATTTTACAATTAGATTGTACATGCCAATCAAAAGGAAATAACTCTAGGAAACACTGACCTCTGGGAAAGATGCATGTTCACAAAAGTAGCCTAGAATTCTTGTCTGGAAAAAAATAGAAATTCACTATAATTAAGGTTTCAGAGTAACAGCCGTGTTAGTCTGTATTCGCAAAAAGAAAAGGAGTACTTGTGGCACCTTAGAGACTAACCAATTTATTAGCTCATGCTCAAATAAATTGGTTAGTCTCTAAGGTGCCACAAGTACTATAATTAAGGCGGTGCGTCTTTCATGGAGGTCACAGAAGTCAGGATTCTTTGCCTTTCCGGGATCTCTGGGACTTCTGCAGTGGCCGGTGTGGCTGACCAGGCCACCTGAGCAGCTGAGATGGCCTCACAGCCAGTCGCACCAGCTGCTGCTCAGGCAGCCCGAGGGCCAGCTGCAACGACTGCTGCCCCAGAGCAGCGGTCTGGGAGCAGCAGCTGTGGGACCCCGGGCCACCCCTCCCCCAGCAGCGGCAGCGGTGGGGCCCTGGGACCCCTCCTCCCCCTCCCACAGCAGCGGCGGCGGAGCCCCAGCATGCCCCCTCCCGCAGCAGTGGTAGCAGGGCCCTGGGCTGTCCCACCTCTGCCCAGCAGCGGCAGCAGGGCCCCCCGCACACCAGGACAGCAGTGGTGGTACCCCAGAGGCCCCTCCTCCCCCCCTTCCCAAGCAGCAGCCGCGGGAACATCTAAGTTTTAGTCACGGGTATTTATATAGTACAAATCATGGACAGGTCACAGGCTGTGACTTTTTGTTTATTGCCCGGGACCTGTCCATGCCCTTTTTACTAAAAAGGCCCATGACTAAATCATAGCCTTAACTATAAGTCAGCCAGTCTTAAAGCAATACACAGTGCTAGGAGTTGATCCCAACACCAATATTCTGCTCTCCTTATGTATGTGGAATCTCTAGCTCCATGCTTGAAGGAAGAGCAGAATATCAGAGCAGAGATATACCATGTGATAATGAAACAGAATTTCCCCCATTACTTTCTCTTCTGATTTTAATCCTGTAGTGCAAGGGGTGGGGTGGGGGTGAGGCTTTCAGATAATCTGCTTGAGTTGTAGTATTATTCAGAATATAAATACAAATAAAGAATACAGCTTCTGTTGTACTAAGCTTTGAATGACTCTGAAACCATTGGATCCTCCTCTGATGGAAATAGTCAATAAAGTTATACTGATTTATACCATCTAGTGGCCTGAACCAACATCTGTTAATTGTAGGGTTCCTGGATACATATCAACATCATTTTTGCTACATATTCTGTATGTATTAGTATATGTAATTTGTGTGTCATTATAATTTTAATTGGACTTTCACAAAGCCTTTGACAGGCTCACCAAAGGCTTTTAACCAAAGTAAACAGTCATGGGACAAAAGGGAAAGTCCTCTCATGGATCAGTAACTAGTTAAGAGATAGGAAACAAAGGATAGGAATAAATAGTCAGTTTTCAGAATAGAAAGAGGTAAATAGGGGTGTCCCCAAGGGATCTGTACTGGAACCAGTACTGTTCAACATATTCATAAACAATCTTGAAAAAAGGGTAAACAGTGAAGTAGTAAAATTTGAAGATGATACAAAAATTACTCAAGATAGTTAAGTCCAAAGTAGACTGCAAAGACTTACAAAGGGATCTCACAAAACTGGGTGATTGGGCAACAAAATGACAAATGAAATTCACCATTGATAAATACAAAGGAATTCACATTGGAAAACATAATCCCAACTATAGATACAAATGGTGGGATCTAAATTAGCTGTTACCACTTCAGAAAAAGATCTTGGAGTCATTGGGGATAGGTCTCTCAAAACAACCACTCAGTGTGCAAATGGCAGTCAAAAAAGCTAACCGAAATTAGGAAACATTAGGAAAAGGACAGATAAAACAGAAAATATAACACCACTATATAAATCTATGGTACACCCACACCTTGAATACTGTGTGCAATTCTGGTCATCCCATCTCAAAAAGATATATTAGAATTGGAAAAGGTACAGAAAAGGGCAACTAAAATGATTAAGGATATGGAACAGCTTCTGTATGAGAAGAGATTAATAACACTGGGATTTTTCAGCTTGGAAAAGAGCCAGCGAAGGGGGGATATGATAGAGGTCTATAAAAGCATGAATGCTGTGGAGAAAGTGAATAAGGAAGTGTTATTTACTCCTTCATGTAACTCAAGAATCAGGAGTCACCTAACAAAATTAATGGCAGCAGGTTTGAAACAAACAAAAGGATGTACTTCTTCACGCAATGCACACTCAACCTGTGTAACTCATTGCTATGGGTTGTTGTGAATACCAAAACTATAATGGGGTTCAAAAAAGAATTAGATAAATTCATGTTCCAATACAGGTCCATCAATAGCTGTTAGCCAAGATGGTCAGGAATGCAACCCCATGCTTCAGGTTTCCCTACCATCTGATTGCTAGAAGCTGGGAGTGGGTGACGGGATGGATCACTCAATGATTGCGCTGTTCTGTTCATCTGCTCTGAAGCACCTGGCATTGGCCATTGGTCAGAAGACAAGATACTGGGCTAGATGGACCATTGGTCTGTCCCAGCATGGCCATTTTTATGTTCTTAAAATTACACAGTTAGGCCAAGATTTTCAAAAACAGAAGTGTGATGGGGTATGTAAACCCCAGATTGGGCCAGAAGGGGTTAAAAGGCAATACTGGGTCCAGGTAGAGCCACCTTCTGGGCCTGCTGAGCATGCTGTAGCTGGAGGAGTGGGTTAAAAGGAGCTCAGAAGGCCATCCAAGGTGTGATGGATAGGCAGCCAAAGAGAAGAATCCTTTTCCAGGAAGCTACACTGAAAGTGGAGCCTGAGTAGGGGCCACAGAGCAAGTAAGGCCCCAAGGCAGTGCCTTCTCTAACCACCATGCACTTTGTGAATCAGCAAATCCTGCTCATTTGGATATATGTGAAGCTATTGACTGTGGGTTATAAGGTCCACACCCCAAACTGAAGGAGCACATAGGTAGGAAGTAACCCCAGGTGGTAGACTTAGACTCTCTACAAGGAGGAATCTGCCTGTGATACTTCCAACAGGGCCCTGGGCTCGGACCTGGTGGGGACACATGGCCTGGATCCCCCTACCATGCCCCACTTAAGGACAAAGGCACAGATGCTGAGGGGAGACCCAAACACTCCTGGCCCGAGGTCAGGAACCAGGCAGCACTATCACTCCCCAAGAAAGATACAGAGGGTGAAGGTCAGTTGTGCTAACTATTAGGCCACCTGGCCCTCTGAGCAAGCTATCACATGTGGTGGAGAATGTGGATGATATAGAATCCCAGGCCTGAAAGTAGGCCAGAGAATGGAGGGAGGAGGAAAGAGAGTGAATAACTGGGGGGAGGAGGGAGTAGAGATGGATTTTGAGAAGCTGCTGAAGTGAGTACTGGAGAACCAGCAACAGCAGTAGCAGAACCAACTACTCCAGCAGCTTGCCCAACAGCAGCATTAGGCAGCCCAACATTAGCAGCATGAACAGCAGCTGATTAAAGAAATGGTGGTGCAACAGCAGGAGCAGCAACAGTGACTCATCCAGCAGATGGTAAAGGAGTACTAGTGGCACCTTAGAGACTAACCAATTTATTTGAGCATAAGCTTTTGTGAGCTACAGCTCACTTCATCGGATGCATTCAGTGGAAAATACAGTGAGGAGATCTATATACACACAGAACATGAAAAAATGGGTGTTATCATACACACTGTAAGGAGAGTGATCACTTAAGATGAGCTATTACCAGCTGAAGAGCGGGGGGGAGGGGCGGGAAGAAAACCTTTTGTAGTGATAATCAAGGTGGGCCATTTCCAGCAGTTAACAGGAACCTCGAAGGAAGGGGGGGTGGTTTTGAGTTTGTCAAAAGCAAACTCTTAGCCCAATTATTAGGGCACTTAGTGAGGATGTGGAAAACCCAGGTTCAGTTTCCTCCTCTGTTTGATGTGGAGCAGGGATTTGAGTTGAAGTTGTCTTTTCTATTTCACAATGGATACCCTAGTTTATGGGGTATTCTGAGGCAGGTCTTTATCAAATCTCTCCTGTTGAAGCTGTTCCACTTTGTATAAACTACTTGAATAGTTATAGGGCCAAATAGAGAGTGAGAATGATTCTATAGCCCAGTGGTTGGTGCATTCACCTGGGACATGAGAGCTCCAAATCCCTGCTCCAAGCAATATTTAATTATTTCTACAAAGTAGAACAGCTTCAGCAAGCAAGATTGAGAGAGCCATACCCCAGTGGTTAAGGTACTCTCCTTTGAGAAGGGAGACCTAAGTTTACATCTGTGCTCCATATCAGGTAGAGGGGGGAACTTAATCAGGTATCCCACATCCCAGGTGAGCATCCTAACCACTGGGCTAAAAATTACAAGGAGGGTACCACTTCCTGCTCCTGCAAGAGTATGAATGACACCTAAATCCTCTGATGACTCTATCACCCCACTGTCCCAAAAAATTGCTGAAAACTATTTGGTGAATTTTTGCCATATTAGCAAGAACTTTCAGTTCGGCTGCACTTATCATTGAAGAAACTATTCATCCAAAAATGTCACCCAGCTTTAATCACATTTATTATGGTGGTGCCTCATGGCTAGCCAAGAATGGGCCTCACCAATCTAGGCAATGTACAACCCAAGAGTAACAGATTGTCTTTGCTAGTTAGTTTCTGTCATAGGTAATTTCTTATACAGAGTGTGCTTCACATGGAAAGATTACATATAAAAATTGATACACCACTCAAATGTCAGAAACATAAGATTTTGTCCTAGGGGTGTATAGAAGTATTTTTAAGAACCAACTATGAAACAGCATTGGCTGAAACTGTGTTAGATTTTGCTTTCATACAAGCCCTTTGTATTTTGAAAAATATATGACAGCTATGATTGGGAAAGATTTCAAACTAAATTTGTTAATATCACTTTGGTTGTTGCTAAATGATGCATTGTTTTTCAGTGGCAGAATGAGAATGAGCCTACATGAACTAAATGCATAGATGAGATAAAACTTACATTACCAATGTAAAAGAATTTACTGTTTGTATTAGGACAGAGCCTGAGTCAATTTTACCTGTGGCAAAAATTCAGCACTACTCTCATTCACTTATCCTGAATTTGTTAACTTTACAGTCTTTGACCCTTCAGAAGTGCATGTGGTTATAATGCAATTTTTTTAACGAATGAAGGATGATAGTCTCCAATTTTGTCTTCTAATATTTGATACAAATTCTTATAGAAGACCCAAGAAACTAAACTATTTAACTACATATATTTTAAATGCCTAAGCTTTTGAAAAGGCAAGTAACCATAAAAATTGGAGCCTTAAAGGCAAAAAAGCTTGTAATGAAAAATAGTGCCAGATGTTTTTCATGTGCAGCTATGAGGTTTTATTTTCTCAACTAGCATCACATTATCATTATCATAATTTTTAACATTTGTCCATTGATTGTGGTTAAACTAATGCTTTCTCCAGTCTCATTGGCTTTTGTTCTATCTAGTGCACTGAGTTTCCATTCTTCTTCAAAGACTTTGCTCTCTCTCTCACGTTTCAGATGCCTGGTCTACACTACAAACTTAGGTCAATGTAGGCCACTTTGTGTCAACCTCGTTGTGCATGTGTCAACACTTAAATTTGTCTCCCACCGACGTCAGCGCGCCATTATGTTGCCATAGCAACACCACTCCCCGAGTGGCATTGAGGCAATTACTGAGATCAATGCAGCCTGAATGTAGGCACGGAGTTACATATGTCATCCCTAACAGTCCTCCAGCAGCTATCCCACAATGCCCAACACTGACTGCTCTGGTCACAGTTGTGAACTCCACTGCCCAGGGTCACAAAGACCAGAAGCGCTGCTCCTCCACCCCCACCCCGCGCCCTTTTAAACCCAGCAAATTTTTTAAATGTCATTTCCTGCTTCACCATGCTGACGAGCACACCTAGGAGCTCTCCATTGTTGTGTGCAACTGCCCAGCTGATCATGCTGGCTATACACTCCAGATGTGCTAGCAACAATGCTACATGAAAGTGAAGCATCTGTGGCAGGCATATCAGAAGACCAGGGAGGCCAACAGTGGATCCAGTGCTGAGCCACAGACCTGCTGCTTTTACAAAGAGCTGCATGCCACACTTGGTGGCAACCCCTCCACCCCAAACACACACACATCACCCTGGATACCTTCAAGGAGCCTGAGTCACTGGCCTGTGGCATGAACAGCAAAGACGACAACGAGGTGGAGAAGGAAGAAGAAGAGAAGTATGAGGGATATGCGACCAGGGGGGTCCAACTATGCCATGTGCCCAGACTTGTTTGAGACTTCATTGCAGTCCAGTCAGTTCTGGCAGTCAAGAATGGGTGAGCCTAATGCAGGGGAAGGCTCTTGGGTAAGTGTGTAAATGTATTTCCCATTACAGTGAGGGCGCCCCCAACTTAGCAGGACACAGCTATTGACTTTTCATTAATTTTCTCATACTAGAAGAGGTAGTGGTACAACAAAGATGGGTAGAGTAGTTATCTGTTTTACATTCCCCTGTAGAGTAAGGCCGTTTGGGCCAGGAACATTCAGAGCAATTTGTTTATGTATTCAGGGATGTCCTTTGAATCTTCCTGAGAGATCTTGATTAAACTTTCACAGAGGTATTCTGCAATGCTCTCCCAAAGGTTTCAAGGGATGGCAGTCTTATTTCTTCCTCCGTGGTAGGACACTTTCCCACACCAGTCAGCATTGGAGTAAATGAGTTAGCAGTATATGGGCCCAGGTAGCTTTGGGACACCAGTAGCAGCTGTGCTCTCTCTGCCTTTGTTACCCTCAAGAGTGATATATCAACTAAAATCACCACTGTCTGTGGAAAATGGAGCCACTATTCAGTGTCATTGCCCTATACTCATAGTTTTGTGCAGCCAAGCAATTCCCTCCTCATTTCCCTCACCCCAGGCGTGGCATACTCACCATGGCTGGTGCTGTGTGGGCGCTATGCATAAGCACTCTGAAGCAGAAGTGTCAATAAGCATGCCTTTAAAACTTTAGGGGAGCAAGGGAGAGGAATCTTAACTTTTGCTTTCTGTTGTGACTACACTGACAATGGTACCTTTGTGTGTTTTATCTGTAGCTGCTGCCACAGAATGCCTGAGCCAAATAAGGAGGAGAAACAAGAGGACATGGGATGACATGTTAAGTGAGATCCTGCAAACCGATGCGGCATCATACCATGAACAGAGGCCTGGAGAATGAATACTGCATGGAGTAAAAAAGAGCCAACAGCACAGAGGCTCAGGAATCCCAGCAGGAAAAGGAGAGGGAGGTGCACCAGGATGTAAAGGGACTTCTCCAGCAGCAAACACAGATGCTGCAGATTCTTGTGGACGCAGAGGTTCAACAATCATGGGTTTGCCTCCTTTTGCAGTCCATAGAGAACTTCAGTATAGGAGCTCCCTACACACCTCTGCCAACATTCCACATGGTGTCAGGACTGCATCCCTACCCCTATCGCTCCACACTCATGGACAACCACAGCTTCACATACACTGACATGTGAGAGCTACAGTGGATATATGTGTAGCTAAAATGGGCATGAATGTTCCTTCCCTTTCTTTAAGCTCTGTTCCATAAATGTATTAAGGTTTTAACATATTTGCTTTTAACTTGCACAGAATTTTTTGAAATGTTTTCATTACTCAACACAACTGTATTGTTTGGAAAAGAATTCATCTTTATTAGTGCCCAACATATGCTGCAAAATGCCTGACGGTAGTGAAAGCTCCCACTTACTTGTTATTGTATACTGTAACACAGCTTATAGGATCAGTGACAATTCCAAACACAGTATAATAATCATAAATGTACAGCAAACACCACAAAATTAATATATGCATTGTCAGTGTTATATACCTACATGTACACCAAGCACCACACAGTTCCTAACAGATCTCCAAACTGCAGGGTCAGGTAGAGCATAGTACACTATTACTGTGGCTTGCTGTCAGAATGCTCTTTCACAGCCTCTTTGAGCCATATAGCTCCATGTTGAGCTCTTCTAATAGCCATGTATTTGTCTGTTTAAACTCAGCAGTCAGCCACTCCACCTCTGTCATCCACCATGGTGGCAACTTTTCCCCTTTTGTTGCACAGATAGCAGGACACAACAGGCAGTTATCACCATTGGGATATTTTCCTCAGTGAGATCCAATCTTGTGAGTAGACAATGCCAGCGCCCCTTCAATCTATGAAGTACATTGAACCATCATTCTATACCTGCTGAACTGTAGTTGAATTGTTGGTTAGTGCTATCGAGGTGTCCTGTGTACAGCTTCATGAGCCACGGGAGTAAGGGGTAGGTTGGGTCCCCCAGGGTCACTACTGGCATTTCAACATCACCAACGACAGTCTGTTGGTCAAGAAAGTGTCCCTGCTTGTAACTTTCTGTGTTCTTAAAGATGCAAGCGTCATGTACCTTCCCTGACTAGCCAATATTGATGTCAGAAAAGCATCCCAAGTGATCCACCAGAGCTTGCATAATCACAGAAAAATAGCCTTTTCTGTTGATATAGTCTGGGGCAAAGTGGGCTGTGTGCCATCTATCACTCCACCATGATTTGGAAATCCCATTGCTGCAAATTCATCCATTATGTCCTGCACCTTGCTGAGAGTCACAATCCTGCATAGCAGGAAAGAATAAGTGGCCCCACACACTTGCATGACAATGGTCCCCACAATGGATTTTCCAGCTACAAAATGATTTTCTACTCACCAGTAGCAATCCTGTGGTGGAAGTTCCCATAGTGTGATCACCACTCACTTCTCCACTGTCAGTGCAGCCCTCATTTTGGTGTCCTTGTGCTGGAGGACTGGGGTGAGCTTGGCACACAAATCCAGAAATCAGAGGAACAGCCGTGTTAGTCTGTATTCGCAAAAAGAAAAGGAGTACTTGTGGCACCTTAGAGACTAACCAATTTATTTGAGCATGAGCTTTCGTGAGCTACAGCTCACTTCATCAGATGTTTACCGTGGAAACTGCAGCAGACTTCCAGGAATGTGGCACTACGCATCTGAAAATGCCATAGCCACCGCTCATCATCCCAAGCCTGCATTACAATGCAATCCCACCAGTCAGTGCTCATTTCTCAGGCCCAGAAGCAGCATTTCACTGTTTACAGCTGCTCCATAAATGCCACCAACAACCTGGAATTGGTTCTTGCTATGTCCCACAGCGATCTGCTCTCCAGGAAACCATGTTCCCCATGGCTCTTCTTGCAGCTCTACAAATACTGGAGGACTGTGCATTGTGTGCTTGCCATGCTCATGACAATAGTGCAGAGCTGTTTAGCTGACTGTGTCAGCTTTATGCCAACGTAGCACACTGGCAAAAGTTTAGACATGCCCATGGTCTTAGCATCTCTGTCCATAACTGTTTTTCTTATTGCTTAGTTATCATTCCGTTGATAAGTTTCCCATTCCTATATATTTTTCTGGATCTCCGAACAGAATCTGTTACTTAACTTACCGTTAGCTCACTTTCCTTGATAGACCATCTATCATACTTCTTTGAGGACAAAGCATTTCCTTGCTTTTTGTAATTATGTTTTTGGATAATGAGAGTCTTGTCTTCAAAATAAGTAGCTGATCTGACAGGAGTAAGTAATATTGTCAAGCTTCCTCCCCCACTCTGAACTCTAGGGTACAGATGTGGGGACCTGCATGAAAAAACCCCCTAAGCTTATCTTTACCAGCTTAGGTCAAAACTTCCCCAAGGTACAAAATATTACACCCGTTATCCTTGGAATGGCCGCTACCACCACCAAACTAATACTGGTTACTGGGGAAGAGCTGTTTGGACGCGTCCTTCCCCCCAAAATACTTCCCCAAAACCTTGCACCCCACTTCCTGGACAAGGTTTGGTAAAAAGCCTCACCAATTTGCCTAGGTGACTACAGACCCAGACCCTTGGATCTTAAGAACAATGAACAATCCTCCCAACACTTGCACCCCCCCCTCTCCTGGGAAATGTTGGATAAAAAGCCTCACCAATTTGCATAGGTGACCACAGACCCAAACCCTTGGATCTGAGAACAATGAAAAAGCATTCAGTTTTTTACAAGAAGACTTTTAATAAAAATAGCAGTAAATAGAAATAAAGAAATCCCCCCTGTAAAATCAGGATGGTAGATATCTTACAGGGTAATTAGATTCAAAAACATAGAGAACCCCTCTAGGCAAAACCTTAAGTTACAAAAAAGATACACAGACAGAAATAGTTATTCTATTCAGCACAATTCTTCTCTCAGCCATTTAAAGGAATCATAATCTAACACATACCTAGCTAGATTACTTACTAAAAGTTCTAAGACTCCATTCCTGTTCTGTCTCTGGCAAGAGCAACACACAGACAGACCCTTTGTCCCTCTCCCTCCTCCCAGCTTTTGAAAGTATCTTGTCTCCTCATTGGTCATCTTGGTCAGGTGCCAGCGAGGTTACCTTTAGCTTCTTAACCCTTTACAGGTGAGAGGAGCTTTCCCCTGGCCAGGAGGGATTTCAAAGGGGTTTACCCTTCCCTTTATTTTTATGACACGCCCCCCAAATCTCAGCTAGGGTGAAACACTGGCTGGGATTTCTTCCTGGAGCTCTAGGAAAAACAGAGTTAATAAGACACATGCATCTCTAAATATACTACCAAGTACATAAAGACTAACAATATTTTCCACATCTCAAGGACGATTTTAACCAGTTGATTCTGGGAAACTTTCACGGGAGAGTGCATCAGCCACTTTGTTAGAAGCTCCTGAGATGTGTTGGATGTCGAAATCAAAATCTTGGAGAGCTAAACTCCACCGAAGAAGTTTTTTGTTAGTTTCTTTGACGGTGTGAAGCCACTTTAGTGCAGCATGGTCGGTTTGCAGGTGGAAACGCCGTCCCCAAACATATGGGCGTAGCTTTTCCAGAGCGTAGACAATGGCATAACATTCTTTTTCAGTGACTGACCAGTTGCTTTCCCTCTCAGACAGTTTTTTGCTGAGAAACACTACAGGGTGGAATTCTTGATCAGGTCCTTTCTGCATTAAAACTGCTCCCACACCACGCTCGGACGCATCTGTGGTTACTAGGAACGGTTTGTCAAAGTCTGGGGCCCTTAGTACAGGGTCAGACATGAGTGTCGCTTTAAGCTTGTTAAAGGCCTTCTGACACTTTCCGGTCCACTGAACAGCATTTGGCTGTTTCTGTTTGGTTAGGTCTGTCAGTGGGGCAGCGATTTGGCTGTAGTGCGGTACAAATCGTCTGTAATAACCGGCCAAGCCTAAGAAGGATTGAACCTGTTTCTTTGACTTTGGGACAGGCCACTTTTGGATAGCATCCACTTTGGCCTGTAGGGGGCTGATAGTTCCTTGACCCACCTGGTGTCCAAGGTAAGTCACTCTGTTTAGGCCTATTTGACACTTCTTAGCCTTAACAGTTAGTCCTGCCTCCCTTATGCGCTCAAGGACTTTTTGTAGATGTTCCAGGTGGTCTGCCCAGGAATCCGAAAATATGGCTACGTCGTCAAGGTAGGCGACTGCATATTCTCCTAATCCCGCTAGGAGACCATCTACAAGTCTTTGGAAAGTGGCGGGTGCATTTCGCAGCCCAAAAGGGAGTACATTAAATTCATACAGCCCGAGATGTGTGATGAAGGCTGACCTTTCCTTGGCAGATTCATCTAGCGGTACCTGCCAGTACCCCTTGGTTAAGTCCAAGGTAGAGATGAACTGGGCCCGTCCCAGTTTCTCTAATAGTTCATCTGTGCGTGGCATTGGATAGTTGTCTGGGCGAGTTACAGCATTTAGCTTACGGTAGTCCACGCAAAAACGTATTTCCCCATCTGGTTTGGGAACTAGAACCACTGGAGATGCCCATGCACTTTCAGAGGGGCGGATTACCCCCATCTGTAACATATCCTGGATCTCCCGTTCTATAGCAGTTTTAGCTTGAGGAGACACCCGGTAAGGTTGGACCCTAATTGGGTGAGCATTACCTGTGTCAATGGAGTGGTATGCCCGTTCAGTCAGTCCTGGGGTGGCCGAGAACGTTGGCGCGTAGCTAGTGCACAGCTCCTGGATCTGCTGTCGCTGCATACGCCCAAGGGTCATGGAGAGGTTCACCTCTTCCACACCACCAGCACATTTCCCTTCGTAGTAAACACCTTCAGGCCACTCAGCGTCGTCTCCTCCCTGGGCTGTAAACTGACAAACCTTTAATTCTCTGGAATAAAAGGGCTTTAGAGAATTAATATGGTACACCTTAGGCTTTCGGTTGGAGGTGGGGAATGCTATGAGATAATTAACAGCTCCCAGGCGCTCCTGGACCGTGAATGGCCCTTCCCACGATGCTTCCATTTTATGGGCCTGGAGCGCCTTTAAGACCATGACCTGGTCTCCTACTTTGAAGGAACGCTCTCTGGCATGTTTATCATACCAGGCTTTTTGCTCTTTTTGAGCATCCTGTAAGTTTTCTCTAGCAAGGGCTAAAGAGGTTCGGAGGGTGTTTTGTAGGTTGGTTACAAAGTCCAGAATGTTAGTTCCTGGAGAAGGTGTAAATCCCTCCCATTGCTGCTTCACCAACTGCAATGGCCCCTTAACCTCACGGCCATATACAAGTTCAAATGGGGAAAACCCTAAACTGGGATGTGGTACAGCTCTGTAGGCAAAGAGCAACTGCTGCAACACTAGGTCCCAATCATTGGAGTGCTCATTTACGAATTTACGTATCATGGCCCCCAAAGTTCCATTAAACTTCTCCACCATGCCATTTGTTTGATGATGGTAAGGAGTGGCAACCAAGTGATTTACCCCATGAGCTTCCCAAAGGTTTTTCATAGTTCCTGCCAGGAAATTAGTCCCTGCATCGGTGAGGATGTCGGAGGGCCAACCTACCCTGGCAAAAATGTCTGCTAGTGCCTGGCACACACTTTTAGCCCTGGTGTTGCTTAGAGCTACTGCTTCCGGCCATCGGGTGGCAAAATCCATGAAAGTCAGTATGTACTGCTTTCCTCTGGGTGTCTTTTTCGGAAAAGGACCCAGAATATCCACAGCTACTCGCTGAAATGGAACTTCAATGATGGGGAGTGGCTGGAGAGGGGCTTTGACCTGGTCTTGGGGTTTTCCCACTCTTTGGCACACCTCACAAGACTGGACATAGGTAGAAACATCCTTGCCCATTCCCTCCCAGTGGAATGACCCCCCCAAACGGTCTTTGGTCCTGTTCACCCCAGCATGGCCACTAGGGTGATCATGGGCTAAGCTCAAGAGCTTGGCCCGGTATTTAGTTGGAACTACCAACTGTCTCTGAGGATGCCAGTCTTCCTGGTGTCCACCAGAAAGAGTTTCCTTGTATAAAAGTCCTCTTTCTACAACAAACCTGGATCGATTAGAAGAGCTGAGAGGCGGTGGGTTGCTCCGTGCAGCCGTCCAAGCTCTCTGGAGGCTTTCATCTGCTTCCTGTTCGGTCTGGAACTGTTCCCTTGATGCTGGAGACATCAGTTCCTCATGGGATTGTGGACCTAGGCTTGGTCCCTCTGGAAGCGATATAGGGGATGGAGCTTTTTCTGTTGACTGTGAACCGCTCTCCGCTGGTGCACTATGTTGGGATTCAGGCTCCGGCTGAGCCTCTTGGGTCGGGTTATCGGCTGCTGCCAGTTCAGGTTCGGTGGGGCCCTCTGTTGTTGAGGTTGCAAGTACTGGATTCAGTGCTGACACGGGGTCTGGTGTTGGTTGTTCGGCTGGTTCCGGTTCTGGGACTGGTTCCGTCTGGGTCTCTGGGACTGGATCCACTACTGCTGTTGCAGACATTGGCCTGGGGTCCAGGTCCATCACCTCTGACTGGGTCCTGATAGAAGTTTCCGGAACAGAGCTAGGCCTCACGGCTTGTTTAGCCTGGCTGCGGGTGACCATTCCCACCCTCTTGGCCTGCTTCACATGATTGGCCAAGTCTTCCCCCAACAGCATGGGGATGGGATAATCATCATAGACTGCAAAAGTCCACATTCCTGACCAGCCCTTGTACTGGACAGGTAACTTGGCTGTAGGCAAATTGAAAGAGTTGGACTTGAAGGGTTGAATCGTCACTTGGATCTCTGGGTTGATTAAATTGGGGTCCACTAAGGAAGCATGGATAGCTGACACTTGTGCTCCGGTGTCCCTCCACGCGGTGACCTTCTTCCCGCCCACACTCACAGTTTCCCTCCGCTCCAAGGGTATCTGGGAGGTATCTGGGCCTGTGGACCTCTGGTGTGATTCCGGTGCAATGAACTGTAATCTGTTGGGGTTCTTGGGGCAGTTGGCCTTTACATGCCCCAGCTCGTTACACTTAAAACATCGTCCAGCTGACGGGTCACTGGGGCGAGGAGGGTTGCTGGAGAACGGGGTGGTGGGACGATAAGGGGTCTGGAGGGCTCTTTGGGAGGTAGGTGGGGCTTTGGGCGGCCCCCGGTAATAGGGTGTGGTCTGGGGTGGTCCCTTCTGGTCTCCGCTCCAACTGCGACCAGTTTTCTTCTTCTCTGCCACCTCCACCCATCTGGCTCCAATCTCTCCTGCCTCAATTACAGTTTTGGGTTTCCCATCTAGGATGTATCTTTCTATTTCCTCAGGAACACCCTCTAAGAATTGTTCCATTTGCATTAGGAAGGGCAAATTTACTGGAGATTCAACACTTGCTCCTGATATCCAGCCATCCCAATGTTTCACAATGTGGTAGGCATGTCGGGTAAATGACATGTCTGGTTTCCACCTTAGGGCTCTGAACCTCCGACGAGACTGCTCGGGTGTTATCCCCATTCTGACTCTCGCCTTGGATTTAAACAGTTCATACTTGTTCATGTGTTCTTTAGGCATTTCAGCTGCCACCTCAGCTAAGGGTCCACTGAGCTGCGGCCTCAGCTCTACCATGTATTGGTCAGTAGAGATGTTGTACCCAAGGCAGGCCCTTTCGAAGTTCTCTAAGAAGGCCTCAGTATCATCACCTGCCTTGTAGGTGGGGAACTTTCTGGGATGGGAAGTGGTACCTGGAGAAGGATTGCTAGGGTTTGTTGGTATATTCTGCTGGGCCTTTATCCTCTCCATCTCCTCCACATGCTTCCTCTCTTTTTCCCTCTCCTCCTCCACATGCTTCCTTGCCTCCATTTCTTGTTCCTTCTTCAGCTGCATGAGTTCTATCTGTCTTTCATGTTCCCTTTGTCTTTCCTCAGCCTGAAATTTGGCTAATTCCAGCTGTAGTCGAGCTGAGGATTTGGTCATTCTAACCTCTCTGTTTTTAACTAACTTTACACCCGAGGTTTAGAAATAAACAAACAAAACTTGGCTGTAAAATTTTGCTGTGCTGCAATAGAATACCTATTCTCTGATAGTGATTGTCAGCCTACAGAAAAAGACAATTCCCTTGTCTCTGCTCTGGGCCCAAATTAAAGCAAAAAACCTCCAACTGCTTGGAAACCTGCTTACCCAGCCCAAAGAAAAAGCAAATGGGTAGAACACACACCCCCTATTTACTTTTAGGAAGAAAAGAAAAAAAAAACAATGGGTTGGAAGACTGTGAATTTCCCTGCAGGAGTTAAGTACCCTGCCTCCAGGCAAAAAAACCTGCAATTCACAAGATAATCCCCTTTTGTCTCTGCTTGGCCACAAAGCAGAGAGAAACCAAGCTGCTTTCAGTTTCAAAGCTGCTTTCTGGACTTTCTTTCCAAAGAAAAAAAAATTTCCTTTTTAAAATCTGTATTTCTAGTTCAAAAAATCTCAACTGGATCTCAAATGATTTCAGGTTAATCCCACCACTGTGCCACCATGTCAAGGTTCCTCCCCCACTCTGAACTCTAGGGTACAGATGTGGGGACCTGCATGAAAAAACCCCCTAAGCTTATCTTTACCAGCTTAGGTCAAAACTTCCCCAAGGTACAAAATATTACACCCGTTATCCTTGGAATGGCCGCTACCACCACCAAACTAATACTGGTTACTGGGGAAGAGCTGTTTGGACGCGTCTTTCCCCCCAAAATACTTCCCCAAAACCTTGCACCCCACTTCCTGGACAAGGTTTGGTAAAAAGCCTCACCAATTTGCCTAGGTGACTACAGACCCAGACCCTTGGATCTTAAGAACAATGAACAATCCTCCCAACACTTGCACCCCCCCCCCCTCCTGGGAAATGTTGGATAAAAAGCCTCACCAATTTGCATAGGTGACCACAGACCCAAACCCTTGGATCTGAGAACAATGAAAAAGCATTCAGTTTTTTACAAGAAGACTTTTAATAAAAATAGCAGTAAATAGAAATAAAGAAATCCCCCCTGTAAAATCAGGATGGTAGATATCTTACAGGGTAATTAGATTCAAAAACATAGAGAACCCCTCTAGGCAAAACCTTAAGTTACAAAAAAGATACACAGACAGAAATAGTTATTCTATTCAGCACAATTCTTCTCTCAGCCATTTAAAGGAATCATAATCTAACACATACCTAGCTAGATTACTTACTAAAAGTTCTAAGACTCCATTCCTGTTCTGTCTCTGGCAAGAGCAACACACAGACAGACCCTTTGTCCCTCTCCCTCCTCCCAGCTTTTGAAAGTATCTTGTCTCCTCATTGGTCATCTTGGTCAGGTGCCAGCGAGGTTACCTTTAGCTTCTTAACCCTTTACAGGTGAGAGGAGCTTTCCCCTGGCCAGGAGGGATTTCAAAGGGGTTTACCCTTCCCTTTATTTTTATGACAAATATAAACAGCGGCCTGAAAAGGACCATGAGGATCTGCCATTAATAAGATGGATTGCAAAGGGTTATGCCCCTTTTTCTAGCTCTTTTTCTTACAGGATATTAGTAGCCCTTTGTGAGGGATCGGAGACAAATTTTATGCTTTCATTGTATGCTTTCACTTTGTATCTATTGGAAAAAACATTGGGTGCTAGAGATGGTGTTTACAAACAAGTCATCCTAGGCAGGAGACGGAGTTATTGCGGCACTGGACATTTGGAGACTGAAATATGAATGAGATGGACATCTGGATACCATCGTAAAAGTCTAAATAATGAAAGTGCTGAGGGAAACTGTCCTGGGATCCAATCACCAGAATTCCTTCTGGCAGTAATGATTTATAAGACGCTTTACAAACATCAACTAATGCATCCTCTCTGCGGTAGGTAAACTGGTATCACTGTTGCTATTATACAGATGAGAAAACTGTGGCAGAGAGGTGAAATAAGTTGTGTAAAACCATAAAGATGCACTGCGAGAGCAGATATTAAAATTCAGGAGATTTCCAGTTCTGGGCTCACACTACACTCGCTAATATACAAATAAACCTTTCTTTATGGGAGAGTGCCTACTTTGAAATAATCCCTGTCTCATCCCTCTTTCCAGTGCTGCCAGCTGTCTCACTGAAAAGAAATAAAGTGAAACTCCAGTAGTTAAAAATATTGGAAACAACCAGTTCCTCCTATAATGTAACCGCACATTTTCCCTTCCTCCAGAAGGGTCCCTGAAGAGCAACTCTTCACATCCACCACGACTCCAAGGAGGCAACTGTCCCTCCAAACTGCCACGGAACCTTCTGATTCCAACATTCCATCTCTCCTTCTCCTGTTGAAGGGGCATCGTTCAAAACACTTCGTGTGCTGCTGTGAATATCACTGCGGGGAGGGAAGGTGATTCGGTCCACCTGTACCCTGTTATGCAACAGGGTGTTCTGCTGTCATGCTCTTAGCACAATTGTTGGAATGCATTCATGGCAGTGATGTGCCCTGATGCCATAACTGCAACAAAAATATCTGAAGATGGACATGACACTGGATGACTGCTTGAAACTGGATTCTTTCTCTGGGCCGTGGCACTCAACAGCACATTTCAATCCAAATAAATTGCATGATGCAGCATGAAGCAGCTGCTGTTCTGAAAACAGCAGATACCCTCAGTTAACTCCTGACTGGGACCATAGTAATGAGGCATTACTACAATTTTAAAACTACTTCCTATGGCATCTTTGATAAATACTAAAATCTAAACTTTTTCATGTCAGGGCTCTGAATACCCTAATGTTGGCTTCAATGTAGTTTGCCAGGGTTGGGATGAGATTCTGGTAGTGACCAGTGTTAGGATATAGACATTCAGGCCTGTCTGTAAAGGCCTATACTCTAAGAATTTAGGTGTATTCTTATCACTTGGCTAGTTATAGAGGTACAAAAGAAAGAATCAAAATCACTGTCTGCCAGTGTAAGGGTCTTCTCTTACTGTGACAGTCTGAGGCCCTGTTCTTAGGCTAAGGCCTTTGGCTAAGCAACAGAGGCAGCCATAAGCTGGAAGCGAACGGTCACATTCCAAACTGGTCACATTCCAAACTAGTCACATTGAAAGAAGGTACTATTGGGCTGTTAGGAATACAATCCTGTCCTGATAGTGCCTATCACCTCCAGAGAAAGGGAAGTGCCTAGAAAATGTAAAAGGAAACTTAGTTTGATAGCATCCTATCTGGCAAGAACTCACTTATCAATAGCTGGGATGTGAAATCCTCACTTCTGTATTGTTTTGTCATTATAGTTCCCACTTTGCTATTGTTTGTCTGTATAATCTCTGTCTGGTTCTGTGATAGTTCTTGCTTGCTGTATAATTAATTTTGCTGGGTGTAAACTAATTAAGGTGGTGGGATATAATTGGTTAAATAATCATGTTACAATATGTTAGGATTGGTTAGTTAAATTTCAGGAAAATGATTGGTTAAGGTATAGCAAAGCAGAACTCAAGTTTTACTATATAGTCTGCAGTCAATCAGGAAGTGAGTGGGTGTGGGGGTGGGTGTATTGGTGGGGGAGATGGGAACAGGGAATGTGGGTAAGGAAATTAGAATCATGTTTTGCTAAAGGGGGAGATGGGAACAATGAATGGGGGTGGGGAGATTGGAATCATGTTTTGCTAAAAGGGGAAATGGGAACAGGGAATGGGGGTAAGGAAATTGGAATAATGTTTTGCTAAGGGCAGGAATGGGAACAGGGACACAGGTGTAAGGCTCTGTGGTGTCAGAGCTGGGAAGGAGGATACTAAGGAAGGAAACTGAAATCATGCTTGCTGGAAGTTCACCCCAATAAACATCGAATTGTTTGCACCTTTGGACTTCAGGTATTGTTGCTCTCTGTTCACGCGAGAAGGACCAGGGAAATGAGTGGGTGAAGGAATAAGCCCCCTAACAACCACTAGTCTTCAAAATCTCAATATAATAATTAAAACACAAAAATCTTTGCATGTGGAATGGACAAGTTAAGCTATTATAAACTGATGGGCTCTGCATTAGCTGTAATCTCTAGGGAAAAGATACATAATTATGGATGGCAAAATGAGGATATCTGCTCACTATGTGTCCAGCAGTCAAAAATGTGAATGAGCTATTAGTATGTATTATAATGCTATCATGCCTGGAGCCATACCACCAGATAGCATGTGAGCCAGTACTGAATTGGAAACCAGAGTGTCAGGTCGTACTCTGCTGCTGGAGTTGCTTTCTTTCAGATAAGATAGATAACCAAGCTCCTCGTCAGTAAAGATACCATGACACGGTTTGTAAGTGCTAAATCCAGTGTATTGAATTAAATTCAAACCTAACAATCTCTCAGTAACAGCCTTCTAAAATCGTTGATATAGGCCAGAGTTACAAAAGGTTATGTACCTTTTAATGGGGGGGGGGGAGGGAGTACTATGCACTGAATGCAGCGGCCATTTTACTTTGTATAGTCAAATCCAAATGAAACATATCAACCCAAACCAATCAGCATGGACTAACATAGTCAATTAATAAAACATACAAAAGGAGACATCTAAAATAGAGATCAGGATACACAACCGGCTTCCCATTCATTTACTGAACATTTGTCAATCACTACTATCTCTGAACCACAAGAGCTTAGTGATTCCTTGGCTACTTCTTACTCCTATTCATCATTGCCCTGTCATCCCTTTATAGCAGCTATGTTGCTTATCACACAAAGTAATTGTTTTGCTGTTACATTGTGCTCTCTCCAACTGTTTGTTGCAGTTACTTGTTGTTTCTTGTCTTATACTTAAATTATAAGCACATTGGGGCAGGGACCATTTCTTCATTATGTGTGTGTACAGTGCTTCACACAACTGGGTGCTGATCCCTGATGGGGGACCCTCAGATGCTCCTTTGATACAAATAAATAACAGTATTGCCAACCCCAACATTTTAAGAATTATGAGATTTTAAATAAAATTGAATCATATTCTTTGGTCTGACTTGTGATTTGATCTTCCCATGCCCCAGTATATTTACATGCAACAATGACAGTGTTACCAACTTTCACAAATGTATACCAGATAGGTAGGGCCCTACCATATTAATGGTCCATTTTGGTCAATTTTACAGTCATAGGATTTTAAAAATAGTAAATTTCATGATTTTAGCTATTTAAATCTGAAATTTCATGGTGTTGTAATTGTAGGGGTCCTGACCCCAAAGGAATTGGGGGCGGGGGAGGGATCCGCAAGATTATTGTGGGGGGAGGAGGTTGTGGTACTGCTACTCTTCTGCATTGCTGCTGGTGGTGGCACTGCCTTCAGAGTTGGGCAGCTGGCGACTGGTGGCTGCTGGCCGGGAGGCCAGCTCTGAAGGCAGAGCCACCGTCAGCAGCAGTAAAGAAGGAAGGATGGTAGCGCCACCCTTACTTCTGCGCTGCTGCCTTCAGAGCTGGCAGAGCCTCAGTCAGCAGCCGCCACTCTCCGGTTGCCCATCTCTGAAGGCAGCAGTGCAGAAGTAAGGGTGGTGTGGTATGGGATTGCCACTCTTAGTTCTGCACTGCTGCAGGCAGGGTGCTGCCTTCAGAGCTGAGCGCCCAGTCAACAGCCCCCGCTCTCAGGCCGCCGAGCTCTGAAGGCAGTGCAGAAGTAAGGGTGGCAATAACACAACCCCCTAAAATAACCTTGTGACCCCCCTGTAACTCCCTTTTAGGTCAGGACCCCCAATTTGAGAAATGCTAGTCTTCCCCATGAAATCTGTATAGTATAGGGTAAAAGCACAAAAAAGACCAGATTTGATGGGGGGAGACCAGATTTCATGGTCTGTGACGTGTTTTTCATGGCCGTGAATTTGGTGGGGCCCTACAGATAGGGAAAATTTAGGTCTCACTGCAGAAGGTCTTGCTACAGGACTCAGCTGAGATTGGCTCCCCATTGTATTAGGCACTGACACAGGACCTGTCCTGAAGAGTTTACAAGCTAGTCCAAAACACACTGCATTTTAGTAGAAACACTGTTGGCTTTATAGTTAATAGTTTACCCTGCCCTTTCTGTCTTATATTTGAACCATTTGTTTCATTGTATTTGTTTGAACCTGTTGTTGTTTAATCATTCAAATTATTTTAAATTGGCTTTATTATTTTACATTGATTTTATATTATGGTACAGCAACCTGAATGCCTTTGTGGTGAGGAGCAGAGTGGTACTTAATGACATTATTTCTTTTATTATAAATTAAGGTCGGATGATGATGATTATGCGGGGGCAGAGGATACCAGGCTAGAATGGCCTATTAGGTCTGTTCTGTATTAAATCCTCTCCCCAGACTTAACAGCATCTAAACAGCTGGATCTAGAGTAGACTGAGCCCCAGATCCCCTCACGTCTGGCTGTGCCCCTGGACAGATTTGTGTGAGGCCCGAGATAGCAGAAACTTTAGCTTTAGTTCAGTAGGAGGCTCGTGGAAAGTAAATGGTTAACAATATCTTTGCCTATAGCAAGATGGCGACCGGAGTTCTCTCCTCCCTCCCTGGGACGTGAGGGGCGGCCGGGATCGTGCGTGTGCGGCGCATGGCGATGACGCACATTGGGGGCGCGGAGTAGTGGAGTTTGTTGCGCTGCCGGAGGCGAACATGGCGGGCGTCGCTGATGCCGCCGCTCCCGGCAGCAGCGGGGACGGGAGGCGAGGCGGCGCCCCGGAGCAGCTGCAGCAGCAGGACGCGGGAAGGGGGGAGCGGAAAAGCAGCTGTTCGAGCGGCGAGTCGCGGCCGCCTGTCGGCGGCTCGGGGCAGCCGCCACCGCCGCAGCGAACCGAAACCCTGGGCTTCTACGAGAGCGACCGGGAGCGGAAGAAGAAGAAAAGCGTCTCAGGTGAGGGGCAGGGGCCCGGCTGGGGCTCGGCGCCGGGAAGGGAGGAGTTGGGGCGGGGAGCTGGGGCTGAAGGGCGGAGAGAGAGGCCGGTGGGGTTGAAGTTAGCGAGGGGAGAGGCTGGGGGTGAGGAGCGTGTTGAGTAGGGGGGTCCCCAGGGAGGCCGCGAGTGCATCTGTCCCTTCCAACTGGCTGGACTGGGGGAGCCTTCCCGGGACCCCGAGAGCAGCAGGCTCTGACGCGGAGCCTTCAGAGAGGGAGTTTGGTTCCGAGCTGTCAGAACGGTGGTCATGTGAGTGCTGAGCTAGTAAGTGTCTCACTGGTGCACTCAGCAAACACTCTGTGTAAAGTCTGCGGCCAAAAGTGTTCAAACGTGGGTGCCTAAAGTCAGCCTCTTACGTTTGGTTTTAGGCTACTAAATGAACGTGGTCTGGTCAATCCTCAGCTTCTAAATTCTGCATATCGCTTTAAGAGCGTTTTAGGCACCCATGGTTGAAAATTTTGGCCAGAGACTTTAAAAACTGTGCAACATAGTTCAAATATGGGTGGTATGTAGCATCTGTGGTAGCTTAAGTGACGTAAGATGACTTTGTGGACTAGTAAACAATGTCGTCTTAGTCATTACATCTGCTTATTTTTTCTTTATACTTTGGTTTGGTAAGTGACATACCTTTAAAAAAAGACCTAAGTGGTTTAAGTCTTTCATTCAAATTTATAGTAGTGTTCAATAAAGGAGAGTGGAATAGTGGCATTTCTATATAGTTTAATGTAATGGGTACAATGATAAAAAGATCAACTGCAATTGATAAGTATTATAAATCAATGTTAGGAGAAGTCAGGGGATAATTTATTGCTATAACTTCAGCTAAGAAAACTATTCCACAAAATAGTGTACTGTTTTCCAAACTAATCTTACAGAGATTCAGATCTGGACAGGTACTGTGTTTTGTCTATTCTACTGTTCAGGTGTGTTTGTCCAGTGTTCTCTGTCACTTACTGAATAAACAGTTTTTGATAAATGAATTTGCTTAATACAGAATATTGTAAATAGAGAAATCACAGTATTTAGTCTGTAGAACAAAATATAAGTATTGTATATTGTGTAAGCCTCCAAAAATATAATTATGCATTATTAATATTTGTCTTCTTCAGTTTAGCTACATTTAATGTAAGGAAAATGTAACAATTTTTGCCATTAAGCTACAACTGTATGAAGACTTACTCTGGAATTGCTGATGTTTCCAAGTCCTGTATTGTGTCATCTTTAGAAGAAACAGATAAAGCTTTTATCATAAAAATTAAAAAAATTAATTTAGTGTAGTTTATTGTGTTGGTGGTTCAGATTTAATTTTTAAGATTCCAAATATTGATATATATATGAACTGTTAACTTAATACCTTGCTAAAAATGGCTTTTGAAAACAGGCTTGAAGAAGAAATCAAACTTTGAGTCTGTTCATCTCCCGCTTTATGGATTTAAGCATAACTTTACATAACAATAAACATTAGAATAATTGAAATCATTACTCTGTTTTCTAAACTGTTTAGTAAAAGCTGAATTATTTCCATTAAGCTTGACTAGTGTTATATCAGCCTCAAATTCTACTGCATTCCTGACAACTGTATTATGTCATAAGATTTATAGCATCATTGTGCCTTTGTGGTATTGATGAAATTGCATTAACATTAAATCACTACAACTCTACTGATTTAGCTTGATTACAATATTACAAATTCTTTCATAGTAAAATGGAAATGGAATGTTATATTTAGGATTTATACTGATGTACCCAAAAGGTTGTTGAGTAAATAGTATGTTTAGGTATCTTTATAAAACATTTTCCTATGCAGAAAAAATACAAAACATATATTTTTAACATTAGTTTTGATTAACATTTAAATTCAAGTATATAAGAGCCAATAGTTCATAATGGATTTTAAGAATAAAAACACCTTTATTTAGAAAAAATACAATAAACTGTCTTTGCTTAATGTTTACTTATCTTGATATAATAACTAAGGGAACTTCACTTATATCTGTCTCTAGCAGTATGCTCAATATTGTACAAGTTCCCAAAATTAAAAATAGTTCCTTCCGTTATAAGCAAGATAGCTAGACAGGATGTTCTGGGGAGGCCACAAGAGGAAATAACTGATTTTTCTGAAGCTTGTATTGTCATATTGATTCACTTCTGTGGGCATTGTGAAATAAGTGTATGTTTAAGATGGATTCAAGTTAAGAGAAGGTAGCAGCTTGACATTTTGGAAATGACAAAACAATTTATATGTAATGGGAGTGTAGAGTGAGCCATAGATAAGGTAATGTTTACATTTTTATAAATCGGTTTCTCCTTTTATACTTAGTGTTTATATTATATTTATCATGTGAGTATCTACATGTTGCAGTTTACTTTAGGTAAATCAGTATCTTTGTCCTTTAAAGAAAGTCAGTTTTAACTTCTTACATTGGAGGGAGCTAATGCTTTGAATATCAAATTCTTCAGTCTAGATTTGTCCATTGAGTCCTTGTTTTCCCTTCTGCTGCTGCCGATTCTCAATTCTCGCCTCAGGTTGGGAAATGGCAGTAGGGACGTAACATGTATTTTGGGCAGTCAGGATGAGGATAGAACTGGCATACGGTTGGTAGTTACCATTCGGATCATGAGAAAAGCACGTGTGGTCCTGACAACACTGATGAAAGTTCTTTTTGAACCTCCTCTCCATTCCTATGACTTTGGGTTTTTTATACAGAAGGTTATTTTCTGGATGGCAATGCCTCTGGCTCTCAAAATACGTTAGCTTTGGCTCCCAGTCTCTTATCCACAGTATACCGGATTTAACAAAGATAAAGTGGTGGTGTAGACTAGTTTGATTCCTTTCCAAGGTGATGTCAGATTTCCACCTTAAGCCTATTATCCTGCCAACTCCCTGCATCCACATGCCTATCCATCTTGATGAGGCCCTTCTCGAAATGCTCAATGTTAAAGATCCTTGGGGTCCTATTTGGAGCAGAATAGAGCCCTCATAAAGTCCACCCAAGTACTTTTTTTCAGTTCACACGAGTTCATTGAGGAATACTGTTACAAAGAGAAAAGGAGTACTTGTGGCACCTTAGAGACTAACCAATTTATTTGAGCATAAGCTTTCGTGAGCTACAGCTCACATTTTGCAAATACAGACTAACACGGCTGTTACTCTGAAACCTGTTACAAAGAGGACCACGTCTACATGACTATCTGATTGCATTTCATGTTGCTTTGACCTATATGGTCTGAACTAGACAGCTATGTCACTCTGCCTGAGCCCAGCCTGCCTTAGTGATGTTTCCATTATCATGGACTTCTGAAAAGCAGTTAAAGTTTTTCTCCCCATTTACCAAAAGAGGTTTTGTTTTGCTTTAGGATGTCCATTATTTTCAGTTGACTAAATTTTTACATGCCCCCCCCCCCAGTCATTCTACAGTCTTGTATGCTGTTCTTGATACTGAGTTTTGAGAAGACTCTTAGTCCTCCTTGTGATGTATATTTTAAAATATATAAACCTACCTGTTAACTGTGAACCTTGCCCTCATTGCGTATTTGTTCTCATTTTCTCTTCCGCTATCCCTGAGGCTTCTTTCTTTCTGGGAAGGAGAATTCTGCATAGATACCTTTTGGAGAAGGAAAATTGCTTGCTTGTATTTTTTGCTTCTCTCAAACTAACCCTTGCAGGATTCCCACTCACCTGCCCATCTTCCCTCAGTTTGGAGGGTATTTGTTGAAGTGAGGTTTTTTGCCTTGCAAAATGCTTTGCAGTTATTTTTGAGGCACATTTCTATCTTACATTTACATTGTTTTGGGAGATTTGCCTCCTGCAAGGAGTGTTATGAGGAGACTCATACTTTGCAGGAGTGATGCACGATAGCTAAGGCTAAGATTTTGTCATGGAAGTCACGGAATCTGTGGGTATGTCTACACTACGGAATAAGGTCGAATTTATAGAAGTCGGTTTTTTAGAAATCGGTTTTATATATTCGAGTGTGTGTGTCCCCACAGAAAATGCTCTAAGTGCATTAAGTGCATTAACTCGGCGGAGTGCTTCCACAGTACCGAGGCTAGAGTCAACTTCTGGAGCGTTGCACTGTGGATAGCTATCCCACAGTTCCCGCAGTCTCCGCTGCCCATTGGAATTCTGGGTTGAGATCCCAATGCCTGATGGGGCTAAAACATTGTCGCGGGTGGTTCTGGGTACATATCGTCAGGCCCCCGTTCCCTCCCTCCCTCCATGAAAGCAAGGGCAGACAATCGTTTCGCGCCTTTTTTCCTGAGTTACCTGTGCAGACGCCATACCACGGCAAGCATGGAGCCCGCTCAGGTAACCGTCACCCTATGTCTCCTGGGTGCTGGCAGATGTGGTACGGCTTTGCTACACAGTAGCAGCAACCCCTTGCCTTGTGGCAGCAGATGGTACAGTACGACTGGTAGCCGTCATCGTCATGTCCGAGGTGCTCCTGGCCACGTCGGCTGGGAGCGCCTGGACAGACATGGGCGCAGGGACTTAATTTAGAGTGACTTGACCAGGTCATTCTCTTTAGTCCTGCAGTCAGTCCTATTGAACCGTTTTATGGTGAGCAGGCAGGCGATACGGATTGCTAGCAGTCGTACTGTACCATCTTCTGCCAGGCAGGCAAGAGATGAGGATGGCTAACAGTCGTACTATACCATCTTCTGCCAGGCAGGCAAGAGATGAGGATGGCTAGCAGTCGTACTGTACCATCTTCTGCCGAGCAGCCATGAGATGTGGATGGCATGCAGTCCTTCTGCACCGTCTGCTGCCAGCCAAAGATGTAAAAGATAGATGGAGTGGATCAAAACAAGAAATAGACCAGATTTGTTTTGTACTCATTTGCTTCCCCCCCTCCCCTGTCTAGGGGACTCATTCCTCTATGTCACGCTGCAGTCACTCACAGAGAAGGTGCAGCGAGGTAAATCTAGCCATGTATCAATCAGAGGCCAGGCTAACCTCCTTGTTCCAATAAGAACAATAACTTAGGTGCACCATTTCTTATTGGAACCCTCCATGAAGTCCTGCCTGAAATACTCCTTGATGTACAGGCACCCCTTTTGTTGATTTTAGCTCCCTGAAGCCAACCCTGTAAGCCGTGTCGTCAGTCGCCCCTCCCTCCGTCAGAGCAACGGCAGACAATCGTTCCGCGCCTTTTTTCTGTGCGGACGCCATACCAAGGCAAGCATGGAGGCCGCTCAGCTCACCTTGGCAATTAGGAGCACATTAAACACCACACGCATTATCCAGCAGTATATGCAGCACCGGAACCTGGCAAAGCGATACCGGGCGAGGAGGCGACGTCAACGCGGTCACGTGAGTGATCAGGACATGGACACAGATTTCTCTGAAAGCATGGGCCCTGCCAATGCATGCATCATGGTGCTAAAGGGGCAGGTTCATGCTGTGGAACGCCGATTCGGGGCCCGGGAAACAAGCACAGACTGGTGGGACCGCATAGTGTTGCAGGTCTGGGACGATTCCCAGTGGCTGCGAAACTTTCGCATGCGTCAGGGCACTTTCATGGAACTTTGTGACTTGCTTTCCCCTGCCCTGAGGCGCATGAATACCAAGATGAGAGCAGCCCTCACAGTTGAGAAGCGAGTGGCGATAGCCCTGTGGAAGCTTGCAACGCCAGACAGCTACCGGTCAGTCGGGAATCAGTTTGGAGTGGGCAAATCTACTGTGGGGGCTGCTGTGATGCAAGTAGCCAACGCAATCAAAGATCTGCTGATATCAAGGGTAGTGACCCTGGGAAATGTGCAGGTCATAGTGGATGGCTTTGCTGCAATGGGATTCCCTAACTGTGGTGGGGCCATAGATGGAACCCATATCCCTATCTTGGCACCGGAGCACCAAGCCGGCGAGTACATAAACCGCAAGGGGTACTTTTCGATAGTGCTGCAAGCTCTGGTGGATCACAAGGGACGTTTCACCAACATCAACGTGGGATGGCCGGGAAAGGTGCATGACGCTCGCATCTTCAGGAACTCTGGTCTGTTTCAAAAGCTGCAGGAAGGGACTTTATTCCCAGACCAGAAAATAACTGTTGGGGATGTTGAAATGCCTATAGTTATCCTTGGGGACCCACCCTACCCCTTAATGCCATGGCTCATGAAGCCGTACACAGGCAGCCTGGACAGTAGTCAGGAGCTGTTCAACTACAGGCTGAGCAAGTGCAGAATGGTGGTAGAATGTGCATTTGGACGTTTAAAGGCGCGCTGGCGCAGTTTACTGACTCGCTTAGACCTCAGCGAAACCAATATTCCCATTGTTATTACTGCTTGCTGTGTGCTCCACAATATCTGTGAGAGTAAGGGGGAGACCTTTATGGCGGGGTGGGAGGTTGAGGCAAATCACCTGGCTGCTGGTTACGAGCAGCCAGACACCAGGGCGGTTAGAAGAGCACAGGAGGGCGCGGTACGCATCATAGAAGCTTTGAAAACCAGTTTCATGACTGGCCAGGCTATGGTGTGAAAGTTCTGTTTGTTTCTCCTTGATTAAACCCCCCGCCCCTTAGTTCACTCTACTTCCCTGTAAGCTAACCACCTGCCCCTCCTCCCTTCAATCACCGCTTGCAGAGGCAATAAAGTCATTGTTGCTTCACATTCATGCATTCTTTATTCATTCATCACACGAATAGGGGGATGACTACCAAGGTAGCCCAGGAGGGGTGGTGGAGGAGGGAAGGAAAATGCCACACAGCACTTTAAGCACAGCACTTTAGAAGTTTACAACTTTAAAATTTATTGAATGACAGCCTTCTTTTTTTTGGGCAATCCTCTGTGGTGGAGTGGCTGGTTGGCCGGAGGCCCCCCCCACCGCGTTCTTGGGCGTCTGGGTGTGGAGGCTATGGAACTTGGGGAGGAGGGCGGTTGGTTACAGAGGGGCTGCAGTGGCAGTCTGTGCTCCAGCTGCCTTTACTGCCTTTGCTCAACCATACACTGGAGCATACTGGTTTGGTCCTCCAGCAGCCTCAGCATTGAATCCTGCCTCCTCTCATCACGCTGCCGCCACATTTGAGCTTCAGCCCTCTCTTCAGCCCGCCACCTCTCCTCCCGGTCATTTTGTGCTTTCCTGCACTCTTACATTATTTGCCTCCACGCATTCATCTGTGCTCTGTCAGTGTGGGAGGACAGCATGAGCTCGGAGAACATTTCATCGCGAGTGCGTTTTTTTTTTTTTCTTTCTAAGCTTCACTAGCCTCTGGGAAGGAGAAGATCCTGTGATCATTGAAACACATGCAGCTGGTGGAGAAAAAAAAAGGGACAGCGGTATTTAAAAAGACACATTTTATAAAACAGGTTTCAGAGTAACAGCCGTGTTAGTCTGTATTCGCAAAAAGAAAAGGAGTACTTGTGGCACCGTAGAGACTAACCAGTTTATTTGAGCATGAGCTTTCGTGAGCTCATGCTCAGATAAATTGGTTAGTCTCTAAGGTGCCACAAGTACTCCTTTTCATTTTATAAAACAGTGGCTACACTCTTTCAGGGTAATCCTTGCTGTTAACATTACATACATAGCACATGTGCTTTCGTTACAAGGTCGCATTTTGCCTCCCCCCACCGCGTGGCTACCCCCTCAACCTTCCCCCCTCCCTGTGGCTAACAGCGGGGAACATTTCTGTTTAGCCACAGGCAAACAGCCCAGCGGGAATGGGCTCCTCTGAGTGTCCCCTGAAGAAAAGCACTCTATTTCAACCAGGTGACCATGAATTATATCTCACTCTCCTGAGGATAACACAGAGAGATAAAGAACGGATGTTGTTTGAATGCCAGCAAACATACACTGCAATTCTTTGTTCTACAGTGATTCCCGAGTACGTGTTACTGGCCTGGAGTGGTAAAGTGTCCTACCATGGTGGATGGAATAAGGCTGCCCTCCCCAGAAACCTTTTGCAAAGGCTTTAGGAGTACATCTAGGAGAACCACGAATGCCAGGGCAAAGTAATCCTTTCACATGCTTGCTTTTAAACCATGTATAGCATTTTAAAAGGTACACTCACCAGAGGTCCCTTCTCCGCCTGCTGGGTCCAGGAGGCAGCCTTGGGTGGGTTCGGGGGGTACTGGCTCCAGGTCCAGGGTGAGAAACAGTTCCTGGCTGTCGGGAAAACCGGTTTCTCCGCTTGCTTGCTGTGAGCTATCTACAACCTCATCATCATCTTCTTCGTCCCCAAAACCTGCTTCCGTATTGCCTCCATCTCCATTGAAGGAGTCAAACAACACAGCTGGGGTAGTGGTGGCTGAACCCTCTAAAATGGCATACAGCTCATCATAGAAGCGGCATGTTTTGGGCTCTGACCCGGAGCGGCCGTTCGCCTCTCTGGTTTTCTGGTAGGCTTGCCTCAGCTCCTTAAGTTTCACACGGCACTGCTTCAGGTCCCTGTTATGGTCTCTGTCCTTCATGCCCTGGGAAATTTTGACAAAGGTTTTGGCATTTCAAAAACTGGAACGGAGTTCTGATAGCACGGATTCCTCTCCCCAAAGAGCGATCAGATCCTGTACCTGCCGTTCGGTCCATGCTGGAGCTCTTTTGCGATTCTGGGACTCCGTCATGGTCACCTGTGCTGATGAGCTCTGCATGGTCACCTCCAGCTTGCCACGCTGGCCAAACAGGAAATGAGATTCAAAAGTTCGCGGTTCTTTTCCTGTCTACCTGGCCAGTGCATCTGAGTTGAGAGTGCTGTCCAGAGCGGTCACAATGGAGCACTCTGGGATAGCTCCCGGAGGCCAGTACCATCGAATTGTGTCCACAGTACCCCAAATTCGAGCCGGCAAGGTCGATTTAAGCGCTAATCCACTTGTCAGGGGTGGAGTAAGGAAATCGATTTTAAGAGCCCTTTAAGTCGAAATAAAGGGCTTCATTGTGTGGACGGGTGCAGGTTTACATCGATTTAACGCTGCTAAATTCGACCTAATGTCCTAGTGTAGACCAGGGCTGTGACTTTCAAAGACCTCAGTGACTTCCTACAGCTCCCGGCTGCTGGTCCTGCTGCTATCTGTGGTGGCTGAGAGCTGTGGGGCACCCCCGCCACTTCTGGCAGTGGGCCCCCCAAGCCCTGAGTCGCTGGTACAGGCTGCTCCTGGCTGCCACTGGGAGTACCCTGCAGTTCCCAGCTGCCTTTGGTGGAGGGGTACCCCCAGCTCTGAGCTGGCAGAGGGGGCCCCAGGACCTCCGAACTCAATACCTGGTGGGGGGTCCTCGGAACTCCCAGCCAGCCCCCGCAGCTGCCCAGCGGCTCCTCATTTTGTCAGTGATGTTTTTAGTAAAAAGAAAGATATTTTCAGGTCACAGGCTTCCGTGAATTTTTCTTTATTGCCTGTGACCTGTCCATGTTGTTTTCTAAAAATATCTGTGACAAAATCTTTGTCTTAATGATAACCAGTAGTTCATGTAACTCATCATTTACTGCACCCCTCCATGGGTTAAAAAATACGAAAGCTGAGTGTAATAGCCTTTTCATCTTAAAAAGGCTAAGACCCAGGAATGAGAATCCTATTGATGGTATTTTAAGCGAAACAAAATGAAAGGGCAAGTAACGTTCCTTTTTTGCAGTCGAAAGTTTTCAGTTTAACTTATTTGAGTCCCTATGCAATGATTCCAGTATTATTGGAATTTCAGTTAGACCATAATAGTTATATATTGTTGCTTTTGTTCTGAATCTTAATGTTCTCAAATTCATTTTTACCAATCATGGTGAGATTACATTACGGGAGTTCAGGAAGGAATAGCATAGTCTGATGTTTCTGTGGATCAAACTATATATCTTGTTAGGGTGTCTAAAGCATCTGTACGATATTTACCTGACAAAGAAAGGGAAGTCCTCTATGGCCTGTGTTATGCAGAAGGTCAGACTAGATTATTACAGAGTTCTCTTCTAGCCTTAGTATCTGTTGACAGTAACTGGTATAGAATTAGGATAAATCAATTCTTGATGGCCTATCAAAGTGCCTCAACCTTGACAGGGTTGTCTCTCTTCTTCTCTTGGGCTGGCTGAGTTTACACATAACATATTCCTGCAGATGGGAGGAGAAGCTCCTAGTCTGAAGAATCCCTGACTTCATCTTTTAGAGACTGAAGAAGTCAACTCTGCAGCTTTTCCAATGTCGTCTTTGCCAAGGTTCAAGCATTCCAACCCAGGTCAACAACTGGTAGCATCAAATATTCTTTACTAGTGACCTTGCTTATTAGCTTCTCTGGATGGTAGCACAGAAAACGTAGGCTGTCACATTTAAAAACAGGTCTTTAAATTTGCTTATTTGCCAGGATTGCACATTTTTAATGATGCCTCCATAAATGTTCTTTTCAGTTATGAGATTCCCACTGTGCAATTGGATTTACTGAGCTGGGACTTCATCTCTGACTGTCCTCAGTACTTTGACCGATCAGTGGCTATATAAAGCCCTGAGTGAGAGCACCATTTCTCAAGTTATTCCCTGATCTCGAATCATCAGTTACTGACCTTATTGATAGATGAACTCATCGGGGATGGAGCTAAATCCCCAGTTTAGTAGGCCAAACTCTGAAGATACTGCTGTCCGATCCAGACTGCAATTGATGCAGATAGGTGGGGCAGAACTGGGGTGGCCATGAAGTGGAACATTTTTAGGCTGGAAGTTACAAAGTGTCTAACCATCAGGGGCTCTGGAATAGCCTTCCAACAGGAGTAGTGGGAACAAACAGTCTAACTAGTTTTAAGATGGAGCTTGATAAATTTATCAGTGTGATTATATGATGGGGGTTGCTGGCAATATAGGACTTGACTCCAGTCCTATATTCTTATTAGGCTCCATAATGGAGCACTAAAGGAAGGTGTGGTCTTATAAAAGCCCATCTTCGTTCAGTGTTCTGCTCAGAAACTTTGTATATGAGGTTGGGATGAGAGCACCAGAAGATGTGGATCCCCCTCTCAGTTCTCAAAAGAATCACAGGTTTGGGGACCCAAAAGCAGATTTTAGGGATGGTGAGAGTTGTGGAGAGAGAAAATTAAAAGCAAATTGCTGAAAGGGAGAATGTCCGCTTGAAAGTTAGTCAAGTTGAGGAAAAAATGTGATTAATTTCATGTGCTACGCTTTCCCCTTAATCTCCCTGATAAATCTTTTTCTCTAATCTTTCAACTTCAGGAATTTAAGGAGTTGCTTGTAGCAATAGTAGGTACAATATTTCCAGAGACAAATGTGATTTAAAAAAAAATTTTTTTTTAGTCTAATGTTCCACTGATCAGTTAACTCACCAAACAAACAACCCAAAAGAACAGGAAACCTTAAATATTTGAATCCCTGCATTGAAAGAATGGGGGCATATTTTCTTTTTTCTCCATCCTGCAATAAAGATGAAATTGAAGCCACTGAAAAAGTGTTCATTTGGAACAATGGCTTTTGCTGTTCTTTGTTTTTAGATGGTGTTCCATTCCATTACAGGTTTAAGCTAAAAGGAACATTCCATCCTGAGAGTAGTTGTCACATTGATGTTACCACTGCCATGATTTGTAGGTACAAATAGCAAGATAGTGGTTATCACCGTTGAAATATAGAGAATTGGTATTAGTAATATAGAAAATGATCTGATTAGCCTAAGATTTAATTTTGTGGGTTGAATTGTGTTTGTTTTAATTCCTATCAAACACTTGTTTAAAAACTCTTTCCCAAACTGTGGAAACAAGTACAGTTTGATGTTCGTAGCAGTGTGGCCTAGTTGTCAGAGCACAGAACCTGGAGTTCTTAAACACCCTGCCCTTGACTTGTTTTTGTGATCTTGGACAAGTGATTTAACCTCTGTTTCGCTGTTTAAGTGGTGGTCTTAATTTTCTACCTCAGACATGAGGATTGATTCATGCAATGTTTCCCAACTTGTGGGGCATGTCTCAGGCCATGTATATGCTATAATGACTATAGCAGTATAGCTATGGTGCCATAGCGCTACTGGCATAGTCCCATAATGTAGACACAGCCTACAGCAATGGAAGGGGTTTTTCTGTCGGTGTAGGAATGCCATCTCTCGAAGCGAGAGTAGCTGGGTCAATGGAAATATCCTTCCATTGACCTAGCTGCGTCTACACCAGGGAATAGTTCGGCATAACTACAGCTCTCAGGAGTGTGGATTTTTCACACACTAGCTGGGTCAACCTAAATTTTAAGCATATACCAGGCCTCACTTGGCCAGTGTGAAGGACAAGCCATTGGAGGGCATAGACAGACCTCTCTATTCTTCACCAAAGTGTCAGCTTTCGTTTAAAAAAAAGTGTAGCTGTTATTGTTGCAAAGAAAACCTTCAGAGTATGAAGTTTATAACCAGTACCCGAGGCCACGTTTACACTATAAACTTACATCTCAAAAACTATTTCAGAGTAACAGCCGTGTTAGTCTGTATTCGCAAAAAGAAAAGGAGTACTTGTGGCACCTTAGAGACTAACCAATTTATTTGAGCATGAGCTTTCGTGAGCTCATGCTCAAATAAATTGGTTAGTCTCTAAGGTGCCACAAGTACTCCTTTTCTCTATAACTATGTCACTCGGGTGTAAAAATCCACATCCCTGGGCGACACAGTTATACTGACCGAAACCCCTGTTATAGATAGATGGAAGGGCTTCTCCCATCAACATAGCTACTGCCTCTATCTGAGATAGGAGAGTTTCTTCTGTCGGTGTAGTTAATCTATCAGATAGTAGAATTTTCACTGAAGCGCTACAGTGGTGTAGCGTTTTAAGTGTAGACCTGCCCTGAGTTTGTAGAGAGCCAGAAACAATAGCTCTTTGGTGTGAATTGCCCCTTTCGTTTCAGTGGGTGCTAACTCAGGTGCCAGTGGTGATACCTTAAATGTCAGCATTGTTAACTCTTTCACCTCTCTTCAGACCAAATAAGAAAGGAGAAGTATCATTATCTACGCTTTCATTTAGTAAAGTAGAGCAATGAGGTGGAAGGTGTATAAATTAAGATGTGTAGGCTGTATGCACACATGGCAGGGTTGCAGGGGCAGGGATGGGGCTTCAATTGGTTTCATTTTCCTGATGCTCAGTGTGAAAAATTTGGGAAATACTGGAATAATGCTTGTAAAGGAAGTGCTCCATTTAATGCTGGGCTTGTATCTACACTACTTTTGGTCAATGCAAATTACTGTGGTGCACAGCCAGTGAAGTTTGTATATTGCACAATTGCATGCATACTTGGCTGCATGGGCCAGCACTGTGCATGCTCCCCAGGAGTGCTTGTGTTATGCAAAGTGTGGTACACCACAGGAAGGTATCCCAGTGTGCTACGTGCCACCATTTGGTTAGGCTTAAAATTTGGGAATTTTTTACAGTGTGTTATGAAATAGAAATGACTTACCCAGGTATTTCTGGGAGCCACAAGTCAAGTTCCCAGCATGCGACTGTCTCCATCCATGTCCCATAATTTTCTCACCTTTTTGATGTCTGCTATCTCTGACAGATGTATAAAGCCTGCAAGGCTATGCACTATTCTCATAAATGTTGCAAATGCAGGACACAATTTTCCTGTATTTGCAGATCCTCTGGAAATACTGCAGCAATAGGGGACACGATGATTTCTTAGACAACAATTTTCTAAGGGACATATGAAAAAGAATTCAGGGTTGTTGGTGTTTACAGAGCAACTGCAGATGATGGAGCCTGAGAAATGAGCATTGACTGGTGGGATTGCATCATAATGCAAGTTTGGGATGATGAGCGGTGGCTGCAGAACTTTGGAACATGAAAGCCACATTCCTGGCTCTGTGTGCCAAGCTCAACTCAGTTCTCTAGTGCAGGGACACCAGAATGAGAACTGCACTGAGAGTGGAGAAGCGACTGGTGATCACACTCTGGAAGCTTGCAGTGCTGGATTGCTATGCATCAGTTGGAAATCATTTTGGAGTAGAAAAATCCACATTGGGGGGCTGTTGTCATGCAAGTGTATAGCACCATTAATCATCTCCTGCTATGCAGGACTAACTCTGGTGGAGGATTTTTAGCAGTGGGGTTCCCAAAGTGCAGTGGGGAATGCATATCCGTATTTTGGCCCCAGCCCACCTTGCCACCAAGTACATCAACAGAAAGGGCTACTTTTCTATGGTTATGCAAGCATTGCTGGATCACCAGGAACACTTCACTGATATCCGTGTGGGTTAGTCAGGGAAGGTGGCTGGCTCTTGCATCTTTAAGAGCATAGGATTCTTCAGAAAGCTGCAAGCAGGGATGTTCTTTCCTGACCAACAGATTACCAGTGGTGATATTGAAACGCCAATAGCTATTCTGGGGGCACCTAGTCTACCCCTTGCTGCTGGCTTATGAAGCTGTGCATTTACCTCAAGAACAGACTCAGGGATTCCAGAGTAGCCCTTCTGTTGGTTACTTTCAGGGTCCCCAGATGCTGACTTATTAATCTGTTCCTGCAAGGTGAAAGAAGGGGGCTGCCCTAGTGAAATTGCCAAGATTTACCAAGATTCTCCCTATATCCTTCAGGAAACTCCTCAGAACAGACTAGATCTGTTTACCTGTGGGAGGACACTGATACAGCCCTCCACTCAAAGAATTGACATCCAGGCTGTACACTTTCCAAAACAAAGTATTTTCTTTATTTAACACATTTTCCCTGATCCAATTAATCTAAACATAAATCAAAACAAAAATCCATTAGCACAATCCTTGGGTACAGGTTAAAAGTACCTGAACCATAAACATATAGTTAAAGCAATACTAAGTGACTGTATTATGCATGTGGTGATCAGTCATCTGCAGTTGCTGACAGCAATCTTATATTTAAGGCAAGTCTACACTACCGCATTACATCAGCTGTGCCACTGTAGTGCCTGGTGTAGATGCGCTGTGCCGATGGGAGAGCGCTCTCTCGTCAGCATAATTACTCCACCTCATTGAGAGACAGAAGCTATGTCGACAGGAATGCATCTGGACAGCTCTTTAAGTCGATGTAACTTATGTCTCACAGGGGAGTGGGTTTTTCACACCCCTGAGCAACGCAAGTTACATCAACTTAAGCAGTAGTGTAGACAAGCCCTTAAACTTTATACATATAGAACAGTGTAACATTCATAACACAAACACGCATCTTTATTAACCGAAACATACACGCATATACTTATTAATCCTATTTTTATTCTACATTTACACTATAGCTAGCATGCTTATTCTCTGTAGGTGTCTCTTCCTCTGCTCTGTCAAGGTCCTTCTGCTCTGTCCCAGGTGCTGCTACTCGCTGCTCCTGACCTTTCAACTGACTGAGAACCACACGCTTTGGCTGCTGACTGTCTGCCTTATATACATATTTTGGCCTGTTCTGATTGGTTATTTTTTCACCCCTTCCTTATCTTCCAATCAAATTTAGACCCTTTCTGATTGGTCTGTACTTATAGTCCAATCACAGCTACTAAATCTAACCTTCAATCAAAGCTGTTACGTAACAAGTCTTAGTATTATAGTCTGTTTACTTTTATGGTCTGGTGACCCTCACCTAGTTTTGGGGAAGTATGCCTGACTGACCTCACCCTGCAGTGTTGGAGTAACATTTACTTGGCCCAAGTCTCATTTGTCTGCCTCGGGAAGCCGGGGAGCTCGCCGGATAACTCGGAGGCAGAAGTGTATTGCCATGTATATGGACCAGTACATGAACGCCTGGAACACAGTCTCACGAGCATACAACTTCCGGCTGCAGAGGGAGAGAGCCAACATGTAACCGGCTTCCAGCAGCCCTGACGACATGCTTCAGTACTGCCCCCTGCTCGGGAAGAGTGACTTGACTCCTGGGCTAGCCAGAGTGGCCCAGTGAGAATGAAAGGAAAAGTGGTGGGAGTGAAATCCCTGTGATTTGGAAATTTCATCATGGTAGAGCAATAAAGCCATGTCTGGAGCCTCTCCCCGTTTAAAAACAAAACAACAACAATACTAACCATAGGCAAACCCAAAAACTGCTATTTCACTCTTCTTGGCTGTGTGCCAACGTTTTACACACCCCAGTTTACCAAAACTATTAAACTATAAACAATTACCTCATCCCTTTTAATCTGTATCCAACTGTTAATTTATGCATCCTAATGCTAAGGTCTGCTGTTGCCACTCTATTTCTTAACAACCTAGTTAATTTTATTTTAGTTCTTCTCTTATTTTTCAATTAATGGTGGCAAGTCAGTGGTTTCAGTGCTGTGCTTAGGAAACAGAATAGAGCAGCTCAAAATCTTTCTTATCTATGTACTTGCCACCTCGATGGCACCAAGGAAAGATTCAACTATCAGCTCAGCAGGTTCAGAACAACTTATTGAACATGCTTTTTGTAGGTTGAAAGGATGCTTGTGGTATTTATTCACTGGATTGGATCTCAGTGAGAAAAATAACTCCATGGTTATAGCTATATGTTGTGCCCTCATAATATTTATGAGGCAAAGGGAGAAAAGCTGTTGCCAAGTTGAGGGCAGAGGTAGAGCGGCTGTCTGTTGAATTTGAACAGCCAGACACGAGCCATTACAAGATCTCAGTGTGGAGCTATCCAGGTGAGGGAGACTTTGAAAGAGCATTCTAACGGTCATCCACAGTAGTGTTTTCTGGTCCTGGAGGTTCGAGTGCTGCTAAAAATCGTGTAGTGCTTGCTTTACATTTATAACTGACTGGGTGTTTTCCTGAACCAAGAATTATGTGGTGCTTGTTGTGCATTTACAAATGCTCTTTGCTTTGGTTACTCTTATGCATTCTGAAATATTAGTTGTGAACTAATAAAGATAACTTCATTCTCCAAAAACAGAACTTTATTGAGTTGGAAAAACTGTGCAAAAAAAAAAGGCAATATAATACCATTTATTGTAAATATAATTTTATTTTATTTAAATTAACAGAGTGAATCTTTAAAATTAGGATTTAGTCTTTGGCTACAAGTACACAAACTGTTTTTTTTTTTTTTTTTTTTTTTCCATGTCAGGGTAGGTGAAGCTGTGTTTTCCTTGCTGTCCCCTGGCGTGGAGTGGTAGGGTAAGGATGCGACCTGTGATACAATGTAGTATGTTGTAGGGTATAGGGAGCAGTAAGCATGGAGATCTCAAAGATTTGCAATGGGTGGGAAGTCTGGGATTTTTGGACCTGTAGGTCAACCAGGATCTACAGTTTGTTGCTTGAGAAGACACATTATTTCCTGTTGCATTTCCTTCTGGAATGCTGAGCCTTTCACCAGTCTTCTCGGTCTTTCTCCATGCTGTTGGTCATATTGGGCCTCCAGGCCCTTTGTTTGTGGCACTAGCTTGCAGGATCCCACAGACCGTATCCTCTTTAATCCTCTTCTCTCTCCACATCAGGGTCAGGTGTTCTGCAGGCATGGAGGGGCACCCTTAAGGCTGCCACACCAGAAGCTGCTGATAAAGAAGACGTACCATTGGATTTAGAGTCAGAAAAAAAAGAGAGAGATTAGTTTCAAAACTCCCTTTCCATATTCCTATAAATACTTCAGCTAGGAAATGCTTATTGATGTTTCAGCTTTGGACCACCTCAGTACAGCACCACTCTCCAGTCCCAGCCATGGTGGGTATGGCCCACCATCGGAGAATTTTCTGTTGCATGAAACTATAAAATTTCAGTCTCTATTCCCTGCATATGAGCGTAGGGTAATGGTACTGAATATTAGCACTGTTTTCTGTAGGTAGTGGTGATTTTAGCTGATATCTCACTCCTGAGGGTCACAATGGCACAGAGAACACAGCTGCTACTGGTGCCCTGAAACCGCTTGGGCCCATATGCCACTAGCCCATTTACTGCAATGGTGACAGCCTAACTTATCACAGAGCAGCATGGGAAAGTGTCCTACTGTGATAGAGGAAATAAAGCAACTGTCCCTGGAAAATTTCAGGAGAGGATTGCAGAGTACCTCCATAAAACTTTCCCCAAGATCTCTCAGGAGGCTAAAAAGGACATACCTGGACACTTAATCGGAATCCTGCACAGGCTTCCTTCTCATCTCCAGCCCCCACTCCCTACAATCCAACAGGGGAATGAAAAACAGATGCCCACTCTACCTCTGCTTGTTGAATCTCTGCCTCTTCTTTTATGAATAAAACAATGAAAAGTCTGTACCTTTCTCTTGATAACTGGCAACATCTTTAAATTTAAACTTTGTAAGGAAAATGCATGCTCATCCATGCTCACCTGATGGGACTGGGTATACTGTGGCAGAGTCTCAAACAGGTCCTGGCTCATGGCATAGCTGGAGTCCTCTGCTGCATCTTCCTCTTCCTCCTCCTCATTGTTCATGGAAGTGGTCTCAGTCTCAAGCTCTTCCGAGGTATCCATAATGGTCTTTGGGGTGCTGGTAGGGTCTCTGCCAAATATGACATACAGTTCCTTGTAGAAGCTGCAGGTCTGCGGTGTAGCACCAGATCTATCCTTGCGCTCCCTGGCAAAGTCCCTTCACTTTCATATGGCAGTGCTGCTGATCCCTGTCATACCCTTTTGCCTGCATCCCTCATACAATATGATCTTAGATGTCTATGTTTGTACGGCTGGTCCTTAGCTGTTGTTGCACAGTCTCTTGTCCCCACAGGCCCAGGAGATCCAATACTTCCTGTCTAGTCCAGGCAGGAGAACTTCTAGCGCGTGGAGCTGGCATGGTTGTTTGGGCAGTTGCACACAACAATGGCAAGCTGGTAGGTATGCTTGCCAATGTGGGCAATTAGGAAAAGTCACTTCAAAAACATGCAGGGAATTTTAAAGGGGGTGGTGGCTTCTGGTCTCTGTAACCCCTGGCAGTGGAGTATAAATTGTGACTAGAGTGGTCACTGCTGCAGGGAATGGGGTATTGTGGGACGACTGCTGGAGGACTGTTAGGGTTGACACAGGTCATGCAGTGTATACGCTCGCACTGTGTCAATTTCAGTTGTCTGTGTGCCATTCAGGGAAGTGATTGTAGTGTGTCACTGCAATAGAGCACTTATGTTGGCCAAAGACAAATTGGAGTGTAGACATGCACAAATAGGTTGATGCAAGGCATCTTAGTTCAGCCTAACTTTGTAATGTAGACCAGTCTAAGTCTTTAGGGAAGTTTTATGCCCTGTGTTATTCAGGAAGTCTGGGTTGATGATCATAATGGTCCCATCTGGACTTGGAATCTATGAATTCACATCATCAGAAGAGGAAACACTTCCAAAAAGTGTTGAGTACTACTCCATGCCATCAAAATGGAAGTTACTGTGAATGTTTGTAACACATTTAAAAAAAAAAAAAACTCTTATCATTGCCATATCAGATCTATGTGCCATTGAGAGCTCTAGGTTTCTTCAAATGGTCACAAGTGTGTCTGATTTGTGATGATGATTTTTGTGCATTGAATTAGTTGGTCATGTATTTATGAACATTTTAATAGGGGTATCAGCCAAGATTTTAATAAAGTATGAAGAACACACTGTCAGTGTCTCTGAGAAGGAAAATATTAAATATTTGAAAGCTTTCAATAACACTAAACTTATTTTAGAAATTTCTTAAAGACTAAGGCCAGGTCTACACTACAAGTGTTTGCAAGCATAGCTGTGCCTGTCAAGGGTGTGATGAGGTGTGATCTCTCACTGACCTAGCTGTGCTGGTAAAAGTACGTAGTGTAGATGCAGTTATACCAACAAAACTGCACTTTTGCAAGTATAGCTTATTTTACTCGGGGGGCTGGAATAAGCCATACAGCTAAAAACAGAGTTGCCTGAATAAACTGTATCCACACTAGGAGTGCTTTGCTGGAGTATACTGACAGAGAGCTCCCCGTGTAGACCTCGCCTGAGTTAAAGGTTGTAGGAGGCTTTACAGGTCAAGAAATATTTGCGGGGGGCTTGAAAAAAGGACGTATAATTGGGCTTGTCATTTTTAGAGTTAAGTTAATGTATGATATGTCCTCTGTACAGGTTTTACTTGTTTTTATCTGTTTTCCTCTGTGCAGACCTTTCATTGCTGAGGTTCATCAGTGCTGAACTAACAAGAGGTTACTTCCTTGAACATAATGAAGCAAAATACACAGAACGGCGAGAGAGAGTATACACATGTATGCGAATACCAAGAGAATTGGAAAAGGTGAAGTATTCTTAAGATGTTTATTTTGGTTTACCTATTCAAACCATAGCTGTCATGTTAAGGTATTTAGAATCATTTAATTCTTCAAAACATATTTTTAAATTAAGAGCTTTGTTTACAAACACCAATTGTGGTGGTAGTTAATTTATTATTTTGAGATCAAACTTGCTGCTGCTCCTCCTCACTCTGATTCCAACTTGCAGTGTGTGGGTGGTGGTCACATGCCGATATCATTAGCAGAAGATAGAAGGCAGTTGAACTAATCTAATTGCAAGTCCTGAGCATCAACAAATAAAACAAAATTCACCTGCTACTTGCAGTCAGAAAATAAAAGCAAGGATTGGAGAAAATGCATTTGATCTCAAAATTCACTTCTGCTTTTACAGTAAAACACCAGTGTTTCTTTTTTTTTTTTAAAGCCCTTCCTAATCTAAAAGCATATTGGGGTGAAAATGATACCAGCTCTTTAAAAGTGTGTCACTGTGGCTGTTACTCCATTAATAACAATGCAGTTGAATTTTCATGAGGTGTCGTCCCCCCGTCCCCCCGCCATTCCTTTCCCAGAATCTAAATAGAAAAGAATATGATCTTCACAATTGATAGTCTGGGGCCTAGGAAAAAAAATTTTGGGCCAAATTTAAAATAAATTAGGGGAAAGGATTCCTGATCTGACATAATGGTGTGTTCAGAAAGTCTTCAAATTGTTTTGTCACTCTGTAACCACCCCCTTCATCCTCCCCCCCCCCCAAAGGGTAAGGTAAAAAATTTAATTCACTGAAGTCATCTAGTTAGCATCTGCTGCATAGGATCAAATTTTAGTTTATAAGACCCACATTTTAAAAAAAATAGTTTTTTAAATAGCAAGATCAGAACCTGCTGAGGTAACAATGGCTTGCATGCAGCCCCAGACACCAAGTTGGGAAGCAGGTGACAGCTAAGGGAAGAGGTTGTTTACGCTCCAAATCTCCTGCCCAGAGTGTAGGAAAAAGGAGGGTATGTCTCCCTGCTTTGCTGGGTTCCTGCTTTCTCCACTTCCTTATGACCGTTCGCTCCTGAGCATCTTTCACAGGTAGAAAGGAGAAGCAGAAGAGATTGAGGGACATTCTTTTTCTTCTTGTGCGTCTCCCAAGATCTGCTAGAGTGGAATAATGACATCACAAGAATGAAAATTGAGCAGTTGAAGGGAAATACTTTTTTTGTCCAACTGTTCAAAATTCTGTTTTCATATTTCTGTTGACCCCTATTTACTACCAGTGACTGACAAATATTTAAATAGATGAACTTTTGTTAAAGATTCAGCAGTCAAATCTCTTCATCTAACTTGTTGGAGTTTACAATAAATATTCCTGAGATCACCTGGATATCCTCTAGAAAAAACAGGGCATAGCAGACTTGACATAATTTTTTAAAATCTTTTATATATCATAAAAAAAGGGCAGAATTCCAGTTTTTCGAAAGTTCTTTGCAGATCACCTAGAAGATGAAACTAAAATTCAGATTACATGTCAGTAACTTAAGGGTAAAAGTCCTTAGAATATTGGTTAGCAACAACCTTAAAAAGCCAAGAAATACAGTGCTAAGGTTAAACTTAAAAGAAACCCAAACATGCAAAAGAATGACCATAAGTGTGTAAACTGCCTAACTGTTTAACCATACCAGTCTCCCTTATTCCCTTACTGTTTCCTTTTTTAGCTACTTAATAAAGTGATGTTTTTGAACTAATGGCTTCAGCACCTTTTAATGCTGATCTTCCCATTTCCCACTGTATTTCTGTGATCATTTGCCTTAAGCAAAGCTATATCATATATGGAGAGGAAAGCTATCTATTTCTCTCCAAGTCTACGTTAAACTGTGATGTCTCTTAGCAGCTGGCTTTTCTCTCCTGGGATTCCTGTGATGCTGGAACAGTGTGTAGTTCCATTTCACTTTTGACTTAGGTCATAAGCTTGAATTGTACATGAGCATAATTACATTTAGAGACATTGCCAGATATTATTCATACAGTCAACAGTGAAGACATAAACAACTCACATCAGGAAAGTGACTGGGGGAGAGAATACTGTTCCCTTCCAACAGCCAGAAGGGGGTGAGGAGGGATTAAAGTTTGACCAGGAAAAAAGAGAAAGCACTGCATATATCTACACTGTCTGTGACGACAGACTTGCTTTTGACAGGGCTTGTGCTAGCCCTCTAAAAATAGCTTTGTAGGTGGTGTTTTGAAGTTGTAGCTTTAGCTTTGAAGCCTAGGGAGAGGTTTGCTTGCTGGTGGTCAGCTCCCCAACTCCACGGACAACACAAGCACTCAATGCTAGGCCTGCACAGGCCCTGCTGCCCATCTACTTGTTAGCAGTAGGCCAGTAGGAGGAACATTTGTGGGGGTGTGGCAGGGCCTGGGTCAGCCTCCATGGAGGCTGTGGAGGGAGCACCACCCAGCCCCGCTTTTCCCCCCGCTCTGCTCCGGTCCAGCCACGGCTCTGCTCCTGCCTGCAGCTGTGGCTCCAGCTTCGGCCCCTGGCGCCCGGCCTGCTGCAGTTCCATACCCAGCTACAGCCTGAGCCTCAGCCCTCAAAAGTGGTCTACTCCTGGCCCTGGCCCCAGCCTCGGCTCTGTTCCAGGCCCCGCTCCCAGCCTCAGACCAGGTCCCAGCCTCAACCTCCTTATTTCTATCCGCGTATTCTCCTCCCCGCACCCCCAGAGCTGTGGCCCAGCTCCCACCCGTGGCTCTCTGGGTGGGGGCATAAACAGAGGTAAGGGGGGGCATGATGTGAAAAGTTTGGGGATCACTGCAGTAGGCACACTTCAATCCCCGAGCCTTCTCTGAGAATCTCTCTGGAGTGTGCAGCCCCTGTTCCAGTGGACACTTGTATTCACAGATTCACTGCTTGCAAAGAACAATACACCCCAGCTTACCAGTTACACCTCAGATCACTTTTCCATTTAACACACTTTTCTTAGATACATTTGTAATAAAAACAAGTAAAAGCTTATTTAGCAAAATATAGAGATTCAAGTGGTAGCCAGTAGAAGTACTGGAAACAAATGGCTATGTATAAAATAAAATTATAACATGCATTCTGGAACCTAGATTTACTTAATTAGGTATTTTCATTTCTTACAGACCAATGATCACCCAAAGTCCATCCAACATTTTACAGCCAGGCTTGGCTGTGATCTTCCATTCATGAGACAAGTCATGATGTCAGTTTGCCTCCTTAGTGAAAGACCGTGGGTGCCTGTTCGTACCCCAAGATATAATCAAACAATCCATTGTCATTGATAAGTAGGACACCCCCCTGCTGGTTGTTTTTTCACATCTACTCCTTTTGTGTAGGTTTTGCAATCTCTTAGGCTGTGTCTACGCTATCACTGGCGATGTCCTGTAGGGGACGTGTAGCTACATGCTGAAGTGAAGAGCAAGTTGCGTCCACATTGCCAGGTGTGGCTATGTGGCTACTCACGTCAGTGAAGGGCTCTGATTTAGGGAGGCAGTGGGGAAAGCCTTCAGCAACCCCCCACTACTGGAGCACTGCAATGAGGAAAGGCTCTGGTCGAGACAGAGGGGAAAGAGCTTCCTGAGCATTTCCCCAGTAGCTGAGTCTTTGGCTATGGGGAAAAGCTCCAGTAATGGGGAGCTGACGGAGGCTTTTTCTGCTGCTGAAGTCCTTCCCTGAGGTGGGGGAATAGCTCCAGCAGTGGAGAGCTGCTGGAGTGGCAGGAAAGGCTCCAGCAGCCCGGAGGCAGCAGAACATTCATAGAATCACAGAATATGAGGGTTGGAAGGGACCTCAGGAGGTCATCTAGTCCAACCCCCTGCTCAAAGCAGGACCAATCCCCAACTAAATCATCCCAGCCAGGGCTTTGTCAAGCCTGACCTTAAAAATATCTAAGGAAGGAGATTCCACCACCTCCCTAGGTAACGCATTCCAGTGTTTCACCACCCTCCTAGTGAAAAAGTTTTTCCTAATACCCAACCTAAACCTCCCCCACTGCAACTTGAGACCATTACTCCTTGTTCTGTCATCAGCTACCACTGAGAACAGTCTAGATCCATCCTCTTTGGAACCCCCTTTCAGGTAGTTGAAAGCAGTTATCAAATCCCCCCTCATTCTTCTCTTCCGCAGACTAAACAATCCCAGTTCCCTCAGCCTCTCCTCATAAATCATGTGTTCCAGTCCCCTAATCATTTTTGTTGCCCTCCGCTGGACGTTTTCCAATTTTTCCACATCCTTCTTGTAGTGTGGGGCCCAAAACTGGACACAGTACTCCAGATGAGGCCTCACCAATGTCGAATAGAGGGGAACGATCACGTCCCTCGATCTGTTGGCAATGCCCTTACTGATGCATCCCAAAATGCCATTGGCCTTCTTGGCAACAAGGGCACACTGTTGACTCATATCCAGGTTCTCATCCACTGTAACCCCTAGGTCTTTTTCTGCAGAACTGCTGCCTAGCCATTCGGTCCCTAGTCTGTAGCAGTGCGTGCGGTTCTTCTGTCCTAAGTGCAGGACTCTGCACTTGTCCTTGTTGAACCTCATCAGATTTCTTTTGGCCCAATCCTCTAATTTGTCTAGGTTCCTCTGTATCCTATCCCTCCCCTCCAGCGTATCTACTTCTCCTCCCAGTTTAGTGTCATCTGCAAACTTGCTGAGGGTGCAGTCCACACCATCTTCCAGATCATTTATGAAGTTATTGAACAAAACCAGCCTGAGAACCGACCTTGGGGCACTCCACTTGATACTGGCTGCCAACTAGACATGGAGCCATTGATCACTACCCGTTGAGCCCGACAATCTAGCCAACTTCCTATCCACCTTATAGTCCATTCATCCAGCCCATACTTCTTTAAGTTGCTGGCAAGAATACTGTGGGAGACCGTGTCAAAAGCTTTGCTAAAGTCAAAGAACAACACGTCCACTGCTTTCCCTTCATGCACAGAGCCAATTATCTCCTCATAGAAGGCAATTAGAGTAGTCAGGCATGAATTGCCCTTGGTGAATCCATGCTGACTGTTCCTGATCACTTTCCTCTCCTCTAAGTGCTTCAGAATTGATTCCTTGAGGACCTGCTCCATGATTTTTCCAGGGACTGAGGTGAGGCTGACTGGCCTGTAGTTCCCAGGATCCTCCTCCTTCCCTTTTTTAAAGATGGGCACTACATTAGCCTTTTTCCAGTCGTCCGGGACTTCCCCCGATCGCCATGAGTTTTCAAAGATAATGGCCAATGGCTCTGCAATCACAGCCGCCAACTGCATTGCTAAAACTAGCAGGATAGACAGGAAGGCACGTCTTGGGCAAGTAAAGAGCTGTGTAGGGTATGTACTCAGGTATATACCCACACCCTTCTGTCTCTTGTCTTTTCTCGCATAAGCCGTGTCTTGTCCTATACGCTGCTATTTATACTCGTGCTGGGGTGGGGGTAACCCTTATACATGCTCTACACCCAGCTGAAACCAGCAGTTGGTTTGGCACAATTTTTTTCTTGACGTGAAATCCATGCTGGCTATTCTGTATAACCCTATTATCCTCTAGGTGCTTACAAATTTGTTGTTTAATAATTTGTTCCAGTATCTTTCCAGATATCAGTGTTAGGCTGATTGGCCCATAATTCCCTTGTTCTTCTTTGTTCCTCTTTTTAAAGATAGGTACTATGTTTGCCCATCTCTCGTCCTCTGGAACTTCACCCATCCTCCAGGAATTCTTGAAGATAATTGCTAACAGTTCTGAGATCGCTTCAGCTAGTTCCTTAAGTACCCTGGGATGAATTTCATCAGGCCTTGCCAACGTGAATACATCTAACTTATCTAAATATTCTTTAACCCGTTCTTTCCCTGTTTTGGCATTTGTTCCTTCTTTCCTGTTGTTTATATTAACTATGTTGAGTATCTGGTCGCTATAACCTTTTTAGTGGAGACTGAAGGAAAACAGGCACTAAACATCTCACCCTTCTTGATGTAATCAGTTGTTAGATCATCTTCCCTGCCAAGTAAAGGACCTATACTTTACTTTGTCTTTCTCTTGCTTTTAGTGTATTAAACATTTTGTTATTGCCTTTAATGTCCCTTGGTGGGTGTAACTCATTTTGTGCCGTAGCTTTTCTGATTTTGTCCCTAAGTGCTTGTGCTAATTTTTCATACTCCTGAGCAATTTGTCCATTTTTCCACTATTTATAGGAGTCCTTTTTGATTTTCAGGTCATTAAAGAGCTACTTACGGAGCCATGTTGGCCTCTTATTATTCTTATCTTTCCTTCGCATCAGAATAGTTTGCAGTTGTGCCTTTAATATTCTTCTTGAGAAACTGCCTGCTCTTCTGGACTCCTTTATGACTCATCATTACCTAGAACTTTCCCTGTTTAACAGTGACTACAGTTCTAACTTGTCCGTCGGTAAGAGAGAGGGAATGAGAGGGAGGCAGGACAAGAAGTTAGAAGGTATTGGGATAAGCCTTACTCTCATTAATGGGTTATGCCTTGAGTGGACCGTGCAGTCATGTGCCTCCAAAGTCCTGGTTCCATGAGCAAAGGAGTGGTGAGAAATCCCCCTTCTCCTTGTGCCTTACCAGCTGTTTCTGCTCTTTCACAATGGTGCTGAAGTAGTCAGCAATGAATCTGCAAAGGATCACACAGTCATGACTGGGTTTTTTCAGCTCCTACTGGCATCTTTACATGAACACCTTGTTCATTAACATAGGAATGAACATGTGCTAGTCCAGGGAGCATTTTAAGATGACCCACATTGTTGGGAACTGGAGAAGGGGGCGGGGGTGAAGACTGGGTGGATTGGCTAAAATTAGTGTTACCTCAGCTGTGACCAGACTTTGTCCTTTGTTCCTCAGGCTGTGGGGCTTGCGAGGCTATAGAAGTAACACATGTCTACACTTAAAATACTACAGTGATGTAGATAATCCACCTACCCTAGAGGTAGCTGGGTCAACAGAAGAATGTGGAGCAATGTAGTTATGTTGACCTAATTTTCTAGTGTAGACCATGACGAAGTCTGCAGAGAAGAGGAAGTATCTTACTTTGAGCATCCGAAGAAACTGGTTCTGAAGGGAGCAGTCTCCAGAGCTTAGTTGGAAAGGGAGTAGCTGCAATGCAGTTGTCTGTGGGATGGAAGAAAATACTTGCCAACATTTGAAAGCTTAAAAATAGATACATTTGGGGAGAAATATGGATTCACCTCTCAATTTTATTGAAATACCACTGACCAAGGAAACTAGCAAGCAATTTGCAAAAAAATGAATTGTCCCTTCTAAATGGAGCTACTTACTATATATGAAAATGGGGAGAAGTGAAGGACTATCCCAAAAGATGCCTGTGTGCCCCAAAAAAAAAAAAAAAAAAGCATTAGAAAGAATTCAGACAGAAAATAGGGAGAGAGACTGATGGAAAGAAGACAATACCAACACAGGAAGTAGATGACACAAAAATTGAGAGACAGAAATGACCAACTTAAATTTAGGGGAAGGCAGAGAGTGGATTTTTATGAATTACCTGAACGTGTTTCCCCCCCCCCCCATTCTTAAAGGGGTGAGGAGAAAGGGACAGTTCTCTTCCCCCTCTTTATCATTGAGAGGGAAACTAAATATCGGAATGTTCTCGGACCAATAATATGTCTTCAAAATTTGCTGTAAACCATTCATGCTTGCCATTTCCCCCTATATTTTCTTTTAAAATTTTATTTTAGCAAATAGTTAACTTTCGAAAGTCTTGAAAAAAATCATAATGTACACTAACAACTAAAACTAATTTTAAAAATACATACCTTTATGGACGGGGGTGGGTGTGTGGAAATTTAGCAAGATGGATTTGATTTAAATCACTAGTCGGGAAGACTCGATTTAATCATGGATTTCTACATAAAAGTTTATTCTTGTTGGTTGTTATAACCGTAATACAGATTCTTCACAACTCAGAGATAGATGTAGGTTTCGTTTTTAGAAGGTGCACGCTATACATTTTTAAAGTGATTTTTTTTAAAAAAAAATTTCAGATTAATTTTACAGCTATATCAGAAAATGAATGATTGGTTATTTCATTTACCAAAGGGAATTGAAGCAGATATTTATGAAGTCATTGGGAGATGAATTATCTCCAATTCAACAGGTTAATCATTAATATTTGGAGGATTTTCTTGCCATGTATTAGAAGGAGAATGTCACCAGACAGACGTTTAAATTATTTTATTTAACTAAAACAACAATATTATGTATTCTGGATTTTTTTTCTTCAACAGCAAACACATAATATTTTCACAAAAAAAGCACATGAAATTAGTTAAACATTCAAGTTTTTTAAAATCAGGGTTGTTTTTGTTAAAATAGTTAAATGAAATATTTAAAAAAAAAAAACCAAACTAAAATTAAATAGACTAGGTCAGCCAGGTCAACATGAGAAACTTAAAATATTGGCTTCTGCAGCTAACTCAGTCGTCTTCAACTTCATTTTCCTGTTTGTTCATAATCTGGAAAAGAAAAACAAGCTTTCCTGCTTTTTCAGGTCCCAAACGATTTCTCAATGTGGAATGAATTAGTCCAAAGGAAGAAAATATTCTTTCTACACCGGCAGAAGAAGCTATTACTGTTAAAAGTGAGATTATCACTTCAACAGTCTCTGAATCCAAGTGCTTAAGTGACTTCCACCAGTTCACTAGTGTGACTTTCTTTAAAACATCATCAGCAAACATAAATTTCTTGAATGGTTCACCCTTAGCTCTGAAGTTTATTATATTTGGCATTATGGAGGGATGATTGCTGGATGTCCATGTCCTAGCCAACTCCTCCTCTTCAGCAGTTAAGGTTTGATCCTGGTACCAAGTATTGAGAAAGTGCTTGTCCCATTCATTTTTTTTAATGCTTGTAATTTAACTGTCATTGCAAATTTCTCTTTTTAAGATCTCACTCAGTTCCTTCCAAATTTCAACAGCATCAGCAGTAAAACAGCTATTTCCCTGCATTTTGTTCAAGGCTACAGAAATAGGCTTCAGGGTACTTTGCATGCGTTCAACATTTCTCTTAGCTGAATGTTGAGAACTTTGGCTGTGACAGTGCCATCTATTTTTTCACGATTTTGTTCACAAACTGTCATGAGATCAGGCCAGTTCTTGATATAGTGCTCAAAACAGTCCACTACGGAGTTCCATCACATGTCTTGTGGGTGAGTTAGCTTGGTTCCTTCCACTTTTTTCAGAGCAACTGCTGCAAAGGGGTTGTTACAGAAATATTTTGCAATTTCAACATTAGCCTTTATTTCTGAAACACTGAAGTCTTTGGCTAGGAGGTGCATCAAATGAGCACTGCAACTGGATGTTGTTAGCTTGGGGCTCTCTTCTAAATAATTTCTTCTCATCTTGGATATGTTTGCAGCATTGTCTGTGACCAAGCTGTGTGCTAGACATTTGAATTCTTTTTCACAGTTTGTTATAGCTTTTACTGCTACTTTTTGTAAGTATTCTGCTGTGTGTGCATTTCCTGATTGTTTCTGTAAGGAAGACATTCCCTTCTTCTGTTGTCACACAAGCATATACAACAGGATCATTGTGGACATTGCTCCACCCATCAAGAATCAGGTTAACAAGTTTACCCTCTAGACTTTTTGCACACTGCTCAATTTCTCTTTCATACACTTTATCCAGCAGTTTGCCTGAAACATCTGCTCTGTTGGGTGGACTGTATCCTGGTGTTAATGACTGAACCATGTTAATGAAGTGTGGGTTCTCAATCATACGGAATGGAGTGTTTGTTGCATAAACAAACTGGGCAGTTTTTCCATCAACTACCTCTTTTTCTAATCTGCTTCTTATCACAAACTTATCTATGGTTGTTTCTGGATGATGGAGATTTTTTTTCTTTTTGCTACAGGTGATATACTGTGGCTATGTGACATGTGATGTGATTGAAACGCTATCATTGGCAGATAACTCTGAAACTATAGAAAATGATGGTGATCTTGAAGGTGGATAGTCTCTCCCCCCCCGCCCCCGTTCCCCATACACCTCCTTTTTGGGTCAGGACCCCTACAATTACAATACCATGAAATTTCAGGTTGTAATAGCTGAAATCGTGAAATTTACAATTTTTAAAATCCTATTACCGTGAAATTGACCAAAATGAACCCTGAATTTGGTAGGGCCCTAATTATACCATAAAAACAATTGAAAGGTTTTGATAAGAACTTGATAAGAAAGCTACTGCCTTCTTTGCACTTTAAGAAACTTTAAGAAATATAGCACAAAATAAACAATTTACAGCAATGACTGACGCACGTAACCGTGGATATATTTCTTCAGACAGACTTAAAATTGCAAGTCCACTGCTACATGTTCCACACAAGATAATGAAGGAAAATTTTAAAGAATAATCACTTATATTATTAGATTGGGGAACACACTAAATAGAAATCATGGCTACAAGCACCCATGCAGGGAAAAATGTGTTCCGAGATAATTCTGTTGATTCTATGCCTGAGAACAAAACTGCAGAACGTTATGTTGAGGTTACTGAAGATGCCCTTAAAGAATACAGAGATCAGCATGATCTAAAAAGTCTGCTGTTTGCTCAGGCAAGGGAAATAAAATGGAAAGGGATGAGAACTACTCAGGGCAATCATCAACTTATTGGTATTCAGCACCTTATTTAAATTTTATTGTGAGAAAGAAGTAATCCATTTGAGAGCAAAAGCACACTGGAAATTGAGAAATTCTTCTGTAATCATCATTGTGGCTGGTTGAAAAAAGAGTTGCTGTCCTAATTTCCTTGGGAGGGGATAGCTCAGTGGTTTGAGCATTGGCCTGCTAAACCCAGGGTTGTGAGTTCAATCCTTGAGGGGGCCATTTAGGGATCTGGGGCAAAAAAAAAAAAAAAAAAAAATTGGGGATTGTGCCTGCTTTGAGCAGGGGGGTTGGACTAGATGATCTCCTGAGGTCCCTTCCAACCCTGATATTCTATGATTCTATGACCTCCTTAGGCACATTGTCTCTACTTTGCATCCAACGGTGGGAATTTACACTAGCAGGGACAGTACTCTTTTTAAACCATAAAATGTCTTTTATACAACATGCTACAGAGGTTCACTGAACATACAAAAACAATTGACAGGTTTAAGAGATCACACGGGCTAACTACTCTTTCAACCAAGATGGAAATCTGGCTTGATCTGATTAGCAGCAAAGAACTGGAACCACATATGGCTAAAATTGAAAAATTACTCAGAAGTTATGGCACAGTTCCATACTGTAGTAAATAAAAGTGGTTCTGAATACAAAGGACATATATTGTGCCTAGAATAGGACAAGGAGGGTGCTGGATTATATTCCTGAGTTACTTCTTCCAGCAAATTAATTTGAATATTCAGATTTCTACTCCAAATCTACCTTTGTGAAGGAGATTGTCAGCATTAAACTGCTGGAAAATTGTGTAAGTCAAATCAAGATAATTGAATTCAGAATGTTGTCAGGGTTTGTTTTGTTTTTTCCTCCACTCCCCACTCCAAGACCTTATGCTTTTGTCCAGTCAGTTCAGCATCTAGTGAGCATGTTCTTAGCACACTCGTGGTTTGATTTGAAAAAATTGTAGTAGGCTGGCTTTTGAAAATAAATTTATAAAGCTGGTAAGTATATTGAGATTTAAGAGCAGATACAAAAGCTGTGGGCCTAACTAGCTGGGAGATTGGAGACTCAGTTATGTTATCTTGTGTAACGTATAGAATTGTAAACTTTTCATTTTGGATTATGTATCTATTTGAAGCATAAATGGGCTTACAAAATGAGTTGCAGAGTATAAATTTGTTTCGTTTAATAAAACCTTGATATGTTTGTTTTTAATTTTCCAGTGGGTATTTTCCGTGGGGGTGGGGGAGAAATCACAACGGCCCTGTTCTCCCAATCCCTCTCTGGAAGTTTGTGTTATGTCTTACCTGTGTAACAGAATTTGATTGTATACAGATTCTATCCGGGATAATTTTTTGAAGCTTAATGCTTGTGGTGCTCTTGCTCTTTCTGAAAATAATTTGTGTTAGAGGTATTTAGTTTCAATGACTAAAAAAATCAACTACAGGGTTTTGTTACTTAGCAACATTCAAGTGTAATTTTAATTTTCATGTTGGTGTGTATTTAATTTAGTAAAGGGTTAAAGCTTACCTGGGAAGGTGCAGTTCTTTCTAAGCAGAGCTTAAAAAAATAGCCTGATGCTTACTAGCCAATGTGAAAATGCATGTGCTGCTACACATCCTGGAATGTAAAGGAAAAAAAGTATTGCTTGTTGTACATTATACAGTGTATCTTTTTCCTAAATTGTCTTCAGTGACTATTTCCTCCTTTCTCTCTTGCAGTACTGTACTTTATCCCAATCTCTCCCACACACATTTTCCCAGCCTCTACACACATGCAAGCACCCACATCTGCTCTCACATAGGGCTTTGGAGCAATTACAAGTCATATAGTATCCAGAGGATATATATAATTTACTAGACTCATTCCAAGAATAATACAAACACTTTCGGGGATTGGGTAGTGTGCCACTGCCCAGGAACAGTCCCTGGGTGAGAAGCCACCCCTACCCTCATCTGTTGAGACACAGAAAGATGTTTGGGATTCCTACCAGTATGCTGTTGTTTGACCTTTCTCTCGGACTGCATATTTCATATGGTCTCTGGTTAATAGATGTCTGAAGATACTACTTAGCCCCCACTGGCTCCTGAAAGGCATAGGAGTTGTCTGTCTCTCTCCTTACCACCCCAGAACCTCTTGACTGCTGAATGATAAGGGTGTATCTGCAATTCTCCGCCTTCGTTAGCCACGGTTTTTGGCTCCTCTTTCCATTGCTCGTCTCTGCTATTGCTTGTAGTTTCTCCATTCAGCAGCTACGTGATTCTTCTCAATCTCTGTTCGCATGGCTCTGGAATAATAGAGTAAATTGATCATACTTGTTACTTTCAGTGGTCATTGTTGTTTCTACATTGGATATGGGATTATATGGATGTTTTCCATACAAAAACTAAAGTTTACCTGAGTTAGTCACAGAACTTCCAGGCTGCCTTACTTACAGAATCTACATTTGCTTAGTTACCACAGAGTACCTGTGAACTTGGCTGTAAGAAGAAGAAGAAAAAAAACTGTTTCCAGCCTTAAGTATCTTGCGTGCTAACTTCCCCCAGTTTAAAGTTTTTGTTACCTTTAATTTAAAAGATTAACTTCCTAAATAAGTTCTCTCACATAAGATTGGACAAGAAAAGTGGGTGATACCCCTCAAAGAAAATTAACATTAGCCCTGGCCTGATATGGTAGAACAATATTTTAAACACTGATCTCTTGTCTAGTTTTATCTAGTCATGATGGGAAATAGATATTTGTGAAAGACAAACACATTAAAAAGAACATCTGTAAAGTAGCCATCCTTTGTATTTTAAAAACCTACAAATCATACACATTGTAAGGAGAGTGATCACTTCAGATAAGCTATTACCAGGAGGAGAGTGGGGTGGGGGGAGGTATTTTTTCATGCTTTGTGTATATAAAAAAGATTTTCTACACTTTCCACAGTATTCATCCGATGAAGTGAGGTGTAGCTCACGAAAGCTTATGCTCAAATAAATTGGTTAGTCTCTAAGGTGCCACAAGTATTCCTTTTCTTTTTGCGAATACAGACTAACACGGCTGTTACTCTGAAACTTCAACTGTGTAACCTAAGTAGAAGTCAGAGCTAGTGATCTGCAGTTTCATCCAAGGGCAGTTCACCTATTGAATAAAAATTGAGACCAGTGAGCTGCGGAAGCCTGCAAAGCTTCTGCTATTTGGACCTCATGGAGCAGAATATTTGCTGAACAGATTTCCAAGTTTACCACATGTTGCGTCCTACAGTTCACTGGCTAATAAATGGAAGTATTGTGCATAACTGGGGGTTTACTATTTTATATTTTTGTTGACTGACTGAGGTCTTATATGTGAAATTATTACAATATAGACAGTTGTGTAAAAGGAATGACATGTTTGTCTTTGTTTTTATAATCTAGTTGATGTTTTTTGGAATCTTTTTGTGCCTGGATGCTTTTCTCTATGTGTTCACCCTACTTCCTTTGCGAGTTTTTCTGGCATTGTTCCAGTTCATCACTCTGCCTTGCTATGGCTTACGGTAAGTTTTTGTTTTGTTTAAAAAAATATTACCATCTTTAAATATTTTAACTACATGGTTAACTTTTTGTAATTAGCTTATTTAATTTTATGGCCCTTTGGGCTCAGACTCATATTGATAATGGATTCCAGTGTTGTGAATAGAAGGTCTCACTTAAACCTACCAAAACAGGAAAAAAAGTCAAATTAGTCTTAACACTCATCACTAACTCACCCCTTTGGTTGACCCACATGTTGCCCATAACATCATGCAGACATGTTTTTTTTAAAGGGTTGAATTAAATAGCTACATATTTTTTAAGTGTTGAATTAAATAGCACTTTTAATTCAGTGGTTGTTGATGGGCACCTTGACGCATTGTGGCTTTGTGTTGAAATAAACACTTAGGAGAAAATTATTTTGCTGTGAAATCAAAGGTAACCCTTTTCTTATATAAAAAGCATGATTTTGCTTCAATAAGGAAGTAAATGCTGGGTGGAGAGGGCACCTTACTTCAACAACCAAGGGTACGCATACCCCTGGGGCTATGTAGAGATCTTCCAGGGGGTACATCAGCTCATCTAGAGATTTGCATAGTTTTACAACAGACTACATAAAAAGCACTAGCCAAGTCATTACAAACTAAAATTTCATCCAGACGCTTGTTTCTGTCTTGCTCTGTATACTTTACACTGAAATATAAGTACAATATTTATATTCCATTTGATTTATTTTTTGATTATATGGTAAAAATGAGAAAGTAAACAATTTTTCAGTAATATTGTGCTGTGATACTTTTGTATTTTTGTCTGATTTTTGTAAGCAAGTCTTTTTTAAGTTAGGTGTAACTTGGGGGTATGCAAGGCAAATTCGACTTCTGAAAGTCGTACAGTAGTCTAGAAAGGTTGAGAGCCACTGCCTTACTAAAATTATTTAAGGAACCTGACTGATTTGGGGGATTGGTAATGAGTATAGAGACTTTCACTCCTAGATCAATAGTTCTGATTGTTAATGCATAAAAGTTATTACCAGCTGATAGAATCCCCCCCACCCCCCCAGGGCTGAGAGAACAAAGATTGAATGGATGCAGGCCTGTCCAGAGAAATGTGAGGACTTGATATATCATGCTCATTAGGGCCCCTCCCTCTCCTTTTTCACTTTGTTTACACAGAAGTTATTGCCGTTTTGGGGTGCCCCCTGATCTCGGGGCCCTGGTACAGTTGTCACCCATTCTGCTCCCCCCGCCAACCCTGAATAGATGCATAGATTAAATTTAGTTGAATCCTGAAAAGAGGGTATCTCCATTTAGACGTTATGCAAACCCTTGAGTGTATTACACTTGAGAGACTGCAGTACTGGTGCCTATGCGGTAATAATTATTTGAATTAATAGAATATTGTGTGGCTGCAGTCTGCACTTTCATAAGCACTGCGTTGTCCTAATAATAAAAAGTCAGCTTGCATTTGTATTATATAGACAATGTTTTGTGGGTTTGAAATGTTTTATTTTAGAATATATCTTTTTAACAGAGGGAAAGCTAGTGTGATTACATGAAAAAGATCACCATAGCTGTTAAAGTATCTTCCTGTTTTGTGTTGTGAAATTTGTGTGCGCAAATTTGGTTAGTGTTTAAAACTATTAAAAATGGACACTAGATGGCAGCCTTCAGTGTATTTTATCTTGCTGTTTCATGAGATTAATCTGGGAGTTTTTCATAATGCAAAACAAAGATTTTCTTACCATGTACATCTGTAGTATAGAACAGTACTACAGTTTATCAATTTTAACTTGTTTCTTCATCACCAATTAAACAACATCCATACAGAGTCTTACAAGAGGAGATGTAATCACCAAAATATTAAAATACAGTTCAACTCTAAAACTGTCATTTAAAAATGGCATTGTGGGGATTTATTCTCTCGATTACTTCCTTTCTTTTTACACAGTTTACAAGTAAAATGTTTTCTTTTCCTTGATGCCAGCCTTGCAGAGCTAGTCTGGGATCAGGAAAAGAAGCCTCTTCTACTGTGCATAATAATCTGTAATAAATATCTATAGACTAAACGTTGTTTTTTAGATGTACCTTGGCAACCCCATTGTCTTCAGTCAGGTTTTACAGGTGCGGCCAAGAGCCAGTAATTTAACAATTTGGTCCACTAATTGAACTTTTTTTTTTTAATGTTTGAGCCAAAATCCAACTCATTCTACTATTTTGGCTATACAGGGCTAAAAGAAGTAAGTAGTAGTAAAAACCTTTCATTGGTAATATCAACAGCTATGATTTTCAGTAAACCTAAGGAGCAGATCTTTTCAGTGAGTACGTTCAGTTTTGTTCAATCACTTTTCAAAACAACTTCACTCGAAACACACCTTTGCAAATACATTTAGCGAGGTAGACTCTTCATTAGAGTAGATTATCATACATTGTCTAATTCATGGATGTTTTAAATGTGATGACTTCATATAATGTTCACACTTAATTCATGTTTACAATACACTGTAATTTTGTTTAGCATGACATGATGATGCTGTTCCTAGGCATTCTGAGTTCTCAATTTTACTTTTGTTATTTAATAACCACTGATTTGATTTGGTACAGCAAAAAATAAAATTTGGGCTTTGATTCCCAAAATTATCAGTATACACTTATGTATAGCTAAATACCATGTCAGTAGGTAAAGCATATCTATAATTACTGAAGTTATTGACAAAGCAAATCGCTGATTAACTTTCTCTTCCTCACACAGTTCAAGTAGGTGTTCTGCCCTTTGGTTGGAAAGATTTGACTAGTTCTTCCTTATAGCTGTAACCTGTAACATCATATTCCATTCTGTATAGTAAATAAAAGTGCTCCTCCCTTCACTTGGACTTTTTTCTCTAGATCTCATTAGGGAAGTTGATCAGTGTTCAGTCTCCCTTCTCCTTTTGCTCTTCATTTATTCTATTTCCTTGTAACTTTACTGTTCTTTATAAAATAGGGATTGTATTTCCCTTCCTTTTTTCTTGGAAAAACTTAAAGCTTTTCCTTTTATGTCAGACTAATCTGTATTCGTGGTAACATGTATGGTGCTTAAGTGCAAAGAGGGAACTGTACATAAGAAACATATGTGTATATTTTAATATCCCCATGAAACAAATTAGCTGAAACGTTGAACAAGGAGATTCCCATATCTGGGATAAATTTCCTGTCGCCATTCTACTTGAGCATTGTCAGGTTTTGACATACCTACTTTACAGGTTAGAGAATATAAGCTCTTCAACAATTTGACCACTGAGTTATTCTAGGTCCCTTTCTTTGGTCTAGCTTTAAATCTGTTGTGCAAATTCTGGTTCATTATATTTGTTAGAACAACATTAATTTTAACTTAGATAGCTATATCTTCACAGATGCTCAAAATTACTGAATCTACAGCTTATCTACAGTATATTCGTAGTTGGAGCAATTCAAGAGTCTGTCACTAAGTGTAAACTGCCTGTCATTCTTGCTCAGCAAAACTGGCAGGACTTTGGTGCTGTTTCCCTTGGGACTGAGTGATAGTGTGTATTTTTGTCGTTTGGCAGGCCTAATTTCCTTAGGTCTGTATTCCAAACATAGAGTGGGTGTCTCTAAAGATTTGACAGATAGTTTAGGAAGTTAAGTAGAATTAGTAAGGCAATCTTACAAAACTCTTAACTCAAATAATTCCAGTGACTGATGTCTTCCTCCAAGGAAGATAAAATTCTCCTAAATTCAATAAATCTTTTTTTGCTATTCTTACTGTTAACTAAATTCTGGATACTAACCAAGATATTCTTCAGCCACTCAATCATGCTGTGCTGGAACACCAATTCTAATGTAAAGGATTTCCAAAAATTTGTTGGAATAAATCTCTTAAGATACTTCTCAAGAGTAGATTCTTAAACTGTACTTCTGAGAAAAGTACGAGATGTTTCCTTGACAATTGAGCCAGATCTGATTAGTTCAGACAACAGATTTCCTAAGCATCTTAATCTTTTGCTTGTAGAATTTTATAAGGATATTGATCATTTATTTTCAGCCTAGCATAGCTAAAGGCCCATGAAGAAATGATAGGAAGATCTTTGTTCATAATAATATTGGTACAGAGAGTCATAGGATGAAGTCTTAAAATTGCACATTATCCAAGACAGTTTCTTAGGTATTAGGACTAAAGAGGATCCTATAATTCTATAATTAAGCCATAGAATGAATAAAGACTAGATTAAATTACATCTTTGTTCTTTCCTGAAAGTGAGGTTTTTCTATAATCTCAGACTTTTTTTTTTTAAAGCAGCATTCTAGAAAATACTGAACTGGATTATAAATTTTCTCATATGGGAAGAAATGTCAGTATCTAAATATTAAATCCTTGGAGTGTTTCCCTAAAATGTTCAAACTTGTTCTGTGATGTGGAATTCAACAGATCTATCTTTTAAATATACTTGGTATACAGGGTATGTTATTGCTCTGCTCATTTCTTCCTAAAAGGAATAAGTAGAACTAGGTCCAATTATAATTAATTTAGCTCCCTTCTAGGCCTAATTGTAGTGGCTATAACTATAAAATTCCCCATTATCCATTTTGGGCTTCAGTCCTTTCAGTAGGAAATAAACAAATGTTACTGCTTTACTTCAAAGAAAGAACTATAGCAGAGAGAACAGTCTAGAAAAACCAAACATACTTTTCCTCTATGGATCTTGTTTCTTTGTCATATTGTCAGACCTTTTTAAAAAAGTAAATTGGAGTTTCCATTACATACCGACTTAGTCCCCAGCTTTTTGTTTTGTTTTTTGGGAAGGTGTTTTTTGTGCTAAGAACTAGTTCCAGCCCTTGTACTCACATAGATTCTTCACTGTCTGATGAAATCACTGAGAAGGCAAATGTGTGTCTTCTTCCATCAGGATATATTCTAATTTATTCCTTCTAAACAAAAATCCAAAACCCTGTCCATGTGCATTCTGTGTATGCTACGTTAGAAAAGCTTATCAGTGTCAGGGCAGACGTCCATCTTTCCTTTCCATAACTACGTAGTGTAGCGACATTACAACCTTCTCTCTTTCTTTCTCTCTTGTAAATCAGACTGAAGGGAAGAGCACTTTCACTTCCTTTATAGGATGGAATGTGGTGTCACAGGGAACTTCACCATGGTGAGTAAATCCTGATTTTCCTTTTATGCTATCAGCAAAATTCACATCTACTTGTAGTCAGTAGACTGACTGATCACAATATATAAATGGACAACATAGGTAGATTATTAATTAACTTTCCTGGGTAAAAAGTCTGGCACTTATTATACGTTGCTCACGGACGTATGGCTCTTTATAGGAAAGCATAAAGGCTAACCCTTGCTATTATAAATAGACTTGTATAAGTCACATAAGACTCACATAATAGTCTTATGCGACTTTTCTTGGCTATGGAAATATAGTTTGATATTAAAAATCAGTTGGTTTTAAAAATTGTGTAGGTAGTGTATGTGTACCACTTCAGCCAACGTATAAAAATTCTTAACATCATAGCCCCTGCTCTGTTTTCATTAATTATCTAGCATAGTACATGGTCTGTTTTTACTTTGTATAGTAATACATTGTATTCCAAATGCATCTCTGCACCATCATAGTTATGTTTTTTGCTTGTACTTTATTTTTTAAGCAAATTTTTAAATTAAAACGACAGGAGATTTGTAAAAACTGTAACCCAGTTAACTGAGTGAAATTACTTTGTATCTCTGGGTGACCACAAGACCAACTTCAGTCTCTGGATTTCTGAAAATATATCTGCATTTCACCAGGTGTAAAAAACTGAGCTAATTGTTTTGTTTTTCAGAAAGAAAGTTATAGATATTGTGAAAATTTTTAGACTTATTTGCAAAATAAAATAGACACTTAAAATTGTGCTAAGTTCTTCATTTGCTGACTTTTAATATTATTGCTGCTTGTTATTTTAAAAGGAAATTAAGTGAATTTTTTTTATTGTTCTCACATGAAGTCTTATTTTGCATTTGTTCTGTGACAGCTCTCATCAGGGCCTAAGTGTCAGGTTGGTTTTATGTTATGTTCTTAGCATGGTCTCGTGCTGTGTTTGCATGTAGTTTTTGTGGTGTTTGAAAAGTGAAGTGCCATTTAATATTGACAAACTTAGCCCCATTTTGTCCTATATTTCAAATGGAGGTGTATGAGCAATACCTTAATATTAGAAACCAGTTGAGGAGAACTGCACGCGCACATGCAGACACACACACACCTTTTCCAAAGCAAAAACTGACACTGATTTCAGTCTATATGCAGGCATGCTTATAGCAAACTCATTTTGGTTTTGTTTTCCCTGACATTTTAATTAGTAAAGATATTTTTATGAAAAATAAAAGCATTGTTTTTTAAGCAGTAGCCTGCTCGTTCCTGTTTATGCCTCATTTAAAGTCATAATCCTCTAATTCAATAATATAATTATGATGCTGCAAGTGAAGGATTAAGACTTCAGTTGAGGAAAAATATAAATATAAATATATAAATATATAGCTAAAAGTTTAACAATTCAGTTTTCATGTAAATATCAGTAATAGTTATAAAAAAGGAGAAACGAAAACCGATTTAAATCTATTAGCAATAGTTGTGTTTAAATCGAATGTTCTTTGACTTTAAAGAGAGATGTGGTCAATACAGTGAGGCTCAAAATTTAGAAGTGATTTATTTTTAAACGTACAATGCTTAATATTTAATTGAAAAGTTGTAATGAATATTTTTTTAAAATTCAAATGAAAAGATTTTTGTTTGGACTGAAAAATTCACTTAGTTTTGCAACCGAAACTTGAAGTGTTTTTAGTGCATAAACCAGACAGTACAACTAACTAGCCTGTTGCATTATGTAAGTTCAGTGAAATGCAATAAGTACTCTATATAATTAAGTAAATTAATTTTTATAACAAAATCTGGCTCAATCTAAGATAGTATTAATAATGTGTTCATTAATAACTTGATATGTTTTTAAAGGATTTCAATCATAACTATCTTACATTTTTGTATAATCTGTAGTGTGTATTACTGTGTATTTATTTGTATTACAATAGCGCTATGAACTCTGTTTTGCTAGGTGCTATACAAACGCAGAACAAAGTCAGTCCCTGTCCCAAGGGGCTTAGCATCTAAGTATAGAACAAGAGACAGCAGATGAATATCAACAGACAGGGAGTACAAGTAAACAACAAGACATTTATTGATTAGCATGAAAGACTGTGGTTGCTGCATACTAGCAGCCTTACCTACAGCAGCTGTGATGTGAGGACAGCAGGAATAACAATAAAAAGGTTGTCTAACACTTCCCATTATAACAGCCTGTCTTCAATTGCTTATAACTTTGTCAATTTTTAACTGCTTAGGTTGAAATATTCCATGCTTAGTGTCTGCCTCAGATTGTTTTGTTTCTGAAAGTTTGAGCAAAAATGGTTCAACTGTTTTTCAATAACAGGGCTAGTGAAACATAAATAGTTTTGCTAGTATTTATTAAAAAGAGTCCGAGTCTTTTCGCATGGCTCTCGTGCCTCAGAACTTTGGAACAGTAATTCAAAATTTGGCAGGGGATCAGCTGGTGGCTGAACAGAGAATAAATTGGGTGCTACTTTTTACGCTCTTTCACATATGCAACAGCGTGATAAAATTATAAACAGTAATGGCATTAAAAGGCAACAAATTTTAAAATTGATAATCAGTTGTTGCATAGTTCATAACTCGCTGCCAAAGAATATTGAACCAAAAGATAGACTTAGTCTTATATAAATGTAATCTTTTTTGAATCTATTACACTTAAATTAGTTAAGAATTTTAAAAAGGTAATAAATTTTCTGGAATAAAAACCAATCATTTACTGCCTAGTATTGGAAAGAAACGTCTCTTTTGGGCATATTCCTGAATATTTTTCCATCATGAGGATTTATCCTCTGAAGCATTAATCAGTATTTGAGACAACAAGATGTTGGACTAGATGGACAGTTTGACTGGATCGAATGTGGCTACCTGTGTGTGTGTTGTGTTTTTGTATAGTCATACATTTTGAATTTATAATCTAAAAAATTTAGAAAAGTACCTAGATGTTGCAATTTAACACAATACAAGGTAAATATAACGTGATATTAGAATTAGAGAGAGAAGATGGATAATTTTTGTGCTTCTGTTCTTTTTGTTTTGCAATCAATTGCCACTTCTGCTGTGTAAGAGCAGCTAGGCCAAGGATATTTTATCCAGATGGCCCTTTACTTACAAACAAACCGTACATAAGAAATTTGCTGTCTCTTGTGAGCTGATGCTTAAACCACAACAATAAAAACCCCTCATGTTTGTTCTTAGGTGTCTTTGTTGCCTTTTTGTTTTTAGTTTGGCTTTTGTTTTTTGTGGTGGGCCCATAGAAGATATGCCATCACTGCTTCTCCTTGGGATAAATTTGGTAAAAATCAGTAGCCTGGCTTCTCTTCAAAATATTGGCAGCACTGAGTAAAATTGTGAATAAGTTTATTATATCATTATATTATGGATCCTTTATATGTGGGATAAAGATAGCTAAAAATGCACTAGCCAGATTACAGGTTTTGGATGCCAAACTCTCATCAGCTTTATACATTTAATTGACTTAGTTATTCTGGATACCAGTAAACCAGGGTTTTATTGTGGTTCATTTTACTCATGCTCTACCAATTGTTAAATAACTTCAATGGTACAGCTGTTAGAACAAAGAAGGGTTTGGCAAGGACAGATGGCAATGCAGTATGAGCCTGAAACTATTTTTCTTCTCCTAGAATAATGTACAATACAAATACTGTAAAAACAAATATTCTCTGCAGTTGAAATACTCCTGAAATGTGAGCATTTGTAATTTTTTTCTTCATAATGATATTTGTGTGTTTCTGATCTTTTGCACAAGTTTAGACACTTGGGCTTTGTTTCTCCCAAACAATAGATAGAGACAGAACTCCTTCCTACTGTTTGAGATGCACGTAAGACATTTGTTTAGAATAGCATGGGTATAAAACTTGCACATGGTTAAGTCATTGATTTATGATTGTTTCAAAAATGGAATTTAAAAAAAAGTCTTCTGAAGCAAAGAAATTTTCCCCTATTTGTTCCTTTTCATTGGTCAAACATTGTTCTTTTTCTATAGTTTTGCATTATATTGCAATAGTCAGGGATGTTTAAGGGGCTGGCAGCAGCTACTCATGTAGGTCTTAAACTGGCTTTTCTTATGTCAGAAATATAATAATTTTTAAAAGTAGATAATTTTTCCCCATTAGCTCATATTTAAAGCAAAATAAATTTGAGGTTAAAATAACCTTTTTTTACATTCTTGACAACTGGAAAGATCTATTTAATTGATGTGACATTAACATCACAATAACCCTTCCTAGCCTTTGATATATTGCCTCTGTACATCTCCACTATATTCTTTTAAGTACCATAACACAGTGATGAACAAAATAGCTTGGTAGGACAAAAAACCCAGTTGAAGGTTGGCCTCTTGTGTGCTTGTAAGAGGGTAGCCTCACTTACAGCTTCACTGCCTGGCTAGAGCCCTGAGAGAGATTGAGTTCTTTGGTCTGTACCAACATCTATGGATGCTCTATGGAGAGTGAGCTAGTGAATGCCCCAAGATTATCCTCATAAACAATAGTAAAGTAAATTGAAACTTCTGTGCAGTGGATTATGGAGAAAACAAATTGTTCTTTTCTTCACTGAAAGGAATCATGGGTTTTTTTTAGACTGTCTATAATTCAAGATTCTAAATAAATATGTAAATAATCAGTTGGAATCAATAAAGAATTGTGTGGAGTGTGTGTAAAACACTGCAGAGAGTAGGTGGGCTTCTGATTTTGTCAGTCCAAGGAGAATGTAGAATTTGCCTACTTCTGTTAAGTAAAGTAATCAGAGACAAGATAGGTGAGGGGTATTATCTTTCACTGGACCAACTGTGAAAGATGCTACCTCACCTACCTTGTGTTTCACATGTCCTGGGACCAATGTGGTTTACAATAGTACTGCAAATAAGTAAAGTAATCTGCTGCAATGGAACTGTATACCTTATGTAATTTATGTACACCTAGCCCGACATGTTCGTTGTATTTTTATACCACAATTTTTGCTTTGGAATTGTACTAAAATGTAGAGGGGTTTGTCAACATTTTATATTCTGATAAGGTACCAGTTAAATCTGATTATGGCTCTTCCTTTAATGTATCACTCATAGCATCTCTGCCATATTTTATAATTTCTACATAGAGTGATTTCATTATGTATGTGTATCTGTCCAGGCATTTTCTCTCTTGCCCGTAATTTTTTAATTTCCTTAGGCTGGTAGAAAATAAGGGCTTGTTTACTCTTGCAAATGTACTGAAATAGCTATTCCAGAGTAGTTATTTTGGTATAAGCCCCCATTTACACACTAATTCTTGTATATGAGTGCCTTTTTAATTCACTTTTTCCAGAATGAGTATTCACACAGGGGCTTAGACTAAAATAACTATTCCTAAAACGTAGACAATCCTGAAGATAAAGAAACATTCTCTGTACCCAGCTTCCAGACAGTTGCACGTCTACTACAGCTGGAGCAAAGTTGCCTTATCATTCTGGGCTCAGCTACTCCTGAATTAATGATCATGTTTTAACACTTGTGAATGCATCAGAAAGTTCTAGTGTAGACAAGAACACAATCATAATAATAATCATTTTAACTGGTCCAAGTTAACTGTAGTGTCCTTGTTTCTACTAGAGCTTTCATTTGTTAGTAAACGTGTTAAAACAATTTTTAATTCAGATGTAGACATACTTATGTACAGTACCTCACAAGATTGTTATGAGGCTTACTTCACTAATGTTTGTCATGTGCTTTTGATATTTGGACTATGGTGCTTTAACCCTTTGACCCAATCTGTAAGAATTTTAAGCGTCCGGCATCCGATTAGTGCTCAGTAGTTGATTATAAGCATTGACAGGTGAGTATCTTCCTTGGAATTTCATTGTGCTAAATATGAAGTGGGCAAGTTGGGATACTTTGTATGGTTTTTGTTAAAGTACATTGAATGGTTGGTAGCCCATACTACTAAGGCAGAAGAATATGCCTGGAAAGTGTTATGCTGTGTACTCTTACATGGGCTACGTGTTTGGGAGCTAACTTGGGCACTTCAGGTTGTGTGCTTTTGAGAAAGTTGCAGAATCTTAGTACTAAAAAGAGATATTGAATAGTATATTAGGGGTTTGTACTCCAACCCGCAGCATCTCATTCAATCCTTGAGGGAGCCATTTAGGGATCTGGGGCAAAAATTGGGGATTGGTCCTGCTTTGAGCAGGGGGTTGGACTAGATGACCTCCTGAGGTCCCTTCCAACCCTGATATTCTATGATTCTATGATCTCATTCTTTGTACTGCAATCTCAGAAGGAGGCTTCATTTCCTTCTCAAAGAGCGAAGCAAGCATGGCTACTTCTGTAAGGGAGAAGATTAAATTGATATGTAAAATGGCCCAGAATGAAAGGTTCATTAAACGCAAATAGACCTATGTGCACAAGGCTCTTGTCAAGGTTGGGGGCAAATGAGATTTTATTTGAATTTCTGGGGCCTTGACAGCTAGTAGAGAAGCAATCCTATTCAGGACTGATCTGTAATTTTGTATAATTGTTCCTAGTGCACTGCTTCTTGGTTTTTTAGCTCAGCAGTGTAAACTGTTTCAAATACTATGTATTCTCAGCCAACAGCCTCTGTCAGTGCATATCAGCTAGTGGCATTTGTATTTTGTGGCTGTATAACATATAAAGAATTATTTTGTGCTTTATATTTCAGTGATAGACGTTTACTACAACCTGCTCAGGTATGTGACATTTTCAAGGGAGTTATATTGGTCATCTGCTACTTCATGATGCACTATGTTGACTACTCTATGATGTACCATCTGATAAGAGGACAGTCTGTCATAAAACTCTACATCATCTACAACATGCTGGAGGTAAGGGCATTGACATCAAAAGGAAATGTCAAAGTATGCTTTCTTTCAGGATATCTAATATAATACTGTTATGACTTTTGTACTTTATGACTTTGGTACATCTCTCTAATATAGTAGGTAGAAAGATGTTACACCCCAAGGTGGACTTGAACATATAGCAAAATAGACCTGGACATGAAAATATCTAAAAGAGATGCTTCCATAAAAAAGGGTGCAACAACTTTGTTATACATCTTCTTTCATAAATCTGTTTCTTGTAATGCATCAGAGTTAATTAAGTTAAATAAAAAAAGAGGGAGAGAAAGTGAGAAATAGGAAACTGAGAAGAGAGTTTTGGACTGAAATTTGAAATGCAAGAGTCAGAGACTGATAGTTTGAAAAAAATTATTTGAAATAGGAAGAGCTACTGAGAAGGTTTTGCCCAGTAGTGGCAAAATCCTATGGAAGAACAAAGAAAAGGCAAAAGATAGATGAAATTTATCTGTTAAATTTTTCTTTTTAGAAATGTGCCTTTTAGTATGCTTAGGCTTTCAACCTCTCTCAGTCCATACCATCAGACAAAAGTCTGAGTACATGGATAGAGTTTCTGCCATGAGTTTAGAGGAGTGTTAGAGAAACAGGGAAGGGAAGGAAGAAAGCAGAGAGAGAGCCTGTGAGGTAGGATAAAGGGAAGTCCTGTAAAAACTCAAAGTATATGTGTAACGGGATTCAAGCACCATGGTGGTGCCTCCTGCTGGCTGTCTTGGGAATTAGCTCTGTGCCCGCTTCAGGTGATGTCTTGCCACTGTCACTCCTGCTCTAGGACCCATGTCTCTCCAAGGACCATGGCATCCTCTTCAGCAACACAGCCCACTGGCTGTGCAACACACCTTGCTCCCCACTTCCAGGGGACCTGCAGTCCGCTGTTCAGCCACTTCCCATAGTGGCTACTGCAGCATATTGTCTGGCCACTTCCTCGTGACCCCAGCATCCTCTTTGCCCTTGCCTCAGGGCTTCTGCCTGCAAACCCCAGCAGTCAGCTGGGGGCGCTCCCCTGGTCCCTGCTTGCAGAACTGCTCTTCCTGGATGCTGGCAGTTCTGTCAGCCTTCCAGAGGCACAGTCCTTCCTCCCTGGGCTCCCAGCAGAGAACTGCTCTCCTCTGCCCTGCAGCTCCCTTTTTGTATGGGCTTGTTTGGCCCTGATTGGTTGCGCCTTTCAGCCCTTCTCTGATTGGCTGCCTCCTGCACAACTTCCCTAGGGCTCTATTAACCACTTAGAGCCCAGTGAGGGGCAGGAGCCTCATCACAATCTGTTTTTGTATTATTCATTATAAATATAAAGCTTTTGGACAACTGTGCTTTTACAACTGTGCTTTTCTTATCACTAAAATGTAACAACAGTAAATAACATTTAAGAAAATGTAATTGGATAAGGCTTGAGTCTGACCTAAGATCTGCGTATCTGTAGCATGTAAATGGCATAATGTGTTTAAGAAGCTACTACAGCCCCTGTTGTTCTGCCAGGATACTATAGTGTTCCTAATAGTCCTTGAATAATTAGTATGATACAGATGTCTAACAAAACTTTGAGGATTATTGAGATTGGGCCATGGTTTGTCCAAATCTGGAGATTTTGGTTCTAGACATGAATTATTCGCTGCTGCTGTTTGAAAATAATGAATAAGAGGGACATTTCAACCACACTATTAATACACTTCCTGAAATAAGCGATGTGTGTGAACCACCTTGGATGTGTAGTTATTAAAGCTTTCTTGTCTTGTATGTGATTATTTATTTTTAAATAATCTCGAAATCAAAATGCAAAATTCAGCACTCTGAGATCATGTGTACTGTGATATTCATAGAATCATAGAATATCAGGGTTGGAAGGGACCCCTGAAGGTCATCTAGTCCAACCCCCTGCTCGAAGCAGGACCAATTCCCAGTTAAATCATCCCAGCCAGGGCTTTGTCAAGCCTGACCTTAAAAACCGCTAAAGAAGGAGATTCTACCACCTCCCTAGGTAACGCATTCCAGTGTTTCACCACCCTCTTAGTGTCCCCTCTTCTAGGGGACATTCATCCATATATCGTTTCTTAATCTCTGACAGTATGAGTGATCATGACTTAGTAAGTAAATCTAAGTATGGTACAATTTATTAATGCTCAAAATCATTTCATTTCAGTTTAACTGTTTCAAAACATTGAACAAATACAGTGATGGCTACTTATTACAAATTGTAAAAGGAGACTTCAGTATTTTGCTCAGCAAAGCAGAAGGCGTGTCATCCCCCTCACTGAGTTAACAGGGAGAGAGTTGGAGAGTGGCATTACCTGAATCCAAGCAGAACCAGTAGTGCACTTCCCTGCTCGAGAGTAAGGAAATAGTTTCTGCTGCTCTGAATTCTGTGTTCTGATACTGCTTATAGCTACTGTAGTTAAACAAAGAAAACTCTACTGTAGTTAACAAAGAAAACTCCCTTTAATTTCAGTGGAGAAGGATCCAACTAGAAAGTGTATTGGATTTCCTTGATCTGCCATGAATAACTTCATGCCTAGCAGAGCAGGAAAAGTGATTTCTGCAGGCTTTTTACAAGCCTAAATCACAGCAGAAAACAGAGGGTCCTAGGTCCCACTCAGCATGCTTGCTGGGAACATGTTTCTATTTTACCCAAACACAGATCTGCCACTAGCAGTACACCTTTCAGGTTGCCCGTATAGGAATAGAGACTTTTTAATTTTTTTTAAAAAGGCAATAACCAGATTTACATTTGTATCAAAATATACTTACCTCAGATTTCTGATTTTGAAATTTTAATTTGGGGAAATGATTAGGCTGACAAAGATGTTTACAATGATGTTTTCGGCTATCTCTGGGTCAGAGAAAATTGTCCTGCAAATGGATTTGATAGAAATAAAAACTTCCAAATAATGTGCTGAATGCTGCCCCAATAACCAGGCTTAAGGGATGCATTCAGCCCAGTTGGCTTAAAATGACGCTTTTCTTTTTTTAGATTCAGACCCACCGGCTCCTGCTCCTTATGAAGCCCCAGCGTGTGTTATGCTGGTGACACAACATTCACCATGGAACTCTACTGGAGCCTGGAGCCGGCATATAGGGTTTAGGTAAGTCCACTTTAAAAAAAATCCCAACAATATTGCGTGGTGGTTCCTTGTTTTATACCCTATGGGATATAAAATATTAAAATGTTAAAAGAAAAAAAAGCCTTTTAAACCCCCCGCAATATTGTGGGTAAAACCAAACTTACCTGACTCCTTAAATATTCTATAGTGGGTGCCACTTCACCAAAGTGCATGATGGGGCATCACACGGAGCTGGAGCTAGGGGTTGTTGACCATCTTCACTGAGAAAAGTAAAAAGCCGAAAACAATGCCATTGTAAATATCCTTTTGAATTAACCTAATTCTTTTCCTAATTTAAAATTTCAAGCTGCTAAATTTGAAATAACTCAGAGCAGGAGATTCTATTGTCATAATGCTGAGAGGGTAGCCAGTTAATACTAAATGCTACTCTTAAGTGTCTTATTTGGGACATTCAGCATTTACTGTACCATTTGCTGTTTTGGTCAAATCTTCACCTTTAAGTTTTTTAGTGGTACTAAATAATGAATGTTGGCTTGAGTTTGTTGAACTTTTCTAATTTCTGTCGAAGTTGCTCTTCAATAACCTCTTAAAATTTGAGTAACAGCTTTATATAAAAAAAAAAGAAGAAAAAGAAAAAAGCACTGAGCCCTGGCTGACTTTACTTTTGTTCTATGAAAAACCTTTTAGTTAATGTGGAACAGTATAGTACTTGCTTGTATATCTTCTTTTCTACTCTGATAGCTTTTACTTATCTCAAGTTGTCATTTTTAGTTTACAAAAGAACAGCTGAATGAAGCATTAATCTATCTTATGACAGTGTTTGTTTTTATATCACAATGTTATTACTACAGTTTAATAAGGAATGGTAATATATTAGTGTTGTCATATTTATCTGTTTACTTGGTCAGACTCATAAGAGATGGAAAATACTTATTAATTCAGCCAGACATGCTGTCTGAATATAGAATTGTTCTCTAAAGTACATCTTCTAGTACTTTGTTCATTTTAATTTTAAATATCCCAGACTTGTATGTATGTACTGGAGGAAGAGGTTCCATCACTTCTTCTCTGAACTGCCTCCAGTTGCTGAGAACTAAATTTAATCACCTTGACCTTTCTTGCTGCTGTATTGAATAGCAAACTCTTGTAATTTGCTATACACGATTATTCCTACATTCCTTTCAGAAATATTGCTTTCTGGGTTCTTCCTCCCCTGTTGCGTATATATTTTGGATTGCGTTTCCTCAGATGTTTGCAGTTTTCCAAATCAGTTCCCATGTTACGTTCAGCCCATTTTTCTAATCCCTCTAGATCCCTTTGTATCATTTTTCTGTTCTCTTGGGTATTTGTAATTCCTTTAAATATTATCTGAATTTGTGCCATTTATTCTATGCTCCTGGGCATTAGTAAAGATGTTATACGAACAAACCAAATGCCAATCTTTGCAGTACCCCACTAGACATCTCCTCCTCCCTCTTTCCCGAACTTGATACTTCTCTGTTTATCATTACCTTTTCCTTCATTCTTTTTAAATATTTGGAAAAAATGAGAGACAGGCTGGCTTTGAGGCATGATAGTGAACATGTTGCTTTGTGAAAGAAGTTTGAATTGCAACCTGTCACTAACCACCATAGCTGAAGTTGTTGCCAAGGCCTAGGATTTCATGTCATAAGTACATAAGAATGGCCATACTGGGTCAGGTCCATCTAGCCCAGTATCTTATCTTCTAACAGTGGCTAGAGTGAGATGCTTCAGAGGGGATGAACAGAACAGGGCAATGTCCCTGGTCATCCAGTCTCAGCTTCTGGCAGTTGGAGGTTTAGGGACACTCAGAGCATGGGGTTGCATCTCTGACCACCTTGGCTACTAGCCATTGATGGACCTATCCTCCATTAACTTATCTAATTATTTTTGCTCCAGTTATATATTTGGTCTTCACAACATCCATTGCAACGTGTTTCACAAGTGGACTGTGCAGTCTGTGCAGAAGTACTTCCTTTTGTTTTAAACCTGCTGTGTATTAATTTCATTGGGTAACCACTGATTCTTTTGTTTATGTGAAAGGGTAAATAACACTTCCTTATTCTCTGTCTCCACACCATTTATGATTTTACAGACCCCTATCATATCCCCCCTTACTCAGGTCTTTTCTAAGCTGAATGTTCCCAATCTTTTTAATTTCTCCTTGTATGGCAGTTGTTCCATACCACCTAATTATTTTTGTTGCCCTTCTCTGTAACTTTTCCAATTCTGATCTATCTTTTTAGAGATGGGGCAATCGGAACTGCATGCAGTATTCAAGGCATGGGTGTACCATGGATTTATGTAGTGGCATTATGATATTTTCTGTTTTATGTTTCCCAATGTTCTGTTAGCATTTTTGACTGCCGTGATGTCTCCAAGATCTTCCTTGAGTAGTAACAGCTAATTTAGACCCCATCATTTTGTATGTATAGTTGGGATTATTTTTTCCAATGTGCATTACTTTGCACTTATCAAGTAGGTGTCCAATGCCTGAGTAAGTCCTGCTGAAAGAGAGGTATGGTGGGGGTTAAGGAAGAGTAGACCATTTAGGAATATGAACAAGGCAACTATAACATAGCATTGGGAAAGCTTTGCAGAGAAATGATGTGTCCAAAAAAGGAAAAGAGAAATCATATGAAAAAAATTGAGCCTCTAAGGCCTTTTTTGTGGGTTGAGCTTTAACTATTGCAATGTATTTAAATTAGTTATTTTAATAGGAGAAGCACTGTTTTAAAATATTAAAAGGTCTCTCTCTCTAGGTGGCTGATCGCCTGTTTTCCTCTTTTGGGCAAGATATTTTGGATGCCCTTTATTGGACAGCTACTGAACCTAAGGAGAGAAAAAGAGCTCATATTGGTGTGATTCCTCACTTCTTCATGGCAGTGCTGTATGTCTGTATCCTTCCTTGCTTTTTGTCAATTAATTGCAACAATTTTCTTTAGCTTGTTATACATTAGGTTAAAAAAGTTTCTCAATAAATTAAAATAAGAATGATTTTAAAACAGAATTGTGTAAAATTATTTGAATATGTTTCTGGGCTTGCCTGAAATTACATATTCATGTTCATTTTCAGAATAAGATTTACAGTACTTCATTTTTTTTAAAAGTAAAGTGAAACGCTTTTAACCTGCCAAGATGTGAGTTAAGGGTTGTATTTCTCATGCAGCAATTGATGATCTTGCTGACACCAAAAGTGGAGCAAATGGAAACAAATCCCTGAATTTTTATGTGGGGACTCTGAATGAATATTGATTGTGCTTAGACTTAAGTATTTTCTCACAAGAGGTTTTTAAAACAGCAATTTTACTATCTTCGGTACAGCATAATTGCCCTCCTAATTTGAAAAAAATATGATAACTCTTTAACAATTATTTTTGCTTCCCTCCTACAGCTGTAGGTTTTATTTTCTAGTTTGTCACTAGATTAAATACACTCACATACTGTATTTCTCCTGATATTGCTCTGTGCAGCCTTGCAACACAGTGTTGTTCTTTAACTGGGGAGGTTGGCTTGAGGTGCCCTTGAGAGAAGCTTGTCTGTCAATCTTCTTGACTTCCAAATTGGGTTATAGAAGCAAGAAACTTCATATGGCTGAAATTCATATCTTCTTTATGGTATTATTAGATTTAAATTTCTTACTGCTTCGGCTATTTCACCAGCCTGCTTCTGTGACAGCTCTTCTGGTGACCTTGTTTTCTCTGTGGCTGACAAGATGTGGTGTCCTTAACCTAGATCAACAAGAGGTACAGAAACCAGCAGCAGTAGTGATAGGTCCAGAATTAATACATGCCAGTTACAGTGTGCAATGCAGTCGTTACACACTCAGTCTCCATCTTCTCAAGTACTTTCAGGCTATATTGACATTTCTCTTACGTGATGACATTGGGCTCTTTCAAAACAGGAAACCTTGATGCAGCCTGGAACATGATCTGCAAAAGAATGCTGTTTCTATCAGAGTAGAATGAGCTGCCTAGTAGAGGACTTCAGTGCCTTAACTTAATACTATGTGGTTAATGTTGTAAAACAGTGTGGTACATTACAAGCATGCTGTGGAAATATAAGCAGTTCTGAAACTCACAGGTTTGAGTGTAAGAAATTGCAGTAATTTAAAGGAGTACTGGTGGCACCTTAGAGACTAACCAATTTATTTGAGCATAAGCTTTCGTGAGCTACAGCTCACTTGATGATGAAGTGAGCTGTAGCTCACGAAAGCTTATGCTCAAATAAATTGGTTAGTCTCTAAGGTGCCACTAGTACTCCTTTTCTTTTTGCGAATACAGACTAACACGGCTGCTACTCTGAAACCTACAGTAATTTAGAATCTTGTTACACTGCTCATGTAAAAAAGCATATCAACACAATGATGAAATCCTGGCCCCATTGAAGTCAATGAGAATTTTACCTCCACAAGTACACTATACCTACTAATCTACTCCACTAATTAATTTTTCAGTGATGCATGAGATATTTTTGTATTCTCTATTAATTTTGAGGACAAAATAAGATTTGTGTGAATTTTTTTCAAAGTTTTGGATGATGCTAATATAATACAGTACAGAAATGTGCTTTTCAAATATCATTTTCTTTAACACTGCTATTTTCAGTCTTGCATGCTATTCTTATAATGGTCCAAGCAACAACACTTAATGTAGCCTTCAACTCCCACAACAAGTCACTGCTTACCATCATGATGTCTAATAATGTAAGTATGAAGTAAATTTGATTTTTACCTCTGAGTAATAAGCAGATGCTCATAAATGAAAGAGATGAACAAGTGACACAGTGCATTTTAGCATCATTGTTCCACAGGACAAATTTTTAATGCTTAGAGAGTAGTATAACTTCATAATTTATTCAGATGCTATGTTTAGGATAGCTGAGGGTATATATAAAATTAAGTGTTTGATCATCTTTGGCTTTCAATTAAAAAAAAAATTAACATTCCATAGTACATGGATAATCTGTAATGAAGCTAACTGTGTTTAAAATTACAGTTCGTTGAAATAAAAGGAAGTGTTTTCAAGAAGTTTGAGAAGAACAATCTTTTTCAAATGTCAAACAGTGGTATGTATATTTGCGTGGGTCAGAAAAATATTACTAATTCAAAATGTGTTTTTATTTCAAGTACAGTCTTCCATTATGTTTATGGTATTGACATGATAACAGGTATTATCTTGAAGTAGACGTTGAGCACTCTATATTTCTGTTAACGTAGAACTGAGTTCTAGATCTCCTCATTACTGCTTTGTTTAATAAGACTAAACCAAGAATTCAGTTTTAGGAACATTGTATTTGCACAAATAACTGTTTGCATTTTAGTACCTAAATACAGTAACTCCTTACTTAACGTTGTAGTTCTATTCCTGAAAAATGCGACTTCAAGCGAATCCAATTTCCCCATAAGAATTAATGTAAATAGGTGGGGTATTACGTTCCAGGGAAATTTTTTTGGCCAGACAAAAGGCATTATATACTTTTTAAACAAGCAATTTAATACAGGTATAAGTTTTAAAGAAACAATTTAATACTACAATCTTCATTGCTTAGTATGAAGCTTGGTTGAGGTGGTGGAGTCAGAGAGTGGAAGAGGGTGGATTGTCCCCCTGCACCTCTTGCTGTTCTTGCAAGTACAGGCACCGACTTTGCTGGGGGCGGGTGGGGCTCAACCCTCAGCCTGTCCACTCAATCCCTTACCGCAACCGCCTACCCTTAACCCAGCTCTTCTCCCCCCCAACTCCTTCCCCTTTACTCCGCACGCTGCATCCTTGCTCCTCCCTCCTGCCTCCTGAACGCCGCAAACCAGTTGATTGCTGGGGGCAGGAGGCGGGGGGAGCGGGGAAGACGCTCATCTGTGGGGTCTGCCAGCGTGCGGGAGGCATTGGGGGAGGGGAGCGTAGGGGAGCTGATGGGGGTAGAGGGGCTGCCAACCATGGACAAAGCACAGCTTTAGACAAGTATGTTGTGTAATGGAGCAGGGACGTAAGATCGAAACAACGTTAAGCAAGAGGACGTTAAGTGGGGAGTTACTGTATGCCAGGAATCTGTCTATGCATTGGCTAATGTCTACTTAAATACACTCTCAAAATTCACACATTTAACCTACTCAAACACCATTTAAGATTATTGCCAAATTCAGAAACCTGTTGTACACTACAACATTATTAAATGCCACTTAATATATGCCTTATTAGCGAGTATCCTGGCATCTTTGCTATGTTAGCGATCATTGGGGCTTATGTGCATATCACTATCATGTTTTATTCTGGTAAGCAAACAATGTAGTGAAATAAATGTACTTAGAGAGTATATTATGACAGAATCATGGTAGTTTTTAGAGCGTGTCAGTAGATCTGCACATTAGATAAAATTAAGACCACAAGAGGCTTAGGTCTTGTCTGTGGTACATAAGTCCATCCTTGAGGGATGTAAATTGTAGTGCACGCAGTTCACCAATTGGCCTGTGTGAACCCTGCTAACACACACTAAAAGTTTCCTGCTGGATGTTAATGTAGTCCTGTTTCAAATGCTCGCTAGAGAATTTTTAGTGTAAGCCAGTAAGGTCAACTCAGGACAGTTAGTACATGACATGCTAGTGTACACTAATTTACACCCCGCTAATGCAAACTAACACACTGTATAGACAAGCCTTTAGAGAACACAAACTGTGCATCTGGTGCTTATGATTACGTTGCTGAATTTATTGAAATTTGGAAAAACTCTAGATTAGAAAGATTGTCCCAGGAAGAGAAGTCTCAACTATCCTTTGACTTAAGTACTTTTGTCATAATATTTCAGGTGGCCAGTAGAAATTTTCATATTAATTTCAGTACCTAGTTAGGAAAAATATTTTTTGACGCTTTGAGACATAGTATGATGTTGAAGTGAAGTGGTGTTAAGGGGCTATTTATTCCTGGTATCTCCTCATACAGATGCAGTGCATTAACCTTAGAAAAAAGAATCTTTTGTTTATCAGTTCTTCATTACATGCATATGTGATAGGCAAGAGTTAAAATTAAAAATTACATATGAATGCACACAATCACGCATGAAATAAAAAGCTTTAATTTTCTTTGATACTCTCTCAACTTTTAAATGAAGAAGATACTTTCCTTTAAATCAGGCTTTAGTAAAGAAATGAAACCGATGATTAACTGTAAAACTCTACCTAAAATGGATCATTTGAAGTGTTCCGAGAGTTAGATTTTAGCAAACTGTTTCATCATTTGAATATCTGACTTGTGTATGTGAGACACTAAGATCACAGCTCTGTCACAGTCTTCACTTCTGGAGGGGAATATATCTAGTGAAGTTGATTGGGCTCTTAGGTCTGCCAATTACTTGCTTTTTGACTCTGAACAAGATGATTTGTGTCTGCTTCAGTGAGTTTATCCCTATGGAAAATCAGTGTGATACTACTTCAGTGAATGTTGAGAGAATTATTGTTTTCATGGTGCCTTTAACTTCTTGGATAAGAGGTGATAGATGAGTAAACATAGTAGAATAATAAAACAATAAATTTAAATAATTCTCCTATTACATTAATCTTGTCTTTTTTTATTGGAAGTCTGTAAAAGCCAAAAAATTGATACTCTTCACCCATGTCAGAAAGAACTCTTATCCAGTACTAGTCATGATAATTTCTGGTGGCCACGTTTAAATATCAACTTTAAAGAATGAAATGTGTAATTAAAATCTGCTTAGTGCGAGTCTTTGTGCCAGTAAAACTGGATTGCTGGGGAATGTTCGCAAAGTGAACATAAAAACGGGTCTGAGCAAGGCCAAAACAAATTGTCTCTTAAGCTTGAGTGAATACTTGGAAAATATTTGCAATATTCACCCAGCTCAGTTTTTGTTTGGGACCCTGAAAATCATAAGACCAATCATGGTTCTTAAGTTAGTTGAGTTCTACTTAAAATAGGTAGAGGTTGTGTTTATCAACCGTTTTTCATTTATTTCTTCTATTTTATTGTTGGGCACTGTTAGCAATGATCTGTAATGGCAATGTCAAGTTTTGCTCCTAGCCATGGGACGAAGTGAGGCCATGCATTATGCCAGATGGGTATAGAAACAGATGAGTGCATGCAAGAGTGCACAAAACAAGTGAGTTTATTCTCTTCAAATGGATAGATAACTTTTCCTGAAATGATTCACAGAACACTCATGAATCACCACATATTGTATGCCTAAAAAGAGAAAATAAGTTTTCTAAGCTTTCCATGTGTGTTTAGAATTTCAGATGTAGAGTAATACTTTTCTAACAGTATAGACAGCACTAATTAAGCACTGCAATTTGCAATTACTGTCTGGCAAATCAATTTGTAAGATTGTTCGTATATTTGGTATTAGCCCCTTTCCACTTGTGATTTGATAGCTTCAATTGCATGCAGTGACTTTGCAAATGGGTCAAATCCATGTATTTATGGAATTCAGGGGGTAGTAAATGAGAGGAAAGTATATCTATTTAAAAAAAAAATGCTTCAATCTTGGTGAAAGCCCACCATGCTGGCTTCCTTTATACTTTTAAATCTGCCTTATCTTTATTTCAAGCTGTGCTCTATGCAGCTAAATTATTTTTTTCACCAAGAAACCAATTACATCTCTTGTGGTGAAGAGTTTGTGTGAACCATAAAATTCTTTCCTTCAATCTGTTGATTTTCCTTTTTTTTCCGTATCGTTAAATCTCTTCTCTCTGATTTGCCCATAGTTTAGCTCTGCAAACTTCCCCCTTTCTCCCCCTCCACTTCCTGCACCCATCGCTCCTCAGCTGCATGGGGAGGGATCCCTGTACAGGGAGCTGCACCCCCCATTTGCCCAATCCCCAGGCATCCAGACCCCCTCACACCCAGACCCTTCCGCCAAGTCTCATTCCCCCCACTATCGGAACCCCACCTTGATGAGCACTAGTCCTGCACCCAGATCCCCACCCCATCGAGCCCCAACCAGCTACACCTGGATCTCTGTCCCACTCCCACATCATCTGAGCCCCCCACACCCCAGTGCCAAGCTCTATATCCCCCCATACTCAGCCCCACTGTTGAGCCCCAGCAACCTTCACCTGCAGAGTCCCATTACCATTACACCCAGAAGCCCCCAACAAGCTTCTGTGAATCCAGATCGCACCCGGATCCCCCACTGAGCTGCCTGCAGCCAGATTGCCCCACGCTTGGATCCTGCCTTGCTTGGATCCGGCCCACACAGAGGGGCAGGGCCTAGGGTGTTTCTGGGCGAGGCTCACGCCTTGTGCTGTGTCAGTTGGGTGCAGCCTCTCTGCTGAATTTGTCGCGTTGGAGGAGCTGCATGGTGATCTCCCACTTCTGCGCAGTCAGTGGCCTGTGCTCCCACTGCCATGCTGGAATCTCCACATTTATTTGACAAATAAAATTTGCAGAATTTTGCAATACTGTGCGCAATATTTCTATTTTTTTCGTGCTGAATGCCCTCAGGAGTATATCTTGGACTTTTGAATTTCCATTTCCAAAAGCTAATTCTCCCCTTTGGGTTTTTATTTTTAAAATACCTTTCTTCTGACCCTATCGTCTGTTCCAGTTAGCACCCCATTTCTTTCATTCTTTTAAAATACCTTGGAATAGCTGCTAATTGTCACATGCTTCCTTACCTCACTCTACATTCTGTTCTTGATCTCCTCTCAGCTGAGTTTTTGTTCTCATTCTAATGAGACAGCCTTCACTAGTTTTTAATCACTTGCCTAGCGCAAACTCCAAAGGTCTTGCATCTATTCTTATCCCTCTTGACTTAGCTGCTTTTGATGCTGTGAATACCACTTTCTGTGCCTTCACTTCAACATGCATGTTTTGTTTTGTTTTTCTGATGTAGGATTCCAATGATTTGCCTCCTGCTTGCTTGATACATCTTCGGAGAGTATTCTCTAAAGATACTTATCTGACTAGAATGCCACTCCTGGATCTGTGGATCTGTGCTCAAGCCTGATGGGAACTCCCATAGTTCAAACTACCCCTCAAAATATACTCTAGTTTTCCAAAGTTCAGTTAATTTCTAACCACACTGAGCAAATTAATTGCCATGAAACCTCAACCAATTGATCATCAGCATTAGTCCCAGCTTGATGCAAGGCCATCTCACCATCATCCTCTTATCCCCCACCATATCCTTTTGTATAGTATCTGTGTTTTCTTTAAAATATAACTAAAAAAAAAAAGTTGTAAGGTGACTTCCTCCGAGGCACTGACTGCCAGTGGATTTTGGAGCCTCCAGCATTGTCCACGCCATCTGGGCTTCATGTCCCTTTCTTTCCTTAGAACAGTTTCAGCTGGGCCAGAGTGCATTGTTGTGGCTGAAGGTTTCAGTCCCATTTTTGTACTGATGTCTGGTTCAAAGATTCTCTTTTCTTTCTTCTGTGGGTGCTTTCACATGTCCATTTGGCTGTGAGTGTGTGCTCGTCTTGGGCACAGTTATTGGAGAACTTTTTCACTCAGCAGTACCAATCAGGGTGGCTTGAGCTCTCTCTGTTGCCATACGCTGTTGTGTGCTGGTATAAGAGGGTGGAGTTGCCCCTCACCTTCCTCAGTTCCTTCTTCCCCCAGTGACAGTTGTCAGAAGGACGTGAGACTAGTTATTGTAAATGCTTCCCTCCTTTGTATATATAGCTTCTTATTGTTAGGAATTAGCTGTTAGCTTGTTTTTACTGATAGTTTTAGTCATAGGTCTTTTGGACTGTGTTTCATTTTTCCATACCAGAGCGATGCTATGCTCACCAGGGTTTAAGTCTTGCTGAAGTTGCACTAACACATGCTGGTCTGTGACCTACACCCAGCCTGTTTAAAGTGTTAGGGAGAGTCCCATATCAGTGATATGTCAAATCTGCAAGGGTTCTGAGCTCTGCTTGAAGAACAGAGCAGAAGGCTCAAGTGTCTACTCCTGAAGGCAGCATTTTGGCCCCTGTCGGACTCAGTGCACACACAGAGCACCTTGAGTACATCGTTCTCGATGCAGAGAGCATCAGAGATGCCTCTGGTCCCACTCACTGGTACTGAAGAAAAGGCTTAGACCTTCCTCAGGCTTGGTACTGGGCTTGGTCATGTCTGTGCCTAAGCCTAGTAAAGGCAGAGGCTAGGAAACATGCTGGGGAGAGTCTCTCTTGCTGGAGCAATTTTCACCTAAAAAGAAGGGATTGCTACCTCCCATGCCTGTGCCACGTCCGTCGAGGGTGTTCCCTAAAAGGTCTGAGTCAGAGCCACTGCCACTCCTATCTACCCTGGAGGCGTATGCAGCCACAAGCGACTTAGCTTCTCGGTGCCGGTATCCCTGGTGGTGCAAGAAGGTTCAGAGTTGGTACCAATGCCTGTGGCTCCTAATTCATGGTGCCATTAACTACCAAGCCTCTGTAAAGGCTGGTGCAGTCTAAGGGCAAGCCTCTGCTGGTTACCCCAATACCTCCTTCCCCAGGGCTTAGGGTACCTGTCCCTGATACTGACTGGTTCCGCCCCCCAACCCCAATGTCCGACAGTTCAGATGCTTCATCTTCAGATTCAGAGGTACATTTGTCTGTCTCTCATCCAAGACAGAGGACATACCCTCCATTAGAGACTTGGGAACCATGGGCAGTGCAGCAGTCTCAACACTGGCTTGCCCCTTCTCCTCCTAAGGGGCAATGGCCCAACCAAGGTTGGGTCGCAGCCCAGTATCAGTGGCCATTCTGGACACTGTGGGTCATTCCCCGACTCAATAGGTCTTCCTCTGCATCCTGAGTGACATGACGACATTTATTATGTGGTTCAGCACACCAGGCTGCACCTCAGAAAGCTTCTTGCATGGCTAGCATCTGTATACACCTCAAGTTGAAATCATCTGGACAAGGTGATTTGCGTGCCAACGTCCGTTTTATCATTCCTGGATTGGTGGACTCTGTGTGTGGGGGGGTTCCCCTTGTCATGGGGATCCGCTCATCTTTAGGGCGCCGCCTTCTGACCGCTCTTGTGATCAGCTCCTTCCAGGTTCTGCGTCCCCTGTGGGGGTCTTTCCACCCATCTCTGCAACTCCAGGTGCTCCTTCTTCATGACTTGGCCCTCAGGCTGGGTCACTGCATGTTTCCCCCTTCTGGGGTATCAAAGTATTTCGGGGCAAACTGTCCCAAGCAGTCCACTCTCAACTACCTGGTCTGTGCCACTTCCCCAGTGGCTGGTAGGTGAACCAGGACGCACCCTCTACTCTGGGTTCCAACTCGGGCCTTCTCATTAGCAGCCAAGGTCTGCCCTATCCTGTCCCTTGCTGCTTTTCCCGGAGCCATTCCTATCTTTCTGCATTTGCCAGCCCAAACTCCCTCTTATCAGGGAGTAACTGTAGGGTAATTGCTTCTATAGACCCAAACACACCTCCCTTTTCCCAGGGAGTGACTGCAGACTCCTTCCCTGCAGCCCCCCAGCTGCTCTCAGTTCCTGGGCTTTCTACAGGCCTCTCCTGTTCCCATCTAGCTGAGCCTCATCTGATTAATTGCTGCCCCCGGCTTCTCCTCCAGGTGAAGCCTGGGCATTTAATTGGCCTACCTAGCCACCTTAACCCCTTCAAGTCTTGTGTCAGGTAACTTTACCCCTCCCCTCCCTGCCAGCCTTCATTTTAGTTACAGATGCATCAGACCTGGGTTGGGAGGGTCCATGCAGACTCAAGGTCTCTGGGCACCTCAGGATCTAATGACTCTCAGAAATATCTGTGTGTGAAGATCTATTCAGCTTTCCTCCAACATAAAGCAAGAAAGAGCTTGCTGATTCTAACAGACAACTTTGCAGCCATGTTTTACGTAAACACACAGGGAGGGGCACACTCAAGACAGCTCTGACAGGAGGATCTTTTGCATAACCAATTCAGTTCATCATCTCAGAGTTGCTTACCTTCCAGGGAAGCAGAACACATTGGTGGGTTGACAGAGCAGGACCTTCTCCAATCACCATGGGTGGTCTCCATTTCTAGATATTGCCAAGTCCATCTTCCTGCTCTGGGGAACTTCCAAAGTAGACCTATTTGATTGAGGTCTGGTCTGCACTCCAGAGTTAGCTTGATGCAAGGCAGCTTACGTTGACCCAACTAAGGAAGCATCTACAGTTAAAATTTCACTTGACTAACATAACTGCCCCACTATCCCGATTTAATAACTCTGCTTCCATGAGCAGCGTAGTGTCAAGGTCAGTGCAGTGTCAGTGTAGATACCTCATTGCTCATGTTTGTTTCTGGCCTTCAGGAGCCATCCCACAATGTCCCACACCAACAGTACAATCAATAAAAGCACTCCTGGTGAGGATGCACACTGAAGACACAAGGAGTCAAGTGTAGACACACGCAAGCAATGTGATTACTGTGGCGGCTGTATGCCGACATAAGTTAGCTTAATTTTATAGTGTAGACATGGCCTTCGTTTCCCAGACCTGAAGAAGAGCTCTGTGTAAGCTCGAATGCTTGTTTCTCTCTCACCAGCAGAAGCTGGTCCAATAAAAGATATTACCTTACCCATCTTGTCCTTTCAACAGTTGTGGCAGTTAAGAGGGAAAGATAATAAGAGAAGGCACCTTGAACAGAGGAAGAACCCAGGCAGAGAGAGAGAAAGTGGGACAGTTTCCACCTGCAAGAACAACAAAAATAGCAGATCTATAGGATCACCCCCTACCTCTTCTCCTGTGTCCCCATATACTGGGTATGGGGAGCCATCACATATTGAACAGAGTTTGGGACGGGGCAGGGGGGGCATGGCCACTTCAGGTTTCATTGAGGATCCATACTTTAGAATGCTTCCTCAAATTTTGGAATTTTTCCCTTCACAGTTTTCATATATTTTTGTAATATCAATGGTGGAGTCTTGGGTGCAGTTTTTTGCAATGTTGCATTTTTATGAAACATTACATATTGATCTATTGTTCCTACGCAACATACGAGACAGAGAGTGAAGGATTTCATAATTTTTTTGTTCAGTAGAAGAGAGAGTATTTATTTAATGGTCGCTTGAAAACTGCATGATCATTTTTGTAGTGCTGATAATTGTCATATCAAATGTAAACCAAAGTACATCAGAATGCACATGAAATCTAGTGGTGCCTGGTTATCCCTAAGCTTTCTTGTAGAATTATCCTTGGAAAAACTTACACCATTTAGATTCTGGTCCTGCTATAATACCTAGTATATTGAACTGTACGTAAAAAGTATGCTTTTTACCTGGTCTTACCTGGAATGGTATCTTCAGTCAAGCAATTTTGAAATTAGGCGTTTGCACCCTTCATTATTTCTGTGGGTCAAGCTCATTGTACACACCAACAGCATTCCTCCCATTTCCCCACAAGCCCCCTCCCTTCCCTCTCTATTTCAGGGACTCGCTACAACCCCTTCCAACTCTCTCCTGTGAAAGGGAATCTGTGTCCTCCAGTAGCCCCATGCCAGGGGCTCTGTGTAGCTCCACTTCCCTCTGTCCCCAATTCTTCCCCCATAGCAGAGGCTCTGTGTGTGTCCCCATGTCCCCCATGCCAGGAGTTCTGTGTGCATTCCCTTCCACCACACCTCTCCATTTCCCCCCTTCTACCTCACCTTCCTGATTTCTCTCTCTCCTTCAGGGCGTGAGTATTTTGAAACGTTATTGGCAGGATAGGGAGAGCTGAAATGAGGGGTATTCAGCTGGAATGTGATAATGGCTGCCATCAACCAGGTGTTCGATCTGCGGACCATGTCAGAGGCAGTTAAAGCTGCTCTCTGCTAACCAGATGTGTGCCAGGGTCTCCATGTCATTCATTTCCCCCTTCTATTTTTCCAATTTTTTTCCCACCAAAATCAGTAGGGTTCTACCCACTGATGCTTAGAAAAATTCACTGAAGTGTTGGAATTGATTGGATGCATTGTTCCAAAGTTATTGTGTTACATCCAAAGCTGAGTAGAAAACCTCATAAACTTGGCCTTATCATACTATGTTTATAGATGCTGCATATAATGACTATATACTGACTATTAGCTGTTGCCATAGGCAGGTTATCAAAGTGAAGGACACAGGATCTGATCCGGCATGGCAAATGATTCTATATCAAGCTTTGACTGCCTTTGTGGCACTATCTTTTACCTTAATGAGACCAGAACTGACAGCTTCCTCCAACTTGCTTTTAATGCTGCTTCGGGATAGACTTCTAGAGATCTTCTAAATATGGTGCAATCAATTCACTTAAGGCCATTCAGTAGCACTGGAGCACCGAGTCCATATCACCCCTTTGATATGTCTGATCTCAGCCTACTAGAGGAAGCAGGAGTTTGAGTTGCAAATTACTTGAAGTGACAAACTGTGTTTTGTCCTTCTGAATATGATTGAGCAATTTCGGGCAAATATTGTCTCTTACTGTGTGTTCAATGCCTAGTACAATGGCACTACTATAATACATATAAATAACTATTTTATTTGGAGTTGACAATTGATTTTTTTTCCCCCAGATATAAAGGAGAGATTCACCAACTATGTGCTGTTGTTGATAGTATGTCTAAGAAATATGGAACAGTTCTCATGGAATCCAGGTAATTACGCTTTTGAAAAACATGTAATTTTTAAATTATACACTTGTTAGTATGTAATTACAATACTACAGGTACACATGTAAGACCATCATACATACCCCTTTGCTCAACACAGCAATCTGAAAGTCAAAAAGCAAGCAGGTTTCAGAGGAACAGCCGTGTTAGTCTGTATTTGCAAAAAGAAAAGGAGTACTTGTGGCACCTTAGAGACTAACCAATTTATTTGAGCATGAGCTTTCGTGAGCTACAGCTCACTTCATCAGATGTATACCGTGGAAACTGCAGCAGACTTTATATACACACAGAGAATATGAAACAATACCTCCTCCCACCCCACTGTCCTGCTGGTAATAGCTTATCTAAAGTGATCAACAGGTGGGCCATTTCCAGCACAAATCCAGGTTTTCTCACCCTCCACCCCTCCACACACATTCACTCTCCTGCTGGTGCTAGCCCATCCAAAGTGACAACTCTTTACATAATCAAGTCGGGCTATTTCCTGCATAGATCCAGGTTTTCTCACATCCCCCCCACCCCCATACACACACAAACTCACTCTCCTGCTGGTAATAGTTCATCTAAACTGACCACTCTCCAAGTTTAAATCCAAGTTAAACCAGAACATCGGGGGGGGGGGGGTAAGGAAAAAACAAGAGGAAACAGGCTACCTTGCATAATGACTTAGCCACTCCCAGTCTCTATTTAAGCCTAAATTAATAGTATCCAATTTGCAAATGAATTCCAATTCAGCAGTTTCTCGCTGGAGTCTGGATTTGAAGTTTTTTTGTTTTGAGATAGCGACCTTCATGTCTGTGATTGCGTGACCAGAGAGATTGAAGTGTTCTCCGACTGGTTTATGAATGTTATAATTCTTGACATCTGATTTGTGTCCATTTATTCTTTTACGTAGAGACTGTCCAGTTTGACCAATGTACATGGCAGAGGGGCATTGCTGGCACATGATGGCATATATCACATTGGTGGATGTGCAGGTGAACGAGCCTCTGATAGTGTGGCTGATGTTATTAGGCCCTGTGATGGTGTCCCCTGAATAGATATGTGGGCACAATTGGCAACGGGCTTTGTTGCAAGGCTAAGTTCCTGGGTTAGTGGTTCTGTTGTGTGGTATGTGGTTGTTGGTGAGTATTTGCTTCAGGTTGCGGGGCTGTCTGTAGGCAAGGACTGGCCTGTCTCCCAAGACTTGTGAGAGTGTTGGGTCATCCTTTAGGATAGGTTGTAGATCCTTAATAATGCGTTGGAGGGGTTTTAGTTGGGGGCTGAAGGTGACCGCTAGTGGCGTTCTGTTATTTTCTTTGTTAGGCCTGTCCTGTAGTAGGTAACTTCTGGGAACTCTTCTGGCTCTATCAATCTGTTTCTTTATTTCTGCAGGGGGGTATTGTAGTTGTAAGAAAGCTTGACAGAGATCTTGTAGGTGTTTGTCTCTGTCTGAGGGGTTGGATCAAATGCGGTTGTATCGCAGAGCTTGGCTGTAGACGATGGATCGTGTGGTGTGGTCAGGGTGAAAGCTGGAGGCATGCAGGTAGGAATAGCGGTCAGTAGGTTTCCGGTATAGGGTGGTGTTTATGTGGCCATTGTTTATTAGCACTGTAGTGTCCAGGAAGTGGATCTCTTGTGTGGACTGGACCAGGCTGAGGTTGGTGGTGGGATGGAAATTGTTGAAATCATGGTGGAATTCCTCAAGGGCTTCAGCCAAGCTCTGCGATACAACTGCATTTGCTCCAACCCCTCAGACAGATACAAACACCTACAAGATCTCTGTCAAGCTTTCTTACAACTGCAATACCCACCTGCAGAAGTAAAGAAACAGATTGATAGAGCCAGAAGAGTTCCCAGAAGTTACCTACTACAGGACAGGCCTAACAAAGAAAATAACAGAACGCCACTAGCGGTCACCTTCAGCCCCCAACTAAAACCGCTCCAACGCATTATTAAGGATCTACAACCTATCCTAAAGGATGACCCAACACTCTCACAAGTCTTGGGAGACAGGCCAGTCCTTGCCTACAGACAGCCCCGCAACCTGAAGCAAATACTCACCAACAACCACATACCACACAACAGAACCACTAACCCAGGAACTTATCCTTGCAACAAAGCCCGTTGCCAATTGTGCCCACATATCTATTCAGGGGACACCATCACAGGGCCTAATAACATCAGCCACACTATCAGAGGCTCGTTCACCTGCACATCCACCAATGTGATATATGCCATCATGTGCCAGCAATGCCCCTCTGCCATGTACATTGGTCAAACGGGACAGTCTCTACGTAAAAGAATAAATGGACACAAATCAGATGTCAAGAATTATAACATTCATAAACCAGTCGGAGAACACTTCAATCTCTCTGGTCACGCAATCACAGACATGAAGGTCGCTATCTTAAAACAAAAAAACTTCAAATCCAGACTCCAGCGAGAAACTGCTGAATTGGAATTCATTTGCAAATTGGATACTATTAATTTAGGCTTAAATAGAGACTGGGAGTGGCTAAGTCATTATGCAAGGTAGCCTGTTTCCTCTTGTTTTTTCCTACCCCCCCCCCCCCCCCGATGTTCTGGTTTAACTTGGATTTAAACTTGGAGAGTGGTCAGTTTAGATGAACTATTACCAGCAGGAGAGTGAGTTTGTGTGTGTATGGGGGTGGGGGGGATGTGAGAAAACCTGGATCTATGCAGGAAATAGCCCGACTTGATTATGTAAAGAGTTGTCACTTTGGATGGGCTAGCACCAGCAGGAGAGTGAATTTGTGTGGAGGGGTGGAGGGTGAGAAAACCTGGATTTGTGCTGGAAATGGCCCACCTGTTGATCACTTTAGATAAGCTATTACCAGCAGGACAGTGGGGTGGGAGGAGGTATTGTTTCATATTCTCTGTGTGTATATAAAGTCTGCTGCAGTTTCCACGGTATACATCTGATGAAGTGAGCTGTAGCTCACGAAAGCTCATGCTCAAATAAATTGGTTAGTCTCTAAGGTGCCACAAGTACTCCTTTTCTTTTTTTAAAAAGCAAGTAGTACTCTTAAAATCAAAGACTCCTATGACCTCAGATCACAAGACCTGAATAATCTGTAAACTATTTCTAGTTTTCTGTGGATTGTGATTCCATTGATTTCAATGGAAGCATATTCCCTTGCACTGTAAATAAACATTGATGTGTTTTGCTAAGTTTTGAGTTATATTTTTTATATTTTTGAATCTACTAGTAAGAAGTCCTGTTAGTGTAGTTATTTTCTTATGCTGGCAAGAAAGGAACCGAGTGTAAGTCTGAAAACAAGTTTCCATCTTGATTTTAATATTAGTTAAACTGTGTTATTTTTTTAAACACTTAATTCATATAAACATTGGTGTTTGTTCTAACGTAGCAGGTTGGAAATGTATTTAGTGTTATAGGGCCTGATTCTGTGCCTTTTTCTGTAAGACAAAAGGTGTTTTTTAACACACTTTGGCCAATGGATTTACCTTAACCAGATAACATGTTAAACTGTGACTGCTTTGTCTACACTAAGGTTTTAACACATGATAGCTAGCGCATGTTAAAAAACATACCTTTTGTCCTCGTGAAGATAAGGCCTTACAATGCAGGGTCTAGCACAACAGAGTCTGATCCTCCTTAGGGCCGTTGGATGCTATGCTAATACGAACAATTCTCCAGAGTAGATACTGTGGTGGGAATTCATCTCTGCAAGGCACCCATTCATTTCTGAGATATAAATATAGATATAGATATAATGCTTTGTACCTTTGAAAGTTTGACTGCTGTGTTAAGCAATAATTGCAAGTTTTCTTTACTTATGGGATCAACTTGTACAGTATAATTGATTTTTAATTTTTTCCTAACCTTCAGATCACCTTTGGGTGTTGTTTCCAGATGTTTGCATGGTCATTGCATCAGAAATTGCAGTGGATATTGTGAAACATGCATTTATAACAAAATTCAATGACATTACAGCAGATGTAGGTATACTATTGGACTTCTAAGCATGTTCTAGTTGTGATTTACTGTGTTTTTTAAGACAGCTATAAGATGTAGAATAAGATTGAGTCTAATGCAGAAAATGTTGTGGATTTCTTTTCTATTAAAGAGTTAGAAAAGCCATTTCATAAAGCTCCAGTAATTATTTTCTTATTAACAGTGCACTTCTGAGGATGAATTTAATGTGCCTGAAACACCTCTGCTTCTAAATTCATAGTTTCAGATCCATAAATTAAACTTGAGACTATTGTGTAACAGCCACAATTCACATAATTTGCAGATCATTTTTGAGGCAGTTGCTAGGTCAAGAAAACATAAAGGTAATGTTTATATTTTACTTTAGTCACCCAGAACGTGTACGTTTTTCTAAACAAAATGGATTTTGAAATACAATTCATGTTTTAGAAAAATCCGTTTCTCTGTGAGACGATTGAATTATTCTGTTTCAGTGTATTTTTAAAGATGGAAACTGAGATAAAAAATATTTTTGTTTTCTCTTCTGTCCCTGCAGCACTGAATATAAAGTAGGTTAGTGTTGGTTTCCCATTCCTGTAATTTCTTGGGGCATATATAGTATGTAGGCCTTCTTTAATGTACTAGATTAAATTGTTTTATGTTGTATGCTAACATGACATATAGACACTACACATGCTATATTTGTCTTCGGCCTGGTCTGCACTAGAAAATTGTCTGCTTAAATACGTTGCTCAACTTTGTGAAAAATCCACACCTTTGCGTGGTGTATTTAAGCCAATCTAACCTGTAGTGTAGACAGTGCTTGGTCGACAAAAGAATTATTCTTTTTCGAGGAGTGACCCTGTGGGTGCTCCACTTTAGGTGTCTTGACGCCCTGCTCTTGTAATCGGAGATCTGTGGTAGCAGTACCCAGTTGGGCCAGACATGCGCCGTAGCCGTCTCACGCCGCTCCCAGAAGTTACGTAGCAGTGCGCAGGCAACCGTGCCCCAGTTTCTTCCCTACTGCCTTTGGCTTGCGTCAGAGTGATCAGCAGCACCATCTCTTACTTCAGAAAAAATTTACAGTAGATAATTCATTGTGGCAGTGTTAGCTTAGTTGTAGTTAGCTTCCCTATCCCCTTGCCCTACTCTGATTTCTTTAATTTTATCAACAAATTTTTTTTTCCCCTCTACCCTCCCTATCCGCCTCTCTCTCCAGCAGGCCTCTACAGCCTTAGCTTCAAACAGAGTTTACCCCTGTTTTTCTCTGAGACCGACTCTCTCAGGCATGCCAGGCTCAGCTGGTTTGAAACGCTGCTTGACTTGCAGACTCTCCATACTGGTCTCTGACGGCCATGCTCAGTGTGTCCGCTGCCTCGGCAAGACACACATTGCTCAAAAGTGCCCACACTGCAGAAAGCTGGTAGCCAAGACAAGAAAAGCCAGAGATCTCCAGCTGAAGCTCCTCATGATGGAGAAATTCCTCAGGCCAGCCTCCAACCCTGAATCCAGGTCACCCCCTGGCCAACAGTCGCCAGCCAACAGTCGCCAGCGGCAGCCTCTGACAGGAGCTCTGCTCCAACAGCAGCTGCCAAGGAGCCTGCTCCTAGAAAGGCTACAAAAAAGTGGTCGCAGACCAAGAGTTGCCCAAAAGAAAACGATCTCCAACTGAAAAATCTGCCCCAGTACCGACAGCACTGAGAGCGCCGGACCACGCAGCACTGGGAATATCTGGCATCGAGAGTTCCCCACAAGCTAAAGACACTACGTGGGCAAGCTCTAATGGAGGTTCACACGCTAAAGTGAAACCTTCCAACTCTGCATCCACAGAGATCTCTGCCCAAGCGGTACAGTGGCGCCACCTGCTGTACCTGTGCTGCACAGCTATAAATCCTCGGCACTGGCAGTTTCAAATCATGCTCCTGGGCCGTTCACCATGCCATCTACGGCACCGAACCTCACGGTACCACAGCAATTCCTGAGGCATGCGGACCTGATAGTGGCCTCAATGCCTGAATATCTTATACCATCCAGATCAGTACCAATCCAGCTGACTACTCCCTGCAGATCAGGCCTTCCTATCTCCACTGATGAGGAAGAAGAGGATGATGCAGTATTATACACTCCTCGCCGCTCCTCACCCAAGCCAGGACCATCTCATCCCCCACTACATGTGGATATATGAGGATGATATAGTCACCCATGGGCACTGCCCCCCATACCATTCCCACCTAACTGGTCATACTGGAATCCATGGGCAACCAAAACTGTAGGCCCCCTAGCCCGCCTAGGTCCAGAATAGCCCGGTCCCCTTCACCAGCTGTCCCGGCACCCTCAGAAACACAGGAGGAAGACCCGAGGAACCTGAGGACATAGCCTCACATGACACTTCACTGCCTGCTTACCTCTCATCATAGTCACCAGATGAAACCAAATGCCACCACCCCCTACTATGGGGGATGATTTCAAATCTTTTCAGGACCTCTTCAAAAGGGTTGCTTAATCCCTACACATTCTGTTGGCACAGCTACCAGAAGCCCAACATAAGCTCATGGACATACTCCAGGCATCCCCATTGGCAAAGAGAGCCTTGCCGATAAATGATGCTATTATGGAGCCTGTGAAAATCATCTGGCAGACTCCCGCTCCTGCACCACCTCATGTAAGAGATCTGACAAAAAATATGTGCCAACAAAAGGAGCTGAATTTTTATTTACACACCCCACTCCAAACTCCTTAGTAGTGAAGGCAGTCAATCAAAAGGGGAAACAACACCAGTCCCGAACGACCCAATACAATCAGGAATGGAAAAGACTAGACCTTTTTGGGTGGAAAGCCTATTCATCAGCTACACTTCGGTTCTGCATAGCTAACTATGTGGCCCTGCTGGCTAAATATACACACAATCTGTTCTCCAAAATGTCAGAATTCAATTGAAAATTTGCCAGATGACAAAAAAAGAAAAATATAAGGTAAACATTTCCAAGGGGTGTCTCATCACCAGGATAGCCCTACAGGACTCCCTTAACCCTGCAGACACGGCAGCATGATCCATCGCCACATCCGTGATCATGTGCCGTGCATCCTGGCTCCATCTTTCTGGATTCCCAAGGAAGGTCCAGGCACCTTAAGTTGAAGACTTACCCTTCGAGGGTCAAAAACTATTAGCTGACAAAACTGATGTGTCCTTACAGACCTTAAAGGACTCCAGGGCAACCTTAAAAACCCTGGGCACCTACGTACCTGCGAACAAAAATAAGGCAGGTTTTACAACCAGAGATTCCGGGCTACCCCATACACTCAGCCACAAAGACAGCATAGACGTTGGCAGAACCAAGATCAGCCTTCGGCGTCTCAACCATCCACCTCTAGACAGTCATTTTGAAGGTGTGGTTGAGGGCTTGAGATCTTGGGACTCCGGAATCAGAAACAGTCCCCCATCCATTCAGAGACCTCCTGTCACCATACTACCCAGTCTGGAACACCATCACAACAAACAAACGGGTTTTAGAGATTATCCAGAAGGGCTACTCCATCCCCTTTACTTCTATCCCACCTACCCACCCCCCTTCCCTGTCCCTCTTCAGGGACCCCTCTTACGAGCACCTGTTACAACAGGAAATAAACCACCTCATACAATTAGGTGCCATGGAACCCATACCAGTGCAACACAAAGGGAGAGGTTTTTATACACATTATTTTCAAACTCGGAAAAAGACTGGTGGGTGGAGACCCATCCTGGATTTACGAAAACTCAACAAATTTGTGAGAACAGACGTTTCAAAATGTTGGCTCTAACCACAATAATTCCGGCATTAGAAAAGGGAGATTGGCTCTTGGCCCTTAACCTTCACAACACTTATTTTCATATTTCAATCCGCCCGTCACACAGAAGATTCCTGAGATTCACCCAAGGGAAACAGCATTTCCAATACAGAGTACTACCCTTCAGCCTTTCCACTGCCCCAAGGGTTTTTTCCCAATATTCTTGCTGTCATTGCAGTTCACCTCCGCAGACAAGGAGTGATGATATTTCCATACTTAGACGATTGCCTTATAAGGGCACCAAAGCAGCAAGAAGCAATGAACGCCACACAGAGCATGATAACCCTGTTCATAGACCTAGGGTTGCAAATAAATGTACAAAAGTCCACGCTGGTTCCTGTCCAAAAGTAAGAATTCATAGGAGCCTACCTTGATTGTCTCACAGCAACAGCAATGTTACCCCAACAACGCTTCCTCACTCTAGTCAACCTAATTTCAATGATGATGGACAGCCCACAAACATCTGCCAGAACATGCTTATAATTTGGGGCATATGTCAGCAACAGTGTTGTTGTAAAACATGCCAGACTCCACATGAGATGTTTCCAGGCCTGGCTTCGAACAGTATATATACCATACAGATACGCTCTCAATAGATGCCTCACAATGCCATGCAGAGTAAAAGACTCATTAACATGGCGGATATAACCAAAGAACGTCTGCTCAGGGAGTCCCTTTCCAACAAAGAACTCCAACCATTTCAGTCATGACAGATGCTTTCCTAATAGGTTGCGGGCACATCTACTCAACAATACAATCCAAGGCAGCTGGTCTCCAGCGGCGTCCAACCTGCACATAAACTTACTGGAGCTAAGGGCAGTCTGAAATGCATGCTTTCTTTCTCCCTCTAATCAAGAACAATGCCATCAAGATCCTCATGGACAATATAGCATGCATGTTTGATGTAAACCGCCAAGGGGGAGCACAGTCATACTCCGTGTACAGAAGCAATACACCTTTGGAACTGGTGCATCACCAACAACATAGAGATATTGGCATCCTATCTGCCAGGATGTCAGAATACAACAGTGGATCTACTAAGCAGGGATTTTTCACAAACCCACGAGTGGGAGATGGATCCCCGAATTCTCAAATCCATATTCAAACTATGGGTGTTCCCCACCATATCTCGATTTGCAGCAGCTTAGAATGCCAAATTCCCAAAATATTGTTCCAGAGCAGGATTGGGACTCTACTGCCTAGACAACGCTCTCCTCATAAAGTGGGAGGTGCCACGGATATATGCATTTCCTCCAACTGTACTTCTAAGCCGAGTCATTCACACGATCAGGCAGGGCGAGTCCAGGGTCATTCTCATTGCACCCACATGGCCCAGACAAACATGGTTGCCATAGCTGCATCAGATGACAGTGAAACCACCTCAAACCTTTCCCTTAGTACCTCACCACCAATCACAAGATGCGGGACACATCTGTCACCCCAACCTCGCAGTACTCCACCCCAAGTGCTGGTTACTCCATGGCTGACTGGGTTCGAGAAAGCCTGTTCTGAGGAAGTAAAACATATATTACTGAACAGTCGGAGGCTTCAATACAAGAAAAACATATATCCATAAGTGGAAACGATTCTGCACATGGTGCCAAGACAAACAGCTCTTACCACAGTTGTCCCCCCTACCGAGGATTCTCAACTATATACTAGGACTTAAAAAGTCAGGGCTATTCATAAGCTCTATCAGAGTACACTTAGCTGTTATTACCTCCTTCCATAATAAGATGGATGCGGTCACTATATTTGCTCACCTGATGATTAAATGCTTCCTTAAAGGCATTGAAAACACTTACCGCACACTAAGAAACCCAAACCCATGTGGGACCTCAACCTTGTTCTACGTGGACTCATGGGAAAACCGTTTGAACCCCTTCCAACTTGCTCTTTATTGCACTTATCCATGAAGGTGGCTTTCCTCATTGCCATCACATACACAAGACGGGAAGGAGAATTAGGTGCCTTAATGGTACACCCACCTTATACAACATTCTTTTAATATAAAGTAATCCTAGGACCACTAAAGTGGAGCACCCACAGGAACACTCCTCGAAGTGGAGGAGGTTACTCACCTTGTGCAATAACTGATGTTCTTCGAGATGGTTGTTCCTGTGGGTGCTCCGCTACCCTTTCTCCTCCCCTCTACTTCGGCGTTTTAGGCTGATTCTCTGAGGTAGAGAAGGAACAGGGGGATGGTTTGCTGCACACCACTGTGTAACCGCTCAGACCAGCGTGAGTCGGCTACGGCAAGTGTGCGGCTCAACCAGGCACTGTTACCTCAAATCTCTGATTACAAGTGCAAGGTGTTAAGACACCTAAAGTGGAGCACCCACAGGGACAACCATCTTGAAGTACCTCTGTTACTGCACAAGGTGAGTAACCTTCTCTTCTGTCCACCTAGCCTACTGCCTCTTGGGGAGGTGGATTCCCTATTCTCCCGAGAGAACCCTTCCCGTCAGTGTAGGTAGTGTCTACACTGAAGCACTACAGCAGCACCTCTGCAGCAGTGCAGTTGGTTGCTGTATCATTTAAAGTGTAGACAAGCACTTAAAAACTGACATGTGGACTCAAATGCTCTTTGTAAATTTGAGAGAAGATGTATTAGCATTTTCTTCTCACTGTCTAAATCCCCTTTTCAGGAAACGAGGTCAAAACTTGGAAGTGCTATTACTTTCAGCATCTTCCTAAAGTAACTACAGTAGTAGTGTAGAAACAAGTTTAATAGATGCACTTAATAAGCTCCCTTATGCCAGAGGCATTTATGCATGCCCTACTTTCACATAAAGAGTACAGAAAACAGGAATAATGAAATGCTAGCCAGAAATACATGTTTCAGTATGCTGAATCAGTTATAGACTGTCCTGCAAGGTTTATTATTTAATACACTCCTTTACCATATTACATGTAGATTCTAAAGATTTATAGCCATTGCGCCTAATTTTCAGAAGTGCTGAGCACATGCAGTGCTAATTGAAGTTTACTGGAGAAGCAGGCGGTCAGCCCCTTTATCCTTAAAATAGCTACATTTTCCTTAGTATCTGAAAATATTGTCTAAGTAGCTTTTCTGTTTTCCTTCCCAGCTGCCTAATATAACATTTTATGGGATCACTAAGTCAGCATATGATTACAAGTCAGTTATTTGTTTCACTTGAGTCTAATGCTTTCATGCAGCTTCTAATTTAAACTATTAACTAAATGTAAAAATCATAGTACCTTCAAACTACAGTACATCCTTTTTACTTTGTGCTATTGGTCTTAACTCAAAAAGATCTGCAATTTAAATGAACAATATTAAGACCATAGAGATTGTCTTATATTACTTTGTGATGCTGCTAATCATTTACAAGAATTTATTAGGTAACCAATACCTGACATTTTACATAGTGTCTTTCATAAAGAGACCCCCAAAACTGGGTGCATATTGTGACAGGATCGGGCCAGATGGATATAGGAGAGTAATAGAAGGCAGATATATTAGCCCCAGGCTAAGTAGATCTCTTTTCCCTGGGTAAGGTAACAGGGAAGGTTCCAGAACAATCAGGAACCTTCTGGAGACCATTAAGACCATTAAGCTGCTAGAATCAATTAAGGCAGGCTAATCAGGGCACCTGGGTTTTAAAAAAGGAGCTCACTTCAGTTTGTGGTGTGCATGTGAGGAGCTGTGAGCAAGAGGCACTAGGAGCTGAGAGCGAGAACACGGACTGTTGGAGGACTGAGGAGTACAAGCATTATCAGACACCAGAAGGAAGGTCCTATGATGAGGATAAAGAAGGTGTTGGGAGGAGGCCATGGGGAAGTAGCCCAGGGAGTTGTAGCTGTTGCACAGCTGTTCCAGGAGGCACTCTAGACAGCTGCATTCCACAGGACCCTGGGCTGGAACCCGGAGTAGAGGGCAGGCCCGGGTTCCCCCCAAATCCTCCCAACTCCTGGTCAGACACAGGAGTCATCGACCTGGACTGTGAATTCAGAAAAATGGCCAAGCTGAGGGCTGCCGTGAAGCTCCAAGGTGAGCAAATCCGCCAATAAGTGCAAGACCCACCAAGGTAGAGCAGGAACTTTGTCACAATATATATGCACAAAAATAATTCCATCACTGAAATGCAGTCACCACAAGGTGCAAGGCACGATCGTTAAGCAGGATGCAGCAATGCATCACAACACCTAACGCAAGAAAATGAAGTATATAATTGACATTGTTGAGGACGTTTGGATAGGCAGAATGGCTGGATGCACAAAAGGAGTTAGATGCATAAGTCCCAGTTTCAGGACCTCTGTAATGTACAAAACTCCCACTGAACCCTGTAGGTGCCTTAAGTTAACTGGCACCTAAATTTTTGCTGTAAAAGTTCACTATATATCTATGTTTCTGCCTCTGAACTTGGACACTGCAGCCCCAGTCTGGGTGTCTGGACATTTTTCTCTCACCTAAGCCCCAGAGTGATTCACAAGCCAGGAGAAGATAGGCATTTGGGGCCCAATCTAGTGGGTGCCTTCTTAGCTCGCCTGCTGGACTAGCCTCTGAGGTGAGTTAACACAAAATAGACCAGGATGGGGAATAGGAGAAGAGGAAAACCTCCCTCATAACTTTTGACCCAGTGGTTAGGGTAGTCACCTGGCATGTGGGGGATCCCTGGTGTAAGTACCCCCCCTCCACCTGGGGAGGGAAGGGATTTAAACAGAGATCTGCCACCTCTCAGGGGAGTACTCTACCATTGGATTATAGGATATTCTGATGTGGGGGGGCTCCCTCAGTCTCTCTTGTTGAAGCTGTTCCACTATGAATATATATATATATTTTAAAAATGCATCAGTTCAGGGGGCTAGATTCCAGATCTTCCACATCCTGAGTGAGTGCTCTAAGCCCCAACCTATAGAGTCCTTTTCATGCTTGTTTTCCCTGTCTGTTTCTCTGTGGCCCAAAAGAGACACTAATTATTTATCCAGAACGCAACAGATCTCTGTCCTGCTGAACTTAGCTCCCTTTTTGCATCCAAGCCAATATAACTTCCTATTTGGAATTTGGCGAGAACATGCAGTTCCTCATTCCTAAATCCTCTTCCAGATATCCCACTTAGGTTTTAGTAGCCACATTAATCATCCTCACAAAATATATGTGGCCAGTTGGCTTAACACAGTTAATACTGTACTGGTGAATCTAAAATCCAAAAGTAAATGTATATACTGTAAGTGTGCATTTTAATTCTGTAATCTGATTGTATCATGAAAAGTTGTATATTTTAGAAAATTGGCTTCTGTTTGCTCATGTATATACGATAGTTGTCCTTAATTATACAGCAGTATGTACCTCCATGAAAGAGCAAGATTGAGTGCTTCAGTTCCTGCACAAGCCTTATAAAACTCTTTTTTTTTTCTGATAAATATTTTATCAATGAAATTCTGTTGCTGCTGTAAATTGTGATCTCATGTAAATTAATCACACATCCAATGTGCTGGATTTTTTTTTCCAGGTCTACAGTGAGTACAGAGCCAGCCTGGCATTTGACCTTGTTAGCAGTCGACAGAAAAATGTAAGTGTGAAAATAAAAAGGGCATGTTTTTATTAACTGATGTCATTGTTTTCAGTACAGCAAATGTCAGTGCCAACAGATATTCAGAAAATATTCTCTTCTATAATACTGAAATTATATCCTGCTATTGTGCATGTACAAAATGAAATTAATATTGCACCATGATCTAGTCACACAACTTCTGTTCAGTTCTTCAAGTTTCTTGCAGTAAATTGCCTTTGATTTTTAAGAGCAAACTATGCTAGCACAGGTTCATTGATAAAGTCACAACAAAAGCCTTATTATAGTTACCCTAATTGCAATTTTAATGACTATATATACTCGATCATAAGCCGGTTCGTTTATAAGCCGAACCCCCCAAGATGGATAAGTAAAAATGGAAAATTTGTATGACCCATTCATAAGCCGATGCTACAATTCAGGGGTCAGCAAACTTTGGCTCCCAGGCCGTCAGGATAAGCTGCTGGCAGGCCGAGACAGTTTGTTTACCTCGAGCGTCCGAGGTAAATCTAAGTAAACTAAGTGTCCCTGCCCGCCAGCTGCTTACCCTGACAGACCGGGACAGCAACTGTTGGGGAAATTTTGGGGAGGGGAGAAGCTGGGGGTCAGGGGAGTAACCCCTGTGACCACCCCCGACATGACCCCACCCCTAGCCTGGGAGCCCCCCAATCTCCCCATCCCATCCCATCCCTTTCCACCTTAGCTGGTGTGGGCCAAGGGAAGATGTCTTGCCATGGCCGCAGCCTGCTCCGACGGCACAGCCGCAGCGTGATCTGGCAGGCAGGGCCAGGAGACGTGGCCGCAGCCTGCCAGCTCTGGAGCTGCAGCTGCTTTGGAGGCGTGGCCAGAAGGGGAGTGACTCTGGCCCTGCCTCTTCCCTTCTGGCTCTGCTGACTGTGCTGCCTCTCCTCGCCCCCTCTTTTGGGGGGAGGGGCTGTGTCACACCTCTCCTTCTCTATACCCGTTCATAAGCCGACCCCCTTCTCTGATGCTTCCCGTTTTTACTAAAAAAATTTCGCTTATGAATGAGTATATACGGTGTGTGATATGTTTTGAAGTAAACTGGCTAAACAAGCTTAACAGGGTTTTCCTGAAGTAATTTTGAACTACCTGCAGCCTTTCATAAAATAGATCTACTCTTCCTTCCCATTTAATCTTAGCATAGTTTGGTGATCTACTATAGTTCTGTACAACATTCATTGGTAATTTTCCTACTACCATATGAATTGTCTATGCAAATCCCTCATGCCATGCTTGTTACTCCTACATCATGGATCTGCAGAGGCAGTACATTCGGAGAACTGAGATTACTGGTAAGCAATCTTCCTTTATCAAGCTTATGAATGAAGAAACATAAGCTAAAATCTTTCGTACCTAGCCATGGACAAGAGGGGCTAAATTACCTGGAATACTAATGGAATCTTCATATTACTAATTTTAGGAATAAACCAGATGATTCTGAAAAGTCATATATTTTATATTTCTTTTTGTGATGATGGCTTGAGGAATATGAGTGCTTATATGATATAACTGTTCTTCAGCATCAAAGAATTTTCAGTACCACATGAGAATTCTCAGGCAAAGTAGACCACTTTTATAGTACCAATGAGAACAAAGCCTTTAATTGTTTTTTTAAAAAGGGGTAAGGGGAGGTGTTATCTTGAGCCTAATTACAGAGGAAGTTGGAATGACCATTTAAATTGCTACTATGGTGCTTTGGATAATCACTTCTTTTTTTGCAGTGTGGATTTTTGCATATTATATTTAGGGATCAAAACTGAACTGATAACAAAAATATCTCTAAGTGAAGTGGCAGTAGTGCACTTTTGAAATTCTTTGGCATGATTTGAGGTATAATTTCCTAAATGCTCTTGATTTAGAGCTCTGTGGCTAATTTTAACAGTCATGTTAGTGTTAATTGTATTCACACATAAACAGATAACTACATTTGCATATCTATGTAGATCTCTGTGAAAGCAGTCGTTTACCAGATTTAAATAGTTGCTTCTGTATCAATGTAATATATATGCTAGTAGTGATTGCTACCTTCCTAGAATGTGCACCAAGTAAAATAGGGGAGAGAGGCCACAAATTCCAATTTATTTATTTATTTATTTCAGGCATACACAGATTACAGCGATTCTGTTTCCAGGAGAATGGGTTTTATTCCTCTCCCATTGGCTGTTTTAGTAAGTCATGTATTTTCATTTTTCAGACCAAAAATCTCTCAGTGGTTAGTAAGAATTCTGCTTAGGGATAAAAGCTTAATTCAAGGTCATAGAAAAATGCTTTTTCTCTGAAGAAATTCAGTGTGAAATAGATGAGGACCCATGTCTTTGCCACCAGGAGACTGTATTATTTTTGGTGCTCTATTTTAAGGCCACATAGAATCTGATGCTGGAGTAGAATAAAGTGAATAATTATTAGATATAACTTCATGCCAGGAGCATAAATGCCCCAGGATTTATACAGGCTGCTGCTAAGTTTCCTGGTAGCGTTCATGGTGTTGGGTTTTAACCTGTAAATGGGTTAGGAACCTGATTACCTGAGAAATGCTCTCTGTTTCTCTCTCCATTGCTGCCACAGTTGAGATCAACTTACACATTTTTGATGGAGTTTTCTTCATATAACTGAGAGGGAGCTGTCTATTTTGGTTATATGGCCACAATCACCCTAATATCTGAGTGGGTCACAAACAATTAATTGATCCTCACAACCGTATGTGAGGTAGGGAAACATAATCTTCTTTTTATATATGAGAATGAGGCATGGAGATTAAGTGACTTGCCTAAAGTCACATAGGAAGTCTGTGGCAGAGCCAGGAGTTGAACCTACATCTCTTAAATTCAAGTTCAGTGCCTTAACTACAAGATTGTTCTGCATGAGGGTCCCTCAGCTTCAGAATTCATTCCCCTCCTTGGTCCAAAAAGGGCTTAGTTTCTTTATCTTTTGGACATTCTGGAACTCCCTTCCTCCCCACCCCACCCCCAGTCACGTGGGAAGGAAGTGAGCTAAGGGTTAGAGGGCTTGATTGTTACTTCTGTGGAGAGGTCTAATGTATGTATAGTTGTTAGGCTGCACAGCTCATTCTGTTGTAAAAATTATGTGAATGTGAAATGAGCACTTCTTTATATTTTAACACATCTAAATGACGCTACACGTCTGACTTAACACTCAACATAAGGAAATCTATACCACTTGATATATGTGTTAGTGTTTATCCTCCCAGCATAGAGGGTTAAATGCAGATTACTACTATGGAATTTATAATGACTTGGGCTGCTATAGTGGAACAGGCTACCGCCATAGTGATTGAACATTTATTCCTTTTGGCAAGTATCCTGATTGTTCAGTCAGAATAGCAAAAGCAGCTGGCTGCCAGGAAGCTGACAGTAGTGCAGGTTTTTAAGGCTCTTGGTAGGAAAATTTTTATAAAACACCTTCAGTGTTTTCTTATCATGCCCTTCCCTGCACTGGTATGTTCAGTGGCTTAGGGCTTGTCTGCACAGGGGAGGTGACTATTGTGGTATAAACTGTTCTGGATTAGCTCCCTGTGTCCCCCCCCCCATGTCGGCATGCTATTCCAGAGTTAGTCACTTTATTTTGGAATAATTAGTGCATTTTGTTGTTTCTGAGCACATAAATTCTTCTGAAATAAAGTGACTTTTATTCTGAACTAGTGTCTACAAAGGGAGCTATTCTGGAATACTATATTCTGCAATCATTGTTATGGTCAATTTCTCTGTGTAGATGAGCCCTTAGTCATAATGGCATTGGACAGAAGCACCAACTCTACCAGCAAAGTCCCATAATGTTACTGGTAGAGTGATTAGTGATGTAAAATTGTTGCAATACATTTTGTTGCAATACTGTCCTGCAGGGATCAAGCAAAAATGTTATTGATAACTTTGTCTAGCTAAGTTCAGCAGGGACCAACATTTACGATGGTCATAGCTACAGTTATCTACTTAGACTTCCATTATGGATTGCATCCCTATTCAAGCTGGGACTTAAGTACATGTCTAAAGTTCAGCATGTGCTGAAATGCTATCCTTAACAAGGATGGTATTAAGCACAGACTTAAGTGTTTTCCTGAATTGGGGCCTTAAGTGCTACACTGAAAACAAACTTGTGATTTCTTAATGTTCAAACTTTGCAAGCAGACAGATTCCATAACATGCTGAGTCCACAAAACAGCTCAGTCTCAAGTTTTCTTTAGTGCAGAGTGATGCATTACAATTCTGGTTCACTACATCAATATCTTTAATGTGATTTCCACACATACATATTGGGTAGTTTCCTCAGATGTTTGTATTAATAACTAGTATCCTCTTCCAGCCCATCATTTCTTTCTTGATTCTGCAATGAAGTCATAATGCTGAACTTGATATAAATCATTTATATAGCAACAGACTGTAGAGTTATTACTAGAATTTTGGGCTGTCAGGCGATTAATTACATGATTAATCGCACAGTTTTGTTTTTGAGTGCAGTTATATAACAAAAAATCTACATTTCTAAGTTGCGCTTTCGCGACAAAGATTGCACTAAAGTACTTGTACGAGGTGAATTGAAAAATACTATTTCTTTTGTTTCATTTTTACATTGCAAATATTTGTAATCAAAAATAATATACACTTTGATTTCAATTACAACATAGAATACAATATATATGAAAATGTAGAAAGACATCCAGCAATATTTAATTGGTATTCTCTTGTTTCAGTGCTATTAAAACTGCGATTAATCACGATTAATTTTTTTTAGTTAATTGCATAACTTATCTATGATTAATCGACAGCCGTACTAGAATTACAACTCTATTGCATAGTCAAGTAATAGCAGATACTCATGTAATATTTATTCAGACAATTCTTGAATAATTAACAATATCAAGAGGAATACAGACCATTACAAAGTTAATTCTTCTTAGTATAAATGTTCTCATTTTTGTCACAAACTTGACTCGATGTAAATGCCCTCTTTAAATATTGTATTAATTATTAATCTATGTGCCTGAACTGTTTAACTTTTATTTTTAAAACAGCTCATCAGAGTCGTAACAAGCTCAATAAAAGTACAAGGAGTCTTGGCTTATGCCTGTGTTGTGCTCTTCTATTGTGGGTAAGTGGAACACAAAAGAAGCAAATATTGAACAGTATTTACTGTTTAAATGATTGTAAGAAATAATTTGCTCTGTTGATGTTTTAAGGTACAAACATAATACAGTCACTTCTCCATGGAGCCCAATAGGTATGAAATTTATATAAAATGCATTGCAGAACAGTCATAGTTGGATCTAAAAATAACAGCCATGCACTCTGAGCATCCACTACTGAGCAATTTGCAGATAAACTTTTGCATCGGTTTCAGAGCCTTCCTTTTCAGTTAGTGAGAAGTTGTTATGATTATGGTCAACAAAATGAGACCAGAGTTTAAAAGGGAGGAGAAGGGTGCAAAGAGTGATTGTAGGGTTTTTGTTTTTTTTTAAATTGGGTGAGACTGCAAAGGATAATACTTGTATTATCCTTCATGTCTGGGTCAAATAGGGTATAAGGAGTGTTTTATATATTTCTTTTTTGAATTAAACTTGGGTTATTTTACATTTTCAGAAGTTATTCATAATAATAGCTATTTAATACAGTGATTAGCTTATCATAAGACATCACAGAATCTTGTACAATAATTAATAATGATGTGTTTGCTTAAACCAGAGGCATAGAAACTTTTCTCAGCTGGGGGTAACTTTGGCAGTTGGCCAGGAGCTCGAGGACTACATCAAATTTGGATAGAATGAAGCAGATGGTAGTCACCCTGATCTTGAGCACACACATGCCGCCCTTAGAAAACATAGGTCCTCACATACATTTAATCTAAATCCAAGTGGAGGTTGCTGTGATACTTGTAGTTTCTCTATGCTGCACTTCTGCATTCGCGATAAGGTAGTTGCATGCCTCATTTGAGTTTAAGGGGACATTTTGGTCATTTCCCACCTGAAACAATTTTTAACTAACTAATAAATAAAGCTGCAAGTAAATACAAAATGCTTGAAAAACTAAAATTGAGATAAATTTTTATAGTGTGCAAAGTAGACATGTAACTGCTAATGACCATGATTGTATTCAGTGACTGAATACCTATACCACTCAACTGCTAAACTGAAGAACTTGGGGAAAAAAAGATTTTAAATTGAAAGATCATATGACAAACAGTGCTGCCTTGCACATTGGGGATTATTGAAGCATATTGATAAACTCCCTCTGGAAAGAGCTAAAGATGTCAAGCAGTAACCACACCCAGAGAGTCATTAAGGGTATTGTATGGGTGAAGCCTTAGGGTTTCTACCTATTGCAGAGCTACTGCACAGAAGGAAGGTAGATTCTCAGGGTATGTCTACACTACGGAATAAGGTCGAATTTATAGAAGTCGGTTTTTTAGAAATCGGTTTTATAAATTTGAGTGTGTGTCCCCCCACAGAAAATGCTCTAAGTGCATTAAGTGCATTAACTCGGCGGAGCGCTTCCACAGTACCGAGGCAAGCGTCGACTTCCGGAGCGTTGCACTGTGGGTAGCTATCCCACAGTTCCCGCAGTCTCCGCTGCCCATTGGAATTCTGGGTTGAGATCCCAATGCCTGATGGGGCTAAAACATTGTCACGGGTGGTTCTGGGTACATATCGTCAGCCCCCCGTTCCCTCCCTCCCCCCGTGAAAGCAAGGGCAGACAATCATTTCGCGCCTTTTTTCCTGAGTTACCTGTGCAGACGCCATACCATGGCAAGCATGGAGCCCGCTCAGGTAACCGTCACCCTATGTCTCCTGGGTGCTGGCAGACGCGGTACGGCATTGCTACACAGTAGCAGCAACCCCTTGCCTTGTGGCAGCAGACGGTACAGTACGACTGGTAGCCGTCATCGTCATGTCTGAGGTGCTCCTGGTCGCCTCTGTGAGGTCGATCAGGAGCGCCTGGGCAGACATGGGCACAGGGACTAAATTTGGAGTGACTTGACCAGGTCATTCTCTTTAGTCCTGCAGTCAGTCCTATTGAACCGTCTTATGGTGAGCGGGCAGGCGATACGGACTGCTAGCAGTCGTACTGTACCATCTTCTGCCGAGCAGCCATGAGATGTGGATGGCATGCAGTCCTTCTGCACCGTCGTCTGCCAGCCAAAGATGTAAAAGATAGATGGAGTGGGTCAAAACAAGAAATAGACCAGATTTGTTTTGTACTCATTTGCTTCCCCCCCTCCCCTGTCTAGGGGACTCATTCTTCTAGATCACACTGCAGTCACTTACAGAGAAGGTGCAGCGAGGTAAATCTAGCCATGTATCAATCAGAGGCCAGGCTAACCTTCTTGCTCCAATAAGGACAATAACTTAGGTGCACCATTTCTTATTGGAACCCTCCGTGAAGTCCTGCCTGAAATACTCCTTGATGTAAAGCCACCCCCTTTGTTGATTTTAGCTCCCTGAAGCCAACCCTGTAAGCGCCCCTCCCAGCGTCAGAGCAATGGCAAACAATCGGGCATCTGAGAGTGCTGTCCAGAGCAGGCACAATGGAGCACTCTGATGGGGCTAAAACATTGTCGCGGGTGGTTCTGGGTACGTGTTGTCAGGCCCCCGTTCCCTCCCTCCCTCCGTGAAAGCAAGGGCAGACAATCATTTCGCGCCTTTTTTCCTGAGTTACCTGTGCAGACGCCATACCACAGCAAGCATGGAGCCCGCTCAGGTAACCGTCACCCTATGTCTCCTGGGTGCTGGCAGACGCGGTACGGCTTTGCTGCACAGTAGCAGCAACCCCTTGCCTTCTGGCAGCAGACGGTGCAATACGACTGGTAGTCGTCCTCATCGTGTCCGAGGTGCTCCTGGCCGCGTCGGCTGGGAGCGCCTGGGCAGACATGGGCGCAGGGACTAAATTTGGAGTGACTTGACCAGGTCATTCTCTTTAGTCCTGCAGTCAGTCCTATTGAACCGTCTTATGGTGAGCGGGCAGGCGATACGGACTGCTAGCAGTCGTACTGTACCATCTTCTGCCAGGCAGGCAAGAGATGAGGATTGCTAGCAGTCGTATTGCACCATCTTCTGCCAGGCAGGCAAGAGATGGGGATGGCTAGCAGTCGTACTGTACCATCTTCTGCCGAGCAGCCATGAGATGTGGATGGCATGCAGTCCTTCTGCACCGTCTGCTGCCAGCCAAAGATGTAAAAGATAGATGGAGTGGGTCAAAACAAGAAATAGACCAGATTTGTTTTGTACTCATTTGCCTCCTCCCCTGTCTAGGGGACTCATTCCTCTAGGTCACACTGCAGTCACTCACAGAGAAGGTGCAGCGAGGTAAATCTAGCCATGTATCAATCAGAGGCCAGGCTAACCTCCTTGTTCCAATAACAACGATAACTTAGGTGCACCATTTCTTATTGGAACCCTCCGTGCAGTCCTGCCTGAAATACTCCTTGATGTACAGGCACCCCCTTTGTTGATTTTAGCTCCCTGAAGCCAACCCTGTAAGCTGTGTCGTCAGTCGCCCCTCCCTCCGTCAGAGCAACGGCAGACAATCGTTCCGCGCCTTTTTTCTGTGCGGACGCCATACCAAGGCAAGCATGTAGCCCGCTCAGCTCACTTTGGCAATTAGGAGCACATTAACCACCACACGCATTATTCAGCAGTATATACAGCACCAGAACATGGCAACGCGATACCGGGCGAGGAGGCGACGTCAGCGCGGTCCCGTGAGTGATCAGGACATGGACACAGATTTCTCTGAAAGCATGGGCCCTGACAATGCATGCATCATGGTGCTAATGGGGCAGGTTCATGCTGTGGAACGCCGATTCTGGGCTCGGGAAACAAGCACAGACTGGTGGGACCGCATAGTGTTGCAGGTCTGGGACGATTCCCAGTGGCTATGAAACTTTCGCATGCGTAAGGGCACTTTCATGGAACTTTGTGACTTGCTTTCCCCTGCCCTGAAGCGCATGAATACCAAGATGAGAGCAGCCCTCACAGTTGAGAAGCGAGTGGCGATAGCCCTGTGGAAGCTTGCAACGCCAGACAGCTACCGGTCAGTTGGGAATCAATTTGGAGTGGGCAAATCTACTGTGGGGGCTGCTGTGATGCAAGTAGCCCACGCAATCAAAGATCTGCTGATATCAAGGGTAGTGACCCTGGGAAATGTGCAGGTCATAGTGGATGGCTTTGCTGCAATGGGATTCCCTAACTGTGGTGGGGCTATAGATGGAACCCATATCCCTATCTTGGCACCGGAGCACCAAGCCGCCGAGTACATAAACCGCAAGGGGTACTTTTCGATAGTGCTGCAAGCTCTGGTGGATCACAAGGGACGTTTCACCAACATCAACGTGGGATGGCCGGGAAAGGTGCATGATGCTCGCATCTTCAGGAACTCTGGTCTGTTTCAAAAGCTGCAGGAAGGGACTTTATTCCCAGACCAGAAAATAACTGTTGGGGATGTTGAAATGCCTATATGTATCCTTGGGGACCCAGCCTACCCCTTAATGCCATGGCTCATGAAGCCATACACAGGCAGCCTGGACAGTGGTCAGGAGCTGTTCAACTACAGGCTGAGCAAGTGCAGAATGGTGGTAGAATGTGCATTTGGACGTTTAAAGGCGCGCTGGCGCAGTTTACTGACTCGCTTAGACCTCAGCGAAACCAATATTCCCACTGTTATTACTGCTTGCTGTGTGCTCCACAATATCTGTGAGAGTAAGGGGGAGACGTTTATGGCGGGGTGGGAGGTTGAGGCAAATCGCCTGGCTGCTGGTTACGCGCAGCCAGACACCAGGGCGGTTAGAAGAGCACAGGAGGGCGCGGTACGCATCAGAGAAGCTTTGAAAAACAGTTTCATGACTGGCCAGGCTACGGTGTGAAAGTTCTGTTTGTTTCTCCTTGATGAACCCCCCCACCCCTTGGTTCACTCTACTTCCCTGTAAGCTAACCACCCTCCCCTCCTCCCTTTCATCATTGCTTGCAGAGCCAATAAAGTCATTGCTGCTTCACAGTCATGCATTCGTTATTCATTCATCACACAAATAGGGGGATGACTACCAAGGTATCCCAGGAGGGGTGGTGGAGGAGGGAAGGAAAATGCCACACAGCACTTTAAGCACAGCACTTTAAAAGTTTACAACTTTAAAATTTATTGAATGACAGCCTTCTTTTTTTTGGGCAATCCTCTGTGGTGGAGTGGCTGGTTGGCCGGAGGCCCCCCCACCGCGTTCTTGGGCGTCTGGGTGTGGAGGCTATGGAACTTGGGGAGGAGGGCGGTTGGTTACAGAGGGGCTGCAGTGGCAGTCTGTGCTCCAGCTGCCTTTGCTGCAGCTCAACCATACACTGGAGCATACTGGTTTGGTCCTGCAGCAGCCTCAGCATTGAATCCTGCCTCCTCTCATCACGCTGCCGCCACCTTTGAGCTTCAGCCCTGTCTTCAGCCCGCCACTTACTCTCTTCAGCCCTCCACCTCTCCTCCCGGTCATTTTGTGCTTTCCTGCACTCTGACATTATTTGCCTCCACGCATTCGTCTGTGCTCTGTCAGTGTGGGAGGACAGCATGAGCTCGGAGAACATTTCATCGCGAGTGTGTTTTTTTTTTTTTTCTTTCTAAGCTTCACTAGCCTCTGGGAAGGAGAAGATCCTGTGATCATTGAAACACATGCAGCTGGTGGAGAAAAAAAAAGGGACAGCGGTATTTAAAAAGACACATTTTATAAAACAGTCGCTACACTCTTTCAGGGTAAACCTTGCTGTTAACATTACATACATAGCACATGTGCTTTCGTTACAAGGTCGCATTTTGCCTCCTCCCACCGCGTGAACGGATTTTGGTTGAATGCCAGCAAACATACACTGCAATGCTTTGTTCTACAGTGATTCCCCAGTACGTGTTGCTGGCCTGGAGTGGTAAAGTGTCCTACCATGAAGGACGAAATAAGGCTGCCCTCCCCAGAAACCTTTTGCAAAGGCAGAACCGCAAATGCCAAGGCAAAGTAATCCTTTCACATGCTTGCTTTTAAACCATGTATAGCATTTTAAAAGGTACACTCACCAGAGGTCCCTTCTCCGCCTGCTGAGTCCAGGAGGCAGCCTTGGGTGGGTTCGGGGGGTACTGGCTCCAGGTCTAGGGTGAGAAACAGTTCCTGGCTGTCGGGAAAACCGGTTTCTCCGCTTGCTTGCTGTGAGCTATCTACAACCTCCTCATCATCATCTTCTTCGTCCCCAAAACCTACTTCTGTATTGCCTCCATCTCCATTGAAGGAGTCAAACAACACGGCTGGGGTAGTGGTGGCTGAACCCCCTAAAATGGCATGCAGCTCATCATAGAAGCGGCATGTTTGGGGCTCTGACCCGGAGCGGCTGTTCGCCTCTCTGGTTTTCTGGTAGGCTTGCCTCAGCTCCTTCAGTTTCACGCGGCACTGCTTCGGGTCCCTGTTATGGCCTCTGTCCTTCATGCCCTGGGAGATTTTCAGAAAGGTTTTGGCATTTCGAAAACTGGAACGGAGTTCTGATAGCACGGATTCCTCTCCCCAAACAGCGATCAGATCCCGTACCTCCCGTTCAGTCCATGCTGGAGCTCTTTTGCGATTCTGGGACTCCATCATGGTCACCTGTGCTGATGAGCTCTGCATGGTCACCTGCAGCTTGCCACGCTGGCCAAACAGGAAATGAGATTCAAAAGTTCGCGGTTCTTTTCCTGTCTACCTGGCCAGTGCATCTGAGTTGAGAGCGCTCTCCAGAGCGGTCAGAATGGAGCACTCTGGGATAGCTCCCGGAGGCCAATACCATCGAATTGTGTCCACAGTACCCCAAATTCGAGCCGGCAACGTCGATTTAAGCGCTAATCCACTTGTCAGGGGTGGAGTAAGGAAATCGATTTTAAGAGCCCTTTAAGTCGAAATAAAGGGCTTCATTGTGTGGACGGGTGCAGGTTTAAATCGATTTAACGCTGCTAAATTCGACCTAAAGTCCTAGTGTAGACCAGGGCTCAGACTCTCCTTTCTAGCCCATGTGGTCTCAGTAAGTAGCCTTGGGCTCATAGGTGCTAACTCTGTGGGTGCTCCGCGGTGGAGCACCCATGGGGGAAAATGGTAGGTAATGAGCACCCACTAGCTGCTCCTCTATCAGCTCCCCACCCCACCCCCAGCGCCTCCCACCCACTGGCGGACCATGTGCATCAGCACCTCCCACCTGCCATGATCAGCTATTTCATACAGTCAGGAGGGTCTGGGGCAGGGGAGAGAGAGGATGCAGCGCACTCAGGGGAGGGGGCGGACCTGTGTGGGAAAAGACAGGGGCAGTGTGGAGTGGGGGCGGGAAGAGGCGTGGTGGGGTTGGGGCCTTGGGGGAAGGGTTGGGGTGGGGTCTGGGGCAGAGCCAGGGGTTGACTCAGAGCCCCCCCTCCACCCTGGCACTTTGGAAAGTTGGCGTCTGTGCGTGGGCTAGTGGTTTCCCAGATATAAAACTCAGGGGCTGGGGCAAGTTTAGAAGAATATCTGGGCATGTTTTCACTGTAACATTAACCCAGATTCTTACTAAGATTCTTACATCCACATATAAAATCCTCTGACCCAAGCTGAGTGGTGCTTTCAGGCCCAGCTAGTTGGCCTGTCTGGTGGTATAGACTAAAGCCTGGGCGCTGCTTTCATATGGGCTGGTTACCAGCCCACTTTGCAGTGAGGATGCAAGATAAACCCTTTGAATGCTGATAGTCCTTCAGTGCCTTCTAAAAATTCTCCAACAGTTAGCATCTCAGCTTACTGCAGCATAAAACTGAGATATGCCCACAGAAGTCCTAGCAACTCTCACTGGTAAGCGCAGCACCATGAGGACATTGTAACTTGAGTGTGTCTTTGCAGTGTGTCTGTTCACACCCAGGCTAGGCAAAGCCAAGTTAATACTGCAGAGAAGACTGACATCCTGCTCAGGACACCCAGAATTGTGAGCCACTGTGTTATCCTTCTGCCTCAGCAAATGAGAGTTTTGCTGTTGCTCAACTGTGTATCAGGTCAGCAAACTCTTCAGGATTCTGCCAGTTGGTTTAGCTGAAGACTCCCAATTTAATATACCAGCACTGTGATAGTTTTGTAACAAAACAAGAAAAAGTTCGAATACAGAGATTTAAGTGATACTAGGCAAGAATAAGAGAGATTGGACTGGTTACAAACAAAACAAAATGCGCTTTCTAGTGAGTAAAACTTAATTTTAGCAAGTTACAATTTTGACTAAGCAGTTTCTCACTATGTAAAGTTTCCAGCAGCTCTTGCCTTTCAGGCCAAGAGGATCCAGCTTTCCCAGGTGCTGTACCCTGTTGTCCCCTCAGTGATGGATAACTAAAATATCTTTTTTGTCCCCTTATATTACTCACACTCCATTGTCTCTACCTCAAGAGACAGGAAGGCTTCTTGGGGTGCAGATTCTGTCCCTCAGCATGATTGTTAAACGCTCTTTTCTCCTGCTCATTTAGCTTGATGGCTTTGTTTACCTTATATGTAAATGTACTTCCATTGTCTTCTGCTGATAACCAAGCCAGTCAGACTGGTGAATACACATTCCTTTGTCTAGGGCAGATTGAGTTTTATGCTCTGTCTTCCAACACATATTTTAAGAACACATTTCCAACACACATCTATAACTTTGTACCCAACCCATACGTACATCATACAATGATTTCCAGGACCTGCATGTCACCAGTTCATATATAATTTGTGACACTTTTTAGATATATATATATTATGACACCAGTTTGTTGAGGCAGTGTGTGTCAGGCCTGATGTGAGTTACAGTTTGGGGTGAAACCCCTCAGCCAGCTGGCTTTGAAGGGCTCCCAGGGTCACAAAGGGTATTTCTACACAGCAAAGAGAAACCCGTAGCTGGCCTGTACCAGCCAATCAGGGCTCAGGCTGTGGAGCTGTTTCACTGCTGTGTAGACATCTAGGCTCGGGCTGGAGCCTGAGAGGTGGGAGGGTCCCAGAGCTCAGGCTTCAGCCCAAGTCCGGAAGTCTACACAGCAATGAAACAGCCCCACAGCCCGAGAGCCCAAGTCAGCTGGCACAGGCCAGATGCGGGATAGCTCAGTGGTTTGAGCATTGGCCTGCTAAACCCAGGGTTGTGAGTGGGGCCATTTAGGGATCTGGGGCAAAAATTGGGGATTGGTCCTGCTTTGAGCAAGGGGTTGGACTAGATGACCTCCTGAGGTCCCTTCCAACCCCGATATTCTATGATTCTTTGCTGCGTAGACATACTCAAAAGACATACCCTCTGTGTTCAGCAGTAAAACTTGGGTACGGCCTTAGAGAGAGACAAAGTGCAGGAATCCTGGGTACAGGGCAGAAGTGCCTGGTCTGTGGTTTCTGCAGGAAGGAAGTTATGTCTGTGTTTTGTTACCACCCCAATTCAAGGAAACAGGACCTGTGCACACTTTGTAAATAAACAAATTGCACCAATAAAACACCTGACTTCAACTTGCCAATTCTGCTCCAAATGGGACACTGACCTTCAAAATGGCATGAGACAGAGTCTATAGTGATGTGTTAAGTAAACATGAATAAAGACAGCTGTGACCTGTTTCTTTTTTGGATTTAGTTTATTAGATTAGATTTTGTCATACGATATGAATTTCAAAGTGAGAATGGACTTTATTCTTTTGCTGTGATCTCAGGTTTAGAATTAGTACATCTCCTAAATCCTCTGAGTAATTCCAAGTTCTGCACACTGCTTTCAGTGTCTGTAATTATAATCTACATAAGTGGAATTATTTGCAATATGAGAGACAGAATTTAGGTATAATACAGACATGTGAGAAACACTGCCTAGATAATGCTTTAAGATTTTATCACAAAGGATTTAGACTAAAATAAGGAGGAAATTGTTCTGATGGGGTGAAACAATAATTCTTTATTTAGTTACATAGTTAAATGTAATAAAAAATATTAAGTTTTACCCAATATTTGAAATTTGCGTTTTGATTTAATTTTATATGATTTTTCAGCTATTCACAGTAAACTAATCTGACCCACTTCTGCCCTCCCAGTAGTTAAAAACCCAAAGCCCTGTGACAGAAGAAAACTTGGAAGCTGCTATGTAATTCATGATGAAAATCTGGTATTAATACATCAGTTGGGTGGGTTGTAACCCACCAACATCCTGATCCAACTCTCATTGAATTGGATTAGGCCCTGAACCCTTCATTTTTCAAAATAATAGTACATATCTGTGAAAGTATCTTGTTTTTGGAAAGGCGGTATGGGGAGCAAAAGCAAGGGACATGTTTTTTTAGAAAGAAAAACTATCATAGAAGATTAGGGTTGGAAGAGACCTCAGGAGGTCTTCTAGTCCAACCCCCTGCTCAAAGCAGGCCGACCCCAACTAAATCATATTTGCTATTCTTTCTGCACTTAGAGATGGTTTGTTCCTGTGCCCTCAATAAGGCTTCTTTAAAATACAGCCAGCTCTCCTGGACTCCTTTCCCTCTCATATTAGCCTCCTAGGGGATCCATGCCTATCAGTGCCTTGAGGGCATCAGTCTGCTTTTCTGAAGTCCAGGGTCCATATTCTGCTGCTCTCCTTCCTTTCTTTTGGCAGGATCCTGAACTCGACCATCTCATGGTCACTGCTTCCCAGGTTGCCACCCACTTCTACTTCCCCTACCAATTCTTCCCTGTTTGTGAGCAGTAGGTCGAGAGGAGCACGGCCTCTAGTTGGTTCCTCCAACACTTGCACCAGGAAGTTGTCCCCAATACTCTCCAAAAACTTCCTGGATTGTCTGTGCACTGCTGTATTGCTCTCCCTGCAGATGTCAGGGTGATTGAAGTTCCCCTTGAGAACCAGGGCCTTTGATCTGCAAACTTCTATTAGTTGTCCAAAAAAAGCCTTGTCTACCTCATCCTCCTGGTCTGGTGGTTTCTAGCAGATGCCCACCACGACATCACCCTATTCTCTTACCCTAATAGAAGGGACTTTATAGAACCACAGTAACAGACCTGGGGGAATCAAATTTTGTCTAGTTTGTGGTTGCTTGGGTACCAAAGTGAGAGGTTCCTTTTTAAATACTGAAGATTGTCTGCTCTGCATATCCTCCTATCCCTCAAACAGACTTACTTTTACAGGAAAATGTATTACATAAAAATACCTTTGAGAGAGAGAGGTTGTATGCTACATTTTTCTCTTTTTGACATGATTTGTGTTAATGCATTGTGTGATAGTTGCATTGCTACTGAAGTATATTTTGGTCTCTTTATAATGCACAAGTTAGACCTGCTCTAAGGCTTTTAATTTGAAAACGTTCACTTTTTCCAGCAAATTTTCTGAACTTAGATTATCACAATGTCTATTAAGATTTCCATAATCAGTGGGTTCCCACATTCTTCTCTACCTATTTACTATCCTAATGTTGAGTAGGGATATAGGGCTCCATCCAAACCCTATCACAACTGCTGTAGAGCTGTCTAATGAGAGAAATAAAAGGTACTCTTGCAGCTCCTTGAGTGAGAAACAAGTTCCGGAGACTCAAATTCTGAGCCCAGAATAGCATGGAACCATCAAACTAGCCTGTAAATCAAATCTCTAAATCACAGCTGCCTTCATCTTCAATATGGAGGCGTAGTCTAAAAATATTAAAGGTCCTAGCATGTGATGTTCTGTCAATAGTAGTAGTAATTAGCTTTCATAAAGTGCTTTTCATCTGTAAATCTCAAAGCACTCTACAATGGTAGAAAAGCCTCTTTCCCATTTTACAGATGGGAAAACTGAGGTAGAGAGAACTAAATGATGTGCCAAAGTTCACACAGCAGATCTGTGGCAGAGGCAGGAAAGAATCTAGGTCTCCACTGTCTACTGGGTCATGTTACTCCCAGCCTCGCTACTCAGATAGAAATGGAATATTGCATGATGGGACTTGTAGACTCTGTGGACCACACAGCTGAGGGCTACTGCAATTTGGACATTTTATGGAAATTAGGTGTAGTCTTTTAACTCCTTATGTGGCCCATGGTGTTTCAAAATTTGAGAGCTCCACATAGTAGTTGTTGTTGTTAGAGATGCTTCAAAGCCATCACAGACTTGCTATTATTTTTGATACGCTCTTCAAAGTAGATGTTTAGATACTGAGTGTATTGAAAATTTACTGAAATTCCCATAGCTGCTCCATGAAGAAAATACTGATATTAGGATCCAAATGACTTCTAGAAACATTTGAAATTTCTACCCTATGAAACCCTTTACATTAAAACATCGAGCCTAAAACCAAATGATTGTGCTGCCTTTTTTTTTTTTTTTGGGGGGGGGTTTATAAGACATAAGAAAAAGCCTTACAGTTGGAAGGATTAGCTAACAAATTAAATACCTTCCAAATAGCAGAAACCATACATGAAACTGTTTTTATATGAACATCCACTAATGCAAATATGTAAATATACCCTTTTATCTTTCAGGTTAATTTCACTAAAAGTCCTTAACAGCATTGTGTTATTGGGCAAGTCATGCCAATATGTAAAGGAGGCAAAAATGGAAGAGAAGTTGTTCAGTCCTCCCCCTACTAGCACCCCAGGCAAGCCACCTAGCAAACCCCAAAGCAAATTTAAATCTACTCAAGGTAAGTTTAAGTGCTTGTTCAGATGATCAGTGAAAAGGAAACTGTTTCCAGATTAAACTTAATATTCAGTCTGCTGTTCCCCTCTCTGCTGTTCAACAGTACCTTTACCACAAACTGTACCACATAATAACTATGCTTTGGTTCACATGTTAGGACTGTGAGCATACACCTAGCAGCTGGAGCACAATTCTGTAAACAGAAGAATTCATTTTCCATTATTCAGTGCTTCATCCTTCACAGACCTAAATATTCTCCACTACAATAAAATTCCACCAGGGTATGAGAAAGGAGGTAGGGAAGCAAAAATGAGAACTAGTACTGACTTTGTATGCATGAACGTGCGCATTTAGAGGAACACCTTCTTGTAAATGCTGATATTTCACATTTGGCTTGAGCTCTGACAATACTGACGTTTCATACGGAATATTCCATTGAATTCTTATAGAAAAGTGGGCAAAATATGATATGCAGCAGGTACAATTACTTAAAATTGTAATGAAGATAGGAAGATTTCAGGCAGCTTTTCATTCTCTAAGTGGGATTAATGTTAATTCTCCTGATCTGAGATTTGCCTCCTTGTTTTTTGTTTTGTAGTATATAAGGTGGTTTTCTTAGTCTTCTGCAGTTTATATATAGCACCTTTAACATCGGGTGTTAAAAAAAAACCTCTGTTATTAATAAATAATTGTAATGGTGTATTAGTTGGGTTTTTTTAATATCCCTCTTTGACATAATATGGGGGGGAAACAGAAACTTTCACTGTTCTGATCAACAAAGTTGGATTGTATATTGTCTCTGGGAAGAATCCAGTGGGAGCCCCTGAGAATTTAACAGTGAGGCTTTATTGTGTTCTGCTCTAAGGTTTGCCAAAGACTTGAACAGCATGAAATTTAAGGTGTTTGTTAGACATCATAGTGTCTTGCCAGCAATACTAGAGTTAAGAATCAGCATTTCAGTTATAAAACCCTATATCTCAACTGTGTCAAATCACATTGGACTAAATTTAGTGCATATATTTATTTTAAAATGGCTTACATCCATAATATTGGGCTTTTTGGTTATATGGTGAAAAAACTTATGTACAGTAGATCTGGATGCTTTTTCCAAGCTTTCACTAGAAAATGTTACAGTATTACAGTGCTATTTTTTTCTTAAATTATAAAATATTTTATAATTTATTTGGATGTGGGACTTAATAATTCATGTTTTAAGGGTTGACCATTAAAACTTACCAACAGTTCCCAGTAAATACATTCTGAAGACTATTTTTAGCTGAAGCAGCAGTAAGCTTACCAGGTCAGTCCAGAGAGCTTATGCCTCAAATGACACAATTTTATAAGAAGCAGAGACCTATATATTTCTGTGAATGTCATTTAAAAAAATATTCTCAGCTTCTATAAAATCCTCAAAGGTGGAAGAAGCTTAATTCTTCAGTGCCATTACTTCATTTTATAAATACAGTGACTCTTAACAACAATTGTTTCCCTATAAAGCCAGATCATATGTAAGAATTTTTCTAGCTTGCCTTCTCTCCTGTCTATTCATTATTATTGCAGAATTCTGCATTATTGATTAATCCCTGTGCCCCAATTATAGGCTTGAACAGTACAGCCTATATTGCTAGCAATATAATCACCGGTTTCAAGGAATTTATCTAACCTACTTTCCTTCAGCCTACAGTATAAGGATAGTTTATTTTCCTGAGAGTTTGCACCTTTCTCATAGGAATGTACACAGTTGCAATTATCATTGGTAAAGTTTGAAACTACTCTTGAAGAATGAGCTCACTAATTAGACTGGTAATCATTTTTTAAATTGAACAGTGGCTTCCTCTGGAAACTGTTCAATGGGAAGATACCTACCTACATATTGAAGCTCGGCAGTGAACCTTTTATGACTGTTTTTCCCTGGTGTGTGCATTATGTTTTACTTATACAGGACTTTATTAAATTACTCCAAAGATTGGTTATTTTCCTAAAAAATATACAAATTACTGGAAGAGGTGATATGATAAAGAAGCTGCTTTATAAAGTAGTTGTCTGGAACAAGTAATGATATTGTTTTACACATTGCTGCAATATTTCTGTTGCAAACCCCTATTTTGATGTTTATTACTTTTGTCAGATAATGTTCTCTTGGCTGGGTCTTAAAACAGCTTCTCAAACCAAGGCAGATGTTTTTCAAAAACTCCCTTAAAATATGTCAGTTATCAGTTACCTTGTTTCTAAGAGGAGCAAAAAATACCTTTGTTGCTCTTCCTGCCAAGTTCCCTTTGGGGTGGGGCAAATCATGCAGTTTCAGCTGTTTCAAACATTATATTTTAATGCAGCACAGAAATGTATTAAGTGTTCATACACTTTTTAAAAATTGTATTAATAAACCCAGTGTTCAGTTCTATGGAAACAAAAAGAAGGAATCCTAACAAATCAGGGGGTTCATGAAGATATTTTGGGATTAGATGCCATACAAATACATACATTAATTATTTTACCATATCTGAGCTTTCTCTGTGGGATAAAACTTAGGGCATCCAGCTTTCCTGTGCAGATACTTTGGGATACAATCCTGTCACTGGTAACATAAGTAGATTCTTTCACAGAAATCAGATCTGTTACTACTGTTGATTGGGATCATTTCAACTGGCTTCAGATGGGATGGGTGGAGTAAACAATCTTATTACACAAACCATCAAAAACAGGAAAGTAAACCAGAAACCTACCATATGGCTTTCAGTAACATGCCACAATGATCATGACCTTTTATCATCTTGTTTTATTGCATCCTATTGTTCCTCAATATTGGATGACATGTGGTATACTCCTGGCTTTCCTGGACTTCATTTTGCTGAATTTGTATCACAACGTTAATGGAAATTCATACACAATATTTTATTGCATTAATAAGCATTCTAGGATCCTAATGGCAGTGGTAACAAAAAGTGAAGTGGTTTGGACAGGATATTCAGAAGTATCAAAAGGGAAGGAGGAGGATCCGGGGAACTACAGGCCAGTCAGCCTCACCTCAGTCCCTGGAAAAATCATGGAGCAGGTCCTCAAGGAATCAATTGTGAAGCACTTAGAGGAGAGGAAAGTGATCAGGAACAGTCAGCATGGATTCACCAAGGGCAAATCATGCCTGACTAATCTAATTGCCTTCTATGATGAGATAACTGGCCCTGTGGATGAGGGGAAAGCAGTGGACGTGTTATTCCTTGACTTTAGCAAAGCTTTTGATACGGTCTCCCACAGTATTCTTGCCAGCAAGTTAAAGAAGTATGGGCTGTATGAATGGACTGTAAGGTGAATAGAAAGCTGGCTAGATCGTCGGGCTCAACGGGTAGTGATCAATGGCTCCATGTCTAGTTGGCAGCCGGTGTCTAGCGGAGTGCCCCAAGGGTCGGTCCTGGGGCCGGTTTTGTTCAATATCTTCATTAATGATCTGGAGGAAGGTGTGGACTGCACCCTCAGCAAGTTTTCAGATGACACTAAACTGGGAGGAGAGGTAGATGCACTGGAGGGTAGGGATAGAATATAGAGGGACCTATATGGTGGATATAGAGGGATCTATGTGGTTCGCTGCTCCAGGCCACTGGGGGTGGCTGGAAGCGGCGTGGGCTGAGGGACATACTGGCCGCCGCTTCCAGCAGCCCCCAGTGGCCTGGAGCAGCGAACCGCGGCCAGTGGGAGCTGCGATCAGCCAAACCTGCAGACGCGGCAGGTAAACAAACTGGCCCAGCCCGGCAGGGGCTTTCCCTGCACAAGCGGCGGAACAAGTTTGGGAACCACTGAAGTAGACAAATTGGAGGATTGGGCCAAAAGAAATCTGATGAGGTTCAACAAGGACAAGGGCAGAGTCCTGCACTTAGGATGGAAGAATCACATACACTGCTACAAACTAGGGACTGAATGGCTAGGCAGCAGTTCTGCAGAAAAGGACCTAGGGGTTACAGTGGACGAGAAGCTGAATATGAGTCAACAGTGTGCCCTTGTTGCCAAGAAGGCTAAAGGCATTTTGGGCTGTATAAGTAGGGGCATTGCCAGCAGATGGAGGGACGTGATCATTCCCCTCTGTTCTACATTGGTGAGGCCTCATCTGGAGTATTGTGTCCAGTTTTGGGCCCCACACTACAAGAAGGATGTGAAAAAATTGGAAAGAGTCCAGCAGAGGGCAACAAAAATAATTAGGGGGCTGGAACACATGACTTATGAGGAGAGGCTGAGTGAACTGAAGTGGCAGTTTCCACGGTATGCATCCGATGAAGTGAGCTGTAGCTCATGAAAGCTCATGCTCAAATAAATTGGTTAGTCTCTAAGGTGCCACAAGTACTCCTTTTCTTTGAGTGAACTGGGATTGTTTAGTCTGCAGAAGAGAAGAATGAGAGGGGTTTTGATAGCTGCTTTCAACTACCTGAAGGGGGGTTCCAAAGAGGATGGATCTAGACTGTTCTCAGTGGTACCACATGACAGAACAAGGAGTAATGGATTCAAGTTGCAGTGGGGGAGGTTTAGGTTGGATGTTGGGAAAAACTTTTTCACTAGGAGGGTGGTGAAACAGTGGAATGCGTTGCCTAGGGAGGTGGTGGAATCTCCTTCCTTGAACGTTTTTAAGGTCAGGCTTGACAAAGCCCTGGCTGGGATGATTTAGTTGGGGATTGGTCCTGCTTTGAGCAGGGGGTTGGACTAGATGACCTCCTGAGGTCCCTTCCAACCCTGATATTCTATGATTCTATGATCTGGTTTCCAAAACTGGTTCATATTGTTTTGTACTACTTTTATTGTTCTCATGGCTAACTTTCTCAGCCCTCAGTGCAGCTTTGATGATGGACAGATCTGTCAATTTCAAATTCATTGATGTGCTTATACAATTAACACACTTTTTTTAATTCTGATTTTCTGCTCTTCCAACAGGTATTTCCACAGACGAAAGTTTCTCTGCATCAGTTACCAATCAGCCCGCACATCAGAAGGAAAATAATACATCTTTACTTGTGACAAGCAACTCTGATCAATTCCTGACGACTCCTGATGGAGAAGATAAAGATATAAGCCAAGACAATTCAGAATTAAAACACAGATCTTCAAAGAAAGATTTGTTGGAGATAGACAGGTTTACTATTTGTGGAAATAGAATTGACTAAGTTTTCTGAATAGATGTGCTTAGGATACTGAGCTTTTGGGACAGCAAATGCTACCAGAATGGACAGTTGCCAAAAAAGGCACTTAAATATTTATTTAAAAACTTAAATTATTAATGGCAAATGAATATTAATTTTTACAAGTAAGTAGGCTTGGTAGCTGGTCAGATCAAGTAACAGAAATCTTTAACTTGGCTCTTTGGAAAATATAATGGATTGTGAGCCTCTTGTCTATTTGGCAGAGCTACAGTATCGCTGTTGTGGAAATAGACTGAAAAAATCAAACTCCTGTTTTGATTTTTTTGAAACCATGCTTCCAGAATATATCATTTTTCATCAAGGTCTCTCCAATATAAGGATATACCTGGGAATATGTGACAACTTTAATAGGAAGCTCATCTTTCCAGTCTCATGTTGTTTTCATAAACAGCTGCAGATTTCAAAACTTGTACTTATCAACGAGTACATAAAAAAGCACTGGTAGATTAAACAGTAAGTCAAGATAATTATTCTTGTCACCAGAAAAATCTTTGAAGATGTATCAGAATTAGAATAAAATACTACAGTATCTTAAATGAAAGACCTACTGCATAGTATTTTATCTAAAATCTAAACCAGCAAGGGAAATGGATCACAAATACAGAGAAATACAGTAAAGGTTCCACATAACTGGGCAAACACAGCTTCATCATTTTTCTGTTCAATAACAATGTGTTCTGCAAGGCAAACTATATACATTTATAAATGCTATATGAAAGGCTTTTTTAAAAAAAAGCTGAGGCTTGTTTTTTGCAATGGGAAACGTTTTGTTACAAAGTGACTCTTCTTTATATTGAGAAAAGGTAGTGTGAACTGCAGCCAGCAACACCAGTGTTGCATTAATTCCAGATAATTCCAATGCAATGGAAGAAATAATTACTCACTACATTTTGGTTTAAACAAGTTGATAAAAATGGCATCTATATATTAACTTAGCTGGAAAAATTGCCCATAGAAATTTAAACAGAAAATCAAAAGTGTCCATTTTAATTGGTGGATTTTAAGCAAACTTAAGTAGATGTGAATAGCTTTGTTATGAAACGCTTGGTTTTATGAAGTATAATGCATCTTAATTTCTGGTGTGTGTGGCAAGGTTGGGGGAATTGATGAAAGGCACTTTGAATCCCTCAAGAATGAATTGCATTTCAGCTCAATAACTAGGCTAGAGAACTGAATCAAAAGACAATCTTTCATCCAGTGATGAATCCTACATTTGCTGTTAAAATATAACATTAACCTCTATTTTCAAAAACCTTTCAAAAGATTTAAGTTGATGTCTGCTAAATTATTTCCCTTCGAATTTTATTTTGGATTTTTGATGTGATACAGATATTTCAGTGATGAACAGACCACAGGATTTTTTTATTAACTAATTTGTAATCTATTAGAGTGGAAAAGCCAAAGTTTAATATTTGATTTATGAGTACAAAATGTGGAAGAATACATGCGAATTCCTAAAATCTGCAGAGTTGTATTAATATGACAGAACAGAGAAATGTACACAAATAATGTTATGAAACTGATCAGAATGTGAAGTTGTCATGAAAAATGGCTTTACCATACAAGTCAACATCATCTGCTCTAAAGGGAGCCTCTTGTTGCCCCTTCTCCTCTCCCACCAACAGCAGCTGCAGTAGTGTCCAGAATCAATTGAAATGGTTGGGGGCGAGGGGAAGAGGAGAGTCTAAAATGCTTTTATTTTGGGTGTATTTTATGCTCATTGAGAAATTTACACATTAAAATTCAGATCTGTGAATTTTTCAGTTATTTAGCAGTTGCTAAAGGAAGCTTGGAATGATTTTCATCTGTTAAATGACATTCTGTACCAATTTTATAAGTGCTTCTTGTGTGAAACTCAATAAAATTCAATTTCGTAATCTTTGTTTAAAAAAAAGGAGAAGAATAGACTGGATTTCTTTGCAACAGTTGTCAATTTTGAATACTGCAATGTAACTTCTGCATATTCTGGTTTCACTATGAAGAACTTATTTTTTGCAAGCACAGGACAAGCGGCCTACTTTAGACCTGGTTTTAATACTGGTTTTGTTCTTCTATATTCATCACTATGTCAAACCCACAGGATGTACTAATTTCAGCCTACTGTTAATCTGAATGCTAATTGTTTAGAGACAGAATCAAATTGAAATCCAGTCCATTTTTTTTAAAAGTAGGGTTTTTTGTTTCAATTGCCCTTATATCATCCTGTTAATTTTTGTGGTTTTACATTCCATGTTTCTGTTCCTAGTGTCTTTCCTCCCTTACTGTAAGAAAGACCTGCACAGACAGACAGACAACTGACTATACAAAGTGTTGTCAAATGCAAAAGTTAAAAAAGAAAAAAAAATCCCAACTCTTAGTGATAGAAAAGTTAGTTGCAGTAATAGCAGATTTTTAAAAAAAACCTTCCTATAGAAATGTGATTTGTAAATATGTGACCATTTAAAATGTAGCTTATTAAATATATTGTATTTCCATTTATTCTGTGCACACACTTTGCAGCTGACTGGTAGCAACTCCATAGTTAGGGTTGTGTTCTAACAGGGGCTTAAAATGGGATATACATCTTTTTTTTCCTCTAAAATATCATGCAGGGTTAGTTTTTATGATGTCTGGATTATTTATGTACTTCATACAAATCATACATACTTGCTTTCTTTTCAGAATGTTTTAATAGAAGTCTTCAAAATAGGGCTCTAGCTGAAATTTTTCCTTGTCATCCTAGTTTGTACTGAACACTGTCTATCCACTTAAAACTTTTTAGAGAGGTGTGCTAACTAGAACTGGTGCAAATGCAAATCTGATTGATGGGAACTAGACAATCCAAACCTGACTGACTGGGGTAGGTCGCCAACTCGCTCTCAGTAACTACCCATTTATGTCAGTTTTTATCTTACAACAGGGTTGCTGCATTTCTACTCCCCCACAGGTTTGTCTTTCCCACTCCCTTTCAACCATTAAAAAAACCTAGGGAACTAATAAACAGAAGATTTCATTGCAAAGCACTTAAGGTTGCTACACATAATATACTTGACAAATCTCTCCACAAAAGCAAAGAAATTAGAAGTAAATATTAATGCCTATCTGTAGAGACCCTCTATTCCTCCACCTGCAGGCACATATCACTACTACTGTACACTACAGACCATGTCCTGCAAATTTCACAGCCCCCTAGAACTGCCAGCCTTCCATCACCCCTCTAACTGCCCTTCTACTCACAATCCTTTATTAGATTACCCTCTCCAAACATGATAGACTATTCCCCAACACTAATAAAGTTTGGTGCAGTATATAATCTGGTAAAGTAGCATGTACAGAAGGATGAAAAGGGGGCAGTTAAATTTGCAATATGTGGTCTGTGGCCCTCACTTGGTTTTAAGGTCACTTTCATTTTGAATGTATGTGTCCACACTGGGGTTTAATGCAGTTTAACTAACTTGATTGAAATTCACAGTTTTCGTTCATTCACGTTAATTTTCCTGAGTGTCTCCAGTTATATAAGCTTGTCTGCTTTGCAGATGGAGCAGGCCTCCCAGCCTGGGTAGACAAACCCCCACTAGTGGGGCTCGAGTTGCATGCTAAAAATAGCAGTGTGGATGTGTAGCTCGGGCTCTGCAAGACCACCTGACACTGTAGGCTCCTCCTACAGTTTCTTGTTCTCTGTTTTTCCCCTCTGCATTGTACCCTCTTCATCCTTTCTCTTCCTAGTGTGTCTGCTCCTGGTGATTTTCCTAGACTTGGTGAGGAGGAGCATGTTTCTGATGGATGGACTGAGACAAGCAGGGGAAAGTCAAATATACGATCAGTTGTAGTTTGGCAACCTGTTTTACAGGGTAGATATGCAGTTGGGGAGGGAGAAGTTAAGAGTTTTTATAACTAACTTATAGCTAACTAGCAAATATTTTCCCTGGGTGGTCTTTAATAGAGTGCTGAATCACAGTACAGTATGGGCTTATGTTACTACTGAATGATCAGCCAATCAGGTGTTTAAATGGACACCACTGACTGCTCCATTTTGCCAGAAGTTGTGTTCTTGTAATTTGTACTGTACCAAGCAGTCTACTGGAGGTAGACTTCTTACCTGGCGCAGTGCAGCATCTGCCATTGTATGACTTGTGAGAAGGAATAAATGAGACATTATTTAAATAGAATAATATTTATAAAATATTTACAAAATTATTACAAAGCACTCACAAGTGCCTTATAATATATTTAAATATCTCCCCTACCTAGATTTGTGCGGGTGGAGGTCAAAGTGCTGTTTGTGCATTTCTAAGATGTACTCACTTGCCACTCATAGAACTTCATATAATAACTCAAGTGATGGGCAGGAAACTCTGTAGAGCCAAGGGTAAGTTTATGAAATGAGACTCCTGTATCTCCTTTCTAACTTGTGTACAGTTCAACAGTTTCAGCAGATGTATAAAACTTAAGTGCCTAAATGTGACTACCAAAAATGGATGTCATGTTATGGCCATTTCTTTATTCATGCAGGAGCACGTTTGTCAGATACTTAACATAATCTGTCAGTATGTGCAAAACTGATGTATTAAAAAGCACTCCTTAGTTCCTGTGAAGCTTTATTACAAAGGGAAATGAACCAAGAAGTAGATAACCATGTAAAAATAGTAACTGAGAGAATATATAGCAAAAATAAAGCTCAGAAATGAGCAAGAACTTGGAAAACAATATACCAGTACTCAAATTATAAATATACCTTATCCATGGCTGATCTGGTAGCAAGTTTTTATTTAGCTAAATGATATCTTTAGATGGGAATTCATATTTAAATTTTAATTAGGCTGGTACCGCTAAATGGGTCTCATCAACTGCCCTAGGAAAAAGAGGAAAGATATTTTAAAAGGTAGCACCCTTTTATGTATTTTATTAGAAATAAGTAAAATGTTATAGGTTTAACTTTTTAGCTCATGTTCTACAAACTAATACCTGTGGATTTTGAGAGAGAAATTAAAATGTAATAGTTTGGCTTCAGCAATAGTAAAATCTGACTTTTTTGTTTGTTTTTTGTTACAAAAAGCTACAGTGTGAATGACAGTTACCTGGAGCCAATGACAGTAAAAGGAGCTATTAGAAGATGCTTACCTGGGCTTCAGTCCAGCAAAGCAGTAAGTCATGCATGATTTAAGCATGTGAGAAGTCAGTGACTTCAGTGGGACTACTCACTCACTCAGTTAAAACATGCTTAAGTGCTTTGCTGCATCAGAGTAGTACAAAGGTGTGTTTAAGAAAGGGTTGTTGATCAGAGGGCAATTGTGAGCACACAAACTTTTCGTTGGACTGTTTGAATATCTAGTATTATAGGCACCAAATTGGGATGTAAAGTACATTGGTGTCTGTTGCACCAGGCTCTCTTAAATTGTTAGTTCCCAGGCTGAACACTTAACATTGATTCTTTGAACATTTAGTCTGACCTGCACCTTGAAGGAAAGAGCACTACATCCTTTGTAAACTTAATCTGGTTACATTCTACCATGTTTCCTCTTTATAACCCCAGAACTGATTTGCTGAAGTCAGGGAAAGTACAGTGGCAAATACCAGCCAGACCCAGCTATGCATTATGTATCCCATTTATTTACATTTTTGTGGATTTCATTCTCTTTGCTTGAAAATTTCAGTCATCCTGTCTTGTTTTATTTCAGATCATTGAGAAATAATGAATAAATGGGCATGTGGCATCCATGTATCTCAAAAAGAATTGAAACCAGATTGCCCCAGCTGTCTTTAAGCTAAAATGAATTGCCAAATGAATTTTAAAACCATACATAGAAAACTGATAGGGCACACGAGATGCATTTTGTTGGTCTTTAACTACCAAACTTTTTCCATAGGAATATTTTATTAAGCTACGAAAGGTTTGCAGCCTTTCAAATGTTCATCAGCCAAGCAGAATTTCCCCTCAAGCCAAAGTAGGTTTTATAATCATGAGTATTCTGTTAACTTATTTAAGTCCATCATAATTTAGGGTTTATGTATTGTGTAAATTTCTCATTTTTAGTGGTATGATTTTGTTAAGAAGTTTCCTTTACTGTAAATATCTATTTTTTCAATTACAGTTTTAATAAAGCAACTTGTTTTTTGTCATGCCAGTAAATCGCATCTTAATGAAGTAAGTGCTCACTTTATTATGGCAAACTTCAAATGCTAATTCACAGCTGTGCTGTCTTATAAATAGGAAATTTGAATTTATTTTGGGGGTGGAGGGGACGGGACACAAGTGAAACAAATAGACTTTATTCATAACTGTCCATGTCCTATATAAAGTTATACAACTGAAATTGTTCTGCCACATGAATGTTACTAAAATGGAGTGCAAAAGAGTGACATATTTGTGCCTTACAAACTAGGACACACTGTAATTTAAGTGAGCAAACTAGTCTCAAGCACACTTTTAATCAGCTGATGAAATCCTAACTTTGTATTGGAATTGATTTCTTCGGCAATATTAAATGGAGGGATCTTTCCTCTTCATAATGTCCTTTTAAATAGCTACTGTTTGCATTTTAGAGGGCTGGACTGTGTTCATTCTATTGACTTCAAGAAACAAATGACCTTCTATGACTTCTGAAATTTATTTTCACTAGAAGGGCCTTAACTGACTTACTAAGTTACGCAACTAGACCATCTCTCATAGTTATGAAACCTAAAAGGTACCTCTGCATATTAGAAGGCGTCACATGAACATGATTCATGGGAGTGTGAAGTTAAGCAGTTTGTCACAGGTGAATGGTGTGGAGATTTCTATGAAGCTAAAGAATTCTTTTCCATTTGTCTCTTATCTCTAGCATAGCAACAAATTTATCCACCTTGTAAATTTGAGCTTGTTAATTCTTTGTGTCTTGGTAGCACGTTGTGTTTTCCCCATCACAAACAGGACCTGCAATCAGAGAGGATCTAAAACTGAGCTGTTTGAATATGTAAGAGGAAACTGAAGGTCATTAAACTTGTTCCTGATCTAGTGATGGAGCTTTGGGTAAATTAAAAATAGTAAGAGCAAGCGGAAAGGCGGGGGGGAGCCCATTAGTGGGCCCATTTTCATTTTTCTAACTGTGAAAAAAATCAATTTCCAAGTTATTTGGTCTTTCGTTTCACACCTCTAGAACAATCCATCAACCTGGTGCCCACTAAATAATGTGTCATTCAGTAATACTTTTGATAGTGGGAGTGTTGCTACTGACTTTGATAGGTATGTCTACACTGCATTTTAAAACCTACCACAGCGAGTTTCAGAGCCAGAGTATACAGATTCAAGCTCTCAGGGCTTGTACTAAGGCCCTAAAAATAGCAGTGTAAACGTTGTGCCTCGGGCTGGAGCTTGGGCTCTGAAGCCCACCTCTCTCCCCTGCCTTAAGAGCCAAATGTCGATGCAACTGTTTTAAGTGCTGTAGCATGAGCCAGAGTCTGTAGACTTGGGCTCTGAGACCAGCTGTTGTGGGGTTTTAAAATGCAGAGTAGACGTACCTAATAAGGCCAGGATTCCACCGCTAGTTCATTGTATTCATCTCCATACAAGGAAAAGCACTGTTAAATAATTTGCAATACTCTGCTAACCTGATCACCAAGGGCAGTTTTATCTGTGGTGGTCTGTTCACCTAAGCCCATGAGATACTGAGCACCAAAGGAAGTTGAAGACACATCTTAGGCCCCAGTCCTGCAAGCTATTTTGCATAGGCAGGATTCCATGCAGACACAGAGATTTAGTCTGCAGGACTGATTCCTTAGATGGTGGATTCTGTTAGGGATGATGATGTAAAGCACCAAGCAAACATTGTGAAATAGAAAATTAATCCTCATATGTTTGTACAGGCAAACATGCTTCATAGTAGTAGCTTATTCAGTATTAATCACAAGCCTTAAATCTGCATATGTTATGATCAGCACATTTTTGTACAACAAATAAGTTATTGTACAAATACCTCAGACCAGCTGTGCTGGGATCTTATGGCAGGACCTGGGATGGGAATGTGTATCTTGGATCAAAGGAAGGTACTAAACAAAGTTTCTTTTTAAAATGGAGCTATTTTGTTGCTCGGGGAAGACAGACTACGCAACTTCATACAACTCAAGCCCTAATCCTGCCCCAGTTCTGCTCTTCTACAGCCATTGGCTCTCCTGTGGTAGGAGCTAAAGTTCCAGTTTGAAAAGTGTCCTCCCTGCAAGTGCTCAAAGTTTGTTACATCCAACCACGGTGATGATGAAGTTCCTGCACTCAGATTACACTTGGCCCCATTGAAGCAGGCTGTGAGTGTAATAACTGGATCCTATGAGATGTTGAGTGCCGCCAATGCCCACGGACCTTCAACAGGAATTGAGGTGGCTCAGCACAACACAGAACTCTATCATAGCTGCAGCTAGGTCGTGTTACTGAACTGTTTGCTCATCCCCAGAAGTGGGACCTTCAGCTCAGTGAGGAGAGGGAAATATTAGGGACTTTATACTGCTCTTCTCTCCCAAACTGCTTACTATATCTGTAGATTCATATGCAAAAATCAGACCAGGCAGTTTGTTATAGCTGGTTTCCAGGCATAGGGCTAACCAGTACAAATAAGAATCCTGCAGCTGGTTGCAGGACTGGTTGTCCCACATCTCACTGAAGCTGAGACTTCACCAGGGACCCTTATCGTCTGAAGGCAGCAACTCTTGTGACATAGCCAACAGGGAACTTCCCTCTGGCCTGAGCAGCAGGACCTGAGCTAACTTGTTTCTACTGAAAACTGCTCTTTGAATATCACTCTCAGATTTTTTCACCTCTAAGCAATGGGACCTCATGTCCAGATTAGTTAACATCTTCCACCCTTCTGAACACCCAAAACCAGCAGCTGTAATGAGACAACGAGCCTTGCACTGGGTCTTAATCTTGTATTAGTAGCTTATCTGAAAACATATTATGAAAGCAAAGGACCTGATAGATACAACTAGGCTGATCCAACGACTATCTTCTGAGCTCAGATTCAACAGAATGTTTCATGAGGAAGAATTTGTGTTGACAACACAGCTTAAGACGCTTGGAAATGGCAGAACTAGCATGATGGGCCACCTCAATACAGACATTCTGTGCTTTTCTGGCATGTGTCTGATACTGCAAATCTGTTGTGCCTGCCTACACCAGGGTTGCATTTGGATCTGCTGCCTAGGCTGCACATGGGAGGTGACAGGAAATTCTTAAATAGATGAAACCTTGGATTTCTTAAATAGCTGAAGCCCTAAAGCAAAGACTGAAACCATAGAGTATTTCTAGTAGGCAATTTTGTACAGTAGGTATCTATGTCCAGCTCCACCTGCCCGTGTCTGGCCCTGGTCCAGCAAAGCATTTAAGCATGTGCATAACTGAGTCCATGAGTGGTCCCATTCCTGTTCCCGCTACATGCAACTGATTGCTTGGGGGGGTTGCGGGTCTGCTGTTGAAAATAGTTAAGTGAGTTTGACCTTTTGTTCTGTCCTTTTTATTGTATTTATTGCCATTTGCTTCATTGATCTGACAAAGCATCTAATGGTCATAAGCACCTATTACAATTCCAATGCCCTTTTCCTGTAATCAATGAGTGTTTTGTTTCTTCCTTCCAACATTTTTAAACACAGCAGATGAACTGAACCTTTAGTATTCAAACCAAATCAACCAAACCACAACTCCCAGCATGAAGGAGAAAAAATGCTATACTTCCAATGGAGGGAAATACTGACTGGTCACTTTAATTGACATTATGCGCTCTGTGTTCTCGTTTTGAACAGTACAGTTCTTGGATGGCTTGTGTACCATTTGTAGGAGCAGCCACTATGCCATCTTTTTAACTCTAGGTATTGGAGTTGACTCATTCAAATACTCTAAGAAAGGGAGCCAGGTTTCAAGTCTGCCTCCTTCTTGCTGTCATTGGATATGTGAGTTTTTCCATGACTAATATCCTCCTCATTCAGGCCATATTCTCTGGGTCTTCCAATGATATGAAAATGAGCATTCCTTTACACGTCTTGTTTGTAAAGGAGGATTTTCACACAGGAACAAAACTGCATGAGGAAAAGAAAGGAGCACAAAATTGTTCTTAGGCAATCCAGAAAATTGCCGATGCAACCGATGAAGTGAGCTGTAGCTCACAAAAGCTTATGCTCAAATAAATGTGTTAGTCTCTAAGGTGCCACAAGTACTCCTTTTCTTTTTGCGAATACAGACTAACACAGCTTCTACTCTGAAACCTAATACTGGTTTGTGTGTTCTAGCTTGGTTTTGTCATAAAGACATATACTCTGTTTCTGGTAACCTGTTGCCTTGAATATTTTTTGGGCTGTTGAATAGTCACCAGTATGGTTTCATTGCTGAATCAGCTAAGAGGAGGCCTGAAAGGCATGTGGAAAATGTTATCTTGTATTTAGGCTCTAAGTACAGTATTTTAATGTCTTCTCCAATCTCTCAAATATTGTATAGGATAATTTCATCATGTATAAAACCACAAGTAAATTTCAGGGAATAGAGTGCTTCTATAAGCAGTCTGGAGCCTGCAAAAACTGGGCCATTTATCTGGCTCTTAGGAGACAATAATGATTTAATTATGCCCAGGACAGTAATACTAATATAATTAGCTCCCCAAAAAAGTTTGATTTGTATACAAAAGTAAACTTGATAGCTCCAGAAAAGAAAATATGACTGATTGGAAAATGAGTCCATGCAAATGTACAACTTTGTACGCAGAACATGGCAATATGTGTAGCCTGAATAAAGACAGGCTTTTCAAGAGAGAGAAAGACACAGAGACGCTGTAATAGGAAACCTGTTTTGTTTTTTCATTCTGGGCGCACACATATGGACTAGATATTGTGTCACTTGTCTCCTTTTAAACAATGGGCTATATTGTCTGTCCACTGAAGTCAATGGAGTTATGCCAGCGGCAAACAGCCCAATATCTGTTACTAAATACCCCCATAAGAGTATCAGACAGCAGTATTGCAGTGCGTGTCACTGATTCTTTACCAACATTGCTTTAGGAAAGATACCCCCTGATTCTCATTTGAAGAGCGAAGGATAGCAAGAGTGTGTGCAATACATAATCTGCTAAGTAGAAACTGGTCCTAATATAGTCATGTCCTCTGGACTAGTCAGCATCTCTTTGTTTGCCTTTTTCCCCTCATCCCAAAAGAAGATCTAAAATTAGGGCCATAAAATACACAGGGAACTCCATGCAGTTTTAGTAAAGGAGTTTTCTCATCACTGTTCAGTGAGGAGGTGGGTTTTACTCCCTTTCCCTGGTGGAGTGGGTAGGGTGTTAGGTCCCATTAGCTAGGGGATATCCCAAGATCTGCAGACAGCCAACTGCCTCTACACAGGTGACCCATCACACCCCACTATGGAAGTGCTGCTCCTTCAGGAACCATGATGCAATGGGCTGCCTCACCCCACAGCTGAATAACAGCACCTACACACCAGATCGAATGGAAGTTAGTGCTGCAATTTCCTGTGACTCTGAGGCCCCTTGGTTCTTCACAAGCAACTTCTGTCTGAGACCTGACAAACTCAGAACACCTAATACACTGCTTTCATGGTATTTATTCCATAATGGGTAACATGTGAGGTCTCTACTGACCGCTTGTAACTTATTGATACTCCTAATCATGTGTATTGGTAATATATAAGGAATAAAGTGACTACATTGAAAATTGTGTCCTTATGGTCTTGGAGGGAAAGCAAGTCACTGGGGAAAAATAGGTCTTGGTGATGGCCCATTCAAGTGGGAGGGAACTGTCACCCTTCCCTGGCTAGGGGATTATGTAACGTATTGCTCAATTGTCTACCTTTGCACCAACCCAGAAAAGTCCATGGAAAACCAGCAAAGACAAACTATAAACATCAAAACCCCTTGAAAGGAAAAGGAACGCTATGACAGGAAGTGGAACACCCTGGCTGGGAATGAAGACTGATTCAGTGTATCACAGGGTGGGGAAAAAAAGAAAAGGAGTACTTGTGGCACCTTAGAGACTAACCAATTTATTTGAGCATGAGCTTTCGTGAGCTACAGCTCACTTCATCAGATGTATACCGTGGAAACTGCAGCAGACTTTATATACACACAGAGAATATGAAACAATACCTCCTCCCATCCCACTGTCCTGCTGGTAATAGCTTATCTAAAGTGATCAACAGGTGGGCCATTTCCAGCACAAATCCAGGTTTTCTCACCCTCCACCCCCCCACACAAATTCACTCTCCTGCTGGTGCTAGCCCATCCAAAGTGACAACTCTTTACATAGTCAAGTCGGGCTATTTCCTGCATAGATCCAGGTTTTCTCACATCCCCCCCACCCCCATACACACACAAACTCACTCTCCTGCTGGTAATAGCTCATCTAAACTGACCACTCTCCAAGTTTAAATCCAAGTTAAACCAGAACATCTGGGGGGGGGGGGGTAGGAAAAAACAAGAGGAAACAGGCTACCTTGCATAATGACTTAGCCACTCCCAGTCTCTATTTAAGCCTAAATTAATAGTATCCAATTTGCAAATGAATTCCAATTCAGCAGTTTCTCGCTGGAGTCTGGATTTGAAGTTTTTTTGTTTTAAGATAGCGACCTTCATGTCTGTGATTGCGTGACCAGAGAGATTGAAGTGTTCTCCGACTGGTTTATGAATGTTATAATTCTTGACATCTGATTTGTGTCCATTTATTCTTTTACGTAGAGACTGTCCAGTTTGACCAATGTACATGGCAGAGGGGCATTGCTGGCACATGATGGCATATATCACATTGGTGGATGTGCAGGTGAACGAGCCTCTGATAGTGTGGCTGATGTTATTAGGCCCTGTGATGGTGTCCCCTGAATAGATATGTGGGCACAATTGGCAACGGGCTTTGTTACAAGGATAAGTTCCTGGGTTAGTGGTTCTGTTGTGTGGTATGTGGTTGTTGGTGAGTATTTGCTTCAGGTTGCGGGGCTGTCTGTAGGCAAGGACTGGCCTGTCTCCCAAGACTTGTGAGAGTGTTGGGTCATCCTTTAGGATAGGTTGTAGATCCTTAATAATGCGTTGGAGGGGTTTTAGTTGGGGGCTGAAGGTGACCGCTAGTGGCGTTCTGTTATTTTCTTTGTTAGGCCTGTCCTGTAGTAGGTAACTTCTGGGAACTCTTCTGGCTCTATCAATCTGTTTCTTTACTTCTGCAGGTGGGTATTGTAGTTGTAAGAAAGCTTGACAGAGATCTTGTAGGTGTTTGTCTCTGTCTGAGGGGTTGGAGCAAATGCGGTTGTATCGCAGAGCTTGGCTGTAGACGATGGATCGTGTGGTGTGGTCAGGGTGAAAGCTGGAGGCATGCAGGTAGGAATAGCGGTCAGTAGGTTTCCGGTATAGGGTGGTGTTTATGTGGCCATTGTTTATTAGCACTGTAGTGTCCAGGAAGTGGATCTCTTGTGTGGACTGGACCAGGCTGAGGTTGGTGGTGGGATGGAAATTGTTGAGTTTGAGTGGTTTGAGGGTGGGGAAAGACACTCTAGATCCATTAACTAAGGAACCTCAATGAGTGTGGTGGAGCTTCCTGAAAGACAGGATCATAGCTCCTTGGGGGCCAGTGCATGCAGCAAAAGACTGAACTTTGGGGTGAGACTCATCTTTACTGGATAGAAAAGGTAACAAGTGTAGGCCCTAGTTCGTATTTTATGATTTTGTTTTGTATGTGACCATTTGTTTTCATCGCTCACCCTTGTTTCTCTTTGAATCTCTAGTCTGTCTTAAATAAATGTCCTTTTGTTTACTACAGTTGACTCCCAAGTGCTGTGTGTGATACAAGAGCAGTGGGCTAAGGTAAAACTGGTAAACTCACGCTTCCTTTGGGAATGGAAGAGCTGGGATTTCTGAGGGTATCCACTAATCAGGGGCTGAATACCACAGGGGGGTACTTTGAATAGCCTAGTAGGGGGGAGGGATAGCCCAGTGGTTTGAGCATTGGCCTGCTAAACCCAGGGTTGTGAGTTCAATCCTTGAGGGGGCCATTTGGGATCTGGGGCAAAAATTGGGGATTGGTCCTGCTTTGAGCAGGGGGTTGGACTAGATGACCTCCTGAGGTCTCTTCCAATCCTGATATTCTATGATTTTGTGAATGGACTCGGTGAGGGTTGGTACATCTATTGTCTATTGGCAGGGTGTATAGCCCAGAGAATAGTGCTTGAGTGACTGTGAGGCTGGTTGTTGTGTTGGGGACCTAACACCTAGTTCCCACTGGCAAGACTCCCTCACCCTGAAGCCAGGTGTCAACCAGGTGGCTTCTCCCATCCCTGGATCCATGCAGACCCCTGAGATGGTGTGTACCTGTGAGGAGGCTTTCTTGTGATTGGGTGCATACTGAGCAGCTGAGGATCCTCACTCACCTCCAGGCCCTGTTCTACCTCCTAGCTGATTTTCGCCAGGTTTGGTTTCCCTCAGCTTATGGACATCAAGGTGAGACATGGCCCCAAATAAACTGGGACTAACTAAATGTAGATTGAACATACAGTGGCGAACAGAAAATGGCCTCATTCAAAATTCTTTTTCTAACTGTAAATAATGAACTTTTGTGTCCCAGCACAAAAGTTTCCTATTAACTTGCCCTCATGTTGTAATAAATAAACGGTCCAGTTACATCCAGCAATTCATTTTAGAGAATATTCTATCATGTCTCATGCCAATGACTGAGAGCCCAGCTTGTTTCCTGTGATAATGATGCTGTTTGATGACAGACAAAGAAAGAAGCTAGTCTCAGATATTCCACTGATTCCCTTTTGAATGGGATAGATTTGTGACCTGGAGTGTGGGAAATTTGTATACAAAAATATGAACTACTGAAGAACTGTTCTGCTCCAAATCCCATTGTAAAATCAAACATCTCGGGGTTTTCAAGATTTTCCTACATGTAAGCAAACCTTTAACCCTTGCACCACTGGAGCTTTCTAGACTACCTGGCTAATGATTATATAGAACGTACAGCACATAGGTAACATCCCCAGCTTCCAAAGAGTTTAGATAGAGTAGTCTGGTAGACAACAGCAGCCTTTCTCTTTGGGTAAGTATCGTCAAATCTTGGGTCATTGCTGACTCTCATTTTGTGACAACCACAATGAAGCTTCTAAAGATGCAGGACTGGTCTGCACTGGTATGGCACAGAGGGTCAAGGTCAGATCTCAGTTACCCTGGTGCAATCCTGTTTACATCAGTAGGCTTGCACTAGTGTGACAGCAGAATTTGGCCCTTTGTACCTAAGCTACATCATCCTTGTCCATTTGCTAGTGTGGAATTCTTTCCAGCTCCCATGACTTGTGTTGCTAATGGTGCAGATGTTAACAGGCTTGCCTCAGTTTGCTTCTCTGATTGTGCAAAAGCATGATGGCTGAGGTCAATGGGAATGAAAACACCTTATCTTTGTTTCTTGGCTGCTGACTGAAACGCAACTTGAGGAACGCATTGTCGCAGACGGGCCAGCTCTATGCTTGTGTCCAAAGAAACATTGATTGAAGAAAATCTGGCTCTTAAATATTTGTGTGAGTATTGTTTAAACATCAGATTAAATCCACTTCTAAAATGTACTGATGTAGAAATGAATCACTTTCCCACTTAGCCTGGATTTACATGTGCTAACAGCTGGCTGAACAATGTGGTAATTGGTTTTAGCTTCGCTCAGCCACAGTCCTACCTGTCTGAATTCTTTTACAGCCCAGTCAGTGAGGGAAGACACCGGAATTTACTCTTCTGTCAGGGTATAGGATGGTTTAATTCCACCCCTGCCAAACAGTGGGTGAGATCTGTTAGTCATGTCATATCACACTGTTGGTAAATACATAGTTTTGGGGTGAGGCAAGGAGGTAAGCGAAAACAGTATTTAAACAAAAATAATTCCCTCGTGGTGATTTTGGGAAATCAAGATTAGGAAATGGACAAATGTGTCCATTAAGATATGACTGTCTGTAATAGGAAGATAAGGGTTCTGAGGCTTTAAAGGTACATGGGGTATGTGAAATGGAAGCAGCAGGGGTAGGCTACGTTAAAGGTTCCCAACTATTTTGGGCAACGGTGCCAGTTCATAGATTCTCTCTCAGCTGTAGGGTCAGTGTCTGACATCTCCCATTTAGATGCATGTCCTAAGTGGGATGACACAGTTTGTAGTCTGGGCCAGATTTTTAAGTATATTTAGGTGACTAATTCCAAATTATTTCAGTGGGAGGTTGACACATAAAATTCTTCGACAGCCTCTGTAATACAGAGTGCCAGATTTTTAGTTTCCCTTTAAAATCATAACAGACATAAATGTAACTTAATGGTTCTGCACCCTTAAGCCTTATCTGTAGATAAGTCAGACCTTTCACTTTACGGGACCTGGAGCATGCAATTAAAATGCAATACAGGCTGCACTCACAATCTTACCATCTTGATGGGAAATCCTAGACGGTGATGCTGTGAAGGAGAAAAGAAAGCTATAAACTTTGCTTGATGTACTTTTTCCCTTGCTGTTCTACGCATTTCAGTTTCCAGGTAGGGGTTAAATATATGGATGTTGTTTTCTTAACTGGAAATGGAAATGAGATACTTAAGGCAAAAACTATGAAACCATGGTGGATCATTCACGGACAGGCAGGAAATGGAATCATCCCTTCGCTCCAACAGGCTTACTGAACTTAGCCGTTAAAATGAGACACAGAAGAATGTGGATATGAATTGTTCTACTTTGGGTTCCTGCCCCTCTGCTTAATAAGTCTCATTACGAAAAGCAAGACCACACCCTGTTAATATGGCGTAGTAAGAGAGCCATAAGGCTAACTGCTTTTTTACCCTCTTCTCCCTGTGTCTTCTTTTAAAGTAAAAACAATACGGATTTCCAGAGTAAAACATTTCACAAGAACGTTTTACTTTTAAATGGCTTAAGACAATTCTTCAAGACTAGCTGATTCCTCCTAAGTAAAACCAATTCAATTACCCATGCTGTAATAAGGTGGGTGAGGTGAAATCTTTTATTGGACCAGCTCCCATTGGTGAGAGACCAGCTTTTGAGCTACTCAGAGCTCATCTTCAGATATTTTTCAAGAGCTCTGTGTAAGGCCGGGTCTGCACTACAGACTTCTAGTGGTATAACTACGTCACTTAGGGGTGTGAAAAATCCACACACCTGAGCAATGCATTTATACCAACGTACCCCTGGTGTAGACAGTGCTGTGTGGATGGGAGGGCTTCTCCCATCGGCATAGCTACTGCTTCTCATTGAGGTGATTAACTGCACTGACAGAAGAGGCTCTCCTGTTAGTGTAGGAGTGTCTTCACTTAAGCGCTACGGTGGTGTGCTGATGCAGTGTTTTAAGTGTAGACCTGCCCTAAGCTCAAAAGCCACAACTACATCAACAGTGCGATGCCACAGTGTTTGGGATGTAAGTTGAAAGCACCAATATCGTTTGCACTTCAATACAGTAAAGATCCCTTTAATCTGAACTAATTAATTAGGCAATATACCATATTTCCCTCCAGGCAATTCCCTAAGCAAACCATTGGAACTAATTAAAAGCCTGTGTGTCTCTTCATGACTGATATTCATAGTATGCAATAACATGTGTGCATCAAAATCTATAATTGCTATCACTTAAGTCACAATCATTTCTGCACTTTGATACATGAAATATAATCTTCTTCTTCCGCAACTATGAAAGCTAGAAACTTACTTTTATTTTTAAATGAAAACAAAGATTCTCATAAAGAAAAGGAGGACTTGTGGCACCTTAGAGACTAACAAATGTATTTGAGCATAATCTTTCGTGAGCTACAGCTCACTTCATTGAATGCATTCAGTGGAAAATACAGTGGGGAGATTTATATACGTAGAGAACATGAAACAATGGGTGTTACCATACACACTGTAATGAGAGTGATCGCTTAAGGTGAGCTATTACCAGCAGGAGAGCGGGGTGGAGGGGTGGGGACCTTTTGTAGTGATAATCAAGGTGGGCCATTTCCGGCAGTTGACAAGAATGTCTGAGGAATGGTGGGGGTGGGAGGGAATAAACATGGGGAAATAGTTTTACTTTGTGTAATGACCCATCTACTCCCAGTCTCTATTCAAGCCTAAGTTAATTGTATCCAGTTTGCAAATTAATTCCAATTCAGCAGTCTCTCGTTAGAGTCTGTTTTTGAAGGTTTTTTGTTGAAGAATTACAACTTTTAGGTCTGTAATCGAGTGACCAGAGAGATTGAAGTGTTCTCCAACTGGTTTTTGAATGTTATATTTCTTGACATCTGATTTGTGTCCATTTATTCTTTTATGTAGAGACTGTCCAGTTTGACCAATGTACATGGCAGAGGGCAGTGTGTATGGTAACACCCATAGTTTCATGTTCTGTGTATATAAATCTCCTCACTGTATTTTCCACTGAATGCATCCGATGAAGTGAGCTGTAGCTCACGAAAGCTCATGCTCAAATAAATTTGTTAGTCTCTAAGGTGCCACAAGTACTCCTTTTCTTTTTGTGAATACAGACTAACACGGCTGCTACTCTGAAACCTCTTTATGCAAGGCACTGAATTTAGCCGTATGGAGTGGAAATCTATCAACTTCATGAAAAAACTCGTACAGATACAGACATCATCTTCCTTTCCAAATGCAAACAGATGGACATCATACCAAAAGGACTGAAGGTAAAAAATCCATCACAATCTACATACCACACAGACTATGCTGACAGCTTGTGTCACACGCTCTCAAAGAAACTGTGGAACCACCTGATCAACATCCTCTACAGCAAACAGGGAAAGATTAAGAATGAGCTCTCAAAACTGGATACTCTCATAAAAAACCAACCTTCCACACAAACTTCCTCGTGGCTAGACTTTACAAAAACTAGACAAGCCATTTACAACACACACTTTGCTTCTCTACAAAAGAAAAAGGACACTAAACTATCTAAACTACGACATGCCACAAGGGGCCACAACAGTGGTTCCCTTAACCCACCCAGCAATATTGTTAATCTATCCAACTATACTCTCAGCCCAGCAGAAGAATCTGTCCTATCTCAGGGCCCCTCCTTCTGCCCCTCCACCCCCACGAACATGATACAGTTCTGTGGTGACCTAGAATCCTATTTTTGACGTCTCCGACTCAAGGAATATTTCCAACACGCCTCTGAATAAAATACTAGGCCACAGAGACCTTCCTACCAACACTACAAAAAGAAGGATTCTGGGTGCACTCCTCCTGAAGGTGGAAACAACAGACTGGACTTCTACATAGAGTGCTTCCGCCAATGTGCACAGGCTGAAATAGTGGAAAAGCAGCATCACTTGCCCCATAACCTCAGCCGTGCAGAACACAATGCCATCCACAGCCTCGGAAACAACTCTGACATCATAATCAAAAAGGCTGACAAAGGAGGTGCTGTCGTCATCATGAATAGGTCGGAATATGAACAAGAGGCTGCTAGGCAGCTCTCCAACATCACTTTCTACAAGCCATTACCCTCTGATCCCACTGAGGGTTACCAAAAGAAACTACACCATTTGCTCAAGAAACTCCCTGAAAAAGCAAAAGAACAAATCCGCACAGACACACCCCTGGAACCCCAACATTCTATCTGCTACCCAAGATCCATAAACCTGGGAATCCTGGATGCCCCATCATCTCATGCATTGGCACCCTAACAGCAGGATTTTCTGGCTATGTAGACTCCCTCCTCAGGCCCTACGCTACCAGCACTCCCAGATATCTTTGAGACACTACTGACTTCCTGAGGAAACTACAATCCATTGGTGATCTTCCTGAAAACACCATCCTGGCCACTATGGATGTAGAAGCCCTCTACACCAACATTCCACACAAAGATGGACTACAAGCTGTCAGGAACAGTATCCCCGATAATGTCACGGCAAACCTGGTGACTGAACTTTGTGACTTTGTCCTCAACCATAACTATTTCACATTTGGGGACAATGTATACCTTCAAATCAGTGGCACTGCTATGGGTACCCGCATGGCCCCACAGTATGCCAACATTTTTATGGCTGACTTAGAACAACGCTTCCTCAGCTCTCGTCCCCTAATGCCCCTACTCTACTTGCACTACATTGATGACATCTTCATCACGTGGACCCATGGAAAAGATGCCCTTGAGGAATTCCACCATGATTTCAACAATTTCCATGCCAACATCAACCTCAGCCTGGACCAGTCCACACAAGAGATCCACTTCTTGGACACTACGGTGCTTATAAGAGATGGTCACATCACCACCACCCTATACCGGAAACCTACTGACCGCTATTCCTACCCACATGCCTCCAGCTTTCATCCAGACCACACCACATGATCCATTGTCTACAGCCAAGCTCTACGATACAACTGCATTTGCTCCAACCCCTCAGACAGAGACAAACACCTACAAGATCTCTATCTAGCATTCTTACAACCACAATACCCACCTGCTGAAGTGAAGAAACAGATTGACAGAGCCAGAAGAGTACCCAGAAGTCACCTACTACAGGACAGGCCCAACAAAGATAATAACAGAATGCCACTAGCCATCACCTTCAGCCCCCAACTAAAACCTCTCCAACGCATGATCAAGGATCTACAACCTATCCTGAAGGACGACTCATCACTCTCACAGATCTTGGGAGACAGGCCAGTCCTTGCTTACAGACAGCCCCCCAACCTGAAGCAAATACTCACCAGCAACCACACAACAGAACCGCTAACCCAGGAACCTATCCTTGCAACAAAGCCCATTGCCAACTGTGTCCACATATCTATTCAGGGGACACCATCATAGGGCCTAATCACATCAGCCACACTATCAGAGGCTCGTTCACCTGCACATCTACCAATGTGATATATGCCATCATGTGCCAGCAATGCCCCTTTGCCATGTACATTGGTCAAACTGGACAGTCTCTACGTAAAAGAATCAATGGACACAGATCAGACGTCAAGAATAACAACATTCAAAAACCAGTTGGAGAACACTTCAATCTCTCTGGTCACTCGATTACAGACCTAAAAGTTGTAATTCTTCAACAAAAACCCTTCAAAAACAGACTCCAATGAGAGACTGCTGAATTGGAATTAATTTGCAAACTGGATACAATTAACTTAGGCTTGAATAGAGACTGGGAGTAGATGGGTCATTACACAAAGTAAAACTTTCCCCATGTTTATTCCCCCCCACCCCCACCATTCCTCAGACATTCTTGTCAACTGCTGGAAATGGCCCACCTTGATTATCACTACAAAAGGTTTTCTTCCCCCCTCCCCCCGCTCTCCTGCTGGTAATAGCTCACCTTAAGCGATCACTCTCATTACAGTGTGTATGGTAACACCCATTGTTTCATGTTCTCTATGTATATAAATCTCCCCACTGTATTTTCCACTGAATGCATCCGATGAAGTGAGCTGTAGCTCACGAAAGATTATGCTCAAATACATTTGTTAGTCTCTAAGGTGCCACATGTACTCCTTTTATTTTTGCAAATACAGACTAACACGGCTGCTACTCTGAAAAAAGATTCTCAAGTAATCAAAGGACTCCAGGAGCTGGGTCCTTAAAAAAATAACAGTGTGAGCACTGGTAAAACTGTGTGACCAAAAAAGTCAATTTTTCCATTTTAGAAAGAATGTGGATTGTGGAATAGATTTTTTGCATTAAAATTTGTCTAAACTTTTCACATGTGAAAAATATTCCCAAAATGCTGCAGTACTGGGCTTTCTTCAAAAATCTGGCAACTCTTTTGCCCAGTTGTATTATAATGAAATAATTTTACATGTACCCAAGTGACCTGATCTTTTTTCCTTTTTATTTAAAAAAAAATCCATTTTTTCCCCCTTTTTTCTAAATTGGTGCTAAGCTCAGAAAGCCTCTGGTCACAGCACTGGCAAGGAATTCAGAAAAAAACAAAATGTGACATTCCATTCACAAACACCAGATGTCAGTACAAAAGCTATGAGCAACGCAGCAATTTGAATGCAAAATGGCAGAGAGCAACCAAACAGTGCAAGCATCACATCAGCTTCTTCTGTCCTCTGGCATTTTCAATTATTCTACCCATCCCTATGAACTCAAGAGTTTTATGCCATTCTCTGAGACCCTCCTTGATATTGTCACTGGTAGGCCCTTTTCAAGTCTTAAATCAAACAATGTGTGCTGGATCATCATCTGAGACTGCCATAACATGGAATATATAGCAGAATGAGGGTAAAACCACAGAGCAGGAGATATGCAATTCTCCCCCAAGGAGTTCAGTCACAAATTAGTGCACTTTTTTAATAAGTGTCATCAGCATGGAAGCATGTCCTTTGGAATGGTGGCCGAAGCATGAAGGGGCCTGCAAATGTTTAGCATATCTGTCACGTAAATACCTTGCAACACCGGCTACAAAAGTGCCATGTGAATGCCTATTCTCATATTCAGATTACGTTGTGAATAAGAAGTTGTCAGTATTATCTTCCATAAATGTAAACAAACTTGTTTGTCTTAGCAATTGGCTGAAAAAGAAATAGGATTGAGTGGACTTATAGGCTCTAAAGTTTTACATTGTTTTGTTTTAGAGTACAGTTATGTAAAAAAAAATCTATATTTGTAAGTTGCACTTTCATGATGAAGGGATTGCACTACAATACTTAGTATTTTTCAATTCACCTCATACATTTCCTTTTTCTTTTTAGAGTGCAAATATTTGTAATAAAAATAATATAAAGTGAGCACTGTACACTTTGTATTCTGTGCTGTAATTGAAATCAATATATTTGAAAATGTAGAAAAATATCCAAAAATATTTATAATAAATTTCAATGTATTTGTTGTTGTTTAACAGTGTAATTAAAACTGTGATTAACTGCAATTGTTTTAATCAAGTTAATTTGTTTTGAGTTAATTGAGATTAACTGACAGCCCTAACTAGAAGCAAAAGGAAGACCAAGGACAGGGTAGGCCCATTACTCAATCAGGGGCAAAAACAATAACAGAAAATGTGGAAGTGGCAGAAGTGCTAAATGACTTTTTTGTTGCAGTTTTCACCAAGAAGGTTGGTGGTGGTTGGATGTCAAACATAGCAAATGCCAGTGAAAATGAGGTAGGATCAGAGGCTAAAGTAGTGAAAGAACAAGTTAAAAATTACTTAGACAAGTTAGATGTTTGAAGTCACCAGGGCCTGATGAAATGCATCCTAGAGCACTCAAGGAGCTGACTGAGGAGATATCTGAGCCATTAGCAATTATCTTTGAAAAGTCATTGAAGATGGGAGAGAGTCCAGAGGACTAGAAAAGAGCAAATATAGTGCCCAACTATAAAAAGGTAAATAAGGACAACCCAGGGAATTACAGACCAGTCAGCTTAACTTCTGTACCCAGAACAATAATGGAGCAAATAATTAAGCAATCAATTTGCAAATACCTAAATAAGGTGATACATAACAGTCAGCATGGATTTGTCAAGAACAAATCATGTCAAACCAACCACATAGCTTTCTTTGACAGGGCAACAAGCCTTGTGGATGGGAGGAGGTGGTAGACGTGATATATCTTGACTTCAGTAATGCTTTTGATACTGTCTCGTATGACCTTCTCATAAACAAACTAGGGAAATGCAACCTCGATGGAGCTACTACAAGGTGGGTGCATAATTGGTTGGAAAATTGTTCCCAGAGGGTAGTTATCCTGATTCACAGCCAAGCTGGAAGGGTATAACAAGTGGGATCCAACAGGGATCAGTTCTGGGTCCGGTTCTGTTCAATATCTTAATTGATGGTTTAAATAATGGCATAAAGAGTACACTTATAAAGTTTGCAGACTATACTACTGTGGGAGGGATTGCAAGTGCTTTGGAGGATAGAATTAAAATTCAAAATGATCTGGACAAACTAGAGAAATGGTGGAAGCAAATAGGATGAAATTCAATAAGGACAAATGCAAAGTACTCCACTTAGCAAGGAGTAATCAGTTGCACACACACAAAATGGGAAATGATTGCCTAGGAAGGAGTACTGCAGAAAGGTTTCTGTGGGTCATAGTGCATCATAAGCTAAAGATGAGCCAACAAAGTAACACTGTTGCAAAAAAAGCAAACATCATTCTGGGATGCATTAGCAGGAGTGTTGTAAGCAAGACACAAGAAGTAATTCTTCCACTCGACTCTGTGCTGATTAAGCCTCACCTGGAACATTGTGTCCAATTCTGGGTGCCACATCAGGAAAGATGTGGACAAATTGGAGAAAATCCAGAGAAAAGCAAAAAAAAAAAAAAAGTATATTAAAAATCTTGAAAACATGAGCTATGAGGGAAGATTGAAGAAAATGGGTTTGTTTAGTCTGGAGATAAGAAGACTAAAAGGGGACACAATAATTTTCATCAAAGATTATTACAAGGAGGAGGGAGTGAAAATTGTTGTCTTAACCTCTGAGGACAAGATAAAAAGGCCTTAAATTGCACCCAGGGCAGTTTAGGTTGGACGTTCAAAAAAACTTCCTAATTGTCAGGGTAGTTTAGCACTGGAATAAATTGCCCAGGGAGGTTGTGGATTCTCCATCATTGGAGATTTTTAAGAGCAGGATAGACTAACAGGGATGATCTAGATTGGGCCAAAAGAAATCTGATGAGATTCAACAAGGACAAGTGCAGAGTCCTGCACTTAAGACGGAAGAATCCCATGCACTGCTACAGGCTGGGGACTGACTGGCTAAGCAGCAGTTCTGCAGAAAAGGACCTGGGGATTACAGTGGACGAGAAGCTGGATATGAGTCAATAGTGTGCCCTTGTTGCCAAGAAGGCCAATGGCATATTGGGCTGCATTAGTAGGACTACTGCCAGCAGATCAAGGGAAGTGATTATTCCCTTCTATTCAGCACTGGTGAGGCCACATCTGGAGTACTGCGTCCAGTTTTGGACACCCAACTATAGAAAGGATGTGGACAAATTGGAGATAGTCCAGCAGAGGGCAAAGAAAATGATTAGGGAGCTGGGGCACATGACTTATGAGGAGAGGCTGAGGGAACTGGGCTTGTTTAGTCTGCAGAAGAGAAGAGTGAGGGGGCATTTGATAGCAGCCTTCAACTACCTAAAAGGGGGTGTTCCAAAGAGGATGGAGCGCGGCTGTTCTCAGGGGTGGCAGATGACAGGACAAGGAGTAATGGTCTCAAGTTGCGGCGGGGGAGGCTTTGGTTGGATATTAGGAAACACTATTTCACTAGGAGGGTGGTGAAGCACTGGAATGGGTTACCTAGGGACAGGGCCGGTGTAACCACTAGGCCAACTAGGCAGCCGCCTAGGGCACCAAGATTTGGGGGCACCGAAAAGGACTCTGGCAGGATGAGTGGCGATGAGCTCGCAGGTGGGAGGCAGCTCGGCGTGGAGGAGGGGGGGGGGACTTGGGGTCTACCCCCCCCCGCAAGCTAATCGTTCTCTCCTGCCCCCTGCCTCTCCCCCTGCAGGTGCCAGCCCTATGCCCAGCCCCAGCTCCCCCAGACCTGAGGAGGTGAGGCTGGCAGTGGGGAGGGAGCGCTGGGAACCCAGGCTTTGGGGGCGGGGCAAAGGAGAAGGCTCGGGCTGCTGGGGAAAAGACTCCATGTGCTGCCCGGGGGCTCTGCCTGGTGCTGGGCCCTCGGGGGGGCACGCTGTGTGCCAGGCTCTGGGGGGAGGCGTGGCGTGGCATGGCTGGCTGGGCTGGGTGGGGGAGAAGTGATGGGGGAAGGCTGTATGCCAAGCTCTGGAGCAGGGGGAAGGGTCACATGGGCCGGTCAGGCTGAGACGCTGGGCAACCTGGGCTGGAGTGGGCTGTATGCCACGCTCTGGAGACAGGAGCAGGACTCAGCCGTGTCCGGGCAGAGCTGGGCGGGGGGCTGGGGGGATGCTGTGTGATGGGGGGGAGAAGAAGGAGGGGGGGTGCGTGTCTGGTTGGGTGCTGTGTGCCTGGTTGGGGGGGCTCTTTGTGTGCTGGGCTAGGCTTTGGTGGGGGGACCAGCCAGCCGGGGAGGGGGCTGTGGAGCGAGGTGGAGTGCGCTGATCCGGGTTTTGGGGGGAAGAGGGGGAGACGCTGTGTGCCTTGCCAGGCTCCGGGCAGGAGGCAGTGGAGTTGTGTGCCGTGGGGCTCTGGGGAGGGCTGTGTTCCGGGGAGAGTGTCGGGGGGTGGGTGGGACAAGCGTACTGCTTCACTACAGTACAAAGTGGCAATGACATCATTTTTCTCGTCGTGTGCAGCCGTTACCTGTTCTGACAGGCTGTTTATAGTGCTAAGTTTACTAGTTTTCGGAGGTTGTCAACTGAGGCTAATTATTTTTGTTGAGTTGTTTCAGATCTAAGGCTCTGGCAACTGCTGCTGCATCATTTCACTAATACTTTGTGTCGATTGTGTGTGAGTCTGGGGGAGGGGGGCGCAAGGTGGAAGTTTCACCTAGGGCGCAAAATATCCTTGCACCGGCCCTGCCTCGGGAGGTGGTAGAATCTCCATCCTCAGGTTTTTAAGGCTCAGCTTGACAAAGCCCTGGCTGGGATGATTTAGGTGGGGTTGGTCCTGATTTTAGCAGGGGGTTGGACTAGATGACCTCCTGAGGTCTCTTCCAACCCTAATCTTCTATGATTCTATGAATACTTAGTCCTGCCACGAGTGCAGGGGACTGGACTAGCTAGCCTCTCGAGGTCCCTTCCAGTCCTACGATTCTATGACATTGATGAATTATATAATAACTTATTATATAAGTTAGTAAGTATTATATAAGTTAGTAAGGGAGAGGGGGATAGCTCAGTGGTTTGAGCTTTGGCCTGCTAAACCCAGGGTTCTGAGTTCAATCCTTGAGGGGGCCATTTAGGGATATGGGCCAAAAATTGGGGATTGGTCCTGCTTTGAGCAGGGGGTTGGACTAGATGACCTCCTGAGGTCCTGTCCAACCCTGATATTCTATGAAAAGCAACTTTGTATCTGGACTTACATTTGAGCTCAATCAATATACTTTTTATGTTTCTTTTTCACGAGTGTTTTGTGTTGGGCTTTTATCATAACTGGTGAAAAATAAAGGAGTACTTGTGGCACCTTAGAGACTAACAAACTTATTTGAGCATAAGCATTCATGAGCTACAGCTCACTTCATCAGATGCATTCAGTGAAAAATAGTATTTTGTTGGGAGTCAGAGTTAAGGTTGTGGTGAAATATATATTTCATTATAACTGATTATAATATTGGGGTTTGTGGGCAGTACAAATTTTGATGTCCTTTACTATCCATTTCTATGCCCCTATTTGCTTGGGTTTTCTAATGATGATGATATGAGCTGAGTGAAGCCTTGTTATAGGTTGAGTTAAAATCCCATTGAGATTGATAGGTGTGAACTCACCCATCAGTTAACATATCTGTATGCATAAGCTCCCACCTAAGACAAAAGGTGTGTGTGTGTGTGATCCTACTGCCCAGGAGCTTTTGTCTGAGTATGTGTTTTTTGGAGGGGTGGGGCTAGAGAGAACTCAGAAACAGAACAGACAAGAACAGAGAGAGACAGAGGCAAAAAACAGAAAGTTAAGCAGTAACCTGTGAACACAGTGTGGCCCTATAAAAAGCCAGCGAGAGCACTTTTGGGTACATTGGCTGAAAAGGCTTGAGGCTGTAAGCTAAGAAACTGCTGGTTTGTTCATGGTTCCTCTTGCATTTGGCAAAGGAGGACTTTGTACAGTCTTCGTAAATAACAAGATTGTGTCAATTTCTGCTTCCAATTTCTGGAACATCCCCAGGGCCTTGAAATTTGACTAGCCGCTGGGGTCAAAAAGGAGCAACAATGTGATAGGTAAGCACAGTATTGTTACATACCAGTGTTAGATGATTTTTGAAATGAAGATTTTTGTGTTTTGGATTAAAAAATCAAAGTATTTTCTAAAGGTGAAGAATAAGATTCAGACACTGGTAATCCTGATACATCAGTGCTTTCTGAATAGAACATCTTACGATGCTTTACATTTTCCTTATAATACATCTTTCTTTCTTTAAAATGTATGCCAAGAACTCTCAAATCTTATTCTTTTTGATGTTGAGTAAAATTGTCTTATTCTTTTCCAGACTCACTATCTTTATGATATTTGTTATGTTACAGTGAGACATGAGATGATATTTCTACTCCAAGGTCCCACTTCTGCTTCCCTTGTACCAGATTCAGTGGTACGTTTTGGCTGCTTTGCACCTCTCAGTGGTCCAAAGCACCCATAAACCTGGTTTAATCTTCAATCATGTCATGTTTATGGCTGCTGTGCATTGGCGGAGCATACCTGTGCATCTGCCCACGTATGTCAGGAGTCTCATTGATGTCAGTGGAAGACCAGCAGTAGTGCTCATGTGAATAAGCATGGCAAAACCAGGTCTGTAATCCTTATTTTCACTGTTATAATCATCTCAACTTATCTGAGCTGAAATTTCTCATGTTCAGTCTTAGCCCAGAAATGATTTGTAGGGAAATGTTTTTTTTAAATTAAGCTTTAAAAAGCTTGCTGTGAAGCTTCACACACTAGCCCTCAGATGAGCCACTTCCCCCTAATCTACAATCCCCCTTCACACTTCCAGCATTTAATTTCAACATTGTATCCCCTTGCAGTAAGACCATCCTGACTGATGTCAAGGTGAATTATGTGTTTCACTTACCCAATGGCTCACTCTGTGGGCGCTCTGAGACTCTCAATATCATGGCTAGTCCACATGTATAACAGCGGGAACTGCTACAGGGGACTGACACGGAGAAGGATTTGGGGCCTGGGCACTCTAAGCAGTGACTACGTTTCCAAAGAAAACTCCGATATCACTGATAATGGTGAAGAGGTAACCATGGAAGCTGAGCCAGAGCTAGATGCAGACATGAATCAATACCCAGGCAGGATCATTGAATGTCCCCAATCTCCCATCATGTAGAACCCTTTTCCCAGAACACCTGGTCGTGTTGATACAAATAATCCCTCCCTTTTCCGTCTTTCTGGGTTTTATGACTAATTTCCCCTGCACATAGTTAACACTAATGGTGCGTGTCCTTTTATGGCCACCATATGTCAGAAACCTGAGCTCTGCTGGGAGGACAAGTCAGTAGTGCACAAGCTGTTGCAGTGTGATGCAGGCTGCTGGATTTCTGCCAGAGAAACAGCTTTGGATCCAATCCTGTGTGTTTGCCTGCATTTGTTTCCTAGACCAACCTTTAAGCTGATAAGTATCTGCGACACATGGCAGTGCTTTGAGCACACAGACAAGACGGGATCACATGGTCCCCACAGACAATCAAGAACTGAGAGAGAGATGGGGGCTGACTACCCATGTGGACTTCCTGAGACAAATCTTCAGTCTGCATGTGCTGCTCTATCCAGCTATTGTTCAGTTCGGTTCAAGGAAGAATGGCTCTTGTCATCACAAGCCCTTTCTGAGATTCTCTGAAAGTTGTTTCTGGCAGGAATGTTATTTTCTCCAAGGTTTGTGCTAATAATAGTTAGGCAAATGCAAACAGCCCAGGAAACATTTAAACGTGTAGTGACTCAAAGCGCACAAGGCTCCAGGTTACCCCTCACAAATGTAAGGCCTTAGTGAATCCACTGTCCTGAGCAATTCTGACTCTGTTTGGCCAGACAATGTGGACAGGGCTAAGTCCCTGCTAGAACATGTTTAAATCACATTCTGTAGCCTTGGTCTCTAGTACAGTGGTTTTCAAACTTTTTTCTGGGGACGTAGTTGAACAAAATTGTTGATGCCCGTGACCCAGTGGAGCTGGGGATGAGGGGTTTGGGATGTGGGAGGGGCTCAGGGCTGGGGCAGAGGGTGGGGGTAAGGGCTGGGATGGGGCCAGGAATGAGGGGTTCAGGATGTGGGGGGGGCTCTGGACTGAGGCAGGGGGTTGGGGTGCAGGAGGGGGTCAGAGCTCTGGGCTGGGGGTGCAGGCTCTGGGGGGGCAGCGATGAGGGGTTTTGTGTGCAGAAAGTCTGGATTGAGGGCGCTCAGGGCTGGGGCAGGGGCTCCCGGTCAGCGGTGCAGCCGGGGTGCAGAGGCAAGCTTCCCACTTGTCCTGGCACTGAGGACCACACACTGCATCCCAGAAGTGGCCAGTAGCGGCTCCGACTCGTAGGTGGAGGCATGCGGCTCTGATCCCGCAGGCAATGCAAGCATGGAGCTGGTGCTCAGGGCGGGGGCAATGCGCAGAGGCCTGTGGCCCCCCTACCTAGAAGTCGGACTCGCTGCTGGCCGCTTCTGGGGTGTAGCACAGTGTCAGAACAAGTAGGCACTAGCCTGCCTTAGCTGGGCAGCACCACCGACGGGACTTTTAACGTCCCAGTTGGCGGTTCTGACCAGAGCCGCTAGGGTCCCTGGGTATTGAGCAAGGCGACCCAATGCCTCACGTGCCGCAACCCGAACTTTTAAAAACACTGGTCTAGCACACTACTGCCAGATGGTCAGGAGAATTCCTTCCTGAATGTCTAATGAAACATTGAATGGTGAAGACCTGAACTACTCCCTCTGTGTAATAGGGCTGTAAAACAATGACCTGGACCCTGGAGAAGTGCTTAATCTTCTTTAGATTAAGTATTTGTTGATTATCAGTGTCTTACCTGTAAGTATTCCTTAGGATCTGCTATATCTTTTAAAGACTTTGTTCTCAAGGGAATACTCCATTTGAGGAATGGCTTCTAGACAAAGTGTGATCAGCTTTAACTTAGTGAATTTGGTCAGCAGACCATCCCACTGTTAAGAGTCCCTCACATTGTGATTTGACAAACATTTATCTGACTGACACAGAACATCCTGCGTGGCATGATGCAGGAAGTTGGCAGGGTACAAATGTCTTTGTGTCTCAGGCAATGTTCTTTCATCTTTTAGGTAAACTGCATTTCCAATAGTCATGCAGCCTATCTTCAGAGCAGAGAGAGAGAGAGTTAATGTGAAGCACAGTGGTCCAAATCCTTGATCCAGGGCACCAGGTATGTACATAAATCTGGGGAGAGTCCTTCCCAAAGAGACAGAGGCCATCTTAGAGCACTATGGAAATGGAAACACACACTGCTGGTTAGTCCCCAGGCTATTTATCTAACTGCAGAAAACTTGGCACCTTGAATTTTCTGGAGATTCCTCATGCTGGCTTATCAACCTCCACAGATCAAGCCCTTAAGAATGGACAGAAGTGGTGTTTTGGCAAGCTGTTTAACAGGTATGGGAGGGCCTCTCCCTTACATTTCCCGGCTGTCACTTGGATCAGACTTCAACAAACTTCAGGCAATATACCTATCTTGTTACTAAAGTACAACACTCAATGAGAGAAGGACCTGACACCCTGCAATTAAAGCAAAGTGATGGTCATGGTGTTCTCTGCTGGTGATATACTTTACCAGAGAGAGCCTGTTCCTTCTGCATGCCTCAAAGGTACATCGTGTGCCAGAGGAGGCCCAGAGGGATGAGGAGGGAGGGAGGGATGACAAAGGCCCTGCCCCCTTCTGAACTGGTCCACAGAGTGGGCTTGGTGCACTAAGTAGAGATGACAGCACTACGCTAAAGCATGATCTAGCTTGTGCAGTGTGCCAGCCCAGTAGGGAGCTTAAAGAGGGATTAAGCCTCATTTTCTGAGCTCCCCTGTTATGGGGAAGGCTGCATGTTGTCCCCTACTCAGGAAAGTACCTGAATTGCATGATCTAGCCCTATTCTTTCTTTGTAGAGGTTGCTGTCCTCTTTTCCCCTTCAGTTGTTTCACATTATGAATTATATCCATTTGAAACTGAGTCCTATTAAAATTATATTATGTATAAAATATGCAAAATGAATTATATATATTTGCAGGGTGAGCTAGATGTGAATTACTAATTGGAAACAAGAATTTCTGTGTTGGAACCCTCTGCCCAAAGTGTGGATTTGATTCTTAGGAAGATCTGCATAGTAAGTAGGAGGCTAGTTTATTAGAGAGTACCCAAAATTTGGGTGTTTTCTACAAGCTGACTTTGGAAATTAAACAGAATGTATGTGTAAACACTGCACAAACACATTTAATGACTCTCACCCATTGCTTCTGAAACACAGGAGAACATGACAGCAAGAAGAGTCTAGCATTACCATTTCAAAATAAGTCTCCAAGCTGCACGTATGTAGCTACTTCTTGGCATTCATTAAAAAGAAAGACAGACAAACTGGGATTTTTATTTTGAAAGACAATGATTTTTTCCCCTCAACCTTCATGAATTTTTAGGTGGCTGCCTGGATGGGAGCTTTTGATGCATGAATTTTTTATGAATTGAACCTCAATTGCCAAAGGATAGATACATAAAGTAGTGTGTGTACCATTTTTTGTGTACAAATGAAAATAAGTGTGTACACATTCTAATTTGTGTATAAAATCTCAGAAAAACAGGCATCTCCTGTGGATGAATCTAAAACAGCTGGCTAAAATAAGATCCTGTACATTGGAAGCGCTAATTAACTTTTTTAAGGCAATATCTCCTATTCTAATTAACCCCAGGACTAGAAAGAGGAAGAAAAATATTCACAGCAAGAGTAGCATAGATAGTATGCTGATGAAGTCCCCCCCTAGAAAACACCACAAATTTATACTGATCAGTTCTTCTCTTTCAGTATTTGTAAATGTTACTTTGCAATAGATCAAAATATTTGTATTTTGGGGGAAAATATGTCGAATACAAGTGGAAAAACAAATTGAATTATTTTTTTCTCTGCACAAATCAATCCCGTAGGGTCAAATTCTGCTGCCCTTCTACTCTGAGTACTTCCATTGATTTGCATGGGGTTACCAGTGTAGGAGGCTACTAACTGGAGCTACCAACATGAGGAAGAATCTGGCCTTTACAAAGCACAGAGTCAAATCCTGCAGTCCTTACTCAGGCCCCCACATGTGGGAATGACCAGAACAGGGAAATGAGGAGAACAGAAATTCCCTGAGTGAATCATTTCAGAGAAGCGAGAGGGTTCCTCTGCCTTCCACCTTGATCTCCATCAATGAAGCTGAGGGATTCTACCCCAAGAATGCAGCTTCTCCAAGCAGGAGTAAGCTACCTGGAGGCTCCTTGGCGTGATGGGTCCCCCCAGGGTGCCACCCAGAACTGGGGTACAGCTGAGCCCACTGTCTTAACAATCAGGGTTCCTTCTTGCACTGTGACATTGTGACAAGCTGCAAAGCACTTCAAGCTTGCACTCACACCAACATCCACAGGCAGGGACCACAGCCAGCTGTGTTCATGAATGCTGTGGCCAGCCACTGCATGAACCAACAATAGAGAAGCTTCAGCCAAAATATCCCCCAGCTCTCCAGCCTAGGACCCCAAAGCTGTACCATCCTGCCCTGGTCTAAAGTCCAACCAGTAAAGATTATTACAATTACCCAGTTTGCCCTTCCCTTGATGTGGAGAGGAATACGCACAAAACCTTTAACTGAGCTGAGATTTTTCCCTAATGCTTCACTCAAACCACACTGTTTTAGGTAAAAAAGATAAAATAGATTTTATGAACCATAGAAAGATAGATTTCAAGTGATTATAAGTGATAGTAAACAGATCAAAGATAGTTACCTAAGAAATAAACAAAAATGCAATCTAAGCCTACTATACTATGCAGGATTTATCAGTCTCTCATACTGTTAGATAGTACAAGCAGTTTGTAGCTGTTTCATACACAGGCAAGGTTTCCTTTTCTACCTGGGACCAACACTTCCCCAGTTCAAAGTCTTTGTTCTTCCAGAGGTATTTCCAGGTGTTGAGTTGTGGGGAAAGTGAGACCATTGGTGATGTCACTTCCACCTTTTATAGTTTCTTCCATATAGCGGGAACCCTTTGTTCCAAGCCAAGTTCCCAGCCCAGTTTGTGGAAAAATACAGGTACCAAAATGGAGTTCAGTATCATGTGATCAGGTCACCCGCCCTTGCATGCTTTCATGGCAGCCATTATCCATAGGCTGACTGAAGCGTTCACAGGAAGGCCCATCAGGTCGGGATAAGCTTTTTATATGGCCCATTGTTTTAGTTAATGAGCCATTAGCATTGTCTGGCTCCTTCATTGTTGTACTTGAAAGGCCAGTTGTGGGTGTTTCCAACTTTACAACATCTTTCAGTAACACACACACAGCAAAACTTCATAACTTTTTGCATACAATGACAGCACATACAGTCCAACAGGATATTAATGTTCAATAAATCAAGACTTTTAGAATGGTACCTCACAATGCATACTTTGTACAAAACATATAATTACATGACAGTGGTGAATATGGGGTTGCCAGGGCACAGAGTGTCACACTTGGTCTGCCCCTGGATCCCACTGTCCCCTGCCCAGCAAGACTGCTGCCATGCTGCCAAAGTCTCCCCTAGCTACTGACTACCCCGGAAATCTCTCTTAATGGGACAGTGCATTCCAAACCAGAGGGTTCAGTGACATAAGCAGCTATAACTTACCCTGTTTTGGCCTCAGGATTTTGGAGGTAGAGAATGGGGCAAAATTCTGTTCCTGCTTTACCCTCTCCATAGCTTTCAAGCTGACACTCAGGGATCTCCCACAGTTTTTCTTGCCACAAACTACACTATATCGGAGCAATATATGCAGAGGACTTTCCATAGTACTGCATTTGAAGCTCTGCCCCGCTTTGAAGATCTGTATAATGGAATTGGCAAAATGAATTATATCTCCCAGCCATCACTACCAAATGAGTGCTCACATCTTTGTAAGAAGCCATAAGTGTAATGTGTAGGAAATGGAAATCTAACATGCCTCCACTGCATTCAGGATGGATACAGTAGTTGGCAAACACAGCTTTAATAGAGAAAATAACTTTGCATAGGAGACCAAATGAGGACCAATGCATAAATGTGATACATTATTGCACAGCTGTATATAATATATCTGTCATATATGATGTCATAACTGTCAATAACATTTTAAAGATTACGGCCCTAATTCTGCAGAGAGGAACACTCATGAGCCGGTGGGGAGACTAACCCCGAGCTTGTGTGGACTCTCGCTGAAGTTGGATCTTTATGCAGGATATTGGCATACATTCATTTCTAATGTGTATTCTAATTTCTGAAACAAAAACTTACAGCTGCCGTACTGCCCTTAAATGATACAGATGCCTAGTGACGGTCATAAACAAGCATCCAGGAACTATTCTGTCCTTGCAAGCAGCTCTCTCTAAAGCAATTCCTTTTCTGGGTAGCTCATTGTCAACACTGTAAGTGCAAGAATCGCTGATCTGGATTTAGTCATGCATACCTGAATCACAGTCTGGTTTTGCTTAATTTAGTGCAGGTCATTAAGTATTTTTACCTCTGTATTACGGTCAAGACAGGAGAACTAATCAAGTGATACTTAGGGAGTCTTTATATGTCATAGCAAAGTACCCTGAGCTAATCACCTACAATTAAACTTTCATATAACAATAACATGTGACTGATGTGGAAATACTTAGGGGTCAAATTTTGCCCTTGGATACCCATGCATAATTCTTACTGACTTCAACTGTGTAACTGTGTGCACAATTGTGGGCACATAGCCAAGGGCAATATTTGGCCTTAAAACTGTGTTCACGCAGATGCAATTCTTCTGAAGGTGAGGATAGAGATCATCCGCATGACAGCCAGAGCAGTTATGCAGAAAACTTTTAATCTAAAGCCCCGTCTGAACTGGGAATATTACTACACCAATGTAGCAAAGCCTTAGATACATTGCACTGACATAAAACAGAGCTTGCCCCAGTGTGGATACCCTGTATTATACATGTTGAGAGGGTTGTCTGATGTAGCTCTGTCATGTAGCTACCCTGGTACAAATATGATATATCCCTGCTATAGACCCTACAAAACAATACAGCAAAACTATACATTTACAGTTCTCATCTATTTACCTTCCTTAGTATTCAGACTGTTAACCATGTACAGAACTAAATAAATTGATGCCACTTAAATATTTATCAGAAGCCTCCTTGCATCTTTAAATAGAAAACAGGCAGCTAGACACAAACATCAACATTTATCATAATTTCTTTTGGCTAGCAGTGGCTTTTCAGGATCCTCTTCATTTTTCCCTTTTCACCAACCTCAAAGGCTCAACAACACCATGACTCTCAGCTAAGTCTAGGGGAGGATGGATGGTATTGTGGCTTCTGCCAGGCTGTCCAGAAGAGATCACTGTGGATTGAACATGCCATCTCAGCAGCGAGTCCTAGTCTTTGCCAGTAAGGGAAGTTGGAAGGGAACCAAGCTCAGGGCCAAAATGCAAATCACCTGGGTAGCAGCATGTTGTGCTTTCATCTGTCCACTGGGCTGACCCTTATAAAAAACATTTCAAACTGTGAGCAGATTATTTTCACAACCCTGTAGCAGATATTTCAGCCACACTTTCTTTTTGAAGAGACTTTAGTTAACCTCTGAAAATCACAATCTAGCTATACCTTGAAATTGTTATACTACTATGTCCCTTTAATGGAAAATATCTTTTAATAAAATTGACTATGCCCTTGCCAGGAAATTTAAAAGAAAACAGACAGCTATTTTGGGATGATTCAAGTAAACATCCCAACAACTATTAGCAAGTACACAACCTATTCCCATAGCATAGAGTAGAATGGATCATGCCAGTGTACAAACATACTGAGAAGCGTAATTTCTATCAGTGCCTGGCACATTGTTGGTGCTGTAGAAACACAAAACACACATTCCTTGCCACAAAGAACTATTAAAAGGAAAATAAAACAAAAGACTCTTATAAAACTAGAGACAATAAAATACAGAAGTAGATTCTGATCTCAGATAAATTGCTATAAATCTGCAGTAACTCCATTGAATTCGGTGGAGTTACTTTGCTTTTAAAATAGTGTAAATGATAACTTTGGAACAGCCTCTTCAGTTGGGATCACATATATCCAACCAAGGAGGTTGTTCCAAAGGAACTGGAGGAAGACTAGGGCTGGTTCATTCAGCTATGGACTCCCTTAAGAAGTGTGTGAAAACCGTAATATCTCAAAATGTGCACAGGTGCATCTGGTGAAAAGTCTTATTTGTTCCTTAGTGATTTATGGATGAAGAAGAAAATTGAAGATTTTGAGATGTGGTGCTGGTGAAGATCTTGTGTTTCTCCTGGGAAGACAAATGCTTATTTTAGAATGCTTATTGAAGAGAAGCAGACCCTGATATCAGAAATCAGTACTTTGGTCACATTAGGCGTAGCAATGGAAATAACCCCGAGAAAGCTATCACAGAACGAATGGTGAAAGGTCATTGTAGTAAGAGATGACCAGCAAAAAGATGGATGGATGGTGTGTGGCAAATCACTAGGTGGTCAGCTTCTGGATGCTCAAAGTTAGTGATGGATCATGAAGGCTTCTGAAAACTGCTATGATGTCACAAGTATTCAGACATAAACCAATGGGTTTACTTAATTATTTAAGTGATATCAGGATCAGACTCATACAAATTAATAATAATACTTTGCACTTCTTTCCTCTCAGGCTCTCAATACAACCCTGTTTAGTGGGTTAGGGTCATTCTCCCTATTTACAGATGAGGAAACTGAGTCACAGTGAAGTTGATTTGCCGAGGTCACACAGGAAATTTGCAGCAGAACCAGGAATAAAATCCAGATCACCTCACACTCTGTGCCTTAATCATAAAACCATTATTCCTCCCCCGTGAAGTAGAATTATTAAAATTCTGTCCACATCATTATTTATTATTACATTATTCTCAGTTCCCAAATAATATCCTGATGAAATATAATAATATTTGCAGATTGGCATCTCAGCTCCAGTTCAGCTTTCAGGAGTGAAGAGTCTAAGAGTTTTCCTCCACAAGTTAAGCAACTTAGTTGATCAGATATACATTGCTCATGAGAAATTTCTTTTTGGTCACAAATTAGCTCAAAATTACTGCATCACGCCATGATCAAAGCAGAGTTAAATCTGGACTAAACTCTTTTCTGCCCAGTGAGAAGGACTGACATTCTGCAAACCTGAAATACAACAACTGAGGAGCCTGGATATAAAGGTTAACCTAGGCAGATTAGTATGAGCTCCCATAAACCTCTTAATGCTGTTCCAAACGCTAATAGTGACTGACATTACAGGGTTTCCTGAAACTGATTTAGGAAGATGAGACATACTTGCAAGAAAAAGGCTGTTTATCTAATAGGAGAAGCAAAGAGTCCTTGATTTAGCTGCTTATATAATTTCCTTCATTAAACAAATAGTTCCCAAACAGTGCATATACTCACCCAGCTTCCTAATATAGTATTCTGTATTTTATAGCACTTTTCAGATGACAAAATTTTCAGAAATTTTAAATAGTGTTCACAAAAGCACTGCCAGGATGGCATGTATTATTACACCCATTTTATAGAATGGCAAACTGCATCATAGTAAGTAAAGTGATTTTCCCAAGATTGCCCAGAGAGACAGAAGCAGAGCAGGGTTTAGATTTACAAATGCTGACTCCCAGTCCCGTAGAAGCTATCAGAGACGCTACCACTGGCTAAATGGTATGGTGCACTCCAGCACATATGTAGAGCAGACGTAACCCCCCTCCTGTTTTTGCTTCATGAAATACCTGTATATGAGACTGACCTATATTTGGCAAAAGGACATAAAAGAATTTTAAGAGCCTTAGGGATTTGATCCATTTCGATGAGAGTAATATTAGCTCACAATGATAACAGCAATCCCTGCTAGTATTTCAAATCCCACCTTGACAGCAGAAATGGTGCAGGAGATTTTTATCTCTTTAATGAGGATATTCATTGGTGAGAAAATACAGATTTAAAACTTGTAAGCACCCAATTATAAAAATGTTACCTGACTCACTCCTCCTGACTCCATCCATCCCAAGAGAGCCCCAATGTGACCAGAGACTGGGTTTCACAGTCCAAAGTTAGTAGGCAACACATTTTTCCCATTTGTGCAGTGTTTCAGGTGCCCAAACTTGAGCAACTGAAAATAAGTATGTATTTGACTAGTTCTAACATGCAGAAACTGAGTGCTGAAAACTTGGCTCATAAAATGTATGTTACTAACTCTGCTATAAACTATGAACTATCAACATTTTCTGTGCATGAGAAGCCAAATTTGGCTCTCAGCTGTATCTGCATCTCCTGTTGGTTTCAATGTGAACTGCATACCATATGAGGGCAGATAACATTCCCTATAGTGTCTGGTGAGTTTTCAAAGATTTCTTTTGGCAATGGAATTTTTGTCACACATTCTTCCCGCTTTTAGTCACTCACATTTGCGTTTCTTTTCTTTATGTTTTGTGTTTTTTTCTGATGTATTGAGATATTCGGCAAGCGATTGAACCTGACCTATAAAACAGACAGCAATATGCACATTTGGTAATGTGAAATAGATGTCAAATACATGTCAAGGTTTTTTTAAAAAAATATGTACTTTATCACTGGATGCTTTCATTTTATCTGCATTCACAAATAATACATAGGAGCACACTAATATGTATCACTACTGTTTACTGTGGTTGAGTTTTTATGGGAAGATTTCTTGTACACTTAAGTCATGACATATGAATTTACATCTTCACTCCTTTCCAAAACAAAATTGCAGGGTGTAAATGCTAAGGTGCAACAGGAACTAATTAGTGCAGTACAAAGGCATTTGATAGGAGTAACAGGATGAAACTGAGACGCTGAGGTCTGTTAGTCTGTAGAACAGTCTCCCAAAAACAGGGTGAAAACCCCATCACTTTGGGCATTTAAAAGTAGACCAGACAAAACACTAGAAGATACATTATCAGAAACAATCCTGATGACCAATAAATGGACTGGATGACCTGATAGAACTTTTCCATCTCTGACTCCTTTGACTGGTTTTACAGATAGCTAAAGTGAGGCAAAGAGAAATTAAGTAACTTGCCCAAGGTCCAACAGTGAGTCAGTGGCAGAATCTGGGATAGATCCCAGCAATCCTGGTTCTTTCCTTTAAACCACATACATGCTCCAAATTTCTATAATTCAACTCACTAATAATTAAGGAGCAGAAGGGTTGCCCAGCTTCAAACTTATGGAACAAAATATTGGAATAAGAAAACAATAGCTTCCAGAAGCTCTGTCAAAGACCTCTTCTACATCAATAACAGAGAGAAAGGCACAGGGCTCACAGATTTCACATGCTGAATAGAGTCCAGTAGCTAATATTTTAGTTAGAATTCTTATAGCTCATTAATAACAATACTCCCTTTCCACCATCCTTTATCTGTCTTGTCTATTTAGGTTGTAAGCTCTGTAAAGCAGGAGCTGTCTCTGACTATGGTATGTGATTGTACAACGCTTAACACAGAGGCCCCAGTATCAGTTGGGCCTCTAGGAGCTACTGTAATCCAATATATAAACAATGGTGATAATGCTATTGGACCCTGATACACATTCCTCCTTACCATTGTTATTTTTAATGTGCTACAGTAACATGCATTTCTTAAAAAAGAAGGGAAGGTGTTGCTGTATTCTGAGCATGAGCTTTCTCTGCAAGAAGAATGTTACACTAAGAGTCTAGCTTCTGTGTGTTAAAGGAAAAGACTTAGGAGTCATCACACATAACCAGTTGAATACTAGCTCCCAGTGTGATGCTGTAGCAAAGAGAACAAACACAATCTTTGGATTCATAAATAAGGGAATACTGAATAGGAGCAGAGTGGTGGTATTACATTTGTAGAAGGCATTAGTGGGACTATTAATGGAATACTGTATCTGATTATGGTGTCCACAGTACAAAAAGGATGTTGACAAATTGGAAAGGTACAAGAAAGACTTGAGGTTTGGAAAACATGTCTTATAATAGGAGATTTAAGATGCTGAATCTATTTAGTTTATCCAAAAGAAGGTTAAGAGGTGGTGATCAGTCTACCTGTACCTATATGGGGAAGAGATTTCTGAGATTATACGGCTCTTCAGTCTAGGAGAAAAAGACAAATCAAGCTCCTATGGCTGGAAGAGGAAGCTGGACAAATTCAGATTAGAAGTAAGGTGCAAATTTTTTAACAGTGACAGTAGTTAACCACTCAGACAACTTATATAAGGATGTGTTGGCTTCTCCATCACCTGAAGGCTTCACATCAAGACTGGATGTCTTTTCTGAAAGATATGCTACAGCTCCAACAAGAGTTATGGGATTGATGCAGAGACTACTGGGGAAGTTCTGCGGAGGGTGAGACGAGATGGTCAGAATGGTCCCTTCAGGGCTTCAAATCTATGAAACTATGGAAGAGCTTGTGTTTGTTTGTCCATTTATTCACCAGTGTCCATATTGCCTGACCCTGCCAGTGACAAGAGCAGCTCCAATGGGCTGCTACTCCACCTGCCATGCAGGTAGGTGAGGAGTAGGTGTGCAGGATAGGATTTTGGCTCTTCGTCACCTGAGCCAGCACAGCTGAACCAGAGTAATGGAGTAAATAAGCTGCACCAGCAAAAGGTACAAGTTGTTACTCCCCTGGAGCAGCAGTGAATCAGGGGGCACACTGTGACTCTCACAATCTGATTCTTATTCTGCTCCTAGGGCAGCACAGCTATGTGCTACCCCTTACTAGACTGTAAACTTACAATTCAGCCAAAGACATCAAACCTAAGTTATGCTCAAAAAGTGTTAAATGTGTTTCTGTATTCAGACTTGTACCACTGCTATGACATAGCTGCCAAGTTAAAAAGCATTCTGAATCTGGACATGTACTTATGCAAATTAGCATAATTATGGACTGAGTTCTGTGTGCTTTGCACTCTAGGACTGTGGAGGCTTTTCCAGTTCTTAATCTCCATACTCTAACTGTGTTGGAGTTAGAATGCAGAAAATAATCAAGAGTCCATTCTTTAAAAATCACTGAAAAATGCCTGGCTTAATCCACCGCATGAAACATTGATAATTCACCCGCTCTTTGTCATAAATATAAAGGGAAGGGTAAACCCCTTTGAAATCCCTCCTGGCCAGGGGAAAGCTCCTCTCACCTGTAAAGGGTTAAGAAGCTAAAGGTAACCTCGCTGGCACCTGACCAAAATGACCAATGAGGAGACAAGATACTGTCAAAAGCTGGGAGGAGGGAGAGAAACAAAGGGTCTGTGTGTCTGTCTATATGCTGGTTTCTGCCGGGGATAGACCAGGAATGGAGTCTTAGAACTTTTAGTAAGTAATCTAGCTAGGTACGTGTTAGATTATGATTTCTTTAAATGGCTGAGAAAAGAATTGTGCTGAATAGAATAACTATTTCTGTCTGTGTATCTTTTTTGTAACTTAAGGTTTTGCCTAGAGGGGTTCTCTATGTTTTTGAATCTAATTACCCTGTAAGATATCTACCATCCTGATTTTACAGGGGGGATTTTTTTATTTCTATTTACTTCTATTTTTATTAAAAGTCTTCTTGTAAGAAAACTGAATGCTTTTTCATTGTTCTCAGATCCAAGGGTTTGGGTCTGTGGTCACCTATGCAAATTGGTGAGGCTTTTTATCCAACATTTCCCAGGAAAGGGGGGGTGCAAGTGTTGCGAGGATTGTTCATTGTTCTTAAGATCCAAGGGTCTGGGTCTGTAGTCACCTAGGCAAATTGGTGAGGCTTTTTACCAAACCTTGTCCAGGAAGTGGGGTGCAAGGTTTTGGGAAGTATTTTGGGGGGAAGGACGCCTCCAAACAGCTCTTCCCCAGTAACCAGTATTAGTCTGGTGGTGGTAGCGGCCAATCCAAGGACAACGGGTGGAATATTTTGTACCTTGGGGAAGTTTTGACCTAAGCTGGTAAAGATAAGCTTAGGAGGTTTTTCATGCAGGTCCCCACATCTGTACCCTAGAGTTCAGAGTGGGGGAGGAACCTTGACACCCTTCTCAGGAAAAAGTGTTGGCTGTTACTGTCTCCAAGAGTACTGAAAGGTGACCGCTGTTTAAAGTCTGAAGCACTTGACCATCCTCTCTGCAACTTTCTCTTGTTTTGTACTCATCATGCACATTCCTGTGCTGAACCTGACAAGAGGAAGGACAGAGCTCTGAGGCAACCGAGGGGATAAACTGTGCTTCTGCTCTGTACATCTGATAGAAAATACATCAGCAGCTTGCTGCTGCTTTGTAGGTTTCCTTTACAGCAGCGTCCAGGGGGGTGGGGGGGTGCAGAAATCCATTGCTGGTGGCAGCCTGAGGCAGGGAGGAGGGAACTAAACCACAGTGCATTTTACAATAACAATTACCCTCTACTCATTCCAAGCTATTAGAACTTCAGCAAACAGGGCCCCCAATCGGAGGAGCAAGCTGAATTTAACATATTTTGTGAGGAGCGTTTCAGAACCCTACCCAGCCCTCCTGCTTGCCTAGATTGTAAATGTTCAATTAGCTGAGTTCTTATCGGTATCAAATGTTGGCATCTCTCTTATAGCTCATTTGGGGAGAATGATGCTGCTCTAAAGTTAATCATAGAAATTGCAGCTGAGGGGCCCTGTCAGGTTAATCCGATGATGTGTCCTGTGGGTGTGCTCCCTACAAGGAATTTCACAGGTGGCATTATCATTCTCCCTGAAAGCATAGTGAATGAATTAATTTCATTACTTATTTTGCTGAATATATTCCATATCCATATTAAAAAAAAACCCCTCACCCTTCTCTCCATCTTCTTTTCTCACATCAGGCATAGTTCACTCCAGGGCAGACAGCCAATTGAAGGTCTTTGCAACAGTTAATCCTATAAAGTAGGATTACACTGTGTGTAAGGCATGGGGTGGTCACTCTACAACAGAATGAATTTCACTTACCATAAGCAAGAGAATAGGATTGTAAACAGTGATGGGAGTTGACCCCTTTTTCCAAAGAGATGGTTGCCAATGGGAGTCACTAAATAGCTTTCTGTGCTAGGTTCCTGTTTCTGGCTAGCCATGCATTTGCTTTGAATGGGTCTTCATTATTTTGTGGTTAAGTGTTTTGTCCTTAATTTTTATTATTCAGTGTTTAGGTACCCTGTTAAATGAATGAGGTATTTAAAATGCATGTTACAGTCTCTCCTCTTGAGTTGCATTGTAACTAACTTTGATGTGGTAAATCAATTTGGGGTAGTTAAAAAAATTATCCTCAAGCAATATTTAGTGGTGATGGGTACATCAGCCCTCATCCACAGGAATACAGGGCATGAGCTCAAGGGAGGGTGAGGCCCATTGCTGGACTCCAGTGATCTGTTCAATACTTCCACACTCAAGAGCAATACATTCAGCTAGGAGTGAATCTTGTGACAACATCTAGTGTAATGGGGCCCTGTCACATGGTGACTGGCCCTTTTAACCTGACAGGGCCCCTCAGCTGCAATTTCTATGGTTAACATGGAGATGGGGCCAGCCACACCTGTGCCATAATTAATTAGCCTGAAGGGGCAAGACTAAGGTGGGCCAGGTGATAGCTTAATGGACTGAAAGGACTGAGATCTCAGGCTTGGTGTGGAATTGCAGGGAGCAAAGGGAAGGGAGGGTAGGTGAGTAGAGGTAGGCTGGCCACTCCAAGACTGGAGACCTAGGGCTTGATACCAGAGCAAGAAAGGGGCTGAGAAAGGGGTGGGGGGAAACAAACCTGGGGTTCAATTGTTCTATACGAGAGCAGCAGAAAAACTGACAAAGGGAGCCTAGATGGTAGACTAAAGTAAAGGGCAGAAGGTCCTTTTTGTTTTTTTAGGACTCTTTAGTTGGACTTTTGCCATCCTGGAAGGGGTTAAGTTTATCAATTGGCTGGAGGGCTAAGCCACATCTCCAGTATAAACTGGTGCCTGGAAAGCTGAGGAGACCAACATCTGGAAGGGAGCGCTAGCCGTGCCATGCTCAGCCAGTGGGGATGCTCAAGGACAGCCACGTCCTGTGATAGGGCCCTATCTGGTTAAGGCCTCTAAGTAGTACCACAATATAAATAATGTAAACAAAATTGTTTGGTTTTAGTGCAAACATTTTTCAGACAATGTGAAATTTACTCCTGTGCAGAAACTTTGGCTTAAGGGCTTGATAGGAATTGAAGTATTCTGGATTCATAAATTGTCTGAGGAATTAAAAGAACTGGTGAAAAACATTAAGCACATCAACTTGAAAGAGATGTTGCATCCATCCCTTCTCCACTAGATGGAGGATTGATTCAAGGTAAGGTGAAAGGGGGCAAATGAACAGGAAAAGAGAAGTTGAATTTCAGAGGATCCCACCCCAAAACAACCAAATAGTTTAAAAAAAATCTTCCCCTCAAAATCAATAATGGTGTGTACCACCACAAAGGGGAAATTTGTCACAATCACAGTAAATAACCCCTATGTTTTGAGGTATAATAGATGCCATAAAATATCTGGCCCATCTATTCACACTTGAATTTAGAATGTCCTGAATAATACAAATAGTTATCTTGTGATAGATACAGTACCAATATTTATTTTTTTCCATTAGCAAAATGCTTTTGAAGGGGTGGCAGCCTTCCCTCCATATGCCATGAATAATTTATAGTGTGTTCAGTCCTCAGGTCCAGCCAAGCTGTACATGACACAGGTCCAGAGGAAGGGGGCATGAAAGTGGTCGTATGTCATTTTTATGTCCCCCCAACACTGGGACTGGCTAAGAGCTAGTTTCAGCCACTGGTGCAATTTAGAGAGCTTTAAGGCTGTTCTCAATTATGCTGGCTCGTAATGGTCCCCCAGATACTCTGACAATGCCCTACAGCAACCCCAACATGATCCTACTTCAGGTACCCGATTCTACACCACTGGGGGATTCTCCTGTATCTGGACAATCCCAGACTAGCTTTCCAGCCACTTTGTGCTGTCAGAGTGGTACAAAGGGAGCAGGGACTGGGAGCTGGTGTAATATATACTCCTAGCCATGCTTCCTGTCTCCCATCAAACACAATCACAACTGATGGAGGAAACTCTCCTTCCATTTTGGTGCCAAAACCTGTATAGTCTCCCTTTTTTAATTTCTCCATTCCTAATATCCTAATTTGTCAAAATCTCATGTCAAAGCTTGGAGGCAGAAATTAAACACAGTGATTATAGAAAATCATGACAGGAAAGCTCACTAGAAAAACTACTAGCACAGAGTAAATGCATCATGTAATCCCTTGTCATTTTGCATCTTTAGTTAGCTGTGAAATCTGCTATCGGAACTAGTAATGGCTTTGTCAGATAAAAGGAGACGAATATCATTTTAGATCTCCTTGATGAGTTGTTGTGTAGATTTATCAGACTTGTGAGAGGGGCACAGCACAGTATATTGGCAAGACATGTAGATGACAAAAAACTGGCTCCCTGAAGAAACTGTGAAGTGATATATAGCTGGGTAAATCCTAAATTCATATGAAGACAATCCTTGCTAAAATTATGCCATACACTGGAACAAATCAAATGTTTACAACCAAAAGTCATGTTAGTTTCTGAGTTTGGGAAATGAGCAGGAATAAGATCATCCCCTCTTTGAGAGCTTGTCTCTTCCCCCCCCCCCCCCAGGAGTAAGGAAGTAACTGGTTCAAATATATTATACTGTGTAGCATACAGTGACTGAACTTAAAATTCTGTACCATTTTGAAAGGTCCTACCACTTCTATCAGAATTATTCATCGTAGGCATAGGGAATATAGCTGGAAATTGTAGGTTTCCAAATAATGGAATATTTTGAGTGTGCCACTCTTTCTGTTAATAACTAGGTCAGCTCCAGTTAATGGTGAGCACTACTTAAAAATCAATGGCTCAATATGATCATTATCGTTAATCTCTAAATCTCATCTATTGTAGCACTCTCTGATTTTCTTCTGGAGTAACACAGAACATTGATGTGTGGCCAAATTTTCAAATGCTGAGCACCAACCACAGGGGACAGATTCTCAAATGTGCTCTGCATCGAGCAGATACTGTTGTTTTAACACTTACTGACAGATTTCACAAGAGTAGACCACCAGTTGTTCTGAGGTGGGTTTTTTTCTTTTTTTTTTTTTTTGAAAGTTCAACCACTTGTTCGGGTGCCTAAATGGCAGCTGTTTTGAAAATCTGGTCCCAATTGTGGGTGCTGAGCTCTTTTGAAAATTCTGGCCATGGAGTTTATAAATTTAATATTTATTTTGATTAATCTCATTCAGATTCTACCAAAAACTCCAACTGCAAGGTCCACAAATACAAGATTATGCAACCACTGGAGAACGTTCTCTTGATTTTTTTACCATCCTGTTGATGTCCCACTCTCTACAACTGAAGGACTTGTGCATGTTCAGTTTTCTTACGTGATTGCACTTCTCTTTGTGCATGCAAATCACATAATTATGCTTGCAGTACACAACCTATATGTCCAGATGTTGCATGGCAAATGTGTGGTTAATGCACACTCATTTTGGGTGGCCCACCCACTGCACAAAGCTATCATAGTTTGCTTTTAAGACATAATAAGGAAGATATGTGAATTAATCACAAAGAATGCAAGCTTCAGAGCAATCAGTTTGTTCGTCTCTCCTTTATAATATGCATTTTACAAAAAATCACAAAATTTCTGTCCCCAATATCCGCCTTTATCTTGGGTGTCAAGATATACTTTGTGTAAAGGATTTTATAATAGAGACTTCTGAATGAGCATTTCCCCTTCTGCTATTACCATCACCTTCTTCACCATTGAACACTTTTCAGTACCTCCTACTATGGCTGTTTGAAGATTAACACACAGCCCTGTCCATCCAACTTAGTCAAACACTACCTGCATTCTTCATGTGTGGGTTCTCAATAGACTGTTCGGTTTTTTTTCCATGACATTCATTAACAACAGGTAAGAAAAGTCGTGGGGCCATAGCAAAGTTCAGTGACTTAAAGTGTGGCTTTATGCTGAAAAGTGACTATCTAAAAATGACACTTCCTTACTCATCACATCTACTCCCTCTCGGTTCTGTCTCTTATCTGCTGACCTTAGTGATAAAAATAAGCATTTAATGTTTTTACTCTTGTTAGCTCTGCGGAGCCAATAAAACAGACTGCAAGTGAGCGGGCATAAGTAACAGGAGCTCCTGGAATTTAGCAAACTGTTACATTGGTATAAGCCCCTTGAAGACAATGTGCTTGCACAGGTGTCATTGTGGGCATAATCTGAAGAACATGGAGCTGCACCGCTGTAAAGTGAGGGCCAAATTGACTTTCTGTTGCTGGTGATGATATGCAAGATGGAAATAAGAGCCAATTTGGCTCTCAGAGGCTGGGCTGAGTTCACAAAACTGATAAGAAAAACAAATTTTTACTTGCAAACTAAGCATACTGGAGAATAAAATAAACATGGAGCCTCACAATGCCATTTTCGCAACGTCACTTTTCAGATGAGATCTACACTTTCATACCTGAACAAATATTTCGATTGAGTGAAAAAATACTATTTATTAAAATATTAGTAGTGTGCTGAGTACTGAAGAGTGGTATTTAAACCACAGGCCTGAAAACACTTTATAAAGATGCATTGGTACCATTATCTTTGTTTTTAATTGGAGAAACAGGAACAGAGAGGTTAAGTGATTTGCCCAAAGCCTGTGGCAAAGACAGGAAAAGAACTCATGTTTCCTGACTTCTCGTGACGTGTCCTATTCAGCTCATCTTGACTATCTGTTATAGGTGGAGCTTGCAGTGACACCTATAGTTAAGGCCGCCTAACACTTTCCATAATAAATCCCTGTTTGTAATTTTGCTGGGTTGGAATTTTTCATGCCAGGTCTCTGCCTCAGGGTGATTTTTTTTTTTTTTTTAACTTCCAACAAAAAATGCTTCATCCATCTCAGGGACCAAGGTAGGGGAAAATACATACCTTTTTCAATGTTAAAATAATCTTACATCCATTTAATTGAGCTCTAAGCCCTCCTTGCTTTGAAGGAGAGCTTGACATTGGGCATGAGAGTCACCCTGGAGTCAGAGGCATGCCTTCTTGTTGTCCTTGTGACAATTTCCTCAAATTTGTCTGCTTTATAAGCCTCTGAAAATCACCATTTGCACATACTCTGAGGTTTGCTAGACACTGGCAGTAAAAGTCTGCAAAAATTCCATCTGCCCTGAATGCGCTTCCGCTCAGACCTGATAAGAACCTTCCCTGAGATTGCTCCTTCTGGTTTGCTAGCGGCCAATGTGGAACTGGAAGGGAAAGCAAAAAGGCTGTTTCTCCTGTGCAATCAGTGTTTCCCTGGTTTCAGAGTAGCAGCTGTGTTAGTCTGTATTCGCAAAAAGAAAAGGAGTACTTGTGGCACCTTGGAGACTAACCAATTTATTTGAGCATGAGCTTTCGTGAGCTACAGCTCACTTCATTGGATGCATAAAGTGGAATGCATCCGATGAAGTGAGCTGTAGCTCACGAAAGCTTATGCTCAAATAAAGTCTCTAAGGTGCCCCAAGTATTCCTTTTCTTTTTGTTTCTTTGGAAGGCACTCAGGTAGTGTGGAGGATGAGGAAGCCACTTGACTTGAATGCAATAACAAGGTAGAGTCAAACAAGGTCAGGAGCAGAGGAGGCTCGTGCTAGGGGAAAAGGGAACGTGCTAGGGGATGGGCAGCAAGGTCTGTAACCAATAAACCACACTCCCCATCAAAACTTGGAATTGAATATTGCTGAATATTGCTCTGTGGTCTAGCAAATGGCTGTGAAACCCACTGGCAAAGTGTATGTCTTATCCCTCTCTAGTAGCTTGTCTACTAGCAGATCACCTTCTACTGCTTCTTAATTAATTAATAAGACTGGGACTTTTACTCTATTAGTTACTCTATCAGCCTAAGAGGCTTTTTAAAATATGTAAGAAATGATATCCTAACAAATGTGTTAGGCCTCTGAGAGAATTAAATAGCCAGTTACCAGGAGAATTAGAGTGTGGATCAGGACATGCTGATGGAACAAGATAGACAGGGGAATGCCTTAACCAGGGGCGGGGCTACTCAGGAAGACCAGGGCTTTAAAAAGCCTGCTCCTAAGCAACCAGAGGAGCTAGTGAACAGGAGTGGCTAATGGGAGTTTTTTGCAGGGGCGGGGCTACATACACTTAACATTCCTTAAACTTAAACCAAAAAACACCCCCTGATAAAAACAAAACAACAGCAAAGGAACCAGCTGCAGGAGTAAAAAAGAGAATACAGGCAGAAGTCCAGCAACAGAGTAGGGACTACCCAGCTTATTGCACCCAATGCAGCATGTATGATTATCTGCCCTATGGATAGGTGGCGTATGTGTGCATTCGGTGCAAGGAGTTCCTGGCCCTCAGAGACCATGTACAGGCTTTGGAGACCAGGGTGGCTGAGCTGGAGGAGCTAAGGGAGACAGAGAGGTATATAGATAAGACTTTCTGGGACACAGTAGAACGGTCCCACCCCCCCGTCTGACTGCCTCTGTGCTGTTGAGGAGGATGAAAGTCTCAGGGAAGGAGACCATCCAACTGGAGCAGAGGGAAACGATCCCATAGTTGGGACCCTCCTTTCAGATGATGATGTGGTATCCTCTCACCCTGAGGAGACCTCTCCGGGGGAGGGAACTCCAGTTATTAGGAAGAGACAGGTACTAGTAATGGGTGATTCGATCATTAGAAACATAGACAGCTGTGTTTGCGATGGCTGGGAGAACCGCATGGTGACTTGCCTGCCTGGTGAGAAGGTTGTAGTTCTCTCAAGACACCTAGGTAGGCTCACGTGTAGTGCTGGGGCGGAGCCGGTGGTCGTGGTATATGTAGGTGCCAATGACATAGGGAAGGATAGGAGAGAGGTCCTGGAGGCCAAATTTAGGCTGCGAGGTAAGAGATTGAAGTCCAGGACCTCCATGGTGGCATTCTCTGAAATGCTTCCAGTTCCACACGCAGGGCCAGTTAGAGAGGCAGAACTGCAGGGTCTCAACGCGTGGATGAGATGATGGTGTAGGGAGGAGGGATTTAGATTTATTAGGAACTGGGGAAACTTTTGGGAAAGGGGGAACCTATACAGGAAGGATGGGCTCCACCTAAACCAAAATAGAACCAGATAGCTGGCACTTAACATTAAAAAGGTCATAGAGCAGTTTTTAAACTAAGGGGGCTGGGGGAAAGCCAAGAGGTGCAGAGGACCACGTGGTTCGGACAGAGATATCCCTTAGGGAAGGCTCTACTAATGGAGATTCTCTATGTTCTAGTAAGGAGGAGAGGATGGAAGATGATAAAATACAGGTAGGATCTGATGAGAAACAGTCAAATGAAAAAAGAAAAGGAGTACTTGTGGCACCTTAGAGACTAACAAATTTATTTGAGCATAAGCTTTCGTGGCCACTGAATGCATCCGATGAAGTGAGCTGTAGCTCACGAAAGCTTATGCTCAAATAAATTTGTTAGTCTCTAAGGTGCCACAAGTACTCCTTTTCTTTTTGCGAATACAGACTAACACGGCTCCTACTCTGAAACCAGTCAAATGAAAAAAAGTCTCATTCAATTACGTCATGTAATGGGAGACAGCTAAAAAGTGACAAGTTTTTAAAGTGCTTATATACCAGTGCTACAAGTCTAAATAATAAGATGGACGAACTAGAGTGCCTCATAGTAAATGAGGATATTGATATAATAGGCATCACAGAAGCTTGGTGGAATGACAATAATAAATGGGACACAGTAATACCAGCGTACAAAATATATCAGAAGGAGAGAACAGGTCATGCTGGTGGGGAAGTGGCACTATGTGTGAAAGAAAGCATAGAATCAAATGAAGGAAAAATCTTAAATGAACCAAACTGTACCATAGAACCAGTATGGATAGTAATTCCATGCTTGAATAATAAGAATATAGCAGTAGGGATATAATACTGAGCATCTGACCAGGATGGTGATAGTGACTGTGAAATGCTCAGGGAGATTAGAGAGGCTACTAAAATAAAAAACTCAATCATAATGGGGGAGTTCAACTATCCCCATATTGACTGGGTACATGTCACCTCAGGACAGGATGCAGAGATAAAGTTTCTTGAACCCTTAAATGACTGCTTCTTGGAGCAGCTAGTCCTGGAACCCACAAGAGGAGAGGCAATTCTTGATTTAGCCCTAAGTATAGCACAGGATCAGGTCCAAGAGGTGAATATAGCTGGACTGCTTAATAATAGTGACCATAATATAATTAAATTTAACATCCCTGTGATGGGGAAAACACCACAGCAGCCCACTACTAGCATTTAATTTCAGAAAGGGGAACCAAATGTGAAATTGCAGGACTACTAACTGTAGTCTATAGACAATCATTTAAATCAGCTTCTGTACCAAATGACTGGAGGATAGCTAATGTGACGCCAATTCTTTAAAAGGGCTCCAGAGGTCACCCCTACAATTACAGGCCGGTAAGCCTGACTTCAGTACCAGGCAAACTGATTGAAACTACAGTAAAGAACAAAACTGTCAGACACATAGATGAACATAATTTGTTGGAGAAGAATCAACATGGTTTTTGTATTCATGCCTCACCAATCTACTAGAATTCTTTGAGGGTGTCAGCAAGCATGTGGACAAGGGGGATCCAGTGGATATAGTGTATTTAGATTTCCAGAAAGTTTTTGACAAGGTCCCTCACCAAAGGCTCTTAAGCAAAGTAAGCTGTCATGGGATAAGAGGGAAGGTCCTCTGATGGATCAGTAACTCATTAAAAGATAGAAAACAAAGGGTAGGAATAAATGGTCAGTTTTCAGAATGGAGAGAGGTAAATAATGGTGTCCCCCAAGGGTCTGTACTGGGTCCAGTCCTATTCAACATATGCATAAATGATCTGGAAAAAGGGGTAAACAGTGAGGTGGCAAAATTTTCAGATGATACAAAACTACTCAAGATAGTTAAGTCCCAGGCAGACTGTGAAGAGCTACAAAAGGATCTCTCAAAACTAGGTGACTGGGCAACAAAATGGCAGATGAAATTAAAATTGATAAATGCAAAGTAATGCACATTGGAAAACATAATCCTAACTATACATATAAAATAATGGGGTCTAAATTAGGTCAAGAAAGAGATCTTGGAGTCATTGTGGATAGTTCTCTGAAAACATCCACTCAATGTGCAGCAGCAGTCAAAAAAGAGAACAGAATGTTGGGAATCATTAGGAAAGGGATAGATAATAAGACAGAAAATATCATATTGCCTCTATATAAATCCCTGGTACACCCACATCTTGAATACTACATGCTGATCTGGTTGCCCCCATCTGAAAAAAGATATATTGGAATTTGAAAAGGTTCAGAAAATGGCAACAAAAATGATTAGGGGTCTAGAATGGCTGCCATATGAGGAGAGATTAATAAGACTGGAACTTTTCAGCCCGGCAAAGAGACGACTAAGGGGGGATATGAAGGAGGTCTATAAAATCATGACTAATGTAGAGAAAGTAAATAAGGAAGTGTTATTTACCCATTCACACAACATATGAACCAAGGGTCACACACTGAAATTAATAGGTAGCATGTTTAAAACAAACAAAAGGAAGTATTTTTTCACACAACGCACAGTCAACCTGTGAAACTCCTTGCCAGAGGATGTTGTGAAGACCAAGACTATAACAGGGTTCAAAAAAGAACTAGATAAATTCTCGAAGGTAGGGTTCATCAATGGCTATTAGCCAGGGTGGGCTGCAATGATGTCCCTAGCCTGTTTGCCAGAAGCTGGGAATGGGTGACAGGGGATGAATCATTTGATGATTACCTGTTCTGTTCATTCCCTCTGGGGCACCTGTCATCTGCCACTGTCAGAAGACAGGATACTGGGCTAGATGGACCTTTGGTCTGACTCAGTTCTTATGTTCTTATGGCTTGAGGTTTATGCTGGGACTCAAGTGAGAGATAGGTGCCCAGGCGCCAGCCTGAGCGAGCAGTACTCATCGCAGAGGCAGACACATAGGCTCTGTGGCCTAGGGAACTAGTACAGTGAAAATGTAGGTGCTGAAGGATTTTAGGTGCCTCCAGAGTTGGGCAGCAGGGGGGCAAGGGTTCTGAGGATCATAGTGCTGCCTAAATATTGGACTTAGGTGCCTAACATGGGCAATCCTTTTGTGGATCTGGGCCTTGAGGACCATTACCAGCTGCTGTAAGTTGGTGCTTGCCAAGTTAGGCTGCTTAAACTTGTTCCAGGTCAGAAAATCAGGGGGTCATTACTGTGTTAGTTCTCAGCTTTCTTCTCTTTTCCCCACTCTTCTGGGCTGCACTTGGGGAGCTGCCTAGGGCAAGGCAGCCATCACTTGCTAGGCACTTCCCTCGACTCAGGCAGAACCATTTGAGCTCCCACCCTACTATCCTTCATCCAACAGGAACGGAATTGCTCTCTTTTTCCTCCCCTGAGGTGCAGCAGGAATCAGTAGGGAAACTGCTGAGCAGCTGTAGCAGGGAAAGGTCAGCAGCTGTTTAGAATGCTCTTGGATCACATCAGAGCTGCTCCTGGAGTTGCCTGCAAAGCAGTAGAAGGCAGATGGTGAGGTCAGACCCCCATCCACCATCTCAAGGTGATAAGGCTAATTCAGACATTTCCATTTAAAAATCAGCGTGCCACTCAGCGAACACATTTTCAGTCAATAGTCCTACACTAATTATCTTGACAGTCACTTTCAAGTGCCTACAGACTGGACACCTGTAGTATAAGGAAACTCACACATAACTGGAAAATTGTACCTTTGTTTCATTCACCACCCTATACACCAAAAGCTGGGAAAGATGTTATGCATTGTTCATGTTGAACAGAAGGCATGGACTTGCCTAACATTAGCAAATTAGTTTCATTGACAAATTTATTTTTTGCAAAAACTAACTCTATTTTGTGAAAATTAGCAGATCTGCCTATAATTCCATTTAAGTACTTCAGAAGAAACCCACCTACAGGGATATGCGAACTATTGTTGTGTTTCATATAATAGTATAGTGGTAGCTCACTATTGATGAGCCAAGTGAAAACTTGAGTATCTTCTGGCCAAGCAGAGCTAGATTTACTTTTACTTCTCATGTCACCCCGTTATATACATAATCTCTTCCATATTTCTGACTGCTCTCCTATGCATCACTGCAATTATTTATCTCTGTAACTGTATGACTTACCTCTATAGCCTGTAGGTACAGTAATCAAATTGGCACTGAAATTTTGCCTTTCCATTTTATTTTTATATGGGGCAAAGGAATCAAATTCAGTAGATAGTTTGAAGAAAAGTTTTGGGTGCTCATGACCTGCATTTGCTATTTGGAAACAAATGTTGCCCAATCATTTGTGACTATTTTAGGTGATGTACTATTGAATCTGAACTCCTCATTCCCTAGTTCATTCTTGAATGCTTCCAATTTGGCTGCTACACCTTTATTTTCCCTAAGGATATTTTACAGCTGTAGATAGCAGTGTCCTTGGTTTCTTTCTACCTCTGTCAGTTATTTCTATCTGTAAACAGAGTGAAAAAATGGGGGGGGGGAACCCTTCTATAGATCAGTGTTTTTAGGGATATCTAGGGCAGCATTCTGATCTCATTTCACCAATGTAAATTTTTACTGTGCCATGAATAGTAGCACTGAAAAGTGAAACTGACTCTGTGAAAAGTGCACAAGACTTATTCCTACCAGTTATGTTTTGATATCCCAGCTGGGGAAAACCCAGTTGGAGAAGCGTTATTTACCCCTCAAAAGAAGAATCAGATAAATTCATGGATGATAGGCTATTAGCCAAGATGATCAGAGATGTAACCCCATGTTCTTGGTGTCCCGGAACTGCTGACTGCCAAAAGCTGGGAATGGACAATAGTGGATGGATCACTTGATAAATGCCCTGTCCATTCTCTCTGAAGCATCTGGCAACGGTCACTGTTGGAAGACAGGATACTGGGCCAGGCGGACCATTGATCTGACCTAGTATGGCTGTTCTTATGTTCTTAAAACCAAGTGAAAATCTCAAAAATAAATAAAAAAAATACACAACGTGACAAGGAGCACACAAATACAGTCCCAGGAGAATGGAAGGTCCTGCAGATTGACATATAGAAATAGAGAGTTTGGGGACATTAATTTGGCTCCCTGTCCTACTAAAAATTCACTGGTCTCTTTTAGAAGTCAAAGGAACACTTAGAAACAGGGACACGAATCCTGGGAGTAGAAAGTATAATCTTGTTAGGAAATCAGGGCAACCTCAGAAAAGATAAAATAAGATATTGTTCCAAAAGCCAAAGATAGAAACAGCTTTTAATAATGTAATTTACAGGACACACATAACTGTGGGATTGCAAAAGAATATTAAGTGCTGCTTTCTTAAACCTCAGAATAAGGGGCAGAAGGGCATTCACAAATCACCAATCTAGGGGGTAAAAATGGGAGGCTGGCGCCAACTGACAAAATTAAACTCTAGTTTCTCCCCAGTTTTTTGAGGAGCTCATATTTTGGCTCAGCCCACTAGGTATAGGGATACTGTCCCATTGGATCCGTTTTGAGTTTGAACTCTTCACAGCAAAGAGGTGTCTTTTGGACCCTGGTCGTTGGTTCGCCCCACCACTGTAGAAATAAAGGGCGACCTGTGAAGACGATCTGGATCCGGAACCCCTGGCTGCTGGAGACCCTCAGGCCCCTGCAGGAACCACCTGCACAACTTGGAGCCAGCTCTGAAGTTTCAGGAGGCCTAAAGTTTGGAGCCCGCAGCTCTGGGCTGAGTCTCTTTGCCCCCCCCTTACTCGGCTTGCACAGAAAGCAACAGGTGGTCGAGCGCTGCATGCTGCTGGGGAACCTAGCGCGCGGCCCCTCGCCCGCCTTCAGCCTCCCGCGCTGCTCCCTCAGCCCCGCGCCGAATCAGTCATGAGCGGGGTGTGGGGTCGCGGGGAGCTGCTGATTGGTGCGTGCGGCAGAGGGCGGCGCCTGCCTGGGGGGGCCTGGCGGGGAGGCGGCCGGGGAGACTCGGCGCGTTGAGCTGGGAGCCGCTGGACCAGCCGGAGCCTGCGGGAGCGGGAGCGGGAGCGGGCTGTCCGCGGGGTGAGTGCCCGGCTGGCTCTCCCCGCGCGCGCCGGCCACTTGCAGCCCGCCGCCGCGCCGCTCCGTGGTGCGGGAGCCCGGGGGAGGGGGTTGCACCCGGGCTGCGGGGCAGAGTGCACGGATCCTGCCCTGCGAGTTGCTGCTCTTGCCCGGGTGGCGGGTCCGCAGGAAGCGCCGGGCGGGGGTCGGGGTCTCGGAAAGCCTGGCCCGTGGGCTGGGGTGTGAGAGGGTATAGAAACCATCGGTGTGTGCGGGAGAGACGTAACCACTGGAGAGAGTGGAGCGGTACCTCCATAGAAAGCTTTGAGGCAGAGCTAGCCCATGGGGGGGCCCCAAGCAGGGATATTTGGGGTGGGGCCTGATCCGTCACCCACCGCTAAAATACTGATTATTTGTACAAACCAAAAAAAAAAAAAGAGGCAAACTTAATGCATATTAATCGTTAAAAAGCCCACGTTCAATAACTTGACCAGTATTTTGGGGGTAATACTAAATCAGGACCCCTTTGAGCTTCTTGGGCCGCTAATCCATTGCTCAGTCTGCTTGTGCCTACACTGCTTGTGTAGTCTGGGGGTGTGAGGGAGAGGGATCCAGGGCCGCTGGGGGGGGGCAAGTGGGACAATTTGCCCTGGGCCCCACAGGGGCCCCCACGAGAGTTTTCAGGGGCGGGTCCTTCAGTGCTGCCGAACACACCCGGAGTGAAGGCCCTGGAGGGATCCCTTGTAATAGCCATGGGAGAAGGAAGGGAGACCCTGCTTGCCCTCACCCCACATCCAAACAGTGGATGTGGGGTGAGGGCAAGCAGAAGGAACCCCCATAGGAAGCATTGAGGGAAGAGAGGGGTCCCTCTATAGAAAACACTATGAAGGGGGGAGGCGTGTGTGACGGAAGGGTGGGACATCCTTCCCGTTATCGAAAGCATTGTGGTGGGACTGTATGTTCTCTGCTGTGAATGAAGATGATTTCTTGACCCCCTAATGCTGTGTCTGTATGAATTTTGCTGAGAAGGGTGTGTAGTTTATGTTGGGGTCATTGACTTTTCGAAAGGAAGTGGACTCGAGACCAGGTTTGGATGTGAGACAAGCACAAGGCAGTACTGTGGGAGAAAAATGAGGACCTCCAGAGAGATTAACTAGTATACCACACTAACTAGTAGCCCAAATATGTGTATGGGGCGGTGTCAAAGTCTCTGCTGAGAGTACCCCGGTATTGTGTGCTGAGAGTACCTCGGTAGTGACTAACCACACTACGGAGATGAGTAGGGTGCTGTTTTAGAAACCACTTTATCGACCAGGTTCAAGAGGTACTGTTGTAATAAGCAATACTATGCTGTCGTATCTGCAGTCCAATCTTGTGTCCAGACTTGCAGCAGAGACCCAGCCATGCTCATCTCATGGCTTTGTATATGTTATAACATTTTATTGTGCTCACACATGAGTGTGAAGAGTTGAGTTAGATTATGAGATACTGACCATTAGTCAGTGTAGTTCAGGACAAATCATATTGAAAGGTCATGAATGATTACATTCTGGTCCCAGCAGGGTGAACTCAATCATGAAGTGTGTTTGTTTTGTGGGGTGGGGAAGGGAAGGTGGAGGGAGAGAGAGAGGAGTTGACTCTATCTCCTTCCATGCATCATACCCAGGGAAGAAATTAAGAAAGAAGCTGTAAAATCAGTTCTGTAACTCCAACCAGGGCAGAGTTTAAACACAAATCATACTATGTAATTTTTAGAATTAAACTGGTGGAGGGGGGAGGAAAATCCCAACTATTTAAATATAATTCGGAAGAAGGGGGGAGGTCTTGTCCCATTTATGAGATATTATGTACGCAATTATATGCTGTAATCCATTTTCTTCTGCATTAGAACCTTACCAGCACACCCCACCAGTTCTGAACTGTCAGCACGGCAGATTTCCTTTTTATGGAATGGCTTCATAATGTTTGTTGTTTTTATAATCTTTTATTATTGCTCTACAGTGCCCTCATAGGGTATGCTTTATAAATATTATCAGAGCAAACAAACTGATTTTTTTTTTCTGTTCCACTTAATGAATCTATAATCTAAACATCTGGTCAACTGGCTAAAATTAGACCACCTGCCCAACTCTTTCTTTCTTGGGGATGGAGACTGCCTCCCCGGAATTAATTTTAAGGCAATTGTTAAAATTATCACCTTATTACGAGGGATTTTGCTGTGTTTCAATAAAACACAACGCATTTTTAAATTTTCCTTTTTAAATCTTTGATTTTTTGAGACACATCCAGAAAATACATTCCTGTGTTCTGCATATCTGGCTGCTGTGACTCAAGCCCTTCTCCGGTTTTATCCCACTTGGAACTCACAATATGCATGTTAGATACAAGTTGAGACTATCCAGTATTTAGTTTTGTTTATTGTTTTGCTACTGTGTTCTGCAGTCCCTGATGTTTAGAAGGTTCACATACTCCCTACTCCTCCTATGGCAACAAGTTGCAGTCATTAAATCACAGGCCTAGAAGAGGTTTTGTAACCGAACACCACACCTTTTGTGACTTGCCAGTGGCTAGTGTGGCTTATCATTTTATGTATTCTGAATGTGAAGATTTATATTTTTTTTTGTGTGTGGAATCAAAAGTTATAATACAGTACAGGTAACTGTCAGTCATGTGGCTGTGACCTCATAATTTGCATTGCTCTTGTGGTGGTTGGTGTCAATGGAATCTTGAGATGGAATTATAGACCAACTTTTCAAATGGTTAATTTAAAAAAAAATGTTGATCTGTCCTTGATCTGAGCCCAGCATGGGCAAATGCCCCTTCTTCTGCCCTCCATTCTTTGTTCATTGCCAGAGGGCTCCCACATCCTGCTCTAACAGTCTGGCTCCTGGTTGATTGAATCTCAGTTCAGAGTGAATTGCAGTCACATCACTGGATTGCAATATTATGTTTGCATAGATTGCAGCGTTAAAGGGAAGAAGTGCAGTGTAGTTGTTAAAATAGAAAATGAGAAGTTGGAGAACCTGTGTGCTGTTTCTGGCTCTGCAGCTGAGACTCAGTCTGATCTTAGAACAGTTCCTTAACCACTCTGTGTCTCAATCTCTCCATTTTTAACAAGGGGATGCCTGCCTACCTACCTATCTGTCTCTGTGTCAGGCATGTCTAAGCTTAACTAATGTAGTAAGGTGACTTGAGAATCTTGGATGAAATGTGCTATTTGTATGGAGTTAGTATTATAGCATACTTTATATAAAGTTTGTGGCATGCTCTACAGAGTGATAGACCGCAGATGTCCTAGAGTTGGGTGTAGTGCAGGGGTGGGCAAACTTTTTGGCCCGAGGGCCACATCTGGGTATGGAAATTCTATGGCGGGCCGTGAATGCTCACAAAGTCGGTGGTTGGGGTGCGGCAGGGGGTGAGGGCTCTGGCTGGTGGAGCGGATTCTGGGATGGAGCCAGAAATGAGGAGTTCAGGTTGTGGGAGGGGGCTCTAAGCTGGGGTAAGGGGTTGGGGTGCGAGGGGGGGGGAAGAGGGCTCTCGTTGGAGGTGCAGGCTCTGGGATGGTGCAGGAGGGTGGTCCGGGTTGGGACCGAGGAGTTCGGAGGGCGGGAGGGGATCAGAGCTGGGGCAGGGGGTTGGGGCATGGGAGTGGATCAGGGGTACAAGCTCCGGGCAGCGCTTACCTCAAGCAGTTCCCGGAAGCAGTGGCATGTCCCGCCTCCGGCTCCTACGCGAGGCGTAGCCAGGAGGCTCTGTGCGCTGCTTTGTCCGCAGGTGCCGCCCCTGCAGTTCCTATTGGCCATGGTTCCTAGCCAATGGGAGCTGCGGGGGCAGCACTTGGGGCACGCGCAGAGCGGGGCAAGTCCCCAACCCCACTCCCTGGCTGGAGTGCCAGAGTGGGACAAGCCCCAGACCCTGCTTCCCAGTGGAAGCTCGAGGGCCGGATTAAAATGTCTGAAGGCCCGGATGTGGCCCGCCGGCTGTAGTTTGCCCATCTCTGGTATAGTGACTTCTGTATATAGAAAGGTATGAGGAGAGGTTTTGGGGGAAGGGGGGAGCCAAAAACTTGTATTTTTAAAGATGAAAGTTAATACCCTTTCCAATTACAACGAGAAATAAACTAAATTATTCCATTCAGTTACATTCTTTTTTATGTAGCTGAACTTAAGGTTTTCATGAAAAACAAGGACATTAAAATAAATGTCCTGTAGCTTGTGAATTAATTAATAAAAATCTTTTAAAATATTATACTGCTCTGTTTCCTCCCCCCTCCCCCCCCACTGAATATGAAAAATCTGTGTATGGCCATGAATGTAGCTCACAAGGTGCAAGAGTATAGAGTAATGTGCGTTTTGTTTCTAATGATACAAAGGGCTCATGCTATGGTGAAGAGTGTCCTAGAAATAAACTCTTATATATGTTTGTAGCATTTTTTGTCGCTCTTGCAGCTTTGCCTTGGGGATTGGTAGTCTTTTTACTGATTACGTATTCTGTGGATAGGTTTCTTTTTCCAACGCTGTCGATCTACTGTAGCATCATTAGCGAGCAACAAACTTCCAAAAAGTTTTCTTTTGCAGAGCAAGGTAAGGAAAACAGAAGGATCCCATTCATAGCCCAGATCCCTTGTGATTTGAGTAGGGGAGCTGTCATTCAGTGAGTGGAATTCCTATTCAGATGCACATTGGCTTTTTGTGCCATAGGATTGGTAACATTTCTGCAAGCTCCTGATTGCTATTATTGATACAGCACCCATAATGTGCTGTTGCTTTACAGAGCACTGGTCTTGAGGAGAATTTACACTCTGTTTTTTGAAATAGCATGGCAAGAAATACCACCTGTCAGAGGTAGGATAGAGACCCCAGTAAGGATTCTAGAGGCATTCCTTTTTGATTCCCAAGAGGCCAGGGGAACGAAAGCTATTTTATTTCTAATGTGTGGTTGCTAAATTTATTTATATTTATAATGATAGCATCTGCGAATTTCATTGGCCTCTGTAGAAATGAAGAACATATATGTTCTTGTCCTCATAGCAGGGTGCCCATTAGTGTCCTGAAATATGGGATTGGACTCATTGGACCTTGCATTCTCAACAGAATTCTTCTGTTAAGCCTACAAATCTTTTAACGTTGTTACTGTATGACTTAATATTTTCAACAGAGTCACACTGGTAATAGTTCTTTTTCTCCATCAAGGAGGCACCTTCATAATGCTTTACTCCTGTCTGCATAATTCTGTGAAACCAAACCTATTCAGGTTTGGCAATTAAGGGCTCAATTTATCACCCATTGAAGTCAATTGGAACCTTTCCACTGACTTCATTAACCATTGAATCAGACCCTAATTGATTAGAACTCAAAGCTAAATAATAGATTTACTTGAAAATTACCAGAAAATTCAAATTTCTCTCAGAAGTTGTGTTCAAAATTTGGGGCAGAAATACAATTTTTTTCATACAAAACAAAGAGGCTGAACTCCTGTTAACTTTAAATGTGAAATAGAACCCAACTTTAACTATGATGTTCCTACCATTCCATAATTAGAGGCATTCTAAGCAATTTACAATGTATGTTGCTTGTTACATTTAATCATAGCACAATATACAAAGGGATAAGATAGCAATCCATGATGAAGAAAATCTTGAAGACTAAAGAATGAAGTAAACAAATGGGAGGGGGAATATAAGAGATCCTTTGGGCTTATATATCTGTTTGGTTCATAGCATAGATGCTTTGCAACAATCAGTTATTGCTTTGAAAACATTCAAATATTTGAATTTATATGTGTGGCTTTTAGACTACTGCATTGAGCATCATGCTTCAGGGTAGTTGAAAAGACCACCTTTTTTGAATAAGCATAGGTTATTCAAATATTTAGAGTATTATTAGAGTTGCTCTTTCCTGGCTTTCTCTAGCAAAGATAGGACAGTTACTGAGAGGATACAGAAGCTGAACGTCACGAAGGAGAGGAATAATCTTTGTTCCTGGCTCTGATTTTGAATTCTTCTGTCTGAGAGCTCCTCTAGCTATTGACTGATATTTTGAACAAAGCATGTTTATCGCTCTTTGCAGCAATAAGTAATGGATCTGTGGTGTAGCTTGGTGTAGTCCAGTTGATAAACTGGATTTCTCCTCAGAACACTTGCTGTGTGTAATTCAGCAGGGGCTATGAAAGAAGGGAAAAGGTTCTCAGATTTCCCCATAGCTCTGGCGTACTCCTGCATCACCACCAACATTGTCGTTTTCTGCCTTCATGTTTTTCATGTTTCATCAAACTTTGGTGCACCATGGAGATCTGGGGACAGGGGTTGTTTGATAGTAAAACATGTGTATTGTTTGTGTTATTTCACCGTTGGTCCTGTAGTTGGATGGCTCTTTTCTTCCAGGGCATTCTAGAAGCTCACCAGATTCATGACCTTTCAAGGATAAGCCAGTCTGGGTGGTTCACCTCTTGCTTGGGAAATAGGGTGACCAGACAGCAATTGTGAAAAATCACGATGGGGCTGGGGGGGTTGTAGGCACCTATATTAAACAAAGCCCCAAATATTGGGACTGTTCCATAAAATCGGGACCTCTGGTCACGCTATTGGGAAAGTAATGAACTCTGCTGGGAGAAAGTACAGTTGGACCAGGAAAACAGTAAGGTGATTATATTTCTCATTTCCACTCATAGGCCAAAGCTGAGTCCAGCATATGGGTCCAGACACAATTCAGAAGAAATTAGTGGTTGCCGTACATGACAATAGATCACTAAGGTGTTACAGGTGTCCTTTATATGTGTACTGATGTCCTGAAGGGCAAGGAATCTAGGAGACTCCACTAGAGTGCTAGACGGTAGCTTGGTTGGCCTCTCTAAGGGGTTTGCAGTCAGTTGAGGCCTGTATGCCAGCAGGAGTCCTGGATCTGTCCTGTGGCTGGATTTGCATACCAGATGGATGCTCTTGAAGGATTTAGCCTTTAAGAAAGAGCATTTTGGCATCTGAAGTCGGAGGAGAACAGAAATGCCGCTCCTCATCTTTTTTGTTCTTGTTTTTCTGCTTATGTTGCTCTAAATAGGCAGTACAGCCAACTGGCCCAGGACTGAGTTGGCGGAGTTGTCTAACTAGGCCTCAGTGACACATAGGCAAATTCATATGTTTCATTTGAAATGAACAGTATTGGCTTTTTACTTATAGACTTCCTCAGCAGTGAAACTGACGTGATTCTTGTATTTTCACTACTACTCTCAGGTTTCTTAATAAAAGATAGAAAAGTGACCAGAGTCTTGTTAATTTCACTCTGTTTTGGGAAGCTACAACTGGCATCAGAGCCCCAGTCCTAGACCAGAGCTCCTTTGTGTTAGGCGCTGTACAAACACAAAACAAAAAGACTGTTCCTACCCCAAAAAGTTTACATGTAGGTATAAGACAAGAGACAATAGGTGAAGCAGACAGACTGGGATTAAAAGGAAACTGAGACCGTATTGGCCAGCAAGATAGGCAGTGGTCTCAGCAACCTAACTATCCTCCTGTTTTTTGTAGGCCTCACAGCAAAGGAGAGTTCTGAAGGAGGATATTGAGTTATTTTTGTAAATGTTTGTGGAGAGTTACTCTCAAGCATGAGGGGCAACGTGGAAGAAAGCACAAAGGTGCTTGTTTGAAAATTTTAACAAGTGGATGATGGAGGCTGACAAGGCCTGAATGGATGTGGGAGTTGACTTTTCAATGCTGAATGAGAGATGATAGGTAGGGTGGCCATAGGTTACAATAATAAGACAACTGATGTTTGAAATGATAGAAAGAGGGAGCCAGTGCTGGAATGCAAAAAGAGAGGTGACGTGAGCAAAGCAATGGGCTAGGAAAACGAGCTTTGGAGCAGCACTTTGAATGGATATCAATGAGTGATGGTTCCATTTGTCAAGGTCAGAAAGAAGGAGGTTGGATTAACTGCGATGTGAAATGATGAAAACCCAGAAAGAGGTCCGAGTTGAAGATGACACCCAGTTTACAGGCCTGAGTGACAGGTAGGATTGGTAGTGTTTTCCACAGTGATTTGAGAAAGGGGGCAGCAGGGAGGATTGGTGGGGTGGGGGATTAAGAGCTTTGTTTTAGCCATGTTGAGCTCGATCCGACAGATAGACATCCATGAAGAGCAATCAGAGACAGCCTAAGTTTTTGTTTGGACAGAAGACAGGTAGATTTGTGAGTGTCAGCATACAGGTGGCAAGTATCAGAAGGGTAGCCGTGTTAGTCTGGATCTGTAAAAGCGGCAAAGAGTCCTGTGGCACCTTATAGACTAACAGACTAACCCTAAGCATACAGATGGTAGTTAAATTTGTGTTTGTGGTTGAGATTACTTTTTGAGGGAGAAGAGTAGGAGGCCAAGGACAGAGCCCTGTGGAAAGCCTTAAAGTTAACAGGAATTTGTGGATGAGACCCATTCGTGCCTTACAGGAAAAGCTTTCTATCTATCTGTGGCAAGCAGATTTTTCCGTAATTGACAGAGAAGGTGTTTCTTGAATCTAGCTTCATTTTAGTTACAAATTGAAAGTGAAGAATAACTTACATTACATTATTTTCTATGTTGAAAGGGAAATATGTAATACTAAATACGTGGGGGGAAGGTTTGGGGGGTATTTCATGTTTGAGGGAATTAAATATATTTTATTATTAGAAAATGCCCGAGGTTGATATTTTAATCCATATTTTATATTTAAAGTCCACATACCCTGTCTGATGTTCCTACAATGTTGTGTGCCAGAAAAAAAATGTTTTCCCATGACCATATGTTACTGACACTATAAAATGAATTGAAAGTTTAAATCCTTCTTTGATAGGTGGTAATCGATGGCTCCTCTGTTAATAAAATAATGCCACAAGAGTAAAGATAAATTTGCCGCTACTAACCTATGTGGGGGAAAAAAGTTTTGCAACATTGGGAAGTTATGAATTCTCAGGGCAGAGAAGTTATGTCCTTTTGTATTAATCATCTGCTTATGTATATCAGTCCTTGTGTGGCTGTCTACATGCATTTAGAGTTGCATGTTAAAGCATTCATAAAATGCACTGTGATTATTTTGTGATTAAATACAATTAATCTGACTTTATTACAATTATAAGTAAAGTAAAAATTTGTTCCTTTAATTTCATTTGCTCTTTATTGCTGCAGTCCTAATACTGTGATTTTTTTTTTAAATTTGTTTTATTTTAAAGGCTCAGTCAAAACTGTGAATAATCAGTGGTTTCCTCAAGTACTGTGTGTATAATGGATCCGTTTTTTCACACATGGGAATAAATTGGTCTATTCTGCCCTATTTAGCTTGCCAGTATAATAATTTTTGTGTTATATTTCCACATGAGATTGGAGGCATCTCACATTTTCATACCCTCGTGCAGTGAGGGCGCTCATTTAAACAGTTGTTTTCTGTCTTTGCCAGAGATGGTGCACTGCCTCAGTTCTGTGAAGAGCTTCTACACCATTCCGAAGTCAGTGTACATTATCAAAGACTAAGCAAAGGACTAAAGACATCAGCTTTTTCCTGCTGACACATCTCACTCCCAGTGAATACATTTCTAATGTGCTGAAGATTTCTAGACTTTGGGAGAGCAAAATCTCTACCTCCTATTTTATGAATACTTTTAGCCATGGCTGTGGAACTTCTGCTGCTGTTGTTGCTTTGTGGAAGTACTCTTTCAGAGGTGCAGCCTTTACACAAACCACCTCCTGGAACTTTGGATTTTGGATTTGTGCCTGTGAAGACATATGATACAAATACATATCATGAACCTGGACCAATAGGAATTTTGTTTAGACTAGTCCATGCTTTCCTTTATTTAGTGCAACCAAATTCTTTTCCACAAGGTAAGTGTGTAAAATTATAGCTTATTTTAATGATCTACTTTTAAGGCATTCATTTTCATAGTAAACAGTGATATCACCACTTAAAAATAGATGATGTGTATGGGTTCATTACCAGCAAGCAGTGGGGTTTTGACTCCGTAAAAATCACTGGTGTTTGTCTATGATTGAAATCTGCCAATGAATTTTTTTTGTATCTTATAAATCTATTCTTTAGGTATTTGAGTTTATTTTATTAGATTTTTTTTTTTTTTTTTTTTTTACTGAAATTTGTTCCCAGCTCCACTCTTTCAGAAGCAGTGGATTCAGAGTAAAGTATAAAATGCCTTGCCTCAGGTTTTAATCTGGGATAAAATTTTATTCTCCTTTGCAGTGTTTATTGTGAGACTGTGACTTTTTACTATGTAATTACAAGGTTTATTCTAGAGATTATTCTGCAAAGGGAATGTCAGTAGCAAAGTAAATTTCATGCATTTCTGTATCTGTACTGAAGTCATAAAGACAATTACTTTGTATAGCTACATCTAACTTGTGGCTTATTTGTTTAGCTTTGTAATCTTAAAAAATTAAGGTTCTACTCTTCTATTGGACTATTTCTCTGTCCTTTCTTCCCCAACCCCACCACAGCACTCTGTTTCCCAAAGCTGGAAAAGAAATCTTAAAAGAGAAGTATACATGTTCAAGATTTCTAGATTGTCCATGAAAGGCTCTTTAGTAAGCTCCTGGAGCTGTGGATCTGGTTTTATTATTGGTTTGTTTTTTTCACCATATTTACACTGTCTAATTCAGGTGTTAAAACAGAATGTCAATACTGTTTGTATAAATTTGGCATTAAAATTCACAGCAGGTTGAAATTTTAGTATATGAAATCTGAGCAATATTTTTATTTTGTTTGCTCACAGATTTTCACCAAATTGCTTTGTCTGTTTTTAGCTATAGGTATGCACAAAAAATATTTACTAGTTTTAAATATACCTCCATTGTATCTTAGAAACCTTTTCAGGTGAAATAATTGGGATTTAGAAAGACAGTAGTTTGTACATCAGTCCAACTACTACACTTCTCAGTATAATTACAAGGAGATATAACTTTCATAATTGGTTACTACTGTGTATAATGTCTTCCATCATTTCTGTTTTTTTCAGTATAAAAATATAAAGTCCACAACCATGTCAATGCCTATGGAAGAAAGAGGTCAAAACAAACTTGAATGGGTCTCTAATGTAATATTCAAACCAAAACTTAAAGAACAGGCTAATTCTTCACTCTGACTACCCCTCTGAGTTATTACAAGTTCACATAAATACTGTACTGGGTCCTGTAAGCCTTATAAGTATCCATTTATTATATTAATTATCCAATTGGTTTTAATGAAATTACTCTTGTGAATAAGGGCTCCAGGAATGGGTCCTATAAAAATAGATGCAAATTTTAATTGTATGGGGACTAAACTTGTAAATACTAGCAGGCATAGGGTTTATTTCAATTTTTATTAGTCCCATAGGATTACAGTAGTAAATTCTATACCCAGTGGTAGGTGTACAAAGTTAGGCCCATGGAGAGCAAGTAGATGCCTAAACATAAGTTCTTTGTTCTTATTTAACATGTGCTTTTCTTGCTCTCCCCCACCCCCAGATATTTTTTTTAAAACACAGTTTCTAATGTTTGTATTATGTGAAGTCTTTTTTGTTCACCTCCACACACCCTATCCCAAAATTTAGATCTGAAGGATGATGTGGATTTCTGCGTTATCGTGTAATTAGTTTAATCCCATAATCTGTTTTACCATATGCTGTTCTATTTCATATCTAAAGTATTAATTATGAAGGTTACTTTTTAACCCTTTATAAAAAAAAAAAGACACTAGAATAGAGCTTACTCCAATCAAGAGTTGAAACACACAGATAATTTTTAGGTGCACATATACCTTGACTCAATCTCTTTCAGAGTGTTTAACTGTAAACTTTGTTGCTATTAATTAGGCAGAGGCTTCAGAAGAGTTTAAATCTTTAATGTAAGCTGTGGGTATTAGCCTAGTTTTCCCCTAAACCATTATGTAATCAATGTGGTGTTGCTTTATAGTCATGAATCAGAGGAGAAATGTAATTAATAAATGGTCCTGATCATTGAGAGGTCCGAAAAACATGGCCATTCATTCAAATAGCAGTTGAGAAATGCAGAGATTGCTAAGAGTCCCACTTCCACCTTTTTTGACCTTTCTCTTTGTTCACCTGTAGTACATGGCCTGCTAATTTTCTTGTTAGTGCTAGAGGGGGATTTCTTTAAAGGTACTGTGTTAAGTCGTAGTGACTCTTACTATTTAAATTGCGTATATGTATTCTTACTGTGCTTAAACCATTTATCTGCTTGTAGTAATGTTCAAGGACAGTTGAATGTTTCAAGGCCGGCCAATGCAGATGTGACATGCTTTCAAGCAACAGTAAGCGATTAATAAGGAAGTTATTGCGAACTTTTTGCCTCAGGGCAAATGGCAGTGGCACAATATTCAGTGGTGTAGCTGTGTTAATCCCAGGTTTTTAGAATGACAAGGTAGTGAGGTAATAATCTTTTATTGGACCAACATCTGTTGGTGGGAGAGACAAGCTTTTGAGTTTACACGTTGCTCTTCTTCCAGTCTATGAAATAAATTGGCTTCCTATGGATGCTATGTTGGAGAAAGTGTCTTTTAAAAGAAGCACTCTAAGTCTTAGAAGTTACAGATCTTTCATTCCAGATAATAGCAAGTTAGATGTAGGGCGGAAAAGTGGATAACTGTCATTGGTTTGCAGAAAAAAATCAAGTATACATCTTTTAAAAAAATAAAATAAAAATCCTGACATGTTTAATGAATGTTATGGTGATTAGGATCAGAATAAAAACAGGAACTAGATAATTCATAGCTTGGCTATTTTGAGAAAGATAATTGAAATCAGAAAATGGGTTACTGTAAAAACATGGATAATATTTATGTGGCAAAGTGCTGTTGTACTAGATTGCCTTGTGTGGGTGCATAATAATACTCCAATAATTTTAGGTATTTAAGAAGTTCTGTGTAATTATGATCTGCATTGTAAGTGAAGAAAACAGGAGAAAGTTGTTTGTGTCTGAGTAAAGATAACAATGATGTGTGTGTGTGTAAGTAATAAAAATAGTGGTCCAAATGGTAGCCTAAAAATGTGGACGCAATCATATTTCAGTTGCAGTTGATAGTTCTAAATGTTTTACTCAGCTTCTATTGAAAATGTAAATGTTACCTTGGTTTCTTTGAAATTAATGCATAATTGAAAATAAATGGTCACTAGAAGAGTTTCATGGCCCTAAATCTAACTTTTAAAAATCGTAAGTTTATGTAATACGAAAATTAGTTGTGTGATCACATGCATGTCTTAAGTCTTATATACACTAATAGAATTAGGACGGGGAATTGCCGCATCTCTTCAGTACACTAATTGTTTAAATTGCTGAGTTAAAAGGGCAATAAGTTCCCACTGTGAGGAAAGAAATTAGTCCTCTAGTTTTTTAAAAATTGTGCATTTTGGGGTTTGATTGGAAGGACTGTAGTGAGTATAAGTATTGAGAGCTAAAGTCTGTTTTCCGTTCCACTCACTAAATCCTGTTGACTTCACTGGAAATTGCACAAGTTTAAATGAGAGCAGAATTTGTCCTTGAGCATATGATACATACCTATTCTGTGGGGAGATGTTTGGTCTAATGGATAGAGCACGGGACTGGGATTTAGGAGACCTAGGTTCCATTCCTGACTGGCCTACTGGGTTACTTTGGTCAAGTCCCTTCAACTCCCTGAGTCTCAGTTCCCATGTAAAATTGGGATAATGATGCTACCCTCCTTTGTAAAGTGCTGAAAATCTCTATCTAAATGGTGGTTGTTGTTATCTCATCTTTTGTTAGTAATATAACTAACATTATAATAAATAGAAAAGGAGTACTTGTGGCACCTTAGAGACTAACAAATTTATGTGAGCATAAGCTTTCGTAGCTGTAGCTCATGAAAGCTTATGCTCAAATAAATTTGTTAGTCTCTAAGGTGCCACAAGTACTCCTTTTCTTTTTGCGAATACAGACTAACACGGCTGTTACTCTGAAACTTGTCATTATAATAAAAGTTGGCAATTCCAGGAGAATTACAATTTGTTGTCACTCAACTAAGACAAGATATAAGAAAACAGCCTTTGGGTTTTTTCTTCTCACCAGAGGATGTTGTGAAGACCAAGATAATAACAGGGTTCAAAAAAGAACTAAATAAGTTCATGGAAAATAGGTCCATCAATGGCTATTAGCCAGGATGACCAGGGATGGTGTCCCTAGCCTCCATTTGCCAGAAACTGGAAATGGATGACAGGGGATAGATCACTTGATGATTACGTGTTCTTTTCATTCCTTCTGAAGCACCTGGCATTGGCCACTGTTGGAAGACAGGATACTGGCTAGATGGACCTTTGGTCTGACCCAATATCGCCATTCTTATGTTTTAACTTGTGAAAGGTAAAACAATCATTTATTAGTGAAACTAAATTAATCTATGATGGTAGCATGGTACTAGTGAAACAGCTTGTTTATACCACTTAGTGTGCTATGAGCCTTCAGGTGTGAATTTGTTGTATACAGGGCATGGTCAATATCAGGCCTCTCAAACTCCGTTTACCTTAGGGCCAGCGCCAGTCCTCAAATCCTCTCAGCAGGCCAATAATGCCACTGAAGATGGTGTTCAGAAATTAAAACATTTATATTTTTTATTTCAAATTTCTTAGAAGTAATAAAACTGTCATACAACTTTATACAATTCTTCGCCTCCCAGAGAGGTTTTAGTGTTGGCCAGCCACCTGTCAACACTTCAGTTCTGTCAGTTTGTTCATGTTTGGCCTCAGTGACTGACCAGTTGAAACCTTCAGGATTGCAGCAAGGTGTGCATCAGATAGTTGTTTGGTATTTTGACGGAGAGACTGCCGAGACTCATCAAGCCCTCGGATCGCTACCCCTTCCTGCTTCTCCACATGGGCACCAATAATACTGCCAAGAATGACCTTGAGCAGATCACTGCAGAGTAGGTGGCTCTGGGAAGAAGGATAAAGGAGTTTGAGGCACAAGTGGTCTTCTCGTCCATCCTCCCCGTGGAAGGAAAAGGCCTGGGTAGAGACCGTCGAATCGTGGAAGTCAACGAATGGCTATGCAGGTGGTGTCGGAGAGAAGGCTTTGGATTCTTTGACCATGGGATGGCGTTCCAAGAAGGAGGCATGCTAGGCAGAGACGGGCTCCACCTAATGAAGAGAGGGAAGAGTATCTTTGCAAGCAGGCTGGCTAACCTAATGAGGAGGGCTTTAAACTAGGTTCACTGGGGGAAGGAGACCAAAGCCCTCAGGTAAGTGGGGAAGTGGGATACCGGGAGGAAGCAGAAGCACACGAGAGGGCAGGGCTCCTGCCTCATACTGAGAAAGCGGGATGATCAGTGAGTTATCTCAAGTGCCTGTACACAAATGCAAGAAGCCTGGGAAACAAGCAGGGAGAACTGGAAGTCCTGGCACCGTCAAGGAATTATGATGTGTTTGGAATAACAGAGACTTGGTGGGTTAACTCACATGACTGGAGTACTGTCATGGATGGATATAAGCTGTTCAGGAAGGACAGGCAGGGCAGAAAAGGTGGGGGAGTTGCACTGTATGTAAGGGAGCAGTATGACTGCTCAGAGCTCCAGTATGAAACTGCAGAAAAACCTGAGTGTCTCTGGATTAAGTTTAGAAGTGTGAGCAACAAGGGTGACAAGGGTCGTGGTGGGAGTCTGCTATAGACCACCGGACCAGGGGGATGAGGTGGACGAGGCTTTCTTATGGCAACTCACGGAAGTTACTAGATCGCAGGCCCTGGTTCTCATGGGAGACTTCAATCACCCTGATATCTGCTGGGAGAGCAATACAGCGGTGCACAGACAATCCAGGAAGGTTTTGGAAAGTGTAGGGGACAATTTCCTGGTACAAGTGCTGGAGGAACCCACTAGGGGCAGAGCTCTTCTTGACCTGCTGCTCACAAACCAGGAAGAATTAGTAGGGGAAGCTAAAGTGAATGGGAACCTGGGAGGCAGTGACCATGAGATGGTCGAGTTCAGGATCCTGACACAGGGAAGAAAGGAGAGCAGCAGAATATGGACCCTGGACTTCAGAAAAGCAGACTTTGACTCCCTCAGGGAGCTGATGGGCAGGATCCCCTGGGAGAATAACATGAGGGGGAAAGGAGTCCAGGAGAGCTGGCTGTATTTTGAAGAATCTTTGTTGAGGTTACAGGGACAAACCATCCCGATGTGTAGAAAGAATAGTAAATATGGCAGGCGACCAGCTTGGCTTCACAGTGAAATCCTTGCTGATCTTGAACACAAAAAAGAAGCTTACAAGAAGTGGAAGATTATAAAAATATTGCTTGGGGATGCAGGAGTGAAATCAGGAAGGCCAAATAACACCTGGAGTTGCAGCTAGCAAGAGATGTTAAGAGTAACAAGAAGGGTTTCTTCAGGTATGTTAGCAAGAAGAAGAAAGTCAAGGAAAGTGTGGGCTCCTTACTGAATGAGGGAGGCAACCTAGTGACAGAGGATGTGGAAAAAGCTAATGTACTCAATGCTTTTTTTGACTCTGTCTTCACGAACAAGGTCAGCTCCCAGACTACTGCACTGGGCAGCACAGTATGGGGAGGAGGTGACCAGCCCTCTGTGGAGAAAGAAGTGGTTCAGGACTATTTAGAAAAGCTGGACGAGCACAAGTCCATGGGGCCAGATGCGCTGCATCCAAGAGTGCTAAAGGAGTTGGCGGATGTGATTGCAGAGCCATTGGCCATTATCTTTGAAAACTCATGGCGATCCGCGGAAGTCCTGGACGACTGGAAAAAGGCCAATGTAGTGCCCATCTTTAAAAAAGGGAAGAAGGAAGATCCTGGGAACTACAGGCCAGTCAGCCTCACCTCAGTCCCTGGAAAAATCATGGAGCAGGTCCTCAAGGAATCAATTCTGAAGCACTTAGAGGAGAGGAAAGTGCTCAGGAACAGTTAGCATGGATTCAGCAAGGCCAAGTCATGCCTGAGTAATCTAATTGCCTTCTATGACGAGATAACTGGCTCTGTGGATGAGGGGAAAGCGGTGGATGTGGTGTTCCTTGACTTTAGCAAAACTTTTGACATGGTCTCCCACAGTATTCTTGCCAGGAAGTTAAGGAAGTATGGGCTGGATGAATGGACTATAAAGTGGATAGAAAATTGGCTAGATTGTCGGGCTCAACGGGTAGTGATCAATGACTCCATGTCTAGTTGGCAGCTGGTATCAAGTAGAGTGCCCCAAGGTCGGTTCTCAGGCCGGTTTTGTTCAATATCTTCATAAATAATCTGGAGGATGGTGTGGATTGCACCCTCAGCAAGTTTGCAGATGACACTAAACTGGGAGGAGAGGTAGATACGCTGGAGGGTAGGGATAGGATACAGAAGGCCCTAGACAAATTAGAGGATTGGGCCAAAAGAAATCTGATGAGGTTCAGCAAGGACAAATGCAGAGTCCTGCACTTAGGACGGAAGAACCCCATGCACCGCTACAGACTAGGGACCGAATGGCTAGGCGGCAGTTCTGCAGAAAAGGACCTAGGTGTTACACAGTGGGCGAGAAGCTGGATATGAGTCAACAGTGTGCCCTTGTTGTCAAGAAGGCCAATGGCATTTTGGGATGCATCAGTAGGGGCATTGACAACAGATCGAGGGACGTGATCGTTCCCCTCTGTTCGACACTGGTGAGGCCTCATCTGGAGTACTGTTTCCAGTTTTGGGCCCCACACTACAAGAAGGATGTGGAAAAATTGGAAGGAGTCCAGCGGAGGGCAACAAAAATGATTAGGGGACTGGAACACATGATTTATGAGGAGAGGCTGAGGGAACTGGGATTGTTTAGTCTGTGGAAGAGAAGAATGAGGGGGGATTTGATAGCTGCTTTCAACTACCTGAAAGGGGGTTCCAAAGAGGATGGATCTAGACTGTTCTCAGTGGTAGCAGATGACAGAACAAGGAGTAATGGTCTCAAGTTGCAGTGGGGGAGATTTAGGTTGGATGTTAGGAAAAACTTTTTCACTAGGAGGATGGTGAAACACTGGAATGCGTTACCTACGGAGGTGATGAAATCTCCTTCCTTAAGTATTTTTAAGGTCAGGCTTGACAAAGTCCCGGCTGGGATGATTTAGTTGGGGATTGGTCCTGCTTTGAGCAGGGGGTTGGACTAGATGACCTTCTGAGGTCCCTTCCAACCCTGATATTCTATGATTCTATGACTTGTGGGAAAAAGTGATGCTGCCTCTATGGCTGACTCTGCCTGTCAACTAGTGATGGTATCTCTGTCCCTCTCCCACAGCCAATGGGAGCTGTGGGGGGCAACGCCTGTAGTTGAGATTGCCGGCAGTGTGTCTGCCTGCGTCTGTCCTCCACAGGCCGCAGTGAGGATGTTCTTGAGCCGCAGATGTCCCGCAGGCCGGGACTTTGAGACCCCTGGTCAATATGATCCTTTGGTTGCTATGAATATATTAAAGTGGCTTCCATCTTTGTTCCTATGGAAACCAGTTGTTAGTTCCAATAAAATAATCTGGGATTCATTTGACGACAGGGTGTGCACAGCAAATATTCATTTTAGAAGTTTTCCTCTTCTAGCTAAAGAGTGAGAAGTCATTAAGAGAAGTAGGCTAAAGAGAAACACCCATTTGTTTTCCAGTAAAATAAGACAAAATTATAGGCATGGCCCACTGTATTTAATCAGTGTGGTACAGGCAGTGTATTATGGGGTGACTGCACCGTCTGGTGCTAAGGCCCTAAGGTAAACGGAGTAATAAATGATTGTTTCATCTTTCACAAGTTAGAACATAAGAATGGGGAGGGAGGATAAAATGTTGTTTCCCAAGTACAGTATTGACTGAATCTCAGAACTCAAGAGTACAATCGGTCTGAGAGCTGTTGTCTAGTAGTTTGAGCACAAGACTGGGGTTTAGGAACTTGAGTCCAATGCTAGCTCTGTCATTCAGTCCCCATGTGATGTTGGGCAAGATAGTTATGCCCCAATTTTCAAGTCATTGGGAGTTGCAAGTGGCAGTGCTCAGCATTGTAACCTCTCTGCTTCATTTTCCCGATCTATAAAACTTCCATATCTCTCACAAATGTTACAATGATTAGATAATGTTTGTAAAAAAATTTTCAGGAAAGGAACTACATTAGTAGAATTTACTATTGCTGCATAGCACTTACACTATCAATTGTAAGTAAACTAACAAAGCACAGGTAAAACCTACTCAGATGATGAGTGAAAAGGGAAAGATGTTATGAATTGTTTGATTCTGAAAACTGCATTTGGTGTGTTATGTGTAAGGCATTGAAGCAGAATCTCTTTGCAAGTCTTAACACAAAACTATTATAACTCTATAATAGATTAAAATTGTGACTTTTGTAGAGCTAATTTCTTTGCTTCCCTTGTTAAGTTAACCAGTTGCTAACAAGGAGCAAAATTAAGTTAACGAGAAATGGACAACCAGATCTAATCAGTAGCAGAAGGTAATTTTGTGTAATAACATAAGAATGGACTTACTGAGTCATCCCAATGGTTCATCTAACCCAGTATCCTGTCTTTCGATAGTGGCCAATGCCAGTTGCTTCAGAGGGAATTGAACAGGACAATCGTTGAGAGATCCATCCCCTGTTGTCCAGTCCTACCATCTGGCAGTCAGAGGCTTAGGAACACCCAGAGCATGAGGTTGCATCCCTAGCCATCTTGGCTAATAGCCATTGATGGACCTATCCTTCATGAAATTATCTAATTCTTTTCTTTGTTGGGGCAACAAAATGGCAGACGAAATTCAGTGTGGATAAGTGCAAAGTAATGCACATTGGAAAAACCAAATTGCCTGGTACTGAAGTTAGGCTTACTGGCCTGTAATTGCCAGGATCACCTCTGGAGCCTTTTTAAAAATTGACGTTACATTAGCTATCCTCCAGTCATCTGGTACAGAGGCTGATCTAAGCGATAGGTTACAAGGCGTGGGAAAGTAGTAGGCATCCTTATCATGTATAGTAATTGATTAGTTTGTGCATACCCAATAAATATTTCTTCTAAGTATAGTTTCAGCCAAAGAGTAGGCAAAAATTTGGATCTTTACTTTAAGCTGTCCTTATTTGTGCAGACATTCCAGTGATATCCAAGGAGATGTGTGCATGTCGGGAAAGTATAATATTGAAGTTGAAACCAGCTGTATAGATCTGAAAGCTAAGTTTTGCTCTTAGATTTTAAATGTCTTTGGATCCTTTGCACAGAAAACTTAGTTCCCCTGAGTATTGTTATAGAATAACCAATTGTTATAGATTTGGTGAGATGACTGCTCCATTTATATAGTCTCAGTCCGAAGTGTCACAAAAGTGTGCATACACTCCACAGTCCCGTTAAGTGTGCCATATGATCCCGTGCCTTCATTCTCTCCTCCAGTGCGGTGGTTGGAATTATGATGTAGCTTTAAAAAGGAGTAGTAAAGTCCTGCGACTAGCTAATCACTACAAAGCATGTATAGCTGGGCAGTTTATACAACTGTGTATAAATTATACCCAATTTAAGTCTCCATATCCAGTTCTAATTGTAAATAACATTGAATGTTGTTGGCATAGGACAAACAGTAGAGAGAGATGTATGAAATGTCCAAAAGGTTATGGGTTCAGGTATTCCGTTTTCTTTACATAAGAGTAAGTCATTTTTGATGTTTCCCAAAGTGGCATCTGGGACTTTCTTTCTGACTGCTAACAATCCTAAAGTCTGCGTCTAGCAGGCATTCTCTTATCCTGTTAGCCCAGTCATGTGCTCTGGAAGTGTAAGCATCCTGCATGTAAGTCTCTGGATCAATTTCAGTAGTGATGCAAGTTACACCTCACAGGTTGTGGTAGTGTAACTTGGTCAGAACACAGATCTATCTGGTAAAGTATTGTAATGTGCACCAATTTTGTATTCAGTGGATATCTCAGATGAAAATAACTTGCATGTCAAGGGCTGGCAATGATGTGGTAACTCCCTAAATCCTGAGAGCACCATCCTTCGCCCCCTAAACTCTGAGATTCTCAAACTAGGTGATCCTCCATTTGTCTTGTCTGCAAGAGCTGATCCAATTGGTTTGGTCAGGACATACCTAACCTGCACAAAAGACAGCTGGGGGTTGTAGATTGTGAAGTTTCTTTGGTTTTTTTTTTATCATTTTTGGGGGGTGGGCAGGGGTGCACAGAGCCTTTTTCTGTGACGAGGAAGGGCTCTGGTAGTGGGGAGGCAGCAGGAGTAAAAATAGCAGTGTAGATGTGGCAGGGATGGCTTCAGTGTGTAGAACGCTGCGTAAGGTGTATACCCTGCAGGTTCAGCATGTAGGGCACTCTCCTCTAATTGCCTAAGTGATGCCTCACCATCTACACAGCTATTTATACCCATGGTAGCTGGGCATGCCTAACCTGCATGCAGTGATATATTGTGCCATTCTACCAACAGCCTGGTATCTGCATGGAGTATACATTCAGTATGTAAGTTGGCTTGTGCTTCTGTCTCAGACAATGTTGTTGTTTGTTCTGAATCTGTAATAGCTTTTGTATCCCTTTGTGAACTTATTTTGTTAAAATACTGATTTTTGTTCCCCAAAATATAGAGCTCTTCAGAGGATATTTAGGTTTTTAGCAAGAAATATATATGTTGGTAACTGAAATATCTATGAGGTATAACTTTATAAGATGAACCTTGCCAGGATAATGGCAGGTAGTGATTGATCGATCGGGGATCGATTTATCATGTCTCATCTAGACGCAATAAATTGATCCTCAAATCAACACCTGTACTCCACCTCGGCAGACGGAGTAAGTGGAGTCGATGGGGGAGCCACCACGGTCGACTCGCTGCCGTGAGGACGGCTTGGTAAGTTGAACTAAGATACTTTGACTTCAGCTATGCGAATAGCGTAGCTGAAGTTGCGTATCTTAGTTTGAAACCCTCCCCCCACCAACCCCCCCCAGGTGTAGCCCAGGCCCAAGTTATTGATCCATGAGAGGACCTTCCCTCTTCTCCCATGACTGCTTATTTTGCTTACTAGCCTTTGGTGTGGGACCTCGTTCAAAAGGTTTCTGCAAACCCAAGTACACTGTATCCACTGAATCACCCTGGTTAATGTTTGTTGACCTTTTAAAGAATTCTAGTAGATTGGTAAGGCATGATTTCCCTTTACAAAAGCCACCTTGACTCTTTACTCCTACAAATCATGTTTATATGTCTGATTCTGTTCTTTACTATTGTTTCAACCAGTTGGCTTCGTACTGAAGCTAGGCTTACCAGGGTCACCTCTGGAGCCTTAAACAAAGAAATAATAAAATTTTGTGTATTAGCTATCCTCCAGTCATTTGGGACAGAGGCTGATTTTAAGCAACTGGTTACATACCACAGTGAGTAGTTCTGCAATTTCATATTTGGGTTCCTTCAGAACTCTTAGGCGCCATCTGGTCCTGGTGATTTATTACTGTTAAATGTATCAGTTTGTTCCAAAACTTCCTCTATTGATATCTCAATCTGGGATAGTTCCTCAGATTTGTCAGCTAAAAATAATGGCTCCAGTGTGGGAATCTCCCTCACAACCTCTGCAGTGAAGACCAATGCAAGAAATTAATGGGTGGGTGAGATTCTGTGGCCTGCCTTGTGCAGGAGGTCGATGATCCTAATGGTCCCTTCTGACCTTAATATCTATGAATCTATGCATTTAGCTTCTCCAGAATGGCCTTTTCTTCCACGAGTGCTCTTTTAGCACCTCGATCATCCAAGGGGCCTTCATACACCCACCCCCTGATTGTTTAGCTGGCTTTCTGCTTCTAATGAACTTAAACAAAATTTTGCTCTTTGTTTTTGTGTCTTTTGTTAGAGTTGCTCTTCAGAATCTTTTTTGGCCTGCCTAATTATACTTGACTTGTCAGTTTATGCTCCTTTCTATTTTTCTCAGTAGAATTTGCTTTCCAATTTTTAAAGACTGTCGTGTGTGTCATAGTCCTTTTGGCTATTCAGATCCAAGTCAGAAAATGTTGCAATATTCATAACACATTTAATGAAATAAGGATTTTGATAAGTGTGGAAATAACTTTCTAAAATTTGTGCTCTCTCTTTGATAGGCAAGAATAATCACTATGCTCGCCTCTGCCTTTTAGCATAAAACTATAGATTTGGAAAGTAACAGTTAACTATTCTTAATAGAGAAAAATAGCAGAAATATTCTGCATTTCATCTGCTCTTGAGAACTCAAATATTTAAAAGATCCCAGATTTTGAAAGAATATAAGTGCCAAAAATTATTTTCAAGTATATTTTTAAGATGTAGCCTTTTGTAAATTGCTTCCAGTTCTTATCGGCTAAAATACATTGTTGTTGTTCTTGTGTGTTTGGAATAGACACTAGTCAGACTACTATGTATTAGCATTGATTTCTCTTCACCATTCAAGAAGTCTGCTGAACAGAAGTAGGCAGTTATGTTTTTTCAACAACAAAGATGGGTTGGCAAAAATCAACTCTTCAGGTAAATAGAGTTTTGGATTCCACAGCGTCTTTCTCCATTTTAGAATGAGCGTAGTGGCAGGCTTTAAAGGGGTAAAACCCAGAGGGTCAAAAATTACTATTAGCTTTCCTTTACAGAACAAACGACTTAAAGGAGCAACATGTGCGTGGCCTCATCAAAGCTGGTGGGCTAGCAAGAAAGCCAACATTCTCCAACGTAGAACTCCAGGAGACTTAATCGAACTCTGATTAATTGGATTCTACATGTATTAATCTTTCCTTGCCAATCCCATAACAGAAATCCTGGAAACTTTCTTTATACCGGAGTTGGGTTTTTTTTTCTGTCAAAAGTATCTGCCGAGCCTCTTGTAAACCACCTGATTTTGAGAGTTTGCTGCAGACTTTGTTATGTATCTGGTTAAACAACTTGTACTAAAACAACTTCTGACTTTTCAGTTGAACCATGTACAGTACTCTGTTTTCATAAGGAAAAGGAAACAAGGAAACTTTGCCCCTATTGTTGTGTTTTGAGCAGGATGGAGGTGAGGGGGAAGAAGGCACAGAATAATTCAGATTTTATTTGACTGAGCTCAAATGTTTATCATTTTTAATCTGTGACCTATGGTACTTCTGCAACCATCGCATATTTAGTGGTTCAGGTGCATATGGAGTATAGTGTCCCTTGCAGAGAAATGACAAATACAGAGGAGGAATTCTGAGACCATAATGTGGTTGCCAAAAAGTCAGTTGTTGAAGTAATTAAAAACCAATACTAGTAGGGCTCTCCTGTGTTACTTCCAGTTGTCTGCATTCATGTTGCCATAGGCATGCGTTAGAGTATGAAAGCAGAATTCTCTCCTATTCTCAGTTTACTTACAATATACTGGAACATTTTTTGAGAGGAGAGGGAGGGAGCTGGAAATCTGACACTTAAGGTAAAACCACCTTTGTTATACATATGTGTTAAAATAATCTCTTTAAATGTTTTAAAGTGTCACTCCAGTACACCTTGGACATGCGAACCACAAAGTACCGGCAAGTTGTTCAGCGTCTGCAGGGGGTTAAAACAGGCAATCCTGTACAGCACCCTGAGCTGAACCCTTGCCCCTAATCTGTTGTAAATCTTTACCAGATGGTGGCCTAGAAGAGGCCATATATAGCCACTACAGACAAAAAATATATGGTGTTGGATAATTATAGTGCTGTAAACAATATGGTTTAGTTTAAGTTTAAAAATATTTTACTAAAAATGATTGAATGTAATTTCTGTATAGAATACTCTTTCAACTGCATCCCTCTTGACATTGTTTGTATTATGTATGCAGATTTTTGAACAAAGATTTTTCTGACGGCAATTTTTTTTGGTTTTTGTTGCAAATTTGCAACATGTAAGGATTTTCTGGGTAGTGAAGAACAATCAGAACGGCCCTGAAAAGGTTCTTTTCAAAGGAAAAACTTTTATTCTGTGTGTCCCATTTTCTTGACAATCAACATAATGGCTTTTGTTTTTTGAATGATTTGCTTTCTGACTATGCTTTTTAAAAATTTTTGTCTGTGTGGATTACTGTGTAGATAGATAATGTGAATGTGCCCAGTGCTTGGCAGCTGTAAAGACTGAGGAACTTTTGTGGGAGAATGGAGGTTTAAATTGCTTAGTTCCACTTCCTGGTTAATAATAAGACTTTGAGGCCATTCTGTTTATAAAATTACCATGCTTCCATCTATGTTTTTGGAAAATAAGGAGCTCTTGTGCATGTACAAGTTAAATGTTCCTTGAACAGGAGTGTCTCTGTTGGCTAATAAATTATATTTTGTCTCTTCAGGAGTTCAATGGGATTTGCTAGTGAGAAGAGGGATTTATTAAATTTCTGTCTCCCCATTACTGCTGCCCATTCACCCAGCTACTCTTGTTGCATCACAGCTCAACATTTCTATGAAATACTTTGCATTTTGTAACCAGAAGCCTATCTCTAAGGTGCCACAAGTACTCCTTTTCTTTTTACGAATACAGACTAACACGGCTGCTACTCTGAAACCTCTCTCTGATAAAGTTCTCTCTCCTAATAGCAGTCACACAGTTCCCTGTCACACTCACGCTTGCTGTTCTCCCCATCTCCTATTCCACACTGCATCTCAACCCCATTTTCCCACCATCCCAGCTGTGCTCCTGATATTCTTATACAACTCTTTTGAAATTCGACAGTTCAGTGCCTTAACTGTTCAGCTACAAAGATAGCAATATACACTCTGAAAGCTTGCTATTTTTTGTAAGCACTTACCTGACACTTACACTGTGGTTCATTTTCCGTGTTGCATCTACTGTAAAAGACAGATCAGCATTTTGGGATTTGGGAAGATCTCTGATGTAGTGGTAGCAAAAGTAGGGCGTGAGACTGGACGCTGGATGTGGTGAGGAGGGGCAGAAGCAGATTGAGAGTCCGGAAATAGCTGTTCAGTGAGTGAGTAGAGAGGGAGAAATGCTTGAACTTTTAGCTGCTTCATTCTGTGGTGAGCTAATGATGTTTGAGTGGGTTTAAAATCTGGCAATGTGAGTTCCCATCCTTAATACAAATATTAAGTCCACTGAGCATTGAATCGGTTTGGTGATGTTTGTGAGGGTTTCCAGGATCCCCTGGGGCAGCACAACGTTGTTTTTGTGGGGTTTCTATGAAACATACTAATGTGGCATAAGAAGCATGTTTTCCTACAACTTGCATGAGTTTATTATTTAACAGCATTTAAAATATGTGAATATGGGAAGTTATTTACAATTATCTGAATTATTTTAAAGACTATTGTCAACTGGCTAACTGCTAATTTTTTTTTAATGCCCATTATAGCCACCCTTCCGGCAGTCCTGGCTCATTTTGCTCCACTCAAAGCTTCCTTATGCTCAGTCTCTAATTCAAAACGGAGAACTCTGAAATACATTACTAGATAAACCAACTGTATACAAAGTACTCAAGTGGGACTTCCATGCTGGTGGGCTCCTCCAGAGAATGGCAGTTTACTAGGCAGGACGAATATCTTTGTTTCCTTCAAGAAGCCCAACAAACTAGACACAGCACAGGTTGTAGCAGACCCTCTGATAACCCTGGACATTCTTCCTGAGAGAGAACTAGGAGGTGTAGTCTTGGACTTCAGAACATGCACCCAAAAGTTATGTCTGCAAACATCAGTTCTGTAATGTCCTATGACCGTGAGGAATGATTACCAGATTTCTACCTTTTCTGTCCAAGATGTGGCCAGCTCACAAAGGGTATGTGCTTTGAAATACAAGGCATATATCTCTACTATTAAGTAATTCTTTCATGCAAGTCCTTTCCCTCTTTTTTTGTACCTTTGAACAGTACCGATAGTAAGCCTGATTTACAAAACTTCCAGGTTTTATGCAGGAAGAATGTAATGCGCGGATTGCACTTAAGTAAGGAGTTTCTTTGACAGAGGGGGGCAAAAGAATGGTAGCTGAATGACCTGATTGCTAAGGAAACCAGTTAACCTTGAAGATGATGCTAGCAACTGCATGGAGAGAGACCGTGCCAAAATATAAAGGGACAGGGCTACTATGAGGAAAGACCCCTAATTCCATCATACTTCAGGAAAATGGGTGTAAACTGCCTGAAGGAGACTGTGTGAGAAGAGGAGTAAGCTCTCTTACCTGCTCCAGAGTCCCTATCCACTAGAGCTTGGAGTGTGGGGAGGAATAGGCTTGGCCACTCACTCCCTACTGCAGTGTAGACACTTCATGCACAGGCCTGAAGGCTACAAGGAACATAAGCAGGGAGGAAAGAGGGAACACTTGGTCCCCATCTGGATCCCTGCCTTAGCTCAAGTGCTTCCCATATCAAGTGGACTGCCTGCCTGGTGTCTGCCCTGGGAGAGGGCTGAATCTTGTGGACTTTCTCCTTGCTTGAGGAGGGTAAAGATTCCTTAGCGTAAGCAGGGCAGAAATGACCTACACAGGGGGACCTGTCCCACTCTGCAACAGCCTGTGTGCGGGGTCCTTCTGCCATTGCCCCTGCCACTAGGGATTCTTGTCTGACTGAGGTAGTAGGAAACTAGAGCTGATTGGGGGGCTGCTGGAATAAGGAGCTATGCTGGGTGCTGAAAGCCAAGTAGTTGGCTAGGGAGCAAAGCTACCTGGCAGTGATGTGGCAACAAGGAGCAGTAGCCTAGATTCCAGACTGAGTGGACCTCTTCACTCAGGATCAGATCCAACTCCTATTGAAGTCAACAAAAGGATTCCGACTGACTTCAGTTGGCTTTGGATCAGTCCCATGAAGTCAAAACAAAGACTTTAATTGATGACAAACTGAACTTCCACTTATCTTTTCTGGGAGATCACTAGCTATTTTTTTGATATTTCCAGTGATCAGCATGAAACTTGTGTGCATTAATTAATCTTGAAAGTTTGCATTAAAACCTGGGGCAGACCTTTACAAGTCATGTTTTAAAAGAAACAATGAGTTTGAAGTAGAAGTAATACATTCATTTCATGCTAATAGGTAAATTTTCTAAACATTGTGAAATTGCTTATTTTGACACTAGATGTACTCACATGGACAGCAATCCAGAAAAGCACTTAAGCACATGCTTAACTTTAAGCATATGAGTAATCCTGTTGACTTGAGTTATGCTATGAAATACCAGGCGTTAAGAGTGAGAGCATTTTAACAGTATTAAAGTGGTGAGCAACTTTATCATGATGTAGTTTTCCATCATTGTCTTAGAGTCCCAGAGTCAGCAAGGTACTTGCGCATTGAAATAGCCCCATTGAAGTAATAGGTGCTACTCACTTAAAATTAGGCAAATGCTTAATTACTTTGCAGAATCAGGGACTAATATTCTGTATTAAGCATAATGGGGCAAATGTATTTCTGGTGTAACTTCATTGACTTTACTGGAGTGACACTGGGACTGAATTTGGCCCAAAGTAATTAATTTTTTTTTAAATGCTCTTTTTGTAGGCGCTCAGAACAAGAATAATATCCCCAGTGGTTAGGGATCTACCAAATTTGCTGCTGTGAAAATTGCATCATGGATTGTGAAATATGGTCCCCCCACACCCCGTGAAATCTGGTTTCTGGCCGCCCAGCCCTTGAAGGCAGAGTGGAGAGTGGCAGCTGCTGGCCACACCCTTACTTCTGTTCTGGTGGCAGCACTGCCTTTTGATCTGGGCGGCAGCCGCTGCTCTCCTGCCACCCAGGGTCAGGCAGTGCGACCAGCAGCAGCAGAGAAATAAGCATGGCAATATCATGACCCCCTAAGAGGCTTGCGACCCCCTTTTTGGGCCATGTGCCCCAAGTTTGAGAAACACTGTGGAGAAATCACACATTTTTCCTGGGTTGATCACAGCATAAATAGCAAATTTCATATCAATGAAATTATTTCTGCCTTGACCAAGCTGCAAAAAAAGTGATTTCTCTGCCACTTAAATAGACCCCCTACCAATTGTATTGTCCCAACTTTTGTTTGTTTGCTTCCTTTTTTCTGTCACCTAGTCCTGTAAAACTTTCCTGGCAGTGGGAATTGTGTTCCAGTTTGTTGTGTTAGTTGTTAATATCCAGACGGCTTATTGTTAAGTCTCTATTCTCTTTTGCCATCCCTGTCTGTTGAATAGTGCCAAGAAGCAACCTTTATGGTCTGAGTATTACAACATTGAACAGGTGTACCTGGAAACATCTGCACAACACTCACACCACAAGGAAAGGAGTCTTTCTATGAAGCTCTGCAAGAAGGTGCTAATATCAGTAAGATGGTGGTGTAATAAGTCAATAGTTCAGTCTGTTAGGGCAGATGGCATCTTGCTTGTGTGTGGAAAGCCGGAAAGAGACTGAGTAAAGTATTAACGTAATTAGTATTGTAAGTGAGCCTTATAAAGTAAAGCTCTTTAACCTCAGTGATAAAATGTGTTCTATGTTAAAGCCTTGGATTACTGGTCATATGAAACAATGCATACATCTGTTCAGTCATGGACTTAAAAATGAATCCAGTTAATTTGTAAATAGAGGTCACCGTGCTTTTTCACAATGCCTTCCTGTTAGTTTTATTTTGGAAATAAGAATTGGACTCGATAAATATGTTCAAGTTGCGGAATCCTTCCATTTTATAGACTTCTACAGAGTGGTGTAAAATGTAGAAAGATTTGTCACCTGGTAGGAGTAAGACTTGTGTTGTCAAAAACTTACAACAGTGATGCTATTGCTCCTGAATGCACATTTAATATAATGTTTAATGACTTCCACATTTAATATCAAATGAGTTCATTATGACAGGTGTTACTACAGTTGATACCAAAGAACTTCTAAAATATTAAATCATAGAGAAGATAGCTGTTCACATAAATGACTGACACCTGGTCAGAGAGGATTAGTAGTCTGTGGCATATCTGGAAACCTTACCAAGAGTGAATGCAGAGGCGATGGGCTTTCTAAAAATAGAGAAAAGTAGTATTGTTCGAGTAGTGTTCACGTTATTTGGTGAATAGCTCAACACATGGAGTGAAATCTGAACTTCATACAGTATTTAATGCACAGTTTGCCTAATTACTTGAAGGGACTAATTGCTAAACAATACATATCAATCTTGATGATCAGGAAGTTAAAGATAGTTTGTTTCTGTTGGGCTTGCTTTGGAGTGTATGCAGTAATTCACACAGTTTGAAAAACTATTTTCTCCATCAATTTTTCATAGTATTTTCTAATTAGTTCCATCAGTCTTGAATGACAGCTCTAATAGTGAGGTAATCGTGTCTAGCTAAGTAAAACTTCTGTGATTCAGAACCACAATTCAGAGCCTTTTCAAATTCATTAAAATAAGAAATAAGTTAGTTGACTCTTCTTTGTTTTCTTATTTGTTTCTTTAAACATATGGCATTTGGCTGACTTCTGTTTAATTCTTTATTCCAAAAGGCAAAGGTGCCTACAAAGTTACACTGGTTGTGAAACTTTATTTCCATTCCACAGAAAATTCCGGTGTTTTGAAATCTCCTATCATCCCCAATTGGAACAAAAATTTAAAATTTCCCACAGAACTAAAATTCTGAAACGTTTTGTTTCAGAAATATCAAAATGACCTTATCAAAGTGCTTCTGTTTTGATTGTTTTCACTTTTATATTAGGTACTGTTGTGTAATATAAATATCAAAAAAGGGTTTCAATTATTTTTTTTATCAAAATTTTTGGAGTTGATTCAGCATTTTTCAATGGAAGACTGTTCCACTAGTAAATTTTTGACCAGCTCTACTATGAAATTCCCTTAAGTTAGGGTCCACTAGTATTTTATTAGCTGCTGACGTAACAGCATTAGCCTTAAGGGGGGGAGGGTTCTTTTCACTGTTCAGTAGGATGCAATACCAGTGCCCTTGTAATTTCAACATTTTTTTTTTTTAATTTCTTATCTGCAGGTAGCACAGCCATGGCTTGCTTGAAACTTTTTTTGTTGCAAGTATGGGAAACTTGTTGTTTTATGCCTATTCTTGCAGAATCCAATATCCTTTCTAGGCCCATACTTCCCCATGTTCAGAATATAAAAGCAGTTAGTCCTTGTGAAAAGCTGATTTCCCATTATTGGCCATTCTCAAGAAGCTTTTGTATTGTATTCAGAGAGCTTTTCTAATCTTGTATGAGATCTTGATTGTACCTTGTATAAGTGGCTGGTTCGAGGCTGGGCTCTGTAAATAAATGACAAATAAAGGACCAACTACTCAGTGTAAATCGGCACAGCTTCATTTAGTTCAGTAGAGCTATATCAATTTACACCAGCTGAGGATCTGGCCCATTTTTTTAATAAAACAATGGGGCATGTGCAAGTCTGATTATAAATAAATCCACTCTTTCCCATAAAACTTTGGCTTAAAGTACCTCCTCCATTCCAGAAGTGTTACTGGCTCTCATTTATCTGTTATTAATTACTACATTAAAAGGATAAAGGAAAATTTTAAACCATTGTTGATTGTTATAAAATACGTCTGTCAGAGAAATAAGGAATTTATATTAAACTTCTGTGCACCAGGTGTGTCCCTAGTTTATTTTAGATATTGAAGTTTTTTTGATGAAATTCAGTGTTTCTGTTGATGTGGGAAAGGTGTGTAGTGTATTTGTAGAAAATCTGCAATGTGTTTGGCTAAGTCAGTTCATTGAATTTGTCTGGTGTGGAGTTGTTGCATCAATGGGTTGGTTACATTCTGCTTTTGTGTTTCTGTATTGCAGCTGAAAAATCATGGGAAATATAAATTCTCTTCCCAGAGTCCTTGGCCTCTGTTACTGATTTTGCTGTAGTAGGGACTCCTTGTTGATCGCAATATGTTTGTAATCTCACAACTGTAGCTTTTGGTGTGTTGCTTATCGCTCCTGCAATTCTGTGTGTCCTTTCCATCAGAGGTCTGCTAACATTTAAAGTGTTTAATAGCCATGTTTCAAAATATTTTCCTTGAATAGGATTCTCTGCCTTCCAGGCAGCTTTTATATGTACCTTTGTTCCTGAGGCATTCGGCTCCATTTTTCCAGCATTTTTCAGTCTTCCCCAGATGATGATGCTTTGCAGTACAAACTATTTCATCATCTTCTATTTTTTGTTTTTGAAAAATGCTGGATTAAGAGTTCTGGGGACTTCAGTCCTCAGAACTCTTAATCCTCCTTGAGCTTCAGAATAGATGCAACACAGATAATAAGATGAAAGCTTTCTTTTATCTGTCTGCCAGTGATAGGCAGTGAAGGCCCTCAGATCTCCCTCCAGCAAGTTTGCAGGTACAGAGTAGCAGCCGTGTTAGTCTGTATTCGCTAAAAGAAAAGGAGGACTTGTGGCACCTTAGAGACTAACCAATTTATTTGAGCATAAGCTTTCGTGAGCTACAGCTCACTTCATCGGATGCATTCAGTGGAAAATGCCTTGGGGAGATTTATATACATGGAAAATGTGAAAAAATGGGTGTTACCATACACACTGTAACGAGAGTGATCAGGTAAGGTGAGCTATTACCAGCAGGAGAGCGGGCTGGGGGGGGGGACCTTTTGTAGTGATAATCAAGGTGGGCCATTTCACATTTGGGGACAATGTATACCTTCAAATCAGCAGCACTGCTATGAGTACCCCACGGCCCCACAGTATGCCAACATTTTTATGGCTGACTTAGAACAACGCTCCCTCAGCTCTCGTCCCCTAATGCTCCTACTCTACTTGCACTACATTGATGACGTCTTCATCATCTGGACCCATGGAAAAGAAGCCTTGAGGAATTCCACCATGATTTCAACAATTTCAATCCCACCATCAACCTCAGCATGGACCAGTCCACACAAGAGATCCACTTCCTGGACACTATGGCGCTAATAAGCGATGGTCACATAACCACCACCCTATACCAGAAACCTACTGACTGCTATTCCTACCTACATGCCTCCAGCTTTCATCCAGACCACACCGCACAATCCATTGTCTACAGCCAAGCTCTATGATACAACCGCATTTGCTCCAACCCCTCAGACAGAGACAAACACCTACAAGATCTCTATCAAGCATTCTTACAACTACAATACCCACCTGCTGAAGTGAAGAAACAGATTGACACAGCCAGAAGAGTACCCAGCAGTCACCTACTACAGGACAGACCCAACAAAAAAAATAACAGAACGCCACTAACCATCACCTTCAGCCCCCAACTAAACCTCTCCAGCGCATGATCAAGGATCTACAACCTATCCTGAAGGATGACCCATCACTTTCACAGATCTTGGGAGACAGGCCAGTCCTTGCTTACAGACAGCCCCCCAACCTGAAGCAAATACTCACCAGCAACCACCCACCACACAACAGAACCACTAATCCAGGAACCTATCCTTGCAACAAAGCCTGTTGCCAACTGTGTCCACATATCTATTCAGGGGACACCATCATAGGGCCTAATCACATCAGCCACACTATCAGAGGCTCATTCACCTGCACATCTACCAATGTGATATATGCCGTCATATGTGCCAGCAATGCCTCTCTGCCATGTACATTGGTCAAACTGGACAGTCTCTACGTAAAAGAATCAATGGACACAAATAGATGTCAAGAATTATAACATTCAAAAACCAGTTGGAGAACACTTCAATCTCTCTGGTCACTCGATTACAGACCTAAAAGTTGCAATTCTTCAACAAAAAACCTTCAAAAACAGACTTCAACGAGAGACTGCTGAATTGGAATTAATTTGCAAACTGGATACAATTAACTTAGGCTTGAATAGAGACTGGGAGTGGATGGGTCATTGCACAAAGTAAAACTATTTCCCCTTGTTTATTTCCACCCCCCACCCAACTGTTCCTCAGACATTCTTGTCAACTGCTGGAAATGGCCCACCTTGATTATCACTACAAAAGTCCCGTTTTCCTTCCTTCCCCCCCCACCCCCTGCTCTCCTGCTGGTAATAGCTCACCTTAAGTGATCACTCTTCTTACAGTAAAAAGAAAAGGAGTACTAGTGGTACCTTAGAGACTAACAAATGTGTAGTCTCTAAGGTGCCACTAGTACTCCTTTTCTTTTTGCGAATACAGACTAATTCGGCTGCTACTCTGAAACCTCTCATTACAGTGTGTATGGTAACACCCATTGTTTCATGTTTTCTATGTATATAAATCTCCCCACTGTATTTTCCACTGAATGCATCCGATGAAGTGAGCTGTAGCTCACAAAAGCTTATACTCAAATAAATTTGTTAGTCTCTAAGGTGCCACTCCTTTTTCTTTTTGCAGGTACAGTGATTCCCTGCCCAAGCCACACCCTTACCTCCACCCCCCAAAAAAGCTGTATTGAATATCCACACCAGAATATTTGAGCACCAGTTATACAGTTCCGTGGGGGGTGTGTGTGTGTGTGTATAATTTAATTTAGAAGATTGTTATGATAAAAAAACTTAATTGCTTAGTAGGTGGTTTCCAATGAAGATATGCTTGACCTGGCACAAACAAGGTGCATTAAAATTGCCCAAATCAATATGCCTAAGTAGTAGGTAACCTAGTATCTGATTTGATTTCACTGGTCTCTATGGCACATAAGATCACCTCAACAAAAATAACCTTACTGCTTCTCGGTATGACCTTCTTAACCTCGTTATCTTTCAACATTCTCATAAAATTTACAGGTGTGTTTAAAAATGTAGTATTCTACTGTAGTTATAGAAACTTGGGTATATTTGTCTGTCATCTTTGATTTCTGTTCTCAGTTTCATCCCACCTAACCAGCAATATAATTTACTAATATTTTCTAACTTACGTTATCTAAAACTCTGGAATGTTCTTGCTTATTTTCAGATCTCATCAAAAAGCTAGCACAGCAGACGTTTGGAAATGTGCAGGATGATTATCAAAAGGTAATTTGTCTACACATAGTAATGGAAGTGTGTGTATTCATAATTTAGTTGAAACATTGAGACTCTCTTCCTTAAATAGAGAAGAATAATTGAAACTAACAATTGGATATATGATTGATTGACATCTGACTAACTATTTTCATGGTTTCAAATAAAATACCATGTAAAATTCTTTTTTGAAAAATACTAAGAAAATTTTTGCAAGTAAGTGTTCATGAAATGTGTGGAATCTTTTGTGCAAAACTAATATTTGAAGCCAAAATGTTTAGTAAAAATCTGCCCTTTTTTGTTTTCTAGTTATGAACCAGGAATTCCTGCTGGCCTTCAGATACCAGAATCATTTTAACCCTATAATAATGCTTATTTTTAGCATACACAATGATTGCATGTAAATATTTATTGTAAAATATATATTATTTGTCTTTTTTTCCTATATATGTTGGTTTTTTGATGTCATGGGAGGTCCAAAAACTGACTGAAAATATACTTTAAAATAGAATTACTCAGGCAACCTTAGCAGCAGTTTTCACTAGTATTCCAGGTATAAAAATGTGATTGTATCTGTCACACAGAAACTAAGCTCTGGCTTTGTGTTAAGCAAAAGTATTTGCTTTTGTCCAAAAATGTTTAAACATAGAAAACTGTAGTTGCTCAGTTCGTAGGCTGGTTCCAGTTACTACCTTCAGACAGCTGAGTTTCCACATTCCATTGATAAAATATTTTTTTTTAGATTAAAGTGATTACAAAAACATGTTTTCCCTACCTTCTCCCTATGGCATGGTTACCCTAGAATAGTGTACATTCTCGAGATATCCAGCAACAGCAGGGAATACAACCCAATTTGGATGTGGTACTAATTCATTTCCTTGAGCCATACTCAAGCACAATGGGCCATGTCTCAAGCACTGTGGTGGGTTGAATTCCTGCAGTAGGGACCTTAACTGGGCCCAGATTGGTGACATGATACTTTGTACCATCTGCTAGGTTATAGGGTACTGGAGCATGCTGTGAATGGTGTTGTGTGCTCTCAGGAAAACAAATCTGGTCCCTAGACTCATGCCCACTGGCCTGAGGCCTTTCTGGGAAGCCTTTCTGATACTGAGCCTCTTACTCCAATAGCCTGATATCCTTTGCCTAGTATCCAGATGTTTGGAACTTGTCCTAAGGCTGTACCAAGTTCCTCCCGATCTCACAAGTTCTTTTGGGGGGGTTGTTTGGTGATGATGCATTAGAGGCTGCAGGGCCAAACAAAACACCTTGCATACATAGAAGTAAGCCTAGAGGTTGAATTTCATGGACTGACTGACCCTTTGAACAAGGCGTTTAGATCGTCGGTGACATCCGTCAGTCATTCCCTGCTACTTCATAGAATTCACAGGAAACTTGAAACCACTGTCAGTTGTAATCCTGTGTAGTAAATCCTCCTAATAAATTCATTTTTAAACTATACTATTGTCTTCGTAGTTGTCTCAGCACCCTCTGTGGCTATCTCAGGTATGTTAGAATATAAATAACCGCTGTTCCAGTCAATTTTTGGTTTATCCTGGCAGAAGGTGATGTCCCCACAGATACCCAATTGATCATGCTGCCATGATTTTAGGGGTTGTTTGTTTTATTTTTTTGTGAGAAAGATTAACTTACTTTTTTATTTTCTAAATCAAATTTTGGTACCCATTTACAATGAAGAATAAAATTTGTTTTTATGAAAAATATATCCAGTGCCATTACCACCTTAGATACATTGTAGCTAAATGTGATGACATTTCCAATAAGAGTTGCATGGAGTTTCAGGAGGCACATATAATAAATATCCATATCTCATAGTTTGGGTAGATGGGCATCTTAATTGGAGCTGGAACAGAAACAGGTTTCCCATCCCACAAAACTTTTTCAGATTTTTGAAATTTTTCCTGTTCCACAGTGGGATGAAATGGAGACTGTTGCAGTTTTTTCATGAAAACCAGAGAGAGACCCTCCTCCGAATGGCCAATGTATCTTGGTGTTCAGGGCATTTGGGGATGTGGGAGAATGACAGGGCAGGGACTAGGACTATCAAAGCAATTAAAAATTAATCGTGTGATTAATTGCTCTATTAAACAATAGTAGAATACCATTTAAATATTGATGTTTTCTACATTTTCAAATATATTGATTTCAATTACAACAAAAGAGTACAAAGTGTACAGTGCTCACTTATTTTTTTATTACAAATATTTTTACTGTAAAAAAACAAAAAAAAATAGTATTTTTCAGTTCACCTAGTACAAGTACTGTAGTGCAATCTCTTTATGATGAAAGTTGAACTCAAAAATGTAGAATTGTGTACAAAAAAATAACTGCACTCAAAAACAAAACAATGCAAAACTTTTTAGAACCTACAAGTCCACTCGGTCCTACTTCGTGTTCAGCCAATCACTAAGGCAAATAAGTTTGTTTACATTTGCAGGAGATAGTGCTGCCTGCTTCTTGTTTACAATGTCACCTGAAAGTGAGAACAAGCATTCGCATGGTACTGTTGTAGCCGGCTTCGCAAGATATTTACATGCCAGATGTGCTAAAGATTCATATGTCCCTTCATGCTTCAACCACCATTCCAGAGGACATGAGTCCATACTGACAGGTTCTGCTTGATAACAGTCGAAAGCAGTACAGACCGCATGTTCATTTTCATCATCTGAATCAGATGCCACCAGCAGAAGGTTGATTTTGGTGCTTTGGGTTCTGTCGTTTCTGCATCAGAGTGTTGCTCTTTAAGACTTCTGAAAGCATGCTCCACACCTCATCCCTCTCCGGTTTTGGAAGGCACTTTAGATTCTTTAACCTTGGATCGAGTGCTGTAACTACCTTTAGAAATCTCTCATTGGTATCTTCTTTGTGTTTTGTCAAATCTGCAATGAAAGTGTTCTTAAAACGAACATGTGCTGGGTAAATTCTGCCCCCAGGAGTTCAGTCGCAAATTTAATTAATGTATTTTTTTTTAACAAGCATCATCAGCATGGAATCATGTCCTCTGGAATGGTGGCCGAAGCATGAAGGGGCATATGAATGTTTAGCATATCTGGCAGGTATACCTTGCAATGCCAGCTACAAAAGTGCTTGTCTTTAATGATTGGCTGAACAAGAAATAGGACTGAGTGGACTTGTAGGCTCTAAAGTTTTGCAATTTATTTTTGAGTGCAGTTACGTAACAAAATAAATCTACATTTGTAAGCTGCATTTTTGTGAGAGATTGCACAACAGTACTTGTATGAGGTGAACTGAAAAATACTATTTCTTGTTATCACTTTTACAGTGCAAATATTGTAATCAAAATAATATAAAGTGAGCACTGTACACTTTCTATTCTGCATTGTAATTGAAATATATTTGAAAATGCAGAAAAACATCCAAAAATATTTAATAAATTTCAGTTGGTATTCTATTGTTTAACAGTGCGATTAAAATGGCTATTACAATTAATCGACAGCCCTAGCAGGGACTTGAACTTGGGTCTCCCACATCTCCGGTGTGCGTCCTAAACACTCATCTGTTGCTTATTCTGGGGTATTTAAGGTTGCTTATTCTCAACCTGAGAAGCCTCCCATCAAATCTGGACAGCTCTATAAAGTTTCTGTTTTGATGAATTGGCATTTCTGATGCAAAAACGTTTAAGTATAGTGTCAGGAATTTTTCATGTCTTTGGGTGGTTTGGAAATGTTTTCTTCTCAGTGAGTTCTGCACTTTCAGTATAGCAACAAACAACTGCTGGGTTGCTCTTATTTTCTAACTTACCAGGAAAAGAGGAAACCCCTATTGGGTATGAATTGCCACACGAAGATGCAAAAAAACAACTAACTTTAAGAAATTCTTTGTTTTAATCTGTGCATAAGTTCTGAGAACAAGAGGGAAGAGAGTAGCTTCTTAAACTCCCGTGACTGAATTTCCCCCCCTGTTTTCTCAAAAGGCAAATGGGGTAGCAGAAACGCTTATGACCCTGTTGAATTAGATTTCTCCCTTCTGTCCCGTCCCCCCTTGTAGGTTTTAAGTTTCCGACAGACTTTTAAAGTGCAGATGAACTTTCTGTATAATGTGCCAAGGCACGAAAACTGCTATTGGAATTGCTTCTCCTAATGCCAAAACAATTTGTAACTTCAAAAAGCAAAAGTATAGTGGAACAGCTCTGACAGCTGGAATTCTTTGGGAAACCGCGCACTAATACAATATCTGACCCTCCTCTTCTCTGAAATGTCTTGGGGAAATATAACTGATGGTCCATACAAAAATAACTGGTCTGTTTTCATTTTAAGGTTGAGTGCTATTTATGGTGGATAAAGAAATCTTGAATCCTTTTAACTTACCAAGGCAATCAGAAATCCTCTACTACATAATATATTTGGCTTAATTATTTACTGCTTCTCTGCAATTTTTTTAGTTCAGTGGCTTTTATATTTTTATTTTGGGTATTTTTAATTGTTTCAGTTATGGTTAATTATTAATTACTCACATGATTTGGTTTTGTGCATGCTGCCTGTGCATTATACACATTCTCCATCTGCTTTGACTTCCACAGCCAGAAAATGTTGTCCTGACTCTTCAGGTAATAATGCCTTCCATTGTATCTGGTAGATGTGCTCTGTGTCTTGCGCTTTTTTTTTTTTTTCTTTTCTCAAAACTAGCAGGGACTATATTCACTACTCCTGTCAAAACATGCATTACTATTTTTCATGTCATTCTAAATGGAGATGTTTTTTCATTTAAGCCACTTTTGATTTGGTTACGTTCCAGATTGTTCAGGTAACTTACTAAAACATATTTCTATTCATTTTTAGTTACTTCGTAATCTTTTCTGATTTTCTTTTTAACAAACTTTGGCGAAGTATTTGACTTGTTAAATCCAACCAAAATTATCTTGTTCTTATTCATAGAGCAGTTCTAAACCATCACTAGTCTCCTAGAGTTTATTCTAGGATTGGCAATAAGGTCAGCGATTACAACTGTGTTAATGATGGTGGATTACTATTGACACTGCATGTGAAGCAATTTTTATTCCCCAAGGACTGGTGGGATTGGAAGCAGATTTAGTATGATTAGGAGTGAAGTATGATGATTGATGGCTAGTGAGAAATTATGACTTGTAACTTGTATTCAGTGACAATACAACATCTATTCCATCTTGTTCCTGCCAAGATACTACTGCTTTACAGACTATATACAAGAGATACAGGATGAGTCAAAGTAGTAAGTGTAATAATTATAGTACTCTTAAAGTTAATACAGACTTTTCCAAGTGACTTTAATAGCCTTTGAGGACAGAGCTTCTCAGCCCATGGGTCAGGACCCAATTTTGGGTTGCCAGAATGTTTCAAAGGTCGTGTGGCAGTTCCTGTGACTCCTGTCTCACAGGTCTGGCAGGGCTCGCCTCCCTGCTCCAGGCACTGCGAACTCTGGGGTCCCAGCACCACTCAAGTTTGGCCCAACCGTCATGATAACGGCAGTCCGGGTAGCCCAAATTTGAGTGAGTGGCACTGCAACTCCATGAGCCATGTCACAACTCCACTCTCACAAACTTGGTCCAGTCAGGGGGGCGGGGCCAAACCTGAGTGGAGCTGCAACCCTGGAGGTTGCAATGCCCAAAACGGAGAGCCAAGCCCAGCTAGCCCCACAGCACAGGAGCTGCTACTGTGAGGTGAGTGCTAGGCGGGACCCAAGACCCCAGGAGGCAGCACCCAACCAAACCACCCCAGGGCCTTCACCCCCAAACTATTTACTGGGTCGTCACAGGCCATAAACATTTACAACTGGATCCTGAGCCCAAAAAGGTTGAGAACCACTGTTTAGAGTATGTCTACACAACATAGAAAACCCTGTGGCTAGCCTCCCTGGGAGGATCCCAGAGCTGGGCTCCAGCCTGAGTCTGGTAATCTCCTCAACAATGGAACAGCCGCACAGCCTGAGTTGGCTGGCATGGGCCAGTTGCAGATTTTTCTTTGCTTTGTAGACATACCCTTATCAGGAGGTTTGCAAAGGCACCAAGGACAGTTAAGCGTCCACCTCACTGATTAAAAGGGAGTTGGGTTCCCAGCTGCCTTTTGTGCCTTCGAAAAATCTTTCCTTTAGTTGCTGTTAGTTTGTTGCCAACTGAGCATAGCAATGTAGATGATCAAGAGCCTCTGTCCTACAGAGTTTAAAATCCATCCCTTGATGTTTTTTTTTTCTTTCAGCTATTTTTACATTTTGTTTTGAAGTGGGTACAGTCCTTCATTTAATATTTCTCTTCAGTTTTCATAATCAGGCCTTCTACTCATAACTGAAATCTGTTTTTTTAAGAACAAAAACAAATCATTTCCCACCATAGTACAGTATGTTGGTATATTTAGGGTTGCTGGTAGTCTCAAATAGTTTTTTTGGAACAGCTATGAGAGACTGATCAAATTGTGGGCCTGCTAATCAAATGTGCCCATTTTTAATCCATTAAAATGCAAGTTGCATCAATATCACGAGCTTGTTTACTTGTTAAATATGCTGCTTAAACCGCTTCTTGATAGGTTAGTTGTCAACATTTACAATGTTTTTATCTGTTTGGGATAGAAATGTTGTTAGATTTGTATTGGTGACTTAGAAAACATTGAGTCCAATGACTACAGTAACTAGTAAAAAGAAAAGGAGTACTTGTGGCACCTTAGAGACTAACCAATTTATTTGCACATAAGCTTTCGTGAGCCACAGCTCACTTCATCGGATGCTGTAGCTCACGAAAGCTTATGCTCCAATAAATTGGTTAGTCTCTAAGGTGCCACAAGTACTCCTTTTCTTTTTGTGAATACAGACTAACACGGCTGCTACTCTGAAACCTACAGTAACTAGTGGATCTTGTAGCTTTAATTTCGTTTTTAAGCAGGGGCTGTATCTGAATTTCAACAACTATATAAGATCTGCTGTTACAGTTATTTTTGTCTGAATTGCAGGCAATCTACTATGAAATCGGCTTTATAGTGTCTGCTGCTTTGGGATTGCTATTTGTTCTGTTACTGCCTCTTGTGGGACTGTGCTTCTGTATGTGTCGTTGCTGTGACAACTGTGGTGGGGAAATGCACCAAAGACACAAGAAAAATGCTGACTGTCGGAGAGGCTGCTTTGCAACGTTTCTTTTTGTTGCTTCTTTAATTATCAGGCAAGTATAATAAAGAGCACAATGCTCATTTTGCACAGTACTGATCATGCAGTACTGTACAACAAGGAATATTTAGTCTAGTTTATCATCTGTAGAAGCTGAAATGATTTTTATTAGGCTGAAAATAATATGTTCACTTTTGCTCCGAAAAGATATTTTACAACGGCGTTACAGTAGCTCTAATATGGTTAATATCACATTAATGAGTGAACCTACCTTTTGAGGGGTTTAAGGTGTGAAACATCATTGTGTTGAATTTGGCATGTGAGACTTTTTCCAGGGAGATGACTCTTTGTTTTTGTTTTTCAAATAAACTATCCAAATGGCCACTTAAAGTTGGTGATTCATGAACAAAAGATTACCTGTCTTGTGCTCAGAGGCCATCCCATTGAGAGGAGTTGTTAGGATGCAACACGTTTTAACACATTTTGATAATAGTCCAGTGGTGGTCAGAAGTGATTGTGTGTGTTGTCCCTCAAATTTTCTTAAGTCAAAACCAGAATTTTCTCTACGTCAGCATGCTGGCATATGACTATTCCGGATTCATTCATACATCACTGCTGATAACGATTCTAAAATCAGAAATTGACTGGCCGTGTTCCCCATAAGTGAAAATATCTCTACCCTTCCACTGATACGCAACAATGGTAAGAGTATTAAAACCTTGTTTTAGTAAACTAATCAGAGTTGAGTGGCAAGATTCATGGAAAGTAAAAAAGTGCAAAGTTAAACAAAAAAATAAGTTATACAGATCATTTTTCTGACAGTATACCACACTTTCATCAACGAGATGCAAGTGGCTCTGGAGTCTTTTTGTGTCCATAAATATGCCTTTATTCAGCTTAATAAGTTTCAGACTAGTCTCTTCTTGTAGACCTGTATTTTCTCAGACAAATGAAATATTTTGTATTTGATTGAAAATGGGGGAGAAAATGTTCTAAAGCCAGGAGTACGTCTGGCTACATTTCTGTTGGAGTGGAGTGTTCAAACAAAACACCTTTCAAGATCCATGGATCCTATACATGCCAATCACAACATGTAGTATATTTCATCCAGTGCACTAAGTGCCCCACTAACAACTATGTGGGTGAACCCAGACCATCACTGTGGTCTCGAATGAACTGTCACAGGAAAATGATGAGACAGAAACACCCTGTCACCTTTGGGTGACCACTTTTCACAAAGCAATAACTCTGTCTGACCTATTAGTTCTCATTCTCAAAGGAAACATGCACAACACTTTCAAAAGACGAGCCTGGGAGGTTAAATTCATTACTCCGCAAGAAACTAAAACTCATTGACTGAAAGAGATACTGTATGGGATGGGATTTTATGGCTTATTACAACAACCTGTAACCCAGTAACCTCCTCTCTTTGTCCTATGACTGCAGAGGTGTAAACAGGCCACTCTACCATGATGGTCCCTTGCAGTTTGTGCTAACTAATTTATGCTAAGCAATCTGTTCCACCTTGGATTTTGTTGTCATGCTGGAAGTACCTTTTCCAGACCTGAAGAAGAGCTCTGTGTGGCTCTAAAGCTTCTCTCCCCAACAGAAGTTGGTCCAATAAAATATTTTACTTCACCCTCCTTGTGTGTCTGGCTCCATTTCTGGCAGCTGGGAGTTTGGATGCATGAATATTGTGGTTATAGAGCAGGAGCTATTGTTAATGAGCACAGGTATACCATTTGAATTTGAGCATATTTTATATTGGTTGAACTGAGATGGATACAACCTATGTATCACTCCAGAAGGGGTGTGCTCCTACTCAAGTGTTTAATGTTCTCTTTGGGACAAAGATTTTATTTATCCCAAAGTCATCAGCAAGCTGGGACAATCTCTCACATGCATGCACTGCAGAATAAATGTCACTTCCTTAATTGCTTTGCAATGTATCAGAAAGGTTAGCTGGGTGCGTGTGTGTGGGGTTTTTTGTTTTTTTGTTTTTTAAATGCTTATTGTAATAAAATTAATCCTGTTTACAGAAAATGTCTTTCCTTTTTTGGTGGGAAAACCACATGATGAGTTTTTGATCCTTCCATGTTGCGAGTCCTGTAAATAAATTTTGGATATTCAGAAATGTAGATCCTAAAGTATGTAGGTTATATCTGTTATGTGGACAAGTGCCTTATTCAAGTATCAAGGAAGGACTTCTGCCTTCATGTAATTGGTAATACAGATAGTTCAGCACGTGGGAGTCCCATGAATCCGAAGAATTGACAAATGGGTTCAAAAAGAAAACTCTGACCCAACATTTTATTTCTGTATGAATGGTGAGAACTTTTCCTTTAAATCTGTTTAATATTAATTTTCTGTGACTTGAACCTTTTGCAAGTAACATGCTAGGGAAAGTTTTTTTTGCTTTTTTCACCAACTGGATTGATGGTGTTTACATCCATTTATGAAATCTCACAAACTGAAACTGAAATATCTGACTTTCAGGGAGACTAGTTAAACAGATATACACCACTGCTGTCTGTTATGGGAAAGGCAAGTCTTGTGTCATCTCTTTTCCTTTTCTCTCTTCTTTTATTTGGTGATTTTTTCAAGGCTCATTAGGTAATAAGTAGAGTTTTTCCCTTTTGTGTTGTGTATCTGTTTAGAACAGGTGAATGTTTGAGTGCACAGTTTGTTTCAAGATTTGCGTCTCTCCCGCACCCTCTTCTCAGAAAGCTAAAGAGTAAAAGATCACATTCGAATTTACAGAGTACCTTTTTTTGTTGGGTTGCAATTGCTGACCTCTTTGCTTTGTAAAAAGAATCCTCTAAGGATATAAAAACAATCCCTTCCAAAGAACAAAGATGTCATTGTAAACTCAGTTATGTGAGTTACACGCTAATATTGTACTTTACATTTGAATGTCAGTCATGAGACATTTTTCTTTTTCAGTTGGTCAAAAGAAAGTAGCTAATCAGTTTTCTTTCACTGGGAAAATAATATTCAGAATCATTGTTTCTTTCACATCTACAAGGAGAACAATGTATATGTTTGCCAGAAATGCAGCTGGCTTATTTTGAATGGTCACCTTTTAAAGATGCTTAATATATATATATATATATATATATCAGATCAGTTCGTTTTGTCTTTTAAATTGTTTGGTGGAGACGCACGTCTCTGCTCGAGTGTTGATTGATGTGACTAGCAAGGATTTTCAGGGAGTGGTGGGCTCCAAATGGAATTGACCCATGACCTTTGCTAACCCATGCGGCCATATCTTCATTACGATTGTCGCCAGCGTTAGCTAGGTCAAAGCAAGTATGGTTATGCCTGCTCACGCTACAATTACACCTTCATTTTCAATGTAAACAGCCCTCAGTTACCATCAACGGCTCTTTGAGAAGGCTGGACACTAGCGTCTTTTAAGGAAGCAATTGTTAAACCTTTGATTAAGAAATTATCTCTTGATGTTGAACTCTCTAGTTGTCGTCCTGTCCCAAATCCTCCTTTCTCCAAGGTGAAGGTTAGTGCTGCAATTCTAATAGACCAGCTCTAGCAGCATCTAGAGTATTTATTTACCTCTCGTGGTACAGTAATAAACAACATCTCCAAAATGACCTCTTCTCTCTGCCCATGCGGCTAAGATTCTTGTCCGTTACTGCTTTCAAAGCCCTTCCCACTATATCCCTGCTCTGTTACCTTGATTGCAAGGTTCGCTCCTCTCTTCACTCTGCCAACAACGCCTGCCCTGATTATCTGATTCTTCATGTCTCTGACAAGCAACTTTCATACTTTGTCCCTTGCCACCCCTTATATATGGGAAAAACCTCTTAGTTAAAATATAAAAAACTGCTGTCCAATACTGTGTCTCCTCAAAACTGAACTCAAATGTAACAAATACACAAAATTGCAACATGATAATGGCTAATTGGGTGGCAAGTTGTGCTCCTGATTTGCTAAGAATTGTGCATGTCTTATTGTTTGTTACCCTTCCACCCCACCAGATATGCTGGTCTCCTCCACTTGTTAAATCATGTCTTCCCTAGATTGTGAATTCTGGAATCAGAACAGTTATTTACCATGCAGCTAACACAATAGGGTACTCAACATGGCTGGCTTGTAGGCACTACGGTAAAATAAACCATTAATAGTATGAAGTGCTCAGGTCTCTTTGACCCCAGTTGTAGATTTTGATGTAGTACAGAGCCATTTGTGTTAGTGATCTCCTAGCATGATGATCCCATTAGATGGTGCTCTTTGCATCTGTCAGCTCCCTTTGATATTGCTAGCCTCAAACTGGTTTACTGCAATGCAAACTGCATGAAGTTACACCTTAACACCATCCAGAAATTGCAGGTAGTGAAGGCAACTACCTGCCTTCCTAAGCAACATTCCCAAAAGAGGGGCATGTTACACCCATGGTCTGATCTACCACCAGGTGATGTCCGTCTGAAATTTAAGGTTTTAATTTTTAACCTGCAAAGTGGATTTCTTCTCTGCCTACCATAGAGACCGTCCGTCTCTCTCGATTCCACTGTTGCATTCCCACCTGAGCTTCAGAGTGCAGCTCTTAGCCTACGAGAGCAGAGATCTATATGTAAAAGGAGCGGAACAGGGTTTCAGTAACTACAGGGATTTTTTAAGAAGTGTCTCACTTTGGCAACTGATAAACATAGTTCCATGTGGAAAGAAAGTGAACAAAGAATGAAATATTTTATAGTCTAAGATAACTCTCTCAAGCTTGTCATGGGCTTTTAGTTACCATATTTTGCTGTATATACAGATAGAATTTTGTAACCATAATGGCCAAACTGGGAAAATAATCACCAAATGCACTGGTTGAAACTCCCATCTGCCTACCATCTTTCAAGTTGTTAATTTGTTTTATATATTTCTCCCTATGGCCCAAGTTCTGCGAACTCTGTGGGCATCCTTTTAATTTTAAGCATATGAGTAACTCCATTGAAGTTAATTAAACTATGTGCTTTTAAGTACATGTAAAGTATTTGGAAGATTGGGACCATAGTGAAAAAATTAGCAGTGGAAGTAATTCTAATTTAAAATGTGTTTCATGTATGATTCCTTTTAATAATAAGTTATTTTACCAACTGTTTTCTTCTAGGTGTGTCAAACTAATGATTACTAGTGAAAAGGAATGTTAGCCTTCATAAATCATAGTTTTAAAAAATAACCAAGTATGCATAGTATTCGTATCTTGTATAAATTTTGTAAATTTTTGACAACTGCAGTGCTGCAAATATGTCTTGCTATTGTGTGTTCCTTTTGAAGGCTTTTGAGTTAACGTGATTTCTTTGATGAAGTGAGCTGTAGCTCACGAAAGCTCATGCTCAAATAAATTGGTTAGTCTCTAAGGTGCCACAAGTACTCCTTTTCTTTTTGCGTGATTTATTTATTAAACATGTAGAAAATTAGTGATGTGATATGTCAAATCTTATAGCTAATTCCCTAGTGCCACCTAGTGGTTCAAATAAAATTTATATTAAAAGGAGATACTAATTTGTCTGCAGGGACTCCATTATCCAGATAAATGTTGATTGCTTTGCTATGTTTTTTGTTCTTAATTGGCAGAATGGGTATTTGCAGTAGTAAAGTAATAGCTCTTATCTTTCTATTTATAGTATCGGTGTCCTTTGTGCTTATGCTGCCAACCAACACTTAACAAGTCAAGTCCGGGGAGCAAAGAACCTGGTGCACAGTAATTTTAAAGACCTGAGAATTTTCCTCAATGACACTCCAGGGGTAAAGAGATGTTTTCTTTATATATGTGATTGTATATGTAAGATGCATATTCTAGAAAATAGTGTTTCTTTCTATTTGGTATTAGTGATGCATGCAACAAACTATTTCCTTTATGGGTGCCCATCCATTGCTCTGGTTGCCAATCATATAATATATAATGCACAATACAATAAAAGATAAAGGACCTCTCATATGTTAATAAATATCCACCAGTTATTCTTGTGGACCAGCATTCTTCGAACAAATAAGAGGCTCTGCAGTAATGTGATATTCCTTTGCCTCATTTCTGTTGCTGCACTGTGCGTTGCCAAAGAGGTAATTTTTTAAGGGAAATAACCTCCTGTTTTTGGCAATTCTTATAAAAGTATGCATGGGCAACAGTGCCTTACATTCCTTTTCTTTATGCCAATATCCTCTGGAGTGAATGATAGCCTTTTCTGTTTTTTTGTTGAACACCTTTTACGCTTTCTTTAAATGCATATATTGAGGCATCCCAAATATGAAATACAGTGTCCTTAAGACTTCACACTTTCTTTTATGTTGCAAAGAGTCCTCCAAATACCTCTCTATATGACGTTCTCCAATGAAAGATGAATTCCTATTAGAGAAGTTTATATGATAGCTTTTCCCTTCTGTGTTAGATGTTTAATTTGTTAAAAATTGAAAAAACATACTGTTTAAAAATCATGTGGAAAGCAAACAAATATCCCACTTCTTATTGGTAGCTAAAGTTTTGACAGAGCCAGTTCAGACAATACTGTCTCACCTGTGGGCACAGTGACCACCCTCCGCATTGGTCATAATAATCCTACTCTCTCATAGAGTATGAACTGCTTTTCTTTTGACTGAGGGCTTTGCAGTGATAACGTGAGAGTCTGGGAATTCAAGATGTCTCCTCCAACATTGCAGCCTGGGCTGGAGTACACTGTTGTTTGAAGGGAAATCTCTATCCACCAATTCCTTAATTCTCTCCACATCCGGGCATATTATTCTCTTTTGCCTCCAGCACATATGTATGTAAATGCAATGTCGTGGCAGAGCCCTTTGCGGTAGATGTGGTGAAAGAAAGATGAGGTCACATAGTAAACCTTTGGTTTGCAGTATGGAGTGCTTTTCATAAGTCTACAATCATTTTTGACATTGGTGGTTGTGACCCAGTTATACCAAGAATTCTTCCAACCCCCTCACTCCTTTGCATCAGCCACAGTTGAGTGCTTACTGTAGGAAATGTCAGAATATAAAATCTATTGTGTTTCCTTCAGCTATCGTGATGTATATATGAAATATCTAAAAAGCTAATGACTCCTAAAAGTCTGTTGTACTAAGTTAAAATAAGTATTAGAATGCTCATGGAAACTGCAGAAACTTATCAAAGCCTCAGTTTTATGTATTGTTTTCCAGTTTTTACCTAGGATTATTAGTTCTTTCTCTGTAGAATTAACTCTAGTGACTATAGATAACATTTATTCTATTATATGTGACTTTTCTTAATATGTTGCTTTGTTGTGCAAGGCATCTTTACATCATGTGCTCATGTGCCTCTAATTAAATCTTAGAAATTCTTGAGACTAATAGGAAGGCTCTTTCGTTTTGTTGACTGTGGTATAGAATCCATTTGATTGTAGACTGCAGACAGTACTTCAGAAGTCTAACTTAACACAGCCAATCTGCATTAAGTGCATAATGTATAGAGGATTTGATAAAGATGCCAGGTGCTCAGAGCTGTTGTCATAGAAGATTTGCAGACTATATAAATTTTGCACTGTCAACACCACACTTCAGTGCAGTTGACAGTCTGTCTGTTAAGGACATCAACTTATATCCCCTTTCCCTAGGGTATCTATACTTGTTTTCCTAGTCATTCTAAATCCCACTTTGTTTTGTGATGTTGTTTGGGAATTCATAGCAGTTCTGCTAAGAACTGTTTAATTTAGTTTCTTCTACAGACTCTAGAGCCTAGAAAACTATGGTATATTGATAAGAGAGGCAAAAACATAATCTCAGGCAGGCACAAAATGTTTCATATGCTGCATTTGTTGATTTTGGACATTTAATCACTGCTGCTTTTGTGACATGGGATTTACTACACTGAATACTTGAAGATGCAAGCCAAATAGAAATACAAACCAAACAAAAACTGATTAACAAAAGACCTCATCATCATAATAATGCTGCTGTCTGGGACAGTGCAGAGCCCAAACTATCACTGGACAGAACCATAGTATTGGTAAAGGGCAGTCTGCAATTGGAAAAGGACAGCCACCTCCCTTCCCACGGCCAGCAATGGAAGCGCCTGCAAGCTGCTTAGCATGTTAAGGGCAAAGGAATAAAAAATGGTGAAGCAGTTCAGACACTTTCTGTATATATCTCAGTGAAGGAGGGACTAAACATTGTTAGATGACCAGAGGGATAGAACTAGCATGAAACAGAGACACAAGACCCTAGTCATACTAAATCACTTGAAGGAATCCTCATGAAGCAGCAATTGCTGCTATTAATTATCACTGGGGTTTAAATCTGCTCCCTAGGAGACTTCTCAATTAAGCATCTCATGGTTAAAGAGAATTGCATTGTACGTTGTTGAAAGTATTAATGATAGAGTTCAAGAGTTTTGGGGGTTTGCAGCTAAATATGCATGTGTTGGGTAGTTACTGTTTCTTTACTAAAAATATTTTTTTTAAACTTTTAGCAAATTGACTACTTGGTGAGCCAATACAACACTACCAAGAACAAAGCACTCTCCGACCTTAATAGTAAGCAATAAAACTTTTTTTATTAGCTATGTCTATGTTATGTTATATGTGTATTCACGGTAAGTTCACTGAAGCGCTTGTGAATGACTTATAACGCAATACGAAAGTCCAGTTGTTATAATCAGAATCCCAAGCAGATCAATAAAACAAAAATATAATTCTTCATGAAAAATGTCACATGGCACGATATAAATTTTTCTAAAAAATAAACTCCATTCTTCTTTAAATGACTTTCACTTTAAGTCAAAGACTAATAATTTTTGCCTTTTTGAGTCCAGTAATCACTAGTACTTGGTGGTTTGAGGAAGCATTTCTTAATTTTTAAAGCACAGGACTGGGTGACAAGTGACATGGCTCCTGGCTGCAGTTCAGGTTGTGTTTGTGCTTAGTCGAATCAGGTACTGTGTTTCAGTGTTCTTGGCATTCTAATAATACCCACCACATAGACATGTTGAGATGTACATTTATTGATGATGGTAAAACTTTTTCAGATATTTGGCTGGAGCAAGAGAGAATTATTGAGAGCAATCATTTTATAACTAGCACTTGAAAAGCACAGATCATGAAACTTAAAGCAGTTGCTGCGTTTTCCTCTGCAGCACAGTTATAGCACTTGGGGACATTTCTGAAGCTTTTAATGAATGAATAAATAAATGCATTTTAAGAAAAAGCCATAATATGGAATTTTTTTCCCCCAAGGCTTTTACTTCAGTGTCTAAAGTTAAAAGGAGCCCAGCTACATATGGATCTTTTCTAGACTAGACTATAAGGTGTGGTGTTAGCACCCTTTAGCAAGCAAGTTTTAAAAATCTGTTTACATAAGACCGTATATACTTTACTTTAACATGCTATAGCACATGTTAAAAACAGCATGTCTTGTCTATGCTAGGCTTTTAAAACATGTTATCACATTATTTAATATCATACCTTTAAAATCCTAGTTTAGACAGAGCCACAGAATTCACAACTGATCTCAGAGAAAGGGTGGCCATGCACAAGACGAATGGGCATTTGGAGGATAATTTAAAATAGTCATCTGCATGTTCAGCATTCATTTATGACTTTCCATGCTCTTGAAGTTAGAGACTAAACTGAGTATGTATCTACCTCCATAGAATCATGTCAGGGTTGGAAGGGACCTCAGGAGGTCATCTAGTCCAACCCCCTGCTCAAAGCAGGACCAGGACCAGCCCCCAACTAAATCATCCCAGCCAGGGCTTTGTCAAGCCTGACCTTAAAAACTTCCACCACCTCCGTAGGTAACGCATTCCAGTGTTTCACCACCCTCCTAGCGAAAAAGTTTTTTCCTAATATCCAACCTAAACCTCCCCCACTGCAACTTGAGACCATTACTCCTTGTTCTGTCATCTGCTACCACTGAGAACAGTCTAGATCCATCCTCTTTGGAACCCCCTTTCAGGTAGTTGAAAGCAGCTATCAAATCCCCCCTCATTCTTCTCTTCCGCAGACTAAACAATCCCAGTTCCCTCAACCTCTCCTCATAAGTCATGTGTTCCTGTCCCCTAATCATTTTTGTTGCCCTCTGCTGGACTCTTTCCAATTTTTCCACATCCTTCTTGCAGTGTGGGGCCCAAAACTGGACACAGTACTCCAGATGAGGCCTCACCAATGTTGAATAGAAGGGAATGATCACGTCCCTCGATCTGCTGGCAATGCCCCTACTTATACATCCCAAAAGGCCATTGGCCTTCTTGGCAACAAGGGCACACTGTTGACTCATATCCAGCTTCTCGTCCACTGTAACCCCTAGGTCCTTTTCTGCAGAACTGCTGCCTAGCCGTTTGGTCCCTAGTCTGTAGCGGTGCATGGGATTCTTCCATCCTAAGTGCCGGACTCTGCACTTGTCTTTGTTGAACCTCGTCAGATTTCTTTTGGCCCAATCCTCTAATTTGTCTAGGTCCCTCTGTATCCTATCCCTACCCTCCAGCGTATCTACCTCTCCTCCCAGTTTAGTGTCATCTGCAAACTTGCTGAGGGTGCAATCAACACCATCCTCCCGATCATTTATGAAGATATTGAACAAAACCGGCCTGAGAACCGACCTTGGGGCACTCCACTTGATACTGGCTGCCAACTAGACATGGAGCCATTGATCACGACCCGATGAGCCCAACAATCTAGCCAGCTTTCTATCCACCCTATCGTCCATTCATCCAGCCCATACTTCTTTAACTTACTTTCAAGAATACTGTGGGAGACCGTGTCAAAAGCTTTGCTAAAGTCAAGGAACACCACATCCACCGCTTTCCCCTCATCCACAGAGCCAGTTATCTCGTCATAGAAGGCAATTAGATTAGTCAGGCATGACTTGCCCTTGGTGAATCCATGCTGACTGTTCCTGATCACTTTCCTCTCCTCTAAGTGCTTCACAATTGATTCCTTGAGGACCTGCTCCATGATTTTTCCAGGGACTGAGGTGAGGCTGACTGGCCTGTAGTTCCCAAGATCCTCCTCCTTCTCTTTTTTAAAGATGGGCACTACATTAGCCTTTTTCTAGTCGTCTGGGACCTCCCCCGATCGCCATGAGTTTTCAAAGATAATGGCCAATGGCTCTGCAATCACATCTGCCAACTCCTTTAGCACTCTCGGATGCAGCGCATCCAGCCCCGTGGACTTGTGGTCATCCAGCTTTTCTAAGTAATTGCGAACCACTTCTTTCTCCACAGAGGGCTGGTCACCTCCTCCCCATGTTGTGCTGCCCAGTGCAGCAGCCTGGGAGCTGACCTTGTTTGTGAAGACAGAAGCAAAAAAAGCATTGAGTACATTAGCTTTTTCCACATCTTCTGTCACTAGGTTGCCTCCCTCATTCAGTAAGGGGCCCACGCTTTCCTTGACTTCTTCTTTCTCCTGCCAGGACCCCATTAAAAATCTTGCCTGCCCCGGCCTGCTCTTCTCCGCCTCCCCGCCCCATGGGGGCAGGGTGAAGAAGCTTGGTCCTGCTGGCTGCTGCTGCAGGGCAGGCGAGCTCCTCTCCTCCGCCTCTTCCCCCAGCATGCTGGTTTCCTGCTCCTCCTCCTCCTCTCCCTCTCTGCCACTGATCAGCTTATGGCCCTTGTGAGGGAGGGGAAGAAGTGGAGCCGCAGCGCGCTTGCTGCTCCAGGGAGGAGGTGGAGGAGAGGTGGGGATGGGGCCTTGGGCAAGGGGGTGGAAACAGGGCATATCCCCTCCAGCCCCCTGCCTTGAGCTGCTCTGGGCAGGGGGCTGGGAGCACCCCTACGACCCTAGCCCACACCCCCAGCCCTCTGTCCTCACCCCTACACACCCCCACACACGCGCCCCTTGCTCTGACTCCAGCCTCCCCCCACATACGCAGCCCCCCCCACACCCCCTGCCCAGACTCCTGCACCCTCCTCACATGCCCATAGCCCCCCACCCTGACTCTTGCACCCCCCACATTCCCACCCCAACCTTGAGCACCAAACAGGAGCTCCTGCACCCCCTCCCCCACATTCCCACCTGCACCCGTCGCACCAAATGGGAGCTGCCCAGGTAAGCACTCCACACCCAAAGCTCCTGCCCCAACCCTAAGCCCCCTCCCTTATTCTAGCTCCTGGCCAGACCCTGCACCCTAACCCCCAACCTGTTCCTTCACCCCCAGCCCTGTGCACAGTGCACTCCCACCCTCAGCTCAGTGCAGAGAGAGAGGAAGAGAATGGGCTAGAACCACGGAGAAGGTAGGTTCCCCCTCTATGTGGGCAGGACCGGGATCCAAGACCAGCAGCGTGCTGAGAGGAGCCGGCAGCTGGGACTCTGGCTGGCAGGAGCCAGCGGATAGAATCCCAGACCGGCAGCGGGCTGAGCCACTCAGCCTTCTGCCAGTCTGGAGTCCCGGCCGCAGGCCCCGCTTAGCCTGCTGCCGGCCTAGGTGAATGGAACCCCAGGCTGGCAGCAGGCCGAGCGGGCCGGCAGCGTAAGATCAGCATTTTAATTTAATTTTTAAATGAAGCTTCTTAAACATTTTGAAAACCTTGTTTACTTTACATACAACAATAGTTTAGTTATATAATATATAGACTTAAAGAGAGAAACCTTCTAAAAAACATTAAAATGTATTACTGGCACACGAAACCTTAAATTAAAGTGAATAAATGAAGATCAGCACACCACTTCTGAAAGGTTGCCGACCCCTGCTCTAGAGCAATAGTGAAAAGCCAGAACAAAGTGTATGGGAGCTGCTGACAAAGCATTTTAAATTAAGTTAAGCTGTGGAATGAAGTTATGGAGGAATTTAGACAAATCCAGAGTTTGACCGCTTTTAGGAAACACTGAAAAACCTTCCTGTTTAATAAAGCCTTTCCACCATAACCAGAATTAACAATGTTGACCACCTTAGATGCTCCCATGCCATAGCCCCCTGACACCACCTCCCAAACCTGCTCCCCAAAAACCTACCCTAATAGCTTTCTGTGACTTGAAAATGGAGAGAAGCTAGAGACTCCGTGAAGTTCACTAGGGACTTCACTGTTGCCAAGTGTTCTATGTGGAAGATAGTCAGATACTACAGTGATGGGCAGAAGTCCAAAAATCTAAGATTGATGGAAGATTTGAAGAATCTTTGGGACTGTTTTTTAAGAACACAGCTGGGGCTTTTGGGGAAAAGGAAGGAGAAAGGGATCCAAAGAATCAATTTCCCTATTTCTTGTGCACTATGAAAAATAATTCATAGTAAAGGATTGTTGCCCAAAATTCACTGCAAAATGATGGACTTTTAAAAAGTGTGTTCTGAAAAATAAAAAACTAAAGCTAAGGAGCAGTGCTTCGATAACAAAAAGCAATACCGGAGTACGCATTTCTGGTGTCTTGTTGCATTGCTATTGTCTTCACTTTCCCAAGTCAGGCACGAATAAAGAGACCTCACTCCCTTTTGATTTATTGTTTAATCCCATAAGTCTTAGAGGTAAGTGCTGCCAAAGAAGGTGTGAGCAGTGAAGTTGTCTTCTTACACTGAACTTTGATTTTAGTCCTGAGTGCAACTTTTTTAGAAGTTAATAAAAATTGGTGCAAGATACTTGTTCTGATAAGTAGTGATACAGGATTGTATTGAACTGGCTTGCAGTGTGTTTTTATTTTCTCTTTCTACAGATGTTGGGCCATTGCTTGGCAGCAGAGTTCAAGAGCGGTTTGCGAAAGAAGTGCGCCCTGCACTTGATGCAGCTCTAATGATGGCAGGAGGTAAATGCACATCTCTGCTTTTATTTATTAACGTTCCATTGCCTTGTTAAGAGAGACACCCTCTCCCTATTCCACAAGTTTACGTAATTTTGTAATCAGTCTATAGGTGGAGTATTTTTCTGGGCAGTGACACTTATCAAATGAATTGAGAGTTTTGTGCATGCCTTGGAACAAGAGGGAAAAGCATGGTCCCATTACTGAGGAAAGAGCATTATTCCAGTGGCAGGAGCTTATTTTTCTTTTCCTCAGAATATGCATCCTTGTATCTTTCTGCTTAAAAAGGTATTTGACCTCTGTGAACTTTCAGACGGACGGATACTGGACCTTCTGGGTATTTATAAGCGTCTTTGAATGCTAGGTTTTGGCTAGGTAAACGTCCCATCTTTACCTCTTCCAGTAGTCCCAATGGTTTATGGAAGTTGCAGTGGTAGAAAGTTTAGACAGCAGAGTTAGCCAGTGGATTGATTGCATTGTAGGAAAGGTTTTGAGCTTATTCGGCTGGGTCTTTGTAGTGAATTTCCCATAATTTGAAATTGTATATCTATTGCCAGACTTTTTCTTCTTATATGAAAAGGCTGATTAGGAAACATTCAAACTTTTTGTGAACTGTAATTAATGAGTAGTAGTTTGTCTGCTTCTCAGGCAGGTCATACTGTTTTATACCTTCAGTCCTCATAGGTGTGTTGCTGGTTTTTATGCCTGGGCTAGCACCATCAAGTTAAAATATTTGTCTAGTTTATTGTGAAGATACCAGCAACTAAAATTTCTTGACCATACATGCTTTGGGGCTTAGTAACACTTGATTCTGTGATTTCTCCATTATAAAGATGATTTCAACAGTTCTTGTTTTATACAAGATTGCTAATTCAGGAATTTGTAAGTGGTGCAGTTGTACATCCAAAAGTGCAAATTATCACTGAAGTTAGTCACTGTTTTTTTTATTTTTCTCTACCCATGCACATGAAACTGTTTGCACACATCACCAGACCCCTTTCTCATCACCCATTATCATTCTCGTTTCTTTGCTTTATTTTTCTATTTGGCTTGAAGTCAAAGTGGAAAGGGCTATCAAAGGTAAAAGACTTGACAAAATCTTGTGTGTTGTGTGAAGTGTGGTTCATTTTTTGTGCACTTTCTTGTGCATTTTTAGCTGTATCTGTTTGTCTATTACTCTTCTGTTCAGCACTTCATTGTTTTTGTATGACTGGGGTGAGATCTAAAGGCAGAAAATGTTGAACCAGCATTAGTGTTGGCTGGTGCAACATGTTCTGTTTCACTTGAAAGTCAGAGTTCAGTGATGTGCCCCAAGTGTATGGTAGTGATAGAAATACAGAAAATATCGTACTGAGCTTGCAAAACAAGGCCCTGGATTTGTTGCTAATGACTTGACCCACTTGCGCTGGTATATGATAATGAAACAGTGGTCTCATTGTATTTCTGTGTTGCAATCCACCAAAACTAGTGAACCGAACAAAGAGTAAAAAGGGGTACATTTTGGGGGTGGGTGGAATGCTGGTAAAAATAGATTGACTGACTGATTATGTTTGGCCTGTGCTAGCAAAATATGCCATGCTTCTATTTGCAGTATATTTTCTGCTGCAATAGTTGTTTTTTGTCATTAAATGTATGCATCTTGCTGAGTAACTGGACTGACTTCTAAATGAAACTTGTTTTAAAATCTTTGTATCATCATAGCAATCAGAGAAACAAAGGAGGCACTGGAAAATGTGAGCGTCTCTGTGGAGGTTTTGCAGGAAGGTACTGAAAGGCTGCATGCTAACCTGACCAATGTTAAAATACACCTGAGCAATACACTCAGTGACTCTGCGTGCTCTGCTGCTCAAGCTGCTTCAACTTGCAACATTATCAGAAATTCATTAAATCAACTGAATATCAATGCTAACTTCAGTGGGGTAAGAAAATATTTTTTCAACATTTCACAGTGTAGTTTCATTGTATTACCTCAGGAATATTCCTCTGATTTAGGCTCAATTTGTGTAGTAAAATGATCTGTTCTGTATCTCTTCATCTGTGCAATTTCAATCACTGCTTTCATCTTGAGTGCACTAGAAAGTAAGATAGAGAGATATATGTGTCAAACAGCTATGTTAAAGTGCTGTTCTGGCCAACACTATGATCTGCTATCTATAATGGATTATAAATTTTGCTTTCATCCAATGAAGGCTTAAGGAGAGCACTAGCAATATTGTGCTGTACATATTCTTCCAATTTGTTTTTACATCTCCTTTGAAATATATGGTCAAGTAGTGTATATGGTATTTTGGTTTATCTCAAGAATGCTTTTTTCCATCCTAGTTGCCAGGTGTGAGCACACAGCTTGCCAAAGTCAATGATGTCCTTAAAATAGACCTTTCCAGTTTGGTTCAAAAGGTATGTTTCTTTACGTTAAATAATAGGATGGGATGATTACATATGACATTTGTTCTTGGCTTTCCCAAGTAGAAGTCTTTCTTTCCCTTTCCTCTTCTTAGTGGGTTTCTCTGCTAACTGTCCCAGCGTTGGTTCACATCTTAAGATTTAATATGTAATAATACTTACTTAAGGCTTTACATCTTCAGAGCAGTGTGCATCCATAATTAACATTAATTGTCTACTACAGGATATTCTTCAAAAGCAAAAAGACAGAATCTGGGTCTATTGCACTGGTGGGCAACCTGCGTCCCATCAGGGTAATCCACTGGCGGGCCACAAGACAGTTTGTTTACATTGACCGTCCGCAGGCATGGCTGCCTACAGCTCCCAGGGGCTGCGGTTCGCCATTCCCAGCCAACGGGAGCTACGGGAAGGGAGCAGGCTGCAGGGACGTGCTGGCCGCCACTTCCTTTGGCTCCCATTGGCCAGGAATGGCGAACCATGGCCACTGGGAGCTGCAGATGGCCGTGCCTGCAGACAGTCAATGTAAACAAACTGTCTCGTGGCCTGCCAGCGGATTACCCTGACGGACGCAGGTTGCCCACCACTGGTCTACTACCTTTTCTTATTTTAAAGCTGAGGTACTTTTAGTAGAAGCCCTGTTACAAGATAGAAAAGCAGTCCACAAGCCCCAGGGCATGAGGGGTTCATCCAGACCCCTGCCTGTCACATGGGTGATAAGAGTGAGGGGGAGATACAAAGGTAGTGAGTGATGGCTAGGTAGAGTGAAGTGTGTCCTTTCCTTTCCCATCTGGTTAAGATGATGGAAAGTTCTCCTGCAATTGGCATCCACTGTTTTGAGCATCTTGAGGTTTTTTTGTTCATAATCCTTTGTTTCCATAAAACAAAGGCCTGAGGAAAAGGATTGAAATTCTGGCCCTGGTGACCGTGTTGGTCATCTTTCCTGACTGGTGTTTCTGCTCACCACTCTCAATGTGACTTTTTTGTTTTGGGATGGGCTGGGAGCACTCTTAGAGGAGAAGACTGTGCAGGTGTTCAGCATTTCAGCATTGTTTACAGAGAATACATGCCTGTGTCCTTAGCTCTGTAAGCTTTAGGTCTGCGTTGGACAAAAAGCACCTTTGGGTCATAATCATGAGAATGTGACTGATGTATGTTTAAAAAGTGTGTGTGTTTGCTTCTTCAGGGACTAATTGGGAGAGTAAACTACCTGGATTAGACTCTCTCATTAAGCTTTCTGTAGTATTTTTGTACTTTAAGGGGTGACATAAGATTTGTTTGACATACCAGATAAGATGTGATGTGTATAATGTTAGCCCTTTTATAATAGAAAAACAGATGTGAGCAATTCGGCATTGAGATGTTCTTTTAACTCTCACCGTTTATTTTAGGGCTATGCAGCCTTTAATGATACTCCAGATTTAGTGCTGAACCAAACCAGGAACATCTTATCAGGTGAAACTGATGATAGAATTTGCTTTTTATTTTGATTGATAAATTGTTTTCTAGAGCATAACGTTAAAGTTTAGTATCACTCCTTTACCATGGTTATATTTTTGTATCCTCCTTATTGGTGATGTCTCAGAAAATGCTATCAAAGATGAAATATAAAACTTGTTCACATTTTTGTAGAATGAGAAGACCACCTTTGGCAGTATTATTGTCTCATAATTAAATCTAAGAAAGACAACATATGGTGTTTGTGTGCATTGTTTCTTAGACTACTGCTACCTTGCAAGTATCAGAGGCGTAGCTGTAATAGAATCATAGAATATCAGGGTTGGAAGGGACCTCAGGAGGTCATCTAGTCCAACCCCCTGCTCAAAGCAGGACCAATCCCCAATTTTTGCCCCAAATGGCCCCCTCAAGGATTGAGCTCACAACCCTGGGTTTAGCAGGCCAATGCTCAAACCACTGAGCTATCCCTCCCGCCTAAATTAGTCTGTATCCACAAAAACAACGAGGAGTCCGGTGGCACCTGAAAGACCAACAGATGTATGTGGGCATAAGCTTTACCCACGAAAGCTTATGCCCAAATAAATCTGTTAGTCTTTCAGCTGCCACCGGACTTCTCGTTGTTTTTGCCTTGCAAGTGAAATCTTGATGTCTAAATGGCATTTGGGTTACTATATCTTTATTGTGCTATAATGTTGACCGTGCTTTGGTTGGAAAAAGCACTCATACAATATTTATTATTTATTTATGCTAAGCTCCTAATAAAAAAAGAAACTGATCTACGTTGTGGTATAAAATCTAGTGGGTAAAACACATGCCTTACATAGTATTTTAACTTGTTCTTTATCTAACCTTTAAAGTACCCAAAAATCAAACCATTAAAATCGTTAAATTGGCTAATAGTTTAGTTATCATTAAAGGGTAGCATGTAGTACATTTAATATATGAATGTGTATACTAATGTGTTTTAATTTCTGTTCTTGCATTGTGGACCTGTTCTGCCAATATAAACAGCTGTTCCTTGTAAGTTTGGGAAAATAATACACAGTATGTATGTAAACATAGCATACTGTGTGACCTTGTCTAAAATGAGTCAAAGTTTTCTAAGCTGATGATGTTACATTTTCTTTATTAAGGAGATCTAAATGCAAAAATACTCCTTTCCAGTAGCTGGCAATTTGCATAAAACAAGGCAGGCTTTCATTATTTTAGCAGCTTGATGTTTCTTACTAATAACTGAGTGCAGGGTAGACATCAAGTTAAAAACAGAGGGGGAAAAAATTGTAATAGAGTAATTTCATGAACAGAGAGGAGGAGGGTTTGGGTCTAGGAAACCTGGTACCTGAATCTATTTGTTTCGAAGCGTAAAAAAGGCCTGATTCTCCTGGAGGGAGGGGACAGTGCTGAGCATTACCAAATTCATATGACAAGTTGACATCTACAGAATGTATCCTGGTGGAATAGGGTGCATCAGAATTTTGAAGGAATAAAAGAATGAAGAAAAAATGCATTTCTTTATATATTTATAGTACAATAGGAGTATGAAATATTTTAGGATCTCTGTGCAGCTAAATATAATTGTTAAATTATGCCAACAGATTGGCATGTTCCCTCATAAATTGAGATGACCAAAATATTACTTCATTAGCACAGCTTTTTGAAGAATGCTGCTAACTAATTGGAAAGGCTTTTTATTTAAAGTATGCATTTTGTAAAGACCGAGATTATAACTTCTTACTCTTCCTGTGTTAAGAAGTTAATATAGGATCTTCAATTCTTTAACAGGGTGTGTTGTATACTGTAGGAATAGTGTTTAAACTAGGGCTGTCAAGGGATTTAAAAAAATTAATCGCAGTTTTAATCGCATTGGTAAACAATAGAATACAAATTGAAATTTATTAAATATTTTTGGATGTTTTTCTGCATTTTCAAATATATTGATTTCAATGACAACACAGAATACAAAGTGTACACTGCTCACTTTATATTTTTATTACAAATATTTGCAAGGTAAAAAACAAAAGAAATAGTATTTTTCAATTCACTTAATACAAATACTGTAGTGCAATCTCTATATCAGGAAAGTTGAACTTACAAATGTAGAATTATATATTTAAAAAAAACTGCTTTCAAAAATAAAACAATGTAAAACTTTAGAGCCTGCAAGTCCACTCAGTCCTGTTTCTTGTTCAGCCAATTGCTCAGACAAACAAGTTCGTTTACATTTGCAGGAGATAATGCTGCCTGCTTCTTGTTCACAATGTCACCTAAAATTGAGAACAGGCTTTCGCATGGCACTGTTGTAGCTAGTGTTGCAAGGTATTTACATACCAGATGCACTAGAGTGTCATATGTCCCTTCATGCTTCAACCACCATTCCAGAGGACATGCGTCCACGGGATGGATCACTTGATAACTACCTGTTCTGTTCATTCCCTCTGGGGCACCTGGCATTGGCCAGTGTCAGAAGACAGGATACTGGGATAGATGGACCATTGGTCTGACCCAGTATGGCCATTCTTATGTTATGTTCATGCTGATGGCGGGTTCTGCTCGATAACAGTCCAAAGCAATGCGGGCCGACACATGTTAATTTTCATCATCTGAGTCAGATGCCACCAGCAGGAGGTTGATTTTATTTTTTGGTGGTTCGGGTTCTGTAGTTTCTGCATCAGAGTGTTGCACTCTTCAGACTTTTGAAAGTGTGCTCCCTACCTCGTCCCTCTCAGATTTTGGAAGGCACTTCAGATTCTTAAACCTTGGGTCGAGTACTGTAGCTGTCTTTAGAAATTTCACATTGGTACCTTCTTTGCGTTTTGTCAAATCTGCAACGAAAGTGTTCTTAAAATGAACATGTGCTGGGTCATCATCCGAGACTACCATAGCATGAAATATGGCAGAATGCAGGTAAAATAGAGCCGGAGACCTACAGTTCTCCCTCAAGGAGTTCAGTCGCAAACTTAATTAACGCTTTCTTTTTTTAATGTGTCATCAGCATGGAAGCATGTCCCCTGGAATGGTGGCCGAAGCATGAAGGAGCATACAAATGTTTAGCATATCTGGCATGTAAATACCTTGCAATGCCGGCTACAGAAGTCCCACACAAACGCTTGTTCTCACTTTCTGGTGACATTGTAAATAAGAAGTGGGCAGCATTATCTCCCATAAATGTAAACAAACTTGTTTGTCATAGTGATTGGCTGAATGAGAAGTAGGACTGAGTGGACTTGTAGGCTCTAAAGTTTTGCTTTGTTTTGTTTTGTTTTTTTTTGAATGGTGTTTTGTAACAAAAAAATCTACATTTGTAAGTTGCACTTTTGTGATAGAGATTGTACAACAGTACTTGTATGAGGTGAATTGAAAAATACTGTTTTATCACTTTTACAGTCCAAATATTTGTAATAATAATATAAAGTGAGTGTACACTTTGTATTCTGTATCATTGAGATCAATATATTTGAAAATGCAGAAAAAAATCCAAAGATATTTAATAAATTTAAATTGGTATTTATTGTTTAACAATGCAATTAGAACTGCAATTGATTGATTAATTTTTTTAATCCCGATTAATTTTGAGTTAATCATGTGAGTTAACTGCAATTAATCAACAGCCCTAGTTTAAACAATCTTAAAACTTCTCCTAATAATCATTCATAAACTTAGTACCTAATTGCCTGGCTCAGTATTGTTATTTCATATATTACCCCAAAAAAATGGAAGATTTAAGCTAGCTGGATTTAAAAAACACATTCTTTTTAAAATGAATCAACAGAAAGAAAACTCTGACATGACGTCAACATCTTTCATTGTTAAATTGAATGTTAAAACTACAGTATGTGTGTCTTAAAATGCCATTATCTTACGTTGAAAGCTAATATTCCTTGTGGCTTGCCTGTTCTGTTTCATGCTTGTCTTCATGGCTTGCCTTTCTCCATATACAATATGGCTGAAATGAATGAGCATTTTAACTTGGTGTATATAGAATATAATTTGTCTTTTATGGTCTTGTAATGATGTACTCCCACAATGCTTGGTTTTTCAGATATCAAAAATTTGTTGGACTTGATTGGTTCAAATATCACTAGCTTCACTAAACTGCTTCCTGTTCAGAAGGTTCTAGCTGATTTAACAATATATCTTACTCAGAGTGAGGCATATGTTCAAGATTATTTCCCAGTAGTGGAACAGTATGATTTCTACAGGTAGGTACACATTACTTAAGCAATAAGGTAGGAGGTGAACGCTGTCTGGGAATATTTTGACATAATTATTTGTTTTTGTCAGGACAATAAAATTGTGATCGCTGAGCGACAGTGCAGCCTCGATGCTATTGTGAAGTTGTTGTAATTTATTGTTTGTCTGGTGGTAGAGGCCTTGTCAGGATTTTGCTGGGCACTCTACAAGCATAAAGTTGGCCTTGGTCTACACTACGGGCTTAGGTCAAATTTAGCCACGTTAGGTCGATTTTAAAATGAATGCATCTACACAACCAACCCCGTTCCATTGACCTAAAGGTTTCTTAAAATTGATTTCTATACTCCTCCCTGGCGAGGGGAGTAGCGGTAAAATTGACCTTGCTGGGTCGAATTTGGGGTAGTGCAGATGCAATTCAACGGTATTGGTCTCCGGGAGCTATCCCAGAGTGCTTCAGTGTGACCGTTCTGGACAGCACTTTGAACTCCGATGCACTAGCAAGGTACACAGTAAAAGCTCCGGGAAATTTTGAGTTTAATTTCTTGTTTGGTCAGCGTGACGAGCTCAGCAGCACAGGTGACCATGCAGTCCCCCCAGAATCGCAAACGAGTTCCAGCATGGACCGAAAGGGAGACCCTAGATCTGATGCTGTATGGGGAGAAGAATCTGTGCAGGCCGAACTCCGATCAAAAAGAAGAAATGCTAATATATATATGCCAAAATCGCACAGGGCATGGTGGAGAGAGGCTACTACAGGGACATGCAGCAGTGCCTAGTGAAAGTTAAGGAGCTCAGGCAAGCCTACCAAAAGACAAAGGAGGCAAATGGTCGCTCCGGGTCAGAGCCCCATATATGCCGCTTCTATGATCAGCTGCATGGCATCCTAGGGGGAGACTCTGCCATTACCCCACCACTGTCCGTGGACACCTGCAAGGGGGGAGTCTCACGCAACAAGGAGGAGGATTTTGTGGATGAGGAAGAGGAGGAGAATGCGCAGCAGGCAAGCAGTGAATCCTTTCTCCCCGGCAGCCAGGACCTTTTCATCACCCTGGAGCCAATACCCTCCCAAGGCGGGATCCCCAACCCTGAAGCTGGAGAAGGCAGCTCTGGTGAGTGCACATTTGTAACTACAGTACAGGGTTTAAAAGCAACAGTGTTTAATGTTTGATTTGCCCTGAAGAATTGGGATGCATTCGCAGCCGGTACAGCTACTGGAAAAGTCTGTTAATGTGTCTGGGGATGGAGCGGGAATCCTCCAGGGACATCTCCATGAAGCTCTCCTGGCGGTACTCTGCAAGCCTTTTCAGAAGGTTTCTGGGGAGGACTGCCTTATTTCGTCCTCCACGGTAGGACACTTTACCATGCCTAGCAAGTAGTCTGGAATCATTGCAGCACAAAGCATGGCAGCGAATGGTCCTGGGTTTTGGTTGCATTCAAGCAACATTTGGTCTTTATCTTTCTGTGTTAGCCTCAGGAGAGTGATATCATTCATAGTCACCTGGTTGAAGTAGTGGAATTTTTGTAAGGGAACAGTAAAAGGATCCCGTTCATGCTGGGTTGTTTGCACATGGCTAAAAGGGATCATCCTGGAGAATAGCCACGCGGTGGTGGGAGGGGTGAAGGGATCATCCCAGAGAATAGCCCTGCGGTGAGGTGGGGGGAGGTGTGTGCTGCACATCCACCCGAAAACCGCAGCCCCTCCTTTTAAATGTGAAACCCAGCTGGCATTGCTTGCTATGGGAAAGTATGGCACTGCAGTTTGAAACCATTCCCACATGTTATGAAGGCGGAAGAAGCCAACCCTGCATACCAAAAGGCTTACCATGACTGCCTGGAAACTGAATTCTGTTGCCCCAGCCGTGTGTGATGTGTCACCGTACCGGCAGGCGCTCAATATAAAAGGCAAAATGCGACCTTGTACCTAAAGCACACGTGCTGTCTGCTGTGAATTGCTTGATTCACTGTGAAAGAGTCTCCCTTTTGTTCTCAGAACTGTATCATCTTAAATTTTACTCTCCCTTTTTTTCTCCCCCCAGGTTCAAGTGTTTCTGTGCTCCCCCATCACCTCTGTTCCTGAAGTTATTGCAGATTAGAAGGCGAAAAAAAAGCACTTGTGATGACATGTTTTCTGAGCTCATGCAGTCCTCCTGCACTGAAAGGGCACAGCTTAATGCATGGAGGCATTCAGTGGCAGAGGTCAGGAAAGCATTAAGTGAGCGTGAAGAGCAGAGGCAGGAGGTGATGCTGAGGCTAATGGGGGAGCAAACGGACATGATGAAGCATCTGTTGGAGCTGTAGGAAAGCCAACAAGAGCACAGACCCCCGCTGCATCCACTGTATAACCGCCTGCCCTCCTCCCCAGGTTCCATATCCTCCTCTCCCAGACATCCAAGAATGCGAGGTGGGAGGCTCCAGGCACCCAGCCACTCCACTCCAGAGGATGGTCCAAGCAACAGAAAGCGGTCATTCAAACAGTTTTGATTTGTAGTGTGGCTACAATAAGCAATGTAGCCTTGTCCTTTCCTCCTCCCGCACCCCACCCCACCCGGGCTACCTTGTCAGTTATCTCACTTTTTTTTATTAATAAAGAAAGAGTGCATGGTTTCAAAACAATAGATACTTTATTTCCTTTGCCAGCTGTGATTGAAGGGGGGAGAGTGGCTGGCTTACAGGGAATTAAAATCAACAAAGGGTGCGGGTTTGCAGCAAGGAGAAACACACACAGCTGTCACACCGTAGCCTGGCCAGTCATGAAACTGGTTTTCAAAGTCTCTCTGATGTGCAGCACACCTAGCTGTGCTCTTCCAATCGCCCTGGTGTCTGGCTGCTCAAAATCGGCTGCCAGGCGATTTGCCTCAACCTCCCACCCCGCCATAAACGTCTCCCCCTTACTCTCACAGATATTATGGAGCAAGCAGCAATAACAATGGGAATGTTGGTTGCGCTGAGATCTAACCTAGTCAGCAAACAGCACCAGCGCACTTTTAAACATCCAAAGGCACATTCTACCACCTTTCTGCACTTGCTCAGCCTATAGTTGAACTGCTCCTTACTACTGTCCAGGCTGCCTGTGTCTGGTTTCATGAGCCATGGGAGTAAGGGGTGGGCTGGGTCCCCAAGGATAACTATTGGCATTTCAACATCCCCAACGGTAATTTTCTGGTCTGGGAAGTAAGTCCCTTCTTGCAACTGCTTGAACAGCCCTGAGTTCCTAAAGATGCGAGTGTCATGCACCTTTCCCTGCCATCCCACGTTGATGTCGGTGAAACGTCCCTTGTGATCTACCAGTGCTTGCATCACCATTGAGAAGTACCCCTTGCGGTTTATATACTGATTGGCAAGGTGGTCCGGTGCCAAAATAGGGGTATGTGTTCCGTCTATCGCCCCACCACAGTTAGGGAACCCCATTGCAGCAAAGCCATCCAGTATGACCTGCACGTTTCCCAGAGTCACTACCCTTGATAGCAGAACGTTAGTGATTGCATTGGCTACTTGGATCACGGCAGTCCCCACGGTAGACTTGCCCACTCCAAATTGATTCCTGACTGACCGGTAGCAGTCAGGCATTGCAAGCTTCCACAGGGCTATCGCCACTCACTTTTCGACTGTCAGGGAAGCTCTCATCTTGGTATTCCTGCACTTCAGGGCGGGGGAAAGCAACTCACAAAGTTCAAGAAAGTGGCCTTATGCATGCGAAAGTTTGGCAGCCACTGTGAATCATCCCATACCCGCAACATTATGTGGTCCCACCAGTCAGTGCTTGTTTGCCGGGCCCAGAATCTGTGTACCACTGTATCAACCAGCCCCACTGCCGCGATGATGTCCCAATTGCCACAGCCCCACTGCCCCCATGGTGTCCCAGTTGCCATAGTGGTTTCAGGAACATCTGTGTCCATGTCCTCATCACAATCGTCCTCGTGCTGGCATCTCTTAGCTGAGTTCTGTGCGTACTCCAGGATAATGCGTGAGGTGTTTACAATGCTCACAACGGCAGCAGTGAGCTGAGCAGGCTCCATGGTTGCCGTGGTATGGCGTCTGCATGGGTAACCCAGGCAAAAAGGGGCAAAATGATTGTCTGCCATTGCTTTCATGGAGAGAGGGAGGGGCAACTGATGACATGTACCCAAAACCACCCTCGACACTGTTTTTGCCCATCAGGCATTGGGAACTTAACCCAGAATTCAAATGGGCAGCGGAGACTGCAGGAACTGTGGGAAGCTACCCACAGTGCACCGCTCTGTAAGTCGATGCTAGCCACAGTATTGAGGACACATTCTGCCGACTTAATGCACTTAGTGGGGACATACACAATCGACTGTATAAAATTGATTTCTAAAATCGACTTCTATAAAATTGACCTAATTTCGTAGTGTAGACATACCCTAAGACAGTTTCTGCACTAAAGAACTTAGTCTGTTAAGACAATCAAAGGGTGGGGATAAGGGATGTAACATACAAGCAGCATGATGGTTTGCAAATATCGTGTTAGTTCCACAGTTTTCTTTTTGGTTAGCTGTGAATTTTTTTTTTTTGTATTTATTTGGGGGTGGCATATTTTGTTTTGTGCATCAAATGTCTTGTAGGGCAAGAGTGAGAAAGAAGGGGAGATGGGAGGGACAGAAATCAGAATAAATGAAAGGAAGGATGGAGAGAGGCATGGAAGGTGTTGGAGTTGAGTAGTGTTGGATAAATTCTATATATGTAGGTAGATTGAGCAGAGTTACTTTGTTGTCATGAGTAAGAAGGAAAGAATACTTTGGTAGGAATTAAGGTTAATCTTGCATTTCCCTGATTATATGCCATTTAACTGTGTGCTTTTGTAATTGCAGCAATACATCGCAAAGTGCCAAATTGTGCACCTTTACCATAGGTTTTAACCCCAACAATCTAAACAGAATTGTTCTGCAACATTCAGATATGAAGTAATATTTGTGTATTTTCAGACAAGTAAACTTTATAAGAGCAATTGGAAATTCTATAACACATCCACACTCACAGATTTTTATTTGATTTTTGCACTGCTCCGTTTATAACCCATTTGAGATGGGTCTCTTCTGAATTATTAGTCACCCTGCACAATATTTTTACCCTATAATCTCTTTGATATTTCTTCTTTAATATGCATGATTGATTTTTTGGTCTCTGGTGTGTCATACATATTAATCCTGTAACTGTCTATATTGATTCATTAGATGGTTGGGTTGTCTAACTCTCTGCTGCATGGTGATTCTGATCCTGGTCTTTTACTGTCTTGGACTATTATGTGGAACTTGCGGTTATGATAAACATGCTTCTCCAACAACCAGAGGCTGTATCTCAAACACTGGTGGCAATTTCCTTATGGCGTGAGTTTATATTTTTAAAAATATAAGTTAAATATTACACAAACATCTCTTGCAGTTATGTACTGTATTGTGGAAAGTATATTTTGAAGTGCAGTGGCTTTATTACCTGGGTAAATATATACGCTGGCCAACTGAGGGCGGGGGTGATAGATTTTTAAGAGGAAAATACAGATTAAATGTTTGGAAATTAAGTGCCTCAGTGGAAGCAAGTTCTAGCCTTGGGATGCTTCAAAAGATGTTAGGCTGGCATTGATATACAGTAATTTCGTTACTAGAGGATCATGTGAGAAGATAAACCATATGAATCTATTATAGTGAGAGCATTTTGGCTAACAAACATCCATTTAAACCAACTTGGGAATTGCAAAATTGGGACATATGTCTAATTATTTAGACTATAAAGGGAATCTGTAGTTTTCCTCTAAAAATAATATGTATGGAACATTTTTTTAAACATGGTTTGGGCTCCAAAAGAAAGAGATTCTATCGGCTGCATCAGAAGAATAGGGGAATATGGCCTATTTCTGTCTGATTGCTGAGGGCTTTTTTCTGTGGGCGATAATGATCCTTAGGGATCCTAGCATTGGGTTTAATCCATCCTTCTTGCTGAGGAGGGCTGGAACTTGCACAACCACTTTTGAAGACTAAAGGCTTCATTTAAAAAAAAAAAAAATTTAAAAAAGGCAATGCTCTCACTCTTGACAGAGGAAATATGCTCCACTTCCAACCTAAGAAAGGAGCGAGCCTGCTTGTGTCTCAGACTCTGAACCCTAGTGTGCTTTATTCTACTCCCATTTCAAAGTGGGGTAAATTAAGTCCACTCTGCACGCAGCAGAGTCCACGCAGCCATGTAGTGCATGGCAGGCGAGTGTGATGTAGATTTATACCCCAGCTTGCCACAAACTAAATGTCCATATAAACAATTCAGTGGTCCCCAAACTTGAGGGTTGCACACTCCTCCCCCCGAGCCTCCTGGGTGGGGGACGTTGACAGCGATAACGGGGGTGGAGGTGGGTCTGGGAGCAGAGTCAGGGTGGGCGGAGCAGAGCAGTGGTGGGGGTGGAGACTTTCCCACCCCCGGGAGGGCTAGCCCAAGCTGCTGCACTGTACACCCTTCTCCACCCCCCCGGCCGAACATTCCTCCACATGTGTCACATAATTCAGGGACCTCTGCCTTAGTTTGATGCAGGGCTACTGGGAACAGTCTTTGCCTCTTCTTGGTAATTGCTACAGTTACTGAATTTTGGCTTAGCTACTGCATGCACTTCAATGTTCTTAAATTCTCACTAGATTTTTTTTTTCCTTTTTTCAGTGGAGTAGGATTCAGTTTCCTTTTCTCCTGGGTGCTGATGATCATAGTGGTCATCACCTTTGTTACAGGTGGAAATGTAGAAAAGCTGGTCTGTGAACCCTATGAAGACAGGACTTTGTTCAAGGTGAAGTTGTTCATATTTAAAATACTAAACAAAACAACCAACCAAACAAAAAAAACATTCCAAACCGACAAGTCTTTAAGATGTTTGTAAATTTTTGTGCCGATTTAGCATTTTCGATGACATACATCAGTCATGATAATATGGGACTATTAGTGCCCACTCTGGTGGAGAGGCTCATCCTCTTCTTGGTTGAATCTGCAACTGAGAATGGCAATGCAAATACTGTCTGCCTACCTCTGGAGGTAAATTTCCCGGAAGCTCAGCAGCCCATGATAACATGTGGAGCTACAATTTGCACTTTCTGCTCTTGACAGATCATTGGGTCTGGTGTGTCTGCTTCTTTTTCCATCAGCAGATGATAATCTCTGAGGGTGAGACACACGTGTGTGTTGAAGGCTCTCATACACAAATGCAGGCAGGAATTTAGAAATGTAGAATTATGATAAATAATTTCAGTGCACTTTGTTCTAGGTTTTGGATACTCCATACTTACTGAATCAGCATTGGCGAAGCTACCTTTCTGCCATCGTGCTTAAAAATCCAGATATTAATTTGACCTTTGAAAAAGTTTACAGGTACAAAAAATATAAAATCTTGTCCAGGATTTACTGCTGTTACCATGCATTGCTTTTTGTGATTCCTTGTGTCTTCATTGCCAGCAATTTCCGTATTCTAGATTTCCAGCACCAAAAATTGCCTATCTACTGTATAAGGTGACCCCCTAATTTCCTAGTGAATCACTAGCAAAAATGAGTGACCCACATATAAACCAGTTATTATAGGTAGCCTTAGTATAATACAATTGAACAAAAGCAGCTGTCCTTGTGAAAAGCTGTTTTGTGTATTTTACAGCATCATAGAATCTTTAAGCAAATTGTTAAATACTGTCCTTCCCATAGCCTGACATCCAAAAGATATGGCTAGAACTCTATAAAAATTGACTAACCTACAATGTGCTGGCATTGTTAATCATTTTAAAAAAATAGCACCAAAGTTGTTTTTCAAATTGATATATACATCATTTATTTTCATAGTGACTGTAAAGAAAACAAAGGAATTTATACTACACTTCACCTAGAAAATCTCTTCAATATCAATGAGTTTCTGAACATTAGCATGGTAAGTAAAGGAAGTTTGTGATTGTGATCCTAATTTTGGAGCGTGTGGAGGGAGATTGCAGTTGTTAGCTAACCTTTTCAGGTGTTCTTGAACACAGTAGAAACAGGTGGTTTTTGGGGGGGAGGGGAAGGGTTGTCCATTCCTATATTCTCTAACAGTCAAACCTGGGAGAAAGTGTCTTATTTTTAGTAAATAACTTTGTAGAATTCTTCCATTTAGGGCCTTCATGGGCATGGAGAGCTCTATGCATGGGATTACTTACTTACTTATTTATAAGTAAGGCTAAGATTTTTGTCACAGATATTTATAGTAAAAGTCACGGACCGGTCACAGTCAATAAAGAAAAATTCACGGAAGCCAGCGACTGGTCCCTGACTTTGACTAAAACTATCCATGATAAAATGGGAAGTGGCTGGACAGATGCTGGTTGGCTGGGAGTTCCATGGGCCTCTCCCCCTCCACCCACAGCGGTGGAGTCCCCATGCCAGCCATAGCACAGGGAGCCACGGAAATCCCCCTGCGACCAGTGGTGGTGGCCGCAGGGAGCTGCAGGGGGTCCCCCCGCCACCGGCAGCCGCAGGAAGCTTATAGCCAGGGCTGAAGTCACAGAGGTCTTTGGAAGTCACGGATTCCGTGAACTCAGCGACTAAATCATAGCCTTATTTATAAGTAATAACATTGTTGGAGGTGGAATATAGCACGGGAGGTGTTCATGGCTTGTGATATACCAGAGGTCAGATTAGATAGATCTGGTAGTCCCTTCTGTTCTTAATCTCTGACACTATTTTTTATTTTACATACATGAAGACCTCAAAGTCTAGCATTCTCCAGGAGATGCTGAGACTTCTTACTAGTTGCAGACAACATACAGTCTCACTCTTCATATTTCAAGCCCCTATACTGACATGTTCAGTTTGGCAGGAAACAGAATTAAAGTTGGCCAAAGAAATGAATTGCTGTCCTATATGCTCCCCACAACCCATGTAAAAACTTGTATTATTTGAGAGAGGAAAAAATTATTTCTCCCAGCTTGGTTTCTAGAATTGGCCAAGGTTAATTGGATATAATAATCAGCTGTACTAATTTGTACTGCAGTAGCTTCTAGAGGCCTCAACTAAGATTAGTGCCCCATTATAATAGGCATTGAGCCTACGCATAGCAAGAGACTGTCCCTGCCCCAAAGAGTATACAAAGAATAGACAAAACAGAGGACGGAGGAGAAATGAAGGCACAAAGACATTAAATGACTTGCCCAAGGTCTCTCAGGAGTCCAGTGGCAAACTTGGAATAGAACTCTGATCTCCTGCATCCCAGTCCAACGCCCTGTTTGCTGGACGGCACAAATCGGTGCAATACTTGTCTTCCATTACATAGTAGGCTGGGGTCTTTCTGTTATCTTGATAAATTGTTAGAGGATCTTTTCTGATCAATCGGTGACCACTTTACCCAATTATGGGATAGAATTTCTGTCAGGGCTGATGATAAAATGCTAGAGTCCTATATTCTCTAGATCTACCATACAGCCTGTGGCATAGCCTGGCCATTTTAAGACTGCTTTGTCTGAAGAAACACATTTCCTGCATTTTATCCCAGTATCTGTTCTGCATGGAAATTGTACCCTCCTGAAGGAAGCATTGAAATAGGTCATGGAAATATAGTAATCTGTAAAGGAGCTGAAAGGATGCAGAGACGGGTTAGGATATTGCAAGGTGAGAGTATGGGGATGCTGCAGGGAAAGGAAGAATCAGACCTACTATATTTCCATATTAATTGGACTTCCACTGGTATAATTGGGAGCAGAATTTGATCACTGAATTTCTATGTGCTTTAAGTGACATCAGTGATAAGTCAACAGGAGCAAATGATTTCAAGTGGGGAGTGCCTTATCACGGGAAGAATATGGACTCAGTGAGAACTACTTCTTGTCTTTTTTTCCCCGCCCATCCCAGTATACAGAAGATGTATCACTGAAAATTGAACATATTAATGTAAATCTTAGCAATATAGTTTTGCTGGATGAAATCGGAAAGCGGAACATTTTGGATTTCAGTTCTTCAGGAATAGACGGAATAAACTTTGCAGCATATTTGACAGAGGTAAGATAATGGTAACCTCAAATCTGGGAGGTCATGTACATCTGGAAGAAAATATAGCAGTATATGTTTGTCTTAACAAGCAAAACAGGTTAAAGGCTGGTTCCATATGTGTGTGTGTGTTGTCTTTTAAGGACACAATAAGTTGGACAAAAACACTTGAACAAGAATGCTTTTTAGGATTAGGTCCATAAATAACTTAACATTTAGGGAAAGGGCTACGTTTATGTATTAGCAGTGCCATAATTTTAAAGTAAATGTAAATGCAGTAGTAATGAGAATTAAAATGTTGCTTGTATCTTGTTTAGATCAATAAAAGTGTTACCAAAGTGGATCTTTTATCATTTGCTAATGACTTGGAAGCAAGAGCGGACCAGTTGGTGAGTTTTATTTGAACAGTGCAAAGAATATAGACCTGATGGCTGTTCACTGCTAAACGTTGTTCTGTTTTCTGGCATTCTAGGGCATGTTGCAGTAATTTCCATACACTTTGTAGTTTGTAGTTTACTCAGCATTTTGTCACAGTAAATATCCACCAGTCTGGATTTCGTATGTGAAGAAAGTCATTGCTCCTCTCACACACACATGCACTCACCCTGCAATATGGTATGTGGAGGTATATATGTAATTCTCATGTAATATGTTTCATGTTACCCCTTTTCTGTATACCCCACACACATAACTTCTGCATCTGTTGTCTTGGTTTTCATTTATTGTATTTAGTATTTATTACTGCTTTTTTAAAAGAAATTGGCAAGTCCTGCAAACTCCATTACGGTATTTCAGATAAGCACTGCTTATATTTTATGATCACAACTTAACGAGAAAACTGACCCAAATCATGGTGGGGAAAGGTCATTTGAATACATTGTCCAGTTATTATGCAGTGGATGTTGGTTTTTAGTAAATATTTATATAAATGTTAGCTCCTAAAGGCCCTAGCTGAGACTGAGGCTTCATTGTGCTAGGCACTGTACAAACACACAAAAGAGATGGTACCTGCCCTGAAGAGCTTACAGTTGAAAGTTACAAACAGACAAAGGGTAGGAGGTGTGGATACAGCATACAAGCAAATTAATCCGGGGAAGAACTGGCACAGCTTTGTAGGCTAATATTGCACATTTGGTTTTATATTTCCATACATAGATTCTTTTTTAAAAAAATATGAAAATATAGTAGCCAGCAAGCATAACAGTGAAGGCAAAGCAAGGCTATCAGGTGTCCTTCGGACCATGGACCTACCATATGTATGCCCCTGTACAGTGACAGGGGGTTCTCCTCGTTTCAAAGAGGCAGTGGCATGGGACCCCCCTCCGCATCCCGGGGTGGTAACAGGAGCTCCTTCTTCCCTGAGAGAGACAGGAGTAGCAACACAGCGCTCCAAATACTTACTCCAGCTTGTTGGGTACATGGGCCAGGCCTGCTGCCCTCTTCTCTTCTTACTACACGTTATCTGTTTAGATGGTGTTGACTGAGGGGGACGGGAACCCTCAGTGCTGGGGTTTTGGAGTTAATACCCTATTAAGATGCATAATGCAGGTCAAATCTTTCGTAGCTGTTGATTCAGGCTGTTTGCACACTCTGGCATATATCAGTGGTTTGGTTACACTGTTTGTTTTCAGCTTTTCTTTGTAATCATGAGAGCAAGAGACCTTTGTAATGAAAGCAGAGATTCTTCTGTCATCGCGTGACTTTAGATGCCTTAAAGATAGGTCTATACTGCCTTCATCCAGCCCTGGTAACTGTTAGGATTTGTTTTGTATTTTGGTGATGGCAAGTTAGAACAAGAAAGTGGACAGAGTTCAAGGGTTCATGGAAATGGCTTCACACTAGGTTTAATTTACAACTCTGATTACATGACAGTAATGTGATTCTTTGTGCTCTGAGATTTCCGTTGACTTTTCAGTGACTCTAGCTCTCATTGTTCCTTTATTCGCTTCCTCTTTAAAATGATGTTGCCTTAACTGAACCCTTTTTATGCAAAATTTAGGAGATGAATGGCTGCCCCCAGAGGATGTTGCATAGAAGCAACTAAAATACATGTTATCTCTTCTGTTTGTAGTGTCCATAAGCACAAGGCTACTGTATTTATCTTCATGAAGGCTATGACAATGCATTCATTATCCATTTAACAACTAAAGAATTGCATTCAAACAGAATGACTAAAGAGGGAATTTTCTGTGAGCTAAAGTGGGACACCTCGAACACACTCCCAAGTCCCTAAGTCAGAGCCTTCAAACACACACTTTTCCCTGGAATTGCTCATGATAGGGGTTCTTTAATGGTAGATTCTACATCCATCCATAAAATATAAGATGTTCTGTGACGCTATCTTTATTTTTTTAGTGGATGGTTTAAAAAAAAAAAAGCAGAGAAAAGATCAAGTCAAAGAATGTAATGTAAAGTATACGGTCGTTAAATGCATTACTTGTCATTGTGAAAGTTTTTCCTCTGTGTGTATTTTACATTCCCTGGTGATGCTGATTAGTGTAATGGATGAGATCATTGATGGGACAGCATAACATGTTAGAATCTATGCAGGGAAGCTAGATTGCTTTGAAATTGACACTAGCGTCTAAGGATGTAATGTTTATGATCCTGCGCTATTTTGGGCAACTCTGGATGTTTGGGGGAAGGGTGAAGTTTGGAGGATGGCAACATAGTTTTGTTTGTGGGAGATTTTATAAATGGGGACTTAACTTATCCGGGCAACTATAGTTCAGGAGCTCAACTAAACTACATTTGCTAAACTCTTGTGCCAACAGCAGGTCTGCACATTAATATGCCACACTTGAGGATGCAGAATGTTTTCTGACTGCTTATTGGCCCTTAGTGCCACGTGAGGCTGAACATTTCATGGTCAACAGGAACGATGAGGATGTGGTGTATGTGGCAGGTTCTAACTCCCACTCCTTCACCATCTGCTCTAGCAGCATGGCTATTTGGCATCTGCACAGTCTTCTGTTTTTGCCTCCCTATATCACTTCCCCCTGAATGGTTGGGTTGTTTCTTTTAACAGGCCTGCGGATTCACTCTCATAGAATCATAGAATATCAGGGTTGGAAGGGCACTCGGGAGTTCATCTGCTCAAAGCAGGACCAGTCCCCAATTTTTGCCCCAGATCCCTAAATGGCCACCTCAAGGATTGAACTCACAACTGGGTTTAGCAGGCCAGTGCTCAAACCACTGAGCTGTCCCTGCCCCATAGTGTGTCCACAGTTAGCTGTCCCACCTAGGATCCTGGAGTGTCTCCCCCAGGACAGTTGAGCTCTAGGGCTGTTGATGGCTCTGGCTTCTGTTATTCCTACTGTCTGAGTACCTGGAGTTCTCCAGCCCCTTCAGGAATTGATTGACTGTTGCTTTTCCTTCCTAAGTCCCTAAGTAGCACAGATTCTGGGGCCATGTCTATATTCTAAAAAAGATCTGCTGCCAATAGGTCTCAGCAATGGATGCAGCTGAACTGGTGCGCAACATAGGTTTCTTATCTATGCTTACTCATTGCTCATGTTTGGCACTGGTTCTGCTGCACATATTGCTGACACCCATTTTCAGCCATGGTTCTTGGTGGTGTGGACAAAGCTTTAGATGAACGTGAATCACCTCCTTGTACAAGAAGTGGCTGCTGCTCATTGGCAGGGACTCCAGTTCTACCAGCCTGCCTGGAAAGATCAGGCCCCTGTCTCTTTTCCCACTTGTCCTGCTGAGAAACTTTTTTTTTTTTTTTTTTAAACACCACTTGTTCTGCTCTCTGCAGTGAGAAAGGAGAAAAACAGGCTAAGGTTAAAAAAATATTCTCAGGCTTATTCATCCAGCATGAGAGAGGAAAGTGAGATCTTGTTGTCGTGTCCTCATTTTTGTCAAAGGATTGAGATTTGGGTGGAACAGAAAGGGTGACTTACTGGATGAACTAGTTGATGTAGTATTCATATGTTTACTCTGTGATTAAAAAAAACCCCTAGCACCAAATCTCCTCTGGGCTCAGGCTGTGGGGCTATCAAATTGCAATGGAGATGTTCTGGCCTGGGCTGTATCCTGGGTTCTGAGACCCATGTGATACCACGAGTGGCCAATATTCTGCTTTAGTTCCAAGAAAAGCTACCTGAATAGGGGCAAGGTAACTTTTCCAGTTCCCCAGAATGAGATCCACAGTGTATCAGCTAATGCCCCTCTAATTCGTGCTGCCCTAGACTCTGTGATACAGTTAAGCTGAGTCATACCACATTTAAATGTGCAGACCTTAAACATCCAGAACATTTGTTGACTCTAAGATAGGAGAGTGTAAATATTCAAAGTGACGTAGATGCACTTGGAAATGCCCCATGGTGGGAGTTAGTATACACTATTGGGGAACATCTGTGGGTATGCATGATATCAATGGGCTTTGTAAGTGTGCAGGCCATACTAGTAGTTATGCTAATTGCATTGATTTGGAAGGTTAATGATCTTGGTTAGGCAGTTGGGAATGAGAAGAGATGTATATTAAATATAGGCTTCAATTAAGCCTTAGAAAGGATTCTACAGCTTCACAGTGGGGAACTTTGGGAGCAAAGGGGCATGTTTAGGCCTGACAGAAGCCTGCTGTGGATTTTAAGAGTCTGTTCTGATAACATTTAACAGCATAAGTGTAAGAAGAACTGTGTATGTGTAAGAAATTGCAGAGTAATCATGTTTTTGAGAACAAGAAAAGATAAAGTAACTAAAAAGCTAGAAAAGACTGGTTTGAACTAAAACTAAACCTGTACTGACAGGGTAGGAGAGTTCTCATGAAAATGAGAAGCTAATACTTGATGTATAAGGAAAGATAACAAGAAGTTATAAATAAGTTTGTGTCACAAAAGGCGGGTGAAGTAAGTAATTGATCGCTACTTGCTGAGTGTTTTGCCTTAATAGTTGTTACACCCATGTGTTAAGTGAACCGCAATCCTACGCCATCTCTCTGAGATCATCTGAGTCTGCGTTCCAGCCTGAGCCCAAATGTCTACACTGCAATTTTATAGCACTGCAGCCCCATCAAGCTGACCTGAGCCAGCTGTAACTGTGTTGCAGGTCTTTCATCGCAGTGTAGACATACCTTTTTTTTTTTTTTTTTTTCAGTGTCTAGAAATTGACTGAAAAGCCTCTGATTTTCATGACTTTTTAGCTGAGAGAGAACCACTAAACAGGAAAAAGCATAGGCGCAAATGTTCCTTCCCCAAGTCAGAATCACTCAAAGATTATAATATTTCTGAATGGAAATACCTCAGATCAATTGGCTATATTCAAAATTGTAAATAGTTCAAAAGACTAGATGTCCCTAAATCTGTAAAACATCTACATGTAGATGTTTTAGTTTAATCTATAAAGGAAAATTATAATCCCAGTGGAGGGCGCCATTGCACTTTGAGAGACCTAATAACTGGAGCATTCCCTTAATGAGATGACAGGTTTCAGAGTAGCAGCCGTGTTAGTCTGTATCCGCAAAAAGAACAGGAGTACTTGTGGCACCTTAGAGACTAACACATTTATTGGAGCATAAGCTTTCGTGGGCTACAGCCCACTTCATCGGATGCATAGAATGGAACATATAATAAGAAAATATATATATACATACAGATAAGTTGGAAGTTGCCACACAAACTGTGTGAGAAGCTAATTAGTTAAGATGAGCTATTATCAGCAGGAGAAAAAAAACTTTTGTAGTGATGATCAAGATGGCCCGTTTACACAGTTAACAAGAAGGTGTGAGGATACTTAACTTTAGGGAAATAAATTCAATATGCATAATGACCCAGCCACTCCCAGTCTCTATTCAAATCCAAGTTAATGGTATCTAGTTTGCATATTAATTCAAGCTCAGCAGTTTCTCACTGGAGTCTGTTTTTGAAGCTTTTTCTGTTGCAAAATTGCCACCCTTAAATATTTTACTGAGTGGCCAGAAAGGTTGAAGTGTTCTCCTACCAGTTTTTGAATGTTATGATTCCTGATGTCAGATTTGTGACCATTTATTCTTTTGCTTAGAGACTGTCCGGTTTGGCCAATGTACATGGCAGAGGGGCATTGCTGGCACATGATGGCATATATCACATTGGTAGATGTGCAGGTGTCTACAGCCAAGCTCTAAGGTACAACCGCATTTGCTCCAACCCCTCAGACAGACACAAACACCTACAAGATCTCTACTAAGCATTCTTAAAACTACAATACCCACCTGCTGAAGTGAAAAAACAGATTGACAGAGCCAGAAGAGTACCCAGCAGTCACCTACTACAGGACAGGCCCAACAAAGATAATAACAGAATGGCACTAGCTGTCACCTTCAGCCCCCAGCTAAAACCTCTCCACCGCATCATCAAAGATTTACAAACTATCCTGAAAAATGATCCCTCACTCTCAAAGATCTTGGGAGACAGACCAGTCATCACTTACAGACAGCCCCCGAACCTGAAACAAATGCTCTCCAGCAACCACACACCACACAACAAAAACACTAACCCAGGAACCTATCCTTGCAACAAAGCCCAATGCCATCTCTGTCCACATATTTATTCAAGTGACCCCATCATAGGACCTAATCACATTAGCCATGCCATCAGGGGCTCATTCACCTGCACATCTACCAATGTGATATATGCCATCATGTGCCAGCAATGCCCCTCTGGCACATGATGGCATATCTTAACTAATAGCTCATCTTAACTAATTAGCCTCTCACAGTTTGTATGGCAACTTCCAACTTATCTGTATGTATATATATTTCTTCTTACTATATTTTCCATTCTATGCATCCAATGAAGTGGGCTGTAGCCCACGAAAGCTTATGCTCTAATAAATTTGTTGGTCTCTAAGGTGCCACAAGTGCTCCTGTTCGTTTTTTTGTTTCTTTTGTTTTTTAATAAGATGAGTCATTCTTAATGAGCCTCTCAGACATTAGAGCAAAAAAGAGTGAGGTTATGCTGTGGTTTATATTGAGAAGAAAATGGTTAACTCGGTGCACTATGTGAAAATTCATTCTATTGAATTTGTACAGGTATTTTAACATTTCTCTGACTATATTAGAATTGCATATTTTGTTTCAAATACTGAGATTTCTACTATTTTGATGATGTTGTAGCATATCTACTGCCATATCCTATTGCTTATTTCAGTTTGCTTTGCAAAATATGACCAGAATGTATATGTTATTGATTCAAGCAAAACAAGGAAATGTGTTGCAAAGATTCTTGATGCTTTTGAAAAAACCACTTTTTTAAAAAAACAAAAACAAAAAGCTACAGATCAGCAAACTGGATTATTATGTTTATATTTGCAGCCCAAAGGAGCACTGGAAAATGCATTAAAAGGACATGCAAACAGTATTCGAATGATTCATAACCAGCAAGTTGTTCCACTGGAGCAAGCGATGGTAAAATATTTAAAAGTGTTGTACTATGAACATATAGTTACATTAAAAATATAGATCTATATTTCAAAACTACCCATTAGAAAATCTGCAAATTACAGTGCAGCTAAGGACTTTTTTTCTTTTGTGCAAATTCCATATTAGGTTTAGTTTTATGAGGGGTATGTTTCCAAAATGTGCACATCTGCATATAAATATCTAAATACAGGTTTTATATACATTTTATGTAATTAAAAGTGTAGTCAGATACATTTTTAACAAACCAATTTCATGATCTTTGTTAGTATTGCATAATATTGTGAAAACCAAACTTTTCTTTGCCCCTTTGTTTTCCACTTCTACATGTACAATTTTATAGAAATACAGTAGGACAGGGAGAAAAAAAACTTCCACAAGTTCTAACTTTGCATAATTTATTTTCCATTTTTGCACTGCATTCATGTTGGGCAAAGAAAACAGTTATAATTTTCACATTTGTTTAATGGTTTTGTTTTACTTTTTGGGTTTGGTAATGGTGGAAATCCTACAGGGTAATGTTTACAGCCAAAGAAAAATCTTCCTTGATCTCTCAAAGGATATGGAAATGTTTCTTCTAACAGGTTTTGCCAGGCACATTTTTTTTTTTTTTAAAAGAAGAGCAAGCTGAAATCACAACTCCGCCAGATGTCAGTTTTTCTCTGTATATTCTGCTTAAATTTTTCAGCTTATACTACTTTAGTGTCTGAGGACCCAGTTCTGTTAGGTGGTGAACATCTCCTGGAAAGTGTGAGGAACTGTCTGAAATCACTGGGAATCGGGGAGCTCATCATCTTCCAAGGGGCTTTCAGTACCTCACAGGATTGGGCCTTAATTTAGCAGTTCATACTTATAGTTCTGTACAGAAATGTATTTGTCCCTATGTTCCTCTTATAGAGAAGTATTAGGTCCTCTGTTTCATTCTGCTGATCTTTCACCGTTTCTCTTCTAATTAACTCTTAATTATTCTCATCTTTTTTCTTTTTCCAAAACTGACTGTCAAGAAATATGTAAAAGCTAGGGTAAGTGATTTTCCTTTCCAAAACTGCAAAATGATATACTGTGCCCAATGAGCTTTAATTTTAACTAATTCTCCTTCACCTCCCAAATAAATAATATCCAGCCTTTATTGCTGCGAACTTCAGTTATATTTGAAGTCTTCTAGCACGCAAAGTATACCTGCTCTGTGCTTTAAGAAAAATTGTTTCCTTTCAAGAGTCTCTATTACACACGCTGGCTGCTAGTTCCATTAGTAGGCAATCAGTTCTTAGCTAACGCAACTAGATTGCATTCATTAATATTAATGTGTTTTGAAATATATTATTGGTTCTGATTATCTAGGTGATTTGTTCTTATAGACATACATTGTATTAAAGCAAGAGGATTCTTACTTGTATAAAATCTTTTTTCTTCTTCTTTTTTTTTTTAACAGAGCACTTTAAATCAGAGCATTAGATTACTGCAGAGGACATCATCTGAATTTATGGTAGGTCAGTCTTTCTGGCAAAAAGAACATGTGATATTTTTTTACTTTAAATCTACCCTACCACAAGCATACAGGACATAACATTTGCAATATTTTAATTTTACTAACTTTTCGGGGGCAGGAAGAGAGTGTCATACTTAGAGCTAGGGACCAGGGATGGAATCCACAAAGGTATTTAAGCAGCTAAGTCCCATTTTTAGGTACCACTATGACCCATAAAACTCCTGCTTGGCTGACACCCAATCCTGTAGGTACCTAAACTCACATGGCTCCCAAATTTTTACCTCTGGGCATGTGCAGTGCAGCCTCACTGTCAATGTCCAGACACCTGTCTCCCACTAAAGCCTCAGCGCGGTTCACAAACCCAGAAAAACAGGCATTACGCTGCCTATGTCATGTGTGAGGCCCAGTCTGGTAGGTGACCTCTGAGACCCTTCTGGTGAGTTCACACAAAACAGTGGGGGGGAAGGGAAAGGAGGAGGACCTCCCTCAGAACATTTAACCCAGTAGTTAGGGAACTCACCTGGGATATGGGAGACACCCCCCCCCCCCCCCCCAGTTCAAGTTTCCCCTTCTTCCTGAAGGGGAGAAGGGATTTGAACTGGGATCTGCCACTTCTCAGGTGAGTGCCCTAGCCACTAGGCTATTGTGATGGTGGCGCTTCCTCAGTCTCTCATTAAACAACTGAATAATTAAATATTAATTGGAGCAGTAAAGGAGGAGTTTTGTTTTGGGCTCCACATGCAACTTAGACGGACAAAACACCTATCTTCTCCCCGGTTCCTGGATTGCCAGCAGAGATAGGCACTGGGCATAACACTCACCCGTCTGGCGGGCACCTCCCCTGGGCTAGCTTCAGTAATACCCTGCCTAGTGCACTGGTTTGTGGATCACAGTCTAATGCACCTGTGGCTCCCCATGCATTTTGTAGGAAGCCAAGGGGTCTAACTCAGGCTTTGTGTATCACAGTGTTGTTCCTGTGAATTCTGTGTTTTCTAGGTACCTAAACAGTTAGGCATTGTGACGCTCAATGTTGCAATGTCCAAGTCCTTTTGCAGGTCTGAGCCAAGGAGTCTCAAGCTCTGGGCTCTATTCTACAGAGCTCTAGGTGCCGTGGTTTCCCCATCTCTCACATTTCCCCTTGAAAGCACTTGATGTGCAAAGTTTCATTGATTTTTATTGCTAATCTAGGTAGTTACAGTGCCCAGGAAGCAGCCACAAATCAAGACACTGTATGGCTATTTTTTAAACAGGCCACTGGAAAATTTTAATTCTGACTTAGTAAAATAATTTCAGTACAATTTTACATGCTGTGGTTTTCATGTTACTCAGCAGCTTGCTTTTACTCTTAGTCATTGATGTAGGATTGCTTTACCTGTCCGTATGTAAAAAAAAAAAAAAAAAATTTTTTTAGCCCACTCATGTGCTTAATTAAATGAGATCCACTGTCTTGTTAACGTTGGATGTCTCTTCCTCTGGCACACTGCATCCACCTTGTCCCCTTACTCACTCTTGCAATCTCAGCCAAACTGCAGGAAGCTTGAGCTTGACCTGGCTTCCCTACGACAGCCCACCTGCTTTCCTTCTCCATAGCAGCTAGTGCTTGCACAGCCAAGAGAGCAGCTGCCTTTATGCTCTGCTAATCTCATGAGAATCAGCAACAGGGTGGAGAGTCCTTCTGGCAGCAGCTTTCTCTGTTACCACCAGCCTGTCTTAGCTCCTGTAGCAACAGTCCAGCCTCATTAGCACTAGTGCAGTTATGTCACTGTGATTGCTCCTTATCTGCTTCAGTTCTTCTCGCCACTTTTACACCCATGCATGGCAGCAAACCAGCTGCAGGAAATCCATTCAGAACTTGTATGTCCTGGTCCTAGATTGGCAGATAAGAGGGGTTGGTGAGAATGTGAGGTTGTTGTAGGGAAGGAACAGAAGCTTTTCTTAAATTCACATACAGAGTAAGGCTCTGAGTACATCATCCTTTGTGTGTATTGGGGAGCTATCGGGATTTTTTTATAATGAAAAGCTGTCTGGCTTAAAAAAAAAGGGAGGGGGGACCAAAATGTTTCAAGGACATTTACAGTCTACATTGTAGTCCAGAGCTGAGATACAGTTTGGCCATGTGCTTGCCTTCCACATGAGTACTTCTGCCATGATAGAGAATGTGAAATTTATTTTCTGAGGCAAGACTTTGCTTATCTTTACCTATATGGTGTGGGGCTGCTATTGTGGGGATCCAGGTGGTGATGGAATGGCCTAGGAGATGAGAGAATCCCTACTCATAAGGGAAGAAAAGAAAAGAAGGGTAACCTGTTCTAGAAGTATGAAAGAGAGTGTAGGAAGGGCTGCTGCCTGACTATAGAGGTGCCAGCCTCTGACAGTGGTGAGGGGGGTCCATGTTGGTATAGAATGAATCCTTATGCCTGAGGGGTGCCGGGACATTGTGGACCCACTGTTGCACTCACCATATTGCACTCACTCACATATTGCATTGTGGACCCACTGTTGCACTCACCATTTGTCTCAGATTTTACTGTTATCAGGACAATGATATTTGTTTGCCTATAGAAAGGGCTAAAAATACAATACCAGCAGTGTTGTCGTAGCAACTTTGGAAAGGTCTTAGCTATCTTTTACGTACATTCTTTTTTCAGATAAAAGTAAAAAATGTGATTAGTGCTGTTGATGCTGCTCAGCTTCTCATAAGCAACGATGCGTCACTGGTTATCATCCAGGTAAACTTCCTTATGTGTAAATTAGTTTAATGAATTTATGGTGCAGTAGAGGCTTTAGGTGAGGGATTGATTTGTTGTTTGTTTATTTTTATTTTTTAGGAAACCAAAAAGTACATGGATATGATAATAGGCTACTTTGAGCAATATGTTGAGTGGGTCAAGGAGTCGGTAAGGTGCATTTACTACATTGAGGGAACTACTGTAAAATACGACAAAGTGTGTAAAGAATCTAAAGATGAAAGACTTATTCTGTTTAAAGTGTGTTTTACCATTTGTGTTCAGAACAGGGGGAAAAGTATAAACTGTTATAGTGTGTTTACTATAAATGGAGTTTCATTATATTTAAAGTAGAATGGAAGGAATAAGTTGTTTCAGTGCATACCAGGGTACTAAATGCCGTTCTAATTAAGTGTTGTTTCTCTAGAGTGCAAGTGGCCGAGATACCATTTGTACTTCTCACACACTGAGCCTGACTTTTTGTGTTTTTGCTCACCCTCTTCTTAAAAATAGGAAAAATAAATGCATAATTCTACTGAGCAGAGCAAGTTAATTCTTCAAGGTGTGACTTGTGCTCTGGGGATAAAATATACTGCAGGAAATTGCTTAGGAGGGGGGGAACACGCCCTTGGTAAATGGCACATAAAGCTTGTGCCAGGTATTGCAGGGTTTTTTAATGAATGATTTGAACAGTATTTTTAATCTGTTGTAGATTACCATGGAGGTAGCGGCATGCAAGCCTATTGCCAACGTGATAGACACTGCAGTAGATATATTTTTATGCAGCTATGTAATTGATTCTGTGGTAAGAAATATTTCCTATTTTTCTAAACTAGGGCCTTAAATGGGGAATTCTTGCTTGTACTTCCACCAAACTGTGAACATAACTCTCTGCATTTCATCCTTTGACTAAGATGTTCTGATGAGGGAGCTTGTCTAAATCTGAGATTGGCAAAGGAGAAAGTGTTCTGATCTGGATTAGATTTAGTTTAACATATGGAGCTCAGGTCTGAAACCACTCCAAGGCTGGAGTTTCAATACATTCCCATGAGATTTTTGTCCCATCGTAGCAGAAATCCATTGTTCTTGTGAGATTTTGCCATCTTGAATATGAAAAGAGACCAATTCTCATTCGGGATCTGAATTTGAATCCGAACAGTTTTGGAGGAGGTTCTGTTTTGGAGAGTTGAATCTGAACTCCCCTGAAATTCAAAGCGGAGTGGATCTGATCAGTTTTGACCCATCTCTGCTCTTAGAATATAAGAACAATGAAAGTACTGAGGAAAAAATTTCCACAAACATCTTTGCTGGAATCTAGAAAATGTGAATGAGGAAAAGGAACTTTTTTCAGGTGGCGTGCAGAAAACAAATCTTGATTCATTCATGTACAGAGGAGAGCTTCATTATGGCTGGTAGTACTTTGAGGTGCTGCTATTTTGGCATTTTCTCATCTCAGAGGATAAAAAGTTGGCTGTGTGTATTAAAAGAAACCACACATCTGTAAACCACCTAAAACCTCTCCCACCAATTCTTTCTTTTCCTCAATCAGTCTGAACCAAGCAATAATCAGAACTTGTATACAAGAACCACCTCCAATTTTCTGAAATCGAGTCTGAGGTGCTAACACTAAATCCTGAAACCTGCTGTCCTGCCAGAGCCAAGTCATAATCATCTAGTACCACAAAGGAACTGCAGAACTTCTCCTTCTTCCATCCTGCAGAAACTGAGTAGGAAAAATACTACTCACTAAATCAGTTAACTGTGGATGGGTCAAAATCTTACATGATGAAAGATCCCAGCTGGGCCCACATACAAGTCAAAACTGCCTCCAGCCCATAGGAATCAGGTTTAAAATACCATTTTAACAGCTGGAGCCTGCTAATCTGTGCACTAATGAAATTACTCTCACAGTTGTGAACTGCAGCTGTCAAGTCAGAAACTACCTCTAAGGTGATGAATATTCAGCTTGCCACAGGGAACATGAATAAGGCCACTACTGTTAAATATCAAGGCAGGGAAAAAACATGGCTAGTGGGTTCATCTCTAGGGACACAGTATCTTCCAACTTGGAGTTGGTTGGTTGAGTAGTAATGTTCTGCTGCTGGCCCAACAACTGATAATTCATGGCTGCCTCTCATTACAGGGTCTGCAGTGCCATGGGCCATGTCGGTGACTTCAGCTGTATGCTTTCAGAAACAACATAATTGACAATCTAGTAGTAATAAGGGCAGCAACTTCAGCTACTAAATAAAAGCCAATTTACAACTCAAAACTCTTAAGGGGGTCAGTTCTAAGAAATAATGTGGGAAGAAACTAGCAGTGGTTTAAAACACTAATGCAGTATTTTATTGAATGTCATTTTCTTGATTTTTGTCTTCTAGAATACCTTCTGGTTTGGTTTAGGAGGCTGTTCAATATTTTTAATTCCTGCCATAATTTGTGCTGTAAAACTATCCAAATACTATCGTAGAATGGATACAGAGGATGTGTATGATGAGTAAGTGTATAATCTTAAATAGGATAAAAAGAAAGTGGACACGAATACTTTCCTGCATAACACATTATTTTACATGAAATATATGGTGCATTGTTTAAACCTTCACTGTTGGCAAAATGAGCACCACAGTATCCTCTGAAAGAGTACGGATATGGGCCCTGATCTTTTAATATGCTCCATACAGGTGGACTTCCATATCGTACATTGATTCAGTGGGGCTCTGTATAGGTGTAACAGGGTCTGCCTGTGAGAAGCTCTTTGCAGGTTCAGAGCTTTAGAACTTCTTACACCTTTATTTTAAAATATTCCCAATTTCAGATAGATCATCTTTTGCTCAATTATAACGTTAAGATAACTTGTACCTGCTTTGTAGTTTCCTTGTGTTAATTCTTTCCTTTTTTGCTCAATATCCTGATTATCCCTAACCAGTCTTTCCTTTTCACTTGCAGTTCCTCTGTCTCAGGGACTTGGCATTTTACTTTATGATAACTGTTTTTACTTATTTTCATTTTTACTATTTTTTCCTATTCTTTATTTTAGCTGTTCAGTAAATCTGTGCACTTTGTTTTTTCAGATAATTTTATTTCGCATTGGTCAATTTGTATTGTACATTCACAAATGAATAGAGCCGTAGCAAGGCATGTACTGCTAAGACAAATGTTCACTTACTAGTATATTTAAGTTGATTGCTTCTCCTTTTTTATATTTTTTAGTGTTGAAACTATACCCATGAAAAAGTAAGACACTTTTACTGGTATTTGTTAAAGTTCTTTTACTAAAGAGTGAGGGTTTATATTTAGAATGTAGTTTTTATAGTAAAGAATTAACATCTTTTGGTTTAATTATATTTTGTAATGGTAGGGTACAACTGAACATAAATATCTCCATTAAATTGAAATTGGAGCATGCTAAAATAAGATTTTATAGAATTATTTGATATTCTACAGTATCAGTAAGGTTGAAAATTAAAGAATATTGTCTACTGAACAGAAACAACTTTTTTTTACAAACAATACCATCAGCCATTTACATGTCTTTGTAGCCATTTGTACATATTGCATCTTATAGTTAACATAGTCTTTTTTGGTGTATTTATTTTGTTACAGTATGGAAAATGGTAATAATGGTTATCATAAAGAGCATTTATATGGTATACACAATCCTGTTATGACAAGGTAAACCAAGTCTGAAACTGCATGCCTTCACGTTTCCTTGCTTAGCGTACTGTGCTAATCAGCTATCCAATTTTCTGCACGTTTTAAAGTGAATACTTTAATTTTCTATTTGCCTTTTGCATGGTTGCTCACAATAACAAGTGCTGTATGTTTAACTTTTTTGAATAAGCCTATATAGCCATAGATATTGTAATAGTATCCGGTCATTTAACTATGGAATTTTATAAGCTTAAAAGACACATAATTCCATATTACTTCTATAACATGGTGGCCCTAAAATAGTAAAGTTATTAAAGTACTCTGTATAGCAATTAAAAGGCTGTGGGGGGTGCATGTTCACTTTTTCCTGTTTTTTTTCCCATGTTTATATAAAGGTCTGTAGGACCAATTATAAATTGATACTTAATGAATACCCCTTTGACTGTAACCTGGGGCATTAATAGATGGTTCACTTTTAAATTCTAGTTTGTTTTTTTTAGAATTTTTTTCATGAGAATGCATAGAAGTAGGCTACATAGAACAAGCAGGACTAGAGATTTGAAAGATAAAGAAGAAACATTAAAAAAATCTTCTATTTTATAAAAGCAATGAGTAGCTACAGTAACCTCCCAAATTAACGTAATGTTTAATGGCTCAGTAGTCCCTCCAACCTGTGCCTTTGGTGCAGCTTTTTAAACGGCTGAGGAAAGGCAAAGTTTGCTATGTGCAGGCTGCAAATGAGCCAGGGGGTATGGAAGGGTTAGAGGAGAAGATGGATGTTACTGCACCTATGAAATTAGTCCAGACCTGTGTGGCCAAACAGTTAAGTCACAAGTCTGGGAGACGGGAGTTGTGGGTTCTTCTCCTGAGTCTGCAGCTCGCTTGCTCTGAGACACTGGCAAGTCACTTAACCTCAGTGCCTTGGATTCCCATTCCATAAAACTGGGATGGTGCTATCCACCTCACAGGGCTGTAGTGAGACTTCAGTAGGCTTTGGAGGAACTCAGAAGTATGTTACAATGAGAAGCTATGTAAATAATTGGCAAGTATAAGGACTAGTGAGCCCCATAACTTTTTTATATAGAACACATTTAGATTGAATGTTTGGTAGAGAATTAATTTTTATTGCTCTCTGGATCATGGATGGGGTGTTTTATGTTGATGGGGCTTGAGGTTGAAATTTTTGACAGCCCTCAGGGCCGTATCAGTTGAGTAAAAGTCTATTTTGTATTGATTATTTTATTGACCGAGTCTCTTCCCTATGCATCCTTTAGGAGGAAGTATTTCATAATAGTAGTATTCATGGTGTTATAATGTTCATTATTTTGGCATAGCCTATATCACACTGTGGGCTTTTGGAACTCCTCAAATTAATCTACAAGGTATTTGACTCCAAAGTCAACTCCACTGGCACATCAGAGAACTTCCACATTAAAGACTTTTGATATTTTCCATAAGAGGGAACCACTAATCATCCAGACTTTAGAAGTCACTTTCTGATCTTCGGATTTTTTTTAATATTGATTTTCAACATTCTTGCACTGTATGGCACATTATTTATGTGGTATTTAAAAAAAAATTTAAAAGGAAATCCTTGTTCAATGACTGAATAATACGACAAGTTATTCGGAAATAAGCGAAAAATCATTAACATAAAAATAGACTCTGTTAAATTAAAGCATACTAGCTTTCCACATGGACACAAACACATTAAGGACTATATTCTGATTTCAATTGTCCTACGGTCAGTGAACTTTCTCTGGATTGACCCCACCATAGCAATCATTAGAATTTACTCTAAACTGCCGTTTCCTTTTGATGATTTCATACCTGAGACAGAGTTTGAAAAAACTGCATCAGGGCTACGACAATCCGGGAATACCACTCTAGTAGATTCTTATTTTCTGTTCTTAACTGCACAAACCATTTTCATGTTTTCTGCTATACTGCTTTTTCTCAGTTCCTACAGATCTTTTTAGTTGGCTGTAAGTATTTGTAGCATCTTTTGAGTGAGATTGTTAGCAATGAAACCATATCCTCTTAAAGTGATAGGAATAGGAAGCCTCCCCCTTTGCACCTGCAGTGTTATGGATGCACGTAATTGCAGGTTGCAGTTGCATTTAGAAATCTACCTGATTATTTTATTTTTCCCCGATCAGGTAGGTAGAGATCTAAATAAAAATCAAATTCAGGTACAATTATTTGTGTGAGCAAAATGGGAGGTTGGGTTAAGATCTTTTTTCTAACTCAGGTCGATAGTGTTTGATTATCTGAGTATTTCCTTCCACCTCAAAACAAGACTTTAAAAAAAAAAAAAGATTGCTATATAATGAAACTAAACCCATTTTCTCTAATTAAAAACTTCAATAACTGACAAGAAGACTCAGGACTTATTTATATAGCACTTATACATTTCAGACCCAGGCATGATTGGTGGTCACACTACTGACATCTGACAGTACCACGCACTGTAGTTATGAAGGCAGTATATTCAGTCCTTTTGTTAGCAACAGAAAAATATATTTTTGTGTTCTCTTTAGCTCTGTGGAACAGTGGTAGCCAATACTGAAAACATCAGGGGTAAGTAATGAGCTTTTAAAATGTATTTCAAAATCTACCTAGCACATCCTCCCATTTTGAAATCTGCTTCTTAAAATGTAAAAACACATGCTAGTACACACGTGATTGTAGGTAGGGTAAAGTTTATCTCTTGACACATCCATGACTTTCACATGAAGACCATGAATGTATAGTGTTCTATCTGAATTTTGTTGCTACCTTAATCAATTTTTTATTGATTTTTTTTTCTTGTGATCTATTTTCAGCCTATAGACATGAGGCTCAAGATTCTTCTACAGGAAAACATGAAATTCTTCCAACCACACTGGGATCTGACTTCACCATCCAAATCCCATGCCACTTGTTCTATGTGGCTTGTACAGTAAATCAGTCTTGAATCAAGAAAACAGTGTTTAATGTTATGCCATTAACTATTGTACAAAATACCAGAGCCCTTCCTCTTGTTCACTGCTGTTTAAGACTTGAACTAAAGTGGTTTCTGTTTTTTACTTTTTTTACACTGAGGTTTCTATTTCACATCACAATATGTATATTAATGTGGCTTACACAGATTTTGCTTAAAGTTGACTACCCTGCCATGATTACTCAAGTTCTTACCTTACCATTTTGTTGGGAATGTGTTAAATATAGTATATACACATTTGCATAAAGAATACATTTTGTATACAGAGTCCTTTGTATATACATTTTCTTAAAGCTTAAAAGTGTTTTAGCAAAATTTTTGATATTGTATAATGTACTTCACAGATGAATTTATCAGCATGTTCAGTGTTGACTTTTGGTGCTCTTGGACGACCACTTTGGACTGAACTTTAAATGTACGGGATATGCATTATCTCCTGTCTCTGAAAAATTAATTCAGTTGAAGATTTTTCTCCCTCTCTTTGAGTTATTTAATACGTGATGATTTTTAAGTATTAGACCTGAAATGGTATTTGCAGAGAGACTCATTTAAAATTACAACTTTTGTGTATGTGGCAGAGTATGGAGCTCTCTGGAGTTTGAGTAATACTCTAATTAGACTGAGAGATGTCAAAAAATTGGTAATTTTTAGAATACTTCATCTCCAGACCAAGTTCCTAATAAATGTCAGTGGTTCTTTAAATAGGCAGTGATTATATTTTTGCTAACTAATTTTTAAATTAAACTTTCTACATAGGAATTTGAACACTTTTAGAAGGTTGTTTTACATCACTGTAGTTTAGGGTATTGCCTTGAATTTAGACATGTCAGTTGTGTTGCTGGATTATATGACATCATAAATCCACTTAATGGGCTGTAAAGGTCTACACTACAAAAATAAAGCACAGGGGGTAGGAAAGATGGAAGAATTGGGTATCTTGAACTGAAGAGAAAACTGATTATATACCAGTATTAACTATGTTTTCAGAAAGGTTAATTTGGCTTAAAATAAGGGTAGTTCCAAAAACCTTTGAAAACATAAAACAAAACTGAACAGCAATACCAGTTTTATCTGGAATAATGTAAGTTTTTTCACTCTTTGGTCAGAAATGGAAATATTTCTATGTGACAATATGTAGCGCGCGCGCGTGTGTGTGTGTGTGGTTGTATATATGTTCAGAATTGTAGAATTTAAAGAGTTTATTTTTCATTTGAGAAAATTTTCCCAGTCCATTTAAATAAACAAAAACTTGGTTAAGTAATCTGTATTTGATTCATAAATAACTATTTTATTTCATTTTAAGTGTGTTTGAGAGGTGTAGGAGGCACACTGGGTTAAGATGTGGACTGAGATCACATTGGGAAATGGATTTTGTCCTCCTTACAAAAACTGATGTACTGTTGGACTTCATTGCCAAGATTGGCTCCAAGCAAGATGAGAAACCCAGAAATAGAACGAGAGGGATTAGATTACCTTGATAAACCTGTGTGGGGAAGCTCATAAACCCCCAGGCCACACTGGGAATGTCTACACAGCAAAGAAAATCCCATTGCTGGCCCATGCCTGCTGACTTGGGCTGCAGGGCTGTTTCATTATTGTGTAAACTTCTGGGCTCAGGGATCCTGTGAGGTGGGAGGGTCCCAAAACTCGCCCTCCAGCCTGAGTCGACACAGCAATGAAGCAGCCCAAGTCAACTGGCATGGGCCAGCCATGGGTTTTTCTTTGCTCTTTAGACATACCCAGTGTGTCCTAAACTCTTTCCTTAGTTAAGGAATGTGCTGTTGATTTGCCACAGAATTCCATGTTTCCAGTATTGGCACAATAAAATATAAAAGTGACATGCTTGCCAGTGCACATCCACAAAAAACATAAGGGTACCACAAATCCATTTTTATTAATTGAATTATTTTAATCTTCTGGACAAATCCTCATAGGTTTGATTTGGCTGACCTTCTTCTGATTACTTCCATGTGGTCATACAATATCTGGCATAAAGACAGCTATAAAATAGCTGGAGAGTGGAAAATATCTGTTAAAATCAAAGGTGACGTGTGCATTTTGGGTAGGAATGTGCTTTTCAGTTATACAACTATCATGTTCTATTTAGCTGCAAGACGTGTCTTGTTACCTTCTTGGGAGTTCACAGGTTATTTGACATTCCCCTAAGCTATAAATTATGGGCATATGCTTACACTAGGGTGGTTTATTTAAAAAAAAAAAATTACAAGCCACCTCGAGAGAGAGACTTCTTTGTGCACGAAACCTTTAAATTGTGAGCAGACAGTTGCTTGTTTCTTTTGCTTTTTTGGACTGAGTTGCTTCAGGATCTTATTCTGTGTTTCACCATGAAGACTATCATCCTTCTTCTAATGATGTTCTGTTGCATGGGAGGGTTGGGACAGAAACAGACACAAAAGAAAAGGAGCAATGGTGAAGAAATCCATTTTCAGACTAAAGTCAAAGATGCTTGCACAATGAACATGAGTGGTAATGGGGAAATGAAACTCAGAATTGAATGCAAAAACCAAGGCAAGTCTTACTGGTGTGAATATACTGGCAAACCATCAATTTGTCGTCCTTTCAATAACAACCCAAAGGTTTATTGGAACCAGATTGCCCTTGAACTTAGAAAACTCCCAAACGCTTGCCAGTCCACCCTAGTGCTGAAGCCCAACATGTGCCAAAAGGCTCCCACAGATGCTCACATGAAGCAAGTAGCTTCCAGCATGAAGCCAAACCAGAATCCTAGCCAGCAAGCAGATACAGCCAATCAGGGGAAATCAATCCAGAAACCCTCAGCTTCTTTAAAGCAAGTTAAAGAAACCCAGGCAGGGAAAAGCTCTGCCAAAAAAGCAGGGAGACCTAAACCATCTACACAACCTCTTGTAAAACCAACACAGCATGGACAAGGGTCTGAAAATGATACTGAAGTAATGAAGTTGGCACGAGAGCATTGCTGGGAATCATTGCACGCTTTCTGCTCCTACATCATCAGCATCTTTAAAGGTTAAGAATTGCTTCAGGTAAAGCTCCCTCTTCAATAATATACAGCCAAAACAGAATCTCTTCACATTGTTTTTTTAAATTAATCTTAGGGCTCTCTAAAGAATGTAGATAGGGATTGTATACTGTGTAATGAATTCAGAAACTATCAGATAGGAAGAATTTGTTCACCTTGAAGATTTAAACTTGTTGATGGTTAAGTGACCTAGTGCCTAATCCTATGAGATGTTGAACAGTGTAATCTCCCATTTGTAGTCGGTAGAAGTCAGGGGACCCTAGTACCCCTCAAGATTGGGCCTTTAGTAAGAATTAAAATGGAGTGCCTGCTATCTTAGTTAATAATAAATAGTACTATTTTCAGAATTACTTTCCAGTACATGTCTGTGTGTGATACAATTCTTAACCCAGCAGCTCATCAATTCCACTTGTATAAACTGGATTTATTTTTCGCCCCAAATGCATGCTGCTTTGATTTAAACTAATGAGATGTCATCATTTTTTAATGTATTGCATTCATCTAAAAGCACAATTTAGAAAGACATGCAGATTCTGAGAACACTAGGGTTGTTAAGCAAAACTACGCGCTAATATTTAATTAACTTTTAAACTATTTTATGGAGTTTCGAAAAGTTACTTAATTTACATACATAAACCAAAACAGACAATTATTTGAATATTTCTTGTGGAAATGAGAGGCGATCACATGCTAAATCTTTGCTGCTATAGTTTGGGCATAAAGACAAAGCCTTCACAGAAGTAATCGGAGTTGTTCCCACTTACATTTTACCTCTGAGACTAACAACAGCTGGCTACAAAACCTGACAAACTTTCCACAGGAATGGAAATGTGTACTGCGTGAACCAGAAAGTTAGTTTTAGGCATGCTTAGACTGCGGAAGATTCCAAGGGTGCTTAAGAAGGCAAATTGCTAAATGACTAATTTTTATTTTCTTTTTTATTTTGCAGAGTAAATTTCTTACAGCTGAAGAGAGTTCCCTACTGGAGTTTAATATCCTTTTTTAGACTAAAGTTTTAGTTTCAAAATGGGACCAGAGCTATAAATCTTGTAATTACTTTTTTCCTTTGCACTTCTAAAATTAAACCATTTTAGCAAGTTTTCAAGACAGTCACCAAAGATGCATGAAATTGGACTGATTGTACTGAAATTATTAAGATAAACTCTCCTATATAAATTCTTTGATTCTTCTAAATATAGTTATAATATATAGGAACACGACTGCATTTAATCTGAGATGTCAGGTTAACTTTTTTAAAAGGCTGAACTTTGCTACATTTTACTATTTGTGCAACTTTATTTTAATGAGCATTTATAGAAAGATGAAAGCTGTAAATAATGCTCCAGTTTATGCAACCAATAAAAGAATGGTTTTTGAAAATATCCTTGTGTGTTTTGCTGCAATCTTAAATATAAGGACCTGTGTGTCCAAACAGTGATTTACATAATGCCAGTGCCAGAGTCTGAGGGACTGGGGTAGCATATCAGGGGAGGAGGAAACCACAGGTCTCAGAATGAAGTGGCAAGTGCTTGTCCATGCTGTGATACTGAGAAACTTCAGCTGCAAAAACTGAATGGAAAAATTACAGTATAAATATACAGTCCAAAATAGAGCATAAAACAGAGGCAGCCCACAGAATGATGCTTTTTTAAAAATTCATCGCTATTACAAACATGTAATGAATAATCTTCACTTGTTCTTGACTCCAAATGCTGGTACTTGCAGGAAGGATTTGGAAAGGGAGAATAGAATATTCAGCTTCTTGCAAACTTACAGATCTGTGCACTTGCAAAATTACACATTACTTCCACACAAACATCAATGTCAAAAACCCAGCCAAATGCTGAAAGAATTAACTTGTCTTCGTTTTAGGCTATTAGAGTTTACAAAACATTATTATTAGTCCTCTGAATTAGTTGTAAAAAGTTACCCCACTTTGCCCTAAGACACGTAACTGGAAAAACTGATAAGGTTTGTTTCAGACCCTGATTCTGCAAATATTTAGCATCTTGTGCAACTTTACTCACAGATGTGTCTTATACTGAAATGCTAACTAGGAGAGAGTTTTGGAGAAAGAAAAACAAGTGACAAAATTGAGAGAGAATCTTTAATAGTACAGGATTAGTACAGTAGCAAGTACACAGAAGGGAGGAAACATTTGCCAAATAGCTTAATGTAAATGCATGTGCCAGGTCTAAATGCTGATAAAACAGGTGCTCAAGGAAGCTTAAATTTGATCTCTGTTTTAAAGTTAACGTTGTAACTATCACCAGTAATTTCAGTTATCTATCCTAGCTTTCTGCTTCCTGTGGGGGAATCCTGATAGGTACCTCCAAACATGGGGAGAGGTGAATGCAGTTTTATATCCAATTCTCAAACTGTTCTATCATGCCTATTACTCTGGTCTTTGGGCACCATACAAAGCAATCTTTTAGGGGAATAGACTTATAAATATGTAAGTAAATTCTGGTAAGAAACAAAACATGATCTTTTAGAGAGAATCAGGTTCCAGTGTGTTTATCATACTGTAAAACTTTTCTTGGAGACTGCACATGGCTGCTCATACTCGAGAACAATATTTACTTCCTAGAATAGCTTCCATTTCTTCTCAAGTCATATTTAGACATAACAGAACTATTCCAGGAATATGTTTGAATTTTCCAACAAGCAAGGTGTTTGACATGAGTGATTCTGTATGTGAAAATATGCAAATGTGGAGGTACAGGGTGGGTGGAAGGCTTGAGAAATGAGGCCCAGGAAAAGGAGCAGAAGAACTTGAGTGAATTGAAAGTTGTCCATTTTAAATAGCGGGACATCAGGGAAAAGTTACTCTGAAAGGAATGGCAGTCTGGGAATGCCAACACTTTCCACAAATGGTCTTTAAAAATGTGTATGAGTGTGTGTATATATGTGTGTGTGTGTGTATATATGTGTATGTGTGTATATATATATATATATATATGTATAAGCTTAGATATTATAGCTTTGCAACTTGAATTCTGCCCCCCCTCGCCTCCCCCTCTCCCCCCCCCCCAAGTTCCTGCTACCTGCAAAGTAAACGTTAGTGTGTTTTCTTTAGCAAGGCAGGCATCCTTCCCTTTGAACAGCACAAAACTTTACTTTAGCTTGCAGACTTAATGGCTATAGGCACATTCTCCAGAAGCTTTCTTCCTGCGTAAATATGACACTGACCAACTGCAGAGCTGAAGTGTTAGTGTGCAGGGCAGTGAAAATGGATGGCTGTCCAGGTCATAAGAGCATTGGCAACTACTCTGGGAGGGTCAGCTGAGCAAGCACATCCTGAGAGGAGCTTAGATGCCACCATAATGCCAGTGTGTGAGTTGAGGGAAAGAGGAACAGGAAGTGGTCATCCCAGTAAGAAACTGCAAGTGGAAATCAGAGGGGACTCCGTATAGTGTGCCTTTCAGATCCCAGCCAGCCAAAACATCACTGAATGTTAGAGGACTCCAAATAAAAATTGAGCTTTCAAATCAATAAAAACTAAAGGCTATAAATGAAAGAGGACTGCACACTCTCGTTGGAATTATCATTATTTTTGACACAGTATGAAACCTCTGGCTTCCTAAAACTTCACAGTTATTCCTATGCTGGACATGATGGCCACTTGAAGCTTCAAAGAAGCTGTGGAATAGAGTTCTGGTCCAGCTGCTACCACCTGAGCTACAGGAGAATCCATGTTAGCTGCTCTCTAATAGAATTTTTGTTGTTTGTATGAGCTTTCTCAACTTCATACAGCTATGTAAAAACACCAACTTCTAACAATAAATGAAACAAATTAAGATGATAGGACCCATCTACTAAAAATTGTCCTGTGGCACAACAGCTCCATCCCTTTGTCTCCACCCTCAACAACTCCACACAGAAGAAGTCTAAGTAAAAACAGATGAGTGGAGAGTGCCTTGAAGGGTCAACAAACCTAGCTTCTGTTGAAGTAGGAGGGAAAGTGCGCTTGGCAGCCAGGAGCCCTTCACAGAGACAACCCTGCTGCTAGCATGCTCCCAATTAAGCAGGGGGGCATGTTCAATTTGAGTACCTCTGTTGATGGCAGCTGCCATGGTATCATGCTCAGAGGACACGATCCAAAGCCCATGGAAGTTTCAAGTAATTTCAATGACTTTTGGATCTGATCTTGAGAGTGTGGGGGTGTCCTGCAAGGAGCTAGGAGCCCAAACTATATAGAGCTTTATAGGTCAAAGCAAACTGCATCTAGAAATCAATATGCAGCCAGTGAAGCTTGTAAGTGTATTGTGCTCATTGTGTGGAAACACTGCTTAATCGGCAGTCTTCCAAATTCCACACTGCCTACAGTTTCCAGTTGATCTGAAGATATAGCCATATATAGGTCACAATGCAGTTGTCTAGCTTTGAAGTGAAGGTGTCATGTAGAGCTCTAGCAAGGTGTGCCATAGCAAGAAGAGGATGCAACTTGTTCTTGCCAAATACAAATGAATAAGTACTTTTGGGAATTGTAACTACCCTCTTATCCAGAAGGAGCTGCGGGTTGATGACTCTCAGGCTACGAACCTTGTGATGGGAGACAGATGAAATTTTCTTTTGGGTGGGGGCTGTTTTCTTTCTTGTCCTGTCTCTCTCTAAGCAGTATCTCCACCACTTCTGGGTGGAGTCTTAGCCAGCTAGTCGTCTTCATTCTACATTCCAATCTCCGTGAGAACATTCCATTACACTGAGAGGTTAGGAAGAAAGCTGGGTATCATTAACTCACCAAAGAAACCATAATGCTGTTAAGCCTTCTCTCCCCCTGTATACATTGAACAGGAGGGAGGACAATACAGTCCCCTACCACATGATCTGTGTGCTGTAAAACAGTATAGGACCAATGACACACATGTGAACACCTTATTCTGAAAAACAGAGAGCATTTTGATACCAGAGGGTAGGCACCTTCAATCAGTTAGATTACATTAGGCAATGGTATGTGTACACAATAGTCAGGTAATTATTACAATCTTGCTTTCAAACATTATAAAATTGGCTGTTAATTGGTCATGTTCCATTCTCCTCTAATAGCATTATAATTGTATCAATTAAATGGAAATTTAATTGCTTGTGTTTAAAACGGCAAATGCACAGTTATGAAACTATTTTGGTATAAAAGTGCCATTCATTCATGAAAGGAGCATTTCAAAACCATTTGCTAGAAGTTCAGTGCAGTTTGCAAGCACTCTGTGAATGAATGAATCCTCCTTTGTTTGCTTTAGGTTAACCTGTTGGTCCCCACACAAGACAGGGAAATCTACACAAGTGGAGATTCAGTCTCTTTATTTTCTTGGCAGGCAACTGAAGGTAGTGCTGGGAACCAGGAAGACCTGAGTTCCAGACATAGCTTTCCCAGGGACTCAGAGTTGTCAGGCAAGCCATGTGGCCTTTGTGTGTCTCCTTATCTGTAAAATGAGGTTGGTAACAGTCTTACATGGGTGAGTGCCATTAAGACTTGCAGTGTTTTGAAAAGGTGTAGCACTCAATAAATGCCAACTATTTTAAAAAAGCCCAACAAAATACCCAGAAAGGATACGTGTATTACACGCGTAATTGAGAATGAAGCGGAGAAAATATGAGAGAGTTTAAAGATTCCACTTATTAAATACTGAATTCCTCTGTCAGTCTGTGTGTATTCACAAAGAACTGTTGTTGGATCAGCTGTTTTATCCTGAATAGAGTATGGGAAAGATTTTCCTCAATTTCACTTCTCTGTGGTTCCATACTGGGTGGTTCTATGGACTCATTCATGCGATCTTGGGTGTTAATATCTGTTTTTAAAAGTCTCCTAATTTTGAATGCCTCCAATTTTGGTGCCTAATTTGACACAACCAGGGCCTGATTTTAGGAGGCACTGAGCATCTACACATCCTAGTGAAGTCAGCAAGGCTTTCTGGTGCTGAGCACCACTGGAAATAAGGTCTTGGCTGTCTTAAATTGGACATTCAAAAACTGAGGCAATCCATACTCTCAAGCTAGGCCCTGCCAGTGCTTAGGTCCCTCAGACTAAAATGCAGCCCAAGTGTATAGATAACATGTTATTGCTTCAAGCTTTTCTATTAAGCAGTCATTAAATTAGCTTGCCTATGCAATAGTGCACTCTGGTGATTTTTGAGAGAAATATTTAATTTTGTTCTTCTTAGTCACAGCCGTTTTCTGCTGATTAGGTTTTGTATGTCTAATTTTTCAACTGATGTTATCGTTTCCAGTAAGGTATTTTTCCATCCACAATACATATCCTGAAACTAAGTGTGAGAAAGGGGGGTTGGGGAAAATGTTCCTTTCGGTCTCCAGTTGCGGCTGCTTTCTGTTTTCTTTCCCACTGGTCTAGTCTGCGCTACACCGGCTGTGTCAATATAGCTATTCTAGTATAGCTCCCAAGTATAGATTCAGTGTTTATGCTGACATGAGTTTTTCTGCCAGTATAGTAATGAAGTGATGAAGTGAGCTGTAGCTCACGAAAGCTCATGCTCAAATAAATTGGTTAGTCTCTAAGGTGCCACAAGTCCTCCTTTTCTTTTATAGTAACACTGTGTCCCTGAACAATATTAGCCATGCTAACAGAAGCACTCTTCTGTCAGCAGAGCTGCATCTGCATTGGAGGTGTTGCTGGCATAGCTATGTTGGCTAACAAATGTGGGTTTTTTTCACACCCCTGATGAACATAGCTATAGACAAAACTTTATAGTGTAGCCGTGCCTCTGTCATGCAGTTGCTTTTCCCCGCTTTTCCATGTTTCTTTGGGTTAAATAGGATATATCCTGCGAAACTTTTTGGCCACATCTCTTGTTATTTACTCTCCCCACCCCCAATATATAGCAAACATGCCCCATCCGTTCTTTTTCAGACATCACAAATACATTTTCAAAGTGGCACTTACGTGTTGTGTGCTGAATTACAAACTGTACTAGGAACAAAGCACAGCGGAGACGATAGGTATCATCAAAAAGGTCCATTGTCATCTAGTGGACAAGAATTTGCTGTGCCGAGAATCTATTGTCAAACTTTTCACGGCTTGCACATACAAAGTTTATTGGGTAAGTGTTAGGCAAGAGGCCAATTATGGATTTTTCAGAACAGTTACCCTACTGTATATATAAGGCAGCTAGGAAATGGGGCTGATGCTTGAATTATGAAGCCCAGAGCCTTTTGGTGAAATATGTTTTAAAACAGTTTGTCTAACAAACTACTTGCAGTATGTAGTCAAGCTGTAATAGATTTCCAATTCCTTTAGACCTACAAAGATTATAGTCAAGAAAGAGAACAAAGAAGCCTTTTTAGGACTGGCTACCTCACAAACTAAGCTAGTCCATTATGATTTGGAAGGCTGCATGTCAACTTGTGACTGCTGCTGCAAGTAAAAATTAACATGTAAATTATGAGATTTTCCCCTATTCTTCTTGTACTATGCATGTAATAATGGTGGGTACTCTCCATGCTTCTGGTGGCATATGGGTTTCTGATAAGATTAAAGAAAAGATCCCTCTTCCCCTTTCAGATAACTTTCCACCTATGAGTCAAGAGACACTAGGAAGGCCAGAGTCTTCCTGTGATGGAAAAGGTTTAACAATATCCAGGCGCTGATCGCCACAGTTTCATCCATCCATTTTACCCACCACAAATGAGTCTCCCAGTTTTATGCATAGAAGAGTGTTCCATGGACAAAACAGCATGTGCAGGTGCATTAGGGATCGCTCTTATGAGCCTGGAACCATTTCTAATGAGATACAAAGCCCAGTGAAGATATCCTTTGGAGTGACACAGTCTCTCATTGGGTGGAAATGGAAAGCCCATATCTAATAGTAGAATTCTCTCTTCACAGTCCAGATCCCAAATTCCTGCCCATTGATGAGAAGCTCATTTGATATACCACAGTACACAGGGAATGAGGTCAAGGTTAGCGAGGATTCAAAACACGCATTTCCTATAGAGAGGATTGGTCATGCTAAGACTTCCAGGCTCACGTATGGAAGAAGCACATCTTGATACAACACAAAAATGTGAATTACCTCCAGAGGCACAGAAAGCTGATGTGTAAATGCTGAAGTGATATAGATCTTTTGTTAGTCAGAATATCATTCAGTCTCCCCAGGGCAACCCACATAAAAGCAACACGGAGCACACAGCAGACTGACAGACCACGCTGGGTGTCTCTGAAGCAGGAAGTTTCCAGCTGGTAGTCAGTGAGCTGGACTACTCCCAAGCAGATCTATTCACAGCCACTAAACATGTGAAAACACAACTTCTTAAGTACCCAGGAAGCAGACCAGACATCACTGGGAATGGATGTTCTGGCTCACAGATGGCTAAATCAACCTCTCCAAACTTTCCTTCCTCTTCTGTTACTATGAAGAGTGATTCAGCAGATCAAAAAGGAGGAAAACAGTCATTCTTGACACCCTAAAAGGACTAAGATGGCTGTGGTTGTCAGACCTGGCAGAGCTACCACAGCGTCCTCCGATTCATCTTCTCAGCTGCCAGAATCTGCCTCAGCATCCTCCTAGATGCCCTCCTAGCCTCTTGTGGGCCTATAAGTATCTACATGGGGACCAAACATTTAATAATAGGCTCTTGAATCTCGCAGAGAAGCATATAATGTGATCCAATGGCTGGAAGCTATAGCTAGATAAATTCAGGTTGGAAATAAGGCATACATTTTTGACAGTGACGGTAATTAGCCATTAGAAAAATTTACTAAGGGTCGTGGATTCTCCATCACTGATGATTTTAAAATCAAGATTGGATGTTTTTCTAAAAGATCTGCTCTGGAAATTATTCTGGGGAAGTTCTAAGGCCTGTGTTATACAGGAGGTCTGACTAGGTCACAATGGTCCCTTCTGGCCTTGAATCTATGAAATATGTTTGTCTGGAGTTGCTTATGCTGCTGTTATCACCATCGCATAAGAAGCTGCTGACAAATGGCTGCCACCCAGTCACCGCATTCTCTGGCAGCCTCCTGAGCAGAAGGGTGAACAGCTACTACAAAATAAATCTGCAAAGCTGTCACCTGGGCATCCTAAACACCTTCTATAAAGCACTTTCGGCTGTACCTCCAATCCTCAGTGCAGCAACATCCTTTGGCAGGAAGTTGTTCTATACAAAAGTCCATAATAGATTAACAGCGCCGATTTTAGCGAATGGAGAACATTATTTATTTTTTTTGTCCTATTGCTCTCCCTCTCTGCTAGTTTTTCCTTACTGCTCAACAAATTGCAAATGTTTCCAGTTTGGGAAGAGGTCAAGATCTAGAATGGAAAATTTGTTTCCTGATAATTTCTTTTTGGGATTGACCTCTACACTTCCCTCCCCCCCTCCTCCCCACACACAATACATTCTTTAAGTATATCTGACTGCCTTTTCTGAGGTGTGTATATAGTTAAATACATCTGACTTATGCATTACTGTTATAACTTTATGTTTAAACTTCTAATAAGAATTCACTGTCTCTATGCAGCTTTGGAGGAACACATCTATCATGAGGGCAGAAGGGGGTGGTCCAGCACAGAAACCAATGGGCAAGATTGCTCTACCTCCAGTATTTGCAGGAAGAGTGGCACACTCTAAATATTTCAGGTAGGGGAAGAGGTTGGCCCCAGTAAGGAAATCAGGTAACTGATTTTGTATTTGTTCATCCTTTGTTGTTTATTTTAGTATAATGCAAAAGTTATTCAGAGAGAAAGTACATTGTTGCTGTTTATATCTGGAGAAACACAATTTAATATTATTTTGCTTTGTGCAAGTAGCTTTGTTGTGACCACATTACTTTTAGTTGTAGTACCAAAAGAGGGTAAGAGAATAATTTTAATAGGACAAACCTCAATGATAGTAGTATTTCTCAGTTGTGGAAATTGCCTTTAATAATAATACCTTATACTCCTATAGTATTTGCATATTTCAAAGCATTTTATAAACAGTAATTAATTTTGCTTTTTAATACCCGTATGAGAGAGGTGAATATTATCCACATTGTAAAGATTAGGAATCAAGTACAAAGAAATTTAAGAGCCACATTTTTAAATGGACCTCAGCTAGGCTTGTATTTAAGTACATGAAATATTTGCATGAACATTTTGGACCACTGTCATCTGAAAGATTCTCTCACTAATACACACTGGTGACAGAACTTGCATATCCAAACAAATCTGGACAAACAAAATTCACTCAAGCAGAATCCATCGCCTCTATGTGCAGAGAGTTGTGCTGGAAAAAATGCATGAGCATCTGTTTGCAGGCTCTCCAATGGAGACCATGTTTTGAAACATGGCTCTAAGTGACAACCAAAACCAGATGGGGATGTAACCCTGGCCCTGTTAAAATCCATGGGATTTTTACCAATGACTTCTGTGGTACTAGGATTTTACTCATGGTCTCTCTGGCAGAGCTAGGAATAGGATCTGATATGGAGACCAGTATTAGACCTATGTGAGGGGCAGATTATCTCACATCTGCATACTGTGGGGTTCTTGCATCTTCTTCTGAGCCATCTGATACTGGCTACCATCAGGGACAGGACAGTAAATGTTATGGGGAAGAAATAAGAACATAAGAATGGCCATACTGGGTCAGACCAAAGGTCTATCCAGACCAGTATCCTGTCTACCAACAGTGGCCAATGCCAGGTGCCCCAGAGGGAGTGAACCTAACAGGTAATGATCAAGTGATCTCTCTCCTGTCATCCATCTCCACCCTCTGACAAACAGAGGCTAGGAACACCATTCCTTACCCATCTGGCTAATAGCCATTAATGGACTTTACTCTCCATGAATTTATCCAGTTCTCTCTTAAACCCTGTTATAGTCCTAGCCTTCACAACCTCCTCGGGCAAGGAGTTCCACAGGTTGACTGTGCTCTGTGTGAAGAAGAACTTCCTTTTATTTGTTTTAAACCTGCTGCCCATTCATTTCATTTGGTGGCCCCTAGTTCTTATATTATGGGAACAAGTACATAACTTTTCCTTATTCACTTTCTCTACACCACTCATGATTTTATAGACCTCTATCATATCCCCCATTAGTCTCCTCTTTTCCAAGCTGAAAAGTCCTGGCCTCTTCAATCTCTCCTCATATGGGATCCATTCCAAACCCCTAATCATTTTAGTTGCCCTTCTCTGAACCTTTTCTAATGCCAATATATCTTTTTTGAGATGAGACCACATCTGTATGCAGTATTCAAGATGTGGGAGCACCATGGATTTATATAAGAGCAATAAAATATTCTCCATTTTATTCTCTATCCCTTTTTTAATGATTCCTAACATAGAATCATAGAATCATAGAATATCAGGGTTGGAAGGGACCCCAGAAGGTCATCTAGTCCAACCCCCTGCTCAAAGCAGGACCAATTCCCAGTTAAATCATCCCAGCCAGGGCTTTGTCAAGCCTGACCTTAAAAACCTCTAAGGAAGGAGATTCTACCACCTCCCTAGGTAACGCATTCCAGTGTTTCACCACCCTCTTAGTGAAAAAGTTTTTCCTAATATCCAATCTAAACCTCCCCCACTGCAACTTGAGACCATTACTCCTCGTTCTGTCATCTGCTACCATTGAGAACAGTCTAGAGCCATCCTCTTTGGAACCCCCTTTCAGGTAGTTGAAAGCAGCTATCAAATCCCCCCTCATTCTTCTCTTCTGCAGGCTAAACAATCCCAGCTCCCTCAGCCTCTCCTCATAACTCATGTGTTCTAGGCCCCTAATCATTTTTGTTGCCCTTCGCTGGACTCTCTCCAATTTATCCACATCCTTCTTGAAGTGTGGGGCCCAAAACTGGACACAGTACTCCAGATGAGGCCTCACCAATGTCGAATAGAGGGGAACGATCACGTCCCTCGATCTGCTCGCTATGCCCCTACTTATACATCCCAAAATGCCATTGGCCTTCTTGGCAACAAGGGCACACTGCTGACTCATATCCAGCTTCTCGTCCACTGTCACCCCTAGGTCCTTTTCCGCAGAACTGCTGCCTAGCCATTCGGTCCCTAGTCTGTAGCTGTGCATTGGGTTCTTCCGTCCTAAGTGCAGGACCCTGCACTTATCCTTATTGAACCTCATCAGATTTCTTTTGGCCCAATCCTCCAATTTGTCTAGGTCTTTCTGTATCCTATCCCTCCCCTCCAGCGTATCTACCACTCCTCCCAGTTTAGTATCATCTGCAAATTTGCTGAGAGTGCAATCCACACCATCCTCCAGATCATTTATGAAGATATTGAACAAAACCGGCCCCAGGACCGACCCTTGGGGTACTCCACTTGATACCGGCTGCCAACTAGATATGGAGCCATTGATCACTACCCGTTGAGCCCGACAATCTAGCCAGCTTTCTACCCACCTTGTAGTGCATTCATCCAGCCCATACTTCCTTAACTTGCTGACAAGAATACTGTGGGAGACCGTGTCAAAAGCTTTGCTAAAGTCAAGAAACAATACATCCACTGCTTTCCCTTCATCCACAGAACCAGTAATCTCATCATAAAAGGCGATTAGATTAGTCAGGCATGACCTTCCCTTGGTGAATCCATGCTGGCTGTTCCTGATCACTTTCCTCTCATGCAAGTGCTTCAGGATTGATTCTTTGAGGACCTGCTCCATGATTTTTCCAGGGACTGAAGTGAGGCTGACTGGCCTGTAGTTCCCAGGATCCTCCTTCTTCCCTTTTTTAAAGATTGGCACTACATTAGCCTTTTTCCAGTCATCCGGGACTTCCCCGGTTCGCCACGAGTTTTCAAAGATAATGGCCAATGGCTCTGCAATCACAGCCGCCAATTCCTTCAGCACTCTCGGATGCAACTCGTCCGGCCCCATGGACTTGTGCACGTCCAGCTTTTCTAAATAGTCCCTAACCACCTCTATCTCCACAGAGGGCTGGCCATCTCTTCCCCATTTTGTGATGCCCAGCGTAGCAGTCTGGGAGCTGACCTTGTTAGTGAAAACAGAGGCAATAAAAGCATTGAGTACATTAGCTTTTTCCACATCCTCTGTCACTAGTTTGCCTCCCTCATTCAGTAAGGGGCCCACACATTCCTTGGCTTTCTTCTTGTTGCCAACATACCTGAAGAAACCCTTCTTGTTACTCTTGACATCTCTGGCTAGCTGCAGCTCCAGGTGCGATTTGGCCCTCCTGATAACATTCCTACATGCCCGAGCAATATTTTTATACTCTTCCCTGGTCATATGTCCAACCTTCCACTTCTTGTAAGCTTCTTTTTTATGTTTAAGATCCGCTAAGATTATGTTTAACATCCTGTTTGCTTTTTTGACTGCTGCTGCACACTGCGTGGATGTCTTCAGAGAACTCTCCACGATGACTCCAAGATCTCTTTCCTGATTAGTCATAGGTAAATTAGCCCCCATCATATTGTATGTATAGTTGGGATTATTTTTTCCAATGTGCATTACTTTACATTTATCCACATTAAATTTCATTTGCCATTTTGTTGCCCAATCACTTAGTTTTGTGAGATCTTTTTGAAGTTCTTCACAGTCTGCTTTGGTCTTAAGTATCTTGAGCAGTTTAGTATCATCTGCAAACTTTGCTACCTCACTGTTTACCCCTTTCTCCAGATCATTTATGAATAAGTTGAATAGGATTGGTCCTAGGACTGACCCTTGGGGAACACCACTATTTACCCCTCTCCATTCTGAAAATTTACCATTTATTCCTACCCTTTGCTCCCTGTGTTTTAACCAGTTCTCAATCCATGAAAGGATCTTCCCTCTTATCCCATGGCAACTTAATTTACATAAGAGCCTTTGGTGAGGGACCTTGTCAAAGGCTTTCTGGAAATCTAAGTACACTATGTCCACTGGATCCCCCTTGTCCTGGACTACGTGGAACTTAGTCTGATCCAGTCTGACAATTCCTGTCTCCTCACTCTTAGTCCTTAGCCACAAAACCTCCTTCCATTTCTGTTTTAGGATGAACAGATGAAGGGCTACAGTACTTAACTTCTGATCGTGCCTGTGCTGTTCTTCCATAGTGTGGAAATCTTAAAAAATAAAATGAATTCAGAACCCTGCCAATAGTATAATCAACAGATTGTGCACATTAGAAATGAGAGAGGAATTCTGCACCGCAAGCACTGTTTTTTTCCCCAGGTCCTGCTGCCTATAATTTTATTTTTTTAAGTATAAGGATGTGTTCATCTGGTGCAGTTCTCTCTCTCTCTCTCCATCTCATTAATGCTTTCTTCCTACAGTAAATCTGTCATGGTGCAAAGCAGAGCTGGATATATACAGTATGCCCAATGAATACAAACTCTTCTGTGTGCTAGAATATAGATTACTGTAATTCATGTATCTGAATGTAACAGTGTTTTCTCGGGTTAGTGGTGTTTATATTTAATTAAACCGTTTACCCTTTGATCCTTTTCCTGTAGTCTCCTTCATTACTTTAGATATGTTGAAGTATCAAAACTAGCTGATAAGGACTGGATATAAGTAATAATAAAACTTAAGACCTACTTTGTGTTTTACATTTTCAAACCGTTGTACAAACATTGAGGAGTTAGTATTTCTGGGATGGTTAGAGAACAGAGTAAGTACTGATGGGCTGACAGAAGAGTTATAGGGAAAGCCAAGAAACAATACTGTCTGTGACTGTACAGTATGCACCTATATCTAAAATGTACATGTGAAGCCAGGAGCAGGGATCAAAGGATTAAATCGCTCTTGCCTTTCACAGTAATTCTTGTCTGTATCTAGCAAGTTTATAATAAATGAGTGTTTAAAAAATATTTTGAGAGGCCACTGAGTAATTTTGCTCATCTTTAGAACCCTTTTTACTACTCCAATCCTGGGACTGTCTGGGCATTAGTCTGGTCCCTGGACTAAATTACAGCAATCATCAGGGTATTGCTAGACTGCAAGATGTTCTGGCCACAGCAGCAGAGGAGGTGTAGAGCCAGTAAGCGCTGCACTCTTCCAGTTGGGAGTCCTCCAGAGGCCAGCTCCTCCAACTCTAGGCTCTTAGCAAAATGAAAAAGCACCAGAACAGCCAAGAATTGGGAACTCATCGCTCCTTGATGTTGCAAAATACTATCTTTAGAAAAACCATACTTGGATAAATATGTCTGAAAAACTTAAGGACAAATGGAAGTAGGATCAGAGCAGGAAGAGTTAATTCCATCACTGTCCCTGGCTGTGCTGAGGTCTAGCACACAGGTAGACACTGTGGAAGTGATAGGGAAAAGTCATTTCCACTGCATATGAAATGCATTCTCGCTCTACTGGTTGGTCAAAAACCAGTGGGGAGTGCCTGGGACAATTGCATCTGAAGATCATTAATGCCTTGCTAAGGGAGGACAAGTTTACCATTTGAACATGGGCTGGCCCAGCCCAGGCTCAAGAAACCATAACTTCTTCCACAGTCTTGCGTATCCTTAATATAATATTTGGAAATTTCTTGAGGCGTTATTGGCAGGCCAACAAACCCAGCAGCACTGATCTTCATCTGTATCCTTTCCTATCTAGCTTCAGACCAATGACTTGGAATTGGTTGTGCTCACGGCTATAGAGAGAGGTCAGATATTCATGCTAATATCATTAGATATTTGGGCAATCATTTAGAATGCTGACCATGGAGCATTTCTTACTCATCTGCAGGAATTGGTCGGGGCTGGACTGTGTCTCTTTAAACCAATTCTCTTCCTTTTGGAGGGATCCCAGAGGCTTGTGATTGGTAGTTGCTAGTCTCCAGAAATCTCCACCTGGGGAGTCAGAGAGGGTTCAGTTTAGTTGTCTCTCTAGTTCCTCTCATATGCGCTGCATGCCCATTAGCCACCATCAACATGCAGATCAAATTCAACGTATTTGTAGCCCTAATGTTCTAGCACTCAGTTATCCCAAACATCAACTCTCTCTCCACTCCCATCTTGACAGCTAAGGCACTAGGGACGGTTTGGCTCTTGGTTCGCAGGATGGTATGTGAGGGGACTAGGCTAAGGGTTTCTCTGAGGATGGCCTGTGGCTGGAAGTCGCTCCCCCCAGACACCCAGCTGAGCTGGAGGCCTACCACATTTAGGACACCTTTGATGACTCAGGTTCCCCTAATGGAGTTGTTGTTGAATCATTTGAGCAATGTAAATCCAGAACATGGATCTATTCTCTCTTAAAGGGGATCGTGCCTTTAGGCTTACCGCTGACGAGGAGATGGTGTGTAGTCCTGCTGCCTCAGGAAGAGCACTGGGAAGGAATTGCCTCTGAGGCACAGTTCCTCTGGAGCTCTCTTTTCTCTGGGGTGGGGTGGGGGGGCAGTGTGTAGAGGGGATATGCTGAGTCATCCCTTTACCAGATGAAGCATACAATCCCCCTCATACTCTCTGCACAACTATGTAGGAGAAGGGTTCCAACTAGCCCTCTCCCACCTCCCACCCCATGATCTCTTGTTTGTTGTGGAAGATACTGGGCATGCAACCCCTGCTCTCCCCAGCCCACACCCAGGTCTAGGATCCTATGGAGCCATGCAGATACTTTCTGCATGGAGGTGGGAGCCTTGTACCCTCTTCCTAAATGGCTGTTTCTGTTATGTATGTTTCTGAATGAGGGAGAGAAGGAAAGTATCATTCATTCCCTTTATAGGAACTCCTTGGATCACTAGCTCATGTATTGCACACCCAGATACTGCAGTGATGGACAGCTTGGGCAAATTTCTTCACTAGAAGCGGTTTTGTTTAGTAAATGTATTAACAAACAGCAAAAGTGAGTGAGCAGTGAGATGGCAAAGTTTTCAGATGACACAAAATTATTTAGATAATTCAAGACAGGAGAAGCCTGGGAGGACCTAACCCTTCTAGGCGGTGGGGCAGCGTGAAGAACATGAACATTCAATGTTGACAAATGCAGAGTAGTGCATGTTGGAAAAGGGCTTGCAAATTAAAAATATTACACCTGTAGCAAAATGAAACAGTCCCACTGACCTCATATCAATGTCACAGTTCTCAAACAAGATATATTGGAATTGGAAAAGGTACAGAAAAGGGAAACAAAAATGATCAGGGGTATGGAACAGCTTCCATATGAGGAGAGATTAATAAGATTGGGACTTTTCAGCATGGAAAAGAGAAGACTAAGGGGGGATATGATAGAGCTCTATAAAATCATGACTGGTGTGGAGAAAGTAAAGAAGGAAGTGTTATTTATTCCTCATAACACAAGAACTAGGAGTCACTAAATGAAATTAATAGGCAACAGGTTTAAAACAAATAAAAGGAAGTATTTCTTCGCACATCACACAGTCAACCTATGAAACTCTTTGCCAGAGGATTTTGTGATGGCTAAGACTATAACAGGGTTCAAAAAAAGAGCTAGATACGTTCATGGAGGATAGGTCCATCAATGGCTATTAGACAGGATGGGCAGAAGCTGGGAATGGGTGACAGGGAATGGATCACTTGATGATTACGTGTTCTGTTCATTCCCTCTGAAGCACCTGGCATTGGCCACTGTCAGAAGATAGGATACCAAGCTAGATGGACCATTGGTCTGACCCAGTATGGCTGTTCTTATATTCTTAAATAATAATAATAGGGAAAGTTAACATTTAGGACTATGTGAGTGACTGTTCATTTCTTGACTGTTAATGGTCTCCACATGAAGGAGCTGTAGAGTTAAAAATGATTCTGGAAAAAAAATGTTAATCAATTTGAAAGAAACATTATAACAAAATAGCAGCTTTGACTTCCATAACTCTAGTCAGCTGAAACTGAAAACCCAAAGCATCTGTGTTATAAACTCTAGAAGGGGAGAGTTGTTTAAGTTTTATTAATGGGTCAGAACAAGTTGCTTTAAAACAAGGAAAACATGAACTTTACTGAGCAATATTTTTTGTAATTTTTCTTTTTTCTTTATTTTATTCTGGGATATCTCACTATGAACATTTTTGAAAAGTTAAAAGAAAAATGTTCTAATTTCCCTTTCATTTATTCACTGCAGGTCTTTCAAAAACCTATTTTTCATAATTTAAAATAGTGCAAGCCATCGGCCCATAATATACCTAAAAACTTTGATATTTATAATACTTTGAACTTATAGTGCTTTCAACAGAGCATCCCAAATTACTTTCCAAACATCAGCTTGAGCCTCACAATGCAAAGGTGAGGAAATGTTATCTGTACTAATTATGGAGGGGAACCTGAGGTATAAGGAGGGTGAGCTGCCGTCGGTTCCAATCTTGCAAACACTTACATGTGTGCTTAACTTTCCTCACAGGGGTGGTCCCAATGAAATCAATGTTTAAATTAAGTATTTGCACAAGTGTTTGCAGGATTGGGGTCTTAGGTAGCAACACAGCCCATGGGCTCCCATTCCCCTGCTCTAATTATAAAAAAGCACAGTTAAAATTAATGCTGTTTCCACAGTAAGTTCTATGAAGTTGCTACTGCACTTGGGACCTGGCCTTGAGAGGTACTAGGGATCCACAACTCGTTGATATCAATGGGCCAGATTCTATTGGAAATAAGACACGTTATGTCCTTTAATTAGAGCCCTGCGCAGATACAAAAATGTGAATCCGCATCCAATCCACATCCGCCAGAATCAACCCGCGATCCGACCCATGATCCGCTCGCCATCTTTTATGTGTGTCCGCACCCGCATCAGCAAGCCATGTCACAAGGGGGAGAGGGAGATGAGCGAGCAAGAGGGCAGGGTCTTGCAGGGAAGAGGTGGCGTGGGCGTGGGGTCTCAAGGGAAAGGGGCTTGATGGGGTCTGAAAGGACAGAGTGGCGGATAGCATGCTGCTCCCAGGGGCTCGTGAGAGACGGCACATGGCAGCAGCAGTGCATGTTGCATCGCAGCTAGGCAGAAGGGTGGGGAACCGGGGCCCCATGCACTCCAATCCCCGTGCCTGGGGGAGGGCCCTTTGCCCAGGAGTCAGCAGACTGGGAATGCAGCCAGTGCTGCAGGTCTGGGCCATGGTGGGGATGCTGGTGCTGCCCGAGGGGCCCGAGCTGCTGGACAGGAAGCAGCGCAGTGAGCAGGTTCTGGACAGCCCTGACTCCAGCCTGCCACCCAGCCCCAGCCACTGGCTGCTGGCCACCAGCCCCAAGTGCACTGCGCCCCCTGGGCTGCCCAAGCCAGATGCCATGGGCCAGGCACTGCCAGTGAGTAGAGCTCTGCATGGTTGTATCCACATCCAATCCACTATCCACAAAAATGATCCGTGGACATCACTGTTCATAGAATCATAGAATATCAGGGTTGGAAGGGACCTCAGGAGGTCATCTAGTCCAACCCCCTGCTTAAAGCAGGACCAATCCCCAACTAAATTATCCCAGCCAGGGCTTTATCAAGCCTGACCTTAAAAACGTCGAAGGAAGGAGATTCCACCACCTCCCTAGGTAGCACATTCCAGTGTTTCACCACCCTCCTAGTGAAAAAGTTTTTCCTAATATCCAACCTAAACCTCCCACTGCAACTTGAGACCATTACTTCTCGTTCTGTCATCTGCTACCACTGAGAACAGTCTAGATCCATCCTCTTTGGAACCCCCTTTCAGGTAGTTGAAAGCAGCTATCAAATCCCCCCTCATTCTTCTCTTCTGCAGACTAAACAATCCCAGTTCCCTCAGCCTCTCCTCATAAGTCATGTGTTCCAGTCCCTTAATCATTTTTGTTGCCCTCCGCTGGACGTTTTCCAATTTTTCCACATCCTTCTTCTAGTGTGGGGCCCAAAACTAGACAGAGTACTCCAGATGAGGCCTCACCAATGTTGAATAGAAGGGAATGATCACGTCCCTCGATCTGCTGGCAATGCCCCTACTTATACATCCCAAAAGGCCATTGGCCTTCTTGGCAACAAGGGCACACTGTTGACTCATATCCAGCTTCTCGTCCACTGTAACCTCTAGGTCCTTTTCTGCAGAACTGCTGCCTAGCCATTCAGTCCCTATTCTGTAGCGGTGCATGGGATTCTTCCGTCTTAAGTGCAGGACTCTGCACTTGTCCTTGTGGAACCTCATCAGATTTCTTTTGGCCCAGTCCTCTAATTTGTCTAGGGCCCTCTGTATCCTATCCCTACCCTCCAGCGTATCTACCTCTCCTCCTAGTTTAGTGTCATCTGAAAACTTGCTGAGGGTGCAATCCACACCATCCTCCAGATCATTAATGAAGATATTGAACAAAACCAGCCCGAGGACCAACCCTTGGGGCACTCCACTTGATACCGGCTGCCAACTAGACATGGAGCCATTGATCACAACAATCTAGCCAGCTTTCCATCCACCTTATAGTCCATTCATCCAGCCCATACTACTTTAACTTGCTGGCAAGAATACTGTGGGAGACAGTGTCAAAAGCTTTGCTAAGGAACAACACGTCCACTGCTTTCCCCTCATCCACAGAGCCAGTTATCTTGTCATAGAAGGCAATTAGATTAGTCAGGCATGACTTGCCCTTGCTGAATCCATGCTGACTGTTCCTGATCACTTTCCTCTCCTCTAAGTGCTTCACAATTGATTCCTTGAGGACCTGCTCCATGATTTTTCCAGGGACTGAGGTGAGGCTGACTGGCCTGTAGTTCCCAGGATCATCCTCCTTCCCTTTTCTAAAGATGGGCACTACATTAGCCTTTTTCCAGTCGTCCGGGACCTCCTCCGATCACCATGAGTTTTCAAAGATAATGGCCAATGGCTCTGCAATCACAGCCGCCAACTCCTTTAGCACTCTTGGATGCAATGCATCCGGCCCCATGGACTTGTGCTCGTCCAGCTTTTCTAAATAGTCCCGAACCACTTCTTTCTCCACAGAGGGCTGGTCACCTCCTCCCCATGCTGTGCTGCCCGGTGCAGCAGTCTGGGAGCTGACCTTGTTCATGAAGACAGAGGCAAAAAAAGCATTGAGTACATTAGCTTTTTCCACATCCTCTGTCACTAGGTTGCCTCCCTCATTCAGTAAGGGGCCCACACTTTCCTTGACTTCTTGCTAACATACCTGAAGAAACCCTTCTTGTTACTCTTAACATCTCTTGCTAGCTGCAACTCCAGGTGTGATTTGGCCTTCCTGATTTCACTCCTCCATGCCCGAGCAATATTTTTATCCTCTTCCCTGGTCATTTGTCCAATCTTCCACTTCTTGTAAGCTTCTTTTTCGTGTTTAAGATCAGCAAAGATTTCACTGTTAAGCCAAGCTGGTCACCTGCCATATTTACTATTCTTTCTAAACATCGGGATGGTTTGTCCCTGTAACCTCAACAAAGATTCTTTAAAATACAGCCAGCTCTCCTGGACTCCTTTCCCCCTCATGTTATTCTCCCAGGTGATCCTGTCCATCAGTTCCCTCTAAGCTGTGCGCGTGCGCACAGATGCTAAATCCTGCGCACATGGCAAAACACCGCGTGCACAAAAAATGAAATACTACATCGGAGCCAGGCCGAAATATCATTTACGGGCGACTTTTGACATTGTTCGCCCACCATCTATCAACACAGACAGATTCTACCAGCTGGCCAGGGGGGAAAGGGAAAAGAGGGCAATGAATTGTACCCCTCCCCGCCAGCATTTTGAACGTGTAATGTTGATCACGTCAGGACGGTCGGGACCCACACATCTCCATTTTCCCGCGTTTTTTGCCGCAGATGCATGGACGTGATCGGAGCTATACACAAACCTCTGCCATCCTGATCTGAATGATCTCCCATTTGCCGTTTTGTCGAGCCACGCTGTTAAGTGCATTGAAACAGTAGCCATATAATAAAAGTATTAATTTTAAATAAACCAATCTGGTAAAAAAATCAATCCCAAAATGTCACTGTCTAGAGGTCTAAAGCGTAAAAGAACAGCGACTTCATTTAAATCTGGATGGCTGGATGAGACTATAGAGACAGTTACACCAAAGTCACATAATGTAATGCTTGTTAAACTTTGTGAAAAATTCACATACGATGAGGACAACGGAGTGGTTTGTGTATATTGTCGAAATGCCAGAGCTTCAGGAGAATTTTCAACAGGAAGAATGTGGAATGATATATGGAAGTTGGATTTCTTAAAGTGTCATCTATCAAATCCCTATGTTCAAAATACAAAGACTCTCTTGCTGAAGAGATTGTTATGGTCAGTAAGTACAATGACTTCAAGTTTGCAGTAGCTGAAAGAATCAAAAGCCAATTGGTTTTAAGTTTCCCGGATATGGTGACATTTGCTCATCAGAATGAACAGTTTCAGGATCTTGCAAAGTTGATGGATATTGGAGGAACATTCCTAGCATCAAGTGTAGACTGCGAGCGTGGCTTTAGCTTAATGAACACTCTAAAAAACAAACTACGGAATCGTTTACAAGTAGATCATTTGAACATGATGATATGTATTAAGAGATACCAGCTGGATGGAGGACTGATAGATCTGGACAGAGTTTGTATTGAATGGGCAAATGAAAAAGATTGCAGGGAAAAACAGTAAGGTTAGTTCAGCAGTCTCTGACATTTCGACAAATAAGGAAATTAAAATGCATTTGTAATTACATATCTTATTCTTGGCTGATAATCGTTATTGATATCTTTTAGGAAAATTTTAAATTTAAAACACAAACTCTTGTTTGTTTGTTTTTACTTATGATGTCTCTATCTGAAAACCCATATAAATTGACATAATGGCTTACTTATTAAATTGTCTTTATTATACATTTATCAAAATCTTTTCGGATATGTGTATAGAATGAAAGCTGAAAGTGGACACCAACGGGCAGAAGCCTATGGGCTGATAATGATCATGATTAATATGTGCTTGATATATGCTCGTGATGGTCTATAAAAAAGATCATAAAGCGTAATGCTTAAAACTAACTTCTGCTTCATGAAGAATTGTTAAATTTCCTTTTTCTAAGTATTTAAAAATGACATTTATAAAATAACATGGTGTAAAACTATTATTATCACAAACTGCAAATTAAAACTTTTTAAATGTATAAGCATTTTACTCGCTTGGGCGCATTTGCCTCATGGCGCACAAATTTGAACTCTGCTTCAAAAATTTGCCCAGAAGAAATTTTTTGCACACACGGCCTGTCAAAAATTAGAGGGAACATTGGTGGACATCCGCATCAGCATCCACGGATATGAAGCGGATATCTGCGGATTTGCAGGGCTCTACGTTCACTCCCACATAGGCTGGCTCTGCAGCAGTCTAGAAGCCTTAGGATGGTCAAGCTGGCATGAAAGGGGATGTGGAAGGGTTTTTCATGGAGAGTTGCTCCCGGTGGTGGTGGGGAATGTTGGAAATGAGCCCCCCCAAACCTCCTCAATAACATTTTTTGAATGCTGCCCCCCTCTCGTGGTTGCAGCCTGAGAGTGAAGTAACTCAACAGGAACTATTGTGTGAGGAGAGAAGAGGACCAGGGCAAGTGCCTCAGTTATTTAAAATTAACATCAACCAAAACTTCTTCCCTTTATGAGCTGGAGGACTAGCACGAGGGCGACAATAGCCAATTGCCTCCTCCCCAACCTACTTCTTAACCTTTGCCTTCCCTCAGTAACCCCACCAGAGTTGCAGATTCATTAAAAAAACTAATTAAATAATAAAACCTCACTGTATTGGGCAGCAGAGATCTTCTAACATTCACTCTGATACATTTGTGGGGTGTTCCTACCACCATGATAGGCTCAATTTGAGAAACTAGCAGACATATTAGATTGCTCTGGAGAGGGACATGTGTTTGACTGCTCAGACAGATGGCCCATCTTCTGAAGCAGGATAATCAGCCCAACTCTCCATGGAGTTTGGTGGAAGAATTTTAAGCAGGGCTGCTACAAACTTCCTGGTGTCCCCTCTACCATATCTCTGAGCCAAATGATTCATAGATAATATCAGTCTAAGTAGTTTTGGTGTAGATGCCTGTTTCTCTTAGATTGTGCGCTCTTTGGGGGAAGGGCCATATTTTTTTATCTGTTTGTGCAGCATCTAGCACAATTGGGCCCTGTTCCATGACTAGACCTTCTAGGCACTACAGTAATATAAATAAAAATAATCTGGATAAACATGTAGAGCGTTCTTGACTGCTGCTCTTTAAATGGAAAGCACACATTTATGAAAGTTTAAGGAGTTACTTAGGTGTTGAACCTGTTTTTTTCCTTCAATCTCAAATAGAGTGGCATACAAGACAGAATTAGGCTCTTGTGTTAACTCACTAGTGATAGGTGTAATGTGTTCATGTGTCAAATTCAGTCTTCTCACACATATGCACAACTGTTCTTGCAGTCAATAGTGGTTGCACATACCAATCTGAGGACAGAATTCAGCACAAGTCCTTTATTATAATAATAAATAATAATACCTGTCACTCATATTCAAGGAAAACCACAACTGGAAATCAGTTTCCACATGTAACATTCAGGAGCTGTGACAGGGAAAGTTGGTGTCTACATTCCCTACTACTGTCTCCCCTCTTCCATGCAAAGTTTCAAAACATCAACATGTCAGTTCAGTTTTCAGACAATTTTCAATCTAGAACTGTGAATCCTGATATTCCGTTTAGTATGAATAAGCTGGTGATCTGTAAAGCATTCTGCACCTTGCATAGTCTAGAGAATACTTAGTCCTGCCACGAGTGCAGGGTACTGGAGTAGATGATCTCTCAAGGTCCCTCCAGTCCTATGATTCTATGATAGCTCTGGTAATGTAAACATCCCTCATGTCTTTACAATGAGTGATGACATAGTGTAGAAGGTGCCATCATTTTGACTGAGGTTTGTAACACCAAGAGCAAACTCTGTGCAGAGTGTTAAGAGTAGTTCTCAATTTGTATTTAAAGACCCATGGCCGAATTTCCCCATGACTCTGTTCCACGTGGTATAATCCTCTCCAGTGCGAGCATTGAAGTCACGCAGTAATAAGATTTTTTCATTGCTGGGTATGTTTCTTTGGGAGCAAGTTGCCTTGGGGCATAGGCACTTATTATTGTCAGTTGTTGTGGGACAGTAGTATCTGCAATGTCATTAGGTGCTAAGATATTAACACAGGTTGCTGCGGAATTTTATGAGTGATGGAGTTCGCTATTGCGAGACCTACCCCGTGTAGGCTGGTGTTTTGATCTGCCTTATAACCTGACCAGTAGAAAGTGTATTCTTTTTCTGTAGTGTGCCACCATCATGTAGCCTAGTCTTGGATAAGGGAGCAATATCTGTTTGATACCTCTGTATCTCTTTCGTTGCTAATGCAGTTCTGCGGGCTTGATTTTTCTTTGAGTCAGTAGTGCTGCTGTAAGCTCTCTAGAGTAGACATAGCCTAAGTCTTTGTTTTATTTTCTGCTTTTTATTTCCTCTCCAGTTGTATGACATTTTGCTGGAATATATGAGGCGGTTGGTTAGTTTATGGTCATTGAGTGAAAGGTGTGGATGTGACTAGAGAGAAATTAAGGGGAACTGGTGGCTCAGGGAATTGGCAATGGGATATAGAGTCTTTTGAGACTTATGTTACCAATATGAATCCAGTCCCAGGTCAAAAGTGACTGCAAATGATTGCTATCTGAAGATTTTTCTGTGGTCTCCCTGCGAAATGTATCCTTGACCTAAGAGCAGTTATTAATGGACACTTGTCTTGTACAAAGTCGTCACCACAGTTGACTCCTGCATTAGCAGCTTCAGCAGATAGGGCAGTGAGCAGAATCAGCCGTGGACTCTGAACGGTCTTGGCGGTGTTCCTTAGCAACATGGAAATGTAGAGAAGGATGTGCTGCTGCTGCCTCCATGTGTAACCAGGTGGTCTGCCCCTTTAAAGGTCTGGGGCCAACCAAGCTTGTTCGATTCAGATCCAGATGTGAAGGGGTCAGACAATCCCTATAAAGTTAACTTCTGCGAGAGCTGCAAAAGGGAGATGGGTTCCTGTAGTAGGCCCTGAAGCAGGGACATTGAAGGAAAGGGTATGACCTTTCAGCACTGGGAAACACCTCAGGGTCCTGTAGCTCACGGTGCTCAAGGAACTGCTTTGATTTGGTGTTTTGTCTAAGTGTTACGTTTAAAGAATAAAACTGTGCCCTGAGGAAAGGGCCTGAAAGAGACCTGGACTCAGGGGGAGAGGCTAGCAGCCTTACTATGTTCTTATGCCAGCTAAGAGGGTTTCAGTCTTTAGGGTTGTCAAGCCAGCGTCTGCCACAGTTACTAAATTCTTTGAATTAATAAAAAGAAAAAAAGAGTTCTTTGTTTTAAACTTGTTTACTGAGCAGGGTGGCAGATATGCCAGACATCCATACAGTTCCATAATAGAAAGGATATTGCTCTTGGATTTAAACATACCAACGGCATTAGTAAAGTATGAACATCCTTAGTCTTTCTGTAAATGTCTTCAGCAGATAGGTGTGGAGTATTGTACCCTTCTTGACTAAGTAATTACATTCCTTTAATTACTAGTACATGAACAGATTAGCCTGTTTTAATTGTGACATTAATAGTGCCTCCCCATAGTATAACAGTGCCCGTATTCTAAGGACAGTTTTCGGTGTACCTCAAATATAAATTAGATCTATTTACTTTGGAAAAAATCTTGACATTAATATTAGACGGCTGCTTAATGTCATTCCTTCAGGCAGTCCAATAAATTTTAAAGGCACACTTGGATGCATTGTACAGTTCTGAATGTCATTCCTTCGTCTGGTCACTCAACAAATTTTAAAAACAGACTAGGATTTATTGTATATTTTAAAGTGATGTGTAGGAGATACCTGTATATGTGCATTTCTGTTCTCTTTTAACAAGATTTGGGTGCATAACTCCTGTACATTTCTGTAAAATATATTGCCCCAGGTGCCCATGCCTTCAAGTAAACCTAATGCAAACTGTTAAACTAAAAGGAAAGCTTTGTGGTAGAGAGACTATTCCTGAAGCTGCCCCTTGGGTCCTGTTAGAGTAAAAGCTTCCAAAAACATCCTTGGAACAGATACCTTATGTGGTAACTAACTCTCACACAGACCATATTGTGCCATCGTTAGAGCCGCTCAAATGCTGCAAAACAGTATTCGCAGACATTCATTTAAATTCCAAATGGCTGTTCACTTCACTCACATTTGTGTCCCTTTTGAATTTGCTATTTGTGAATATTTGCATGAATGGCAGGGAGGGCAGGTTCAACATAAATGATTGGAGAATAGCTGCTCTTCATATAAATATTAATATTGGTATGTGGTTAAGGAATTCATGCATTCTCAAACAGAAACATCCATTATTCACTATTTGCTATTCCTTATTTTCTATTCTCCTTTTTAAAAACTTATCCACTTGTGAGCAGGAACAATGGCATGTCAGGTAGGTGACACCACAAGTAATCAGGAAATAGTCAAAGTCTATAGTTTACTGACAACCCTAGGTTGCAATTAACAAACTGTTCAAATAATAATGAATACTTTAGTAAAAACAAGTGTATTTGAAGATAGTATGTGAGCAATGAAAAGGACTAGATTAATCATCTACATTATCATAGTTCATCATAGATGAGTAAAATCCGAAATTAAAAATTCTCTCTCTGCATGTAATTATTTATAAATAAAAACAGAAAATTACCCACTAAATTATTTCAGTTCTAATGAAAACATTTCTTTGACTGTCACAAGTTTCAGTCAAAAAAGGCAATAGGAAGACTGCTTGGGACTAGATTATCAAACCACAATCAGCATGGAAATTTAGCCACGAGTTTTTCCTTTAATATAATCCTGCCATAATGAAAACTGGAGCAATACAGCTGACTGACTGATCAGATGCTCAGGCTAGTCCCAGCAAAAAGGGAGTTGCAGTACACAACAAGAACAGGCTCTGTGCTCTAGGATAAAAAACAAATAATAAAGAACGGGCTCTATTCATCTTAAACAAAAACACAATTTGGGCCAAAATATTATGAGGACAATGAAACCAGAGACCTGAGGACAATCCAAGGACTCAAGCCCAGATTGCCAAAGGTATCTAGGCACCTAAAAATGCCAATAGTTACCTGTCAAAAGCACCGAAGCAGGTCAGGCACCTAAGTCCCACTGACTTCAAGTAGATCCCACTTGGCACCTATCTGTATCTATACCTTTGAAAATCTAGCCCTGAGTAACTAACTAGGGTAATTGGCTGTGCCTTGACTATCTCCAGGTGGTGATGCTGGGGCAATGAATCCCTTCATCTCGTAAAGCCTGGTCTACCCCAGATTTTGTACGGTATAACTATTTTGGGTAGGGTGTGGAAATACTGAAAGGGGAATAAGCTATACTAGTCTAAGCACCTTTATCCTGTGCCCACTAATGAGGTGGTGCAGGTATAACTTTACCAGTATAGTTAAAGCAGTACAACTTTTGTGTATAGACAAGTGGTGAAGTGCAGAGTGCTCTGCATCTTCAGCCTAATGACTGAAGTAGTCCTTACATGGTTGCACGCTGCCATGGCCACAACAGGTGAACAAGGGTAAAGGGAGGAGCCACTAGGGTAATAACTTTTGTTGGATGGAAATAATGGAAAATCACATGAAAAATAAGGGACAATGCTTTATTTTATGGGACATTTCAGGGAAACACCATTTCCCTTAGCATATCATGCATTTTTCTCTCAAGTGTACATTTCTGCAGCCCTCAAGTATACAATGCAATTATCATCAGCTTCAATTTAGTGTTTACAGTGGTATGTTTCAGTACATTTTAAATAAGGAATGGGTGGTCAACCTTGCTCCAGTGCTGACCCACTCGCCACTGCTCTGGTAGCACTGTGGCTGACAGCTGCTCCAACCCTGTGGAAGAAGTCATGGAGGTCCTGGAAAGTCACGGAATCCGTGACCTCCATGACAGATTATTAATAGCCACTGATGGACCAATTGTCCATGAACTTATCTAATTCTTTTTTGAACCCTGCTATAGTTTTGGCCTTCACAACACCCCCTGGCAACAAGTTACACAGGTTGACTGTGTGTTATGTGAGGAAGTACTTCCTTTTGTTTGTTTTAAACCTGCTACCAATTAATTTCATTGGGTGACACCTGGTACTCGTTATGTGAAGAAAAAATAACACTTCCTTATTCACTTTCTCCACACCATTCATGATTTTATAGATCTCTATCATTTTGCCCCTTAGTCGTCTCTTTTCCAGGATGACAAGTACCAATCCTTTTAATCTCTCCTCATATGGAAGCTGTTCCGTACCCCTAATCATTTTTGTTGACCTTATCTGTACCTTTTCCAATTCCAATATATCTTTTTTGAGATGGGGCAACCAGAAGTATGCACAGCATTCATGGTGTGGGCATACCATGTATTTATATAGTGGCATTATGATATTTTTTGCCTTATTATATATCCCTTTCCTGATAGTTAACGTTCAGTTGGCTTTTTTGACTTCTGCTGCACATTGAGCAGATGTTCTCAGAGAACTATCCACAATGACGCCAATATCTCTTTCTTGAATGGTAACATTCACTTTATATCCCGTCATTTTGTATGTATAGCTGGGATTGTGTGTTTTCCAATGTGCATTGCTTTGCATTTATCAGTATTGAATTTCATCTGCCATTTTGTTCCCAGTCTCCCAGTTTTGAGAGATCCTTTTGTAGCTCTTCGCAGTCTGCTACAAGATACTTAACTATCTTGAGTAATTTAGTATAATCTGCAAATTTTTCCACCTCACTGTTTACCTCTTTTTTCAGATCCTTTATGAATATGTTCAACAGTACTGGTCCCAGTACAGACCCCTGGGGGACACCACTATTTACCTCTCTCCATGCTGAAAACTGACCATTTATTCCTAGACTTAGTTTTCTATCTTTTAACCATTAACTGATCCATGACAGGACCTTCCCTCTTATCCCATGAAGCGACAGCTTAATTTGCTTAAAAGCTTTTGGTGAGGGTCCTTGTCAAAGGCTTTCTGAAAATCTAAGTACCCTGGATCCCCCTTGTACAGATGCTTGTTGACCCACTCAAAAAATGTTAATAGATTGGTGGGGCACGCTGTCTCTTTACAAAAGCCATGATGACTCTTCCCCAACAAACCATGTATCTGATAATTCTGTTCTTTTCTATGACAGGTTTCAGAGGAACAGCCGTGTTAGTCTGTATTCGCAAAAAGCCTCTGATAGTGTGGCTGATGTTATTAGGCCCTGTGATGGTGTCCCCTGAATAGATATGTGGGCACAATTGGCAACAGGCTTTGTTGCAAGGCTAAGTTCCTGGGTTAGTGGTTCTGTTGTGTGGTATGTGGTTGTTGGTGAGTATTTGCTTCAGGTTGCGGGGCTGTCTGTAGGCAAGGACTGGCCTGTCTCCCAAGACTTGTGAGAGTGTTGGGTCATCCTTTAGGATAGGTTGTAGATCCTTAATAATGCGTTGGAGGGGTTTTAGTTGGGGGCTGAAGGTGACCGCTAGTGGCGTTCTGTTATTTTCTTTGTTAGGCCTGTCCTGTAGTAGGTAACTTCTGGGAACTCTTCTGGCTCTATCAATCTGTTTCTTTACTTCTGCAGGTGGGTATTGTAGTTGTAAGAAAGCTTGACAGAGATCTTGTAGGTGTTTGTCTCTGTCTGAGGGGTTGGAGCAAATGCGGTTGTATCGCAGAGCTTGGCTGTAGACGATGGATCGTGTGGTGTGGTCAGGGTGAAAGCTGGAGGCATGCAGGTAGGAATAGCGGTCAGTAGGTTTCCGGTATAGGGTGGTGTTTATGTGGCCATTGTTTATTAGCACTGTAGTGTCCAGGAAGTGGATCTCTTGTGTGGACTGGACCAGGCTGAGGTTGGTGGTGGGATGGAAATGGTTGAAATCATGGTGGAATTCCTCAAGGGCTTCTTTTCCATGGGTTCAGATGATGAAGATGTCATCAATATAGCGCAAGTAGAGTAGGGGCTTTAGGGGACGAGAGCTGAGGAAGCGTTGTTCTAAATCAGCCATAAAAATGTTGGCATACTGTGGGGCCATGCGGGTACCCATAGCAGTGCCGCTGATCTGAAGGTATATATTGTCCCCAAATGTGAAATAGTTATGGGTAAGGACAAAGTCACAAAGTTCAGCCACCAGGTTAGCCGTGACATTATCGGGGATAGTGTTCTTGACGGCTTGTAGTCCATCTTTGTGTGGAATGTTGGTGTAGAGGGCTTCTACATCCATAGTAGCCAGGATGGTGTTATCAGGAAGATCACCGATGGATTGAAGTTTCCTCAGGAAGTCAGTGGTGTCTCGAAGGTAGCTGGGAGTGCTGGTAGCGTAGGGCCTGAGGAGGGAGTCTACATAGCCAGACAATCCTGCTGTCAGGGTGCCAATGCCTGAGATGATGGGGCGCCCAGGATTTCCAGGTTTATGGATCTTGGGTAGTAGATAGAATATCCCAGGTCGGGGTTCAGCCCGTGCACGTCGGCGGAAGCACTCTATGTAGAAGTCCAGTCTGCTGTTTCGACCTTCAGGAGGAGTCCATCTAGAATCCCTCTTTCGGTAGTGTTGGCAGGGAGACCTCTGTGGATTAGTATGTTGTTCTTTATGAGAGTATCCATTTTTGAGAGCTCATTTTTGAGAGCTTGATCACCTGATCAAGATCCTCTACAGCAAACAGGGAAAGATTAAGAATGAGCTCTCAAAAATGGATACTCTCATAAAGAACCAACCTTCCACACAACCTTCCACACAAAGCTTCCGCCGATGTGCACGGGCTGAAATTGTGGAAAAGCAGCATCACTTGCCCCATAACCTCAGCCATGCGGAACGCAATGCCATCCACAGCCTCAGAAACAACTCTGACATCATAATCAAAAAGGCTGACAAAGGAGGTGCTGTTGTCATCATGAATAGGTCGGAATATGAACAAGAGGCTGCTCGGCAGCTCTCCAACACGAGTTTCTACAAGCCATTACCCTATGATCCCACTGAGAGTTACCAAAAGCAACTACAGCATTTGCTCAAGAAACTTCCTGAAAAAGCACAAGATCAAATCCGCACAGACACACCCCTGGAACCCCGACCTGGGATATTCTATCTACTACCCAAGATCCATAAACCTGGAAATCCTGGGCGCCCCATCATCTCAAGCATTGGCACCCTGACAGCAGGATTGTCTGGCTATGTAGACTCCCTCCTCAGGCCCTACGCTACCAGCACTCCCAGCTACCTTCGAGACACCACTGACTTCCTGAGGAAACTTCAATCCATCGGTGATCTTCCTGATAACACCATCCTGGCTACTATGGATGTAGAAGCCCTCTACACCAACATTCCACACAAAGATGGACTACAAGCCGTCAAGAACACTATCCCCGATAATGTCACGGCTAACCTGGTGGCTGAACTTTGTGACTTTGTCCTTACCCATAACTATTTCACATTTGGGGACAATGTATACCTTCAGATCAGCGGCACTGCTATGGGTACCCGCATGGCCCCACAGTATGCCAACATTTTTATGGATGATTTAGAACAACGCTTCCTCAGCTCTCGTCCCCTAAAGCCCCTACTCTACTTGCGCTATATTGATGACATCTTCATCATCTGAACCCATGGAAAAGAAGCCCTTGAGGAATTCCACCATGATTTCAACAATTTCCATCCCACCACCAACCTCAGCCTGGTCCAGTCCACACAAGAGATCCACTTCCTGGACACTACAGTGCTAATAAACAATGGCCACATAAACACCACCCTATACCGGAAACCTACTGACCGCTATTCCTACCTGCATGCCTCCAGCTTTCACCCTGACCACACCACACGATCCATCGTCTACAGCCAAGCTCTGCGATACAACCGCATTTGCTCCAACCCCTCAGACAGAGACAAACACCTACAAGATCTCTGTCAAGCTTTCTTACAACTACAATACCCACCTGCAGAAGTAAAGAAACAGATTGATAGAGCCAGAAGAGTTCCCAGAAGTTACCTACTACAGGACAGGCCTAACAAAGAAAATAACAGAACGCCACTAGCGGTCACCTTCAGCCCCCAACTAAAACCCCTCCAACGCATTATTAAGGATCTACAACCTATCCTAAAGGATGACCCAACACTCTCACAAGTCTTGGGAGACAGGCCAGTCCTTGCCTACAGACAGCCCCGCAACCTGAAGCAAATACTCACCAACAACCACATACCACACAACAGAACCACTAACCCAGGAACTTAGTCTTGCAACAAAGCCTGTTGCCAATTGTGCCCACATATCTATTCAGGGGACACCATCACAGGGCCTAATAACATCAGCCACACTATCAGAGGCTCGTTCACCTGCACATCCACCAATGTGATATATGCCATCATGTGCCAGCAATGCCCCTCTGCCATGTACATTGGTCAAACGGGACAGTCTCTACGTAAAAGAATAAATGGACACAAATCAGATGTCAAGAATTATAACATTCATAAACCAGTCGGAGAACACTTCAATCTCTCTGGTCACGCAATCACAGACATGAAGGTCGCTATCTTAAAACAAAAAAACTTCAAATCCAGACTCCAGCGAGAAACTGCTGAATTGGAATTCATTTGCAAATTGGATACTATTAATTTAGGCTTAAATAGAGACTGGGAGTGGCTAAGTCATTATGCAAGGTAGCCTGTTTCCTCTTGTTTTTTCCTACCCCCCCCCCCCAGATGTTCTGGTTTAACTTGGATTTAAACTTGGAGAGTGGTCAGTTTAGATGAGCTATTACCAGCAGGAGAGTGAGTGTGTGTGTGTATGGGGGTGGGGGGGATGTGAGAAAACCTGGATCTATGCAGGAAATAGCCCGACTTGATTATGTAAAGAGTTGTCACTTTGGATGGGCTAGCACCAGCAGGAGAGTGAATTTGTGTGGGGGGGTGGAGGGTGAGAAAACCTGGATTTGTGCTGGAAATGGCCCACCTGTTGATCACTTTAGATAAGCTATTACCAGCAGGACAGTGGGGTGGGAGGAGGTATTGTTTCATATTCTCTGTGTGTATATAAAGTCTGCTGCAGTTTCCACGGTATACATCTGATGAAGTGAGCTGTAGCTCACGAAAGCTCATGCTCAAATAAATTGGTTAGTCTCTAAGGTGCCACAAGTACTCCTTTTCTTTTTGTTCTTTACTATAGTTTTAACCAATTGGCCTGGTATTGAAGTTAGGCTTACTGGCCTGTAATTGCTAGGATCGCCTCTGGAGCCTTTTTAAAAAAATTGGTGTCATATTAGCTATCCTCCAGTCATCTGGTATGGAAGTGATAGGTTACAATGAGTAGTTCTGCAATTATGTATGTGAGTTCCTTCAGAACTGTGCCTGGGGACTAACTGATGTTTAATTTCTCAATTTGTTTCAAGACCACTTCTACTGACACCTCAGTCTGGAACTTTTCCTCAGATTTGTCACCTAAAAAGAATGGTTTTGCTGTCAGACTCTCCCTCACATCCTCTGTAGTGAAGACTGATGCCAAGAATTCATTTATCTTCTCCTCAATGGCCTTATCTTCCTTGAGTGCTCCCTTAGCACCTTGGTCATCCAGTGGTGCCACTGGTGCATTGGCAGGCTTCCTGCTTCTGATCTACTTAAAAAAAATTGCTGTTAGTTTCTGAGTCTTTGGCTAGTTGCTCTTCAAATTCTTTTTGACCTAATTACACTTTACACTTGACTTGCCAGAGTTTATGCTCCTTTCTATTTTCCTCAGTAGGGTTTAACTTTCACTTTTTAAAGGATGCCTTTTGCCTCTAACCACTTCTTTTACTTTGTTGTTTAGCTGTCATGGCACATTTTTGGTCCTCTTACTATGTTTTTTTAAATTGGGATATACATTTAATTTGAGCCTGTATTGTGGTGTTTTTAAAAAGTTTCCATGCAGCTAGCAGGCATTTCACTTTTGTGGCTGTACCTTTTAATTTCTGTTTAACTAACTTCCTCATTGTTGTGTAGTTCCGCTTCTGAAGTTAAATGCTACTGTAGTGGGCTCCTTTGGTGTTCCCCCTCCCCCATGCACAGCAATGTTAAATTTAATTATGTCATGGCTACTTTTACCTTTTGGTATATTCACCTTTTGGACTAGATCCTGTGCTTCTTGCCTCTCCTCTTTTGGGTTCCAGGAAGCAGTAATTTACCTGGAGTAGAAGCACCAGCTTAGTAGTCACCAGGTAGAGTCAAGAATTAGAAACAAGTGGGAGAACCCACAAATGGCACAGTGTGTAGCAGGAACAGGGCTTGCCTGAGCATTTCTGAGGAAACCTCTGAGACAATTTTGAATAAATGGACTCCTGCCCACTGTGACCAAACCCCTTGTCAAGGTTCCTCCCCCACTCTAAACTCTAGGGTACAGATGTGGGGACCTGCATGAAAAACCTCCTAAGCTTATCTTTACCAGCTTAGGTCAAAACTTCCCCAAGGTACAAAATATTCCACCCGTTGTCCTTGGACTGGCCGCTACCACCACCAAACTAATACTGGTTACTGGGGAAGAGCTGTTTGGACGCGTCTTTCCCCCCAAAATACTTCCCAAAACCTTGCACCCCACTTCCTGGACAAGGTTTGGTAAAAAGCCTCACCAATTTGCCTAGGTGACTACAGACCCAGACCCTTGAATCTTAAGAACAATGAACAATCCTCCCAACACTTGCACCCCCCCTTTCCTGGGAAATGTTGGATAAAAAGCCTCACCAATTTGCATAGGTGACCACAGACCCAAACCCTTGGATCTGAGAACAATGAAAAAGCATTCAGTTTTCTTACAAGAAGACTTTTAATAAAAATAGAAGTAAATAGAAATAAAAAAATCCCCCCTGTAAAATCAGGATGGTAGATATCTTACAGGGTAATTAGATTCAAAAACATAGAGAACCCCTCTAGGCAAAACCTTAAGTTACAAAAAAGATACACAGACAGAAATAGTTATTCTATTCAGCACAGTTCTTTTCTCAGCCATTTAAAGAAATCATAATCTAACACGTACCTAGCTAGATTACTTACTAAAAGTTCTAAGAATCCATTCCTGGTCTATCCCCGACAAAGACAGACACACAGACCCTTTGTTTCTCTCCCTCCTCCCAGCTTTTGAAAGTATCTTGTCTCCTCATTGGTCATTTTGGTCAGGTGCCAGCGAGGTTACCTTTAGCTTCTTAACCCTTTACAGGTGAGAGGAGCTTTCCCCTGGCCAGGAGGGATTTCAAAGGGGTTTACCCTTCCCTTTATTTTTATGACACCCCTCTATATACCAGTGCAGATTGAGGATCTCAAAGAGGGTTCGTGAGATGATTCTTTAGGGTTCACTTAAATGATAGTTATTATTGTTACTTATATGACAGTTGTGTCCAGGGGCCTCACTCAGGATCAGGTAGCTGTTGTGGTCGACTCTGTGTCCACACATAAGAAGATGGTACAATCCCTGCTCCAAGAAGCTCCTAACTTTAATGACTTTCCTGCTGCAGACCAGCTACTTGTGCTCTGGTCCATGCACAGTGGCCAATGATTTTGCAAGGGAAAATTGTCAAAATCAGCAAACGGTTTGGGGGCTTTGTGTACAAAGTGTTGAATTTTAGCATTTAAATCTCTCTTTACAAACAGCCACTAACTAATCATCACAGCACTTCTGTGAGGTAAGTGGTGTTATCTTCATTTTATGGATGAAGGAAGTATGGCAGAGGGGTTAAGTTACTTGATGAAGGCCACCAAGGAAATTAGTGTCAGAGCCAGGATTAGAATGCAGAATAGCCTTGTTCTTAGTCCTGTGCTTAGTCCACTAGACTAGACCATGATGATATGTGTATATCATTGAATTAAGGGTAGGTGTGGAAGTGGCCATGGGGGTTACAGGCCCCAAAGGTCAACTCTAGCAATGGACTTTGTGTAAGGACTATGGAGAATGACTGATTTTACAGGTGCTAGGTCTGCCATGTTTTTATTTAGTTCCAGTATATAACTTATTTTAGTAAGAACTAGGTCAAGTGAGATTCCTAAATCAAGCCTTTTCCTTGCTTCTAATCTGTCATTTCCTATGTTTTTCTGATTCCTAGCCTGTGTCACTTTCACAATCTCAACTGGTTCTGTGGTCACTGCACTGCCTAACTTCACCTCATTTCATCTGCTCTTGGTGGGAATTCAGCATTAACCACAAACCTTTCTGATTACTTCATTTTCAGTTAAGTGGTGTGGTTAGCTTCCCAATTGCTTCATCAAACTCAGAGGTGCACTTTGCAGCTCTGAAGGCTGAATGGAGCCAGAAAGATTACCAAAGGTAACTGAACATCAGTGGGTGTATTGGCAGGCAGTTGCGGGCTAACAGCTGGGATGCTGTAACATGTCCCCTCCCGCAGTTTCTTTTTGATGTGCTGCAAAAAATTAAGCAAATTGAAATCCTATGTCTCTCCCTTTTCTGTATCTCTGCCTTGGCTTCCTTGCTTTTTCACACAAAGTTCAAACATCTCCTTATCTTCAAACCAGTTCAGACACTGGCCCCACCTATATCTCGATCTTTATCTCCTCCTATTCTCCCATTCCATCTGCACCTGAAGCTGAGGAGGGAAAGCAGAAGACATGCCTCCTGTCTCTTACACCAATTCCCAGTTCATCCCTTCATCCATGCTACTTTTTACTCTTGTAAATACCTGCCTATCACTATACGTCAAATGCTCTTCTTCTGCCCATTCAAAAAAAGCTTCCATGAAGCATTCCAGCTATAGTGACCACTATCCACTTTGTCTGTTCTTTATTATACAGTTGATGGAGTCCCATTCATAGCTCTGAATTTATTTGCTCTTGTGCATTTGTCAGATGCTCACAACTTTATTTTCATATTCTTTTGCAGATTAATATAAATTAGAGATGTGGCCCATACTGAAACTCCATCACCAAACTACCCAAGGTTTAGGGGAAAGTTTAGATTTGGACTTTGTGACTCCTTGCTGTCTCTCTAATGGGCTGATCTAAATTACCAGATTCATATTCCCTTGAATTTTAGGGCAGCTTGGATCTGGTTCTGAACTTAATGGCCAGATATAAAGGATAATATCTACCCATTACACTGAAACATTTTATTTTATTAAATGTATATTTTAAGCCTTTGGTTGATAGATTATAAAAGCTACTACAAACAGTGTAGCAAACTGCCCATGATGGGTTTGATCCTATAAGGTGCTGAGCACTCAACTCCCATTGAACTTAGTGAGAGTGAAGGGTGCTCAGCCCCTTGCAAGATCCAGCCCTTAGGGAATAGGGAAAACTTATTTAAGAATCCATGATTTAAAAAAACTTTTGTTACCATATGAGAAAAGGGAAGGACTTGGCTGATGTAACATCTAATTTACTCAGCCACACCTCTGTCACCCCACTGTAGCTGATTTCTTTTTTACTGCTATAAGCAATCACTGGAATCTTTTCAAGAAGGTGTGTCAAGAGTAAATGAATAAGTCACTGAAGCATTCAATTATGTTGTAATAACCTTGTTGGAGGGATGAAGGAGTGTCTCTGGCTTTATAAATAGCACAGTGCTTTACAACTAAGCATGAAACTTTTGAAAGATCCAGTATTTCACTTGAATTGCAATTGCGTAAATCCAAGCACTGTGCAAGGTATGTGTTCTACTTATCTTACATTTTCAGTGTTAAATTTGCAGTAGAATATTAATGTCACATAATTTATAGACAAGGTTTTGGGGGTTTAATCATTTGATTTGCCTGTTAAGAAGTATTAGAGCTATAAATAATGTGCAATGTTTGCTATGGAGATCTAGCTATCATAGGTTTTCATACAGTGCCAATCACTAGTATCGAAGCATGGGACAAGGAGAAGGAGATGTACAAAAGTGGTCTCTTCTCTCATATTCTGGGGTCTTCACATTCAGATGTGTAAATCAGCAGGATTAAATTTAAATATTTACAGCTAAGTAAATGCTGAAATACCTTCCTTGATGGAATGCCCTCCCAAGAATACCTAGCTTGCTCACATGGAAACTTAACTATTGGTCGGGGGTCTGGTGCAAGTATATGAACTGTGCATCCAGGAATCGCATCCATTGAAGACCAGATTATAAATTACCTACATGTACTGTAAATTCCATCATATCATTAGGTCCTGTCCCTGCAAGCTGCTTAATATAGCTGGACCTCACTGAAATGAGTGGGACCCTGTGCAGATGCCAGGATCCAGCTATACAAAGCAGCTTGCAGGATATGGACTTTAATTTTAAAATTTGTGTTTGGCCCCCCTTGAATTTGCTGGACATCTACATAATAAAATTGAAGTTATGCATAATAAATTAATTTATATTTTCTAGATTTGGGTAGTTTTAGATTGACTCAATATATTGCAAACATCTTCAAAGGTGAAACGAGATCTATTTCTTATTCCACAGTGAAGATCCAATGATTCAAGGTACAGCCACTATCTAGTAACCCAGTCCTGCCACCCTGACTCATGTGACTTGCCCTTACTCTAGTAGTCGCATTAAAGTAAATGGGACTACTCTTTTGAGTAAGAGTTGCAGGATCAGACTCTAATTTCCCAAGAAAGAGTTTAAGGCTATTTATGTGAGGCCCGTTAGGAAAAAATTAAGTAAATGGTGTGAATGGGTACATCCCATAAATAGCTTTATTTCTCAAATACAATATGAAATAACTTTGAGATTATTTCCATACAATTTTGTAGATTTTACTAGTAATGTGTCATTTTAATACCATTGTCAGTGAGCAATATACTGTCATTCCTAAAAACTTTAAAAATGCAGCAACTGGATGAACTCCAACATTGTATGTGGATTTTTTTATTAATTGTTATTTTCAAAACAGGTTACAAGAAAAGCTGAGATCATGAAAATCAGAAATTTTGCACTTCTTTGTGTGTTGATTCTGGTCTCTCTGACACTAGTAGTTGACGGTGAAACACAGAAGGAAAGAAGAAAAGAAAGACAAAACGGTGGAAAAGGTAGAAAAAAACAAACTGGAAATAATCAAGAGAATGAGAAGAGACAGAAATCCAAAGGAGGTAAATCTTCATTTAAAGGCAAGTTTACAACCAAAGATAATTCGGCATGCACCTGGGCAGTGACTGAAGTAGACACTGTTACCCTAAAAGTAGAATGCAAGAAAGGTGAAAGCAGCTTCCGGTGTGATTTTTCAGGAAGTCCTTCCACCTGTCCTCAATTTGCAGCAAACCAAAAACAATATTGGAAACAAATCTCCCGATCCCTAAAGAAACAGAAGAATATCTGTCAAGACCCAAAAGGTATCCTAAAATCTAAAGTATGTAAGAAGGGACCACAAAGTGCCCATCTCACTTTGACCAGCTCAAGCCTGATAACGCTACAAAACTCCATAAAAGACAAGATTGATCACCATAGAAAAGAGATCACACAAACTTCAGCACCTGCCATTGCACCTGAAAATCAGCCAGAGAAAAGTTCCAATGACTGCGTTGAAGATATAGATTACATTGATCAGCAAAAGGTGGCTGAAGAGTACTGTTCAGAAACATGGAGATCTTGGTGCAACTTCTTTATCACAATGATACAGGATAAAAAATGCTGATAAGATAATAGAATTCTAGAGTATTGGTAAAATTCTTAGTTACTGAAAGTTTGGTCCTATCTATTTCTTGCATACCTTTCTAGATTTGCTTCTGATTTTATATAGTGTATATACGAGCAAAAGAGAACAACTCTGCAATTTCTGACTTGTATTTCATGCAATGCTCTGTACTTGGTGTAGCTGAAGATGCTGTAGACCTTTTTTGTATATAGATTGCTATACAAATGTTACCAATGGATGTTACAAACTCTGTAAAGATGTATATAAAGCAAAGTCTTCTCATTTTTCTCTTTGAGCTGTGTTAGCCAAAGTGATGATTTCAGTGCTACGTACTTTTTCATAGTGTACAGTACTTTTGACTTCAAAATTGCTGAGGATAATAAACTTCAAAATAGACTAAAAATGATTGTTTTTTGTTTTGTTTTTCTGTGTATGTTAAAACAGATTTCTCTTGCAGTTTAGATATTTGTGGAGGACATATAATTCACTGAGGTGCCTAGATAGCAGTTTTAATAATAATACTTTTGCAGCTTTACAAAATTGTACTTCTGCTCACAGTGAGGGTAAGTTTTTTTTTTGTTTGTTTGTTTTAATGGGTAAGTTATTGTTTGTTCATTATCCCTCAAAGTAAAGGGCAACAAGATTTTGTGTCTGGGCTGATACATTTTCAGGACAATTGTGCAAAGCTTTGCATTGTACTTTCATCCAAGAGTCATAGAGATAGAGCAAAAGTAAATATTATATGCATTTTTGATGGGTAAACTGAGGCACAGAGATTAAGTGACTTGTCCAAGATCACGCAGTAAGTTAATTGTGGAGCAAAAAATAGACCCCAGGAGTTGACTCCCAGTCTCTGTCTCTAAGAACTAGACCACTTGTACAGCACATTGATTATACCTTCTGTCCAAACTTTAATGAAGATTAAATGCCTCACTTATAACTATTATATTTTGACAAAAATCTAAATTAAGTGCATTAAAAATTGCTTAACTTCATCTTCATTTGGATCTTACAGATTTTATCTGTACTTTGTGACAATGTAGTGAAATTGTGAGAGAATAGAACTTTTAGAAATTAATGTTAAATCATGACAAGTGATTATTGGTAACCGTTGAAAAATAAATTGGAAGCAATTAAATGTATAAATCACACATTTCCTGTGGGTTTGGGGTGGGAAGAACTGTCTTGTGGCTGATTTCAGCTCTGCAATATGGGTATATTTGGAGAGAGGTAAACATTTTAACAAGCAGAGTTGCCCTGAGCATTTTTTGGTGGGTTGCAAACCATTTATTTCTGCCTTTTTCCAAAACATAACCAGTTCCCCTCCATAATGATCACAATCACCTAACTGATCCTCCCCAAAAATCTTTAGGTCAGCCCTGGGGAAAGCATTATTTAACTACCACGGTATTAAATCCATCATACACCCACATCTTGAATACTGAATGCAGATGTGGTCGACCAATCTCAAAAAAGATATATTGGAAAAGGTTCAGAAAAGGGCAACAAAATGATTAGAGGTAGGGAATGGCTGCCATATAAGGAGAGATTAATAAAACTGGGACTTTTCAGCTTGGAAAAAAGACGACTAAGGGGGGATATGATAGAGGTCTATAAAATCATGACTGGTGGGGAGAAAAGTAAATAAGGAAGTGTTATTTACTCCTTCTCATAACAGAAGAACTAGGGGTCACCAAATTAAATTAGTAGGCAGCAGGTTTAAAACAAACAAAAGGAAGTATTTTTTCACACAACACACAATCAACCTGTGGAACTCCTTGCCAGAGGATGTTGTGAAGGCCAATACTAGAACAGGGTTCAAAAAAGAACTAGATAAATTCATGGAGGATAGGTCCATCAATAGCTATTAGCTAGGATGGGCTGGGATGGTGTCTCTAGCCTCTGTTTGCCAGAAGCTGGGAATGGGTGACAAGGAATGGATCACTTCATGATTACTGTTCATTCCCTCTGGGGCACCTGGCATTGGCCTTGGTCAGAAGACAGGATACTGGATTAATCATAGAATCATAGAATATCACAGTTTGAAGGGACCTCAGGAGGTCATCTAGTCTAACCCCCTGCTTAAAGCAGGACCAATCCCCAACTAAATCATCCCAGCCAGGGCTTTGTCAAGCCTGACCTTAAAAATATCTAAGGAAGGAGATTCCACCACCTCCCTAGGTAACGCATTCCAGTGTTTCACCACCCTCTTAGTGAAAAAGTGATATTTAGTGATATTTTTCCTAATATCCAACCTAAACCTCCCCCATTGCAACTTGAGACCATTACTCCTTGTTCTGTCATCAGCTACCACTGAGAACAGTCTAGATCCATCCTCTTTGGAACCCCCTTTCAGGTAGTTGAAAGCAGCTATCAAATCCCCCCTCATTCTTCTCTTCCGCAGACTAAACAATCCCAGTTCCCTCAACCTCTCCTCATAAGTCATGTGTTCCAGTCTCCTAATTATTTTTGTTGCCCTCCGCTGGACGTTTTCCAATTTTTCCACATCCTTCTTGTAGTGTGGGGCCCAAAACTAGACAGAGTACTCCAGATGAGGCCTCACCAATGTTGAATAGAGGGGAATGATCACGTCCCTCGATCTGCTGGCAATGCCCCTACGTATACATCCCAAAAGGCCATTGGCCTTCTTGGCAACAAGGGCACACTGTTGACTCATATCCAGCTTCTCGTCCACTGTAACCTCTAGGTCCTTTTCTGCAGAACTGCTGCCTAGCCATTCAGTCCCTAGTCTGTAGCGGTGCATGGGGTTCTTCCATCCTAAGTGCAGGACTCTGCACTTGTCCTTGTTGAACCTCATCAGATTTCTTTTGGCCCAATCCTCTAATTTGTCTAGGGCCCTCTGTATCCTATCCCTACCCTCCAGCGTATCTACCTCTCCTCCCAGTTTAGTGACATCTGCAAACTTGCTGAGGGTGCAGTACACACCATCTTCCAGATCATTTATGAAGATATTGAACAAAACCGGCCCCAAGACCAACCCTTGGAGCACTCCACTTGATACTGGCTGCCAACTAGACATGGAGCCATTGATCACTACCCGTTGAGCCCGACAATCTAGCCATCTTTCTATCCACCGTATAGTCCATTCATCCAGCCCATACTTCTTTAACTTGCTGGCAGGAATGCTGTGGGAGACCGTGTCAAAAGCTTTGCTAAAGTCAAGAAACTTGTCCACCTCTTTCCCCTCATCCACAGAGCCAGTTATCTCATCATAGAAGGCAATTAGATTAGTCAGGCATGACTTGCCCTTGGTGAATGATTAGACCCAGTATGGCCATTCTTATGTACTCCCCTGGGGTGTGTGGAGATCTTAATATTCCCCCATTCAGTTTCTGCAACAATAGAGCCCAGTTGCATGTACCTTTCAGTCTCAGCAATCAATTAATATCAGTTTCCATTTACATTGAAAAAGATTACATATGTACTGGAATAAAAAACAACACAGTCTTTCATACAAATATCCTCAGTAAGAAGACATTGGTGCTATAGGCTGAATTGTTTCTGAGCAGGATGTTTCCAAAAGTTTGCTCTTCAAAGTCAACCACACTGGTTGAGACTTGAATCCACCATATCATGCGGGGTTGAGTTGCTTTTGGCAGAGCAGAACAGAAAAGGAATTTGCTTCAGTAGTCACAGGTTTTTGTTGGCTTTACTCTGAAAGCTCACACGCGTACATGGTTTTGTACCTGATTATATTTTATGCCACTTCTTATATCGCTACAGGCAAACAAATCTTTTATATAACAGATTGGCAAAGGCATGATGCTGCTGATGTGGTAGCACGTGCACACATACACGATTTCTTACTACTATTTTACTTAATGGACGCAATTTTATTTACAAAGTCCATCTGACAAGAGAAGGCTTAACCATGGGTATATTACATTTGCATTTGACCCTAATGCCCACTGCAAAGCATCATGATAGAGGAATTGCTGCCAATTGTTGAGGAGGCTGGGGAGACAGTACTTCAGGCTCTTTAGAAAGGGGTGAAAAACTAATAATCAGTTACCAATTATCCCAATTTTATGTGTAGGGATCTAAGGTGCATGCTGTACCCTCACTCCTGGATTTGAATTCTAGCTGCTAATCATCTTTTTTTTTTTTTTTTTTGACAAAGCCTGCCTGATATTAGGAGAATGTTTTGACAAGAAACAAAATCAGAAGCAAAGAAAGCATTAGCAGCAGCCTTTGGCTCAGGCAATCATATACTGAGGCAAGCTTGTATGAGTAACTATACAGTAGACTCAAGTTGGGTGAGAGAATATCTTGTACTAGACCAAATTCTGTTACTGGGAGAGATGAGCTGTCAAGCTCACCCAGAGCTCTTCTTCAGGTCTGGGAAATGCTGTACAACAAAAAGATGTACCAGATGTAGCCGGCAACCTTTATGAGAGTTTCAAGTCATGCCAAGTCATAGATGAACATTTTGAGCTATGGGCAGGGCCGTCTCTAAGGGTTCCACTCTTCCAGGCATGCTGGTAAACATCCATCCTTAACTAGCTACAGTTACACAACCATTCATTGATTGTTTTGTTACCTTAAGCCTATTCTGTCTCTGCCTATCTGTGCACAGTATTGCTCCTTTAATGGCTGCTTGCCAAGTGAATACTGGACTAAGCCAGAGTGGCACAGCCCTGTGCATGCTCTAGCCTGAGACCCCTCCATGTAGCTAATCTTGGAAGGATTCCATTTTTATCAGTAAACGTCGATTTCACTGTGTACACACACACAAGGATGAAAACACATTCCATTGATACTAATCAAAATTTACAGATCAACAAAGTAAGAAAAATACTGCTTGAAAACTAATTAGAATTTGATTTAAGGTCATATACTTTGTATATTTTAGCATGTGATATTGACAATTTGGGTTTTAACAGTTTATAAAGCTTTTTTTTTTTTTTTGAATCTCAATGTGTACTGTCAGTAAATAATTGTCTGACACGCCACCCATAATTTGGCACTCTAAGATAAATGAGATGAGGTGTGCCCTAAAAAGTTTACCATGTAAAGGGAGAGGTTAATCCCACTGAGTTCCATGTGGCTATTTGCATGAGTAATGATTTGCAGGATTAGGTTCTTAGTCCTCATTTATTTTCAGGCAGTTATTAAGGGTCCACTTCTGCAACTCATACTGAGAAGTATTTACTTACATAACTAAATGCAATGGGCCCACTTACATAGGTATTAGCCCAGGATTTATTGACCCACCAAGCTGTGCACATGTCTACAGTGACTATCTGCACAATGCTTTTGCTCCCTCTATCCATTTTTTCCCTACTGTTAGATAATCTCTCTTCACTGACTTGTTGCATCGTCGAGTTAGTAAGTATTAATACGGTTCTTCTCTCTGTAACTGAGCCCCTCAGAAAGCACTTATGGATTTTGTCCTCACAACACCTCTGTGAAGAAGAGAAGTATTACCCCCATTTACAATGGGGAAATGAGACACAGGATAGATTAAATGGCTTGGCCAAGGTCACACAGGAAGTCTGTGGCTGAACTAGGAATTAAACACAGGTCTCTTGAGTCCCAGATCAAGAGCTGGGTAATCATTGGTTATTACTCTTTGGGGCAGGGACTATTGTAAAAAAAAGAATATATTGATGAGCAATATTTCTTTAAGAACTGTGGTTTCCTTTTCAATGAAACATAGTTTACTGTGTTTTTATTTATTTATCTCATGATTTATAACTTGCATCTCTTGCTGAGAAAGAGGTGTAGAGTTGGCAGACTTGGAAAATTCATTCTAGTTTCAGAGGCAGTATAGGTTTCAGAGGGATTCCCTTAAAGTGGGGAATAGTCCCAGCACTGTTAGTCTGCAACCTGTGAACATCAATGAACTTCTTGACTATACCCATTGTGTATTAGATGAAAAAATAAACAAACACCCAGAACCAAGAACCCTCAAAGCTTTATAGTGAAATATAAAATGGAATCAGTGCTGCATCCTATCCAATAGTGTTACATTGTTTAAAATAATTTCCAATCATCTTGACACATACCAAGTTATCCTTATTTTAAGCGAAATTTTGGGACTGATTTTCAAAAACAGCCTCCAACTGTATGAAAAAACTTTCTGCACAATTTTCCACCTGCAATTAATTTTGTGGGCTCAGACACTACCTCATATACATCTGTCAGTGTACCCTGTACACCAGGCATGGGCCACCTCAGTGTTGTTATTGGTGCCTGCATTTACTGTGGTGCAGCATGGGAGGCCTGAGCTAAGGCTCGTTGCAATGTCAGGCCCTTTTAGCCTTAGTTCCTTTCTAGTTTACTTGTTTCAATGTGTTTTTCACTCACTTTCACTACAGGACACATTTTCTTTAATAAATTTCCTCTATTTGGCAGCAGTACTGGTTACACATCTAATCTCACAACATGTTGCTTAATGGCCCTCAAGAGAATAGAATGTGAGTGACTCACCCTTCCTGCTTCCAACACAACCCAACCTTCCCTTTTCCCTGAGGGAGCCAACGAGTATGTACCACCTGATATCACCTCACCTGTACCCGGCCAATCAGTGCAGAGGATCAATCTTCAGGCACTACACATTTTACACCATTGCTCTCAGTCCATGTGGACATGACTGAGCTCAGATAACGAACTCTCCTCCCTTTTCCGCCTCTACCTTCTGCTGCTGATGCCCTAGGCAGAGCAGCTTCTTACTTGTTAGTGGTTGCTGCACCTCTCCTGTTCTTGGCACACTTTCCAATCCGTTTCCATACACTGTTTTGTTTGTTTCCTCCAGGCTATCTCCAAGGGTGGTGTTAATTTGGTTAGCAAATGAGGCTTAGTTCAAACGCTACGTGAAAAAAATCCTACTTAAAAAGGAGAGGAAATGTCACAAGCTTCAGCTCACAGATTCTCCTTGCAATCATAGCATCAGTGTGGTGCAGTCAGTTTTATTCCCCCTGTGGAGCATAGGTGGGCCTTTGTCCTTCACCTCCATGAATGGACCAGGGAATCCTATTGATCACGAGACCATGGCAGGGAGCCAGGGGGTCTGTGCGAAGGTCTAGTGTACCTGCATGGCTCCCCTATGCTATGTCAGCACATATTCCTTAGGAGCCAGGGGACACCTTAATCCCATCTGCTACCCTAAAGCCCCTGAGGGGAAAGTAGAATAACAGAATTCTGAGGTCAGTGCTACGTATGCTGACAAATCCTTATGGGTTTGAATGGGCATGGTGCTGAGAATGGCCAAGACCCCCAGCTTGCTCCCTCCAATGCCATGACTCTGCAGACTAGAGACTTCTGTATTAAGAAGCAACAGGAGGCCATAGCACAAAGCTCCCTTCCACTCAGCCCCATCCCAGCTCTGTCCTGGTTAGAAAGCCACTACAGGTGGAAAAGGGCAGGAGAATTGGGGCTCAATTTATTTAATTAACAAGGCTGCATTTGTCACTGGTATCTTTGGAAGGCTGCTCCTGTCCCAGGTGAGGGATTTATTAGGCTCCTTTAGCTAATGGCACAGTTTTCTCTGGCTTCCTTCCAAGCTTACTTACTTATTGCCATTGAAACAGCTAGTTCTCAAGATAGAGCAGTGATAAGGAGGTGGGGAAGAAATGGAGTAGCTTACATGCGAAGACAGTCCATAGAATTGTTGCCACGTGGCTGGTTTTTAACTGGGTCAGACTTTGATCATATCTATCACTGTGCAGTCATGATACATTTAATTAACCTGAAGTTTCCAGTCCACCATGGAAATCACAAACTGACTTACAGGTAGTAGACACCTCAAAAAGACTACGTGAAAGGCTGAAACGTTCAAAACTGTTTATTTGTACCACAGCTCTGTGATGTGTTCACATGTGTCAGGCTGGAAAAGGGTTGCACCAGTAAGCCAGAATGGTTTAAACTAGATATTAAATTAAAACCCAGAAATTCTTTCCGTCAAATAATATCTTTTAAAGGTGACATATTCTGTATTTCTATGATATTCAAACAGAGTGAGGGTAATAGGATATTATATATAAAAACTAAGATCAGGTAATAAGGTATTTGAGGTATGTGAAGGTAGAGGAGATGCTATAATTCTTTTTGCGGTGTGGTGCACTTTTAAATGTGAAGAGACTTCGTGCCTCTCTGCTGGGTTAGGTAAAACCATGAAGTGAATCAAGATGACGGTTTTTATAGGCTACTTTCTCTTCATGGGGTATTCTGGTGGTTTTGTTCTCTGTTGTTTTTTTCCCCGTGATCTGAAGTAAACCACCTCTGTGGAAAGTCACATTTTGGCTAAGAATCTGTGCTGTGCCTTCGGGAGGGGTAGCCTGGGGAGAGGAAAGGCAAAGGTGGCTTTAGGTCGCCCTTGTGCCTGTCCCATTCTGGGTTGCTATGGGGGTGCTGTGCCCCTGCCCAAGTCTAGGACTGCCTTTGGGCTATTCTGCAGGAGCTGAGAATACCCTCACCTGTGGATGCTTTAGGAACTCCACTCCTGCCCCTTGTCCTAAGGTTTGTGAGATGGTATCCTGTGCAGTGCCTGCATTGGGGGAGTTGTCTCCTGGTCAGCTAAGGGACTTTGTACAACTGCAGCAGTGTACAATGGCTGTAGTAGGAGGGAGAATCCCACTCTTTGTGTATGGAAAGCATAGCAGTGTTAACATGCTGTACTGTGCATTCCAGGAAAGCTTTGAATTCACAAACTTTGCATTTCTTAAACCCTGTGCAAATGACACAGAAGCAAGCCGATAATGATGGTGCCAGTTTATAGACAGGGGAAGCAGGAGGTTGACATTAGGATGTTAGAGTTCCAACCGATATAAAATGGAGTCCCTCTCTTCTGAACTGATACTGAATTGAGCTTCTGATACAGAAACAATTCTCTAGCACAGTGTTAGGAGGTCACACTGCTACAGACGGAGTCTTTTAGATAATGACATATAAAAAGCAAAGTATTGATGGAACTGTGGTTATCAGAGACCTCATGTTGCTAGCTTTGTCAGAGTAAAGAAGTTACCCTATGATGTCCTGGCCAAAGTCCAACTGGGTAATTACATCCTGCTAACTAAATTTCCCTTAGAGTTTCAGTTGCATTCTTCACTGCCTGTACTATTTTGTAGTGATGTGCTCTAACAGCTGACGCTTTTAAGCCCAGATGAGGGCAATTTACCACAGTCCATAAAGCTGAGGGAGGACCACCTATTTAGAAGGAATAAAAGAAGACAATAAAAGGAAGAATGGTGTAAAAAGGAAGAAAAAAACCCAACTATGTGGTTAGAGGTCTTAATATTGTAAGCTAGAGTCACAATGTTGTCATTGCAATTTTCTCTCAAGTCTTGTCATCTTTGGTGTTTCTCTAAAAGGCCCAAATCCTGAAGTGCTGTGATTAGGGGAGAATTTACAAATTCAGTAAAATAAAGTAAGAATCTCGCTTTTATGATTAAACAGAAAAGCTGGAAAAGGTGACCAAATGCACCCTGTCGGCTCAAAAACCAGAAGGCAAATGAAAAGAAGTCCAAATCTATTCATTTTTTAAAATGGCATGATTTGTAAGCCAATCTCATGATTTCTGAACATGTAGGATATGTCTACGCTACAGTGGGAGGTCTGGTTGCAACACATATAAGCTGGCTGTTCTAAAATTACCAGGTGAGGGCCACCTTCATGCCAAATAGACAGGGCTTCGAGCCCAAATATGTCCCTGGCTCGTGCCCCTCTCCACTCTCCAAAGTCCATGCCCTGGAGGCACTGTCAAGCTGGCAACTCGAGTATTCTGTCACCTCAGGCTTCTCCAGAAGAAGTGATTTCTTTCCAGGGAGGGCAGGAGAGGCACATCAAGAGGGCTTGTCTGACCATGGAATGTAACTATGGGGAAGAATCAACCTCCTCCAGCGCTAACAGACCGCACTGTGTTTTTAAGGTAATGACAGTTGTACAAATTAATGAATTGACATAACAAGCGTTAGTGGATTTGGGCTGTGATAAGGGAAGGCCTGTGAAAAGAGGATGGGAATGGTGGGGGGGTGCTTCCAAGGTGGAACAATGGCCTCAGTTCCTGGACAGTAGAGTGGAGGGGGTTCTCCTCAAATGGACACTTCCCCTTGAGCACCGAGTTCAGGTTGGCAACCTGCAGTGGAGCAATGGCCTTCACACCGTTGCTGCTAGTACAGGAATGGCCAAACTGTGGCTCTTTTGTCATTAAAGTGCAGCTTGCAGAGCCCCCACTTCCACCCCCATTCTCCACCTAACAGAATGGGTGAGGGGAGCTCAGGACCTCTGCCTTGCAATGTGGTAGTGGGGTAGTGGGCAGGGAGCGGGGTCTCAGGGCTTCAGCCCTGCAGGGTGCACCTGCCAGGGGTTGGGGCTTCAGCAGGAGCAGGGCCCCAGTCCTCGAACTTCTGAAGATTGTCATATGTGGTTCGAAGGGCCAGTAATTTTGGCCACCCCGTGCTAGTATATCACAATATCCTTCCTAATTTACATTCAGAAGCAGAGTTTGTTTGTATCAGGGTTCAAAAAATTTGTTCACATTAGACAGGTCTAAACCAGTCTAAATACATCATTTTGGTAGAGCAAACAGCAAGCAATCTTGTCCAATTGCAAGCTTTCACTGGCTTGTTACAATCACCTCACATTTCATCTGCCAATTGCAGGAGCACAGGAGATGACAGTTTAATCTCCTGATTGTTAGAAACACCTTGTGACTACAGCATTTGTTTGATGTATTGTTTCTCATGTGCTTGGGGTGATGTCCAATTCTATGATTGGAAAAAGGGGCTTTTATATTTTTATAGAGCCTGATTCAAAGCCTACATTGACGACAATGGTGCTTTGGATCAGGCCCATAGTGACTATAATATTTAATGAGTCTCTTCAAACAAGTCCAGTTCCAGAAGATCTAATCCTGGTCTCTAGGGTCTGTGAAGGCCATATGAAAAATAAAGTGTATCCTTCTAAAATCCAGGAGGCTTTGAGCTTGATCCATCTGCTAGCGCAGTGCCAATGTTTGAGTTCTGTTGTTGTCTCTTCGAATGCTAGGAGCTCTCTGGAGCAGAGATCATCTCCTCATATAGTTCTAGAGCACCAAGCACACTGATGGTGCTCAATAAAGAACAAATAATGGGCAGCTTTTGGAAGGTGCATTTTTGCATGCACAAAGCAGGAGTTTTCAGTGCTCAAGCTGGTGATGTGTAAAACCTCTCCTTGAAAAATCAGAGTAGGCAACATATCACTATGCCACGCTGGGAAAATATTATTAACATATCGTCTCCAAGATTATTTATCGCAAGTAGGGCATAAATTCAGCCAGAGCTGTCCGAAGCAGAGCTCTGGTAAATATTTTCAAACTCGCGGGAGCCAAGGCGTGCTCACAGGGCTGGAACTTTGGGGTTCCAGGAAATATTTAGTGATAATTTAAGCCCTGATTGCAAGCCAGATGCACCCCCTGTTGCCCATATTTTCAAAAATGTGCATACAATATAACCGTAGAGGTATAAACACCTTGGGAATGCAGGTTGTTCGTAACTCTGAAGTGTTCATAACTCTGAACAAAATGTTATAGTTGTTCTTTCAAAAGTTTACAACTGAACATTGACTTAAACTTTACTATTCAGAAGAAAAATGCTGATTTTAACCATCTTAACTTAAATGAAACAAGCACAGAAACATTTTCCTTACCTTGTCACATCTTTTTTAAACTTTCCCTTTTTTCAGTAGTTTATGTTTAACACAGTACTGTACTGTATTTGCTTTTTTGTCGCTGCTGCTGCCTGACTCCGTATTTCTGGTTCCACATGAGGTGTGTGGTTGACCAGTCAGTTCGTAACTCTGGTGTTCATAACTCTGAGGTTCTACTGTATATTTACTAGAGTTGTGTGTGAAATTATTTTTGCATACATGGATTATTGCTGTTACATAGTTTTGAACATTTGGCCCTGTCTGTTATACTGTACTGTCTTACCTTCCAGGGAGGTGTACCAAAACACACCTTACTTCAGAGAAACTCTCAGCTAGGTAGGGGGAGCATGTCCACCATCATACTCTTTCAATTTGTGCACAGATTGCTGCTGCAGCAGAGAGAACATGGTTTGCCTGGGTTCAGCTTTAAGACAGTCTGAGTATCAGACATACCACAGTTCATTCTCTGCTGAAAATCTTATAATAAGAAATAATGGTGGCAACAGTGTGATACCTGTTGCCAAGTGTTGCATTTTCAATGGCAACCACAGTTAGTAGAAATGGGTCTGATTAGGAATTCAACATCCAAACACCCAGCACTTTGGGGGAAGTTTAGATTCAAAGCCTAAAATTGCAAACCTAGCTCATCTCAAATGACAAAGCAATGGTTTTATTATAATTATTTATTATTTGTATTACTGCACTGCCAAAGAGCCCTAGTCATGGACCAGAACTGTGGTGCTAGGTGCTGTACAAATAAGTACGTGCTGTCGTCTGAATTGCCTTTGGGCTGTACAAGGATACACAGCAAACATATAGTGCACTGATGAATTTACAGTCTCCTCAGAACACAGTGACCCAAATTCTCATCTAATTCATGCCACTCACAGTTTGGATTAATGCCATTGCATAGTGTGCTTGTCTGGGTGGTATTTGTCTTGTTGCCTGTAGATAATAGAATGAAAAGGCCCAGTTTCATCCTGAGACACACCTGTGTGAGACCAATGGGAGGACTAGTCCAAAACATAAAATATTCCTTAGGCTTTACTGCTAATTTTATAGACAGAAACACCCCAAGAAACATGTTTGGTTTTTTCCAGTTGCAAGCAGACACTGGTATTTCTGTTGCTAAGTGTGATGAGGCATTGCACCCATTACAGGGAAATAAAGTGGCTGTAATAATGTAAGGGTTGTACATGCTTGCCAAGAAAGGCAGTCATTAAACCTAAGTCTCATGCTAGTAGACTTTATTAAGGCATTCAATTCAGATTTAACTTCTAGACATCCATTAACATTCTGAGTGTCTCACAAATATCTCCAAGAATGTATGAAAAATGCTGAAATGTTACAAAACCACAAACCAGCCTGACCAGCTGAGCTCCTCAATCAGCCAAAAAGCCTGCAGGGTCATCGTAGCCATGTATATCATTCCCAGGATATGAGAGAGACAAGCTGGGAGAGGTAATATCTTTTATGGACCAACTTCTGTTGGAGCGAGGCAAGCTGCGATGCTCAGAGTACCTTTCCCAAACCTGAAGAAGAGCTCTGTGTGGCTCAAAAGCTTGTCTTTCTCACCAACAGCAGTTGGTCCAATAAAAGACAATTACCTCACCCACCTTGTCTCTCTACAGATTTTGTGGGCAGTTTTGCCTGATTAAGGTCTGCATGATGAAGCTCTACAGTTTATAAGGTTGTGCACTTATAAACACTTTCTAATGCTATATCTAGGACCTCTAAATCCTTACGGATATTGCCATTCCTAGTTTCCAACAATGGTATACAAAAATATATCAAAAGATGGCTGAAAATCCTGGTACAGATTTAATGGGAAAAATACAGTGCTATCGCTACATTTTACTCCTCCATTTTCTGTCAATGTTGCAAACCATAACAGGGCACTCAGGCTTTTCATTGCTGGAAAATAAAGGGCCAGATCCTCAGCTATGTTGCTGCACTATAGGAACCGTCTGAGGCCACTGGAGGAGTTTCCAGCATAGGAAAATCCAGGGTGGCTCCTATTTTGTCCCTTCTCACCCCCGGATGCCAGCACAGGTGGTGTAACCAGAGAAAAAGGGGCATGGTGAAGTAGGGTTGCCAACCCTCCCGGACTGGCCGGGGGTCTCCCAGAATCAGTCTCAATCTCTCGGTTGCTATTGAAAGCAATCAAGGAGATTTTAATAGGCCAAAAGACCGGTCAGCTGCACAGCAAGGCTAAGGCAGGCTCCCTACCTACCCTGGCTCTGCGCAGCTCCCGGAAGCGGCCGGCATGTCCCTGCGGCCCTTAGGTGCAGTGGCAATCAGGGAGGCTCTGAGCACAGCCCCCTGCCCTGAGCGCCTGCTCTGCAGCTCCCATTGGCTGGGAACTGTGGCCAATGGGATCTACAGAGGTGGTGCCTGCAGGCAGGGGCAGCATGCAGAGCCCCCTGGCTGCCTAGGAGCCGCAGATACATGTTGGTCACTTCCAGGCAGGGCTGTCCTTAGCCATAGGCACCACTGTGCTGGGAGTCCGGACAGATGGGAAGCAGTGGAGCATGTAAGAGCAGAGCTGCTGGGTCCTAGAGAGAGCCGAATGCAGCACAGTCTGAGGGAGGAGATTGGCTGCTGGGGTCTCTGGGGGGGGCGGGGTAGGGGTGGGGGAAAGAGGAACTCACCTGTGAGTGTGACTCTCTCCCCTGGCGTGAGGTGAGGTGAGGCAGGCTCGGCGGCTGCAGTATCCTTTGTTGACCCGCATAACATCCATTCTTCTCCCCCGCCCCACCCCACAGAGCAGCCCCCCGTTCCTCTCTCCCCCTCCCCTCCAGCAGGGCTGGGTTGGGTGAGGGGAAGTGGGGAGCTGAGTGGGTGCGTGCTGAGGAATGAAAGTGAAAGTAACTCACTTCCTCGGCAGCCAGCCAGGATTGGAATGGTCACACACAGCTGGCTGGGCCCGATAGCATGAGTGAAAAATCAGGATGGGGGTTGGGGTAGGGTGATGTCCCACTTTTATAGGGACAGTCCCAATTTTTGGGTCTTTTCTTATATAGGCTCCTATTACCCTCCACCCCCGTCCTGATTTTTCACACTTGCGGTCTGGTCACCCTAGGTGGGGGTAATTGGTGCCTATATAAGACAAAGCCCCAAATATCGGGACTGGCCCTATAAAATCAGGACATCTAGTCACCCTAGCTGGGGAGCGCGTCTCTCCCCTGGACTGGCAGCGATCCATCTCATCCGGGGGGGAACTGCGCAGGGCAGGATGAGCTGCTGTGGCTCCGTGGGTGCCCTGTCCCTGAGATCAGATGCTGTGCTAACTTCACCATGATCCATTGGGCTGGCGGTGGTGCCCATTGGCATGTGATCAGACCTGAGGGTTTGCTGCTGCTGTTGCCTCTCTGCACCCCAAGAGGTGGATTTTGGGGTACTGCAGTTTTCCACCTATCTCCTCCTCTACTGCAGCTGTTGGACCAGCAGGCTGGGGGGTGAGTGAGCCAAGCATGAAAGCAGTACTATGTTGCCATTTAGATTGTCATTTAACAACTTTGTTTGCCAAAAATGCTTGCTAATAATCCTGAATCCAATTTCAATATTTTTTTTTTAAAAATCCATATCTTAGCCAAAAACAGAAAATTAAGTTGTTGACAATTATTTTTGACAAGTTTGGTTTGGGGCAGAGAGTGGGCCAGTTTTCATCAGAAAAACAAAAAATGTTGACTGGCTTTCCTGTAGCCCTGTTACTGCTGAGTAGAGCCCTCCAACAACTGTAATATGCTCATCTCCTTACTAGTGTATAGAGTGACCATATGGTGTACTCAGATTCTCTTGCTTTTTTTCCCAGTGAGTCAGTATAGCTTTTGCCAGCCCAGCGGTTGGGCAGCCAACATCTTTCGTTTTCACAATGTTTTGTCCAACTTTCATAAAGTAAATACACGGTTAATATGAGTTTAAAAAGGCCAGGGACGCTTCTTTGTGAAGAATCTGTGCAGCAGATCATGCTAGAGCTGTGAAAATGTCAGTTTTTGATGGAACTTTAGAGGCAGCAATTTATCATGTATTTCCAGCCGTGCCCAAAATGTGCTGCTATTGCTAATGTCTTTCCAAACAAAAATAAGGCACAACAGGACTCCTGTCACATTTCTGTGCTGCCTTAATCGAGAGGAGATGATTCTGTGCTGACTTATAGAATCATAGAATATAAGGGTTGGAAGGGACCCCAGAAGGTCATCTAGTCCAACCCCCTGCTCGAAGCAGGACCAATTCCCAGTTAAATCATCCCAGCCAGGGCTTTGTCAAGCCTGACCTTAAAAACCTCTAAGGAAGGAGATTCTACCACCTCCCTAGGTAACGCATTCCAGTGTTTCACCACCCTCTTAGTGAAAAAGTTTTTCCTAATATCCAATCTAAACCTCCCCCACTGCAACTTGAGACCATTACTCCTCGTTCTGTCATCTGCTACCATTGAGAACAGTCTAGAGCCATCCTCTTTGGAACCCCCTTTCAGGTAGTTGAAAGCAGCTATCAAATCCCCCCTCATTCTTCTCTTCTGCAGGCTAAACAATCCCAGCTCCCTCAGCCTCTCCTCATAAGTCATGTGTTCCAGACCCCTAATCATTTTTGTTGCCCTTCGCTGGACTCTCTCCAATTTATCCACATCCTTCTTGAAGTGTGGGGCCCAAAACTGGACACAGTACTCCAGATGAGGCCTCACCAATGTCGAATAGAGGGGAACGATCACGTCCCTCGATCTGCTCGCTATGCCCCTACTTATACATCCCAAAATGCCATTGGCCTTCTTGGCAACAAGGGCACACTGCTGACTCATATCCAGCTTCTCGTCCACTGTCACCCCTAGGTCCTTTTCCGCAGAACTGCTGCCTAGCCATTCGGTCCCTAGTCTGTAGCTGTGCATTGGGTTCTTCCGTCCTAAGTGCAGGACCCTGCACTTATCCTTATTGAACCTCATCAGATTTCTTTTGGCCCAATCCTCCAATTTGTCTAGGTCCTTCTGTATCCTATCCCTCCCCTCCAGCGTATCTACCACTCCTCCCAGTTTAGTATCATCCGCAAATTTGCTGAGAGTGCAATCCACACCATCCTCCAGATCATTTATGAAGATATTGAACAAAACCGGCCCCAGGACCGACCCTTGGGGCACTCCACTTGATACCGGCTGCCAACTAGACATGGAACCATTGATAACTACCCGTTGAGCCCGACAATCTAGCCAGCTTTCTACCCACCTTATAGTGCATTCTTCCAGCCCATACTTCCTTAACTTGCTGACAAGAATACTGTGGGAGACCGTGTCAAAAGCTTTGCTAAAGTCAAGAAACAATACATCCACTGCTTCATTTTGGTCACTTTGTGCTTTACCTAGGAGTAAAACTAGGGTTATATTTTGCCACTGTTTGGAAACCCAGCTTATTAAACTGGATAATGCCATTGATCTATTTACAATATAAGGTGGATATAGAGTTGTAACTAACATTAAGACTGATGCCCACTATACATTTAAAACTAAAAAGTGGCTTTGTAAAAATGACATGGGTTTCCAACTCGACTGTGTCTCAGTCAGGGTGGAGCGCCTTGTGAGGTGTCTGCACACTAGCTCAAGGTCATAGACTCACGACTATCCTATATTCGTTATTTTAAATAATATTTCTGATAATCTGACAATTTAAACAGTTATTTCTTTTAAAAACACCCTTATAAGTTATGTCATATCGAAAACAACTTTCCGGGTCACAAAAAAGAAAACGGAAGAATGAAATAGGATTAGGCTGTACAAGCACAGACGGGTTCTATACTTAAGTTTGTACGTCATGAAAACAACGAAGTTGATCAAGATCATCAAGTAACTGCCGAAGAAAATTTTTATGCTGATGAGGCTCAAGAAATGTAACAACACACAGAACAATCATTTGAAACAGATGCAGACACAAAACAAGAAATTACAACAGTTGAAACTGTACTAGCATGGGATATAGATGACATTGGCACATGTCCGCAATCTTTAAACAACGAATTCTGTGCCATTATGCTTGAGAAAGGCCCTGGGAGAATAAAAGGTCTTGAATATCCTAAAGACATTAGAGGTAGGAAATTCACAGAAAACAATTACTACAAAAGACTTTCTAATGGTGAAATTGTCAACAGATGGTGGCTTGTGTACTCTAAATGCAAGGATGCTATATTTTGTTTCCCATGCAAGCTTTTCAATAGTTGCAGTTTTAAGATAGCAACCATGGGTATTAATGATTGGAAAAATCTTAGTCACATATTACCGCAACATGAAAAGGCACAACACCACATTGCAAGTATATCTATCAACAAACAATCTGGCTTTTAGAGGAAGCATTAAGAAATTATTCCAGCCCAAAAATGGCAATTTTTTGGGCCTTGTACAACTGCTGCGAAAATTTGACACAGTGATGAGTGAACATCTCCGAAGAGTAACTGAAAATGAAATACGTGACCACTATTTGGGACCAAGAATTCAAAATGAACTGATAATGCTAATGAGTGATAAAGTGAGAGACAAAATTGTTTCATTGGTTACTTTGGCAAAATATTTTGCCGTAATTCTAGATTGCACTCCTGACATAAGTCATCAAGAACAGATGTCATTAGTAGTGACATTTGTCGACATTAGTGATTCAGCACAGATTACAGTTAAGGAATCATTTATCACATTTTTAGAAGTAGAGGACACTACAGGTTTTTGACTTCTTCAAGCTCTTCTTGATGAACTAAAACGAATGGGATTGTCCGTAATGAGCATTAGAGGACAAGGCTATGAAAATGGTGCCAATATGAGAGGATGCATTTCTGGCATGCAAGCTAGATTCCTGGCAGAAAATCCACAAGCTTTTTTTGTTCCGTGTGCATTCCACAGCCTTAATTTGATTTTGTGTGATATGGCCAAGTCTTCTGTAGAAGCTATTTCTTTTTTTGGTTTGCTGCAACACATTTACATGCTCTTTTCAGCTTCCACTCAATGATGACAAGTATTCAAAGCACATATCAATGGTATTACTGTTAAGCCTCTATCTGAGACACGCTGGGAAAGCAGAGTAGAAAGTGCAAAAACATTGAGACATCAATCTGAGGAAGTTTACGAAGCACTGGTTGCTATTTTGGAAGAAGCCAAAGATCCAAAAGTGAAGCACAGTCATTGGCCTCTGAAATATCCAGCTTCAAGTTTCTAACATCTGTTGTAATCTGGTATGACATTCTTGTTAAAATCTCAAGTGTAAGCAAAATAATGCAGAGTCCAATGATGCAGCTTGATTCAACACTTACTTTACTAAACAATATACGAGACTTTTTAGTGAAATACAGAGAAAATGGATTCAAAGAAGAACAGGTTACAGCAAGAGAGCTTGCATAGGCACTTGGTGTAGAACCAAAATTTCCATGTCTGAACGTGAAACGAGTTTCAAGGAAAAAACGGCAAGCGGAATATGAAGGTTTCAGATGAGCCCATAGACAATCCAGAAAAGAAATTTGAGGTTGAATTTTTTAATGTTGTGATGGATAAAGCAATATCTGCCGTTGATGAAAGGTTTAATACCTTATGAGCACACCATGAACAGTTTGGATTTTTGTATGACTGTCATAAATATGAAGGGAAGGGTAAACACCTTTAAATCCCTCCTGGCCAGAGGAAAAATCCTTTCACCTGTAAAGGGTTAAGAAGCTAGGATAACCTCACTGGCACCTGACCAAAATGACCAATGAGGAGACAAGGTACTTTCAAAGCTGGAGGGGGGGAGAAACAAAGGTTCTCTTGGTCTGTGTGTTGCTTTTGCTGGGACCAGAGCAGGAATGCAGGTCAGAACTCCTGTAAAGGGCTGATAAGCAATCTAGTTAGATATGCATTAGATTCTGTTTTGTTTAAATGGCTGATAAAATAAGTTGTGCTGAATGGAATGTATATTCCTGTTTTTGTGTCTTTTTGTAACTTAAGGTTTTGCCTAGAGGGATTCTCTATGCTTTGAATCTGATTACCCTGTAAGGTATTTACCATCCTGATTTTACAGAGGTGATTCTTTTACTTTTTCTTCAATTAATATTCTTCTTTTAAGAACCTGATTGCTTTTTCATTGTTCTTAAGATCCAAGGGTTTGGGTCTGTGTTCACCTATGCAAATTGGTGAGGATTTTTATTAAGCCTTCCCCAGGAAAGGGGGTGTAGGGTTTGAGAGGATTTTGGGGGGAAAGACGTTTCCAAGCGGGCTCTTTCCCTGTTATATATTTCTTAGATGCTTGGTGGTGGGAGCAATAAAGTCCGGGGCAAAAGGTAAAATAGTTTGTACCCTGGGGAAGTTTTAACCTAAGCTGGTAAAAATAAGCTTAGGGGTTTTTTCATGTAGGTCCCCACATCTGTACCCTAGAGTTCAGAGTGGGGAAGGAACCTTGACAATGACATAACTAAATTCAACGAAATAGGAAAACGAGCAGCAAATGACAAAGTGCAAGAACCTAGAGAGCCTCCTGAAGCACAGTGATAGTTTTGATTTAAATGGACTTGAACTGTACAAAGAATTGAGTACATTGTCATCAATGTAGCCACATGCAAAATCGGTGATTGACATGGTACAGTTTATTCATATCAGCAAACTTGTTGACATATATCCTAATGTGTACATTGCCACTCGTATTCTACTGACAATTCCTGTAACAGTAGCATCAGGAGAACGGAGTTTCTCAAAACTAAAGCTCATTAAAAACTATTTCCATTCTACAATGTGTCAGGAATGACTGGTCTTTCACTCGATTCTTGCAATTGAACAAGACATCACTTTGTCTTTGTCATACGATGACATTATTACTGATTTTGCAGCCAAAAAAGCCAGACAGGTCGCTTCTAATTAAAAACAAATCCTTGTTTCAATACCTCGTCATAGAAATTTCTAATAAAATGTTGACAAATTAAAAAAAAAATTATTTGAATCATTCTGTCAATAAATCAGAATTTTTTCTATAGCGTTACTTCTTTAGTGCTAGTCCATCAGCATTACAGTGTGCTTAATTGAGTGAAATGGTTTTTAATAAAGTGCATGTGGCAAGTTTTCCGGTTCTGTAACTTTATGTTTGTGTTGCTAAGAGCAAGTCAGGCATAGGGGCACCAGTTTAATAATCCCGCCTAGGGCACCATAAATCCTAAGGACGGCCCTGCTTCCGAGAGACACCTGAGGTAAGCACTGCCCGGCCAGAGCCTGCTTCCCGCACCCCCTCCCACAGCCCAAATCCCAGTCCCAGCCCTGAGCCCCCTTCCATACCCAAACTCCCTCCCAGACCTTCCACCACTCACCTCCTGCCCACACCCCAACTCCCTGCCCCAGCCCTGAGCCCCCTCCACAAGACTACACCATCTGCTCAAGAAACTCCCTGAAAAAGCACAAGAACAAATCCGCACAGTCACATCCCTAGAACCCCAACCAGGGATATTCTATCTGCTACACAAGATCCATAAAGCTGGAAATCCTGGACGCCCCATCATCTCAGGCATTGGCATCCTGACAGCAGGATTGTCTGGCTATGTAGACTCCCTCCTCAGGCCCGACGCTACCAGCACTCCCAGCTATCTTCGAGACACCACTGACTTCCTGAGAAAACTACAATCCATCGGTGATCTTCCTGAAACACCGTCCTAGCCACTATGGATGTAGAAGCCCTCTACACCAACATTCCACACAAAGATGGACTACAAGCCATCAGGAACAGTATCCCTGATAATGTCACGGCAAACCTGGTGGCTGAACTTTGTGACTTTGTCATCACCCATAACTATTTCACATTTTATGGCTGACTTAGAACAACGCTTCCTCAGCTCTCGTCCCCCAGCGCCCCTACTCTATTTCTGCTACACTGATGTCATCTTAATCATCTGGACCCATGGAAAAGAAGCCCTTGAGGAATTGCACCATGATTTCAACAATTTCCATCCCACCATCAACCTCAGCCTGGAGCAGACCACTTCCTGGACACTACGGTGCTAATAAGCGATGGTCACATAAACACCACCCTATTCTGGAAACCTACTGACCGCTATGCTTACCTACATGCTTCCAGCTTTCATCCAGACCACACACCATGATCCATTATCTACAGCCAAGCTCTTCGACACAAAAGCATTTGCTCCAGCCCCTCAGACAGAGACAAACACCTACAAGATCTCTATCAAGCGTTTTTACAACTACAATACCCACCTGCTGAAGTGAAGAAACAGATTGACAGAGACAGAGCCAGAAGAGTACCCAGAAGTTACCTACTACAGGACAGGCCCAACAAAGAAAAGAACAGAACGCCACTAACCATCACCTTCAGCCCCCAACTAAAACCTCTCCAACACATCATCAAGGATCTACAACCTATCCTGAAGGATGACCCATCACTCTCACAGATCTTGGGAAACAGGCCAGTCCTTGCTTACAGACAGCCCCCCAACCTGAAGCAAATACTCACCAGCAACCACATACCACACAACAAAAACACTAACCCAGGAACCTATCCTTGCAACAAAGCCCATTGCCAACTGTGTCCACATATCTATTCAGGGGACACCATCATAGGGTCTAATCACATCAGCCACACTATCAGAGGCTCGTTCACCTGCACATCTACCAATGTGATATATGCCATCATGTGCCAGCAATGCCCCTCTGCCATGTACATTGGCCAAACTGGACAGTGTCTATGTAAAAGAATCAAAGGACACAAATCAGATGTCAAGAATTATAACATTCAAAAACCAGTCGGAGAACACTTCAGTCTCTTTGGTCACTCGATTACAGACCTAAAAGTGGCAATTCTTCAAAAAAAACCCTTCAAAAACAGACTCCAATGAGAGACTGCTGAATTGGAATTAATTTGCAAATTGGATACAATTAACTTAGGCTTGAATAAAGACTGGGAGTGGATGTGTCATTACACAAAGTAAAACTATTTCCCCATGTTTATGCTCCCTCCCTCCCCCCACTGTTCCTCAGATGTTCTTGTCAACTGCTGGAAATGGCCCACCTTGATTATCACTGTTAGGGGGCTTATTCCTTCACCCACTTACTTCCCTGGTCCTTCTCGCATGAACAGAGAGCAACAATACCCGAAGTCCAAAGGTGCAAACAATTCGATGTTTATTGGGGTGAACTTCCAGCAAGCATGATTCCAGTTTCCTTCCTTAGTATCCTCCTTCCCAGCTCTGACACCACAGAGCCTTACACCTGTGTCCCTGTTCCCATTCCTACCCTTAGCCAAACATGATTCCAACTTCCTTACTCCCATTCCCTGTTCCCATTTCCCCCTTTAGTAAAACATGATTCCAATTTTCTTACCCCCATTCCCTGTTCCCATCTCACACACCCACATGCCTACCCACACCCACACCCAGTCACTTCCTCACTGACTACAGATTATATAGTAAAACTTGAGTTCTGCTTAGCTATACCTTAACCAATCATTTTCCTGAAATTTAACTAACCAATCCTAACATATTGTAACATGATTATGTAACCAATTATATCCCACCACCTCAATTAGTTTACACCCAGCAAAATTAATTATACAGCAGACAGGAACAATCACAGAACCAGACAGAGATTATACAGACAAACAACAGCAAAGTGGGAACTATAATGACAAAACAATACAGAAGTGAGGATTTCACATCCCAGCTATTGATAAGTGAGTTCTTGCCAGACAGGATGCTATCAAACTAAGTTTCCTTTTACATTTTCTAGGCACTTCCCTTTCTCTGGAGGTGATAGGAATACAATCCTGTCCTGATCGTGCCTAACAGCCCAATAGCACCTTATTTCAATGTGACTAGTTTGGAATGTGAGGATGTGACTGGTCGCTTCCCAGCTTATGACTGCCTCTGCTGCTTAGCCAAAGGCCTGAGCCTAAGCACAGGGCCACAAACTGTCACAGTAAGAGAAGGCCCTTACACTGGCAGACAGTGGTTTTGATTCTTTCTTTCTTTTATACCTCTATCACTAGCCAAGTGATAAGAATACACCTACATTATTAGAGTATAGGCCTTTACAGACAGGCCTGAATATCTATATCCTAACAATCACTACAAAAGGTCCCCCCCACACACACCCTGCTCTCCTGCTGGTAATAGCTCACCTGTATATAAAATCTCCCCACTGTATTTTCCACTGCATGCATCCGATGAAGTGAGCTGTAGCTCACGAAAGCTTATGCTCAAATAAATTTGTTAGTCTCTAAGGTGCCACAAGTACTCCTTTTCTTTTTGCGGATATTTTTGCTCCTACACCCAAACTTACTCCCAGAGCTTGCACCACTCACCTCCCACAGCCCAACCCCCTGCCTCAGCTCTGAGCCCCCTCCTACATGCAAACTCCTTCCCAGAGCCCGCACCCCTTTCTGCACTCCAACCCCATGTCCCAGGCTCAGTCCAGAGCCCCCTCCCACACTTTGAATCCCTTGGCCTCACCCCCCAGCCTGCACCCCCTACTGCACCCCAACCTCCTTAGGGATCTGAGGGGAGAAAGGGGCAACACACTAATGTTTTGCTTAGGGTGACAGACTGTTCTGAGCAACCTCTGTCTTAATGCTACCACCTTCATGAAATTTCAGTTCTAATCATCGGCTGGTGAAAATGTTAATGTTATAAGTCATTTCTCCCATTTCTGACTCACTGCATTAAGTATGAGAGTGCTAAGAAACACCCAACATAACTTTGCCTAAGCCAATTGAACATAACATCAGTGAACACACTGGCAATTTTAGGAATGCAAAACGATGAATTTCTGCTATGACTGTACAATTTTCAGGATGTGGTAATTAGCAATTAAAAAGCACTTACCTTGCGGTCCTGACATATTTTGTGATGCTGTCCATCTGGGGATCAAATTCAACCAGAACCACACACAAAAAAGGCCATTAACTTCTTTAAGATAAGGTTGTTATACTCTATATACCAGCAGCCCAAACAGTAAAAAGCATGGGAATAAGCAATGAAATCATTCAGCTCCCCATCTACACTTTGCTGATCCATTCATTGGCTCAACCTCAACTGCTTTCCAGTAGCCACAACCCACCTAGCTCCACCCGCCACCTGAACTCCCACTGGGCACCCTTGAACTCCAGACTTTGACGGGGGGAAGGTGAAGGGGAAGCAGGAATTTGGTGTGGGCAGGTAGAGTAACTGAGGCAAACTCCTCAGGCCAAGTTTTGCCCATTCTTACATCTTTGAAGCCCCAATGAAATCAATGGAGTTGTGTAACTATTGGACCAAAGACCTCCAGAGCTGAAATATGAGTCTCTAGAGCTGGAGCTAAAGGACTAAATTCCATATGTGAGAGCTGTAGCATACTCGTATCCTCTGTAGATCAGGCAGAGAGAGGGATACATGATACACACTGAAGAATGGATTACAGGTACTCTGGTGTACCTGAGAAACAAATCTGGCCCCATCTTCAGAGCTAACTCTGGTGGTTGAAGTATGTTACACAGGAGGTGTGAGTTGGCCAGAAAACAGGTGGACGGTCCTGATGCTGATCCCACTGAAGACAAACTCCCATCAAGTTCAGTGTGAGGCTGTATCTACATTTACATAGTCGGATGCCAGCAGGAGAGGGCTGTAAAGGGTGGTAGGCAGAAGCGACTCACCCAAAGGACAGAGTACTATTAAACCACTGCTTTTCTCCTTCTCATAAAGTTCCTGGTTCAGTGTTGGAAGAAAGTGACACTTTTGGTGATTTATTACTAGGGATGCATGACTTTCAATGGACATAGGACTGGGCTCTAGCATAAATGCTGTAAGTGCTAAAGTAGAGTAACGTGCCCCACATTATAATATGAGGGAGATTACAGTAGCTGCAAAGTTACTCCTGCACTGCTGGAACCCTCTGTTAATAAATCCACCATATTTCTCTTGGCGAACAGCTGTTCGCCAGTGGGTAAAGCATAGTGTGCAGTCAGGAGGTCTGGCTGCTATTGCCAGTTCTGTCACTGATTTGCAGCAGGGCCTTGGGCAAGGCATTTAACTGCCTTGCCGCGGATTTCCTGTCCATGAAGCAGGATGCTTACTTTACATGCTTATCTGAATTGGCAGAGATTTGACAGGAATAAGAAGCAGTTTTCAGTCTTGTGTTCTGGGTAGGAGGTGCACAGCTGTGTAGGTGACTGGGACTGAAGGGCATCCAATGCACTGAAGCAGCAGTTTGTGGAGAGACCTTTAGGCAGTAATACCTCAGTGCAGAGATATTAATCTGCTCCAGTTTTGCTGAGTCAGCTCACCAGCACACAGAGGAAGCAGGCTGATGAACGAAGTATCTCTTCACCAAGGTGCCGGCACATCATGGGCTTCCTATGTAACTGGTGCACTGGGGAGCTAAGGCAACAGTGCTGTGGAGCCGTTGATTCACAAGTTCTCCCCTAACCCATATCACCCACACAGTTCTGTTCCATCCTCTCTACAAAGCCCCACCAGCTACCCATGCCTCCTCCTCCCACCAGTCCCCTCCCCTTTGCCCCAGAGCTGCTGAACTCTATAAGAATGTTCAAACAATGTAATAAGAAAGGTCAGTCTGTCAGTACATTTCATCTGCATCTCAACCCATATTGTCAAAGGAATCGCTTCTGAGTGCAGCATCTTTTCAGTCTCTCCCTGGCACAGTTTCCAACAAGGATGGGGCTTGCCGGTCTGATCTTCTTACTCCCTCTGCTGAACATTTTTGTGAGAGTAGGTTTGAGAGATGATTTTTTTGGATGCCCAGTGGAGCTTCTAGGGCCATGCATGGAGGGCATTCTGTGCCAACTGATCTGGGAGAAGGTTCTGCTTCTGTACCAGTCCCTGCTGCAGTTATGTGAGGAATCCCGTTTATAATCCCCTGTTGTCAGTTGCTCATCACTATCTGAAAATCTCACGTTTTGTGGTGGAAAGTTTCTATAGCTGGTCTCGGCCCAGTGATGAATTCTTCTGAGTAAAATTCAGTGAGTCATTATAGGTGAATATATACACACACATACACACACTTTCCCCATTTTAACTAATTTTACTGTTTTAGTTTCTGCTTGCACACAACTCAAAATAGCTAAGCCCTGACATGCCTACTCCGTGTTCCAGCCTACCCAGCCTGCACCGCATCCCCTTGGCAACACTGAGTGTCATTCTAAATATAAGATGAAACAGTAGGTGAATAGACAAAATCTCTCTGTGCTTCAGTTCCCTAAATGCAAAATGGGGATAATAGAACTTCTGTTTAGCTCAGGGCTCTTGTAAGGATAAATATATTAAAGATAGGGAGATGCTTAGTTGCTATGGTACTGGGGGGCCATATAAGTAGCCTTGATAGGTTATATATGCTCCTGGGAGCTCAGGGTGCATTATACCTCTCTCCTGCATGATCCTCCTAAGGTTTTTGAATAATGCACCTCTGCACAACTCCCCATGTGGGGCTGAGACTTTGTCCCGCAATCCAGCCTTGTTATCTTTAATATAATCTGTACAAATTTCAAGAAGGATTAGTTTCAGTGTATTCAATACATATTTAAAATAGTGACTATGTTTTGAACTATATGAATATATGTTTCTCTATTTCAAAAGGGCAGTGGAATTTATGAATTATAGTACTAGATGGAGCAGACAAGTCAAATGTTTAATACTTTCATAATTTTATTTTGTTTTTCTGCCAAGTCTATCTATAAATGATCCCTCTTAAAGAAATATTACTGTTAGCACAATGGTATGCCTGACACCTGTGCCCAAAAGCTGTCATTAATTAAAGCACAGTTGTCAGAGTTAATTGTTCATTGTTGCCTTGAAATGTGTATTTCCTGATGAGTTTGCTCAACAGTTTGCTAGACTGTTTTGGTTTTATTGTGTAATCAGTGATAACCACCATAAATCCTCCTCAGCTATTGTGAATAAGTGCTAATTATATAATCAGATTGTCCATGTGCCATCAAGGCTGGCTAACGGCAATGCACTTCATTCTGAGCAACACAAATGGCTGATCAACTGTCTGCAACTGGTGCAGAATTTGTCAGCAGATTTGTTTGGTGTAGAGAGAGGGGATTTGTGATGTGGTGCCTCTGCTAAATGCTCGTGTGGGTATAAGTATAGTTTAATATTTTGAGAGGTTATGAGGTTTTCTTTTTCCAGAGTATTTAACACCAGGAAGAGATGCTAGACAGACAGCCCTGAAGAATAGAATCCTCAATTTATCTACAGACCAGGTACATATAAGCAAGCTTCTCCACACTCTCTCATCACTGTGTCTCAACCATGTTATAGAAGAGCGGTTCTCAAACTTTTGTATTGGTGACTCCTTTCACACAGTAAGCCTCGAGTGCAACCTCCCCTTATAAGTTAAAAACACATTTTTTAATATATTTAACACAATTATAAATGCTGAAAGCAAACTTTGGGCAGTGGAGATTGACACCTCGTGATCCCGACAGAATAACCTCATGACCTCCCGAGGGCTCACAACCCCCAGTTTGAGAAACTGTTCTAGAAGAGCCATCTGTAGGGTTGAGAGGGTAATTCACTCTTCATGGCCCAGTCAGTCCCTGGCTTCTCCACTAACATTCATCAAGGGTGCCAGATGTTGAAACTACTTCTAAGTGTTAAAGGGTTATTGGGTTAAAAACTCAACAATGAAATAATGGTCTGAAAAATCTTTCACAATCTATTACTGCCACTTTTTGGGAAGTTTTCCCCAAGGGAATAGTGTATCCTAGATACACAAATGTTTCAAATATCAAGAATGTGTTGCTATACTTAATGTAAATGTTATAGTAGAATAGTACAGTGGAGATGTAAGTCTGAGAGCTATATTTCACTTGAAGGGGGCAGCCATTGGGAAGGATGGCATGGTACAGAAATGCACTAACCCCATAAGAATTCTTGGACAGAATACGCCCTAGACTCTTAATATGTAGCAGTGTGTAGGCAAAACTAAAGACAGAGAGACAACAATAGAAATCATTTGTTGAAAAAGAAAAGCAATTCTTGGCTCTGCTGATTTTCTTTCTCTTCCTTATTCTCACAATGCAAGTATGTTTTCATAGAGAAACACTTCTGAAATTATTCCACTTTTCTGACTATTCTAATCCACGTGAAAATCTCTTAATAGATGACTCATTTTAAGTATCCAGTCCATGATTAACCAATGTGTGTAATAGAATTAAGAACATTTGCCATCAGCAATTTTATTGTTCATTACCATTTTGTATTATGACATAATATGTACAAAAGCCAATATAATATTAAACTCTCCAACTTTCTTGTCAGAAATAACTGAATTAAAGTTATTGATGTAAGTCTGAATTAATTGCAGTAACTACATATCAGAGTCCATATTTCAGGAAAGCTCCAGCTCTCTTCCTATGTGTTATCAGAGTAGCGCAAAGGGAAGAGAGCCAAGGCCACCCTCTAGCCCTAAGTCTTCAGTTTCATATAATTACTCCTGAATCTGATTATCATGACAGCAAAAAAGAAATATAAGAAAACTCTTACCGTTTATAGTACTATGGTATGTGTGCTTGGAAATTGTATGCTACAAAGAAGTCACCGTCAACTTCAGAAGCTAAAGCAGCGACTACTTATTTTGGGATCTTCCTGTCTGTCTCTCTCAGTGGTGTCCAAGCTATGGCGTGGAGGCCACTTTGTAGACTGTGAGGGTGACTGTTTGCTAAGAAGAACATTTTATATTTGATTCTGAACTGAAACCGTGGTCCCTGAGCTGTGCCTGGTGACTTTTAAATGGAAGAGTTGGAATTGGCCCTGTTGCTGCCTCTTCCCCAGCTACCTCCCACGGCCTCTCCTGCAGCCTCAGAAGTAGGTCTGGGGGGAGCTGGAAGTGCTCTGAGAGCTGCTATCTCTTGCCTGCTTCAGCTGCTCAGCAGCTTCCCTGTTGGCCACCTGCTGCAATGCTGGGTAGGGCAATGAGCGTAGTTCTGGCTTGTCTGGTGCAGGCTTCCCTTCCAGGCTCTGAGAGAACAGGAGAGAAGCTCAGCTGGCTGTGCCAGAGCCTCAGGAAGTGCCTAGCAATGGAAGGCCCCTCACACAACCAGACAGGGCAGCCTGAGAGACGGAGGAACAGAGGAGAAGCTGTAACTGATTGATTGTGTGTCCCTGCCCTGGTACACTTCAGAGTACCTTGTGGGCTGCTGTAATTTGTATCATTTGGCAGCAGTCTTCTAAGAAAAACATTCCCACTGGGGATAGCCAGAGCACAGCTGTTCCAGCCACTTTCCCTTCCCTCCTCCCACACTCCCCTGTGTGCCAGGAAGAAATGGCTATGGCTCTTCCCTATGTATTCCCTACTCCAGGGAATCCCCAGCAGGGGACTTGCAGGTGGCTTCTGTTCCCTTTGCAACACCTGCGCTGGTTAAAGGGAGCGGAGCCGGGCTGAGAATCTGACCCAAAAAATGTATTGCGGCCCTCTTGACCTTTCTGAAACAATATGTTTGGCCGTCAGGCTGAAGAGGTGGGAAGCCAGTGTGGGCAGTATGTGTGTTTGTGTACAGTAACCGCACCTAAAATATCATCTCCTTTCTTTCATTTATTAGTGTAACAGCCACAGCAAGGTTTTCTGGTAACATAGTGTTTGTAGACACATTTATACTATATAGTACTCTAGACAGTATATACACATACTCTTGTTCAGTATCATACACAGTTAAGGAATGATTTAAGCAATGTGGAGTATTGTGTGTTTCACTGTACACTATTGGGGCAAAGTGTGCAGTCTGCATGGTCAGGATCACTTGCACACTGAAGCAACTGAACTGGCCTGTGATAAGACAAAAAAGAAACCCAAACATTAGTGGCTGTTTTGGATGTATGGTGTCATAACTCTATTGATCATTAAAAGCAGTTATCAAGTGCCACATGGAAGTCAAAGTACACGTTACATAGTTCTGAGTCCATGAGATCTCCTTTCTTAAGGTGATATAAGTTTCTGCACAGACACAGCTAGGATGTTTTCTCCTTACTGCAGTCTACCACTGATGCTTTTTCAGTAACACCTCTGAATAAATTTCAAACATACTTAGACTTGTGGGTTTGAAATTTCTTCACTGAACCAATTTTTTGACTTATTAACAGAACATCATGTTGACTGGCTGACAAAAATAAGGATCATCCATCCATGCTATACTTGCTGTAAGTATTAAAAACCAAATGTGTAGCTGATTTAAATCAGCATAGCTCCATTTACAGTGGCTTCAGTGGAGCAACGCTGATTGCCAGCAGCTGAATATCTGGTCTGAAGAGTTTTACTGTACATTGAAAATACTACTACTTGCCCCCATTTCACCTAAAGTGGTCTAGTTAATTGTCGGTGTTGCTTTGGGCAGCTGGTTATTATTGATTGAGCTCTGATAGAAGCCCTAAATCATTATTGTCTTCCACCTTGGGGGGCCACTTCTGTAACCCACCAGAGAGTGTGTTACAGGTCCTCCTCTCCGCAAAGGATATGAGTTGTTACAGCCCCCAACTACAGATCCTTGTTCTGTTAGCTCCAGCCTTTGTAGTTTAATCCCCGGTGTTGGCCAGGGTTAGATTTACATGGGAACAAAGTGGATGCAAAATACTAAGACTCTCATTTGGCAGCATTTTACATCACAATAGTATAAATGACTCCACAAAGTGCTTATGAATCAGCCCCAGTAATGCATATTACAAAGAGGAAGAAATGGCTTTGTCTTCCAGAACGTTAAAATCTTAGTGCCAGATGATGCATTTGTCCAGTCATCCTCCTTTGCAAGCCAGTTAAAGATGACTAAAATTTAAATTATAAAACTCCCAATGGTTTATTGAAATGATTGTTTACTCAGGAAATATTCTAAACAATATACAAGTTCTGCTCTAAGGAAAGTTCTTCTTGATAAATAAGAATTATTCTTGTTCCTAGTTAACAACTTCACTCCCAGGACAGCACTGTCACTACCAAAAATTATTTCCTCCATTTGGATGAATCTGAATCAATATTAGAGAGTCTTAGCCTCTCTTTTTTCCCCCACCATCGCCATGAGCCCCTGAAAATGGATACCAGATTACTTCCATATTCTTCATCATGGCAACTGGAAGCAATGCCATTCCTCGCCAGTAGCCAGCTTGATGACTTGCAGGAATTGCCTATAATTCTTCCTCAAGCTCATGATAAGCATGGGAGAGGATCACTACAGGTAGAAAAAACTGTAGGACCCCGATGCATTCCCACCCTAATATGCACACACTGCAAACATGCTGTTGTGTCGCAAGTGAAGTGATCACGTGGCTCTTGGAAATTCTCCCACCTTCCCTCCACAATTCCATGTAGTTGGCTGCAAGCAGCTGCAATGTTCAGGCAGCAGCAGCTTTGAGTGGTGCCAGTGGGTCCCCACCCCCAGCATGCAGCCTTCTTCTGAGTAAGGGAATTGAGAGGGCAATCATAATAATTAATAATACTTAGCACTTCCAGCTATTGTTTCTCAGGCAAACCCTCCCCAAATAGATGGGCTATATAGCAGGTCCAGAAGGTCAACCAGCAATAAAGGAAGCAAATTCCACAGTCAGAGGCTAGCCCCTCAAAATGCAATGCCCCCGGCAGATCAAATCTAGGCATTATGACAAGTGGGAGCGCATCTCTTGTTTTCTACTGCCACGGCAGAGTGTTAGGGGAGGGATTGACTTTAGTAGCGAGGACTGAACCACAGAGGACTTGAAAGAGGAGCACCCGCAGCTTGAATTTGCCTACAAGTGGATCGGAAACGAGGGCAGTCTTTGGAGCAGAAGTGTAATATGAGTACTATTATGACATCAAACTTATGCCACTGATGTCATTTTCACAACGGCCACTGATACATTAGCATAATAAAACATGACCTATTTCCTTCAAAAAATATTCTGATTCGGAGAAAAACTGCCTCATTTTATACAAGTAGACTCCAACTCAAACCCAAAGCAGATAATTACCTATAATTATCCTCACAGGAGACACTCAAGTTTCGTTCCTCTAAGATGCTTTTTAACCTTGTTATAGAGCGACCTGTGCAGGACTCACTGAAAAGAAAAACCTCAGGTTGTTACGTGTATCCTGTATGTGTATGAAGTTCACAATTGGCAGACACAGGTGGATTTTACACTATGCTGCCTCATGCTGTCTGACCACACATTTGGTTAAATGTACCTCACTCCTGCCAGCTAATCCGTGGCAGGGAGCCCTACTGCCTCTGTGAAGTCCAGTGGCATCAATGGAGCTCCGGGTGGTGGTGGGGTCTGACCACATGGATCAGGGCCTTACTGAGTACAATTCCGTTCTGAGTACAATTCCACATGGATCAGGGCCTTACTGAGTACAATTCTAGGGTGACCATCACTCTCTCCTGCAAAAAGTCTTTGCATGGGGAGCTAACTGTGTTGTGAGAAATAATTCAATCCTTTTACACACCGGCAGGGCATGAGGACTGCAGAACTTGCCCATTCACAGCTGCTATTCTAGACCCTGTGCCCTACAGCCTCAGTGGGCTGATCTAAGGCTCGCTGAAGTAAATGGAAAGCAACGTGATCAGGTCCTGTGTCTGTACAGTGGAGATGGGAGACTGGCGATATATTCATGGATGTAGGTCCCTACTCCAGATCCCTCTCCTGCAGTTGGCCATTCCATCTACAGCTCCCTCTGTGTATCCCTCCCAAAGAGTTTAAGTCGTGTGGAGGACCCTGTGCTGCTCCTCTTCATCAAGGTGAATTTCTCCCTGTCTGAATAAATTCCATTGCTAATTGTTAAATGCTATCCAACACCAGGATTGGTGCTAATTTCCAGTGTGATGTGTTCAGAGCCCACTGATGCATACAACACAAGGCCAAACTGAAAAAAAAAAAAAACAGATGTCTGGGTTGGTCCACAAAATACACAAGTGCAGCTATAAATTAACATTTTTTCCCATCATAAACCATGTAATCAGCACTTGTCTGCACACCTGTCAATACATGTTTAGCAGGCAGTTTGCACATTTGCACCTGTGTGTGTATATTTTGCAGGTATAACTTAGTTGTCAGTTTCATGAAATTTGTATGTAAGGAATTCAGAATTCATAGCCAGTGAGGACTGTTGGGATCATCTAGACTGGCCTCCTATATAGCACAGGCCATAGAATTTCATTTTGCAATCCCTGCATGAAGTCCATGATCTAAGGGTGAGTTTCCCATTTGTTAAAACTGGAAAAAACAGAGAAACCTGGTTTCCTCTTGTGAGTCCTACGAACTGTTTGGGAGTTGTCTAGACCAAAGTATTAGCAGCTAACACAGCTATCAGTGCAGCAAAGCACAGGAAGAGCAGGGATTAGAAAAGCCAGGGAAGGAGACAGGGAGAAGCAAAGTGGTACTGGCTGCCTCACACGTTCCCTGTCTGTAGCAGCACAGTCAGCCCTCCTGCTCATTTAAGGCTCCAGTGATGTGGAAGTGAAGAAAGTGTGTGTGTGGGGGGAGAGCCCCTGAGTGGAAGGAGATGCAAACTGTAATAAAAAAACATCAATCCCAGTGGCCCAGCATGTGAGACAGATCAGTGAGGTAGCAGGTCACGGGGGCAAATGCAGGACTGCCCCACAAAACACAGGCCAGTTGACAAACAGAAACAATCTTCCTCGTTCATAAGAGTTTCCTGAAGCTGTGGGCTGACACAACATGTGATGTGAATCAAATCAACATTCAGAGCTGACATGCCAGAGATGTTAATTGGATAGTGAAGGGGAAACTGCTGTGAGGGTGTTGGAGGGGCCTCAGCACAGGAGGAAAGTGTGGCTCTGGAGAGACCGAGCAGGCTGCCAGAGCATGAGGTAAGAGCTGCTCGGTCTCTGCTGAGGAGGGAAATGTGGGTCATTCTGCTGCTGGGATGCCCCTAGAGAAGGGAGCAAAAGCTATGCTGGTGGTACCAAGTAAGTGTGGACAGTGACCAGTACGATGGGGGAGGGGCATTCAGGGAGGCTGTGTGTCTCTGTCAAAGTGGTCATCAAGCAGTTAACGGTACGAAACTGTAGAAAAACCTGAGTGTCTCTGGATTAAGTTTAGAAATGTGTGCAACAAGAGTGATGTAGTGGTGGGAGTCTGCTATAGACCACCGGACCAGGGGGATGAGGTAGATGAGGCTTTCTTCTGGCAGCTCACGAAAGCTACTAGATCGCACGCCCTGGTTCTCATGGGTGACTTTAATTTTCCTGATATCTGCTGGGAGAGCAATACAGCAGTGCATAGACAATCCAGGAAGTTTTTGGAAAGCGTAGGGGACAATTTCCTGGCGCAAGTGCTAGAGGAGCCCACTAGGGGGGGCGCTTTTCTTGACCTGCTGCTCACAAACCGGGTAGAATTAGTGGAGGAAGCAAAAGTGGATGGGAATCTGGGAGGCAGTGACCATGAGTTGGTTGAGTTCAGGATCCTGACGCAGGGAAGAAAGGTAAGCAGCAGGATACGGACCCTGGACTTCAGGAAAGCAGACTTCGACTCCCTCAGGGAACGGATGGGTAGGATCCCCTGGGGGACTAACATGAAGGGGAAAGGAGTCCAGGAGAGTTGGCTGTATTTCAAGGAATCCCTGTTGAGGTTAAAGGGACAAACCATCCCGATGAGTCGAAAGAATAGTAAATATGGCAGGCGACCAGCTTGGCTTAACGATGAAATCCTAGCAGATCTTAAACATAAAAAAGAAGCTTACAAGAAGTGGAAGGTTGGACATATGACCAGGGAAGAGTATAAAAATATTGCTCGGGCATGTAGGAATGATATCAGTAGGGCCAAATCGCACCTGGAGCTGCAGCTAGCAAGAGATGTCAAGAGTAACAAGAAGGGTTTCTTCAGGTATGTTGGCAACAATAAGAAAGCCAAGGAAAGTGTGGGCCCCTTAATGAATGAGGGAGGCAACCTAGTGACAGAGGATGTGGAAAAAGCTAATGTACTCAATGCTTTTTTTGCCTCTGTCTTCACGAACAAGGTCAACTCCCAGGCTGCTGCGCTGGACATCACAAAATGGGGAAGAGATGGCCAGCCCTCTGTGGAGATAGAGGTGATTAGGGACTATTTAGAAAAGATGGACGTGCACAAGTCCATGGGGCCGGATGAGTTGCATCCGAGAGTGCTGAAGGAATTGGCGGCTGTGATTGCAGAGCCGTTGGCCATTATCTTTGAAAACTCGTGGCGAATGGGGGAAGTCCCGGATGACTGGAAAAAGGCTAATGTAGTGCCAATCTTTAAAAAAGGGAAGAAGGAGGATCCTGGGAACTACAGGCCAGTCAGCCTCACCTCAGTCCCTGGAAAAATCATGGAGCAGGTCCTCAAAGAATCAATCCTGAAGCACTTGCATGAGAGGAAAGTGATCAGGAACAGCCAGCATGGATTCACCAAGGGAAGGTCATGCCTGACTAATCTAATCGCCTTTTATGATGAAATTACTGGTTTTGTGGATGAAGGGAAAGCAGTGGATGTATTGTTTCTTGACTTTAGCAAAGCTTTTGACACGGTCTCCCACAGTATTCTTGTCAGCAAGTTAAGGAAGTATGGGCTGGATGAATGCACTATAAGGTGGGTAGAAAGTTGGCTAGATTGTCGGGCTCAACGGGTAGTGATCAATGGCTCCATGTCTAGTTGGCAGCCGGTGTCAAGTGGAGTGCCCCAGGGGTCGGTCCTGGGGCCGGTTTTGTTCAATATCTTCATAAATGATCTGGAGGATGGTGTGGATTGCACTCTCAGCAAATTTGCGGATGATACTAAACTGGGAGGAGTGGTAGATACGCTGGAGGGGAAGGATAGGATACAGAAGGACCTAGACAAATTGGAGGATTGGGCCAAAAGAAATCTGATGAGGTTCAATAAGGATAAGTGCAGGGTCCTGCACTTAGGACGGAAGAATCCAATGCACCGCTACAGACTAGGGACTGAATGGCTAGGCAGCAGTTCTGCGGAAAAGGACCTAGAGGTGACAGTGAACGAGAAGCTGGATATGAGTCAGCAGTGTGCCCTTGTTGCCAAGAAGGCCAATGGCATTTTGGGATGTATAAGTAGGGGAATAGCGAGCAGATCGAGGGACGTGATCGTTCCCCTCTATTCGACATTGGTGAGGCCTCATCTGGAGTACTGTGTCCAGTTTTGGGCCCCACACTACAAGAAGGATGTGGATAAATTGGAGAGAGTCCAGCGAAGGGCAACAAAAATGATTAGGGGCCTAGAACACATGACTTATGAGGAGAGGCTGAGGGAGCTGGGATTGTTTAGTCTACAGAAGAGAAGAATGAGGAGGGATTTGATAGCTGCTTTCAACTACCTGAAAGGGGGTTCCAAAGAGGATGGCTCTAGACTGTTCTCAATGGTAGCAGATGACAGAACGAGGAGTAATGGTCTCAAGTTGCAGTGGGGGAGGTTTAGATTGGATATTAGGAAAAACTTTTTCACTAAGAGGGTGGTGAAACACTGGAATGCGTTACCTAGGGAGGTGGTAGAATCTCCTTCCTTAGAGGTTTTTAAGGTCAGGCTTGACAAAGCCCTGGCTGGGATGATTTAACTGGGAATTGGTTCTGCTTCGAGTAGGGGGTTGGACTAGATGACCTTCTGAGGTCCCTTCCAACCCTGATATTCTATGATTCTATGAACTGGGTGACTTCATCCCCGTGCTCCACCCCTCCTTTACTTCTTGTTTGGTCAGTGGGGAAGTCCCCTGCCTTCTCCTCCAGTTGTGATGCTGTTGAGTAAAAGCAGTAAGTTTCTAGCCTGCAGTCCTGTCAGGAGACTTTTTGTTGCACTACTAAGTGGCACCCTTACAAAGGCTGGGTGTGGGGAGAGGCAGCAGCATTGGGAGGGGTGAAGGGTGTGTGTAAGGAGGGGTCAGTGCAGGTGTAGAGATATGCTGTTGTGGTTTATGTAGGGTTACCAACCCTGCCGGTGTCGCTGGGAGTTTCCTGGAATCAGGCCCTATCTCTTGGAGGCTACTGATGCCAAACAGGGATATTTTAGGATGCTAAAAGTCCAGTGGTAAGGCAGGGGTAAGGCAGGCTCCTTGTCTGCCCTGGCCCTGGGCCGCTCCCGGAAGCAGCTGACATGTCTCTGACCCCTGGTGGGGAAGGAAGGGGAAAGCAGGGGGTCTCAGCGCTTGGGGGGTGGGCAGTGCACAGACTCCACAACTCCCATTGGTCGGGAACTGCAGCCAATGGAAGCTCCAAGGGCGCCACTTGCAGTGCACAGAGCCCCCTTCCCCAGGAGCTGCAGGTTGGAGCCACCCCAGGTAAGCGCCTCCTGGCTGGAGCCTGAACCCCTTTCTGCGCTCCAGCCCTGAGCCCCCTCCTACACCCAACTCCCTCCCACAGCTTGCACCCCAAACCTCCCCCTGTCCCAGCCCTGAGCCCCCCCACACCCAAACTCCCTCCCATAGTTTGCACCCTGCACCCCAACCCAGGCTCAGCCTGGAGCCCCCTCCCACAGTCCAAACCCCTTGGCCCCAGCCCAGAGCCTGGACCCCAACCCCGTGTCCCAGCCCAGTGAAAGTGAGTGAGGGTGGGAGAGAGCGAGCAACGGCGGGAGGGGGGATGGAGTGAATGGGGCGGTGCCTCGGAGAAGGCGTGGGGCAAGGGTGGGGCAACAGTGTTTGGGTCTGTGTGATCCCACAGTTGGCAGCCCTAGGTTTATGGAGTCTCTAGAGCCCCTCTACGGAATTTGTCTGTCCTGTGTGTCACTTGCCCCTCGTGGTTTGATTTTAGAAATCTGGATGTTTTGGGTTCTCTTAAAATAATGTTTATCTTGCTTTGGGGCTGAGCCCTTTGTGACCAGATGAATTCATTTGTTAGAATGCTTCCTGCTTATTCCCAGTCACGTCTCCCAGTTAATGGCCAGACACTCTAGTGGACTTAAGTAGTAAGCAGAGGTCCTCAACTGGTGGAAAGGCTTCCAAGGCTCAATTCTAATCTGTGTACTACTGGTGAAAATCAGGAGTAAGTAAATGGAGTTACTCTGTATTTACACCAGAGCAACTGAGATCAGAGGGCCAGATTCAGACACATTGCAGGCATGCTGTGCCAGTGCATCAGTGCAAAGTGTACACTCAAGGATCCATGTAGAAGATCCCCCTTGCCTACAGAGGACCCTCACAGACTGCATCACCTTCCACTCTAAGTGCAAGGTGCATTTCTTTGACTGCCTTCTCTAACATAAACGTACAGGAATGTATGTAATATAAAATTAAAATTCCAAAACAAAACACTCTGTCGTATGTACTTCTCCCCCTGTGGAGAGGATGAGAGAGCAGATGAGTGACAGATGTTAGTCATGTCACTTAATGCACTACTGGAAGGTGCTCAGATACTATGGTGATGAGCTCTTTATAAAACCTATATAGAATAGAAATTCTCTGGTGACTTATGGGCACTGTCTGGTATGAATAGTTAAAAATAAACATTTAAATTGTGGTTCTATTATTAAAAATTACTTGGCAAAACATGGCTTCATGGTTACTGTGCACTGATTGCCTCTCAGTGACCTGCAGAGCATATTTGCTCGGTTTCCATGTAAAAAGATGCTTTCCAACTGCACAGATCTGCTAACTCAGCCAAACTGTGCTCTTTATGTCTGAGCACGACACAGATCTGTTGGGCCTCCGTAGGATTGCACAGAAGTAAAGAGGTACAGAATTTGAAGACAACAGTGTTGTGGAGATAACTATATCCAATTGCAAGGCTAACAGAAAGGAAACAGTTTTGCTCTTCCAGAGCTGTATTGGCTCAGCAGAGCTGGCAATAATAATAATAATAATTTCATAAAAAGTGGTAAAAATCTTACTATTTCTACTAAAGTAAGTAGCTAATTGCATTCAAGGAGCAAAGTTGATGGGTAAGAGAGTGCTATTTTTAGTCATGTTTCAGAATTGCACTGCACTTTAAATTATAGAAACAAAGCATCTCACGCTATTTTGTACTAGCAAACTTTACCTTGGAGGTCCACCGATGTTCTGCATAAGCCAAATCTGCACTGTAGAAACTTTGTCTGGGTCTAAGTTAAAGATCTCAACGCTTCCAAAAATGCTGTAAGAATGCGAGCATGAAAAAGCAACACATCTTAGTTTTAGAACAAGATAAACACAGTGTTTTCCAGTCACTACTACATACTCATATGAGTTATCGTTATTCCCAATGGAGAGAACGTGTAATTTTCCCATGGGATTTTCATGGACTATTTAATTTGTGGTAAAGGAATTTCCCCCCATTTTCATTCAGCTCTATTGAGAGCCTTTGGAGCTGTTTGCAGAATGAAACAGTCTGAGGTTCTTTCATTCCTAATGATTTTTCTCTTGTCTGGATTACCAGTGCCTCCCACTGCTAAAGGGGAAAAAAAACCTTTCCGCTTGTGCTAACCACAAGTTTCTTCATCCCACAGAGTTAGCAGAGGCAGCACCTCCTGTCAGTCACTGAAAGTATGTACTATCTCTGGGGGAGCATAACCCAAGAAATCCACTCTGAGGGTAGTTATATGTGTCAGTTATGTGAGTGTAATATAGCGGAGGAGTTCATTTTGGGCTTACTGCATAAAGTTCTGTGGATTGTGGCCATTTTCAGAAAAAAATCCAAATCAAATGCATCAGAAGATGCATAATAGAATGGGCTAGATCCTCAGCAAGTGTAAATTCGCATAGCTCCATAGAAGTCAACAGAGCAACACTGATTTAGCAAAGCTGAAGAAGATCTGGCCCTATAAGTCTCCAGTCTTGCACTGGGATTTACTATCACAGACACCTGCACCAGTACACATTCCCGAAGTGAGTAGTAAGATAGAGCCACAGGCAATGACCGATTAAGTAGATACCTGTTACTTCTGAATGCTCCAGCATCTATTGATCCATTGAGCATCACTTGAACCACACCACATGCTCCTTCTGCAAACTAAACAAAGCAAATGTACATTGTACTTTAGCATTACATGAAACACAGGGTCAGATCCTTAGCTAGAGTAAATCAGCATAGCTCTTTTGACTTCAGTACAGCTGCACAAATGTTTACCAGCTCAGGATCTGGGTTCACTATTTTACCAGAAGATTCCAGTGAAAATAAAAGGCCACATCTTCTGTCACTGGTGCAAAGTGACCTAAAAGCTACGTTGACCAACCGCAACTGGATAACCCCATGTAGGGAGATCCTGTGATGGTGTAAAGCTGGCATAACAGCTCCTGTGCCACAGTTTTCCTGGCTGCTGGTGTAGAGGACATTGCTGCGACTTCCCTGAGCCCTGGCTTCTGTGTCAGACCATGTGTCTACTGGCAGCCAGTGCAAATTAGAGCAGCCCTCAGGCTGCTTAATTTATGCTGGGGAACTAACTGTGACCAACTGTGATCTGAATACCAACTGGCAAAGGGTTCACTGTTCTGTAGTAGCAACTTCTGTCAGGCCTGACAAACTGACTACACGTAACACACGATCCTTTTTGGATAAATACTGTGAAAGCATGTGAAATATCTAATAATGAGGTATCTTATGCCATACTGAACCACATAACTCTTGAGGGATGGATGGATGAATGATATGTAAGCAGTTGTATATATGTACTGAAAATATATTTTTAGAGTCTGTGTCCTAGGTAGCGTTGACAAACCAGTTTTGCTAGACACCTGTCTGCCTAGGTCCTTATGTAGATTAAGCATTATAAGCCAACACAATAGAAACCTGGTTTGAATATGGAGTCAACACAAGTCTGTGAGGGCAACTTGGAGCCAGCACACTAGGAAAGGAATCATAGGGGCCATCCTGACTCTGGGGACAAAACAAGGAGTTTGGGGAAATATAAGGAGACTTTGGTATCCATCACTGAGCGAGCAAGAAGGACAGTGTCTTTTGCATTTGTGAAAGGTGGATCCCAGCCATGCTGGTTGGTGATGCTGGGAGATTGCCTTCGGTGAGAAACTACTTGAGACAAGGATTTTAGCCTGTTAAAGGTTAAATATGGTCTCTAAGACGGGTGTTATACTTTTTGTTTTACATATAACCATTTTTGTTTCTAATATCCTTACTCAGTGTCTCCTCAATCTTCAGATTTGATGATAAATTTAAATTACCTTTGATTTAGCGGGAAGAACCTCAACAGAATAGAGTTAAATAAGCATTCTGTAAGGCTCCGATTCAGCAAGGTACTGAAGCACATGCATCACTTTAAGCATATGGAGTCTCATTGAAGTCAATGGGGCTACTCATGTGCTTCAAGTTAGGCACCTACCTGTACACCTTGCTGAATCAGGGCTTCACATAGGAGTTCTTCTCGTTATGTTAAAAAGGTACAAGGAGGCGCTCATTCTCTCAGTCAAGCTCTACAGCAGTTTTCAGCATGCTTTTAGCATGCAGAGGTTTAAAAAGTCATTCATTTTAGCAATTGTGATCTTGTGTATTTGTATGAGGGAATGATTCCTATGATTATATTATGGTTGGTTAATGTTTGTTAAGCACTATTTGTGCTTGGTGCTGTTTGACACAAATATCAAGATGATCACTGATGGAGGGACGCATTCAAGTAAGAACAAGAATGCCCAAATTATTGTGACATTAAATGTTGTGTGAAACATGAGACCTTGTGAAAGTCTTGGGAAACCTGTATTTCCAAAAACACATGGCACAACTTTCAATTCATAATAGTCTAATCGGTGTTCAAATTTGACCATTCAACGTCTTTGGTGAAACCTGAGAGGAAAATGGCTTTTTGAGTAATTTGTGGCATCACTCCTAACAGTTTGGGAGGAATTCACATCAGACCACTGAGCTGATCAGACTGTGTTCAAAGGTTTAACTGTTAACTACTTTTTCCTTTGCTGTATTTCTTTCATTGTTATAAACATGAATATTTTGATTAAAATTATTGTTCCAGGATGTAACTGATTATGATAAAAATATAGGGGGAAAAAAAAGAGTACTGGCCATTAAAGTGGGGAGCCGTGGTTAAAAGGCCCCAATCCTGCAATTGGATCTGTGTAGGCAGCCTTCTGTGTCTGCACAGAGTCCCACTGAAATCAATGCATCTTACAAAGGCTCAGGGATTCACACGCATGGATTTGGTTGTGGGATCAAAGCCTTTGTTTTCTAGCCAATGGAACAGACATATCAGACAAATTTGGATGTTCAACATTTTAGCCCCAGATTTCCACAGTCTGGGTGAAACCCTGTCCCACTTAAGTCTATTGGAGTTTTGCTATTGACTTGCTTGGGGCCAAGTTTTTACTCTTTAAACATCCCCAACCCCCAAAGGAACAATAAATTCTAACTGTGATCCTGGAGAAGTTGCTATATAATCCTTACCATCTTGGATGCCATTTTCCAGTACACAGAACTAGGGTTGCTCTCACATTCACTCCATTTTGGACAAGATTCATAGTTAATTCCTAAATAAATATATGATGCAGAATAACTAAGATTAGAGAAGAAATTGTCAGACACTTTAATACTGCCTGCAGTGCTGAATAAGAATGGCAAAAATAAACATTTGCACCCAATGATGAGCTGCCAAAATCTTAACAACGGGTTCCCTCCGCATGCCACGAGGGGGTCATTGCCCACCCCCGTCCCCTGGGATTCCTGCCCCATCCAACCCGCCCCCCCAGGACCCCTGCCCCATCCACCCCTGTCCCCTGACTGCCCCCAGAACCGGGCAGGAGGTCTTGTGGGCCACCGTAGTGGGTGCCCACCCCACCCCTAAGAGCCAGAGGCACCTGCTGGGGGGCGAGGTGGGGAGTCCTGGAGGTGCTTACCTGGGGCAGCTCCCAGGAAGCATCCGGCAGGTCCCTCTGGCTCCAAGGGGCGGGGAGTGTAGCTGGGGGGGAGCAGGGGAAGCGGCCACTCCCCCACTGATCACATCAAAAGTGGCGTCTTAGGCGCCGACTCCCTGGGTGCTCCGGGGCTGGAGCACCCACGGGGAAAAATTGGTGGGTGCAGAACCCCCCCGGCAGCTCCCCGCCCGGCCCCAGCTCACCTCACCTCCGCTCCGCCACCTCCCCTGAACATGCCGCCCTGCTCTGCTTCTCCACCCCCACTCCCGGCTTCCTGCGAATCCGCTGTTCGGCAGGAAGCCGGGGAGGGCTGAGAAGCAGGCTGTGGCTTCCCACACAGGCCGAGGGTGGCGGAGGTGAGCTGGGGCAGGGAGCGATTCCCCTGCGCGCCCCGCCTCACCGGGTTACCTGCTGTGGCACGGGCGGCCCTCCTCGCACCACCCTGCACCAGCTCACCTCCACCTCCCTGGGCCTGAGTGGGAAGCCGCAGCCTGCTTCTCAGCCTGCCCCAGCTTCCCGCGTGAACAGCTGACTCGTGGAAGCCTTGGGGGGGGTGGAGAAGCAGAGCGGGGCGGCGCATTCAGGGGGAGGAGGCGGAGCAGAGGTGAGCTGGGACCGGTGGGGCGGGGAGCTGGAGCACCCATGGAGTTGGCGCCTAAGGCTCCACTTTTGGCCAGTTAAATTTAGAAGCCCTTTTAACCAGTTCTGAAAGGGCTTCTAAATTTAACAACCAGTTCTAGTGAACCGGTGCGAACCAGCTCCAGCTCACCACTGATTGCACCCCATCACAGCAACAGGCTTAGGCGAAAAATGTTCTGAGGGGGAGATTAAGTTGTTTCAATGAGGCATTTACAGTCCCCTTATGCAAATGATTCCAGCAACATTGTTCCTGGTCAGCCTGAGCAGGAAGAACGTGCGTGCGTGTGTGTGTGGGGGGGGGGGGTGTCTTTGCAAATGCTCACTGAGCATGCTCAGAAGTGACACTTCCCACATAATTTTTATTTTGTTTTTTATAAATTTCCCTCAAATTTGGGGAGAGATTCTTACGTCTCTATTCATTCTTAGGCCCTTAGCCTGAACAGGCAACCCCCTTATATCTACATGGGGCCCCAATGACTTCTGTGCAAGTGCAGGAGTCTGCCTGAATGGAGCATATTGCAGGACTGGGGCCTTAGTTTACAAGTGGTCCCACTGGAATCACAGTAGGTTGCCGATTACTGTAAATAAGGGGGGCAATATGTGGCCTTTAGCTAGACGTGAGCACTGGTCACATGCCAAGTTTGATGTCCCTAGACTAAGCTCTTTTTGTCCTACTGGGAGCTAAGAAGTGTTGATAAAATTAAGCTGAAAATGGGTGTGTGTTTTTACTTTTCCATAACTGAGGCAGGGTAGAAAGGATCAACAGTTGTTTTGGGCTGAAACCAAGAATGAAAAGTATCCTCTCCAAAAGAGATTTTATCTTATTTTAGAAATTTGTGGCTGAAAGAGAACCTGGAGTTATAATCATTATATTAATTTTGTTTGTTTGTTTTTTAAAAAGGAATCCTTACCTGGACTAGAAGGGTTTCCACACCATGAGACCCCGTCAGCCATATAGCCCAGCAAGGTGTCCTCCAGAGTGAGGAAGTTGTGATTGGTTTTTGTATAATGATGAACAAGGTCATTTGTCTTGCTCCAAAATAATGACTGTGAGGGAAAGGATGGTGTGTAAGAAATGGCATTGATATGAGAGCTGATCAGGAAATTTTTTTTTTTTTCTGAAAAAGTTTTGATGATGAAAATGTTTGTTTTCATTTATATTTTGTGGGTTTTTTGTCAAAAGACCAAAAACTGAATATTTTAAAATATATAAAAATTCCACTGGGATTTCTAAGGAAAATAGAAATTTTCAGGGAAAAAAAATTAATTTGGTTGGGGAAAACAATTTTCCACTGAAAAAACATTTTGAAGGAAACTTTTTAACCAGCTCTAATTGCTGTCACTCCTCCATTTCTGCATGCATTTCAACCGCACCTGAGCAATAAAAAGCCGTGTGCCTCTAACTGCATGGCTGTTCTTACACAGAGCTTCTCTTCTAAATAGCAATAACGGCCACAATGATTTTCCCATCATGGCCCAAAAATTTTTCCCTAGAAGGAATGATCTGTGATCTTCATCACGGACCTATAATGAACAGGATTCTCTTGTTCTAAAAGAAGTAGCTTTGGGAGTAATGTTATCTCAAGCCTGCAGTCAGAGTACCTGTAGGTATTTGAGGGTTACTCATGATTGCCATCATTATTATTATTTGTGTTACCATAGTGCCAAGCAGCCCTCGTATTGGCCCAGGACCCCGTTGTGCTAGAGGTACTTTACAAACACAGAACAAAGCAAAGAATCTTCATTGTACTAGCATGTACGGACAAGCAGTCTCTACCCAGACAGCTCATCACACACAAATATTGTTACCTTGTTACAGGGGATAGTATGACTCGCCAAATCCAGTAACGGCTGATAATCTTCTGTTGTAATATTACATGGGTTCTTGTAAATAAATGCCTTTTGCATTGTTTCCCATATTTTTTGGCAATCTTTGTCTCTGTCAAAAGGTTAAAATATAGTTAATGGGAGAGCAACCGTTTAAAAAACAGGTAATCATCCAGAATCATCGTTCTATTTCTGTGAGTTGCTACTGTGTTACGAAGAGAAAATAAATAGTGGGGGAGGGGCTTACGAAAGGATCCCCTCCCTTCTGGTGTGTTTAGAAAGTCTGGCCGACAGTGCCTAAAGTGCTTCTCTCTCATTTAGGCACCAAAATAAATAGCCAGATTTTCAACAACAACAAAACCCCTCAGCATGTTGAGTATATGCTGGATGCTGAGTAATTTTGAAAATCAGCCCTCTCTCTGTCTCGCCCTGTTTTAGGGATTTTATGCTGTGGCCCGTCACTGAGCACCTTCCATGCTTCGCTGCCTAGAAGGGAGTGGAATTCTTTTGAAAATTTGGCCCCAGTTGTCAGTGCTGCGCACTTGAACATTTGGTCCTGCGTTCTTTCAAATATCTGTCTCCACACAAATAGAGGGTCCAGATTCTACCCTCCTCATTCCTGCTGAGTAGTGCTGTGAGTTGTCCCACTGCAGTCAGTTGGACCGGTCACAAAGTCAGTGACTGCTCATCCTGAGCAGCAAGGGTGGCAGAATCTAGCCTGGAGATTGAACACTTTGTGGTACAGAGAAGTTGAATAATATTGTCGGTGTAGATATGTCAGTGGTGCCCAAAGCTTTTGTCATGCCCCCCTTACCAGTAATGTAATCTGTCTGTGCCCCGCCCCCTCCATTACTGCACAGCTGGTTCAGCAGAGGAGGATGGGCTGGGGGCTGAACTGGGGAAGGGGGAGGAGCTGGGGCTAGAGGCAGAGCTGGGCTGGGGGTGGAGGGGGAATGAGGGCAGAGCTGGGCTGAGGGCAGAATGGGGCTGCAGCTGGGCTGGAGCTGAGGAGGGGACAGAGTGGAGCCAGGGGTGCTGGAACAATTGTTATAGTGGGGGTGCTGAGAGCCTTTGAACCAAACTGTCAACCCTGTATATAATGGAAACCACTTCAAGCCAGGGTGTGTGGCAGCACCCCCTGCACCCCTAGTTCCAGCACCTCTGAGTGGAGCTGTGGCTGGGGCCAGAGCTGGGCGGGATGCGGCGCTGCATCTGGGGCCGGAGCAGGGCTTGGTGGCGCTCCCTCTCTATCTCCCGTGGGAGCTGACCTGGGCCCTGCCATGTGTGCGCCCCGTCCCCCAAATGTTCCTCCATGCCCCCCAGTTTGGGGATCAATGAGATATGTAGATCTTCTGGTAAGGTGAAAATCAGCCTGTGAACCTTCCCAAGAGGAGACCTACATAGGTAGCATCAGTAATTTTATCCCCCGAAAAAGGAAGAAACCCTATAAGTATTTAGGGCCTGATTCTAGTAACACACCAATTTTACAATGGTTTTATACCTGTTTACTTCAGTGGAATTACATGAGTTACTTGTTCTCCAACTTTTCAGCATCCTCTTATCTGCAGTATTAATTCTGGCCTTCTTGTTTGCACTGAAGTCAGGACTAACTCCACTGAAGTGAATGGAATTACACTGATGTAAACCTGATACATGCGGGAGGGTGCACAACCAAGTTGTCTGTGTCTAGCTTTGTTGCTTAAGCCATTGGCCTATCAGCTAAGTCATCAGTATGGGAAACACAACAAGCGAATGCTGACAGGTGCTGAGAGTTTCTCCTGTAAACGGTAATTCATTGCACTGTGCCAGGCTGAGGTCATTTTTCAATATGTAGGCTTGGAGTGACATTTCTGAGACTTTTGTTGAGCTCCAGTGAAATGCTACTCTGTTCCATTTCTAAATCTTCACTATGTGAGTCTTGCTGATACTCTTGAGACTAATCAGCACCATCTGTTCTGTTGTATTTGAGGTATTGAATTAAGCTAATTAATTAAGCTAACACTTGTGGACAAACATCAACTCTCAATTCTTGTCCATCTAGTATATTTTTTCCATGTTGTCCCTGGTGGATGGAATACCCTTCCTTCTCTTCTCTGCCAAGGCACCAGCCCCTTTACATTTAAATTCCTTCTTGAAAACTCACCTCTTTCGTGCTGTTCATCATAAGTTAGTCAGTAATAGTCACAATGCGGTAGCTTTATGTTGGTGCTTTTTATGAAAATTAAAAAACACCTGAATTGAGTCACCTTGAGATAAGCATGCCCAAACTGAGCAATTGCATAACTGTAACACTGTGACCTTTATCCTTTCCTGACTCACCCCTTCTCCATTATTTCTCACCACCACTCAGTGTCCCCCATGCAAAAGCTCTTTTAAGAAGGACTGGTTGTATATTTCCCCCACCACCACCACTTCTGTGAAGTGCCTAGTACTCCTCTGGGCAGTATAAAATTATACTGGCTGGTTAACTTGGAGAGGTGCCATTTATTTTAAGGAACTTGCACCACTGACAGCTCTACAGCATTGTTACCAGCGGATATCATGGGGACTATGCAGTTTGGTATTTGGTCATGGTGTGATTGTCAAAAATAGTCCTAAGTGGCCTAAGGAATGTAACACCATGATGATACTTTTCATCCAAGGATTTCAAAGCACTTTACAAACACACTATTGAATTAAGCTATACAACAGCTCTGTGATGTAGGGAAGAATTATCACTATTTCCCAAGTCAATCTAGGCTTTTATATGGTGCCGATCTGAGTATTAGATGGGCAAACTGAGACACACAGTGTTGATTTCCGCAAGAACACACACTACCTCATTTCTGGGCTCTTTACACTAGACAGCACTGCCTCCATGCCATTTGAAAAATAGGTGTATAGTCAGTTCACAGTCAATAGCACAATCTGAGAAAAACATAGCCAGCAAGGACAGGGGAAGAGACCAAAGGATAGCAGCACTGGGTACATGATTCCATCCAAAGCCAATGGCAATTTGAAGAAATGCACTAGTAAATTTTGGGCTAAGCACCAATAACTTACAATTTGCTGTCCCCCACATGCTATACACTCTGCAGCAGCCTTAGGAGAATAAACTTCCCCCAAGCAAGCCACTAACCTTCAGTTTCTCCATCTGCAAAATGGGGATAATACTAAGATACCTATCTCAGAAATTACCTACCAGTTGCCCATCAATATAAAGAAAGCCTGATGTAGAAATCAAACGTTTGTAGTGTTGTTGTAACCACACTGTCATCAAGATATGAGAGAGAAAAGGTAGGTGTGGGAACATCCTTTATTGGATCAAATCCTGTTGGTGGAAGGTACAGGCTTTCAAACTTCACAGAGCTGAAAGAAGAGCTCTGTGAAGCTCAAAAGCTTGTACCTTCCACTCAGTTATTGCGTCATCTACTTTGTGTCTCTTATAGAAATTAGAGACATTATGAAACTACTCCTAAGCTGAGGCACGTGCATAACAGCTGGAGGATGATAACCTAAACAGTTTCCTGTCATGACTTTCTTCAGTGCAGCAGAAGTTGCCTTGTCTTCATGTGCACGCAATGGTTATCCCAAACTGAAAGGCACACAGTTAGACATACCGTAGGAGGGGAAATCAGATGATTGCTTAAGTCCAGTTCCTATTGGAAACTTAAAAAGAAAAGGAGTACTTGTGGCACCTTAGAAACTAACAAATTTATTAGAGCATAAGCTTTCATGAGCTACAGCTCACTTCATCGGATGCATACAATGGAAAATATAGTGGGGAGATTTTATATAGACAGAGAACATGAAACAATGGGTGTTACCATACAGACTGTAACAAGAGTGATCAGGCAAGGTGAGCCATTACCAGCAGGAGAGCGGGGGGGAGGAGAAGGGTGGAGAGGGGAACTTTTTGTAGTGATAATCAAGGTGGGCGATTTCCAGCACTTTACAAGAACAGTAGGAGGGAAAATAAACAAGGGGAAATAGTTTTACTTTGTGTAATGACACATTCACTCCCAATCTCTATTCAAGCCTAAGTTAATTGTATCCAGTTTGCAAATTAATTCCAATTCAGCAGTCTCTCATTGGAGTCTGTTTTTGAAGTTTTTTTGTTGTTGTCATATTGCCACTTTTAGGTCCGCAATCGAGTGACCAGAGAGATTGAAGTGTTCTCCGTCTGGTTTTTGAATGTTATAATTCTTGACGTCTGATTTGTGTCCATTGATTCTTTTACGTAGAGACTGTCCAGTTTGGCCAATGTACATGGCAGAGGGGTCATGATGGCATTTATCACATTGATAGGTGCGCAGGTGAACGAGCCCTTGGTGGTGTGACAGATGTGATTAGGCCCTATGATGGTGTCCCAGAATAGATATGTGGACACAGTTGGCAATGGGCTTTGTTGCAAGGATAGGTTCCTGGGTTAGTGTTTTTGTTGTGTGGTGGGTGGTTGCTGGTGAGTATTTGCTTCAGGTTGGGGGGCTGTCTGTAAGCAAGGACTGGCCTGTCTCCCAAGATCTGTGAGAGTGATCGGTAATCCTTCAGGATAGGTTGTAGATCCTTGATGATGTGTTGGAGAGGTTTTAGCTGGGGGCTGAAGGTGATGGCTAGTGGCGTTCTGTTCTTTTCTTTGTTTGGCCTGTCCTGTAGTAGGTAACTTCTGGGTACTCTTCTGGGTACTCTGACACAGACAGAGCCAGAAGAGTACCCAGAAGTTACCTACTACAGGACAGGCCAAACAAAGAAAAGAACAGAACGCCACTAGCCATCACCTTCAGCCCCCAGCTAAAACCTCTCCAACGCATCATCAAGGATCTACAACCTATCCTAAAGGATGACCCATCAGTCTCACAGATCTTGGGAGACAGGCCAGTCCTTGCTTACAGACAGCCCCCCAACCTGAAGCAAATACTCACCGGCAACCACCCACCATACAACAAAAACACTAAACCAGGAACCTATCCTTGCAACAAAGCCCATTGCCAACTGTGCCCACATATCTATTCAGGGACACCATCATAGGGCCTAATCACATCAGCCACGCCATCAGAGGCTCGTTCACTTGCACATCCACCAATGTGATATATGCCATCATGTGCCAGCAATACCCCTCTGCCATGTACATTGGCCAAACTGGACAGTCTCTACGTAAAAGAATCAATGGACACAAATCAGACGTCAAGAATTATAACATTCAAAAACCAGTCGGAGAACACTTCAATCTCTCTGGTCACTCGATTACGGACCTAAAAGTGGCAATATTACAACAAAAAAAAACTTCAAAAACAGACTCCAATGAGAGACTGCTGAATTGGAATTAATTTGCAAACTGGATACAATTAACTTAGGGTTGAATAGAGACTGGGAGTGGATGTGTCATTACACAAAGTAAAACTATTTCCCCTTGTTTATTTCCCCTCCTACTGTTCTTGTAAAGTGCTGGAAATGGCCCACCTTGATTATCACTACAAAAAGTTCCCCTCTCCCTCCCCTGCTCTCCTGCTGGTAATGGCTCACCTTACCTGACCACTCTTGTTACAGTCTGTATGGTAACACCCATTGTTTCATGTTCTCTGTCTATATAAAATCTCCCCACTATATTTTCCATTGTATGCATCCGATGAAGTGAGCTGTAGCTCACGAAAGCTTATGCTCTAATAAATTTATCAGTCTCTCTAAGGTGCCACAAGTACTCCTTTTTCTTTTTACAGATACAGACTAACACGGCTGCTACTCTGAAACCTACTGGAAACTTGACACATTGCACAATCCATCAATACAAATGGCATTAACTAGCCACCCCTATTTTCAGCAATCTCAGCAGAAAGGCTAATAGGTATGAAGGCTGAGACTTATACTATTGCATTGTTGAGAAAGCGTGGGGAAAATTTAAACTATCATTACTCAGACTGTCTCTCTCCAATGGAGGATCTAAGGGTGTGTTTAGACTAAGGGTTTGATCTGATCTCCTAGAATTCAATGGCAAATCTCACACTGACTTTACCAGTGCTGAATGTTAATGAAAGCAGGACAGAAGTCCATCTAGTGTGTCGGTGAGATCCTTCACTGTAGTGCTACACAGTGCAAGAAGGAAACTTTCTCCCTCATTGCCAAAAGAATTATTCATATTCATGAGACATATTCTGAATAAGAAATGTGTTCAGAAAACTTCATGGAGGGCTCTGTATTGTAGAGACACACTGTACTGGTATGTTTGCCCCAGCCTGGACAAGACTGTATTTAAAGTCTAGTGGGACTGAGAGCATTAGCTGAGAGCATCTTGTTCGACTGCTCCAAATCAAACTACCACTAATACTCCTGCAAAAGAGGAGAAAGTAGGTAACACCAGCTGCTCAGCATCAGAATGAGTTCTGACAGCTGTATTTAACATAGCTGCTGGCAGCAGCATGCATGCCAAAGACGACAGCCACTGTACTGGCGTGTTTCCAGCTATACTGGAATAAGCGCGAGTTACTTCGCTACTTTGCTGACTGTCCAGTATGGACGGGAGGGTCCCAAATTTAGACACTTATCCCAGGAACAAACATTGTGTCCAAGCCAGTTCCTAGGGCTCCCATGATAAAAGAGCAGATGTGCAGAGATAAGCGGTTGCACTGGAGGCTGGAAACTGTCGCTGAGGCACAGTCTGGCAAAGACCCTGTTTTACAGCTGACTCTGCTTCACCCCCCACACTTGATGATCGTTGCTGTCCAGCTGAATTTTCTTCCCCTGCCCTCCGTGGTGCAGTTCACCTGCTGAAACTCCTGGTAGCACTTGTGGGAAGAGGGCCAGATTGTTTAGGGAACGCTGAATATGAGAGAGAGATCTTGGGTCAGCTCCTTCCCACCCATCTCATGATGACTCAGAATGATCTGCAGTGGAACAGCAGGATGGGAAGAAGGGGATTTGAGTGAGGGAAGGATGGTCCAGTGGTTTCGATGCTAGTGTGGAACTTGGGAGGCATGGGTTCGGACTTATTGTATGATCTTGGCCATATCACTTTAGCCTCTCTGTGCCTCAGTTCATCTGTAAAATGGGGATAATAGCACCGCACTACATCCCAGGATAAATACATCAAAGATTACTATGGGAATGAGGGTCATATAAGTACCTTAGCTTTCTAGAAGATAGATGACGTGCTACAGCTCGCAGACATATGATGCCAGCTGATCTAAGTGCAATAGTTCAGGAGGAGAGGGGATGAGCCTTTCAGCTGAGGAGTGGACCAGTGCTTTGGAACTCTGCCATAGAAGTAGAGACAGTGTCTATACCACTGTGGTCAACCAGATTGTCAGCCTGAAAGTGGCAGGGTCACACCCACCAGGTTGAAGGCATTCTAGCAGTGTGGCCCAGTATGGTAGCAATTTAGCATCCCATCATGAAGTAACATTACACCATGATCATGTTGAATCAGCCCATACCGTTTAAAGGGTAACATTACATAATGGGCATGTGGACCCTTTTTACTGCAGGTGTCAACTGTTTCATGAAAGAGACTTGTGGGGATAGGATTAAAATATTGTTACATGGAAAAGATCATGTAGATGGCTTACTATTTCTAACTTGGGAAATCTTTGTCCTTCTAAGGGGTCCTTATTTTTTAAAGCTATGCCTCAAATCCCTTATATATCATACAGTGAAGTAACCTGCCATCCTTGAAATCCGATTAACATTATGGCTGAGTTCAAAAACAAATGTTTGTGATTGCACAATGAAAATGACCAGGAGAACAAAGTTGTGGAGGGTCTCTCACTGATTAAGATGAAAACCTGATTTTTATTTCCAAAATGGGGAGTTAACAATAGATTCAATCCAGCGCATTCCTGCTACCAGACTGTGGCTGTGATCACAATTATTAGAGAGATGAAGCAACAGCCATCAGGATGATTTGGTTTTCTAATATTTTAAAAGACTAAAGTCAAGTTCTGCCTGCAGCTGTGTTTGTGCAAATCCCACTAACATCCGGCAGAACTGTGCGTATTTGGGATCAGGTGGAAAGGAGGCAGAACTTAAACTGTAAACTCTTTGGGGCAGTGACTGTCTCTTCATTCTGTGTTGTACAGTGCCCAGCACAATGGAGTCCTGGTCCATGACAGGGACCCTACAACAATACAAATAATAAGTAGTAATGATAATTGAACTGTAAATATTTAAAATCATTGAAGAGGTAGGATTTACATGTCCACATCTGTGGAACGTTCCTGCTTCTTTTACTATGAAGCAGCCACTCTATTGGGTGGCAAATAAAAATGAGACACCAGAATGGGTATTTTAGAAACAAGATCATGTCAATACAGTATTTTAAAAAAAAGAAAAACCCAGACCCTCAACATGCAAATAGATCCAGCTGGCTATAAAATATGTTTCAGTCTATAAAAGGATAACTCAGTCTATAAAACTGAGCAACAAAATTATTTCATTGGTTTGCTCTGAGAAGGACTATCTTACTTTGAATCAACTCTCTTGTGGAACACAGATTCTACCTCAAATCCTTGTTAAAAAACAAAACTGTATATTACATGGGATTGTATTTATAGTTGGCATATACAAATCATGTAGTTAAAAATCAAATTTTTCAAAGATAATCTAGATAAGCCCCAACTCCTAGAATATCTAGAATTCCTAGGAGTCCTGCTATTGACCTTGAAGTTCTGAACTACATAGGCGTTCTGAAGCCTTGCTTTGTACCGCACAGAAGGTAACTGCTATCTAGTGTGAGGTGCTCATTGACTAAAATTAGAGAAGATAGAACTAGAAACTTGGAACACGATATAGATGAAATGGTGATAACATGCACAAAAAGAAAACTGTAAAATCTACTAAAGACTTAAAACTTGAGTCCTGATTCTGCAGGCCTGTCTCTCACTCTTAAAGGTTGTAGAATTGGGCTCTTTGACTTACTGTACAGAATACGCAAAAAGAAAAGGAGTACTTGTGGCACCTTAGAGACTAACCAATTTATTTGAGCATGAGCTTTCGTGAGCTACAGCTCACTTTTGATGAAGTGAGCTGTAGCTCACGAAAGCTCATGCTCAAATAAATTGGTTAGTCTCTAAGGTGCCACAAGTACTCCTTTTCTTTTTGCGAATACAGACTAACACGGCTGTTCCTCTGAAACCTGTACAGAATACAACATCAAACAAGAGCTAGCTAGAAATTGGTAACTGTCTGATTAAATGGAGTAGGTACTGTAAGTATATTTTCAGATTGTCCTTATGTCTGTGCAATTTGGGGGAAAGCATTAGCTTATATTTGGTCATGAATTTGGATATTTCTAGTCATCCACATTTTTAAAAGAAGATTTTATTAATATGCCATATCTAAATTAGAGCCAAGAACATTTCAAGTAGGAGCTATTTTAGTGGCCAGATGTTATACGCACTTTAGAAAAATGGAAAGCCTCTGGAATATTGTATATTGCAGATCTGTATGGGAGTCTGATTGAACTGGCTAACCTTGAAAGGGTATCTCTTCATTTGAAGAAAAGCAAGAGCAATTTTAGGAGGTGGTGGTCTGGAGGCTTATGATTAATATAGTTCTTGGTATTTTTTTCACTTAAACTGAACATACAGAACCAAATTCATCCCTAGTGTAATTAAATTGATTTTAAAAGTAGTTACACCAAGGATGAATTTGGCCTTTTAGGGTTTCATTTGCTTCATGAAAAGTATGCAGTTTTAAATGCAGCTTTCGAAAATGCATTTTTAGGGCATCGTGCTATCAGGTGCTGAGAGCCCCTGTGAGGTAGAGAGCATCCTCCCCTCCTGCTGACCCGCGGTTTTGCTGATCACACTGTGAAAATGTTGTGGCAATGGAACAGAGTTTAAATTCACAACAAACAGTGAAAGTGCTCCTGTGCCCAGCATGTCTGGTTTCATTATGAGGAATTCACTCCCCTCTGATGGGGTGGCTGCAGTGACTCAACATAGCATAAGGACCTTCTTAACTGGGGGGCCTGTGACTTTGGACTGCTCAGCAGAGACTTCCAGCAAGGCTAACAACTTCTTTCCTTTGTCATACTCATTGATAGCAAAAGGCCAAATTTTATTTTAATTGTGGTCCCTGGGAGAGAGCTACAAAGTAGCAGCCATAAAGAATACCCACTGTGAGTGGGTGGTTTACCCACATGTCAAAGGTAGAATATGGACCATTTGTAGTTAGTAAACTTTCAGGGCCAGATCCTCATGTGGTTTAAGCTGGTGAAGGGCCATTGTAGAGGATCTGGCCTTCAGTTAGTAGAGCTGCTGTTGCATTTGGTATCACTTTGGGGGCGAGGAGGAAGGAGGGAAAATAAGGCTTGATGCTTTTAGGGGCACTCATTTATGCTCTTTGTTTATCTGGTCCTTTGTGCATGCATTTATCCAACTTGCCTTCTCAACCACTGTCATTGGTCACCAAAATTAGAAATGCAGTTGTGCATCTTCGTTATTTGGAAATCTGGCTCATAAAGAGCCATCATTAGGCTTCAGAATAAATCATGATTTTGATGAATGGGAGCAGTTCACACCTCTCTAAGAACTTTAGTTTACTGTCAGAGTTATTTGCACAGCCAGAAGAGCGAGAACCATATATATATAAAATTATATAATTTTTTTAAGGAAAGATTGTACCCTAAAAGGTCTTAAGCCATCATGAGCTAGGATTTCCACATCACATGGACCCCATCTGGTCCAGGGGCTCAGTTTGTCAACCTTCTATTAATTATTATTATTTGTTATGGTAATCCTGAAGGGCTATCCAAGAATGGGCCCCATTGTGCGAGGCACCGTACAAACAGAAACAACGAGGAGTACTAGTGGCACCTTAGAGACTAATAAATTTATTTGGGCATAAGCTTTCATGGGCTAGAACCCACTTCATCAGATGCATAGAGTGGAAAGTACAGTAGCAGGTATAAATACACAGCACATACCTGCTACTATACTTTCCACTCTATGCATCTGATGAAGTGGGTTCTAGCCTTCGAAAGCTTATGCCCAAATAAATGTGTTCATCTCGAAGGTGCCATAAGGACTCCCCATTGTTTTTGTTGATACAGACTAACATGGCTACAACTCTGAAACCCATACAAACAGAGTAGAAGATGGTTCATGCCCTGAAGGGCTTACAATCTAAATAGACAGGACAGGCACATGGTAGAAGAATGGAGGTAACCCACAAGCAGAGGGAACAATCTGATGGCAGCAAACATGTTAGTACCACAGTAATTTTTTTATGAGGAGGGGTATTTAGGAGAGGATCAGCTGAAGGGAAGGGAGTCCGGGGGACAGAGCAGAGGAGAAGAGGGTAAGGGGGCAGGTGGGGACTGAAGGTGAGATGAAGATAACGTGAGGGAGTGGAGGGGCGGGGAGGGTCAGAGCAAACAGCCAATCAGCACAAGGCAGAGAAAGTCCAGTCAAAACTGTAGAAAATTTTCTGAATGCCCAGAGACACCTCCTTTGTGCTGGAGTCTCTGGCTGGCTCCTCTCTGCAGCTTTCCCCCAAGGCCACAGGAGAGAGGGAGGGGAGGCACCACCTCAATCCCAGTGCCCCTAGAGTGTGCGAGGGGTTCCCTTACACAGTTCTGGGTCCAGGAGAATGCTGGGGGAGAGGTGGCCCTAGCTGGGCCCCAATTTACCCCGGCTCCCCAGTGCAGCAGTCCCTGCTTTTGGCTGCTTCTGCTTCTACTGGCTGGAGACTCACCCTGCTTTAGGTGCTTGTACTGCTGTGGTTGTGGGTTAATAGTGGACTTTTATACCAGATTTGTGTTCTTTTTAAACTTTGGCCTGATGAGTTGGTGTCTGGGTATGAGATGCTCAGAAACTATAAAATGCATTTTTAAAGTACCATTCGTCTTTACATCTTACTTTGGAGCACTCTCTAGCCTGCACACTAACTGTTGCTTTTTTTTCTATGCACTGTTAAACTTTTTATTTTCTTTCACCACACCTTCACCCTTCAGAACCTGCTCTGTCTCATCACTCTGGGGCAGTCTCAAAACCCAGCCACAGTGTAGATGTGTTTTAGTTTTTCTATTCTCTATTTTAAAGGTTTACAGACATTAGAGCTGAATTTAAGGTGAACACTGCCACCTTGTGGGAGAAGTGAGGGATCCGAAGGAGAAGTACAGAAGGGACAATTAAGCTGTATTATGTGTATGGAATGTTATATGGAAGTCAAAAGAAAACACTCTAGAGAACTTTTCTTATCTTCATTGACACTATCAGAAAAATGGGTACGTGCACACAACGGTTTATTTGAGAGTTCATTCCATATGTGTATGAATGTAGCGCCTAAAAGCCTCAGTCAAGAGTGGGATGTCCTTGTGCTAGGGACTGTACAAATGGATATAAAGAGTGGCCAGACAATACTTTTCATCACTGAATATACAAGGAGGCTTATATCACTTAGGGCACGTCTACACTGGCAAAGTTAAAGCGCCAGCAGCTACAGCGCAGCTCAGAGAGCACTGAAGGGAAACCACTGTTATGTGTTCAACTGCCTGCACAATAGTGGGTTCACACTTGCAGCAGTATTCGGAGCAGTGTACTCTAGGTAGCTGTCAAGGTTCCTCCCCCACTCTGAACTCTAGGGTACAGATGTGGGGACCTGCATGAAAAACCTCCTAAGCTTATCTTTACCAGCTTAGGTCAAAATTTCCCCAAGGTACAAAATATTCCACCCGTTGTCCTTGGACTGGCCGCTACCACCACCAAACTAATACTGGTTACTGGGGAAGAGCTGTTTGGATGCGTCCTTCCCCCCAAAATACTTCCCAAAACCTTGCACCCCACTTCCTGGACAAGGTTTGGTAAAAAGCCTCACCAATTTGCCTAGGTGACTACAGACCCAGACCCTTGGATCTTAAGAACAATGAACAATCCTCCCAACACTTGCACCCCCCCTTTCCTGGGAAATGTTGGATAAAAAGCCTCACCAATTTGCATAGGTGACCACAGACCCAAACCCTTGGATCTGAGAACAATGAAAAAGCATTCAGTTTTCTTACAAGAAGACTTTTAATAAAAATAGAAGTAAATAGAAATAAAGAAATCCCCCCTGTAAAATCAGGATGGTAGATATCTTACAGGGTAATTAGATTAAAAAACATAGAGAACCCCTCTAGGCAAAACCTTAAGTTACAAAAAAGATACACAGACAGAAATAGTTATTCTATTCAGCACAATCCTTTTCTCAGCCATTTAAAGAAATCATAATCTAACACATACCTAGCTAGATTACTTACTAAAAGTTCTAAGACTCCATTTCTGGTCTATCCCCGACAAAGACCAGCATATAGACAGCCACACAGACCCTTTGTTTCTCTCCCTCCTCCCAGCTTTTGAAAGTATCTTGTCTCCTCATTGGTCATTTTGGTCAGGTGCCAGCGAGGTTACCTTTAGCTTCTTAACCCTTTACAGGTGAGAGGAGCTTTCCCCTGGCCAGGAGGGATTTCAAAGGGGTTTACCCTTCCCTTTATATTTATGACAGTAGCTATCCCACAGAGCACCTCTTTCTCTTCTGCTGCTAAGACAAGGGAAGGCAGAGGGGGTTGCGGTGCATCCTGGATCCTGTCCCAATGACCCAGGATGCACTGCTTCACATCCCAGCAATCCCTGTGCTTCCGTCCGCATTTGGCGCCATCTTTCAACCGTTTGTGTACTGTGTGCCCTGCCTCTTTGGGCTGCAGGAATGGATCCCAAACTGCTGACCAGTATGCTGTTCGCTCTGACCAACACGTCACGAGTGGCAGTGGAGTTATTCCTTAAACTACAAAGGCAAGAGGAGTGCGACCTTGATCTCGCCTTGCGTAGCAGCTATGACACGAGATTGCTTGTGACATTCACGGAGGTGCTGACCGCGGTGGAACGCGACTTTTGGGCTCGGGAAACAAGCACTGAGTGGTGGGATCACGTCGTCCTGCACGTCTGGGATGACGAGCAGAGGCTGCAGAATTTTCAGATGTGGAAAACCACATTCATGGGACTGTGTGATAAGCTCGCCCCAGCCCTGCAGTGCAAGGACACGAGAATGAGAGCTGCCCTGTCATTGGAGAAGCACGTGGTGATTGCACTGTGGAAGCAGGCTACTCCAGACTGCTACCGATCGGTCGCTAACCAGTTCTGAGTGGGGAAAGTTGATGGTTGGACTAGTGTTGATGGAAGTGTGCAGGGCCATTAATCGCATCCTGCTCTGAAAGACCACGCACGTTGCCCAGAGTCACGACCTTGTGGATGGCTTTGCCCAAATGGGCTTCCCTAACTGCAGAGGAGTGATAGATGGCACGTATATTCCAATTCTGGCCCCAGACCACCTAGCCACAGAGTACATTAATCACAAGGGGTATTTCTCAATGGTTCTCCAGGTGCTTGTGGCTCACCATGGGCATTTCACAAACATTAACGCAGGCTGTTCTGGAAAAGTGCATGATGCATGCATCTTCAAGAAGCTGCAAGCAGCGACTTTCTTCCTAGACCAGAAGATGACCGTAGGGGAAGTCAAAATACCCATTGTGATCCTGGGAGACCCCGCCTACCCCTTAATGCATTGGCTTGCGAAGCCATACACGGAGCAACTTGAGAGCAACAAGTAGCTGTTTAACAACAGACTGAGCAAGTGAAAAACAACTGCTGAATGTGCTTTTTGGCCATTTTAAAGGCCTGCTGGCACTGCCTATATGGGACGCTGGACCTGGCCGATGACCACATTCCTAGGCTGATATCCACGTGCTGTACGCTCCATAATATTTGTGAAGGGAAGGGTGAAAGCTTCATTCAGGGCTGGACCACAGAGGCTCAGTGCCTGGAGGCTGAGTTTGAACAGCCAGAGACCAGGGCTATTAGAGGGGCACAGCGCAGGGCCTTAAGGATCAAGGATGCCTTGATGCAGCAATTTGAAGCTGAAAGCCCCTAATATTTGTTGCTGTGCTCAGGATTGCAGTCCTTGTAATGCTAGGAGGTGATTGGTGCACATGATGCAATAATTGTACGTTGCTTTGCAGGGCTCTTTTTGCTTTCAATTAATGGAATAAAGATTTGCTTTCAAACCAACACAATTCTTTTATTAAAAAACAACAACCGGAGGGGAGAGTCACACAAATCTTTAGCCGTCCCAGAACCCCTCCTCCTCTTGGGACCTTCCCTTCCCCCATCCGCCTCCCTGCTGATGTATTTTTTTGTTTATGTCCAGGGATTGTCTCCAACCTTCTTCTCTGGAGTACAATGCAGCAGGTGCTTGTGCTTCAGCAGGGCCAAACTGCAGAGGGATGGGTGTTGAATGCAGTAGGTAGTGGGAGTCCACAGTGCTGGACTGTGAGGCAGGGAGGAGTGGAATGCCGCGGGTAGAGACTGGAGCCAGGAGGTTGATAAGAGTGTGTTGGCGGTGTCTATGGGGGGCATGGGAAAGAGTTTTGCAACAGTTTGGAGAAGACGGCGGGCATGGAGTTCCTCAGTTTGAAGAGCTTGTATCACCTGGAGCGTGTCTGCTTGGCGCTCCATAACGTTTAAGAGCTGCTCCATGGCTTCACTCTGGCATGCCGCATTCTCCTTTCGGTCCCACTTCTCGCTGTCCCGCCACTCCTTCAGTTCCTGTTTCTCAGCAGCAGAGTACATCATAACATGAGGCAGAAAGTCCTCTTTAGTTCTTCTTGGCCGCTTTCTAATTCTGTGCAGCCATTCAGCTTCTGATAACTAAGAGGGAGGATGGGCTCCCAAGGTCATCTCTGTAAAGTTTAAATGCAACATTTTACAGAAGCATTATTGTTTGCAACACAGAGAACACTGATTCGGTGCTTGAAAACACAGCCAGTACTCACACACCTGTCACTAACTGGCTGACCCCAGGCAATCACACATGAGCCACAAGACCTCCAAAATGGTAAGTAGCCACAGGGGCAGGGTAAATCATTCTTACCAGACCCTGCTGTACACTGGGCATGTGGCTCTTGCGGAGAGCCAGCACTGTAGGGGGGGCCTGCTAATCATTCCTGTCCCCACACTTTCCACAGGATGTGATCTTTATTGAAGGTATCTCGCTGCCGAGGATGAGCAGGGAATCAAGGGAGGGTCATCAAGGAGGGTCTTCTCCAAGACTGTGGCTTCCACTCTGGCCGTTCTTCTCTCCCTCCCCCCGCCTCCATGACAGCAGAGTGGCATGGGAAAGTTTCTGTTAATGGGGCAAGAAACAAAGCAGCTCTGCTGAAGAACCTGTGGCAGCAGATTGCCCAGTATCTCCACAAGAGTTTCCTGGAGATCTCTGAGGGAGGTTCCCGTGAAGTGAGGGAGTCAACCAACAGCCTGTTCCACCGCTCAGACTAAGCATGCGGTGGGAGACCAGCCTTATTTCTGCAATCCTCCTGCCCCCAACAATTCACTTCAGCAATTCTGAAGATCAGATCCACATACCAGAGGCCTCTTCTGTTTGCACCTCGCCAATCTTCAACAGTTGTAACTGGTTAGGCTCCTCTGGGGTAGAAAAGAGCTCCTGACTGCATGCATCTCTGGCCTCCGAGCCATCTTCTGCCTCTGGGTCCCCCTTCCCCTCCTCGTCCAAGATTTCCTCCTCCAGGCTCAGTCCACTCTCAACTGGCACGCAAGCCAATGACGTATCCACAGGGGCCTTCACAGTGGAGGTGGGGTCTCAGCCAAGTATCGTGTCCAGCTCTTTGTAGAACCGGCAGCTCGTGGGCGCAGCACTGGAGCAGCGGTTTGCCTCCTGCACTTTGTGGTAGGCGTTCCGCAGCTTCCTCACTTTGACCCTACATTGCAATGTGTCCCGGTCATGGCCCCTTTCTGTCATGCATCGTGAAATCTGTCTGTAGGTATCATAATTCCTACAGCTGGAGCGCAGCTGGGACTGGACAGCCTCCTCTCCCCAAATGTTAATAAGGTCCAGCAGCTCGGCACTGTTCCAAGCGGGGGATCGCCTGGTGCGTGGAGCAGGCATGGCCACCTGGAAAGATGTGCTGAGACCACTGCACGCATCACCGAGCAAACAGGAAAGGGACTTGCAAAATTCCAAAGGAATTTACAGGGTAGGGATGAGAGTTGGTCACCTGAGGGCAGGGCAGTAGAGTTCAAACCGATGACTAGAGAGGCAAGAACAGGCATTGTGGGACACCTCCTGGAGGCCAATCATAGCACTGTAATCGACCAGGGTGTATATACGGGCACCGCAGCACTGTAGCCCCGGCACAGAAAGCTGTACGTATTTCATTGGGGTGGCTTTTTTAAATCACTACAGCTGGGCAGTTTTTGCGCACTAAGTGGCTTGGCAGTGTGTACACCTCCGGAGTTACAACACAGAAAGCTGCTTTACTGCACAGAAACTTGCAAGTGTAGACAGGGCCTCACAGTGTTAACACACAACAGCGGTTTTCCTTCAGCACCCTCTGAGTGGCGCTGTAAGTCTGCCAGTGCAGACATGCCCTGACTGTACACTTTCAGTGCCCTTATTAAAAAGTAAGTAAGTAATATACCAATTGAAAAGACTGTTAGGTTTTAAAAGTTATTTCAGTAAATAATTGAATATGTTTTTAGTAACATTGGCAAGGAAGCTTTTTTTCTTTCCTTTTTTCACTAGGATGTCCTGATCCTGCAAACACTTGGCTTAATTTTACACATCTGAATAGCTTCGTTGACTTCAGTGATACTACTCACATGCTTAAAATTAAGCTTATGCTTAAATTTTCACGAGATCAGGGTCAAGGCTTTTTATCATGACAGTTTCCCTTCAAATATTGCAGATTTTAGATTGTTTATACAGTAGTCTCAGCACTGGACAGCAGAAGGCAAGATTTGTTGATTGCTGCAATCTAGCAGGAAACTAGTTAATATTTTGCTAGGTTTAAATTATGTTCGTACCATTATGGAGCAGGGGCAGGCACATAAGTTAAACATGACAGCACTTCCATGGGAAAATGTTGACTCTGTGGGTGTAAGGGTGGAATTGTACTGTGTAGAGAGACTGTCCTGCCTCAGCCCTGCTCCCTCCCACAATACAGTGACCAATCCATGTTGAATTCCGGGGGGTGGGGTATTTTACAGGGCCTGGGAAAAGGCAGGATGATGCTTCCCTTGCCAGACTCCCTCTCCAACAAGGAATCTCTGGGTTTTCAACCTCTGTCTCCATGGAGGAAGAGAAGTTGCGTCGTCCTCCCCTTTAAGACTCTGCACAGCTCTGTCCTGGACTACAGTCTCTGCTTTCATATCCTTCTTTCATGTTCCCCCTTCTGCTGCAAGAGCTGTTCCCAGCTGCTTCTCTAAATGCCACTTCTATATCTTCTCCCACATTTGCCTGTGCCCCTTCAGTGCAAGCCTTTACACTTGAAATGCCCTCTCTCCAACATGCTTTAAGTAACCTTTCCCTTCATTCAAATCCTAAGCTCCTTAGGGTAGGAACTGTTTCATCATCTGTATAATGTACAGCACCAAGCACACTAATGGAGTTCAGTAAATGTGTACAGAAGATTTTGCAGCGCATCCCCTGCACTAATCCTATGACCAGCTGCAATCAATCTTTTTACACAAGCCTGAAAGCCCCATGTGCTTACAGTGAATCTGGGCAAGTCCTCTGACCCACATTACCACATCATATGTTTTGCATATTTTAAAGGAATTTCTCAATGTTCTTCTCATTCCCAGAAGGAAAAAAGTAGCTGAATAGCAATACCTGTCTTAAAAATGACTTCCCAGCCTCCTACTGTCTCTTTCATATACACTCACATATTTGGTTATATGGGTTAAATGTTATAGGGTACATAGTTCTTCACAGATTGCAGTTAAACTTCACTGCGGTCACATCCACATATTAAAACTTACTAGACTCTGGCCCAGAGTTTAGATGTTTAGTTCTGTGAAGTTTCTGAAGGAGTTGCACATTTATATGTGTGGGCAGAATTTGGTCCCAAATTACAGTTGTTTCACACTCTCATTTGCTGTGCTGTTTTGCGCACCCTCAATCCTCTCCCAAAAATGTTGTGGCCAATTTTAAATCTGACTTTATATGTTTTGCTCCAAAATACTTATAAGAAGTTCTAATTCCTGTTTTCCTTGTTCAGCTGATAACACGGGATATTGTTTCAGTTGACTTAGTGCCAGGCTCTTTGCCGTTACACTATATTATGCATGACCATAATTATTACTCACCTCAGCTCCGGGTTCACTGTTGTGATGTAGTTATAACACCTCCCAAGGATGACTTCTTGCAGATTTTTAGTGGTCCCTCTGCCTTTCCACTGTAGCAGCTGCATGCTAGTCTCTTTCGTTCCATTTGCCAGCAGCACAGCTGCCATCACAGCAACAATTGTCAGTATCAGGACCATGATGCCCACTAAAAGGACGGTACTCTGCCGCGTCCTGGAGGACCTGGTTTGGAAGGGCATCGTAGATAAAGTTAGTGAACAGCAGCAGCAACTGCTCTCTTGGTCACGACAGAAAAGTAGCTTTTTTTTATGTGCCAAACAGCACTCCCCGCCCTGCCCCCACACTCTGCCTTCACACACTGACTGATTTGGAAATTAACTGTGACCTGCTGCTTGCTGGGTTGAAATACCACAGAGAAAAAGGAACAGCCCTATTGATTCAGAGTGGAGCACAAAATTTACACAAAGCAGTGGGACGGTTTATGCACATTTGCAATCTTATTAGCAGCATCTGTGAAATTAAAGGGTGTTGCAGTGATAGGATAGTATCACATGAGTTTCCTTGCCTAAATAGATTAATGGGTTGCATAGTGTGAAAGACCCGCCTCTGATAGCCTTCCTCTGAAGCATCAGGGACAGGCTACTATCTCCCGCCCATCCCCTTTCTATAACCTCCCAGCTCCCCACCATACATGCAGTACTGTGGGCAGACTGAGCAAAAAAAAGTGGAAATTATTTTGTGCCTTGAAGCGGGAGAATTTGCCAGTCTTGTAACTTTTATTCTAGCTACTACAAAGTGATTACAGATACTTTTGTTGCTCTTTAGTGTTTTAATCCTCTCTGAAGCAGAACCCTGTTAATTGTGAAGTGCTATGACTATGCTAGAAAAGCTGATAGGGTGCAAACTGTTCTCTCTAAGGTTGAAATTGGTTTCTTATTCACAGTTCCCTATTCAAAGGCTAAAATTTTTTAAAAATCATCAATGCAAGATTTTTTTTTAAAACAAGTACACTAAAATGTGATTGCATTTTTTGAAATGGGGCAACCAGAACGGCACGTGGTATTCAAAGTGTAGGTGTGTTATGGACTTATATAGTGGAATCATGATAGTTTCTATTTTCATATCTATCCTTTTCCTAATGGTCCCTAACATTCTGTTAGGTTTTTTTGTTTTGTTTTGACTGCCACTAAACATTGAGCATATGTTTTCGGAGAACTATCCATGTTGACTCCAAGATATTTTTTTTTCTCGAGTGGTAACAGCTAATTTAGACCCCATCATTTTGTACGTATAGTTGGGATTATCTTTTCCAATGTGCATTACTTTTCCCCTGTCCACATTGAATTTCATCTGCTGTTTTGCTTTCTGCAAGTCCAAGTACATTACATTGACTGGTCACCCTGGTCCACATGCTTGTTGACCCCTCAAAGAATTCTAATAGATTGGTGAGGCATGATATCCCTTTACAAAGCCATGGTGACTCTACCCCAACAGATCATGTTTATTTGTGTGTCTGATAATTCTGTTCTTTACAGTAGTTTTGATCAAACTGCATGGTAATGAAGTTAGATTTAGCAGGGTGTAATTACCGGGATCGCCTCTGGAGTCTTTTTTTTAAATTCAGTGTTACATTAGCTAGCCTCCACTCATCTGGTACAGGGGCTGATTTAAGCAATAGGTTACAAACCACAATTAGAGTCCTGCAATTTCATGGACGAGTTCCTTCAGAACTCTTGGGTGAAGACCATCTGGTCCTGGTGACTTACTACGGTTTAATTTATCAATTTGTTCCAAAACCTCCTCTACTGACACCTCTATCCAGGACAGTGCCTCAGGGCTTGTCTACACAGGCATTTTACAGGACTGCAACTTTCTCACTCAGGGGTGTGAAAAAACACCCTCCTGAGAGCAGCAAGTTTCAGCGCCGTAAAGTGCCAGTGTAGACGGTGCACCTGCACTGGTAGCTAAGCCCCACGTGGAGCTTGGTGGGGGGTTTTTCTTTTTTTTTTTTAAGAGCACCGGGAGAGCTCTCCCCCAGAGCTCACGCTCTGCTGAGACCATCCAAGCCACGTGCAGTGCTTTAACGTTGCCAGTGTAGACTAGCCCTCATATTTGTCGCCTAAAAAGAATGGCTCAGGGGTGCGAAGACTGATGCAAAGAATTCATTTAGCTTCTCCGCAATGGCCTAGTCTTCACTGAGTGCTCCGTTAGCACCTCCATTGTCCAGTGGCCCCGCTGATTGTTTATCAGGCTTCCTGCTTCTGATGTACTTTAAAAAAAAAAAATTACTGTTAGTTTTTGTGTCTCTTGAGAATTGTTCTTCAAATTGTTTCTTGACCTGCCTAATTATACTTGACTTGTATGCTCCTTTCTATTTTCCTCACTAGGATTTAACTTCCAATTTTTAAAGGATGCCTTTTTGCCTCTAACTTGCCTCTTTTACTTTGCTGTTTAGCCATGGTGGCACTGTTTGGTCCTCTTACTGTTTTGTTTTATTTGGAGTATGTGATGTTGGCAAACCAAGGGCCAGCTTAGGCCAAGGTGCCTGTGCCTCCTGTGAATATTGACAAACACATAGCTGGAATCAGTCTGGTTCACTTGTGTGTTTAGTATTGTTAAAATAGATATTAGAATTATAAAAATGGGCTTAGTGTTTAGACTTCATTAAATGCCTGTAAGTTGTTGCATGCATTAATCTCGCTTATAACATCTATATCCCATATTGTAAGGCAGTGGTTCTCAACCTTTACTCATTGAGGACCCCTAAAAATTTTTGAATGGAGGTGCAGCCTGCTTTGGAAATCTGTTGTCTGTATATATAGTTGAATTCTGTTCCGTCAGTTTTCAGTCTGTCTTTCATTGACCCCTTAAACATAGTCCGTGGACTCCCAGGGGTCTGTGGACCACAGGTTGAGAATCACTGTTGTAAGGCAACATTTAATGGTTTGTATTATACGGCTATGACTACACGAGAGAACTTAGTGGCGCAGCTGTACTGATGCAACTGTGCTGCTATAAGCGCTCTGTGTAGCCACTCTAAGCTGATGTGCGAGAGCTCTCCCATTGCCTTAATTACTTTAGCCCCTGCGAATAGGGGTAGCTATGTCGGCGGGAGATGCTCTCCCGCTGACGTAGTGCTGTTCACACTAGGCTTAAGTCATAGAAGCTTCTATTACTTTTTGAAACTTAGATTGGAACTCATTTGTGTGTATATACGTCCACCTGTGTTAACCTTGTCAATAACTCTCGTTTCCTTTTCCTGTATAATAAATCTTAAAATAGTTTATTATAGGATTGACTGCAAGCATTATCTTTGATATGAGATTTAAGGTGCAATTGACCTAGGGTAAGTGACTGGTCCTTTGGGACGAGGAGTAACCTGAATATTGCTGTGATCTTTGGTGGAAGCAACCATCTATCACAACGGCAAGCTTACCTGGGTGGCAAGACAGATTGGAGGGCCTCAGGGGACTGTCTGTGACTCCATGTTCAAGATGTTCCAGTGCCTGAGGAGTTTAATAACTGGCTAGAGAAACTGAAGTATAGAACTCACAGCCAATTTGGGGTTTGTGCTCTGTTTCCTAACAGTCTGGCCTGAATTTGATACCCATGCTCTTGAGCCACTGGAGGACAGCTTGATAGGGTACACGTTTAGTTTGAACCTCTATGATGGTCTTTTTAAAATAGTCCCCATGCAGCTTGCAGGTATTTTAATTTGTGACTATTCCTTTTAATTTCCATTTAACTAGCTTCCTCATTTTGTGTAGTTCCCCTTTTTGAAGTGAAATGCTACTGTGATGGGTTTTTTTGGCATTTTCCCCATACAAAGATGGTCAATTTAATTACATTATGGTCACTAGTTCAGCTATTACCTCTTGTGATGATGTACACCATTTAGGAGTAAATCAAGAATTGCCTCTCCCCAAGACAATCTGCTCCAAGAAGCAGTCATTTATGATGTCTAGAAATTTTCTCTCTACATCCATTCCTGAGGTGACATGTACCCAGTCAATATGAGGATAGTTGAAATCCCCATTGTTGTTGGGCTTTCTGCTTTTGTAGCCTCTCTAATCTTCCTGAGCATGTCACAATCACTGTCAACATCCTGGTCAGTAGTATATTCCTACCGCTACACTCTTATTGTTCAAATATGGAATTTCTATCCATAGTGATTCTATGGCACAGTTTGATTCATTTAAGATTTTTACTTTGACTTTGCTTTGTTTCACATATAGTGTCATTCTCCCACCAATGACCCACTCTGACATTATTATATATTTTGTATCCTGGTATTATCATGTCCTATTGATTATCCTCTTTTCACTAAGTTTCCGTAACGCCTTGTATGTCAATGTCCTCATTTGATGGTAGGCACTCTCATTCACCCATCTTAGTTTTTAGACATCTAGCATGATTTGTACATTTTGTCAATATTCAGTTGTTTGCCTGCATATGTTATATTTAAATGGGACACTCTTATGTTTGACTGTTCCTCATTAGCTCCTACCTGTATTTTACCAACTTCTTTCCTATTCTCTTTGCTAGGATGTAGAGTTCCCCCTTTAATGAATTCATCCCTAAGGGATGTGTTCACCTGAATCATGTGCTCTTCCACACCTGTCAGCTTTTCCCCAGCCCTTAGTTTAAAAACTCCTCCACAATCTTTTAAATTTTACATGCCACCAATCTGGTTCCTTATTTGTTTAGGTAGAGCTCATCCTTCCTCTATAGGCTCCTCCTTTCCCAAAAGATTCCCCAGTTCCTAATAAAACCTAAAACCCTCCTTCTTATGCCGTAGTCTTATCCATGCATTGAGACCCTGCAGTTCTGACTGTCTTTCTGGCCCTGCATGTGGAACTGGGAGCATTTCAGAAAATGCTACCATGGAGCTCCTGGACTTTCATTTCTTACCTAGCAGCCTAACTTTGGCATCTCTCTTACCTTTTCCTATGTCATTGATACCTACATGTATCACAATCCCTGGCTCCTCCAGCAGTGCACATAAGTCTGTCTAGATGTCTCATGAGATCTGCCACCTTTACGCCCATCAGGCAATATACCATGTGGGTTCTCCTGGTCATCATAAACCCAACTATCTTTCTTTCTAATAATCACATCACCCATTACTATTATCTGTGTCTTCCTAATAACTGGGGTCCCCCTTCCCACAAGGGTATATTCAATGCAAGAGGATACCATGACCTCATCTGGAAGAAGGGTCCCAACTATGGGACTGTTTCCTTCTGCTCCAGCTTGATGTTCTCCTTCTGTAAGATTGTCATTCTCCTTAACAGCACAGAAACTGTCAGACTGGGAGTGGGACCGCTCTATTGTGTCCCTGAAAGTCTTCTCAATGTACCTCTGTCTTCCTTAGCTTCTCCAGTTCAGCCACTCTGCCCTCAGGAGCCTGTATTTTGTCTCTGAGAGCCACTGAGCTGCTTGTACCATACGCGCACATTCTCCACCTGTCCACAAACCAGTAATCATACATGCTACATTCAGTGCAACAAACTGGATAGCCCCACTCTGCTGCTAGACTGTCTGCATTATTTTTATTCTTGCAGGGTTTGTTGTTGTTTGGGGGTATTTTTTTGGGGGGGGGTTGCTTTTGTTTTCTTTCTCTCGCTATCTTTCTCCCTCTTCTTTTTTGTTTTTGGTAGGGACTTTTCTGGTGCCCTTCCAATAATTAGGTTATAGTTCCTCAGCCACCTTCTCCCCCTGCCACTGAACCCTCAGTGCAGCCAAACTCTCCTAACCTTGGTAGCTCACTCAGTCGAGTGCTCTCCCCCTCGGTCATGGGGCTCCCTCTGCTCCATAACTGGACCTGGAAGGAATGCCTTTCTCACTCCCTCTCTAAACTCCCCTGTTTGCTGCTGCTGGTCACTTAGGAGCTGGATTTTTAAACCCCTGTTCTCCCAGAGTTAGCCTGGCCTCCTTGTCAAGGGACCCTAAAGGGGTTATGGATCAAGGGATAGCAGGCTAGAGCCTGGCTAGTGTAAACTCAGCCTAGCCAACCACCTGGCTCAGCACACAGCCCCTAAACCAGAGCACACAGCAATCTTCAGTCAAGCAGGCACACAGCAAGCAAACCAGCACACAACAAACAAACTAACAGGCAAATAAAGTTAAAAGACAAGGTGAGTGAAGTAAAACACTATACCATACAATTCTGTGTAACTTAAAACCTTGTCTCTTTCACCAACAGAATTTGGTCCAATAAAAGATATTAACTCACCCACTGTGTCTCTCTCTAGGATCCTGGGACATACACAGTTACAACAAACAGACAGCCTCACCCCAAGGATCACATATTTTCTCCTGACTCCTCCCTCACCTGGAGAAGTTCCTCATAAAACTCCCTTGTTTGTTGTGCCTGTTCACCAGTGAATAGTTAATTCTGTAGTACCTTAGCATTGTGCTAGGTGCTTTTCAAAACAACTGATAAGACTCCTGCCCCCAAGAGTTTACAGTCTAATCTTAAAGGATAAGAAAAGGGGGTTGTGGCAGAGGGTGATGAAGGTATCACTTAGATCAAAGGGATTCTCTGTTTAAGAATGTGATGATTCTGCTTTTGATTTAATTCACACATACTCACCACTTCTTGACGTGAGTGCTCTGGCAGAAGGGAATTTTAGGAGGGAACTGAATAAGGAGAAGATAGTGGGTCAGAATCAGCAAGCAGGGAGAGGCAAGTATTTCATGGGCAGGAAAAGCATGGAACCTTACCTACATATAACAACAAGACTGATACAAGACTGCACAAAAGCATTTCAAAGGTGCACACAACATCCACAAACCCTTCTGAAACCCCAGTAAAGCATACACACAGACAGGTGTGCACACATGTACTCTGTGGTCAGATTCAAGGAAGCAGGACAAAAAAATAAAGAGGGGTTAATTGTGGTTTTTCTTGTAAGGCTCACAGATAGTAGAATAACTTGTGGATACCTAGGTATTCCCTGCCCCTTTTCTAAACAAAACAAAACAAAAAATAAATAAAATATTGGGCAAGGTCAAACAACTCAAACACAAGAGTAGAGTGTTGCATTTTCAGATTATCTACTTCCCGATAACAAAACTCCTGGGAGGGACCAACCAGAAACTCAACTGGTTGGAACAGAAACAGGTAACTGTAGCAGCTACAAGGAAGCAGGGAGCTGAGACCCAAACAGAGTTACCCTCCCCTCGAGCATCCCGGACCCAGAGCTCTGCAGGGGAGAGCCCCACTCTGGGGACACCAAGGCCATGTGGTGGCTGCTCCCCTCCATGTGACCTCAAGAAAGAGAGAAACCGCTGGGAGGCCAGGCCTCATCCAGATACGCAGCCAGGAGGAGCAGCTGCAGCATGGACTGGGTGTATCATCAGTGCCCAACTGCTTTCCTTCCCCTGTTCCCTTCCACTCACTCCTGTCCCTTCCTTCATGGTCTCTCCATGTCAGTCTCACGTCACCAGCCTTCCATGCGCCAAGTTCCTCTTGTCCCTAGTTTCTCTCTATTTAGCTACTCCCCTCCCAATAAAACCTCACCCCAAACTGTAAAAGTAAAAAGAAACCAATGAAAAAATTTATGACACGAAAATTGTGTTTACCAACCACCACATAGTTCACTTGTTTGGTTGCTATATCCCTTCTCCCCCATCCCTTTGTTTCTCTTATCTATACAGGCGGTGTCTACACTGCAAACTTATGTCAACACAAATTACGACAGCATACAATTGTCGCAGTTAGTACATCACTTGTGTGCATGCATATGTGGCTCCTTGTGTCGGCAGTGCATGCACTCACCAGGAGTTCTTGTATCGATAGAGTGCAGCTCATCATGGAGAGAGATCCCACTGTGCAACTTGCCATCATCCAGTGTACGTCCAGGGTTGAAATGAGTTGCGTGGGGTGACTGGGAGCATGGGGTTTGCAGTTTTCAGCTGTCTCCATCACATGTTATCTGTGTCCCATAATTTTTGCACCTTTTTTCAAAATCCCACAAACCTGTGTGGCCCTCCTCGCTGTCCACCATCTCTGACAGAAGCATGGATCATGCACAGTTCTGCACTAGTGTCATGAGCCTTGTAAGCACAGAGCACACAATCCTGGAGTATTTGCAGAGCCACAAGAAGAACTGAATCAGTGGAGAACATGATGATTCTTTGGAGAAGAGATCGCTGTGGGACATAGCGAGAACCAATCAAGGTTGTTGTTGGCACTCAAGGAGCAGCTGCAGATGGAGAGAAACAAGCACTGACTGGTCAGGTCACATTGTAATGCAGGTTTGGGATGATGAGCAGTGGTTGCAGAACTTTTGGATGCGCAAGGCCCATTCCTGGATCTGTGTGCTGAGCTTGCCCCAGCCCTTGAGTGCAGGGACACCAAAATGAGAGCTGCACTTGTGACAGATTTATGTTACCAATCTGCCTGAGGGGGCCATTGCGTTGTGACACACTGACAGTGGAGAAGTTAATGGAGATCACACTGTGGAAACTTGCAACACTAGATTGCTACCAGTCAGTCAGAAATCAGTTTCAAGTCAGAAAATCCACTGTGGGGGCCATTATAATGCAAGTTTGCAGGGTCCTTAACCTTCAGCAATGTAATGGATGGATTTGTAGCAGCACAGTTCCCGAACTGTAGTGGAGTGATAGATGGCATGCATATCTCTATTTTTGCACCAGAGTACATCAACAGAAAAGACTACTTTTCTGTGGTTATGCAAGCATTGGTAGATCACCAGGGACGCTTCACTGACACCAATGTGGGCTGGTCGGGGAAGGTGCAAGGCACTCACAACTTTAAAACAGTTTTTGAAAGCTTGTCTCTTTCACCAGCAGAAGTTGGTGTCATGCTCATCCACCTTGTCTCTATATTTTCAGAGGCATTTTCAAAGGTCATTTTATTTGGGTATTGGTTCTGAATATCTGATCAGACAGATAGCTGCACAGACACTGGTGTATGTGTGTGGTCAGAATCTGACCACAGAGTACACGTGTGCACACCTGTCCGTGTGTATGCTTTACTGGGGTTTCAGAAGGGTTTGTGGATGTTGTGTGCACCTCTGAAATGCTTTTGTGCAGTCTTGTATCAGTCTTGTTGTTATACGTAGGTAAGGTTCCTGCACTTCTCATGGACGTTTCAGTGCTACAATGCTTTTTATTTTATAAACAGGTGGTACTATGGCAAATATAACATTGCATGTGCTGATGATTTTCCTGACTTCTGATCTGTGCCTCTAACAAAGACTGGAGGGCCTGTGGCTAATCAACCATAGTGCAGTTCTTAAGGGGCCTTGGAGAGAAGGAAATGGGGGCAAGAGTGCTGCAGAGTGATCTCTGCCCATGAGGGGGTGCTCAGGAGAGTGTTGGCCCTGGTACGGGGCTTAAGATATTTCCGTGTTTACATACCTATTCATCTTTGAAAATCCAGGCCAGAATCCTCAGTTCCAGTGACAGGTTTCAGAGGAACAGCCGTGTCAGCCAGTGAGAGAGAGGTGCCACCACGGGGGCTGATGGAGGTTACGGTGCAACACTATCATTTTGGTTTCCATTATTGAATTTGTCTTTGATAATTCTCATCTCTCTGGTCTCACTGTCATGACCTGCTTAGAGTGGGCACCATCACTTGGGTCTGACCTGCTTTGTCTGTGTCTAACCTCATTTGAAAGCTCCTTGGGATAGGGCCCAGGACTTTGGTTGTCAGCCGAGTTTGAATTTAGGTTCTTCAGTGCTAAGGGTGTGAGCTGCTTGAACCAAAAGAGTAACTCCATTAGCTGAAAGCTATAATAAATTTTTATCCCCATATGTGGATTAGCCGCTAGAAGGGGACAAAGACATACTGTGTTCTACTTTGGGTTACACATAAGCACAATGCTGACTGAACAAATAATAAACCCAATACTCTTCCACCCACTCTTATTTTGATAGTCCTATATATTAACCTCTTCATGGTTTTTTCTTTAAAATGCTCATTTAAATAAAAATGAAATCTAAAAGAGCAATTTTCCACTCCCTACTAAGAGAGAACAGGATACCAAATATTGCAATGCTGAAGCAAAATGCTATGTTGTGTAAATAAAAGCACATACAGTAAGGTTATGCTATCTCTATTTACTTGAAACAAAAGATTCCTTGTGAAGTAAAATATATAAATGTTTAACAAGGCAGTTGGGTTTGATGGCCTTGTCCACTAATCGGGCATTGCAGTGTTTCATCACTTTATGCCTTTGTTATGTAATTTGTTTTGTTTTTAATTCTTGGAAAACATACTTAAGCATTTTACCTATTTGCTTGATTGTACGAAGAAGCTGGTTGGGTAATTGCAAATCTGGCCTAGCTTTTTTAGCAAGGTTTGAATACTAAATAAGTGATACTTGTTGTTATTGGCAACAAACGACAAAAACAGTATTTGTTAAATCACACGCCAGGAATAGAAATCAACTTTGCTTCCTTTGCAGCTGAGGTTCTTGAAACTGTGCCTTTATCTTAGAACCTTGATTTCAGCTTTTGCTGTGCTCTTTGGAGAGTAACTTGTTTTGTGTCTGATTTATAGCTCATTAATTATTTATGAAACAACAGTGGCTACTATAGCAGTTAAGGTTTTGTGAATGTTTCCATTGTAACCTTCTGTTTTTGAGCCACCTTCAACTTTCTATAACTGTCACATTTCAGGTTTGGGGGGGTGGGGGTGGGTCTATGCTTTCAGGTGACTTATTGTGGAAAGGTTGTGCAAAATCAGTTCAGCAGCAGTGTTTTGGAGTAGGAGGATGGTGGGGTGTAGAGGGGCGGCGGGAAGAAGAAATAGTGTTTCCCATTCAAAAAAATCTCGGACAGTGCTACAGCGGAAAGAGTGAGGAGTATTAAGCTCTAGCTTCATATAGAAATAGTACCCGCTGAAAAGATGCCTTGGAATGTTGTAGTAAAAATGGTAAGTCTTTGATTTGACAGAGTTATGAACCTATTAAATAACTGTGATGCCAACACTTGTGATTTTATCATGAGTTCCACAATATCTGGTGTTTTGCTCCAATCTCCAGCTCCTGGAATCATATTATACACAAATCTCAGCTTGCTTTTTTTTTTTTTCAATTAATATTTTCATAAATTATTCCTGATTTAGATTGCAATAAGTGAGAGGAGAATAAGACATGATGTTTGAATATAGGGTACGTTCCATCAGCAACATGATAAAATACAAGGTTCCCAGCCGTACACGCCACCATTACTCAGTGATGATAATTCTTTGTACTGCAGCGTGCTGGCAATGTCATGCAGACTGCTCCAAGCCCCAGTCTTGAGACAGAATTGTTAGAATGTAGGTTAGAATGTGCTTGAGTGGTGAGGCAAAAACTGGTGTAGCTTAGGTCTTAGGCCATGTCTACGCTATAGTACTACACAGCATAGCTTAGCTGTGGCACCGTAGCTATGCCAGTGTAAGCCTATAGTGTAGACAGTACACAGACTGTGGTGATGGAAGGAGTTTTTTCCATCACTGTAGGAACTCCACCTCCCTGAGTGACAGTGTCTACACTTAAAGCTTAGGTCAGCACAGCTATGGAGCTCAGGGGAGTGGATTTTTCACACCCCTGAGCCCAATAGCTATGCTGACCTCAGCTTTAGCTTGCCAGACTAAAGCCTGATCTAAGTCTATGTTCAGAAGGCTACAATCCCCAGATGTCACAAATATAATTAAATTGTAAAATGGCAGCACAAACTTATTATTTGCACTTCCGACAGTACAAGCCATAATATTTGCTTCTGAGATAGTTACGCAATTTTTTCCCCCATTCATCCTGGTTCCTTTTGAGAAGCCTGACCTTAGATATGAAAGATCTACATACTCATTCGTGCGCTGCCAGTGTTTAAGACAGAGGAGGTGGTTTGAGAATGTAGACAAGCAGGAAGCCTACCTTTTTTCAGTAAAATGTTGACTATTTTGATTGCAGTATGCTACCCTTTTCTATGCATTCTGCTACATTGTGGGGAAAGCGTGAAAGGAGCCAAGACAAATAATGTTACCATTTTCCTCTTATGGTGGCAGCGACCTTTTCATTGTCCTGCATACGTTCTTAGATGGGGCGTGTGGGTGGGGAAAAGAGAACCTAACCTAACCTCTTTCTTTAGCAGTGTCACGTGAGAGAACAAATGGTTGAAAAAAATAATTTGGGTAAAGTCTATGAAATTAAATAGAGCAGTGTTTCTGTTGCGTAAATAATTGTCAGCCATGCATGTTCTGAGGGCCTAGCTCTGATTTCAATATTGTTAATTTTATACATGTATAATTCCATTGGCTTCAGAGGAGCTACTCCTGATTTACATTGATGTCCTGAGCGTAGAATCTACTCCTGAGTGTTTACATTGACAATGTTTTTGAATGTGTAATTATTTGGGGAAGAAAACACTTTATAAGAAAAAAAGTTATTGTGTCACTTACAAGAGAGTGGTGTATTTTTACATTGCACATAGTACTATTATTACTCTGGTTAGTCTGCCAGGAACACTAAGATGATCTTCTTAGGGTAAAACCCCTGAAAAATCCAGGCATTTTTAAGGCATAGAAAAATGTTTATTAGATAGGGCTGCCAACCGTCCTGGTTTTGCTGGGAGTCTCCTGGGATAAGACCCTATCTCCTGGCAGGAGATTTTAGGCTGCTAAAAGTCTGGCGCCACAGTGGGGCTAAGGCAGGCTCCCTGAGCCCCTTCTGCACTCAAACTCCCTCCCAGAACCCGCACCCACTCCTGCATCCCAACCCCCTGCCCCAGCGCTGAGCCCCCTCCAGCACCCAAATTCCCTCCCAGAGCTTGCACCCTGTACCCCAACCCCTGTCCCAGCCTGGTGAAAGTGAGTGAGGGTGGGGGAGAGCGAGCAACGGAGGGAGTGGGGATGGAGTGAGCGGGGCAGGACCTCGGGAAAGGGGGCGGGGAAGGGTATTTGGATTTGTGTGGTTAGACAGTTGGCATCCCTATTAGATATAGTTTGTAGGGAGGAAAATACAGAACAATAAGGTTTGGAATTTTTCATTATAGACACTGCAGTACTCTTAATACAAGTTGTCTTCTATCCCATTGTCCAGTCTTCATTTCGGTGTAGCCCATTACCAGCGCATGAAAGGAAAGGTCACTGCATTCATAGGCCCAACTGGTGAATTACATTGGTAATGTTGTGGAGATCACTCACACCAGTAAGGGGTTCTGCCATCATCTGCCTGTAATCTTGGGTACCTCAATGCTATGCTACTATGGCTCAAAGCCTTGACACCAGTAGCCAGCCTATAAGCAGAAAGATCTCACCCTGGTTACCACCAGCCTAGTTACTCCTTAGAGGATAACCTCCACAACCCTTCTGGTCTTGAGCCTCCCCCAAATCCATCTATCCCACGTTTTTGAATACCAGACACTTGGACTTTCCCACTCTGGTTCATCACCTCCGTAGAAGTGAAACCTGCTCCCCAGTTATCAATTCACATTGGGACAAACACTGCACACAGTTTGCACAATAGGGACCTGCTTGGGGTAAAAATAAAAAAAAAAGGTTTCTTTAATAGAAAAGCCACAGATGCAAAGATGAAATAGTGTGGGAAAGCAAACACATACAGGTTACACAGAAAATAAACATAGACAACTGCAGGCTTTGCACTTGTACATTAGATCAAAATCCCTTTTCTAATACAAGTTGCCTACTACCTTTGCTCAGTTTCCCAGCATATCCTGTAGCCCTAAGAAGAGTTACAGCAGTGGTAACTAACCGATCAATCGCAATTGACTGGTCGATCCTGGAGCCTCTGCCAGTTGATCGCAATCTCCAGCTGCTAAAAGTCCAGCGGTGCAGGTTGCCTGCCTGCCCTGGCCCCATGCCGCTCCCAGAAGTGGCTGGCTGCTGGCATGTCTCTGTGGCCCCTGGGGGGAAGGTGACTCTGCACACTGCTCCCGACCCCAGCACCATCCCCGCAGCTCCCATTGGCTGAGGGGGTGGCACTTGAGGGCATGGGCAGTGCACAGAGACCCACTGCCCCCTGTCACCTCCAGGGGCCACAGAGACTTGCCAGCAGCCAGCCGCTTCTAGGAGCGGAGTGGGGCCAGGGAAGGCAGGCAGCCTACCTGAGCCCTGCTGTGCCACCGAGTGGGAGCCGCCTGTGGTTAGCGCCTCCCGGCTGGAGCCTGCACCTCACACCCCCCATGCATCCATGCCCCAGCCTGGAGCCCCCTCCTGCACCCAAACTCCCTCCCAGAGCCCGCACCCCTCAATCTCTCCGGGACCCCAACACTCTGCTCCAGGCCAGAGCCCCCTCCTGCACCCAAACTCCCTCCCAGAGCCCCGTTCTACACCAAACACCCTCCCACAGCCTACACTCCTCACCCTCTCCTCCACCCCAACACTCTGCCCCAGCCTGGAGCCCCCTCGTGCACCCAAACTCCCTCCCAGAGCTTGCACCTCTCACTCCTGCACCCCTGCCCCAGGCTCAGCCAGTGCACACTCCACACACTGATTTGTGACAATCCCTGAAGGATTTTGCATCTATAAACCACAAATGACACTAATAAAAAGTAAAACTCATTAAATCCAGTGGATTCTGTGAAACTAGGTGTAGTGTGACCATATGACCCCTGCACCCAAATTCCTGCCCAGAGCCCCCTCCCACACTCTGAACCCCTCGGCCCCAGTCCAGAGCCTGCACTCCCACCCCAGCTTGGTGAAAGTGAGTGAGGATGCGGGAGAGCAGAGCAAGCAATGGAAGGAGGGGAATGGAGTGAGCAGGGCGGGGCCTCAGGGAGGGGCTGGGTAGATTCTGGGTTGATCTTCAATTCAAAAAGTGATCTTGTGCATAAAAAGTTTGGAGACCACTGAGTTAGTGTTCACCAGCAGCCCCTTGCCTTTGAGACTGTCCTTCAGTTCTGGGTAGCCTTCACTTCAAACCCCTTTCCTTTTAAAAAGATTTGCAGGGGTGTTTCTTTCTTTTTCTTTCTCTCGACTGTGGTGATTCATGGTGGGGGAAATTCCTTCATTTCTTAGTTTTCCATGACAGAGGTTTTCTCTTTGAAGTTGTTGGGTGTTCTCCCATTATCTTTAATGGCCTATCATTTCTTTTCCTGGGTTGTGCAATGCTAGGTACTTACAGTTAGTCTCCTCTGGGAGGAGAGGCAGCTCCTCCCTGCCTGGCTGACCACCTTCCTGTTATGAGATGGAGCAGCTGAATGTGGCAGCACAAATTATGAGCATAGTTTTATATTTATACAAATACATCAATGTATAACCACAGACTCTATACATCTCTTAATGACCATCAGGTTCAGAACATTACGAGCTTTCATAAAAGACCTTACTTGACGTATCTTTATACACAAGAACACTGTATACCACCAATTGATTCAGTTGCTTATTCTTTGGGGTTCAGATCTCCTGTTTTTTCCCCCTGGGGTATCTGGACCCTGAGTGTCACAGCCATTGACCTTTTATTGAGTTATTTTAGCGTGACTTTGGCCTGTACAGGGTTCCCCAAACTTTCAGAGTTAGTGCCCCTCTTATAGATTGACATGTTTTGTTTGCTGCTCCCCTAAGACCTCTACCCCTAATCATGAACAGATGGAATTACCAGAAATTACCAGCTATGAATAGGTGAAAAGTGAACTTTAATAAGGAAGGAAATGTAGAATTTTGAAATACACCCAATTTAATGTGATGAATGAATCTGTTATGCTGATGAATCATGTTTTACATAAGGCAGCCCTGGGAAAACACAAGATCCTGAGTTATTTTCAAACAATTTAGTGCCACCATTTGAAGAGAAACCTGACTCTCAGAAATACAAGGATGAAAATGAGATGAAAAGTGACAGGTCTTTCTTAACTAAGGATTGGGTATTCGTTCTTCAGAGAGATCCATACTCTGAGTTCCTGCCTAGAAAAGTCAGTGATAGGATCCTGTCACTGGAGAGGTCTCTTGCTTTATCTGACAATGACTCAACCAGTGTTGTTGAAACAACAAATCTTGGATGAAGCAGTTGGTCATCCTCCTCACTCTACTAGAGTCCTCTCAGATATTGGTGGTTGAATTTCAGTAGGTTGCTGACAAATATATCGTTTTCTTTCTATGAAGTCTGAAGCAAAAGAAAATGACTCCGAGTTTCCTCCTTGGGCTGGGAAGACCAATTTCTAAGCTTTCTAATGAATCTAACTACCCTGACGTGGAAGTTCATATTCAGCCTCTGGAATTGAAGAGCTGAGCTTATGTAAGTGTTCAAAGATGTCAGCAAGGCAAGCTAGACTTGGGGAGCAGGAGGAGGACCAGAATCTGGTCATTATCTCTTAGAGCAATGGGCCAAATCAGTCCTGCTGTATATGAGCACATCTCCATGGCCAGCCAACATGTTGTAGAATACAATTTGCCTTGTCTACATTAGGGCTTTAAAACATCTGAGTTAAAATGTGTGTGTTAACATGTTAAAATATACATACCCAGTATTAATGTTTGCTAGCACACCATGTGCAGCTAGATGTAGATATCTAATAGTGTGTATAATAAAAACCCTCAAAGAAGAACAAAGCTATTTTGCCACCCCTCCCATATTAAGCATTTCATTTATGAAACCAAAAACTGTACACTGGCATCTATGACACATGCCTGCCAACCACCTGCATGGAGGCAGCCGCATCCAGTATTTCCATTCTTTTGGACCTTTGGAGCATAATGACCTCTCTGGTTTGATTGACTGCTCCACAGAACAGCTATTGAGCCTTTGGATGAGCCAGAGCTTTTTGGGAGACATGTCATTATTGCACAAAAAGGCCTGTTTCAAAGTGCTCTGGTGCATCTTTTATATCAGGGTTTCTGAAGCTGTCCCACCAGCCATCTCCAAAACATTCAAAAATGATTTAAGCTTCTCCAGACATAAATACTTCTGAAGAAAGTAGGAGGATTTTCTCCTAAGGAGAAGAATAACATAATGCAGTTCAGCATGTTTTTTCTACAGAAGGGGAAGTTTCTGGTCACTGACCAGGTTGCTTTGTGCCTCTAGCAGTGCAAAGAAGCCTTAAAGCTGGCAGAACTGGCTCTACGGTGATTCTCCTGGCATAGGGGTTGTGGCTGAAGGGGGGAATGGTATGTACTGATGCAGTGATATATGCTGGCAATCTTTGGCTGAGGAATGGCCCCTTGGTGAAGGGCCACTACAGTTGGGTATAGTTTGGAATAGGTCTGACACTGCTCTAAAGCATGCTGGGAATCGAACTCGCTCCCCGTGGTTCTCAACCTATTTACCATTGTGGGCCACATATATGGGCCGCATCCAATACTACCTCTGTGGCCCTGAGGATGTCAGATCGGCCACAGCTCTCTGCTGATTGGGCCGCAGGTTGAGAATCACTGTGGCCTAGCCCTAAGGATCAAGGAAGTGCAAAGGTGGCTTAGAACCACCGTTCCTGCCATCCTAGCTGTGCTGAACATAATTATGACATACTTGAAAATCTGCTGCAAGCACTGGGCAGCCTGTTAACTTGTCTGCTTTATTAGGTCTCTTCCACCTAGGACTTAGCAGAAGCAGAACAGGCTGGAATATTCGGTGCCCTTTGAGTCCTAAATGATCAGAACTGAGATCTTCCCCTCCACCCCCCATGTCTTTACTTCAACCTCAAATGGGAGGTCAAAAGCAGAGAAACTAAAGTTAGATGAAAAGTGTCTTTCCTTCTCATCAAGATTTTTTCTTGATGCCCAGGGACACAATTTCATTTTCATCATCAGTTGCTGAACTTTCCTGGCTGATCTAGAGCCTTCCTACTCCTTACATTGTTGGTAGGTTGTTCAGCGTTGTGTTTTTTATGGAAGAATATTGCAGTCCACATACTTGACTTAAGAACCATGACAGCACTGCACAGCAATGTCTGCAGTGATATTTTGAAATACTTCTCCTTGGTAAAAGTGGTATTTATCACTTTTTCTCTGAGCCTGCTTGATCAGGGACATCTTACCAAATCCTGTGCACAATACTGCTGTTTACATTTCTGTGTTTCACAATGGATTGCAGATGGTGCGATGGGATTGATAACCCAAAACTTTAATTAATGCGCTCACTTGATAGGCTTAAAGGAGTGCCCTGTCTTTTTCTTGTGCTATGTTCCTGAAAGGGCACTGGGGTAGCTTCAAGACCTTAAATTATACATTTAGGGGAAATGATTTCATAAACTGGTCAGGTTAACGTGACCGTAATGAGCATCAGATGAAATTTGCTAACTAGATACATGCCAAATATTCTGATTTTTGTTAGAAGTCATGTGACCTATTCTGCAGCTCATATGTCCCAACCATCCACAAGACCTCTTTTTGCTAGTTTCTGCCCAGCTCTGTGCTTATGTAGGGCCTGATTTTGTCACCCTTGCTGACACTGATAGCACCTCACTGAGAGAGCAGTCCCATTTTACTGGAAGCCTGATGTACTTCTGAATGTGAGCAAGGGTGACACTGACTTTTACATAAGTCTGCAACCAAAACCCCAAGGGGCTGAACAAACTTTCCAGAGTTGCAGATATCCGTTTCCCTCTTTCCCACCCAGTTCCCTAGCTGGTCCTCTGGAGTGTCAGAAATGGCCTTTGCTGTGTCCAGTTCAGCAATGTGCAACCAGACACTTAGAGAGGTGTCTAGAATCCTTTGTGCTACTTACTGAATTCACTGCTGTCACTGCTAGCCCTCTGTACCTTTCATATGTTCCTTCCTGTCCTGTGTAAGGGACAAATGCTATCTCCTCCCCTGCACAAGATACTGGCTGCAGCACAACTGGAACATGTGTGAGACAATGGAGTCCTGGCAGGGGTCTGCACACCTTGTGTACCACTGTGCATAGCTCTTGGGGTGGGGGTGGGGGGCTTGCCGCATATAAAAATGAGGGAAGCTTGGGGGTGGGAGCTAGTCAGTACATAGAGGCTGAGCAGGAGCCTTGAAACAGGTGGAGGGAGGATTCCATTTCTCCCTGTCACCTGACCATGCCATTCCCTGATACCTCCCCATGTCAAGAGCATTTTTTCAGGTTCAGTGCAGGGTGGAAGGTTTAGTCCTAAGAGCAGATGGAATGGTCATGAACGATAAGTGTAAAACTAGACAACAGCCCTTGGAAAGTGTGTGTTTGTTTTTCAGATCAGTCCCATCCCTGGAGTAATTTTAAAGACTAGATTAGGCAAAGAATGAAGCGTATAAGTGTCTCAGAGCCGTGCCAGTGTCTACCTTTAAGTCTGTATGATACTTAGCACTGTGGTGTTTCTGGGTGCTACTGAAACAGAATCCTGCACTAGAAAAATTATAGACTAGAGGACCTAACAGGTCTCTTCCCAGCTCTAACTTTTTACCATATATTGTTACATAGATTGTATACTTGTTTTATTCTTGAAAATATAAGCCAAATCATATAAGGCAAGACTGGAGGGGACCTCGAGAGGTCATCTAGTCCAGTCCCCTGGACTCATAGTAAGGACTAAGTATTCTCTAGACTATCCCTGACAGGTGTATGTCTAACCTGCTCTTAAAAATCTCCAATGATGGAGATTCCACAACCTTCCTGGGCATTTTATTCCAGTGCTTAACCACCCTGACAGTTAGGAAGTTTTTCCTAATGTCCAACCTAAACTTCCCTTGCTGAAATTTAAGCCCATTGCTTCTTGTCCTATCCTCAGAGGTTAAGAACAATTTTTCTCTCTCCTCCTTGTAACCTTTTATGTACTTGAAAACTGTTATCATGTCCCCTCTCAGTCTTCTCTTCTCCAGACTAAACAAACCCAATTTTTTCCATCTTCCCTCATAGGTCATGTTTTCTAGACCTTTTTACTCATTTTTGTTGCTCTTCTCTGGACTTTCTCCAGTTTGTCCACATCTTTCCAAAAATGTGGTGTCCAGAACTGGACACAATACTCCCGTTGAGGCCTAATCAGTGTGGAGTAGAGCAGAAGAATTACTACTTGTGTCTTGCTTACAACTCTCCTGCAAATACATCCCAGAATGATGTTTGCTTTTTTTGCAACAGTGTTACACTGTTGACTCATATTTAGCTTGTGATCCACTATGACTGTGAGATGTTATGGGCCAGCTCCTCAGCCAGTGTAACTTGATTTCAGTGGAGCTATGCCAACTTACAGCCATTGAGAATTTTGCCCATATTTCAGAATATAGTGACAAAGGCAATACAAAAAGGATTTTCTTCAGTTATTTTTGCTGTGTTTTGAAGGATCCAAGTGTTGGACTTCAGACCGCTGTTTACTCAGGAGTTACAGATCACATGAGTAATTGTTCCTATTGCAGTAGTCATTGAGATTTCAAATGGTTTGATATGTGTATGAAAATGCTTTCTCTTCAAACCCAGGCACAGGGGTGGGGTTTGGGCCTGGCGTATCTGAATGTATTGTAGGATTTTTAAGCAGACTCATGGAGAAGCTTCAGCGGGTATAACTTGAAGCGCATAGGCTTGGGAATCTGATTTCTCTGCCCTGAGGCATCTTGAGGTGTCATGGCTATAAAGTTATAGTTTGTTGTTTGCTCCAAAACAATGTCTAGTGTCTGGCAGATTGGTCCTGGTTATGGAGAAACAGACAGAAAGAGATTTTTAAGGTCAGATCTTCCAGAAGAACTCCATCCCCCAATGGCTGTGGAAACACTGTTAGCAAAAACGTGGTATAAAGAAAATGGGAGATCTGTATTTTTTTAATAAATACTGTGGATACCTATCTTTATTTGACTATGATCATTCTGTCTGCCATATGGTGCAAAGAATTGACTCAGTCTTGGGTGTGTTTTACAGGTCCACAGGAAGCAAAGTCAGTTGTAGATAGACCAATTACTGGTGCTTAACTGACAATACAATTGTCGGTTCCTGTTAATGCCCCACACCAAGCTCTGATCATCTGGCTGATGACCCGGAGGAGAGAGAAGGGGGAAATCCAAACAGGGAAAAAGGGAAATAAAGGTTGAGGGGTTAAAATCCATGTCCGTAAAATGTAAGAGGGAAACAGAAGGGGATAGTGACTTCTGGGGAGACAATGACCCTCCCATCTCAGATGTCAGGGTACCTAGCATAAGCTGGGCCTATGTAAGTCTTGAAGGAAAGGCTACATTTTATGTGAAATAATATGCATGTAGGCCCTTCTGTTTTAACCCTTTCCCTCTGTTTATGTGTCTATGGATAAATTAAATAATACTTTGTTTGGAAGAAGTTGTTCTGAGTCACTGCATCTTCATACTGTTCACAGGCCGCAAAGGAAAGTATCTGGCAGGTCCCAAATTCAGGCTTGCTAAGGCAACATAGTTGGTAAACAGAGGCTCTGTAAGCTGGAGACCCAGTCTAAGAGTGGGGATGAATTGCAGGATTCCACCCTGAGAGAAGTACAAGTCCTGACACTTGGAAGGGGTGCCCACAGGAAAACTGAGTGAAGGGTTATAATACAGCTTATGTAACCCATGACACCTGGCAAAGGAGATTTCCCATCTTCACCTGCATAAAATAAACCTTTGTGTGTATGTTTAAATATTTGCGCACAGTCTGCTGCTCTGAGTCGCACTTACTCTTAACCTCTCTTCCATATGACACTTCATATAGTCTACTTGTCTTTGCTTTTCTTAAAAAAACATCCTAGCAGCTATTTGCTTATTCAACCCAATGCAGGTGAGTGGTACTGAGAGGGCTTTGAAAGCAAGCTCACAATGGGAGTCCAGAGAATTCATCTTTCTTTCTGGAAATATCAGCATCAGTCAGAGAGCAGAATGCATTGAGGATTCAAGGAGGGAAGGCAGCTGGCTGGAGTGAAAGGGATGCTTGGCTGTTGCCACTTTTCACTAAAAGTTAGGAAAAATAAAACTCTTGGAGAAAGGCGGCCCATGACGTCAATATGGGAATATTCCAAGAACTAAGCAAACAGCAGCACATTCAAGGGTTTGGATTTTTTGAGATTGAAGTCCCCCAGAATAGTGATTCTCTGCATGTTTTCTTGTCAGTCTTTAGCTGACATGTTGGAAGTTACGCAGCCAGCTGCAGTTCATGTCACCGTCTCTCTCTATAATAGACAGTATGGGGCACTCTGTATTTCATTAACTACTGCTACTGGTTTGCTGTACCTCGGAAAAACACACCATCCCACAGAACTGGTGACTGGGACCATGCTGTCTATATGTACTGTGAGATGCCTAGATAGTCTTTGGCATAGTACAAATAATCTCAGTCTCCAGAGATCAGGATAACTACTATTCTTCAAAGTCTGTTTTTTTAAATTCAGTGTATATTATTAAATATAACCTACTGTGTGTTTTCCCTTCTGTAAAATTCCAACTTTCATTATGCTGGTGTAAATGTTGAGGAACTGGATTGAAGTGAATAGTATTACATCAGTGTAGAACTGATGTGAGAGGAGAAGCTTTGTAAAGGAAAGCCGTATAGGCTTTCCTTTACAACTGATTTCAGTGGGGATTGCATGAGCGTAATTGAGGGAGGAATCTGATGGATCAAACTAGTCCTGCTCTTAGAAGAAAGGCCAGGTTTAGGAATGGGAGTTTCTCTCTCAAACTGAGGCTGCACAAAAACGAATTAGGAAACACCCTGTAAACCAGAAAAACTTGTAAACTGTTAGAACCACCCCGGAATCTGCCTAAACTAAGATGCAGCCCCCTTATCTCAGCTTACACCGTCTATGACTAAAGCACAACAAATCTGAATTATTTTTGGCAAGCCACCTCGATAAAAAATGCCTTTTATTCTAACAGTGTCTATCCTATCCCTTCTTGCTCAGTTCAGCTGCAAGTTTCAGTGCTTTGGAGGTTGAGACACCCACGTGTCACTTCACTGACTGTACATCTCTCTGAAGCCAATGTGATGACAATAAACTTTAGCTGCATATAAAGTACAAGAAGGGTAATAAACTGTCCTTGCTTTTTGGCCTCCTGCTTGTATGGTTTCCTCATCTTATTGGTTATACTTAACAGGAGACAGAAATGTGTGTGGTAGAAGAATTCGTTCCACTTTTATTAAATATGAAAGTAGTAATTTAGTAACATATTAAATAGAAAAATATGTAGGGTTAAGAGAGAGGGTGATGGCATCTTTCGGGGGTTGTTTACTACCCGACTGATTAAGAACATAAGAATGGCCATACTGGGTCAGACTGATGGTCCATCTATCCCAGTATCCACTGTCAGAAGACAGTGGCCATTCTTATGTTCTTAATCATGCAGATAGTAAAGACCTCCAGAGAGGTACTTCCCGCTAGCGTGGTATGAATATACCAATTCAAACTGGGTTTTCTGGAAACCAACAGACAAAGCAAGGGCTTTTGATATTAAAAGGTTGCATTTAAACTGACTAAGAACTTTCTGATCCAGCAAAGGGAAAGGACATCCTATCCATGGGCAGCCCCAATGATTGCTGAAGCTTGGAAAGACTTTGGGCTACTAGGGCCCCATAAGACTGATGGGTGACCTGAGGTATGTTCAGTGTGTATTTAAATCTGTTTATTGTTTTCTCTGTAATGCTTTTACCTTTGAGAATAAAGATGCTTGCTTAGAAAGAGTTGTGTGGTACCTTGTAACTGCTGACAATATACAGTTGATAGCCCTCAGAAAGAGAGAGAGGAAAGCACAGCCTCTGACGTTTACGTAGACTGCTTGCTGGGATATCACAGAGTAAGACCAGGAGCTGTTCACTCTTGGTCAGAGGGGAGTGGGGCAAGGGTCTCTGTTCAGAGACAGGTGATACCTGGAGACCTGAGACCTGACTGGGAACTCCTGGAGTGGACCACAGAGGGGAGGATACAGGTACAGTTACCTGAAACTATGACAGTTAGTATTTATACAGCACTCTAAACACTTAAAACACAGTAAGACATTAACTAATGGATTCTCTCCACCTTCTTGGGAGATAAGTATATAAGCATTATTATCCCAACTTTTTAGACTGGGAAACTTGAGGCACAAAGAGATGACTTGTCCAAGGCCACACAGCAACATGTCACTGGCCAAGTCAAGATTATAACTCAGGACTGTCTTACTCCAGCCCTCTGCTTATTGCTTCCAGACCCACTGGCTCCTCTAAGGGAGTTGCTTTTAAAGTAGCCCTTGCTGCTGGATGCAGCTTAAAATTCTCATTTTTCATGTTTTCTTCTTTTTTCACAAGTGTCTTTATTGTACATCTGCATACATTGTCTTTTGCTAGTAGGGTAGCAGACCATGGGTCATTGTGGTGCCTATTTATAAATATAAATGTGGTCCAGGTAAAGAGTTTCTTATGAAGCTTGAGTACCATAATTGCTGGTGACTTGAGTGATGGTTTAATTTCAAAATTATAGAGAACAACAATCAGTGATTCCCTGAAGAAACTGCAGTACCCAGATGTCTTTTACTTGCATTGCTGGTCTGCTGGCATTGTCTGCCTCTTGGGTTCAGTTTTCCACTGTTTGTGAATTTGCTATATGGGTGGTATCTTTGTGTGATTTGTGCAACTGGATTCTAATCCTAAAAAATGCTGAATCCACACCACTTCCAGAGATTTTGAACAGTCCACTTGGTATTGGGATAGAGGGTACTCTGCACCTCTCAGAATTAGGCTTCTGGGGAGCTTTTTTCAACAAATTTATGAAGCACTTTACCCTTATCTAAGAAGTTTTGTAATAAATCACATCTATCTCTACTACTTATTTGAGGAAACGTGTGGGGAACTCATTGGAAATAGTAACCTGATGCAACATGATTCTCAGTATAGTGGAATCTTCTTGATGCTAAACAGTAAGTTTTCAGTATTAACATTTCCTTAGATTAGTTGAACTAAATCTACATTTTTACACTTGAACACATATTATTCATATAGAACTTCTCAGCACTTCCTACAACGCATCTGATGTCATGTGGGACTGGCAGTAATGGCTGCACTTCTAGGTAAAATGTACAAGTGTATTCACATGAACATACGAAACGGCCGTACTGGGTCTAACCAATGGTCCGTCTAGACCAGTATCCTGTCTTCCGACAGTGGCCAGTGCCAGGTGCTTGAGTGGGAATGAACAGAACAGGCAATCATCAAGTGATCCATCATCCATTCCCAGCTTCTGGCAATCAGAGGCTAGGAACACTCAGAGCATAGAGAAAAGGAGTACTTGTGGCACCTTAGAGACTAACAAATTTATTTGAGCATCCGATGAAGTGAGCTGTAGCTCATGTCAGCTTATGTTCAAATAAATTTGTTAGTCTCTAAGGTGCCACAAGTACTCCTCTTCTTTTTGCAAATACAGACTAACACGGTTGCTACTCTGAAACCTGTCAGAGCATAGGTTTGCATTCCTGACCATCTTGGCTAATAGCCACTGATGGACCTATCCTCCATGAACTTATTTAATTCTGTTTTGAACCCTGTTATAGTTTTGGCCTTCACAATGAGTTCCATAGGTTCACTGTGTATTGTGTAAAGAAGTACTTTCTTCTGTTTGTTTTAAACCTGCTGCCTATTCAGATTCTTAAAACCAAAAGGTGGTTAGTTAGAATGCTTAGGTAGTGTAGATTACTTATGAGTCCTGGGCCTGATATTGGTGGTGTTTAGCTAATCTCTGGATCAGTTCCATGGCAGAACACACAAAGCAGTGGGGCATGAGAATTTCTGACTAAAGGATAGTTTGGATATGTGATTGTCATTAGAGGAGGAAAAGGAGACAATATCTGTTCCTCACAGCTCCCAGTGTAATATGGTGCAACATGCAAGTGTGCTAGTAAGAGACTGACCTTCATGTCCTTGCTCTGGTCATATGAGATGTGTCAAGGTTATAGAATGTGAATACCCCTGTGACTCTACTGGCTATTGTTAGGGAGACAGTTTAGAGAAAAGCAACAAAAATGAGCAGGGTGCAGAAAGAATGTTTCAAAGGGCTATCTAAGGTGCACATGACAGCCCAAATTTTCAAACATATACATGCCTTTTGCGGTCTACACTTTTGCAAGTGTCTGAATTACGTGCACAAAACCTTAATGCATGAGCCCATGCAGGGTATTTGAAAAATACAAGCTGGTACAGCTATAAATATTTGAAGTGTGTAAACACCAAGGCCCCTGAGATGGAATTGACTTGATTACTACAAGAATCAAAACCAGAAAAATAAATTACAATGTAACTTTGCTTGCTATTGAATCTTTCATGCACACCATATGACAGAGTAGGAGAGTTAAATAATATCAGAGTGGGAGGAAGGAAACTTCTTGCTAAGCTAAATGAGAACATGAACATTCCAATTGTTGGATCATATTAAAGAAGTTCTGTATTAAAATCACAAATGAGTTTGATTCCCCAGAGTTTAAATTCCAGGGTATTACTAATTAAGAGGTCTCTTGGTTTTTGGTACTGTTTCTCTCCCTCTATGTGTGAAACTTGCAAGCTGCTAATTGTGTTAGTACATTCTAAGACAGAGTCTGTTCTCAAAGCAATTCACAGAGAGAGAGACTCAAAGCAATACTCTAACAACAGAAACAGCACGCAGAGACTCCCCGCCTTTTTGTTGTATTAACAATTGTAATTAAAATAGAGATAGAGGATGTATGTGGATGGATGCTTGGTGTGGATAATAACTGAATGATCAGGGAGGTGCCAGCCTAAGAATCCAGTGTCCATCGGCTGAAGAAGGCGTCAAGTGGAAATAACCAGAGGACCCCCAGAGGGCAGACTGGAATCCACCCAACAGCCTCAAGAATGGGAGAACCAAAGAACAAGATAACATCTAGGAGCACGGGAGCCGTCAGGAATGTGCTATCTGCTGATTGATTCAGCAACAGCATGATGAAGCAATTCCCATAGACTGGCATGGGAAGAAATTCCTATAAAAATAGACTCTAAAAAGTGAGAACTTTGGGGTCTGATTGCGCAAACCAACTTCCAGGAGCATCAGATGAGCATCTGACAAGGCCCTGCTCCCTCCTCATGTCCAGGCCACCTGGCCAGTGGCTTGGCATGAGCAACTCTAAGGCTGGTAACTATGATAACAACCTTGCAGAACCTCTGTGTGTGTGTGTGTGTGTGTGTATGAATGAATGTGAGAATAAATTTGAGATTGAATGGAATGTTATAACTATAACTAACTGCTTACTATGATTCTTTCTGTATTCACAGTAAATGTGGTATTTTGCCTTTTTCCCTTTAATAAGATCCTGCTGGTTTTTATTTTATTGGTACAACACAATAGCTCACAATCAGCTTCATTGCTAACAAACATACATAGAATTTAGTAGTGAATATGCAAAAAGTAATAAATGTGTAAAATTCTCAGAAAAATGCAAGTATTTTAATTTTCTTAGATATATCCCACATTGTACAGCCTCAGTCTGGAGGTTTCAGTGGTTGGGGATAGACAGACACCCTGGACCTTCAGATTGTAGATGGCGCTGGCTCAGCAGACAGTCAAGACTGCGTTTGGTGTCTCCTCATTGCAGCTGGATTGAAAACAGTTTTTCAGTCCTGCAAAAAAAAAATAGAGATTTCAAGAAAATTTCCTGTCTCAAATCAGGACAAAAACCTCAAAATCATGAAAATGTTTATGAACAGAAGATATATGAGAGAGAAAGAGAGAGAGAGGAGGGAGGAAAAAAAAAAGGGGGTTGGGTCAGTTGAAACATCGCATTTTAATTTTGAGCATTTTTAATTTACTCCCCCCCCCAATAATCTTGCATTTCAAAACAAGGTTGTTTTGAACTGGAAAAAATTTAATTTTTCATTTAAAAGCGTTCAAGAAAAACTCTGCTGATGTGACAGGCCTTGGGCAAGTCAACTGGCTGTTGGTAATCCAAACAGCAGGAAGCAACCATCTGAGGAACTTTGATAGTGATGGATATACCCCATGTGAAAACAATGGGCCAAATTCTCCATTGCCTTACTCCTTGTTTTGTTAAACTCACTTTTTACAAGTGTAAATAAGATGCTACCCAAAACACCCATTCACACAAGGGATAGCATTTTACATTCAGTCTGCACTCACTTCACAGAGGTGCAGATAACATAAGGTGCATGGCAGGGGAGAATGAAGCCCAAGGTCCTAAGGCAGAAGAAAGCCTTTTAAAAACAAGAAGGCAGTTTTAAAATAGATTCAGAAATGGGTGGGGGAGACAGTGAAGCTATTTGTGAATAGGGGTGGTGTGGCCCTGGTTCCTGATATGTGAATAAAGGGGCAGTACCATTCATCATGGGATTCTGGAAAACTGGAATAGGGTGACAGGTTTCAGAGGAACAGCCGTGTTAGTCTGTATTCGCAAAAAGAAAAGGAGTACTTGTGGCACCTTAGAGACTAACAAACAAAGAGGGAGTTACCCAGATAAGGAGAGATGAAGGCATGGATGAGGATTCCAGCAGCAGAAGAGTCAAAGGCAATGTTACATAGGTTATTTTTTTTATTTATTTTTATTTTTGAAACAAGTCACTTTATTGGATGTAAGTTGTTACAAACACAAAGAAACAAATGTGTGATTTTTGGTACAGAATGACATTATCTAAACAGTACATGCATGCACTGCTGGGCAGCAAGCTAGGAGACTTAGTGAAACCTGTGGGTGGCCTATGATGAGGTTTAATAGGCATTCTTGCAATCCCAGGAATTAAGGGAGGAATTACATTGAGACAGGATAATGCCAAATTTACAGACAATGGAGAAAAACAGAAGGATTGAATTACGTAGATTAATTCTGTAGGTTAAAGCAGATCTCAAAAACAAATACTAGAAAAATAGTGTAAATGAGCCTGCTCCAGCTGCCGTCTCTGTCTGGAGATACAAGTCCTTTTTGTGTTGAAGGTGCAGACCTAAAGAAAAAAACAGGATTTTAAGTACATATCCTTTGAAATACCAGAGCTTTGCTGAAGTCTGAAGTCCAAAAATTAAGCTGAAAATTCAGCTTCAGAAATCTTTGTACAATGACTCTTGAAATGACTCTCAATACTGCTCAGCTGTCATGGTTTTATAAACAGGAAATCTGTGCACAGAATCCTGCATTATGTCCTTAGTACCAGACATCCTGTATGTCCTTAGTACCAGACTGCATTTGGAGTACTTTCTGTTGATGTTTGTACGCCACCTACTAGTCAATTTCAATGTCACAGTGTCACAGATGATGATTACAGCCCGAGTCTCCTCACAAGAGGCACAGCCTAAGTGTGGAGGCAGTAAAAGGGCATTTATCCACCTTTTGGACTTCCAGGATTCTGAGGTTGAGCATGGCCCTCAGTGTAAGTTGGAGCAGTGCCACACAGCAGCCTCTGGTCACTGCCATTCCTGCTCTGACATGGCCACTTCCCTCAGTATGCCTATGTGACAAGGGTTTTAAGTGCAGAATAAAGCCACCTAAATCACTTTACCTGACCGATGTGCTGAGGTTGTTGCCTAGACACCACTTAAGCCAGCTGTTCAGCTGCTTTATGGCACTGAGCCACTGTAAAAGAGGCTGCAGGAGAGCTTGTAATAAAGACCTGAATATCTAGCTTCAATGTTTATTCTTTAAGTGTAAAAATGTTAGTTGTGCTCTTGACTGGAATGTGTCTTTAATAGTGAAACAACAATTTCTGTAAAAGCTATTTGTCAATAAATTAAATTATCAGCATATTTAATAATTGGGATCTATTCATGGAGTTAACAAAATCTGGAAGTGTACTCAGAAAAAGTTCTAACAGCTTAGGCATTCGAACAAATCACAGTTTGCTTGGTGGATCTTCTGCAGGGGAGAGAAGAAGCTAAGATTACCAAGGAGGTCATTTGTTGCAGATTTTTAAGCTATTGCTACATGGGAGTATCTTTTTGCTTTGATTTCTCATTTTAGCCTACTCATATCTCAGGTGGAGCAGTGACTGAGCAGCCATCACCCCTCAGCGTGTCCTACGGGATGCCCTTATTCCTAGTCATCACCAGTGGTGAGAGCTGTGGGGGCTATGCAATGATGTGGAGGAAGGCCGTCGTGGTGGGCCCTGAAGCCAAGGGCACAGGCCATGGTGCAGAACTCAGTGGTAGTAGCAAATATTCAAAAGGGCACTTTAAAGGCCAAAGTGGAAAAGGGTTCCATGTGAACAGCAGTTGAACATGGGTCAGGATTTCAGAATGATCACACACAGCTGAATATAAAAGAAGGTGTAGAAAGCTTAGGAGGGATGTGCCAAGGAAGGGAAGTAAGACCCATTCATGCAAGGCAGGTTAGTGGGAGTTGAGGCATTCAGTAACATGCAGAATCAGGGCCAGCACAAGGAAGGTGCTCTGTTATTACAGACCTGCTCAGACACTGTGGTGATTGTGGTTATAGAAGTACTGAGACAGATAGAAGGGAACAGGCGGGTCCCATGCTTGCAGTGACGGGTAGTACTGAAGAGATGATATGTTCAGCACTTAGGTGAAAAGAACAAGACACTGTTTCCAAAAGGTTTCCTATCCAGATTTCCTCAGTTAAGGAAACTGCCCACAACACAAGACTTTGAGTAATATGGTCTAAACCCGTGGAGAAGAGAGAAATGACTGGTGGATAGCTAATGTGATGCCAATTTTTATAAAAGGCTCCAGAGGCGATCCCAGCAATTACAGACCAGTGAGCCTAACTTCAGTACCAGGCAAACTGGTTGAAATTATAGTGAAAAACAGAATTATCAGACACATAGATGAACTTGATATGATGGGGAAGAGTCAACATGGTTTTTGTAAAGAGAAATCATGCCTCACCAATCTACTACAATTTTTTGTAGTAGAAACAACAAGTATGTGGTCAAGGGTGATCCAGGGGATATAGTGTACTTAAGACTTTCAGAAAGCCTTTGACAAGGTCCTTCACCAAAGGCTCTTAAGCAAAGTAAGCAGTCATGGGTTAAAACAGAAGGTCCTCTCACAGATCAGTACCTGGTTAAAAGATAGGAAATAAAGAATAGGAATAAATGGTCAGTTTTCAGAATGGAGAGAGGTAAACAGTGGTGTACCCCATGGGTCTCTACTGGGACCCATACTGTTCAAAATATTTATAAATGATCTGGAAAAAGGGGTAAACAGTGAGATGGCAAAATCTGCAGATAATACAAAACTACTCAAGATAGTTAAGTCCAAAGCAGACTGCGAAGAGTTACAAAGGGACTGGGCAACAAAATGACAGATAAAATTCATTATTGATAAATGCAAAGTCATGCACATTGAAAAACATAATCCCAATTATACATATAAATGATGGAGTCTAAATTAGCTGTTACCAGTCAAGAAAGAGATCCTGGAGTCATTGTGGATAGTTCTCTTAAAAACATCCACTCAATATGCAGCGGCAGTAAAAAAGCAAACAGAATGTTGGAATCATTAGGAAAGGGCTAGATAATAAGACAGAAAATATCATATTGCCTCTATATAAATCCATGGTACACCCACATCTTGAATACTGCGTGCAGATGTGGTCTCTCCATCTCAAAAAAGATGTATTCGAATTGGAAAAGGTACAAAAAAAGGGCAACAAAAATTATTAGGGATATGGAACAGCTTCCATATGAGGAGAGATTAATAAGACCGGGACTTTTAGAAAAGAGACGACTAAGAGGGGATATGATAGAGTTCTATAAAATCATGACTGGTGTGGAGAAATTAAATAAGGAAGTGTTATTTACTCCTTCTCTTAACACAAGAACTAGAGGTCACCAAATGAAATTAATAGACAGCAGGTTTAAAACAAACAAAAGGATGTATTTGCTCACACAACCCATAGTCAACCTGTGGAACTCTTTGCCAGAAGAGGTTGTGAAGGCCAAGACTATAACAGGGTTCAAAAAAGAACTAGATAAGTTCATGGAGGATAAGTCCATCAATGGCAATTAGTCAGCAGGGGCAGGGATGCAAAACCATGCTGTGAAGTGTCCCTAGCCTTTGTTTGCCAGAAGCTAGGAATGGGCGACGGGAAGGATTGCTTGAACCTGTTCTGTTCATTCCCTCTGAAGCACCTGGCACTGGCCACTGTTGAAAGACAGGATGCTGGGCTAGATCGACCACTGGTCTGACCTAGTCTAGCCGTTCTTATATTCTTAAATCATCCATTAAGAACTCAGAGCATCCAAAAGAAGAGCCCCATTAAGCTCAGATTTCTCTAGCTAGCTAATATTGTCAGTTTGTTCAGAAAATTACTGTTTTTTGGGGCTGCGGGTTTCACAAGTTGGATAAAGACTGGCAATCACAATTTCTTTTCTACTTAGGAGAAAAACTTTGTCAATCACTCAGAGAATAAGAAATCAATTTCTTTTAAATCACATCGGCTCATACAGTATTACAACCCTGTACATGGTATACACACAGCAATAAAGAAATGTCTCTGTAAGCTTGATGATCTGTTACCTCAACACAATCTGCTCATATTGATGTGAGCGTTTGTTGTCTCTCAAATGCTGTTTTCACATGTTCAGTGGTTGATGCCAGGGCATAATTTTGGGTGATGGAACCAAAGGGAACGCTCTTGTGACTGTCATATGCCAAGATAGGGAAAAGCTATCCAACAGAGAACGCTGCTGGGTCAGAACACCACTACCAGTTTCTCTAAGATACAGGAGCTTTAAAGATGAATCTTCTATCAAAGGCCTGTGGAAGGCTGTTGAAGCACTATCGCTGCACTCTCGTGCATATTCTTCTCTTCTCTGTGCTGAGTGAAGTGCTCTTCGAACACCTGCTCAGTGCAGGAGAGGGTAGAGTGTGCCCAACCCAGCAGCAATAGCATTCCTCTGCCGCCTGAGCGTGGGAGAGCCATGTGATGTTGAACAATAGACAGTCCTATGTACTCTGTGCTTGATGCACAAACCTAATTTCTGTATATTATATACTTGTCCTAGGCCAATGGATTATCACTGAAAAATACAGGTCACTTAGGAGATATGGCCTTCTTAATCACCTGAGCTCAAATTCAGCACTAGATATTGGCATTTTTCCTTTCAACCTCAGGTGTTTCTGTGTTGGGAAACATTTTTGCAGTTAATACAAAGAATTTTTCCACCCACCCCTTGGGTTTAATTTACCCATGATGTACTTTGCTGGACTTACAGCAAAGATGAATGTGTCCACTTGTGTTTAAGTTTCCATATGTTTCTCATAAAAGTGTATTGGTGAAATATTGGATCTCTGAATGTTTGGATAGGAATACTGTACCTCCTTGAAATTGGGAATTGAAAGTTACATTGCACATAATTGGACAGGTGCTGTTATTTAGATTTGCAGTCTTATGGTTGATTTATGATCTCGATTTTATTGGAGAATGTTTGTGGAAAGCAAATTTTGCATTTCTAACTGAGTATATGCAAGAGATACTTGATTCTAAGAGTTATGCTCAGGCAATCAGTGGACAACAATATACCATGTGGTCTGTGTGTTCAATCAAAACTAATCAACACTGCTTTAATTATGAATATCAGATACTTGCAACTAAGTGCTTGTGCACAATTTATAGAGCAGGAATTGTTTCCTGAATAATTTCAAAATAATATATTTCGATACAGCTGTCATGGACAAATTGCAATCAGTAGAACAGATGAAATCTGTTGAATAAATTATTAGCTGTGAATTATTCATTTGGCTCTAATGGCATAGAAGTTGGATTGATTTTATTTACCACGTTTACTTACGAAACAATGGAACAATCAGGGTGATTAAGATAATCCAGGCACTTTAACAGCAGTACAGATCTGTAATGAAATTATTTTATTTAGTATCACTCAGTAAGAAAACTAAGCAAAACAAAAGAGGAAGTGAAACAAATTGAACGATGTTATAAAATGAAGAGATGCACAATTTGGATGCCTAGACCTTCCCTTCTTAATGGTATTTAATTTAGAATGAAGCTCTTGGTATCACAGTAAGTACAGCTACCATAAGTAATTCTGCGGACATGAGAAGGGAATGTTAATGTATAACTGTTGTTCAGATTTTAATTTCCTATTTGAACTGATAGCTGTAAGTGGAAGGGACCACGCCATCTTCTGTGTCTGATACTGAGTGAGGACACGGTTGCATTTAATAATAAAATTACAAATGTACAATTGCCATATCAGTGGAGGTGTGCTCAGATGGCTGAGGAAAGTGGCATTATCACTTCCAGATGTCAATTTCTTACTAAAGCTACAGCATAGTAGATTAGTGGGTCCCCTGGTATGGGAATACTCATGGGTAGAAGTAGGTTAAAATTTCTGAAAAACCGTAGCAAATACCTCATATTTATTAAAGAAATTCCACTTACTTGTAATTGTCAACGCAGGTGATGTCATAACCCATGGTTTTGAGTCTCTCTTCTAATATTTGTACACTGCCTCTCCCACAGGAATCCCTGTAAAAAGAGATTAGTTAACAAAGTCTTTTATTAGTTAACTGTTTATTTTGCTAATTTCCATAGTGTCAATTGCTATGGCAGCTAGGGCTTTAATTGCAGAACCTTAATGTTCCACAATTAGAGCAGATTTTTTTAGGGAATTTAATAGTAGGTTATAGGACAATTTCAGCAAGCTGGCCAGACTCTGGTATCTTGCAACCAAACAGCAATTACCTAGAAAAACAAATCTACTACCAGAGGGCAGCTGCCTGTTGGACTAATACAAATTTAGGGGGCCTGATTCTCCACTACTTTGTATGTTGTGCACTCATTTACACCCGTGCAAAGTTGATGTAAAATGTTACCAAATCAGAATTCACCATACACTTGCATCAGTGACAGTGTTTTATATTTACTTTGCAACAACTGGAACTTTGCCCTAGACTCCACAAACCATGCTTGAGTCCTTCCTCAATCACTTAGAACTCCTGCTGTTGGACATGAGCATTCAGACTTAAACTCCAATAATGGAGTGCTTCCCCCACCACCTTCAGCTCCTGTGGCTGGGTAAAAATTTACTTCAATTAACTGAATAAAATAGTAATGGCTGATCAAGAGTTTTGGCCCAAATAAGCATCTTAAAAGTGCCGATGAATATTTAAATCTCCAAGGATTGCAGAATTGGGCTGGCAATCTCGCAAATTCAGGCTCTTAAAACTACTAGTAGTTCTTGTTGTTGGATTGGTCACAAGTACCATGAGAAGAGACCTTCTTATGGCATTTCACCACTTCTACTAATTTCCAGAACCATGAACTGCTGAGAGGTGTAAACCTGAAAAATAATGCACTGGGGACAGTGAAAAGACTTTTTTAAACCTCAGAGTTTGATTTGGGATTCAGATGGTTCTTATTTAATCTAATCTGTACTTGCCTTGCCCTGACTTAAGGCCTGCTTCTTGTCATAAATATAAAGGGAAGGGTAAACACCTTTAAAATCCCTCCTGGCCAGAGGAAAAACCCTTTCACCTGTAAAGGGTTAAGAAGCTAGGATAACCTCGCTGGCACCTGACCAAAATGACCAATGAGGAGACAAGATACTTTCAAGAGCTGGGGGGAGGGAGAAACAAAGCCCCTCTCTCTCTGTCTGTGTGATGCTTTTGCTAGGGACAGAACAGGAATGAAGTCTTAGAACTTAGTAAGTAATCTAGCTAGATATGCGTTAGATTCTGATTCCTTTAAATGGCTGAGAAAATAAGCTGTGCTGAATGGAATGTAGATTCCTGTTTTTGTGTCTTTTTGTAACTTAAGGTTTTGCCTAGAGGGATTCTCTATGTTTTGAATCTAATTATCCTGTAAGGTATTTACCATCCTGATTTCACAGAGGTGATTCTTTTTACTTCTATTAAAATTCTTCTTTTAAGAATCTGAATGCTTTTTCATTGTTCTTAAGATCCAATGGTTTGGGTCTGTGTTCACCTATGCAAATTGGTGAGGATTTTTATCAAACCTTCCCCAGGAAGCGGGGTGCAAGGTTTTGGTGAGGATTTTTTGCGGAAAGACGTTTCCAAACGGGCTCTTTCCCAGTTATATACCTGTTAAACGTTTGGTGGTGGCAGTGATAAAGTCCAAAGGCAAAAGGTAAAATAGTTTGTATCTTGGGGAAGTTTGAACCTAAGCTAGTAAAAGTAAGCTTAGGAGCTTTTCATGCAGGTCCCCACATCTGTACCCTGGAGTTCAGAGTGGAGAAGGAACCTTGACAGACCTACTGCCTCAGCAGATTTTACATTATTTTTGATTGTGCCTAGTTCTGGTCACATCAACTGTATATTTTTAAAAAGACTGTACACCCTCCAAGGAAGGCACTGTGGTTTCTTTTGTGTTTGGAATACATCAAACATTTTGAGTGTTACTGCAATCTAATAATAGAGAAAAATAAAGTGAAAACTGTAAAAACAGATTCAAAAGAGGAAAAACAAGATTAGGTTTTGTTTTTTTTTAAGACCTATAACTTACAAGTCAGGTCCCCCAATGTCATCCATGACCCAGATTTCAATTTGTGAAATTCTGTCTTTTTGGAAGTTAGGCACTTCATAGTCTGCAAAAAAACTGGTTAAAGAAAACAAATCTTTAAAATTACATAGAACAGAAAAGATCTTTCGCCTTCTCAGTAAAGCTGAGTCTGTTCCCACTGATTTTCAATGGGATATCTGGGTCCAGGTCATTTGTACCTATGAGCCCAGAAGAAACCATTATCAGAAGCAGAACCCAAGATACAAAATTATGATTCCAATTTTGAGTATTCACAGAGTTTATGGGGTGTATGGATCCTAAGTTTGTTGTTTTATTGATTGATGATCTTAGCAGGGTGGAGCAGGAATAAGACTCTATTAATCAAGATGTGAGTGGAATAAGTGTTTAAAATGCAGCACTTATAACAAACCACTCGGTATTTAGTAAAAAATAATAAAAAAAAAATCCTACAAGAGCAGCCTTTCTTCAGGCACAACATGGGATTTGTTTTTTTAAAATAGAAGGAAGAGTAACAACCACAAGACAGGTTTCAGAGTAACAGCCGTGTTAGTCTGTATTCGCAAAAAGAAAAGGAGTACTTGTGGCACCTTATAGACTAACCAATTTATTTGAGCATAAGCTTTCGTGAGCTACAGCTCACTTCATCAGATGCATACTGTGGAAAGTGTAGAAGATCTTATCATATACACACAAAGCATGAAAAAATACCTCCTCCCACCCCACTCTCCTGCTGGTAATAGCTTATCTAAAGTGATCACTCTCCTTACAATGTGTATGATAATCAAGTTGGGCCATTTCCAGCACAAATCCAGGTTTTCTCACCACCACCACCACCACCCCCACACACACACAAACTCACTCTCCTGCTGGTAATAGCTTATCTAAAGTGACCACTCAGGAGAGTGGTCACTTTAGATAAGCTATTACCAGCAGGAGAGTGGGGTGGGAGGAGGTATTTTTTCATGTGTGTATATGATAAGATCTTCTACACTTTCCACAGTATGCATCTGATGAAGATCTTATCATATACACACAAAGCATGAAAAAATACCTCCTCCCACCCCACTCTCCTGCTGGTAATAGCTTATCTAAAGTGACCACTCTCCTGAGCTATTACCTGCAGGAGAGTGAGTTTGTGTGTGTGTGGGGAGGGTGGTGGTGAGAAAACCTGGATTTGTGCTGGAAATGGCCCAACTTGATTATCATACACATTGTAAGGAGAGTGATCACTTTAGATAAGCTATTACCAGCAGGAGAGTGGGGTGGGAGGAGGTATTTTTTCATGCTTTGTGTGTATATAATAAGATCTTCTACACTTTCCACAGTATGCATCTAATGAAGTGAGCTGTAACTCACGAAAGCTTATGCTCAAATAAATTGGTTAGTCTATAAGGTGCCACAAGTACTCCTTTTCTTCTTTTAACCACAAGACAAATATATTTGTAGATATAAAATCACAGCAGTAAGTCAAAAGGGTATAAAATACCTAGCATGGGAACAAGTAGGACCATAAAAGAGTGTTTTTAAAAAAAAAATCTGTCCATTCTGACCCAGGAAGAATCCTCCATAGGCAGGTTTGCTGTTTGTTAAATACTGTAATATTCAGAAGTCCAGGTATAGGAGGGACAAATTCTCTGCTGGAATAATTCCACTGAAGTCAATGGAGTTACACCAACTGATCTCACATCTGACCAGGAGTATGTAAATAGTAAAATATTAAACCACATTTTTCCTTTTACATACAATCAGCCTTACAGCTGCAAGGTTAAGGTCTATGGTTTTAGGGAGTGATTTATCAGAGCAAATTGAGCCATTAAGATGGGATCATTTTTACTGGCAAAGAGTAGAGGAAGTTATCTGTATTTATGTTGTGTGACTTTCCTGTCATAAATGCTGAGAACTTTTGTATCAGAAAAAAGGTCTTCTATATTCCTGTGTCTAAGTCTGTGTGACTGCTAGTTGTACTATCCAAGGCACATCCAAAAATAATTTCAATTAAATCTGATGATGGCCTAATGGAAAAAATGTCTTTAAATAGAATAATAAAAGCACAAAGTGTGAGTTGAGAGTTCTCCAAATCAAATGGAGGGTGCCAAATCAAAAGGAACAGTTTAACATATTGCATTAAAATGTGTTCTAAAGCATCGGTCTTTAAAAAACAAAAATAAAACAAAAATGTATAAATTAAGGATTTGGGCCTGATTTTGAATGAAGTCTCATCCCAGCTTTCCTGTTAATCCATGTAATTATGCTACGGCAAATAATGATGGGTGCAGTTATGTGCAGGAGAAACTGATGTAACTTAGGTTTCAGAGTAACAGCCGTGCTAGTCTGTATTCGCAAAAAGAAAAGGAGAACTTGTGGCACCTTAGAGACTAACCAATTTATTTGCGCATAAGCTTTCGTGAGCTACAGCTCACTTCATTGGATGCATACTGTGGAAAATACAGAAGATGTTTGTTTTTATATACATAAATCATGAAAAAATGGATGTTTATCACTACAAAAGGTTTTTTCTCCGCCCACCCCACTCTCCTGCTGGTAATAGCTTATGTAAAGTGATCACTCTCCTTACAATGTGTATGATTATCAAGGTGGGCCATTTCCAGCACAAATCCAGGGTTTAACAAGAACGTCTGGGGGGGTTAGGAAAACAAGGGGAAATAGGCTTCAATAGAGACTGGGAGTGGCTATCCTTGCAACAAAGCCCGTTGCCAACTGTGCCCACATATCTATTCAGAGGACACCATCACAGGGCCTAATAACATCAGCCACACTATCAGAGGCTCGTTCACCTGCACGTCTACCAATGTGATATATGCCATCATGTGCCAGCAATGCCCCTCTGCCATGTACATTGGTCAAACTGGACAGTCATAGAATCATAGAATCATAGAATATCAGGGTTGGAAGGGACCCCAGAAGGTCATCTAGTCCAACCCCCTGCTCAAAGCAGGACCAATTCCCAGTTAAATCATCCCAGCCAGGGCTTTGTCAAGCCTGACCTTAAAAACCTCTAAGGAAGGAGATTCTACCACCTCCCTAGGTAACGCATTCCAGTGTTTCACCACCCTCTTAGTGAAAAAGTTTTTCCTAATATCCAATCTAAACCTCCCCCACTGCAACTTGAGACCATTGCTCCTCGTTCTGTCATCTGCTACAATTGAGAACAGTCTAGAGCCATCCTCTTTGGAACCCCCTTTCAGGTAGTTGAAAGCAGCTATCAAATCCCCCCTCATTCTTCTCTTCTGCAGGCTAAACAATCCCAGCTCCCTCAGCCTCTCCTCATAACTCATGTGTTCCAGTCCCCTAATCATTTTTGTTGCCCTTCGCTGGACTCTCTCCAATTTATCCACATCCTTCTTGAAGTGTGGGGCCCAAAACTGGACACAGTACTCCAGATGAGGCCTCACCAATGTCGAATAGAGGGGAACGATCACGTCCCTCGATCTGCTCGCTATGCCCCTACTTATACATCCCAAAATGCCATTGGCCTTCTTGGTAACAAGGGCACACTGCTGACTCATATCCAGCTTCTCGTCCACTGTCACCCCTAGGTCCTTTTCCGCAGAACTGCTGCCTAGCCATTCGGTCCCTAGTCTGTAGCTGTGCATTGGGTTCTTCCGTCCTAAGTGCAGGACCCTGCACTTATCCTTATTGAACCTCATCAGATTTCTTTTGGCCCAATCCTCCAATTTGTCTAGGTCTTTCTGTATCCTATCCCTCCCCTCCAGCGTATCTACCACTCTTCCCAGTTTAGTATCATCCGCAAATGATGCAGTCATTTACAGTCATTTACAGTCATTTTACAGTCTCTACGTAAAAGAATAAATGGACACAAATCAGATGTCAAGAATTATAACATTCATAAACCAGACGGAGAACACTTCAATCTCTCTGGTCACACGATTACAGATATGAAAGTTGCGATATTACGACAGAAAAACTTCAAATCCAGACTCCAGCAAGAGACTGCTGAATTGGAATTCATTTGCAAATTGGATAAAATTAACCTAGGTTACCTTGCATAATGACTTAGCCACTCCCAGTCTCTATTCAAGCCTATTTCCCCTTGTTTTCCTAACCCCCGCCCCCCCCCCCCGACGTTCTTGTTAAACCCTGGATTTGTGCTGGAAATGGCCCACCTTGATTATCATACACATTGTAAGGAGAGTGATCACTTTACATAAGCTATTACCAGCAGGAGAGTGGGGGGGGGGGGGAGGAGAGAAAACCTTTTGTAGTGATAAACACCCATTTTTTCATGATTTGTGTGTATAAAAACAAACATCCTCTGTATTTTCCACAGTATGCATCCGATGAAGTGAGCTGTAGCTCATGAAAGCTTATGCTCAGATAAATTGGTTAGTCTCTAAGGTGCCACAAGTACTCTTTTTCTTGATGTAACTTAGATGATCTAAGTTAGATGTCTAATTGCTTGATATAAAGGCAGCTGCATGATATCTGTTGTGCCTGTGTAACTCTTTTAAAAAAAAAAAAAAGTTACCTGTAATTATTTGCATCTACAATTGTTTTTTTGAAAATCTGGCCTGCTGTCTTTTTTGAAATATAGTTTGTCTTGACAGAAGAGAGCAAGGATTCTACAGGAATTATTTGAAGTGTTTTGATTTCTGTACTGTACCAGCTATGTGGCCTAGAACAGAAGACATTTTAGGCCAGAGTGGACCACTTTGATTATCTTATCTGAAGCCCTGCAGAACACAGATCACAGAATTTCATATAGTAATTCCTGCAGTGGAGAGAAGTATTTTTACATACTACATAAGTGAACACTATCACATTCAATAACCTGTGGTTGAACTCCTGCATATCTTTTAGAGAGACATTCAATCTTGATTAAAGACTCCAAGCAATGTTGAATTTGCTTACTGGCCTTGATAATCTGTTCCAAAGGTTAAACTGAGAGTATTATGTTGGACAAGAATGGCTGTTTTAACCACTGTTAAATTAACCACAGCCTATTGTTTAAAAAAGAAATAGATTTTCTTTGTGCCAACAAGGGAAGTCACCTGCTCTAATCATCATTCAAACAGGAGCTGTATTCCCTGTGCCCTGACTTATATAATCAGATTGTCACTTGGACCTTAGAATTTGTTAAAACGTGTCTCTGTTCTTTATCAAAAGTCTCTCTATTCCTTTTCCTTGTGATTTGTGAATTACCTAATATTGGAGAGCAAATGAATCAGGCCTTGTGTACAGCAACACAAGCAACCACTTGGGACCTATTGTTTTTGGAGTCTCCCTGTGTTTTTTTTTCTCATTTGGGCTTAATTAAGGAAAGAACTTAAGTTTTGTCAAGTTCCACTTCAGTGAAAAATAAACAAGTGCTTAAAGTCAAGCATGTGTAGGGTAACCATACGTCCGTATTTTCCCGGACATGTCTGGCTTTTTGGTTCTTAAATCACTGTCTGAGAGGAATGTTTAAATATCTAAAAACATCCGGGATTTTGCCATTATTATTTTTCCCCAAAGAGTTGATCATTCAAGAAAGAGAGTGAATGTCGATCACTCGAGAGAGTGCCCGCTTTTTTCCCCCTAGCTCCCAGCACTTGCGCCACGAAACAGCTGTTTCGCGTGGCTGGGAGGGAAGGAGGAGGAGGGGGAATGTGGCCCACTCAGGGGAGGAGGCAGGGTCGGGGCGGGGATTTGGGGAAGGGGTCCAATGGGGCAGGGACTTTGGGGAAAGGGTTGGAATGGGGGCGGGGAAGTGGTGGAGTTGGGGTGGGGCCGGGGAAGGGGGGTGTGAGCAAATACCTCTCCTCCCTCTCCCCCCCCCCCCCATGGAGTGTCCTCTTTTTTGAATGTTCAAATATGGTAACCCTAAGCATGTGCTTTGCTGAACAGACATCTTGACAAGTGAGGTATTCCATCTCCATGGAATACATGGGCCCAGAGAGTCAAAGCTGTTAACATGACTCTGTTACTTTACAACATCAAGAGTTCTAAATAGGATTTGGGCTTCCAACTATAGAGATCTCAGCCTGCTTAGTCTCATAGCAACAGTCACCTTTAAAAACCCTTTTAACACAAAAGGGGAGAAAAAAAGAGTAAAGATAGAAAATGCAGCTCCTGTCTTTGATGCTGACTCTTACTAGCCATCTCACTGCTGGAGAAATACAAACATAGCATACTATCTTATCAGCCACTGGGAGACCTGGCAAACTTGTACCAGAGTAGGCTGTTTAAGACATTGCTTTTAGCTGCCTTGATGGCCACAGCTTCAGAACAATGTTGCAGAAGATGTTGCCTGCTAACCCAGACTCTTTTTAAACAGAAGGCAAAAAGAGAGAAACAGGAAAGAGGAGGCAAGGAAGAAAAAAAGACACTTGAGGGAGGAGAGGAGAGCGGGAAACCAAGTTTCACATTCCATGTGGTGTTCAGGATTTATCTGAAGTCAATGAAGTTGCTGAAGTATGTAATCTGGGTCCCTCTCTGGCCTGGTCAGGTCAGCACAGCGCTTTCTGGATCAGGATGATGCAGGTCCAATAGTGTAATAGTTGATTCCTGGGGTCTCATGAGACAATGGGGGTAGCAGCCATGATGGTTGAACTCTCTCCTTTCAGTCCACCTGTCCTCTTGCATTTTGATCTCTCTCTTCCAAAGTCTCTTTTAAGGACCCTAAAAGGGGGTGATGGATGGAATCACCCTTCCCTGTCATTATTTTGTCCTCCAATTAGGCCTACTTTCTAACACAGCAATTTTGATCCATTAATTTCTGATTCCATTCTTCTCTTGTTTACTAGTCATAATCTCAACACAGTCCTTGGGTGGTAGCAATAGACCTTTTTGTCTGGACAAATTCAGTGTTTTTGCTTTTATAAACAATGTTGTGTAACAGTCAAGTTTTACTTCTGTTGCCTTTGACAAATTAGAACACAGGACGCTGCAGAACAGGTACCCAAGTGCTTTCTAAAATTTTACTCCAGGTCTAGTTTAAAAAAAATAAATAAATAAAAAGATTGGCTTTGATGCCACAGACTTCTGAAAATTATTACTTCCACAGCTTTGTGTGGTACAATAGCCAAATGTTTGATTTTTCTCAATCAAACCCTAAAATATTAACACAATATTACTTTATTTCTCTTACCCTTTGACTGGATAGGCGCCCCCTATCGCAGAACCATTCAGCATAACGTATATTGCCCCCGAGCTCTGCTTTGCATACTGCAATAGATAACGGAAGATTATTCTTCAGAACATCCCCTATAGATTTTTACATACAGATTATAAACTGTAACTAAATAGTCATGGCCAGTGGAGGGGGCCATAAGGGAAAATGTCCAAGTTGCAAAACCACCATCAAAACTGGTTCCCTAGCTGGCAGTTGCAGTAGAGAGGATTAGAACTTAATGGCTATAAAAGGTGATCTGTCTTCTCAACCCTAGAAGTGGTTCCTCCAGGGCAAGGTTGGGGCACTTTAACAGATCACTATGAGAAGTTTTGCACTGCAGCTCTGTATTGTACTTGCTGTATTTTCATCCTCAAGACTGTCAATCTGGCACCTTTCGTCAGCATTAAGATCTCCTAGGCCTTGTTTTCACTAGAAAAAGGTCTATTTTAACACGTTCACTAACACATTAAAATCCTAGGCAATCTGTGGTTGATCTGGACACAGTGGTGAAATGAGGACATGGATGGATTTTAAACTACAGGCCACACCTTTTGTTAATTTGAACACATGGAAAGGGCACTAACTGCATAACCCATACTCTCATATACCAGTCATGTAAGTGGTTCCAGTGCAGGGGTTACAACTTAGATCATCTGCTTAGTCAGCCTTAGTCAGCTTTCACCATGTAACCCGTAACTCAGGGTGGCAGCTCTCCTCAGCCTACCTGCCCTGGACTCAGCTCACTCTAAGTCCTACTCACTCCCAAACCCCCATGAGGGAAACAGAGGGTGCAAAAGGGTGGGAACCTGTAGCCAGACAGCCAGCTCCCCCCCCCCCCCCCCCAGACCAGCATTGCTGGAAACACAGGAGGAAGCCGGAACAGGGCACTTAACATATATTCCAGCACAGCCTTTGAAGCTGTGAAAGCACAGGTGTGCTGCTACAATGTGCCTCTGGGAACAGATACAACGATTAAGCTCACAGCAGGCAGAGGCCCTGTGACAGACATGGCTCTTAGCCCCTACTAAATAGCGTGATGCACACACACCAACATCCTAGGTGGGAAAATATTTACCCTGATAGAAGAAATGTCCAGTAGTCGAAACTTATTGTTTCTCTCCCTTGCAAGTGTAAACTACTCTTGCGAAAGCTGGCGTCACCCCGACAGACCAGCCTCAATTTGGCATAAGAAAGGAGAAAGAGAATAAAGGAGTACAGAGGTATAAGTAGGGGACCTACAGCACCATGATTTTTGAGTGCTTTTCACTATCTATCTGCTGGTCAGATAAGTGACAGCCTCCCAAGGCTTCTGCAGCTAAGAGGGTCCCTACGCCTTGTCCCTTATTCGTCTTTCCGCGGAATTGAGTGACCGATCCTGGCTTGGCACCGCTGGAATCGAGAGATGCAAGGAGGGTAAGAAGCACCCACACCTGATCTCCTATCTTTAGTGTACACATATTTTGAAATAGAGCTCTATACTTTGTTTTCTTTCTTTGGGATTGTGGCTTCAGTTTTGTAACTTGTTTGTGTGTGTAACATCTCTACATTTAAATAAGTAGGCACTAGCAATTTTGTAACCACATGATTAGAATCTAGCTTAATAAATTTTGGTAACCATTTGTGCATAAGCCTGACTTGTTTTCTCTGGTTTACTGTAAAGCAGCCAACACAATTAAAGAACCTCAGCCGTTTTGGCTCTAAAGCCTGGCCATTAGGTGAGAGTACTAAGAGCCTAGCGTTGAGTTGTGCCGCCTCCACGGGGCAAACTCTTGGGGCACCTGTCAGTCAATCCTGGCTGCCCGCTGCGAAGGAGCTCTGAGCTCTAGCAGTTAAAGTCACGGGTGGTTAGGACCTTGGGGCATCCGTCAGCCTAGCCCGGGCTGCCCGCCGCGAAGGGACAGTGCGTCCTAGCTGTTAAAGTCACGGATGGTATAAACGGGCATAGCTGGCACCTCACCAAACATCCTTGGCCGTCGGCTAACAGAACCCCAGCCTGCAAGGGCCACAAGGTCTGACTCTATCCCCTGAGCCCAAGGTCCATCAATAAAATCCCAGGTCTTTTATCTAGGGGAACTGTTCATTGTATTCTTTTAACGGCACTGAAAACAGTCCACAAATTGTGACAAATTAACAACTCAAGCAAGTACCTCAGTTAGGTACTAAGCACATTCTTAATTAACCTACTGTGGACTGAGGGTGCTGCGAAAAAGGTGAAAAAACTCCCCAGCCCCACTTGGAACACAGGTGCATGAGGCTTCACATGGTCTGTGCTCAAAGTCAAATCTCTGAGCTGGGGGATGCAGGTCAATCAGCACCCTTCCCTCCAGCTGGCCAATAGGTGCCACAGACTATAAGTGGGGGGGGGGAGAGGAGGGAGGAGCTACCCAGTGTCCCTCATCGAATGTCTCCCTCTGTTGCTGCTGGAGCTGTCCTCTTTTGCTGCCTGCCCAGTCATCTTCCTCCAACCACTGAGGTGAGTGGATGGCATTTTTAACACATAAGGTAGTCAACCTTATGCTTTTCCTCCTTACATCATACCTTTAAGTTATAGTCTATACAAGATCTTAAGGATATGCCTACGCTAGAGGTAAGAACTCCAGAAAAAAAAATCTTTTGGCCCTACTAAAGCTTTCTGAACTATCTCCATAGACATGCTTAATGAATGTAAACAGTATGATTTACAGTGATTGATGCAATCTTCCAGAAAGTTTCTACTGCATTATTTTCACACTCTTCTGTGGTAGGGCAGGAATCATAATTAAATCCTGTGGGAAGAAACATAGTGCTCATTATTAAAGATATGATGACAGGTGGAAATAGAAAATCCAAAGTGGCTTTACAATATATATTGTATGTGTTTTTTGTTCTAGGTTCTGCATGGTTGGAGATCTGATAGGATATCCATCCAAGACAGTACTGCACCATTTCTCTACTCCTTTTCACCAGCCCTTACATTTTGTACAAACCATGACATGCTGTGGTCTCAAAGCATAGACCCCTGTGTCTGTGGAAACTGCTCTAACTCATGTCATAAAACTGGTCTGGTGCACAGAAAGCCCCAGAATCCAGGAAATGAAAAGGTGACTTAAATCCACCATCACAACACCTCCCTCAAAATTTCAGTGTATGCTTCAGCTGCAGTTGAAGTGTAAATGTCTATACAGTACAAGCCAGGGGAGAATCAGGACACTCAGTTCAGGGGAGTTACCCACATAAACCGGGAGTATGAGAGCAGAATCCGACCCATAGCTCCAGTACAAAGCAATCAGTCTATCTTTTTAGCCCCACCATGAATTTATAACCAACTTTTTATTATATCAGTTCTTTTCTGACCAGTATCGTTTGCTTGTCCACACCAGTTCAGGAAATCTCCAAATGAACCAATTAAAGTATCACAAAGAGGCATGTAGCGACGAGTTCTGTCAGAATAGCTAGTGACCAGCAGATGGTTATTTTCCCAGAAAAGAGACTAAGGAAAGAAAAGAAAACAAAAAACAAACCATCTTTTGGATGTGTGTGCATGATGCCGTCACTTCTGCGTGGCCGGGAAAACATTTTAAATCATGTTTTGAAATGATTTCTAAATACTTCAGAATCTCACAGATGGCTTGTTCTAATCAAACTACTGTCCATTAAATACTTTAAAAACAATTCTATACTTCAACTAAAAGTTATAGGGACAAAGTTTGCCCTCACAATAGTGTAAATCTGGCATTACTTGACAGTGGATTTTTGGGGGGGATTTACACCACTGTGAGAACAGAACTTGAACTATAGAAAGACTCAAGCCTTCTAGAATTTGCCTGTCTTAAGCTGACAGGTTCAGGAAAAGCTAGGTATATAGACACTAAGGACTTGTCTATATGGAGACTTAGTGTGCAGCAAGCTAGGGTGTGAAACTACAGTGCACTAAGTGACCATGTGGACGCTGCTGCCATGCACTGAAAGTAGCACTATGGAACTTTTAGTGTGTGGCAGCAGGGTCCACATGACCACTTTGTGTGTGGCAGGCTGGCAGGCTGTAGATTTACACACCAACTTGCTGCACACTAAGTCTCCATATAGACAAGCCCTAAATACAAGTAAAACAAAACTAAGATCTGATCTACACTACAAACTTAGGTTGGCTTAACTACTTACCTTGTGCAATGTAATTGTCAACCTAAGCCCTGGTGCAGACTCTGCTAGATGGTGGAAAAATTCTTCTGTCGACCTAGTTACTGCTTCTCAGAGAGATGGATTTACTACAGTGATGGAAGAACCTCTCCTGTCCCTGTAGTGTCTACACCACAGTGGCACAGGTGTGCCACTGTAGGGTTTCTAGTATAAACATATCCTTCACAACGGTGACATTGAAATTAGAGAGCTCACTTGACAGAGTTGAATGAAGATATTTACTCTTAAACATGCATAAGATGGGTTTTGAGGTTGGTTTAATTAAGGTGCTTTGAGGGCTTTTATACACTTTCAGCTGTTTAACTGGACACATACTTATCTGTAATAGTGCTGACCAGCTTAAAATCATAATTATTTGGCTGCAAGTTCAGTATTGTAGCAACTAATTCTAAACCATGTTACATCTCTCTGACACTTCATTGCTGTGGGGTCAAGGACTAGAACACTGGTTCTCAACCTTTTGGTCTGCAACCCACAAAGTGGGCAGAAAATCATTGCATGGCCCACCATATCAAATCTGGTCAATTCTGGACTGCCAGATCAGGGGAGAGATGATAGATGATCATTAACACACCATTGATAATCAGTACCTTGTTAGGTGGAATTGTATGCAGTGACAGGTTAATAAATAACTCATAGTCCGATGGTAAAATGTTGCAAGGATCCTTATTCATGAAAGCCTTTTTGAAAGCTTCCCATATCTTTGTACAGTTCTTCTCACTGTAATAATTAAAACAAATAGTAATATTATTTTCCCATAGCAGACCTGCAATATGTGTTTTGTTCACAACCTCCCACAATCCCCAAAAGAAAATAAAACTAAGATTATTAAGGGGGGAAAAGTTTGTGATAAATTAATAAAATCATTAGCCCATCAACTAGTATCTAAAACATGAGGGTTTGCACTAGGGTTATTCAGCTAGACTCTTATAGTAATTCAGCAAAAAACATGGATGGCATAGTATTCATAACGAGGCTTGCTATGCAGTACTGTAGAAGTAGTGAAAATGGGATTTATTACTTAGAAATGTTCTAACCCCAAAAGAACCATTTGTAGCAGAGTTTGGCCACAGCGATCAAAGCTCTAAGTGACCCTAGATTACAACTGAAACATAGGATTCAGGGATCTCATTATCCCTTTTCCTGCTAGATCAAAGACCCATCTACTATAAGAAATCTCTTCCCTATGTAGGTACTTGTAGACTGTGATCAGGTCACCACTTAACATCTTCACTGACTTCAGGTATTTACTTAAATTCCCATTGAACAATTCATTTACTGCATATTTTTCTTTTCATCGCTCGTCATCTCCTGTTTGAGCAGCATGTAATACAAAATCAAAAGTATTATTCTGCTCCCCTACTGAAGATATTTTAATTGGCAACTACAAAACTATGGGGTGGGGGTAGGGAAGGCACATATATAAGGGTGATTCCTGGCAAACTTAATACAGACAGCAACAAGTTATACAGGATTTGTTTTGTAGTAGTCAGCTAAAGAATGAGAAGTAATCTACACTGCCAACCAATGGAATTTATAGAACCATTGTATATGTATTACAGAAGCGTGTGTATGCATGAATATAGCATTTGCTTGTTAGAAACCTCCATTATAGTGACAGTGAGACTTTATTTTCACATGTTGATAACATTCTGAAAAATTCTCCTTTTTTGTCTGAAATTTTTCCACGCTTGGTCTTAATCTGAAGGTAATTTGTGTAAATGTTTGAACAAACTCTATACATCCATTTATGAGTTATGTGAGAATGGAAAAAAATCCTTTATCCATTTAAATTTTTTGGTTAGGGGTTTTTGCATATGCACAGGACTTTACAAGCAGAAACTGTCCAGGTGACTCCTCCTCAGTAAGAACTAGTTTTGGGCCAATTTGCAAATAAACAAGAAATAATTTACAGTTATAAAGAATAAATATCTGTTTTGTACTTGCAGTATGAAATTTCCACTTTGTTTAGATTTACAGTATTCACTTATAGGTTAGGTTAAGATTTTGCCACAGTTACTTTTAGTAAAAGTCACAGACAGGTTTGGGGAAATAAACAAAAATTCATGGACGCCTGTGATCTGTCTGGGACTTTTACTAAAAATAATTTGGGGTGGGGGGGAACTGACAATTTTGCCCCTCCGCCCCTGCTGCCCACGACAGTGGTTGACAGCTGCAGGGCCAGCGGCTCAGAGCTCTGGGGCTACTGCAGCCCGTGGAAGCTCAGAGTTCTGGGGCCAGCACCTGACAACTGTGGGGCCCCCACCACCCACAGTGGTTGATAGCTCCATGACATCTTCAGCAAAGGCCCCGGAAGTCTGAAAGTCACAGAATCTATGACAAAATTTTATCTTTACTTATGGGCCTATGGGAAAACACAAAAATACATAATATTGACAGTAATTCTGTAGCTGTGCTTTTTATAATGCTAGTTTAGGTTCCAATTCAGGAAAGAACTTGAGCATGTGTTAATTTCCATCCTTATTTCAATCATTCCTACTTCAGTGGGACTCATCTTAGGCAGTCTGCCTATCTGAGTCACAATGCAAGATCAGAGCCTTAGATCTTATATAAATGTGAGCAACATAAAGGTATTATGAGATCCTTACCTTTTGCATTTCTTGACTTGTTTAAAATGACCTTTGTGTTGCACTTACTTGAGTTCCTGTAATTTATAATTATAGGTGGAGCCGGTAGTGCCATCTAAAGTTAAGGTTGCTTGACACTTCCCATTATAAAACCCTGTTTTTAATTGTTTATGAATTTGCCAAACTTCAACCATTCAGGCTGAAACTTTCCAAGGCAGGTGTCTGCCCTGGGTTGAATATTTTCGGGAAGCTTCAGCCAAAATGGTTCACATATTTCTGAGAATGTGATTAAGGGAAAAAACCTTTTTGCCTATATAAAAAACTCCAGTTGTATTGGGAAGCCCTAGTTTTCATGGTTTGGAGCAGGAAACAGAAATTTGGCAGGGAGTGAAATGTCAGTTTACACGTGCTTAGTAGAAACATGTTACAGTTTAACAGCTCAATTATCCAAAGATTCTGTCTGTGCTGAGCATGCTCCATCTCCTCACAGCTCCTGTGTGCCAGCTGGACTGCACATACACCTCTCTCCTCACAAAGCAATTGATTATGCTCCAGTCCAGACCAGGAATGCAGGGGACAAGCTGAATCTGCAATTGTTACACCTGGCTGCCAGGGGCACTGTGCTATCGGGCACTGGAAATGAGAGCAGGGAGACTGTCTCACCTATGTTCTTAATGTTGCACTGCTGATGCACAGGTAGTGAGGAGGAAGCAGCCACGTTGGAATGCAGAGGGATGAGAAAGGGTGATGGGGAGAAGAAGGTTTCAGGAACCACGGAGTGCAGAGTGGGAAGGTGGACCAGAGCCAGAGAGGGAAAGGGACAAACACTGATTGTGGAGGTGGATAGGAGCTGAGCTGATGGGGGCAAAAGCAAGGGGTGAGAGGTTAGGAGAAAAAGGGGGGCAGAATCTCAGGAGTGAGGAAATGTCAGAATAAAGGTTGCCTGTGTAACCTTAATTCAGCCCCTTTGTGCATAGCATTATGATAAAATGTTTAACTCACCTACTGTTTTTTTCCACATGGCCCCTGCCTTATTAGTGCACAGGCTGGATGATGCTCTGGGGATGAATCAGGGCTGTGTAGTAAATGAGACTGTTGCCTGTAGGACCCCTGCCTCAGGTGATACATAAATTGGAAGTTGTGAACTGCAGGGGATTACAGGAAGAGAAAGGATGGTCTATTTAAGGAAGCTGAATGCCATACTGGAGAATTAGGTTCTATACTGACTGTGCCACAGAGTTACTGTGTGATGCTGGGCACCCTTAATTCTGGCATTTCCTAACTTTTGAGTGCTTGACTTTAAAACAATATTAAGGTTGCAATGTCGTTTTGGGATACTTATATGGCTATATTATATGTGTGTGGGATCCCAGACACTAAGATGGCATTACAACAGACATATGCTATCTAAAGTTGCAGTTCATAAAATATAACATTTCAATGTGTAGTTTCATAAATATTGTTCAAAAATGTTTACCAGACTAGTTTTAATCATATGGGGTAAAATTTTCAAAAGTACCTAAGTCCCACGCACACTATGTTAACTCTAAATTTTGAAATATAATCTGGTGGATATGAAAAGTAAGAAGAGGAGAGAAGACTGAAGATTCAGTAGGGGCAATTAGTCATTTGAAACTCAAATTAAACAAAGTCTTAAACTTCTGAAAAGTTTTATTAGAAGGCTGACAATTGCTACAGAAAAAGAGCCTGAATGCACAGTATTAGCATTCAGTAAGGCCCAAGATGGAGGGTGCAGGACTCCATCCATGTAGTAAACTAAATTCTACTTTTATTAATACCTATTAATAGCAAGAAATCAAAAGGTCATATCACAACACAATGTAGTTCTATAGTTGATACACTGCACTGCAACACTAACTGTGGAGGTACCCTCCCCAAGGTCAGGGCGCAGTGCCCCTCGCCGGCTCTGGCTAGGGGTCACAACCAGGGCGGTCTGGGGGTTGCTTGGCCAGTCCTCTAGGTTCCCCTCCTCCCCCCATCAAAATTTAGATTATGGAGCATTTCTCATTTTATTCAGCTAACAGCATTCATTATCAATTAAAGAAATAACAAGCTCAACCTAGGCAAAAGTTTCTTATTGCATTACTCGAGTAAGAGTTATTCTATCTTTTCTCCAGCATGCTGCAGAGGCTTTCAAATTACAACCTTGGAATTTGTGTATCTTAAAGAATTCTTGGCTGGATATTAAGGTAGGAATTCTTAGATGTTACTCCAGCTAGGCATTTAATAACAAGAGTAGTAACTGGATGATATAAGATTGAATCCTTCACTTCTTAAATCTGACTTGACTAGGTTCTTCTCCCAAGATTGGTCCTGGGTATTAGGTGCATGGGTTTCTCCCTCTGGATTCAATCTCAGATTCTGAAACTGATGAGCAACAGCTAATGTCCTAAATAATTCTCTTAAGGTACAAAGAATTTTCTCTGACTCAGGGGTAATTCTACCTCTTGCTAAACTGCATTATTACTTCTCAGCTTCTGCTGAACAAGGTCTGAGAAGAATATTTAACTTCCAGCCTGGAATAATCTTTTGTAGATGCAGACTAGCTGGTCCAGTTACTAGATTTATATCTATTACTTTCATTCCAATACTCTTTGTCACATTCTATTTCTCCTTGTTTCTTTCTTCTAGAAATCTTTCTTAGTCTCTTTCCAGAAGCCTTCTGCTCTAATCTCCTTGGAACTAGCTTTTTGTTCCCCCCGCTTCCTACAAAATGTTACATTGTTCAGAACAGATGAGTGTCTTATAACAAGACACTTGTTTTTTGTCAGAAAGGTGCATGTCACAGAGTGTGGGGGAGTCCGGGGCCTCCACCCCTCTTCCTGGGATTCACTGTGACTCTCAGCCAGTAAACCTTCTGTTTTACTGGACAATAGGAACACAGTCTACAACGGAGCTTGTGGGTACAACCAGGATCCCTCAGTCAAGTCCTTCTGGGGGAGCAGGGAGCTTAGACCCCAGCCCTGGGGTTCCCTGCGTTCCACCACCCAGCACCAAACGGAAACTACCCCCCCTCCCCCAGCAGGCTCTCTCCTGCAGCCTTTGTCCACATTCCTGGGCAGAGGTGTTACCTACTCCTCCCCCTCCTGGCTCAGGTTAGAGGCTCTCAGGTATCCCATCCCCAGTGTAACTCCCCTGCCACATTCCCAGGTCAACACTCCCCCCTCCCTGCTGCGTCACATCTCTCCCCGCTTCGAGACTGAACTGAGCGGGGTCACTCTGACCAGTGACCTGGGGAAGTTCAGGGCCCCCTCTCCAGGACAGCGCATCCGCTATCATGTTGGTACTTCCCTTTACATGGACCACATCCATATCATAATCCTGCAGGAGCAGGCTCCACCTCAGGAGTTTGGCATTGGCTTCTTTCATCTGGTGCAGCCAGGTCAGGGGAGAGTGGTCGTGTACACAGTGAAGTGTCGCCCGAAGAGATATGGCTCTAGTTTCTTGAGGGCCCACACCATGGCCAGGCACTCCTTTTCGATGGCCGCGTAGTATTGCTTCTGGGGTAGCAACTTCTTGCTCGGGTACACGATGGGGTGTCTCTCCCCCTTTTCATCCTCCTGCATTAACACTGCCCCCAGTCCCATGTCTGAGGCATCAGTGAACACCATAAAGGGCTTGTCAAAGTCTGGGTTTGCCAGAACTGGGCCACTGACCAGAGTCTCCTTCAGTTGCCCGGAAAGCCTCCTGGTACTGCTCGGTCCAGACCACCTTGTCTGGCTTCCCCTTCTTGCATAGCTCGGTGATGGGGGTGGCTATGGCACTAAAGGGGGCACAAACCTTCGGTAGTATCCTGCCAACCCAATAAAGGCTTGGACCTGCTTTTTGGTGTGGGGAGCGGTCCAGTCTCTGATCGCCTCCACCTTAGCTGGTTCCGGCTTTAGGCGGCTGCTCCCCACCTGATGGCCCAGGTAAGATACTTCAGCCATCCCCACCTTGCACTTCTCCGCTTTTACAGTCAGCCCAGCCTCCTGGAGTTGGTCCAGCACTTGTCTAACCTGGGACACATGGTCCTCCCAGGTCTGGCTAAAGACACAGATGTCATCAATATACGCCACGGCAAAACTCTTCGTCCCCCTCTGTAGCTGATCCACCAGGCACTGGAAGGTGTCCAGCGCTCCCTTGAGGCCGAAAGGCAGGGACAGGAACTCATAGAGCCCTAGAGGGGTGATAAAGGCCAATTTCAGCCAGGCATCTGCATCCAGCGGCACTTGCCAGTAGCCCTTTGTAAAGTCCATGGTGGTAAGGTATCGAGCTCCTCCCAATTTGTCTAGGAGCTCATCAGGCCTGGGCATGGGGTAGGCATCCGATACAGTGATGGCATTGAGCTTCCGATAGTCCACACAGAACCGGATCGACCCATCCTTTTTCGGGACCAGCACCACCGGTGAGGCCCAAGGGCTGGCAGATGGCTGGATCACCCCCAAAGCCAGCATGTCCCTGACCTCTCTTTCTAGGTCCTGAGCAGTTTTCCCTGTGACTCGGAAGGGGGAGCATCTTATTGGTGGGTGCGATCCTGTCTGCACCTGGTGGACAGTCAGATTAGTGCGTCTAGGCTGGTTGGAAAACAGCTGTCGGTACGGATGCAGCACCCCCCTGATCTCAGCTTGCTGGGCAGGGGTTAGCTGATCCGAGAGGGGAACTGTTTCCAGGGGTGAACCAGCTCTGGTCCCAGGGAATAGGTTTACTAGAGGGTCATCTCCCTGCTCATCCCAATGTCCACACACGGCCAACACCACATTCCCCCTGGCATAATATGGCTTCATCATATTCACATGGTACACCCGGCGGTGGTGCACCCGTTTAGACAGCTCCACCACCTAGTTTACCTCATTTAGCTGCTTGACAACCTTGAAAGGGCCTTCCCATGCAGCCTGTAGTTTGTTCTTTCTCACGGGGATGAGAACCGTCACCGGATCCCCGGTGGCATAGGCACGGGCCCACGCCATGCATTCATACCAGACCTTCTGCTTCTTCTGGGCTCTGGCCAGATTCTCCCTGGCCAGGCCCATGAGTTCAGCAAGTCTCTCTCAGAAGATCAGGACATACTCCACCACTGACTCTCCACTGGGAGTGGCCTTCCCCTCCCATTCGACTCTCATTAGGTCCAGGGGGCCCCTTACCCTCCTTCCATATAACAGTTCGAAAGGTGAAAATCCGGTAGACTCCTGGGGTACCTCCCTGTACGCGAACAGCAGGTGAGGTAAGTACTTGTCCCAATCCTGCGGGTGCTGGTTCATAAAGGTTTTCAGCATCATCTTTAGTGTCCCATTGAACCTCTCCACTAGTCCATTGGACTGGGGGTGATAAGCTGAGGCCCAGTTGTGCCGGACCCCACATTTCTCCCACGAGCACCGGAGCAGGGCCGACATGAAGTTGGATCCTTGGTCTGTCAAGACTTCCTTGGGGAACCCCACTCGGCTGAAAATGGTCAGGAGTGCATCTGCCACGGTGTCTGCTTCAATGGAAGCCAAGGGCACTGCCTCGGGGTAGCGGGTGGCAAAATCTACCACCACCAGAATGTATTTCTTCCCCGACTGGGTCATCTTGTTGAGAGGTCCCACTATGTCCATGGCCACCTTCTGGAAAAGCTCCTCTATGGCAAAGGTCTCAAAGCCACTTTCCCCTTGTCCCGGGCCTTCCCCACCCTCTGACGGGGTCACAGGATCGGCAATACTGCCGAACAGTGGTAAAGACCTCAGGCCAGTAAAAGTTCTGTAGCAACCTCTGCCGGGTGCGCTGGATTCCCTGGTGCCCTGATAGGGGGATGTCATGGGCCAGGTACAGTAGCTTGCGGCAATACTTCTGGGGTACCACCAGCTGCCTCCTGATCCCACAGGACTCCACTTCCCTTGGGGGACCCATTCTCGGTACAGGAACCCCTTCTCCCACAGGAACCTCTCCTGGCAACCTCTCCTCATGGTCCGTACCACACTGAGGTCGGCCAGGTCCCCGAGCTTCCGCAAGGAGGGATCTTTCCTCAACTCAGCCTGGAACTCAGCGGCTGAGGAAGGGATGGAGACCAGCTCCCTCTCATTGACTGGGTCTGAGGCCACAGCCTCTCTGAGCCATGCCCTTCGGTGCTCCCTCCCCACCAGGTTAGGGTCCTACACCTACGGTGTGGTACCCTCCCCAAGGTCAGGGCGCAGTGCCCCTCGCCGGCTCTGGCTAGGGGTCACAACCAGAGCGGTCTGGGGGTTGCTTGGCCAGTCCTCTAGGTCCCCCCCCCCACATCAAAACCTCAGTGGGCAAATGGTGGTGCACCCTCACGTCCTTGGCCCCCCATTTCAGGTGTACCCTTGCCACGGACACCTTGAATGGGGTCCCACCCACCCCTGTCAGGGTCAGGTAGGTGTTGAGCACCACCCAATCTGGGGCACCACCTCGGGCCGGGCCGGGCCGGGCCGGGCCGGGCCGGGCCAGGCCAGCATCACCTCCGCGCCTGTATCCCAGTATCCATTGACCTTTCTCCCACCTACCTCCAGGGGAACAAGACACTCTCTCTGGAGGGACAGCCCCGCGCCCACCCTGTAAACCAAGAACCCTGAGTCCAGAGCCTCCAGCCCCCTGGCAGAGCTAGCCGGGGGTATTCTTCCCTCCTGAGCAGATGGTAAGCTGGCAGCCCCCCTTGCCTGGGCCGTCTGCCCCTCGTCCAGCTGGGTCCCTACCCAGTTAACACTGGGTAGGTTGGCTCTGCTCAGTCTGTTCCTGAGCCTGGGGCACTGGGTCCGTACGTGGCCTCTCTGGCCACAGTGATAGCAGCTCAGGTCACGTTGGTCCCCTCGAGCGGGTTGGAGGGTCCCGGCGCCAGGTGTTCCCCTTGGGAGGGGGTTCTCCATATTTCCCTGCTGGGAGGTCCCATGGTGACTCTCTCTCTCTCTGCATCGTGGGGGGCCTGTTCTTTTGGGACTCCTCCCTGCTACGCCCTGACTGACTGTTCACAAACTCGTCGGCCAGCTGCCCTGCATGCTGTGGGTTCTCTAGCTTTTTGTCCACCAACCACAGTATCAGGTCAGAACGACACTGTTCATACAGTTGCACCAGTACAATTAGGTCAAGCAGGTCCTCTTTAGCTTGGGCCCCAGCTGTCCACTTGCGGGCATATCCCTGCATTCGGTTGACCAGTTGTAGGTATGTGACCTCAGGCATTTTACGCTGACTCTGGAACCTTTTCCGGTACATCTCGGGGGTCAGCCCAAACTCACGGAGCAGGGCCTTTTTGAACAGTTCGTAGTCCCCTGCCATTCGGCTGTACACCTCCACGGCTTTGGGGTCCAGTAAGGGGGTGAGAAACTGGAGCCTGTCTGCAGTGTCAACCCTGTGTATCTTGCAGGCATTCTCAAAGGCTGTCAGGAAGCTATCTATGTCCTCCCCCTCCTTACGCTGGGCCAGGAAGCACTTATCAAAGCTCCTTGCAGTCTTGGGTCTCCCCTCACTCACTGCAGCCGGGGCCTCACTGCTCCTCAGCCTGGCCAGCTCCAGTTCATGCTGTCTCTGCTTCTCCTTCTCCTCCTGTTCATGCTGGCGTTGCCTCTCCTCCTCTTCCCGCTCATGCTGACGCTGCTTTTCATGATCCTCCAGCTCCCTCATTTTCATCTCCCTCTCCCATTCCAGCCGCCTCCGCTCCAGGAATGGGGAGTTCCGCCGGGAGGATCCCCTACTGGCTGCCGGGGTCAGGGTGCCCTCGGTATTCACTGGGCTTCCTCCAACCCCTCCCCCAGGCATAGGTAGGAAGGGTCTCGGGATGTCCTCGGCACCAGTCTGACCCCTCCCAGCCCGGTCAGGCCTCAGGGCCCACACTGCATCCACTGGGCAGCTTCCCTCAGGGACAGGGATCGGGTCATCCAAGCGATCCCACTCCTCCAACTGGGCAATCAGCTGTTCCTTGGTGAACCTCCCAATGCGCAGCCCCCTCTGCCTGCACAGCTCCACTAGGTCACTCTTAAGGCGTTTATCATACATCTCCCTGCTGGCCACTCGCAGGCCTGTGCAGCTTTCCACGGTTTCCAGGAAGAAACCCTAGAGTGCCAGTCCTTCTTGAGGTCACCACCTCTTTGCCAGGGTCGAGCTGCAGACTCCTCTGCCCCTGGGACTGCTTGCTGCAATCCCCCGGGGGACCCTGTTACCGCAAAAGTCCTTCTCTCTGGTCACACACTCCCAGGGGTTAACCGCCCCCTGAAACCATCTCTCTGAATCTTCAGCATGCCTGGTCCCCATCAATCCCCTTTCGTTTTACTGTTCCCTAGTCACTTACTGCAGGAAGTGCCGTTCATGGGGTGCAGTAGATCCCACTGCTACTACCAGATGTCACAGAGTGTGGGGGAGTCCGGGGCCTGCACCCCTCTTCCTGGGATTCACTGTGACTCTCAGCCAGCCAGTAAAACAGAAGGTTTATTGGACAATAGGAACACAGTCTACAATGGAGCTTGTGGGTACAACCAGGACCCCTCAGTCAAGTCCTTCTGGGGGAGCAGGGAGCTTAGACCCCAGCCCTGGGGTTCCCTGCGTTCCACCACCCAGCACCAAACTGAAACTAACCCTCCCATCCTCCCCACCCCAGCAGGCTCTCTCCTGCAGCCTTTGTCCACATTCCCGGGCAGAGGTGTTACCTACCCCTCCCCTCCTGGCTCAGGTTAGAGGCTCTCAGGTATCCCATCCCCAGTGAAACTCCCCTGCCACATTCCCAGGTCAACACTCCCCATCCCTGCTGCGTCACAGTGCATAAGCCTTGTTTTAATCTAAACATTCCAGTCAATCCCTAATTTGTTGCAGGATGAGCTCAGAATCTTAGTCTTTGTTAAAATGTGTTCTAATGAAACCCTGGGTCACATCAATTTCAGCCAAAATCTTATTTAATTCTCATCTCACCCGTTTCAACATGTTTTCACCATTGTTATTCATATGGGTCCACAAGTCTGTTGTATCATTCATTGGAACTAGAATTTAGGGTTAAAGTAATACAATTAAAGTTACTATAAGAAACATGTCAATATGGCCAGGTTTTGGCTCTCAGAAATTCATACATTACAACATAAAGCACAAGAGGGTTAAATTAGATATCCTGTCCCTTCAGCTTTTTTCATTAAGGTTCCTGAAGTATAAAAGAAAAGATCAGCTAAAATCTGAAGAACTCCTGACAATATTATGTTGGATCATATTAAAGAAGTTCTGTATTAAAATCACAAATGAGTTTGATTCCCCAGAGTTTAAATTCCAGGGTATTACTAATTAAGAGGTCTCTTGGTTTTTGGTACTGTTTCTCTCCCTCTATGTGTGAAACTTGCAAGCTGCTAATTGTGTTAGTACATTCTAAGACAGAGTCTGTTCTCAAAGCAATTCACACAGAGAGAGACTCAAAGCAATACTCTAACAACAGAAACAGCACCCAGAGACTCCCCGCCCTTTTGTTGTATTAACAATTGTGATTAAAATAGAGATAGAGGATGTATGTGGATGGATGCTTGGTGTGGATAATAACTGAATGATCAGGGAGGTGCCAGCCTAAGAATCCAGTGTCCATCTGCTGAAGAAGGCGTCAAGTGGAAATAACCAGAGGACCCCCGGAGGGCAGACTGGAATCCACCCAACAGCCTCAAGAATGGGAGAACCAAAGAACAAGATAACATCTAGGAGCACGGGAGCCGTCAGGAATGTGCTATCTGCTGATTGATTCAGCAACAGCATGATGAAGCAATTCCCATAGACTGGCATAGGAAGAAATTCCTATAAAAATAGACTCTAAAAAGTGAGAACTTTGGGGTCTGATTGTGCAAACCAACTTCCAGGAGCATCAGATGAGCATCTGACAAGGCCCTGCTCCCACCTCATGTCCAGGCCACCTGGCCAGTGGCTTGGCATGAGCAACTCTAAGGCTGGTAACTATGATAACAACCTTGCAGAACCTGTGTGTGTGTGTGTGTGTGTGTGTGAATGAATGTGTGAATAAATATGAGATTGAATGGAACGTTATAGCTGTAACTAACTGCTTACTATGAATCTTTCTGTGTTCACAATAAATGTGGTATTTTGCCTTTTTTCCTTTAATAAGATCCTGCTGGTTTTTAATTTATTGCTATAACAATTGCGCCCCCTCCACCCCCGATCCCTTTTAATATATTTATTTTAAAGATGAATTTTGGATTTCTCAACAATTACAAATATGTTGGTTTCAACAGGACTACTCCTATGATTAAGACTGTCGTATCAGGCCTATGATCTGTAAAACCATTAAAGTGTGGAGACTGATTCAGAAAGAGAAAATTACTTACCCAACACTTGGATTCACAATTCTAATATATTCATAACATCTTCCAATTACAATGCTCTCCAGGTTAGGTGTGGTACCTTCACCTTTCCATTTCTTCTTCCCATCTATTTCTGTGGGTTTAACATAGTCTTTACTGAAAAGAAGACCTACTAACAGAGACAAGAAGAAGCTGTTCATCATGAAATTGTGAGAACCAAAGTCATAAAGAAATAAAATAATCAAATGTCCAAATGGAAAAGAGAAGACTGCAGTTTATATTTGTGTATCAATATAGGCTGTGGCCCTGCACTTAAATGATTCTAGGTGCAGAGTCCGATAGAAAATGAACTATATTGTGAAATACAACAGCTTCCTGGGACTACTGCAGAGCTAAAAGTCATTAGAAAAATCCAGCTTGTAAAACTATTTGTACTATTGCCATCTTGTGACTATTAGATAATATTACAACCCCTCTAAAGAAAACATATCACTGATGTACCATTAACAAAAAATTCAGATTTGCTGAATACTCATTGGAATGCTACAATATACTGAACATGGCAATTTGCCATGAATTAATGAAAATATTTTAATACCATTTTATTTCAAACAGTGTTACACTTCTTACATAAAAAGAAAAGGAGTACTTGTGGCACCTTAGAGACTAACCAATTTATTTGAGCATGAGCTTTCGTGAGCTACAGCTCACTTCATCGGATGCATACCGTGGAAGCTGCAGAAGACATTATATACACACAGAGACCATGAAACAATACCTCCTCCCACCCCACTGTCCTGCTGGTAATAGCTTATCTAAAGTGATCATCAAGTTGGGCCATTTCCAGCACAAATCCAGGTTTTCTCACCCTCCGCCCCCCCTCCCCCACAAACTCACTCTCCTGCTGGTAATAGCCCATCCAAAGTGACAACTCTCTTCACAATGTGTATGATAATCAAGGTGGGCCATTTCCTGCTCAAATCCAGGTTCTCTCACCCCCTCACCCCACTCCAAAAACCACACACACAAACTCACTCTCCTGCTGGTAATAGCTTATCCAAAGTGACCACTCTCCCTACAATGTGCATGATAATCAAGGTGGGCCATTTCCAGCACAAATCCAGGTTTTCTCACCCCCACCCCCACCCCCATACATATACAAACTCACTCTCCTGCTGGTAATAGCTCATCCAAAGTGACCACTCTCCCTACAATGTTGGATGAGGGAGTGAGAGAACCTGGATTTGTGCAGGAAATGGCCCACCTTGATTATCATACACATTGTGAAGAGAGTTGTCACCTTGGATGGGCCACTACCAGCAGGAGAGTGAGTCTGTGGGGGAGGGGGAGCGGAGGGTGAGAAAACCTGGACCCGCGCCGGAAATGGCCCAACCTGATGATCACCCTAGACAAGCCACCACCAGCAGGACAGTGGGGTGGGAGGAGGCACCGTCCCACGGTCTCTGTGTGTTTATAAAAAGAAAAGGAGCACTTGTGGCACCCCAGAGACCAACCAATTCACCCGAGCATGAGCTCTCGTGAGCCACAGCTCACCTCATCTGAAGTGAGCTGTAGCTCACGAAAGCCCATGCTCAAACAAACTGGCCAGTCTCCAAGGTGCCACAAGCACTCCCCTTCTCCCCGCGAATACAGACCAACACGGCTGTTCCTCTGAAACCTGTGTGTATATAATGTCTACTGCAGTTTCCACGGCATGCATCCGATGAAGTGAGCTGTAGCCCACGAAAGCTCATGCTCAAATAAATTGGTTAGTCTATAAGGTGCCACAAGTACTCCCCCTCCTTCCGCGAACACAGACTAACACGGCCGCTACTCTGAAACCTATCTTGTTCTACAGAATCTGAGCTTTCATTTAAAAAAATGAACGCCCTCTGAGCTGTGGCTCACGAGAGCTCATGCTCGGGTGAATTGGTTGGTCTCTGGGGTGCCACAAGTACTCCTTTTCTTTTTATATACACACAGAGACCGTGGGACGGTGCCTCCTCCCACCCCACTGTCCTGCTGGCGGTGGCTTGTCTAGGGTGATCATCAGGTTGGGCCATTTCCGGCGCGGGTCCAGGTTTTCTCACCCTCTGCTCCCCCTCCCCCACAGACTCACTCTCCTGCTGGTAGTGGCCCATCCAAGGTGACAACTCTCTTCACAATGTGTATGATAATCAAGGTGGGCCATTTCCTGCACAAATCCAGGTTCTCTCACTCCCTCATCCAACATTGTAGGGAGAGTGGTCACTTTGGATGAGCTATTACCAGCAGGAGAGTGAGTTTGTATATGTATGGGGGTGGGGGGGGGTGAGAAAACCTGGATTTGTGCTGGAAATGGCCCACCTTGATTATCATGCACATTGTAGGGAGAGTGGTCACTTTGGATAAGCTATTACCAGCAGGAGAGTGAGTTTGTGTGTGTGGTTTTTGGAGGGGGGTGAGGGGGTGAGAGAACCTGGATTTGAGCAGGAAATGGCCCACCTTGATTATCATACACATTGTGAAGAGAGTTGTCACTTTGGATGGGCTATTACCAGCAGGAGAGTGAGTTTGTGAAGGGGGGGGGGCGGAGGGTGAGAAAACCTGGATTTGTGCTGGAAATGGCCCAACTTGATGATCACTTTAGATAAGCTATTACCAGCAGGACAGTGGGGTGGGAGGAGGTATTGTTTCATGGTCTCTGTGTGTATATAATGTCTTCTGCAGCTTCCACGGTATGCATCCGATGAAGTGAGCTGTAGCTCACGAAAGCTCATGCTCAAATAAATTGGTTAGTCTCTAAGGTGCCACAAGTACTCCTTTTCTTTTTGCGAATACAGACTAACACGGCTGTTCCTCTGAAACTTCTTACATACCTTTTTCTACTAACTGCACAATTTGCTGAAATAGCAATGTCAAGAATAAACCAAGAGACAAGATGATTGAGGAAATACCTTTTATTGGTCCAACTTCTGTTGGTGAACGAGACAAACTTTTGACCTGAAGAAGTGTTCCGTGTAGCTTAAAAGCTTGTGTCTTTCACCAACAGAAGTTGGACCAATAAAAGATATTACCTCACTTACCTTGTCTCTAATATCGTGGGACCCACATGCCTGCAACAACACTACAAAGAATAAACTGTGAAGGAATACACAACAATTAAAGCACTAACTTTATAACAAGAGTTCACACATCATAACTCTCACAACACAATCAGTATAGGTGACATAAGTATTGTCCATATCTTTTCATTTCTCTATGGAGTCTGGCAACAAAACTTGTGTTGTGATAAAACAGATTATAAAGTCTTCCTGCTGAAGAAAACTGCCTTGTGGTCTGGAATCAATTGTACTCAGAATCAAATGGATTAAACTTAACTTCGCATGTATTGAACAAATTAATTTATATATATATTCTCCGCCAACTGTCTGTCTGCCCTGGATAAGATCTTGGCCAGATCCTCAGCTGATGTAAATCAATGTAGCTCCACTGTCAATTTTCTTTCCTGTACATATTGATAGAAATGCTCACAACTGTGTAGTTTGCCTGTGGATGTGAGCGCCTGGGATGTATACCATTGGTCTCCTTTCTTGTAGTAGCACATCCCTAAATCCTCACTGAACACCTGAACTGTTAACCGTCTAGTTATATCACAGTATGCCAATATGCTTGCACTAGTAGGTTAACTGATTCATTTTGATGAAGATAATTCCTGTTAATCATCTTTCTTTAGGAGAACTCTTGGTGAGACCAAGATTTTCCACAAATAGTGGTAGAAACTTGGCAAGGTGATTTGCCATCTCCAATATATTCCCAGGTAAGCATGATTTTCAGGTAGTTTCACCTCAGAAATTCATGCCACTTTTTTGCACTGTTGGTCTTGATAAACTCCTGAGACAAAGTAGTCAATATACTGTACTTCTGCAGGTCTTATGATGCATTTATTCAGATTTCACTTGACCCCTTTTCCCTAGATCTCTGGAGCACGGCATGAAGATTGACTTCAAACATCAATGTATTATCCACAATGTCTGCAAGTGCGCCAAGCCTGGCTTAGACTCATAGGGTGAAATCCTGGCTCCATTGAAGTCAATGGGAATTCTGCTATTTACTTCAGTGGAACCAGGATTTCACAAACAGATTTTAAGGCCAGAATGAACCATTGTGATCATCTGGTGTGACCTCCTGCATAACACAGGCCATAAAACTTCACTAAATGATTCTTGTATCATACCCATAACCATATCTTTTGGACAGACATCCAATCTTGATGTAAAGACTTCAAGTGATGGTGATGCTACCAAATCCCTGCATGTTGCTCGAATGGTTAATTACCCTCCCTGTTAAAGAAATTGTGTCCTATTTCTAGTCTATCTAGCTTCAGCCTTCAGCCACCAGATCTAATTATGCCTTTTTCTGTGAGATTTAAGTTACCTCTGAATCCTTTCTTTAAACAATTTAATAGATTGAGCATTTTTAGGTTCTCACTGTTAGGTATTTGCTCTTGTAGCCACTGCATTACACTGGAAGTTCATGTTGAGCTGGTTATCCACTAGGACTCCTAAGCCCCTTTGTAAAATACAGTCCCCATCCTGTAAGAGTGCTATATATTCATTGTTTCTAGAAGTATGACCTTGCATTTGACTGTATTAAAAAGTATATTGTTGGAGGGACGGATAGCTCAGTGGTTTGAGCATTGGCCTGCTAAACCCAGGGTTGTGAGTTCAATCCTTGAGGGGGCCATTTAGGGATCTGGGGCAAAAATTGGGGATTGGTCCTGCTTTGAGCAGGGGGTTGGACTAGATGACCTCCTGAGGTCCCTTTCAACCCTAATATTCTATGAAGTACAACTTACCAAGTGATCTACAGCAGTGTTTCTCAACTTTTTTGATATCAGGGATCAGCTTGCTGTCTTCCTAAACCAGTGGTTTCTAATCTTTTTATGCACAAGATCACTTTTTGAATTTAAGTGCAACCCAGGATCTACCCTGTCCTTTCCCCGCTCACTCCATCCTCCCTCTCTCCATCGCTCGCTCTCCCCCACCCTCACTCACTTTCACCAGGCTCTGGCGGGGGTTGGGGTTCAGGAGGGGGTGAGGGCTCGGGGCTGGGGCCGAGGGGTTCGGAATGTGGGAGGGGGCTTGGGGCTGAGTGTGGGACAGGGGGTTGAGGTGCAGGAGGGAGTGAGGGGTGCAAGCTCTGGGAGGGGGCTCAGAGCTGGGGCAGGGACTTGGGGTGCAGGCTCCTGCCAGGTGGCACTTACCTCCGGCAGCTCCCAGTTGGTGGTGCAGCGGGGCTGCTGCTAAGGCAGGCTCCCTGCCTGCCCCTGCCCCTGCCCCATGCCACTCCCAGAAGGGGCCAATGCACCCCTGCGGCCCCTGTGTGTGTGTGGGGGCACCTGGCTCTGCGTGCTGCTCCTGCCTGCAAGCACTACTCCTGCAGCTCCCATTGGCTGCCGTTTCCCGTTCCCAGTCAATGGGAGCTGTGAGGGCAGTGCTTGCAGGCAGGAGCAGTACGTGGAGAGCTCTGCTGGCCACTTCTGGCAGTGCCGTGGGAGTGCGCCGCCAGAGATTGCGACTGACTGGGACAGTCTCCAGGATCAACCAGTTGATCGCGGTCGACCAATTGGTGACCACTGCCCTAAACTGTATCAGGGACATCTCAGGGACCATTGCCAGTCCATGGACCAGTCGTTGAGAAACACTGATCTAGATCACTTTGTACTACTGACCCGTCCTTATTAATCTCTCTACCATATTTTTTTTTGTGTTATCTGCTCATTTGCCAACAATGATTTTATATTTTCTTCCAATTCGTTGAAAAAGATGTTGGCTAGCACTGGGATCTCACTCGAAGCACCCCAGTTGGATGATGACTCCACATTTAGTTACTTTTTGAGATCTGTCAGCCATTTTTAATACATTTAATATATGCTGCATTGATTTTTTCAGTCAGTGGTGGACAGTACTAAGTCAGATGTCTTTAAAGAAGTCTATTATGTCAACACAGTTCCCAAAGGGTAAGCTATTGCATCTGTACCTCCTCTCGTGGGTATTAAATATGATTAGCATTCACCTTACTTTATCCAGTCTTATGTGGTATAGAAATACTGAAAAGCTGTGGGGCTGGGATCTGCATTGGATCCCTCACTCCAGTTGAGGAAAAAGGATTGTCCCTTCCAATCAATCACCCTGTGTATGTCCTCTACATCCATCTCTTGTATTCAGGTATTGGTAACCATGGTATTGCACCCAATTTAATAATGCAACTTCTAAGCTTTCACCCAGTTGAATGAGACTTTACAAAACAACGTCTCGTCCAACTGATGAGAAAAAATGTAAAAAAAAAAAAGGGGGGGGGTGGCGGCAGGCTCCTGTACTAGGACCTGAAGGACTGGATTCGCGGTATGAGTGCCTTCCGCTCCCCTTGAGTATCTCGCAAAACGTTTCAGAAGTGGCCCCTTAACATAGATAGTACACTTGACTCCTGCAACTGGTTCTGCATAAACTCCAAGGCCGGGTGGCCTCCTTGATGTCAGCAGTGCACAGATGGGGGCTGCTGTTCCCAATGTCAGCAAAACTTACTAACACGCCTGTACTTCATTGAGGGCCAGCTGTTGCCCGTTCAATGCCTGCGGGGCGGTTCCCCTGAGCCTGAGGCTCTCCTGCACGGACTGTGGGGCGAGCCACGCCAGGGGACCCATGGGGTGGGAACAAGTGGGATTCCCCCTCCCCTCCAACCCTCCGCGGGGGTAGGGGCTGGCCGGAGATGGGGCCCGCAGCCCGGCGAGGCGGCCCCGCCAAGGGGCGCAGGCTGCAGCCGGCCCCGCCCGCCCACGTGCGTTACCACCCACCCCCCCAGCGTTAGCGCTTTGCGGAGCCTGGTGCGGACGGGGCCCGAGCCGGGACCAGGGAAGCCAGCGGGGCGCCCCCAGTGTTGCCCTCACGGCTTAGCGCCGCCCCCCCCGGGCTCCTGGGAAGCGGCCCGTCAGCAAACAGGCGGCGCGCGCGGCGAAGCGCGAGCACGGCCGCTGCGGCAGGCCGCTGTTCAGCTGGCCCCTGTCACGTGCCGGGGGGCCAGGGCTGCTCCCAGCGCGGCCTCGGCGGGTTGGGGCATGCGCAGAGCGGTTGTCGCTGCCGCGGCGAGAGCTGCTGCTGGCGCGGGGCACGGCGAGTCTCTATGGGGAGAACATGGCTCCCTTCCCCGACGAGGTGGATGTCTTCACGGCTCCGCACTGGCGGATGAAGCAGCTGGTCGGGCTCTACTGCGACAAGGTACCGGGCGGGAGGAGCGGGCAGTCGGCGGCCGGAGTGGGGTGGGACCTACACGCCCCCTGGGGAGGATTTACTGACTGCGCAGCTGTCACCGCCCCTCCCCCCGGGATAGGGCAGGGGCACGCGGCCCTCGCGGGCTGCCGAGCCCCTCGCTCCGGCTCGGTCCCCAGGCAGCCGCCGCCGCTTCTTGCGCCAGCCCCGCGAGCACGGCAACTTCCGCCTGCCCCAGCAGAAGTAACTGCGTCTGCTTCCCGCCCGCTCCTCCTCCTCCCGGCAGCAGGGCTGTCCTGCCCGCGGGGGGGGGGGGGCGGTGTCCCCTTCCTCCCCCCCCCCCCCCCCCCGCATCAGCTCTCTCCTGCCCAGTGTGCTCTTCCCACTCCCCGAAAGCCCCCAGCAAGACTCCGCTGGTTTTTCCCAGCCGGGAGGAACGGAGCTTTTCCTGGCGCCTCCCACCCTCTCGCTTTATAAGAGGGGGCGACGCACGTACCCGGGTTCCAATTTTGGAGTTGGGGTTACAGGGCCCTGTGCAGGTATCCGTGTCCCATGCGAGGACCCACTGCAGGATTAGGGTCTATTTGTGACACGTCTATGAAGTGAATTTCTCAAGGATAAAGAGGCTCACTGTTTACACTGAAAAGCTTGCAATTTTATAAATCTGAGGTTCCCAAACTGTGGTGTGCCAACAGTGTGGTGTGGCCTGCAGAGCAGCTGCTGGCATCGCTTGCTGGTGATGTTGACTTTTTTCATTTGACGCTGCAAAACTCCATTCATGGTCATTTTAAGAATACATTAAGTACTTTCTTAATGTTGTTTCCCCGTGTAAGTAACCTCTGTAGTTTCCATGGCCGTGTTATATGGTCACAATTGATCTGCCTGTTGTGAGAGGCCAGTCTGGTGGTCTGTACTATTTCAGGTACAGACCGTGTGGAGGGAGGGGGTTTGTGAGACGATCTCTAAAATGTTCTCCATGCTATGAAAAAGTTTGAGAACTTCCTACTGGAAAACACAGCCTTTGAGTACTGTTGACGTAGTAGGCCTTAACACTCTTTTCCATTGTTCTTGGAATGTTCACACAATCTTATTCATGTATTTGTTTTTCAAGATTTCTACAAAGTTTTTACTAAATTAATCACTGTCCTAAAAGCAAGCTGTAGTGATGCTGAACTGGTTGGACAGGAGTGTAGGTTGTCAAATATTGACAGAATCTTGAATTCAACTGTCCTGTTGTGTGAGTTTACTTTCTAATTTTCCAACATTTTCATGCAATAAACCGTGGCCCAACTTTTACAAAATACATATGGAGGGCAAATCTGGATTTACCATTTTAAGTGATAGAAGAGAAGGAAGATGTGTAAGATTGTGTCCTGTTAGCCACATTTCAGCTGCTTCTTTATCTGAACTCAACCTCTGACCTTTGTATTTGCGATCAGTCATGTTGGCTAGATAGTGGAAAAGTTCCTAGCTGCTCAGAATTGTTTTTTGACTTCTGCTCTTATGAGGTTAGAGATCTTTGTTAATCAGATCAAATAAGGCTTTGCTGTATGGATTATTCATAATTATTCTCAGGTTGTCTTTCATGTTCTATCAATCATGTCAATTTTGATTCTTTTAGTTCTTTCACTAATATTTGTTTACATTATATGTTAACCTGTACATTTTAAAATCTGTCTGGAGGAGCACATTAGAGGAAAGATGCTTTGATCATTTCTTTACATTGAGGCAATTTATTAAGTTAGTGTCTTTACTTTTAGTTCATACAACATAATCAGAGGTTAATCTTTGCCAAATTTTGAGGTGAAAAATGCTCCTGACTGAAACTGAAATGCTGCTGGAAGGCTTGGATCAGGGATTTTCATGATTAAATTGTGGCTACGTTTTTGTGGCAACAGAAGCATTGAAAATATTTCACTATTAAGGTTTTCAAAATAATCAACATTCTGATCTTCTCTTTCAAAAGACAAAATTTTGTTGAATGACACACCTTGATTGTGAAGAAACTGATTTTTTTTCTGCACTTAAGATGAGCCCAAATCATTTCTATCTTGCTGCGTAACACCTCTTCACAATATTTGCATTTTACTTTAGAAAAATTCTTTCCATTATTTTAGTTCTCAATCACTTCTTTTCATTTCATTCAACTGTAGGCATGTTGAGTCAGAAACTCATGCAGTGATATTTGGTAATAACTAAACTCTAAGCAACAGAATACAGTGTTGATCAGGAGCTTTCACACTTAACTGGTTTTAGAATGAGAAACAACCGCCAAGCAAATTCAATGCAACTAAGACAGAAAAATAGGATGAGTTAACTATATAGAGTGATGTTTATATAAAACCACATTATTAGGTGTCCTGCAGTCCTTACAGAAGATTCTAGCTTTAAGTAAATCAGGCCTCCTTACAATTCACAACTTCATTTGTTATCCCTTCTTCAACATCCCAAGACTGTTGAATCCACTCACTAGCCATGTCCCTTACCATTCTCAGTGACTACATTCATTCCTTTTCCCATCTTGCTTTCTGGACCATTCTAAAACTTCTTATTATGCTTGTTAGAAAATAACACTGATTTCATCATTTCTCTTTGATCTCTTTAGAATATTTTCATTCACACATGAAAATTGCAGCCAGTTTCTTATATAAAAACCTTTCAAATGTGTTGTGTTCTCCTGTAAGTCAGAGGTCTAGAACAGGGGAGAAACCAGCAAACCTGCTGTAATCCAGTGTTTCAGAGTAGCAGCCGTGTTAGTCTGTTTCCACAAAAAGAAAAGGACTTGTGGCTCTAAGGTGCCACAAGTCCTCCTTTTTTTTTTACTGTAATCAGTGTTTCAGAATCATCCCCTTCCCTGTCTCCTCACAACCCTGTCTCCTTCCACCCTCAAATCCTCCTAAGCAGCAACTGGTACCTCAGCTCTTTTCTCCCCCTCCCTCCAAAGCTGTCTAGCAGCACAAAATGTTCTCACCTCTTTAGATCCCTTTTTCCTCCCCACTCTATCATTTTCTATCCTTCCAGCCCACCTGCAGCTCTAGATTGTCCTCATCCTAGCCATAGCAGTCTCTTGTTTTCTCCTATAGTCACTCAACATTTCATTTTCCCCCTGCCTTTTGCCTTCTCTGGCTCTAGCCTCAACAGCTTCTCCTTCGCCCAGCTTCATTCCCAGCAGTTATAGCTTTAGCAGGGCCTCCCTTCCTCCATAACCACGCTACTTCCAGTAGTAATGGTCTCATCGCGATCTCTGCTTCTGCCCCCAGTAGTAGTAAGAGGAGAGAAGAGAAGCTGCAGTCCTCTAAAAGTCGGAGGGTATAATTAGTGTCTTGCAGTATTTATTCAGGTATTATGCAATTATCCCACAGCACCTGCATAATCTCTGCAAAGTAAACCCTGACTTTAATGAGTTATTTCAATTTGTTAGAGTATCTTTGTTTTCAGTATGTTTTTGCAGTTAGTGTCTCCCAAAATGGGGGATTAAGCAAAAGTGGGGTATTTTCTCAGTGTCCCCTTTCAATATGACTGACTATCTTGGAGACCTACATTAGGGAATTGTCTGACAAAGGGGAGACAGAAACATTCCTAAAAGAAAAGGAGTACTTGTGGCACCTTAGAGACTAACCAATTTATTTGAGCATAAGCTTTCGTAAGCTGTAGCTCACGAAAGCTTATGCTCAAATAAATTGGTTAGTCTCTAAGGTGCCACAAGTACTCCTTTTCTTTTTGCGAATACAGACTAACACGGCTGTTACTCTGAAAGAAACATTCCTGCAGCTTCTGTAATGGTGAGTCACCATAGCAGTGGAAACATGCCCTGGTACTGCTTTCTTTTCACCCCTGATCCTCATCCTTCATACACATTTAGAGACTAAAAGCTTTGTCTATAAATTATTAGATCTGTTAGTTACTAGTGTAGTTCCCCCAGTGAAACTAGTGTAGACAAAGCTAAGGCATCACAGTGGTAAAAATAGCTGAGCCATATGTTCACTATAGTTTCTGCTGTTAGAGCGGCACCTATTGAGAATTAGGCCTTTGCAAAATCCTTGTGTAGACACATCCTAATAGTCTCTCATGCTACTGAGAGAGGTTCAAACATGAAACCAAAATGAGTTACTGTGCTGGATTTTCAATGCAAGTCTGCACCCAGTTGATAGTTACTTTGCTTTGGGTAGTTCTGCCCAACAGCTGTATTGGTTATATGATGCAAAATATCCTCCTAGAAAATCAGCAGACTTACTGAAATGTTTTTTTCCATCTCTGCTGTGCTCCACCCAACCTTTGCAATTATCTTCATGATCATCAGCCCTTCTAAAACAAAAATGTTGTTTGCCTTAATCTTTATTTGTTCAAATGTAGTGGCTTTTTATTAAACTTTACTAAAGCCTTTAATGGAATCGCAGAGCAATTGATAATTTTATGTGCAAGAGATGATAGCCTTGTATCTACTGAGTTACAGGCTGTGAGATTGTGAGTTCTATTTAGAGTTCTGTCATGGACTTGGAACAAATCCTGTCCTGCATATCACAGCATGCATAGCGTAGGATGGGCTGCTTTGACTTATGGTGGCTTGTTGCATCTGAATAGTTGGGAGTGTTAGGTGCATTAGCTGGTTCTCTTACCATTCATCTGGCACCAATGTGCTTGGGGATGGGGAGGTAATATGCTGTCTTAGTGCTCCAGTTATTTCTGATAACTGGTTAAAGTGGCTTTGCAGCCCCTAGAAGTTGAGCTACTGTAAAGATTCCACCATGGAGCCCAGAATCAGGCCCTTTATGTGTGACCTCGAGCCTTGTCCTTATTCTGTTCCTCAGTTTCTTCATCTGTAAAATGGAAATAATAGTATTTAGCCACTGCACAAGGGAGTTATGATGATAAATTCACTAATGCCTGTAAAGTGCTTTGAATTACACACACATTCTAGTGTTTCATAAAATTAGAACATTGAGAATTATTGAATATGTTAAAAGGCTAGTTGATAGTCTAATGACTTCTAAGATTTAAGATACTTCTTCTCATAGTAGAACAGTATGTTAAAATTAGGCTTGGTAGAATTTGATTTTAATGTATAGCTGTTGGTAAACATCGATTTCAGCTGACACAAACAACCCCCCCAAACAGTTGATAACGGTGGGCGTACCTACGGATTGGGTGGCGTTGGCCATGGAAGGAGCCCTCTGTTGCCTTGCTGTCACAGGAGTGAGGGAACAGCGCCATTACAGTGGAGTGGCAGAGGGCTCCCTGCACTGCTGTGGGGCAGGCACAAGGTACTGGGGAGGCTGCAGTTCTTCTGGCCTAGCGGGGCAGAGGCTTCTGGCCAGGACTGTGCAAGGAAGAGTCCTTGTTATCCCTGGCCGCAGAGACCACCTCACTGCTGAATAGTTTTGGCCATCGGCAGGAGTCATTCAGTAGCAGGGTGGCTTCCATGCAGCTGAGGATTTGTCCTCCTATTCACTCATTCAGCTGTGGCCTGCCAAGACCCCAGCCTTCCTCACACCTTGTCCCTGGAGGGAACCTGTATCACCAGCTCTGTGGCCTTGCAGGCACCCCGCTGCAGTTCCGCTGTCATGGCCCCACTCATTCATTCATTAGCCATGAGTGTGGGAGCTGTCCCTAGGCAGGAAGAGTTTACCATTGGTATGGCCTCCCCCTGGCCAGGACTCATCATCCTCCTTCAAGACCTGATTGGGGGGTCTGTACTCAAGGCCAGAACAACTGCAGCCTCCCCTGCACCTTGTGCCCTGGTATCTTGAGCCCCTTGGCTGTACAGGGAGTCCCCTGCTGCAGCATTGTCAGCACTGCCCTAACCCTGATCCCAGCTCTACCCTGCACAACTGTAAAAATAAATATAGTTAAAAACAGAAAAAAAAACCCCTTAAATATAAATTGATAAAAATAATCTAAATTAGAAAAAAAATCAAGTTCTGCCAAGACAAAATTCTAGTTTATTCATAACTGCTTGCTGGTTGTATCAAAGCTGTATCTACCTATGGTGGCTAAAGTACGCTTTTACTGTTTTTTTAAATCATGTTAAGTTTTCTGAGCCAACAAGCGTAGTCAGAGTAGTTGGAATCCATTCTTTCTCAGTCATTGGCAGTATAGTTATTTACTAAGTTTCAGTTGCAGGGCCAATCAGTTATATCTGTAAAAATTACTAAGAGCAAATGTATTGAGCTCCATGGGTGTCAATAGGGGCATTATTTGGTCTATTGAAAACTTTTAATTGTGATGATATGTGCGAAGGAAAGAACAGAGCCTTGACTTTCAGATTCCAGGCTGAGTTTGCCTGTCTACTGCTTAGTTCAGAAGTAAAAAGTTTTGAGAAAAAAAATCTACTTCATATGAAAATTCAGACAAGAAAACAGTGTCTTATGATGCAATCTTTAGTCACTTTTCACACTTCAGCTGCACTTTATATAATTCTATTCTGGGGTAAAACAAAATTTATGAGAGAATAAAGTAATATGCCCATCTCTTTTCTTCATATTTTTACTGTTTTACCTGAACTGGTCAACTACCAACTAGAAGAAGAACTTTTCTTTTTAAGATCAGAGCAATGTGCCTGTGTCTAGATAATATGACCTACCCAATTTAGGCTTTGGGAGTGTTGTAATAAATTGCATGACAATATTATTTGATGATAGAAAAGCAAGCTTTTTCTTCTTCCCCTCCCCTTCCTGCTGTTGGGATTGGAAATAATAGCTCTAAGGATATGTCTGCGTTATGGAGACTGTACTGGCAAAGCAATGCTTGCATAGCCCTGTAGTGTAGATGCAGCCTCTGCCTACAGAAGCGGTTTTTCTGTTGCTGTGGGAACGTCACCTCTCCAAAAGTTAGCTACGTTGACAGAAGCACTTGGGAGTATACTGGCATAATTATGTTGATTGGGGTGGGTTTTTTTCACTCCCCGACTGATGTAGCTGTGCAGATGTAATTTTCAAGGGTACAGTAGGCTTGGTTTATGCTTAAACTTTAGATCGACCTAGTTATGTCATTTAGGTGTGTGAAAAATTCACGCTCTTGAATGCCATGGTTAGGCTGATGTAACCTCCAGTGTAGATGTGGCTAGGTCAACAGAAGGGCTGGTCTACGCTGAAAACTTACATCAGCATAGCATGTGTCTCTGGGCTATGAAAAATCTACGCCCCCTCAGAGACGTAGCTATGTCCACCTAACCCCTGGTATAGACTGTGCTAGGTCAATGGACGAATTGTTCTGTTGACCTAGTAACACCTCTTGGGGAGGTGGATTAGCTACAGCAATGGGCGAATCTTATTCCTGGAGGAATTCTGTGCCAAAAAAATTAAAAATTCTGTGCACAGTATTTTAAAATTCTGCATATTTTGTCAGAATAACACAATATAATCACACCAGTTTCAATTATTTGGTAATTTATTTCAAAATACCTCTCCAGGTATGTTTGTAACAATATAGACGACAAAAAAGATTCCGGAAATGATTTTTGACACACATTCCTTACTAGGCATATTAATACAGAACTTTGAGAAATAATTCATTTAAACTACAATACAGAAACACGTTTCGTTCACCTCCTCAGCAGCAGTGCAGAGATTTGGGGGAGTCAGGGCTAACCGAGGAGCTGAAGGAGAGGGAAGTAATTGCTGGGAGTCTGGGTGTGAACTTGGAGGGTTGTTGGGTGGGAGGGAGAAGTGGGGGGGGGGGATTGTTAGAGAGCCTCCCCCATGCAGACCCTGGCCTACCAGTAGCCCCTCTCATTCAGTCAGACACGTCCCTGCACCCCATTCAGCTGCCTCTCCTGACCCCGGCCCCATGTGTCCCTGCACTTAAGCACTCCTCCCCCTTCCCGCTCTCTGGCCCTGCACTCCCATCCCTGTCCCCATGTGGCCTTCCACCCTTGCTCTTTCAGTCTGCACTCCAGTCTGCCCCCCCCAGCCTGTCTGAACTCCAGTCTGTGACACCCCCCCCCAGCAGCCTCATGGGCCCCATGCTGTCCGTCCCCTCATATCCTGTGCCTCCTGATATGGCCCCATAGGTAGAGCGCTGTGAGGAATGCAGCCTCTTCTCTTCCCTATCTGCAGTTAGGGCTGTTCTTGCCAGGGAGCAGCTGCTCTCTGTTCTGGTGCCAGAGCAGCCCCTGGTCGGTGAAAGGCCTAACTACAGCACTTCTCCAGCTGAATGTATTTTCTGCCGGGGTGGGAGGGCAGAGAATCTGTGTGGGACATGAATTCTGCGCATATGCAGTGGCACAGAATTCCCCCGGGAGTAGAATCTCTCCTGTTGTTGTAGTGAGTGTCTACATTGAGGCGTTACAGTGGCACAACTGCAGTATAGCAGCTGTGCTTCTCTTGGGGTTTAAGTGTGGACATACCTCTGGTTACCACTGCTCAGGGACGTTGATTACCTACATTGTTGGAAGGAAATCTTTCTGTCAGTACAGGAAGTATTTACACCATGGGCACTACTAGTTAAAGTTGCAGCTATGCCGCTGTACTACCTAACACCCTTACAGCATTGTGAATCGACCTGTGTACTTATCTGGCCTCCATCACTGTATCTGAATGCCTCTCAAATCTTAGATGTGTACATGGTATTTATCCTTATCAACATCCTTGTAGGGTAGGGAAGTGCTGCTCTTCCTGTTTTATAGATGAGGGAACTGAGGCACAGAGATAGTAAATGACTTGCTCAAAGGAATTCTGTGGCAGAGTCAGAAATTGAACCTAGATTTCCTCAGCTACCGTTCTAGTCCAGTGCCTCAACCACAGGGCCATCCTTCCTCTCTGGTGAGCTTATGCCATCACTACTACCTTTTACTAACACATGACACCCAGAGTATGAAATTGACTAGTCTGTCTTCGTCATCCAAGATGAATGAAATGTTGAAAGTGTAAGGAAAATCCTCATTATTTAAGAATCCACTTAATAAATTCAGGTGGTGCTAGAGGACGAGATAAGGGAAAATTTTAAAATGAGTTCAGTGCTTTTTCAGCTTGGAGTGCTATACTCCTTTATCTAGGAGAAGTGTGGTTATTAGAGAGAGCTCAAGAAGGAGAGACAGGAACTGCTAAATTCTAATCCTGGCTCTGCCACTGACTTGCTGTGTAGCCTTGTACTTGATCTCACACCTTCCCCTCTGTAAAACAGGGATAATAATTCTTTACGCTGGGATGCTACTAGGATTATCTTCCTAATTGTCCAGAGTCTTGATATATAGAGTGCTACATGCATTTTAATTATTGATCTTACGGGCATTGTTTTGCATTGAGTCATCCTCCTTCCAAGTTCCAAAAAAAGGTGTGGTGACTATATTGTAAAGAGAAACATAGCAGTTTTCTTACAAAAGTTTGTGTGCTAAGGGTCTTTGTTTGGTCTTGCCTTTTTTGTCTGTTGTATTTAGATAGTCTTTGGATTATGCCCATCTTCTCCCAACCTTATCCTGAGATTGACGTTGACATCTAAATGAACTAGATGTCTTTCTGATGACTGGTTTGGAGAAATCCAAAGGTTTCTAGGGTTTTTGTCTCCTATCCTGTCTACTGTCAGTTTTTGAACTGGACAACTGGGATATGTCTATACTGCAGCTAGGAGCAATCCTCCCAGTCCAGGTAGATGGACTCACATGAATGTGCAGTGTTCCCTCTAATTTTTCCCTCGCACGTGCGGAATAAATTTTGTTTTGTGCATCAATATGGAGATCATGTCATACATCACCTCCATATTGGTGCACATAATAAAATTCAAGTGGGGGGGTGGGGCCGAGGGGTTTGGAGTGTGGTAGGGGACTCAGGGCTGGGCAGAGGGTTGGAATGTGGGGGGGTGAGGACTCCGGCTGGGGGTGCGGGCCCTGGAGTGGAGCCGGGGATCGGGGCTTTGGGGTGCAGGTGGCCCCAGGGCTACACTGGGGAAAGTAGAACCCCCCCGGCTGTCTTGGGAGACAGGCCAGTCCTTGCCTACAGACAGCCCCCCAACCTGAAGCAAATACTCACCAGCAACCACATACCACACAGCAGAACCACTAACCCAGGAACCTATCCTTGCAACAAAGCCCATTGCCAACTGTGTCCACATATCTATTCAGGGGACACCATCACAGGGCCTAATAACATCAGCCACACTATCAGAGGCTCGTTCACCTGCTCATCCACCAATGTGATATATGCCATCATGTGCCAGCAATGCCCCTCTGCTATGTACATTGGTCAAACTGGATAGTCTCTACGTAAAAGAATAAATGGACACAAATCAGATGTCAAGAATTATAACATTCCTAAACCAGTCGGAGAACACTTCAGTCTCTCTGGTCACGCGATTACAGACATGAAAGTTGTGATATTACAACAAAAAAACTTCAAATCCAGACTCCAGCGAGAGACTGTTGAATTGGAATTCATTTGCAAATTGGATACAATTAACTTAGGCTTGAATAGAGACTGGGAGTGGCTAAGTCATTATGCAAGGTAACCTATTTCCCCTTGTTTTTTCCTACCCCCTCCCCCCCCCCGACGTTCTTGTTAAACCCTGGATTTGTGCTGGAAATGGCCCACCTTGATTATCATACACATTGTAAGGAGAGTGATCACTTTAGATAAGCTATTACCAGCAGGAGAGTGGGGTGGGGGGAGGTATTTTTTCATGTTTTGTGTGTATATAATAAGATCTTCTACACTTTCCACAGTATGCATCCGATGAAGTGAGCTGTGGCTCACGAAAGCTTATGCTCAAATAAATTGGTTAGTCTCTAAGGTGCCACAAGTACTCCTTTTCATTTATCACCTTATTATCTTCTAGGTGTTTGCAAATTGATTGCTTAATTATTTGCTCCATTATATGGTTCAGCTTCTTTAGTTTAGGTCAGGGGTGGCCAACCTGTGGCTCCGGAGCCACATGCAGCTATTCAGAAGTTTAATATGTGGCTCCTTGTATAGGCAGTGACTCCGGGGTTGGAGCTACAGGCGCCAATTTTCCAAGGTGCCGGGGGGTGCTCACTGCTCAACCCCTGGCTCTGCCACAGGCTCTGCCCCCACTCCATCCCTTCCCGCACCCTCCCCTGAGCCGCCATTCCTTGGCTCCCCCACCCCCGAGCCTGCTGCACGCCATGAAATAGCTGATCGGGAGGGAGGGGAAGGCGCTGGTTGGCAGGGCTGGCAGCCAGTGGGAGGCTCTGGGAGTGGGCAGGGAAGAGCTGATGTGGGGGCAGGGGGGCTACTGACTTATTACTGTGACTCTTTGGTAATGTACATTGGTAAATTCTGGCTCCTTCTCAGGCTCAGGTTGGCCACTCCTGGTTTTGGTCTATCAGTATCATATTATGTAACGGGTTATTTACCCGCTGAATTTAAAGCTGGGATGAGGAACAAACAGTGCATATGAGTAGAGCCCTACCAAATTCACGGTTTGGCTCCTGACCCAAAAAGATGGTGTGTGTGTGGGGGGGGGGGGGATGGTCGGGTCACAAGATTATTTTGACAGGGGAGGGTGTTGCAATACTGCTACTCTTACTTCTGCACTGCTGCTGGCGGCGGTGCTGCCTTCAGAGCTGGGCAGCTGGAGAGCAGCAGCTGCTGGCTGGGCTTCCAGCCCTGAAGGCAGAGCTGCTGCCAGCAGCAGTGCAGAAGTAAGGATGGCATGATACGGTAGTGCTACCTGTACTTCTGCGCTGCTGCCTCCAGACCTGGGCCCTCAGTCAGCAGCCGCCACTCTCCGGCTGCCCAGCTCTGAAGGCAGCAGCACAGAAGTAAGGGTGGAATGGTATGGTATTACCCCACCCTTACTTCTATGCTGCTGCTGGCAGGGCGTTGCCTTCAGAGCTGGGTGCTGACCAACAGTCACTGTTTTCCGGTTGCCTAGCTCTGAAGGTAGTGCAGAAATAAGGGTGGCAATACTGTGCCCCCCCCCTCCCCAAATAACCTTGCAATCCCCCTGCAACTCCCTTTTGGGTCAGGACCCCCAATTTGAGAAACACTGATTCCCCCCGCCCCCGAAATCTGTATAGTATAGGGCAAAAGCACACAAAAGACCAGATTTCACGGGGGGAGACCAGATTTCACAGTCGGAGATGCATTTTTCATGGCCATGAATTTGGTAGGGCCCTACATATGAGAAGTGGGAGTTGCATATACTACTTTAGATGCTAACTTGACTTGCAAGGATTAAAAAAAAAAAAAAAATCCAGAGGGAAAATTAGCCTCTCTTTCTTCTAGCTTTCCAAGACCAACTTCGCCAACAACAATGATTTTCGGGCTCTTCTGCAATCACTGTATGCCACGTTCAAGGAATTTAAAATGCACGAGCAGATCGAAAATGAATACATCATTGGCTTACTTCAGCAGCGCAGTCGGACTGTGTATAACGTTCACTCGGACAACAAACTCTCCGAGATGCTTAGTCTCTTTGAGAAAGGGCTGAAGAATGTGAAGGTAAGCTTCCAAAAATAGGCTAAAAGAAGTACTACTTTAACTTTTGATTGTGTAATAAGGGAAACTTGCTAAGAGTAGTCATTAGTCTGCTACTTCATTTATTTGATGAGAAACTTTAGAAAACAAAGAATTAGATTATACTCAGGCTTTCTTAGCATGTTACTACAACTTTATGGTCTCAGTAAGCAGAAACTGCAGTGCAAGTTTCATCATTTAGTATAGCTGTTACATGAATCTTTTTCTCTCTCTGATTTTATATATATAACTTGAACATAAATTATAAAGATTGTTAGAATTAAATATAAAGGAAGATATCTATATATTAGACAGATAAAAGATTAAAATGCTACAAAGCAAAACGCTACTGGCATGATATTTTTGTTGTAAAGAGAATAGTTATGAACACAGAGGAAAACCTAGAAGATTACTAGTAAGTATTATCTAGGAGAAATTTTGGAGCCTTTCTTTGAAATCACAAAATTCAAACTTGAAAATTTAAAATGAGATTAATTTAACAGCTATGTTACTTGATTAAATATACACTTCAGTTTCTGCTTACTGACACCATAAATCTTTTCATAACATGCCCCAAAAGCCTGAGTACTCTAATTCTTTGTTTTCTAAAGATATATACACATCTCTTGTATGTAGGTAATTACATTTGTTATGATCTTTTACTTCTCCTGTACTTGGCCCTCTAATCCATTTTGCACAGGACTGCTACTAACATTCAAATGCTGAATAGCTGTAAATGCCATCTCTTTGGTTTGTTTTCAAATCAACCTTTTGATAAATTTTTTTTTTCATTCCAAATGTGGAATTTCCCCTGCTGCGCCCTTCCCATTCTTCTTTTCCTTCAACTCACTTTTTGGAATGAAAACTTGGGTCTCCATTCCATCATTTGACATCCTATATTAAACTTGCCAAAGCAGATGCTCTGTAGTTATGTTAAAAATGTTAACTTATCGCTGTTGATCATAGTCACTAAATGTCGGTCTGGATACTCGGTCTCAGTAAAAGGAGTCAAGTAGACTACATTTTTCTCTACTTTTGTGTTTTTGTTGCTACAGTGTGTCAAAAAGGTAGACTTTTAGAACTCTGAACAGTATTTCTAAGGTTGTCATACTTTGGGAACTCCTTGTCCAATTCACCTCACATTGTGTAGAAATAGTTTATTTTGGCCCCTGGTGTAACCTGCCAGTGGAGGACAGTACGTGTCACTGTGAAGTTGGGGTGGGGAAGGGTAGAATTGGGCTGATAGTGGAAACTCAGTGCAGCCTGTCCTAAGTGACCCTAGTTGTTTGATGCTGTTAAACCAAGCTCAGATTAAACAAAGTTTCATCTCTTACTTCTGAGTTTTGCCCATATAGGAAGTTGTTGTCAGACATATGTAACCTACATGTTTTGTACTACTGACTAGAGCTGGGAAAAAAACGTTTGTTTTTTTTGGGGGGGGGTGGGGGGGATCACTGGTGGGTCTCAAAAATCGAAGGAAATTTTTTTTCAGATGAACCCAAAATTCTTCTTTTTTTCTGAGTTTTCAATTAATCAAAAAGTTGGAAAACTTCAATTCATGTAAAAACAAAACAAAAAGCCCCTTTGATCCCAAATGAAACATTTTGTTTAAATTTTGGGCAGTTTTAACTATTTTTCAATAAAAACATATGTAATGAATGGCTGGATTTACCAAAAAACAAAACAAAAAAGCAGAAGTGGGAATATCCCCACTATACCCAGTATCCTGGTGTTTAGGTCATTCACATGGGATGTGGGAGACCTACATTTGAAACCCTGCTCTGAAACAAGGACATGAACCCAGGTCTTTCACATCCCAAGTGAGTTCTATACCCACCAGGCTATTAGCTCATTCTCTTGTGAAAACAGTTCCATTTCAAATCAATAATTAATCATGAACTGGTCCAGAGAGAGCAAGAAAATGGCTGTGTAACCTGGTGGTTAGGGCACTCACCTAGGATGGGGGACACCCAGGTTCCAGTCCCTGCTCCAGTGAATGTTTGTTTATACAGAGTGGAGTGGCTTCTACAGGGGAGACTGAGAAGGACCTACCCATAGTCTGGTGGCTAGGGAATTAACCTGGGATGTTGTAAATCTGGCTTCAAATCTCTCTGCTTCAGAATGGGGATTTAAACTTGCATATCCCACATCCCAGGCGAGTGTCCTAACCACTGAATCTGAGGGCTATGAATCTAGCCTGACATTTCCGAAACAATTTACTGAAATTGACATGACAAAGTAAGGAAATAACCATTTAACAACCAACCCCCATCTTCATCTTCTTGCTTCTCAGATATTGTCATCAATTTTTACTAGCTTCTCATGTAGAAAACTAACCTAAAAGGAGAAACGGGATTTTTTGGGACAATTTTGGTAAATACTTTCCTAGAGCTATTTGATCTGGTTTGAATTAAACAGGTTGGACTGCACTTATGTTTTTCTCTGAAGTATTGTTATGTTAACTTTGAATAGATGCATTTGTTTGTAGAAATCAGTTTTAAGAAAAATGTAAAAATTAAGATTTCAGCATGTTTTCTCTCCTGTGTTAGTTTTTTTGTATTTGAGTCCATGACCACATTACTGATATTGGCTATCATACACTGTACTGGAAATTTCTCAGTCCACTTATTGGGTATTGTAGCTCAACAGAACAAGAATATTAGCCTTGCATTGTTTACTTTTCATTTCCAACAGAGGGAAAAAAACACCGAACTGGTAAAAAAATAAATAAAAAATAAATAAAAATTTTTTGATGATGCAAGGTTGGGTTTACTGCCTCCTTCCCGTACTATTGCGAAATGCACTGCAAAGAATTTCCTTCTGTCACAATCTGGACAGACTCCAGGGCCAGATTCTTATTACCGGAATACAGAAAGGGTAACATTCATAGATGAGAAAGGTCTGTTAGCAAATAAGCCACAATGTTTAAAGTAAAGTATGTATTTTAAAAACTGACTGTTTCAAAGTAAGTTTCTATATGGCACATTTAGTTAGTTATAAACTGCAAGTTATGATTTAACTGAGATATTTGGTTAATTCATGTAGAGTTTATATAATTTAAAATACAAAGCTAAGCTAGTATATAACTTATGCAGAATTTCCCATAGAACATGTAAATTTTTAGATTTAATTTATTACTTTAAACTTTTTTGGTGTGGCTGATTGGTAGGCTTTAATCTACAACAGTCTTAATACTTTCATGTAAACCTTGCAATTACTTCAGAGTAGAAGTCAGATAATTCATGTGATGACAAAGTAGATTAGAATTACAATAATACAGTATTTGTTAATTTGACTAACGATGGATTATTGACTTCTTATGAATTATTGATGTGAAATAGCAAAGAAGTGAACAAACAAGGTTAAAAATATCAAGGATTCTTCATCACAGAATGTACTTTATTATGTTGACTAATGTAGTTTTGTTTTAGTTGTGGTACTTCATTGCACAGTGTACTATGTTTTTTAAATAATGAAATTGTTAATACGAACATATAGCGTCTCTGAAAATTTTATGTTATCTGTTCTTCAGGATTCGTAGACCTTGGGTTAGCAAGGTTCTGCTATTTCTGATTAATGACATAATGCGTTTTAGATTGCAACAGCAGAAATAAATTACAATTTTTCTAGTGCAGAAGACATCTACGAGAGTAAGAAATACGCAAATGATCTCTATACTAAAAGTTTAACCATTTTTAGTATGTTCTAAAAATTAACTCTGCCTTTCCAGAAGTGGTTGTATCTTGAGAGCTTTGGGAGATATGGATCTACGTTTCAGTTCTTAAACCCTATGGAGAGCTTTTTTGGTTAAATCATACTTTTTCTTTTCAGAATGAATATGAACAGCTAAACTATGCTAAACAGCTGAAAGAGAGGTTGGAAGCCTTCACCAGGGATTTCCTTCCTCACATGAAAGAGGAGGAGGAGGTAGGTAGAACTCATCTCTTAAAGCTAAACCAGTTTTCTTATCTGAACGTTTGGAACTGCTGGTCTTCAGGTCCTGAGAACTGAAGAAGAGGTCTGTGTAAGCTTGAAAGCTTGTCCCTTTTACCAGTTGAAGTTGGTTGAATAAAGGTTATTACTTCACCCATTTTGTCTCTAATATTTATTAAATAATTTAAAATTCCATGTATAGTGGAAGTCAAGTGGTTTTGGCATGACGAGTCTTTCTGATAAGAAGTATTTACACTGAGTAAATTGTACAGGATTTCACCCTAATTTTGGATTAGAAATGAAGAATACATGGCATCTACTATGGAAGTTCAAGGCATGCTTACTTTTTATTTTATGGCTGATTTGATATATAGGTTGCCTCTTAGCCTCACTAGTAAATGGAACATGGAATTTTAAAGATATTTGAACAGTTTCTATAATTTAAACTTTCTGTATAAAATTATGGGAATAGTGAGTAATGTATATGGACCATTTCAATTTGACAGTTTTGCTAGGTATTCATACTATGACTGGTATCTTAGGAATGCATTCTTTGTGTGTTAAAAAATATAACTATTTTTTCTTAAGGAATACCTTAAGTGTAATGAGAATATTATTTCGTACAATGTGTATTTTTCTTTAATTTTAAACATAATGTCCAATTATTTTAAAATAGCTTCTGTAAAAGAAGATCCAGTAAAACAGGCCAAAGATCTACAACGTTAAAAGCAAAACCAAAAAATGTTTGATGCAGTAAACCAGTGGCCCGTGAATTAAGCAGCTTCTCTCAAGCTGCCGTATATATTTGACATATACAGACTGGTATTGCCAGTCTGATTCTGTTTTATGTGTATCCAAAAATTGGGAAACATCCTCTGGAGAGACTAAACCTCCCAAATCTGCTCAAGAGAGTAGACCTCTCATGTATTATTAATAATAATACTTTAGTGTCTTCTACATGAGGATCTTAATAATATCTTCTGAGTTAAACACATACGCTTAGCTCCATTTAATATATGGGGAAACTGAAGAAACAAGACAGGTGTACACTAGAAATATAGGCCAACCCAGATATGTCACTCAGGAGTGTGAAAAATTCACACCCTTGAGCAACGTAGTTAAACTGGCCTAAGTCCCCATGTAGACAGCACAAGATCCACAGAAGAATTCTTCCATCGACCTAGCTGCTGCCTCTTGGGGAGAAGGATTACCTACACTGATGGGAGAACCCCTCCTGTGGAAGTAGGTAGTTGTCTACACTGAAGTACTACAATGGCACCACTGTAGCATTTTAAATTTAGACAAGCCCACAATTTTACTTGCCCAAGGTCATGCAATCAGCTGTTTGCAGATTTGGGATTAGAATTTGGGAATTTCAGATTCCTCACCTGGCATTCATTACTGTGCATCATGTTGCTCCTTTTGTAATTCCTGTTGTAAACCTTAAATAAGAAAAGTTTTATATGTATCATTTTGAATACATTGTGGCAGCAGTGTGGTTTTTGTTTGGTTGTGGATAACTGGCATTTATTGGTTTAGGTTTTTCAGCCCATGTTGATGGAATATTTTACTTATGAAGAATTGAAGGACATTAAAAAGAAAGTTATTGATCAACACTGCTCACAGAAGGAAGCTGCAGAACTTGTTAGAGGTCTTAGCCTTTGGAATCAGCTGAAGAGCTCTGTGGATGAGAAAACAGATCAAGGTGAACCATTTTTAATTAAACTGAATGCAATTTTAAATTTGCAAGTATAATCCACTAAAATCACTCCAGTGAAGAGTTGTCACTGTACATTTGCTGAGTGCTTTTACATGCGTAGTTGTTAGAAAACGGTTTCTTTCTTCAAAATTGCAGTGATATTTTGGGAAGAATATTGCTGTTGTAGATTTTTAGAAGTTTCAATGTGGGTGTGTACTCAAGCATATCTCGTTCTTCCCCTGGCGATGCTTTGTCCAAATTATAGCAAACATGCACAGTCTAGTGTTTAACTTTTATTTTCACGCTTCAATTTCAGATTGTATTTTCTTTTTCCAGACCCTGCTTTCACTGCCTGGTTGAGGGCAGGGGTCTGGAGGTTTCTCAGTGTATATCCTCAACAGAGCAGAAGTTAAGTCAGCTGACAGTATCCCAGGTAATAGAACTCCCCCTTGGCCTTCCTTGTCCAAGGAGCCAAAATGGGAGGATAAGCAGGGAAGGAGAGGGTCGGAAAAACGTTTCTGCAAGATGAATGACCGAACAAAGTGAAACTTCGTCACTTTTAGAATGAAATTCGGACAATTCTGAAACATCACCTTGCTTTTTCTTTATGAAACTTAGTATAGGATGGTTCACTTGATAAGGGCCTGTTGCCCATTTAATTTGAATGTTAGAGCATCAATACAATTTTCAATGTAAAAAATACTCATAGCTGAGAAGGTGGCCTAGTCAGCTTGGTAGGAGGCTTTTGTTGTTCCACAACATCAGGAATATTGTAATGGGATAGTAAATACAGCACATACTCATGAAACTGACTACTAAGGGTAAAGAAGGTACTGTTCCAACTTGAATCTGTTCATGAAAATCTAACAAACTTGAATTGAAGACTGTAATCCAAACAGTGACAAGATTTGAGACTTCCTTTGAACCACTAAACTGATCAATTTCTACTTTTATAGGCCAAGCTGACAGAAAATAAGATAGTGGGTCAGAATGCAAAATATATCTTGGTCTCTGACCAATCCAATATGGCAGACACATAGCCTGCTGGAATTAGCTCCTGCCATCTCTGAGTGGGAATTTGGGGATAGTAAGACTTCTACAACTTTTCTGTCTTGAGTTTAGTTTGCTTTGGTATCAGAGTGGATTTGTGGGGGAAGCATATGTGAAGGTATGTGATTTTTTTGAAGGAAACATATAAATTCCAACCATTTTAAAAAATGGAGAAAGTATCCATCGCTGATGTCTATTTCTTGTGCACTGCTACTTCTTTTGAGAGAAAGCAAAATATAAATATTTCATCTAAGGAAGATTTGCTGAATAACAAACACCTTAAATTAGGCAATCAAGTGAACCTGTGCATGATTGCATTTTCCTTTCCTGCCAGAGAAATGGCAAGCAGGACATTTTGTTGGACAAATTCCTTGTCTTATCCGGCACTTACTTCAGAGGCTTCTTGACACAGGAAAAGAGACTTTGCCCCTCTCCGAACAGTCATATAAAACCTCATGGCTTCATTTTCATTTTTTCATTTTCTGGGATACCATTTGTCTGAAGTCTTGTATGCACTTCAGGTTTGAAGTTCAGCTCCTGGCATACAAATAAATTGGTATTCCTAAAGGGACCAAGATACTAAATGTGGAACCCTGCAAGGTGATCTCCCTTATTGTGCAGTCATTATGGGAGGCTCTGATCTTAGCCACATCTAGTATGTCTTCTAGATACACAAATTGTTTTATGGGAGCAAGTTGGAAATTTGGGTAGCTTGCAGAATATGAATGCCAAGTTAGAAAGGCCTAACTTTGACACCAGCAATTCCTGTGGTGAATTGATCAGTTTCGTGGATCCCTTCCCTAGTAATATCTTTGGTTGACCAGTTGTCCAGATAAGAAAACACATGCATTCCTATTCAGTATTAAATGAAATATAGTATATTCAAACAGTTGCTAAATGTTTGCAAGCCAACATCATGAATTGAGGGTACTATTTCTGTGCTTACTTAATTAGAAATCTGGGATACAACCTGAGACTGGGCTCGATCCTGATGTGTAAGAATCCATAAGGTTCAGAAGTTGTAGCCTGCTTCCGGTCTCTGGAAGCAAGTCACCGACTACTGGAAAAATCACTTTGACTTTTTCTTTCATAACAAACTAGTGTCTCTGATACTCCAGAATGGTAAGGTAGTTGAACTGTTTTTGAAATTTGGTCTATGAGAATCAGTCTTCTCACATTCTGGAAGCACACATGTAAAAATGGGAGTCCATTATAACACACCGTTGGAGAAAATCTTATTCTTTTGATGTAATGGGAAATAATAGCATTGCCTCTATGGGTCTGGTGTCTGAAAGATCTATTTTAAGGTGAGTATCGCTTTCCCTTTCTGACTAGAGTTAATGAATAGAAGAAAAAAAGACAAATATTTAGCCTCCAAATCATTTGTACCACTTCTCATGGTCTTTTTTTGTTATGAATGTTCATTTTAAAAATCTGATTCCTTACTGATTGAATTTTTCACACCACTACTATATATTTATTTTGTAACAGCTAATGGTTATGTACAAATTATTTTAAACACACTTTATGTAAATTCACCCACAGTGAGGCTTCTTAAAGCTACTGCTTGTTTACTAGGCATGAACAGAAACTAAAAACGAAATATGATACATGTGCTTCAGAGCACTGTGTAAGACACTTACTTGGTTTTGTTTGTTAGTCTTGACCATTCAGAAGTTTAAAAAGGTATTACCTATACAAGTTAATTGCACCCAGAAGAGAATGGGGAGCCAAGTGCAAAGATTTGATTCTTAAAGCAAAGAGGATGTGCTTATGTTGGCTTTCCCCAGTCAAGAAAGCTGAGTGCTTGGAGGTAATAAAAACACGATCCTCATTGGACAGGACTAGTTGCAGCTTCCTTGCTAGCTGCAGATGAGAAAAGTCCCTGTGGCTTAGTACAGTACCCTGAGAATCCAGGAGCAGCCATGGTTTGTGTTTTGGCAAAGGCAGGCATACATGTTGTTAAAAGGTGCAAATGCTGCTTCTGCCCATTTCGATAAGTTTTCACTACCACAAAATATTACTTCCATTCCACCTGGCTTGAGTAGCATCCAGATTCCTTTCTTGGCCAGACTTCGGAAAGGAAATTAGACTGTATACTCGGTAAAGGAAATGGTAGGGATTGAACTGAGTTATTGTGATCTTCAGTGGCATTTATAATATAGAACGTTTAACACTTCCCTCCACCCTCCCAAATATTTTTATGTGAAATATTCTTTTAGGTCTTATTACCAAACAAATCGAATGTTTTCTTATGTTCGCTTTAATGCATTTTATCATTGCATCACCTTGGGGAAAATGAGTCCAACCATTATCACTTAACTGCAGAAGTATACACGCATACCCCTTTATTAACACACATGTTTTATATTTCAGAAACTGAAGTGACAGGGCATACCACAAATGTTACTCATCTTCCTCCTGAAGTAATGCTGACCATTTTCAGTTACCTTAACCCTCAGGAGTTGTGTCGGTGTAGTCAAGTAAGCACTAAGTGGTCTCAACTGGTTAAAACGGGATCTCTTTGGAAACACCTCTACCCTGTTCAGTGGGCCAGAGGTAGGTGATTGAATTTTTCATCTGTTTTTAAAAACGTTTCAAGGATCTGACTTTGGAGATTGCAAAATTAGTATTTTGTGTGACTAATCTAGATTAACTGAGTGTAGGTGCTCCATTTGGTCATGGTGGCATTACACAGCTTAATTTGATGTGATAGAAGTTGATTTTGATAGAGGGAACAACTACAAGCTTAGTTTAATGTTTTATTTTTTGGTAGTCATGAAAAGACAGTATATACAAGAACGGACCCAAGGTAAGTGAAACAGTAATATGCGAACACGTATGTGATCTAACAATTATGTTAATTGGTACTACATCTTTGTAATTGGAAGTAAGGTTAGTATATAGTATTCTCTATCCTTGTGTTCTAAATGGTGATAATGTGGCTGCATTAGTAGTCTTATTGCAGCGGATTCAGAGAAATTGGTTAGTAAAAGTGAAATATTTCATATTTTTGTTACGTTGCAGGCTTTTTGTATACAGACAAAACCTTTAGAGGCTCTTTACATATTGTAAGGCTCCAATAAAGCGTACAAGCCACAGCAGCAACAAAACCCCTGTTCCTTTGCAGTTAGCTACATTCGACTAGTTGGCATTTCACTGTTTCCCCACAATTAGTAAGAGAAACTTCATATCCAACTGGTTGTCCATTGGAAAAAGCTTGTTTTCTACACCACTGAGTCACGTGTGCAGTGTGTAATTGTAAACTCATGATCTATAGCTGTTGGAAGTGTTTTTATTCTAAACTGATCAACTCCTGACTAGGTGACATGACCAGTAAATTGTGAGGATTTCATATTAGAAAGGAAATTTGTTTATTTCATGCAGGTTTTTTTGCTTAGTAAATCGATAGTTGGTTACACCAATTGTTAAATGAACTGTGTATATATAAATATACTTATTTTGTTACAGAATTTTAGAAACGGGAAATCAAAATTTTTCAATGAGACGCACCATTATTTCAGTCCTACTTTGCATTTTCATACTGGACCCTAGTGGGGAAATATGAAAAAGAGAGTCCTCATTAAGAAATATAACAATAGTTAACCTAATGGAGATATTGAAATTGTCTTAGGGAATTCTAAAAGCTTTTGAACATTCACTTTAAATATATTATAAACATCAAGAAATGTATATGTAACAGCCCAATCCAACTTCAGTTGAAGAAAATAGAAAATCTTTTACTTATATCATTGGATTGGATCCCAATATATAACAAGTAATTTCTGGAGTTTTCAGTTATAAAGATCAAATGTTTCCTGGAGTGCTTTTTCATTTATTTCCTTTTTTTGGCTGAGTAGGTGACTGGTACAGTGGTCCTGCAGCTGACCTTGATACTGAACCTGATGAGGAGTGGGTGAAAAATAGAAAAGATGAAAGTCGTGCTTTTCAGGAATGGGATGAAGATGCTGACATAGATGAATCTGGTAGGCAAAATCTAATCTAGAATAAATTGCTATGCAGAATTCCTTTTCAGCTTTTCATGAAGAAGATACAAAACCCCCCTGTAGATGTAATCGTATAGCTATAATTTTATACAGAGGCAAATGTAGCTACTTTTTAAAAACAGTTTTTCTCTTAATTGATTTTAGTACATATATTACAATTATGAATAAATGAAGAAACATTTAATCTGGAATATGTACTTTTACCTTGGGCTAGCAGAAAATATTTTGAATTTGGACAGTTTCAACTAACAACTGTAGAATTAAGATTAAACTAATATACTTACAATTAAAGGAACACAGGCGCACTGGCTCTTGAGCAGTTAGTCGATGTCATCTACATATTACATGGATATAAAATGTTTCCAGATATGATACTTTTTTTTGTTAGGCAACCACACTTTTTTTTACTAAAGCAAAGTAGTGGCAAGTAGTCATCCTAACCAATGTCCCATAATGTTCAATCTCTGTGAGGTATGCAAAACACAGCACGCGCAAACTTCCTTTGTCCACAATTTAATGATAGCGACAACATCTTACCTTATTTGTGTTACTAAGGCTTGGATGAATTATGCTCCTATCTCTGTTTTGGCTATCCCATTTCCAGCTCTGTACTCAGTTCAGCATGAGCTGAACATTGGGGAAGGGCAAGACCATGTTTTTTTTTAATATGGTCTGTTGGTCAGAAATTCCCCATCTTGAAGACACATTCAGTAGAGTGTGTCCAATTGGTATGTGAGTTCCAAGATAAAACTGACTTTAAAAATATGTTGCTATTTTCAAATTTTTAGTCTTAGAATCCTGTTAGATATAAAGGTGCTCTCGGATGCCCAGTTGACTTCAGTAACACACAATAGTTTTCCTTTCTCTACTATTGGCCCAGAGTCTGCAAATTTATCTCTTTGTAAACCACATCCAGGATCCTTGCCGTTGTAACCTGTAACTGATTCCTGTAACGTCTTCTACGCAGTTACCAGTGGAAAAAGTAATTGGCAGCTTCAGCTAGTACAGAATGCTGTGTTGCTCTTTGGAATGAGGTGATCATTATGACCAAATAACACTCTGTATTCTGAATTTCATCCGTTCGTGTCTGTGTACGTTTTGAATTTTTGGTAGCAACCTGTAAAACCCTAAATGGTGCAGAATCTGAAAGAAACCTTCTTATTGAGCAATGTTGTAATAGCTTTCTATTGGGTTGGTTGCTCTGTTGGTTTCTGGGGTTTATCTCTATAGGACAGCTAGCAAGATAGACAAGTAGAAAACCACACCTCTAGAATCTACTTCTCAGAGCCGAGCAAATTTTGAAGTGCATCATTAAACATGTGTTGTGTTAAACTTTTCATTTACATCCATATTTTTTTAGGCACAAGATATGTAGATGTTTTAAATCTTAGTTTAAACCTTAGTGGTTCTTTCAGTAGTGTCCCTGTGGGTGCTCCATTGTAGATGTGTATGCGTCCCTGTGCAGCCCTGACTGAGATCCCGCAAGGACAGAGCTCCACCAGAAAATTATCTTCCTGGAGGCAGCTCTGTGACCTCAATCTCCTGGTGGACATGGGTCTTTCCCATAACTTTTGACTTCTAAGGGAAATGGGTCAGAGAAACAAGCTGGGGAGTCCTCTCTTAAGTTCTTCAAGAAGAAGGTGGGGAAGTCGTAAGTCATAAGTGAGTGTATGGATAGCCACAAATGATCTCTCTCTTGCTCAGTATCCTAAGCACCAGTGCAGGGCTACACCATATGACAGGGACTAGTAAAGCCTTGATCCCTTTGGCAGACGGCATATTCCTCTGCCACCTTGCAGTTCTATGTCACCAACTACCAGGCGCTCACGACCAAATGTAACTATATATATTATAACGAACTCAGTGACTGTATTGGCACATCGGGAATCCTTTAAAGGCATCATACAAGAGGGACAATTAGTAGCAAAAACAAAGCTACAATTGGCCTGTAGTGCCAGAGACACAGCAGCTAGGTCCATCTCCACAGTGGTGATGTGATGGACATCCATGACTCCACTTGTCGGTATTCCCAAAAGAGGCACAGTGCATGGTGGAAGATCTTCCTTTTGAGGGGATGAAGCTCTTCGCCGAAAAGACCGACGCCTCTCTTCATATCTTGAAGTATTCCAGGGCTACCCTCGAGTCACTGGGAATCTATACGCTGGGGCAAAAGAGGCGTTTTAGTCTCCAATCTCAACACAGACCATATGTGGCTCAATATCAGCTTCAACATCATTACGAAACGCAGAGGAAGAAAGGGAAATTCCTGAAGTGCAAACTGTCTGGTCTCGTCCCAACTCCCTGCATCTAAACACCACATTTGACAGGCAGGTTGAGGCACCACGAGACCACTCCCCACAACTGACTGTGATTATATACCCATTCGGCCACCGATTGGCAATATTCTGTACTGCCTGGGAACATAAAATGTCGGACTGATGAGTTTTAGAGATTGTCCAATCTGGGAACTCCATTGACTTCACCTCCATAGCCCCTCCACAACCCCCTTTCTGTCCCTCATCAGGGACCCTTCTCATGAGAGTTTACGATGACAGGAGATAAATCATCTCCTCCAGTTAGGAGCCATAGAACTGGTACCTCAGCGTCTGTGAGGCAAGGAGTTCTACTCTCATTATGTCCTAATTCCCAAAAGAAAGGGAAGTTAGAGACCCCTACTGGACCTCAGAGCTCTCAACAAGTTTGTCAAGGCTCAGAAGTTCAAGGTGGTCACCTTATTGACTATCATTCCAAGTTTGGAACAGGGAGACTGTTTTTATGCCCTCAACCTCCAAGACAGCTATTTTCACATCTTGATCCTATCAGCTCATAGATGATTTCTCAGGTTCACTCTGGGACATGACCATTATCAATACAGAGTCCTCCCCTTCGTGCTGTCATTAACCCTGAGAGTATTTTCCAAAGTTCTCTCAGTAGTAGCCACTCACTGATGCTCTCAAGGGATAATGATTTACCCATACCTAGATGATTGTCTCCTCAGAGCCTGATCTCTCCAGGAGGCCCACAAAGCTGTCAACACTACAATACACTTGTTCACAGAACTGGGTTTACAGGTCAACACCCAGAAGTCAGCCCTTACCCCCAGTGCAATGCCTGGAATTCATTGGGGACATCCTAGATGCCATACAGGCCAAAGCCCTTCTGCCTCACCACTGGTTCCTATCCCTGGCTTTGCTCATAGACACGATTCAATACAGTCCAAATTCCGGCCGGACTCTGCCTCCAACTTGGGACACGTGGCAGCAGGCACGACAGTGATACCACATGCCAGATTCCACATGCCATGCCTTCAACTATGGTTCAGTTTGGTCAAACCCCACCAGAATTAAAAATTCCTTAAACTGGTGGAAGGACCTGACATGTGACAGGGGTCCCCTTCTCATACATGTCACCATTTTTGGTCCTTACCACAAATCATCGCTCATAGGGAAGGTAGCACATTTAAATGGCCTCATGACGCAAGACAAATGGTCATCTTCAGAGATGTCTCTACACATCAGTCTCCTCAAACTGAGAGCTGTCAGCATGTCTGTGCCCATTTCCTCCTGCTGATCGCAGGATCACATACAAAGATCATAACAGACAACATACCCATAGCAGCTGGGAGGGCTGAGGGGCAGCTCACCCTCTCTGTGCATGGAGGCAATGAGACTATGGAACTGGTGCGTATCTCACAAAGTCGCTTTGCTCGTAACTTACTTCCTGGGTATGCAGAATTTGATAGTGGACAAATTCCTGCACGATTACAAGCGGGTGACGTCAGTACTCCACAACTTGTTATACAATGGGGAACTCTATCCATAGACCTGTGCACCACTTACCAGAACAAGAAGTGCCCATGCTACTGCTCCAGGGCAGGGATGGAACTGCACTCTCTGCGTGGTGCTCTTCTTCTCCACTGGGACAAGAACCTTTTTTTACGCCTCTCCTCCATTTCCTCTTCTCGCTGAAGGTCCTGCTAAAAATAAAAAGGGATGGAGCTCACATCATCCTGATTGCTCCTACTTGGCTGAGACAGATCTGGTGCCCTTATCTGACACGGCTCATGACATGCCCGCTCTCTCCTGACCTTTCCACACCACCTCTCGCAAGCCGAAGGGTGTACCCAACATGCCAACAGGGGGATTCTTTGTCTCAAAGCATGGCCTCTGCTTGGTTCCAGCATCTAGAAATTTCATGCGCAAAGGTAGTACAAGAGGTTCAGTTACACAGTATAAAGTCCTCCGCCCGATGTACTTACCTGCAAAAATGGTCTAGGTTTCAGATTTGGTGCACATCCCAACAGATCTCTCCAATATCAGCAACTCTTCTACATATTCTCGAATATGCTCTGACCGTGAAAAAGTCAGAATTATCCCTAAACTCTCTTAGGGTCCATCTAGCAGCTATTACAGCCTTTCACCATCCCGTAGAGGGATATTCTGTGCTGTCATACCCAACCACTAAAAGATTCATTTAAGAGTATAATAAACCTCTTCCCTCAACCTCAACTCCCTACCTCCATGTGGAACTAAACCTGGTACTGAAAGGGCTGACTAGGCCCCCTTTTGAATCCATGGCCACGTGTTCGCTAACCTACCTATCAGTGAAAACAGCCTACCCGATAGCAATTACCTTGCCCAAAAGGATAGCAGAGATAGCAGGTCTGATGGCACATCCTCCTTACACAGTATCCTTTCCAAACAAGGTTACAGTCAGGCCGCATCCAAAATTCATTCCCCAGGTAATCTCCCCATTTCACATGAATCAATTCACCATTGAATTTTCTACTCCAAGCCTCACCAAGACAATAGGAAGGCTATAGTACATATCCCAGATGCTAGGAGAGCCCTAGCCTTCTACCTTGATAAGACAAATGCCTTCGGGAAGTCCCCTAGACTTTCCTCTCTGTGACAGGAAGATCCAAGGGCTCAGGAATATCAGCCCAAAGAGACTCTCTATGTGGGTCTTGAATTGCGTCAGACAGTGCTACCAAATTCATAACGTGACCCCCACCTCCTAGACTTGATCTGTACACATTCCATAAGATCAATCTCATCTGTCACCTTCTTCAAGGATGTCCCTATCTCAGAGATCTGCAGAGCATGGACAGGGGCATCAGTCCACGCTTTTGCAGAACACTATGCCATTGCTGGAGAGACTGTCTCTGATGCCATACTCTGCTCCACAGTACTGTCATCTGTAATTGACCTGACTCTGAAGTCCCAGTCCTCCAGAAGAGATACTACTTGGGAGTACAGTGGAGCCATCCATATGGACACTACTCGAAGAAGTTGTTACTCACCTTGTGCAGTAACGATGGTTCTTCAAGATGTGTGTCCCTATGGTTGTCCACAACCCACCCTCTTCCCCTCTACTTTGGAATTCTCGTTTATGACTCCGTGGTAGAGAAGGAACTGGGGATGGTTAGCCCCACGTGCTGACTAGCCTTATGACACAGCACAAGGAGAGACCACGCATATGCTGGCCTAACAGACACTGCTATGAAGTTCTCCAATCAGCAGCATAGGGATGCAGACACACCTACAGTGGAGCACCCATAGTAGGAGACATCTCGAAGAACCATCGTAACTGCATAAGGTGGATAGCTTTTTTTGTAAATCTTGTATTTAATGTGATATGAGGAGATGAACTTTAAAAATCTCTCTAAATACATGGTAAAATCTTACTTTCTCTTTGATTTATTTTACAGAAGAGGCTGCAGAAGAATCACTTGCAATTAACATAGCACAGATGGAAAAGCATTTACTCCATGGCTTAATTCATAATGTTCTCCCACATGTAGGCACTTCAGTGAAAACACTAGTACTGGCCTACAGTTCTGCAGTTTCTAACAAAATGGTATGTATTGTTAGCACTAATACGTTTGAGTGTGTAGGCTATAATTAGTAATAATATATAATTGGTGTGCTTGAGTCTGTATTGTCAGTGAAGTTGAATTGCAACTCAAATGAGCATTCATTTGCATCTTGGCTGTGAGACTCTTTAATTGTCTGGTTTTTGCATTTTCTTTTTTTCATTCCTTTCCTAGGTTAGACAGTTCTTGGAACTTTGTCCTAACTTGGAACATCTGGATCTCACTCAAACTGATATTTCAGACTCTGCATTTGAAAGGTTAGTTATTTGCTTTTAAAAAGTTGGTATCTATAGCTTTTCCAGTAAAAAACAAAACCAAACCTAGAGCATACTGTGACTAGTATAGTAATTATACATAGAATGTGCATTCAACCATAACCAACAATCAAACTAAAGCAGCATTAATATTCTACTTAATATGGCAGGCAAAGCTTATAACTATGGAGTGGAACATTTTGAAAAGGTTTCAACTGTTTCAGCATTGCACATAACCCCAGTGAGTTGCAACCCTTGCATAATAATCTTATGGGTGTAATGTTAACACTTAATGAATGTAATGCATACTACTTGAGCGCTAGACTCTATTGGGCATTTGCTTTGGGTGCGGATGCGCTCCGTGTGCCAGTAACTGGAAATTCTTCAAAAATAGCAGCTGTTTGTGAATGCGCCCTCGCTGCTTCCATGATCCCCACCAAGAACATCGGGGGCTGTGCAGGCCAACAGCCTCTCCGGTTCCATTCTACCACTTCCAGTCTGGAATGGAACTATTCTCTGTCTAGCCTTTCCAACTTCCCTGCTTGATGGTCGGTTCCTTAAATAAATTGTTTTTAGGTGTTTTATATTCGTTAATCTGAGGGTAGTGGGTTCCTCTCCATTCATTTCCCCTATCATTTTAGGGCACCTTGTTATGCCCAAAGTTCCAGATTTCAAAGCCTGGCTGGCCTGCCCACAGAGGTTCCCTCTGAGTGACTTGCATGAGAGCTGTCTGTACTGCCTTGGGGAAGCACAGACCCCCTCAGGTATGACGTCTGCCATGCCTTTCCTCAGTGTACTTGGCAGTTTCAGGAATTCAGACTTGTAGGTGTCTTATGGAGTTCTCTTTGAGGCCCTGTTTGGACCTGGGGCTCTCCTGCTCCACATCTACCGGATCTGAGCCTCCAGGTGGCATCCCTCCAGAACCGCAGCCATTCAGTTGAGTCTTTCAAGAAATCGAAGCACACCACTAAATGGAGGTATGAAGAAGGCCAGGGTAAACACCCTCGCAAAAAGAGGGATAAATCACCTCAGAAATCCTCCAAAAAGAGGTTTATTTCTCCCCTTCCTCAGGCACCACCGGATGCCCCAGGAAGGGTACATCCAGACCTTGCAGGGAGCAGGGGCCATTATCGACAGTTATGAGAGGTACCAGCGTCCTGAAATTGTCGTCTGAACGGGCAGGACCAATCCAACACCACACAGAGGCAGAAGGGACTGTTTGCCCTCTGCACTGTTAACACCAATCCAGCAGAAGTCTGCTGCTTCAAAGAGAGCATTGACAGATCCAACCAGGATGCCTGCCAGCTCTCCTCTGGTGAGATCTCTGTATGCTCTGCTTGAAGATCTGGCATTTTGTGTGTATCCAGAATTTCTGATCCTCTTGGACCGATTCTGCTGAGAGATGTTCCAACACTACCAACTCAACATTTGCCAATCCCAAGCTCAAGCCATAAGGCGGAGGCTCCAGCACTGTCAATGTACGATTCATCAGCTCATATCTGTGGTTGGTCAGGGTCAGGATACACACCCATTGGTTTGTCCACGAGAGCCTGACCATTCGTACTTGTCGGATGAAAATGACCCAGTACTCAGGGTTCTTCTGACAACATAGTTAAGAGCTATCCCTAACAGGGCTTCTAAAGTCTTCCAAATGTCTTCATGAACCACAGTGTTGCTAAGTTTCAGAGGAACAGCCGTGTTAGTCTGTATTCGCAAAAAGAAAAGGAGTACTTGTGGCACCTTAGAGACTAACCAATTTATTTGAGCATGAGCTTTCGTGAGCCACAGCTCACTTCATCAGATGTGTACCGTGGAAACTGCAGCAGACTTTATATACACACAGAGAATATGAAACAATACCTCCTCCCACCCCACTCTCCTGCTGGTAATAGCTTATCTAAAGTGATCAACAGGTGGGCCATTTCCAGTACCCCACATGGGGCCCACCTTCACGCTCTTATGATACCGTCCACTGACCTTGCTTGGGCCCTTGGGATTAATATCTTCATGTGCCAGCGTATGAGGATCCTGGATATCACTGCCAATAATAGCCGAAGTCCCCACAGAAGCACTTGTTAAGGAGGAACAGTGGGAACCACTGGATCCCCTGGCAGTGCTTTCTTCATCCTTCCAGATGAGGCAGTGACAGTAGCTTTTCCCTCACCACCAGATGATTACAGGCAGTGCCGTGGCCTCCTGAGGAGGATGGCTTAATCTCTTCAAGTCCCACTACAGTTGATTCAGGATCTTACCCAAAAATTCCTGGATTTTCTCCAAGCTATGGCTTCCTCTAAAGTGGTGTGCCCCATGAACAGGGTCCTATTGAAGCTTTGTAAAACAATTTGGCACATTCCTGCTACTTGTGCCCTGCCCCTGAGGAGGGCTTAAAAGAAATATTTTGTTCGTTCCCAAGGGAGCAGAATATTTGTTTTCCCACCTTTAATCCCAACTCCTTAGTGGGACAAGCTGTCATGGAGTGTCAGCCTGGTTCCACCCCTCCTGACAAAGACACCAAGAGATATCTCTTTAACAGAAAGAACTTTTAATTGGCTAGCCTACTGTTTCACGTAGCAAATTACTAGGCATTGATGTCCAAGTACGACTTCATGAATTGCAATAAGCTGTTAGAATTCTCTAAGTTGCTGAAGGAATTTAGGTCCCAATTTCGGGCCATCCTGGATGGGGGAAATCTGGTTACAGGGTTGACCTTCCAAGCACTTCTGAATGCAGTGGACGCAGCATCATGTTGCATGCCTGCCTCGGTAGTTATGAGATGGGCTTCAGGTTGCAGTCCTTGGGGCTTCCCTAGAATGTTCAGTGATGGTACAGGATTTCTCCTTTGTGGTAACAGTTTTTTGAGTGAAAAGATAGGAGTCACTGCACATTCACAAAGACTTCTGCTCTACCCCAGAGGTGGGCAAACTACAGCCTGCGGGCCACATCCAGCCCGCAGGATCCTCCTGCCCGGCCCCTAGGCTCCTGGCCCGGGAGGCTAGCTCTCGGCCTCTCCCCTGCTTTCCCCCCTCCCCCGCAGCCTCAGCGTGCCACGCCACGCTCTGGGCAGCTCGGCAGCACAGTTTCAGAGGCACAGCCTGACCTGGTGCTCTGGGCGGCGCGGCTGTAGTGCCGCCAGCCACCAGTGCTCCAGGCAGCGCAGTCAGGGGGCATGGGGGTTGGATAGAGGGCAGGGGAGTTGGGGGTGTTGATAGGGGCCGGGTGGTCAGAGGGCGGGGAACAGGGAGCTTGGATGGGGCATGGGTCTGGTGGTGGGGGCAGTCATGAAGTGGGGGGTTGGGTGGGGCGGCAGGGGTCAGTCGGGGTGGGAGGTCCAGGAGGGGATGGAGAGCAGGGGCTGGTGGATGGGGTAGGAGTCCTGGGGGTGAGAAGGGGGGGGGGCGGCGTTGGATAGGAGGCGGGAGCTGGGCCACGCAATCATCCACACAGCCTCCCCTAACTAGCTCTCCATACAATTTTGGAAACCTGATGTGGCCCTCAGGCCAAAAAGTTTGCCCGCCCCTGCTCTACCCTCTGCTATTTGGGGATATATACCCTGGCACCCCTGAGGAAATATTCCAGGCTGCTGCCTCTGGTTAGCACACACCACCTCAGTCATTTTTCCATCAAGGGATCTAGGAGCCCCTTAGAAAATGACAGAAGGTGCATCGTGGGCAGGCACTCCACACCACCGCCCTCCCCTCTTCAGTTCCTAACTGCCTACCAAGAGGCATTTTGATGGGATACTTGAGAGCCATCAACTAGTCTCCATACCACCTGTTATCTCCACTCCTTTTGGTGGATGCCTGGCCTGTTTCCTCCTGAGGTGGCACCTTATCACATAGGACAAATGGATTTTCGACATCACCTCAACTGGCTGCATCCTAGAGGTCTTGTCTGACCCCCTGCTCCTGGCCCTCCCTCCTCATCCCTTTTCAGGGACTCCTCTCATGAGAGGATTCTCAAACTGGAGGAGGACTCCCTAATCCAGTTGGGGACAAGACAGCCTGTGCCCTCTCCTCACAAGATGAAGGGCTTTTACTCAAGATACTTCCTCACCTCCCAAAAGAACGGGGGCTGGAGACCCATCCTGGACCAAACAGCTGAGTGTCTGCTTCATTCAGTGATATTCCCTGGCCTCAGTAATCTCCTCCACAAACAAAGGTGACTAGATTGTTTCTCTCTATCTGAAAGATGCATATTTTCATTTGGACCGTCGCCTAGCTTGAAGGAGATTTCTTCATTTCACTGTAGGTCCAGAGCACTTTCAGTACAGTGTGTTCCCCTTTTGCCTATTGATGGTCCTGAGAGTTTTTGTGAAGGTACTTAGAGTGGTGGGTGTGTACCTCCACAAACAAGGTGGCCCAATATTTCCCCACCTGGATGATTGTATCAGGAAGTGCAAGCAAAAGTCACCTCACTTGAACTATCTTATGCTTTTGGGCTTCAGGTAAATTCAGAAAAACCACCTTACCCCTCCCCTGCCTTCACAAATTACACAACTTAGTGGAGTGAAACTGAACTTGATCATGGCAAGGGCCTCAAGACTGATTCCTCACAATGACGGACCTGGTCGCCCAGCTTCATCTCAGCCCTCAGAGGGTGGTCTGTTCCTGCTTAGGCCTACGGGTTTGGCTGAGGTTGGTCTATGTACCAAGCAGGGACTCTTTGGACAAGAAGGTCTTGCTCCTCCAGAACGTGTTGCCATTACTTATTTAATGGGGGACCAAGAACAAAGTGTGTGTTGGGGTCCTCTTTATTTCTAAACCACCTACAAAAACACTCATCATGGCTGTCTGCCTTCTGGGATGGGAAGCACACTTATTCAGCCAGACAGCTTGGCATTCCTGGTCCCTGTAGGAATCCAGGCTACATCTCAATCTTCTTGAGCTTCAGGCGGTACACAAAACATGCAAGATGTTCCTACCCCTTATTTGGTTTGCTCATATACAGGTAAGCTCAGACATGGCCATTGTCTATAACATAAACAAACAGGGAGGCTCAAGATCCATCCCAGGCTGCAAACAGGCGGTCCAGCTCTGGAACTGATGTATACCTCATCAGATTACCCTCTCAGCAGTAGTGGGAGCTCCACCCATCAGTAGCGCAGTACATCTTTCATCCATGAGATGTCCCATCCTGGGAGCTTTTTGCAATTCAGTGGAATGAAAAGGGCTTTACAGAGTGGCTCTGGGCCTCAGCTCCAGAGGGGATGGCTTCTTAGTCTGGGGGTTGGACCTGCTGATGTACTGCTTCCCTCCCATCCTCTTACAACTCTGTGTCCTCAGAAGAATCAAGCTGGACAGGGCTGCAGTGATCCTGATATCTCCCTGGTGCCTGAGACCGTTCTGGTTCACCACCATCCTGCAGTTGACCTCATGCCCATGCATTCACATACAACTGTTCCCGGACCTACTGTCTCAGAAAAAAGACAAGATCAGCCACTTCCACCTGCACCTTGGCTTCTCTCTATCTGGTGGCATAGTTCTTGGATGGACAATTCATAGGATGTCCAGTCTGTCCTGAACAATAGCAGGAGACTATCTACAGAGAAGTGATTCTCCCTGTGGAGTGATCAGCACCACTTAAAATCTTGAGGAATCAGGAATCCATGTAATCGTGGAATATCTTCTCTCGATGAAGACAGCTGGCCTATGCATCAGTTCCATAAGTGTATGTTTGGTGGTTATTTATATATACTTTCTATTCTTTAGTGTTTACTACTGTGAAGTTCCTGTAGGGTATCATAAGGACATTCTCTCTAGTATCTAAATCTCCTCATACCTGGGACCTGAACCTCATCCTCACTTACGAGTCCTCATTTGACTCCTGCTCTGTACTAGGAGGACAGGATTAGAATTCAAAATGATCTTGACAAACTGGATAAATGGTCTGATTTAAGTAGGATAAAATTAAAAAAGAACAAATGTTAAGTATTACTTTAGGAGGGCATAATCAGTCCCCACAAATACAAAATGTGAAATGACTATCTAGGAAGGCATACTGCAGAATAGGATCTGTGGGGGTGGGGAGGGGAAGGAGGTGTGTTAGTGGGTCACAAACTAAATATGGGTCAACAATATAATACTTTTCCACACAAAAAGCAAATATCATTCTGGGATGTATTAGCAGGAGTGTTATAAGCAAAACATGAGAAATAATTCTTCTTCTCTACTCGGCACTGATAAGGCCTCAACTGAAGTATTATGTCCAGTTATAGACACCACACTTCAGGAAAGATGTAGACAAATTGGAGAAAGTCCAGAGAAGAGCAACAAAAATGATTAAAGGTCTAGAAAACATGACCTTTGTGGAAAGATTGAAAAAATTGTGTTTGTTTAGCGTGGAGAAGAGAGAACTGAGGTGGAGACAAAAGTACGTAAAAGGTTATTATAAAGAGACAGGTGATAAATTGTTCTTAACCACTGAGGACAGGGCAAGAAGTAATGGGCTTAAATTGCAGCAAGGGGAGATTTAGGTTAGACATTAGGAAAACTTCCTAACTGTCAGGATAATTAAGCACTGGAGCAAATTACTAGGGAGGTTGTGGAGTCTGTCATTAGAGGTTTTTAAGAACAGGTTGGACAAACATCTGTCAGAGATGGTCTAGATAGTACTTAGTCCTGTCTCAGTGCAGGGGACTGGACTAGATGTATCAAGGTCCCACCCAGTCCTACATTTCTATGAAGGTTGCCTTCCTGATGGTGATTACCTTTGCTAGGAGAATAGGTGAGCTTGGGGCCCTTCTGCTGGATCATCCGTACATGGTCTTTCACAGAGATAAAGTATCTTTGAGGTTGCATCCCAAGTTCATCCCTAAATTGCCTTCTGAATTTCACCTCATCTTCTGGTGTTCTATCCCAAGCCTCAGCATAGCACAGGGGACAGATAGCTCCACTCACTGGATATATGCAGGACTCTAGTCTTATCCTCGCATGGGACAAGACCCTTTCTTTGAAGTCTTCAAGATTGTTCGTCACTATTGCTGAAAGAAAGAAAGGGGAAATTTTCTTTTCCCAAAGACTTTCAAAACTGCAGCCTCCCGTTTTTACAGTCCTATGGAAGCCCTTCAACTTCAGGCTGTCAGGAGCCACTCAACTAGACCCCAAGCAGCTTTAGTGGCTTCCCTACTGGGAATTCCTCTCTCAGAAATATGTAGAGCAAGGGCTCCATTTACACTTTCACCAGGCATTATGTCCTAATTTAAGCTTTGGCTGAAGATATTTCCTTTTGGTTCAGCAATCCTTCAGTCTGTGGTTCAGAACGTTTCCTGCAACCCTCCTCCTCAATGAGCACTTCTTGGGAGTCACCCCAGTGAATAACCATAAGCACCAGCATTTAAAGAAGAAAGCAAGGTTACTTACCTTATAGTAACTGGAGTTCTTTGAGATGTGTGTTCCCTATTGGTATTCACAACCTGCCCTCCTTCCCTTCTGCTTTATTTTCTTGTGATTCGCGGTTGAGAAAGCATTGAGAGGTGGTTGGTCCACTCCGCCCCTCATGTCCTCGTTGGGAGGATGAGGAGGCATAGTGTGCAGATATGGACCAATGGACATGGCTATTGAAGAACTTCTGGGTGCATAGAGCACATTTGCACCCACACTGAATACACATAGGGCCTATACATCTCAAAGAACTCCGGTTATTGTAAGGTAAGTATCCTTCCTTTCATGTAGTAGTCAAGAGTGTCTCGGGTTTTTTCCCTGTAGCTCTAGAGCTGACATAGTTTGTAATGCTTAGAGCACTAATTGTAAGAGGGTTCAAATACTGCATTATAATCAGGTATCATGGACCCCTTTGCTTGGGTGGAGTTCTGTTGATTTCAGTTTTACAGATGAGGCTGTAGAAGTTCCATTGGCGTCATTGCGGCTTTGTTTGGATGCGGGGCCTGCACTAATAGATCCTGCTACAGTATCGGGCTAAAATTGCATGTTCTAACAGCATATATGTCATAAGTGAGGGGCTAATGAAGGTTACAAGCTCTGAGAGTTATGCTGGTGGAACATGTAACGTCTGAGCGAAAGATTCTTTAGCACAACATTTAAAGTCTGTTTCAAATGTCAAGCTGGTGGCAATACTCTGTCACGTGCTAAAATATGTCATTGCTTCTTCACGGCCATATAGAACTTCCATGAGGGATGCTGACCCTCTGGAAGTTATTCACTTGCAGAGCTTGTAACTCCTATGAAATTTGTCAAGCGTTTGAAAGTTACAGTCCTTGCCAAGGTACTTGGAAGGTTTCAACTTACGTTTTTTACCTTTCCTAATTTTTAATTAGGAAACTATTTGTACTAGTCCTAAATGTGATTTAGTACATCTAAATAAATTTGAGCTTTCAGGGCAATTTATTTTTAGTTATGGGTGGGCAAAAAAGAACATCTTTACTCCAACAATGGAAAAAATAAGCACATTTTTAGAAGTCCATAATTCAAAAATGACTTCCTTCATTAATGTAAAAAAAAAAAAAAGAAATCTTTTGTTTAAGACTAAAGTTGAGAAATTTCAGGCTAAAAGGTGTGAGATTTTTTTTGTTGTCAAAAGACCAAATTGTTTCCAGTGCAAGGTCTAATCTTTCAGCTTCAATTATGGAGTCGTATTGTGACGCTAATATGCTCCTAGAGCTTCTGGAATCCAAATATCCTATGTTTTAAATACTTTACTAAAGTGGAATGCAAGGGAATCGAGAGGAGGATATATATTAAATACACTAATACAAACAACAGCCAAGCTTGAAAAACTGTAACTGTAGGAATTATAACAACTAAGAACTATTAGTGCTAAAGACTTAAAAACAAGAGCCCAATCTCTTATTTTCCGATGTCAGAGTATAATATCTCTTCCACGTTCGCCAGCTCGCTCAAGCCATTGCGTGATCTTGCAGTGTTCAAGTTGCTTGCGAATTTCCAGTAGATTAGGACAGCTCTTTTGGAAACTATGTCAACAAGAACTGCTTTTGAGAATTGTTCAACCACAGAGATTTCCAGTAGCTTCACTTCGTCTTACAAATCATTTTGGAAATTATTAAACAGTTGTTGTGGACCTCTTACTTAGTGTTTTAAATAACATTACTGTGCATGTTTCATTCCATGTTTCTTTAGATATCCTTACTCTTTTTGGGCATTTATAAAAGTACTTCTCACTGTAGTATGAGTGCCAAATCATATTTTTTAATTTAACTGTTTTCTTCTTTCCCTTCAGAGCTGAGACACGTGTAGTATAAACACTTAATGAATTAATTTCAATATCTAATTTCTCTACAAAAGTCAGGAAACTACTTACCTGCCTTTGTTTGTTCATTAAGAGCCTTTACAAACATACATAGAACTGTATGTTCAATTAATCCTTTTCTGATTTCAGTTGGTCGTGGGTTGGTTGTTGTCAGAGTCTTCGCCATCTTGATCTGTCTGGTTGTGAAAAAATCACAGATGTGGCCATGGAGAAGATTTCCAGAGCTTTGGGAATCTTATCAGCCCACAACAACAAAGGAGTTCTGAAAAGTTGCAGAAACCGAAGTGCAAAGACTGTATGGAGAAATAAAGACATTACCATGCAGTCCAACAGGAAGTACAGTTTGCATGATATAACTAATGAACCTCTTATCAAGGAAGAAGGTAATGAGCACTATTGGACTAAACCTGTCAGCTCAGAAAGTTTCAGCTCTGCCTATGTATGGATGCTAGATGCAGATGATCTGGCTGATATTGAAGATGCTGCTGTGGGGCGACGCAGAAATATTGAGGGACTTTGTGTGGTGGAACCAGCATCCAGTCTTAGTTGTTCAGCATCTTGTTACAATAAAGACATTGTTGGACTAAGGACTAGTGTCTGTTGGCAGCAGCATTGTGCTTCTACTGCCTTTACTTATTGCAGTCACTCATTTTGTTGTGCTCGGATGGCACTAAGAACTATACAAGCACTTCCAGAGTCCTCTGCACTGTGTAAAAAAACAACAAGGACTAGACAGTCAGAGGGAAAAGACTTTGCATACTCTGGGAGTGAAAAATCAGACCAAGAGACTGCACGAGTTCTTCAGTTCCTCAGTCTGTCTGGATGTTATCAGATCACAGACCACGGTCTCAGGTAAGTAGCCATTTTTGAGCTACTGCAGTCATCAAAGAGAATTTCCTAGCTTTCAAGGAAGAAAAAGCTATCAAATGTGATGAGGAAGGCACCAGGGTCAAATTAGGCGTGCAAGATGAGATCGTATGTCGTTCTTATAAAAATAAGAAACATTATGAAATGTATTAATTCAAAGTGCTCCCTGTTCAGAGATGCATAGCAATAGTTACATGATGACTGAATTTTAATAGCCTGATGTACATAATATTTTCCTAGTAGTGATTGTGGGAGAGGTTTAAAGCTTAGCTTTTATGTAGTTACTTTTCAAGTTTTATGACTTAATATAATTTTGGCTTCGTGGCACTTGATCTAAGCGGTAGCTTTTCCCTGGAAGAAAGAATTTTTGAATCCTCAGAAGATATGTAATTTTATCTGTCTGAAGGTGCATCAGTATTTTATGCACAGCAGTTTTAGGTGGGTTTTGGAATCAATCCTTAGAAGTATACATATCTTCAGCAAGAGATTAATGGCTGGTTCATTGGCTTACTGTGTGAAAACCTGAATAGCTAGAGTAGTGTCTCCTTTAAAAATGTTCATGTATAGTATTGGGCATAATTCTGTATGTAAACAAGAACAAGTTGTATATGAGATGATATATAGTGCATAGCAAATGAAGCTTGACATGGACATTAAGGACTTGGTGCCAATAGTTTAGCGAAGACTTAAAAAAATCATTTCTGAACATGCAGCATCGCAGTCTCCTTAGACTTCAGTCAAACAAGGCTTGCTCTCTGTGGCATCACAGTACATATTTCCAGACTCATGAGCTGCTGTTCTCTCTAAATATTTATTATAAAGTGTCTGTCGAGTTTGAAAATTTTCCCATTGGCCTGATTTTCAGAGGTGTGAGCAACGCATTCCTCTCATTGGTTTCAGTTTGCATATAGACTCTTAAATACAGGTTTAGGAATCCAGGTTTTAAATCTGAGTGTATAAAGGCTCGCATTAAGCAGATAATTAAACACTACAACCTAAATGAATGTAGCATTAAGAATGCATTGTTTAAAATAATTAAAAGTTGGGGTTGCAATAGCCACTTTAATTTAGTCTGACTGCGTATGTGTAATAATTTCTATTCTTGTTTAAAAACATACGTAAAATTTCAGTTTTTACTTAAATTAAAAGGAGCACCTATCATTTGCTCTAGCTATCTTTGACCATATCACCATAAATGTGTATATATTGAATGAAACATTTACACAATACCTAGAGAAGGCACTGAATCAAAACTCTTGATCTTATTGTGCCTGGATTTAGGACAAGTTCAAATCTGGCCCTGAACTTTGCAGTGTGGTACTATTTCTGCACCAACAGATGCTGAGGTGAATCTAATTCACAGTGGCTAGTTTTGTGGTACTTATTCTGCAAAACATCCGTTGAGTTCACTTCTTAAATGCCTGTCATCCAATAACGAAGTATAAAATAGCACAAAGATCAACTTTGTTATAAAATGTGGAATCACCTGTTCTTAAAATCAAAAAGGTGTGCTTATTAGGGAATAGTGCCACATTGTATTACAAAAAACAGTACTTGAGTTAAGTTCAGACTTGCAACTTTAAAGTTAAAAAGAACAGGAGTACTTGTGGCATCTTTGAAACTAACAAACTTATTTGAGCATAAGCTTTCTTGGGCTACAGCCCACTTCATCGGATGCATAGAATGGAACATAAAGTAAGAAGATTGTGTGTGTGTGTGTGTACACACACGCCCCCCTTCTTACTATATGTTTCATTTTATGCATCCGATGAAGTGGGCTGAAGCCCATGAAAGCTTATGCTCAAATAAATTTGTTAGTCTCTAAGGTGCCACAAATACTCCTGTTCTTTTTACGGATACAGACTAACATGGCTGCTACTCTGAAACCTAGCTTTAAAGTTGTTCTCCTCTGTTAAAACGAGAGACTACACCAATGTTAAATGAAGGTTCTGTGTGCAGATCAGTGGGCTCTGTAGAGGAACTGCACCTTTCTCTTGTGTAGCGAGAGGACCTGGACACAATCTGTTAAACTTCTGGAAGTTACTCTCTGGAGATAAGGAATTGGGAACAGTTCCACAAGTTAGGGAATTGAGCATCTCTGGCTAAAGTAATATGTGTTTGGGAGACATCGTTTGGCTCTGGGTTTTCTGAAAAAGGAAGTCTGACTTCTAGCCCCAACTGGGCAACGGACAGTTACTATCTGGATTGAGCCCTGGTCGGAGTTCAGATGTTCGTGCAGAGCTGAGGGAGGAATTTTGTTCTGGTCTGTGCTGGCTCTAATCTTATAACAGGCAGAACTCCAACCGACTCAGCCTAGTTACTTGGGCAGTCTGGAGCTTCCCTTTCAAAGGAAAAGAGTGGCAAAAATGGGACCTGATGTAAGGAGGAGAAAGAAGAAGCTCTAGTTTCTTGTTTTTCTAATTGCCTTACATAATAACTTTGCTTTAGCATCTGCAGTAGACACTCCTTGTAATAAGCAGGGGGAAGCTCAGGTAATAATATAAATGCTAAAGTAAGTGCATCTAATTATTGAATACAAAATTGGCAAGTTCAAGGCTGACCACTGCATTAGTGACTCCTTTGATTTTTATAAAAAGAATACTTGAGCATTGACGTAGGAGTGTTGACATAGGGCATCACCTTCCTTTGTGTCAATGCTAACATTGCTTGATTTTAGAAAATCCATGAACTTGGCAACGCAGCTGAAGCATCTGCGTTGACGGCAATCCAGTTCTTTGTTCTGTCTTAACACGTTTTGACTTTCTCTTTGATCATAGGGCGTTGACCCTGGGAGGAGGACTGCCACATTTGGAACACCTTAATCTCTCGGGTTGTCTTACTATAACTGGTGTGGGCCTGCAGGATTTGGTTGCTGCATGCCCTTCTTTAAACGATGAACACTTTTACTACTGTGACAACATTAACGGTAATGTCATTTTGTAAAGTACATGATAACTTTTGGGGGCTCAAAGTTGTTTGATTTAGGGAATTTTTAAACTTTTTTTTTTGTAGAACAGTGAGTTCTGTGGTTTATCAGGTTAGCCTTTGCCTCAGTTTCTTCTGTGTTACACTGGATTTTTAAAAATTTCAAATCGTTTGTGAGCATATATATTGTATAGGTGAGTATTTGTGATTCCTTGTATCTTGCATCTAAATTAAATGTAAGTAACAAAGGATGGAAATACCTCTCAGGTTTATCAGTTATCCTCAGCACAATGAACAACCACAAATAAACCCCAAACCCTCAGTGGGATTGCTTTCTTATGGTAGTGACTGTAGTCATGTGGGCCCATGAGACTAAGGCTAAGTGCTAGTAGCACGGAGGAGAGAGATCATGTTGGTCAATGTGCAGAACAGTCCATAATACTAGAGCATTGATGTACATGTGTTCACACAGGGCATCTCCTTCCCTTGTGGTCAGTGCTAATGTTGCTAATGCTGAGATCCTTTGTACGTCGCACTTCCTCCTTTGTGGAAGATGTGGTGCTCTTTGCCCCTTACAAGCTCACAGCGGTACCAAGATCATGAATTAGGCTTTGTACAGAGAATTAGGTTCCAGCTTCACATCAGAGAAACTGGATGGTTGGTTTGTAACTGAGTATAATTGAAGGGTTTGGGTTTCTCTGAGGGGAATGTTTGACTTTCCCATTTTTACTTTAGTTATCCCCCTTGCCTGTTCTCAATGCTGACTCCTCTGCATCCACTTCTACCCTCTTTATGCTAATGAGGAGGCAGAGAAGGCACATTGAATAGATGTAGGCTACCTTCAATGACCCTATATGCCCACTTTGATAGCATTGAGAGGTGTATTGCCTAGGAGAACAGATGCAGCTATTGTTATGCATTTAGTGTAGTAGAATGAGTGTCTTATGACCATTTTTTTTAAAAAAAAAAAAAGCTTTTGTCATCTTCCCTGGACTGTTTACAAATATACCTTGTAAAGATTTCTTCATCACTACTGTCTTTGTTAAATGTGGATTTTGAGGACATGCTATAAAGGACAGGTCCTTAGATAATACATAGAGGAGTAAAAAGAAAAGGAGTACTTGTGGCACCTTAGAGATTAACCACTTTATTTGAGCATAAGCTTTCATGAGCTACAGCTCACTTCATCGGATGCATACTGTGGAAACTGCAGAAGACATTATATACACAGAAACCATGAAACAATACCTCCTCCCACCCCACTCTCCTGCTGGTAATAGCCCATCCAAAGTGATCACTCTCTTTACAATGTGTATGATAATCAAGGTGGGCCATTTCCAGCACAAATCCAGGTTTTTTCACCCTCCGCCCCCCCTCCCCCCCACAAACTCACTCTCCTGCTGGTAATAGCCCATCCAAAGTGACCACTCTCTTTACAATGTGTATGATAATCAAGGTGGGCCATCTCCAGCATAAATCCAAGTTTAACCAGAATGTCGGGGGGTCGGGGGAGGGAGGAAAAAACAAGGGGAAATAGGCTACCTTGCATAATGACTTAGCCACTCCCAGTCTCTATTTAAGCCTAAATTAATAGTATCCAATTTGCAAATGAATTCCAATTCAGCAGTTTCTCGCTGGAGTCTGGATTTGAAGTTTTTTTGTTTTAAGATAGCGACCTTCATGTCCATAATTGCGTGACCAGAGAGATTGAAGTGTTCTCCGACTGGTTTAGGAATGTTATAATTCTTGACATCTGATTTGTGTCCATTTATTCTTTTACGTAGAGACTGTCCAGTTTGACCAATGTACATGGCAGAGGGGCATTGCTGGCACATGATGGCATATATCACATTGGTGGATGTGCAGGTGAACGAGCCTCTGATAGTGTGGCTGATGTTATTAGGCCCTGTGATGGTGTCCCCTTAATAGATATGTGGACACAGTTGGCAACGGGTTTTGTTGCAAGGATAGGTTCCTGGGTTAGTGGTTCTGTTGTGTGGTATGTGGTTGTTGGTGAGTATTTGCTTCAGGTTGGGGGGCTGTCTGTAGGCAAGGACTGGCCTGTCTCCCAAGATTTGTGAGAGTATTGGGTCATCCTTCAGGATAGGTTGTAGATCCTTAATAATGCGTTGGAGGGGTTTTAGTTGGGGGCTGAAGGTGACGGCTAGTGGCGTTCTGTTATTTTCTTTGTTAGGCCTGTCCTGTAGTAGGTGACTTCTGGGCAAACTGGACAGTCTCTGCGTAAAAGAATAAATGGACACAAATCAGATGTCAAGAATTATAACATTCCTAAACCAGTCGGAGAACACTTCAATCTCTCTGGTCACGCAATTACAGACATGAAGGTCGCTATCTTAAAACAAAAAAACTTCAAATCCAGACTCCAACGAGAAACTGCTGAATTGGAATTCATTTGCAAATTGGATACTATTAATTTAGGCTTAAATAGAGACTGGGAGTGGCTAAGTCATTATGCAAGGTAGCCTATTTCCCCTTGTTTTTTCCTCCCTCCCCCGACCCCCCGACATTCTGGTTAAACTTGGATTTATGCTGGAGATGGCCCACCTTGATTATCATACACATTGTAAAGAGAGTGGTCACTTTGGATGGGCTATTACCAGCAGGAGAGTGAGTTTGTGGGGGGGAGGGGGGGCGGAGGGTGAAAAAACCTGGATTTGTGCTGGAAATGGCCCACCTTGATTATCATACACATTGTAAAGAGAGTGATCACTTTGGATGGGCTATTACCAGCAGGAGAGTGGGGTGGGAGGAGGTATTGTTTCATGGTTTCTGTGTATATAATGTCTTCTGCAGTTTCCACAGTATGCATCCGATGAAGTGAGCTGTAGCTCACGAAAGCTTATGCTCAAATAAATTGGTTAATCTCTAAGGTGCCACAAGTACTCCTTTTTCTTTTTGCGAATACAGACTAACACGGCTGTTACTCTGAAACCTGACATAGAGGAGTGTTTCACTTCTCTAAAATGTGAGCAGTTATTGTCTCAGAATGATAGATATATACTTGCCCAATCCTCTAACCCTTCTCTTTGTACTACCTTGATTGATGGGGCTAAACTGGGGGGGGAATCTTGATGGTTAGATGAACTAGTGAGTGTATATACTATATTATTTATATTTTGGTAATCCCCAAAAACTTCACTCAGAATTGAGTCCCACTGTACCTGATGCAGTACAAATTCATATGAAGTTCCTGCTCCTAACGACCTGTATTCTGATATAGTCAAGTTACAACAAGTAAGTGTAACAAAAGAGGAGGGCAGGAGAGGAGAATGAGGGTAATATTGATGAGATCAGAGTTATATAAGCTAACTGTGCATGATTTGATGGTTCTGAATTATTTAAATATTCTTTAAAAATCAACAATCCCCACTGGCTCGCTGTCTCTTTTGTATATGTAACTTCATCTGTATAGTGCTTTTCATCCTGAAGGCATGTTACTTTAGTTCTGAGGTGGAACTTGGCAGAGCTTTAACAGTAGAAGCAAAGCTCAACTGACAAGTTGAGGTTCTAATCCAACTGCCATTGAAGTTGATGGAAAGACTTGCATTGACCTCAGCTGGAGTTGGATTGGGCCCTAATGCTGGAGATGAAGGTAAATATTTTAAGAAAACCCACCCTTGCTCACTATTCCAATACTTACTTATGCCCTGCATCTCGGCTACTGCACCCTCTTTTCTCAGGCTTCCTCAGTGCTCTCATTGCTTCCCTCCATTGGATCCAGGATGCAGCTGCTCAAATGATCTTCCTTGTCGGTTAATCTGATCATGTCAGCCTCCCCCGTTTAAATTCCTAAGCGATTTCCTGTTCTGCACAATGTCTTTTTCAAAGGCCTGTGCAAACCTGGCTCCTACATCTCTAGTTGCTTATGTCATTCCCCTCTCTTCCTCCATTCTGCCAGTGATGCCAGCCTTGATGACCTGTTCATGTGCTTTACCTGCCACTGTTTCCATGTCTTCTTCCACTTCCACCCCAATGCATGGAACACCTTCCTAAATCTAGTCTACCAAGACACAACAGTCTCTTCAACTCCTCCCAGCCCATTAAGTCTTGGTTCTTTTATGATGCTCACAAGAAATGAGTCGTCTTATTTAAAAAAGAAACAAACAACAAAAAATAACACCTGAAAACCAAAAAGTGCTGCTTATTGTGACAGAGATGTATGTACATGCCCAAGTTTGAGTAATTTTGCAATCCTACTGCTCTAGTACTGGTCCTTACTCTCACTTACTGCATCATACCTAAAATTAGATTATAAAATCTTCAGGGCAGAGACTATGTCCTTCTGTTTGTTCTGTAAAGCATCCAGCACGTTTTTGGAGGCTGTGTAAACAATTACTACATCAGGGGTAATTTAGGGAGACAAAATGTAATTGCCTAAATTGCTCTTACTCTTAGGAGAGATGTCATGATCTCCTATACCAGTGGTTCTCAACCTTTACTGACGACTGTACCCCTTTCAGGAGTCTGATTTGTCTTGCATACCCCCAAGTTTCACCTCACTTAAAAACTACTTGCTTATAAAATCTGACATAAAAGTACAAAATGTCACACTTTATTACTGAAAAATTGCTTGCTTTTTCTCATTTTTACCATATAATTATAAAATCAATTGGAATATAAATATTGTACTTGCATTTCAATATATAGATCAGTATAAACAAGTCATTGTCGGTATGAAATTTTAGTTTGTACTGACTTCGCTAGTGCTTTTTATAGAATCATAGAATATCAGGGTTGGAAGGGACCTCAGGAGGTCATCTAGTCCAACCCCCTGCTCAAAGCAGGACCAATCCCAACTAAATCATCCTAGCCAGGGCTTTGTCAAGCCTGCGCTTAAAAATATCTAAGGAGGGAGATTCCACCACTCCCTAGGTAATGCATTGCAGTGTTTCACTACCCTCCTAGTGAAAAAGTTTTTCCTAATATCCAACCTAAATCTCCCCCCACTGCAACTTGAGACCATTACTCCTTGTCCTGTCATGTGCTACCACTGAGAATAGTCTAGATCCATCCTCTTTGGAGCCCCCTTTCAGGTAATTGAAAGCAGCTATCAAATCCCCCCTCATTCTTCTCTTCTGAAGGCTAAACATCCCCAGTTCCCTCAGCCTCTCCTCATAAGTCATGTGTTCCAGTCCCCTAATCATTTTTGTTGCCCTCCGCTGGACTCTTTCCAATTTTTCCACATCCTTCTTGTAGTGTGGGGCCCAAAATTGGACACAGTACTCCAGATGAGGCCTCACCAATGTTGAATAGAGGGGAACGATCACTTCCCTCAGTCTGCTGGCAGTGCCCCTACTTATACATCCCAAAATGCCATTGGCCGCCTTGGCAACAACGGCACACTGTTGACTCATATCCAGCTTCTCATCCACTGTAACCACTAGGTCCTTTTCTGCAGAACTGCTGCCTAGCCATTCGGTCCCTAGTCTGTAGCAGTGCATTGGATTCTTCCGTCCTAAATGCAGGACTCTGCACTTGTCCTTGTTGAACCTCATCAGATTTCTTTTGGCCCAATCCTCTAATTTGTCTAGGGCCCTCTGTATCCTATCCCTACCCTCCAGCGTATCTACCTCTCCTCCCAGTTTAGTGTCCTCTGCAAACTTGCTGAGGGTGCAATCCACACCATCCTCCAGATCATTTATGAAGATATTGAACAAAACCAGCCTGAGGACCGATCCTTGGGGCACTCCACTTGATACCGGCTGCCAACTAGACATGGAGCCATTGATCACTACCCGTTGAGCCCGACAATCTAGCCAACTTTCTATCCACCTTATAATCCATTCATCCAGCCCATACTTCTTTAACTTGCTGCCAAGAATACTGTGGGAGACCGTGTCAAAAGCTTTGCTAAAGTCAAGGAACAACACGTCCACCGCTTTCCCCTCATCCACAGAGCCAGTTATCTCGTCATAGAAGGCAATTAGATTAGTCATTTATGTTGATGTACCTCCTGGAAGACCTCTGCGTTGTACACCTGGTTAAGAACCACAGTCCTAAGCTGAGCATAATCAAGACCACAACCTTTTTAGCTGGTGTAAGGGCTTAAAGAGTTAGCCATTGTGTCCCAGCAGCATTCTCATTTGGATAATACATTCTCTTTCATTAAATTTGATCTGCAGTTTCAGTTGGATATTGTATTCTTCATTGCTTATTGAAAACTCGTTAGCGGTGTTGCAGTGTCCTACATTCCACTCCAGAGGCAGCTGCATTCTGTGATTGCTGAAGTTATTCTTATATCACTTCAGTGTTTCTCAAAGTAACTGCAGGAAAATTAATACTTGGCAATAAACTAAACTGTTTGTTTAAAATAACTTAAGTATTTCATACTTTCTCTTCTCATCACTTTATCGTGGATTATTTTGGGGAAGATGTGTTCTGGAATCGTATTGGGGAAAAATCCTCATTCTCAGTCTATTTCAACACACAAAATGGACTCTGAAGTATGGTATTTAGCACATTGTGAATGATGCGGACTTCTCTTTGTCATTTATGGCATTCAGGGGGCTTTACTTTCAACCACAACCAATTTTCAGATCTTTTTTCATAAATGATGCTGCCTGTCCACTGCAGGAGAGTTCCACTCACTTGATTTGGGGGCTCTTTATAGAGGGCCTGGTGGGTCAGTTCTGTAGGCGCATTTGGAGTTTTCAGATTCTCACTTTAAGGCCTGGTCTACACGCAGGTTTTGTATTGGTATAATTGCATCCACGCTAGCCCTTGGGGTTTATACCACCAGGAAAAAAATTGTATGGTTAAATGGCAAGATTCAAGAAGCTATTTGAGCCAAACAGAGATCCTTCAGAAACTGGAAATCCAACCTAAATTAAGCCAACAGAAAGGAACATAAACTATGGAAGATAAAATGTAAGATTGAAATTAGGAAGGTAAAGAGGTAATATGAAGAGCAAGTAGCACACATAAATGGTACTCAGATACAGTGATCCTGATTAAAGAAACAAACAAGAAATTATTTAAGTATATCAGAACTAGGAAGAATGGGAGAGAATCTGTGGGTGGTTCTTCCAGTGCTTGCTCATGTCGATTCCATTCTAGGGGTGTGTGCGACCATGTGCACGGCCGCTGGAGATTTTTGCCTTTACAGTATCCGTAGGGTCGGCTGTAGCACCCTCTTGAATGCCACACCCATGCGTCAGTATGTTAGGCGCTGCCAGCCTTACGCCCTCTAAGTTCCTTCTTATTGCTCGAGCTGGTTAGTCGGAGCACCTTTCCTTTGTCTTGCAAGAGCTATTATCAGTATTTGAGCCTTAAGGCTTTCTAAATAGTTTGTTTACAGTAGTTAATTAATTAGCGTAGTTAAGGATAGAGTCCCAGCAAGGACTTCACCCCAGGTGGGGCATGCCCCGGTCTCTGGGTTTTAAGTCCTGCTCTGATTGTAACAGGCTTATGCTTAGTGACCCCCATAACAGCTGCCTCAAATGCTTGGGGGAATCACATGTGAAGAAGTGTCACATCTGTAAGAACTTTTTCATCCCGGAACTCAAAGAGTGAGACATCCATTTGAGGGCCCTCCTCATGGAGGCTGCTCTCTGCCTGGCATCCGAGCCTTCCCGGCCAGACTCTGCCCTGAGCAGCTTGGCCTCGTTGCGCAGTGTCTGGACCCAGTTCAAGTCAACAACCCACGGAGCCCCATGTCAGCAAAGAGTCAGTATAGGAGGACCGACTAAATATAACTTAATTGGAATTTCAGCTGTTTCACTTTGACAAAGACCTTCAATAGGCTATGAAGTACTTACAGTGTTAGAGGGAAAATACTGTCATTGATTAGGAAATGGCTAAGAAACAGAGTAGGAAAAAAGAGTTAGTTTTCAGCATGGCTTAAGGTTAGTAGGGTACCTTAAAGTTACTGGGACCAGAGGTGGATTATGGTTTTGTGGGGCCCTAGGACAGGGCAAGTGGGGACTCCTCCCCACGTCTTCCGCTTGCAGTCCCCATCGGCCCCCTGGCACTTCTGCCGGGGAAATGGGATCGGGGCATGGAGGCTTTCCCTGGTCCCCGGCAGGAGCTATGGGTGGGATGCGGGGGTGCCCCAATTGGCCGGGGGCCCCAGGCACGGGCCCTGTTGCCCCAGGCACGGGCCCTGTTGCCCCAGGCACGGGCCCTGTTGCCCCAGGCACGGGCCCTGTTGCCCCAGGCACGGGCCCTGTTGCCCCAGGCACGGGCCCTGTTGCCCCAGGGGCTAATCCACCACTGAGTGGGACTATTCTTGTTTTTAATATAGTTGCTAATGATTTGGAAAATAATGAGGTGGTAAAATTTTCAGATGACACTATTTAAGTTAATCAAGAATAGAGGAGATTTTGAGGAACTTCAGAGGGACCTAACAAAGCTAGGAGAATGGGGGAGTGCAGTATCAGATTAAATTGTTTTGACAAGTGAAAGATAATGTACTTTGGAAGGAACACTTGGAACTACTCATATATTTGCTGGGTTTTTTATTAACTGTAACCACTCGGGGACAAAAGCAAGCAGTGTTAACATGCATGAAGAATAGGCTGGAAAACAATATTGAAAGTATACTAATGTCATTTTATAAACTAATGGTATGGTCTCACCTGGAATCCTGTGGTTCTGGTCACATTCTCTCAGACGAGGTCTAGCAGTAATAGTAGGGGTTCAGAGATCATCTAAAATGATGTGTGGCCACAGACTTTACCTCGGGGCAGTGGCAGGAAAGCAGTGGGTACATACTTTAAAGGTGTTGCTGCCCAGAGTATGTTTTCTTCTTCCCCCAACCAACTATCCAAAAGGCACTGTTTCCCTCCTCCACTGCTAAAAGCTAGAGGGTCCCTCACAGTAAGTGCTTAAGATTCAAAGGTCAAGATATGGCACAGTGATTAGGAAGTTTACATTTACTGTAAAATGGCTCTTTGTCATTTTACCTTTTCAGGTCATTGTCTTCCCAGTGATACCTGTTGTTTGTTGATGAACACAAGTTTTTGTTTTCAGCACCGTGGAGCCAGTATCCTGCAGACATGTCAGGTGGATTTTATTCTGCCTTATGCATGAATAAAATTGCTAGCTAAACTCTTTACTCCATATTCTTGCTTGTTGGCATACAGTATGAAGCAGAAAACAGATTTCTAGACACCAGGTTTTGCTTTCAGTGCTGGAACCTACAAAAATCATTTTACTTGGAAGCTTGTTACTTTTAACTTAAGTTACTGTTTGAGAACAAATGGTGTCAAAGACACTCAAATGCTGCTGTCAGTGCATAACTTTTCTGACTGTAATCACATTCTAAAATGTATTAAAAATACATGATATCTCGTGTTTTTGTTTATATTTTCAGTGTATTGAGGGGAAGAGGTGGGTTGTTCTGGAGAGCTTTGCACAATCTCACACTATTTAAACTGAACGTGTGTGGTTGCGTTATGTTGGAAGCCAGACTTAAGTGAATCTCAATGGAAAAAAAAATTGTACATGTCTCTGAAAGGGTAAAATAAAATAATACAGCCATCTCAGATGAAATCCTGTAGTGTGAAAGGTAATGCAGTCAGATTGCTTTCTGTGTTATATGCTATTTTTGATATTTTAATTTAAAGGTGTAACGGTAAGTGAAAGTAAGTGATGCTGGGGTAGAATTTCAATACTAGTGTTTCCTATCTGAATTCATGCAACGTCTGCATGAGAGAAATACAAATGTATAACTTATGAACAAATGACAGATTCTTTAGTTTGGGTAGATCTGAAAATCCATTAAGATCAACAGTACTACTAGTTTGCATTTTTTTATTCTACAGTTTTTGTATGACTACATATGTTTATATGTTAGCTGTAAGGTTATTTTCTTGCAAGGTTGAGTAAAGTTACATTTCAGGTTTTTTAAGTTTATTGAAGTTGACCAGGGTTACATTTTCAATTTATTTTTGCATTCTGACAGTGCCCTAGTTTTTTTCTTCTAAAAAAATTAAATGTAACTTGCAAATAATCTTCTGTATACTTTAATATGTTTGGAAAAGAAATCATGATCTAAAAGCATTCTAAAGGGTGAGGATGCTTTCTGTATGGTCTTGAATGTCAAGTGAGAATTCAGAGGTCTAGCTAATTATGGAAGCATTTCCCAGAAAAAGTTCCAGGCTAAAATCTGCATCCACATAAACAGAACAGGTTTTGAAGAATGTGTATTTGTATAGTGCCACAAGGTTAACAAAGCTGCTTGAGTGATTTAAAAATGGAGGTTAAATGTGTATTCTGAAAATATCCCACTCCTGGCTGCTCATTTTTGGCAGAATGGATATTATTAAATTTGCTGACCCGAAAATGTTGCACATTTCAGCCTGCATTTTGTGATCTCCGAATGTATGTTATTTGGGTGGGACTAAGGCACCGGCCAAGGCATTGTGTGAAGATTTTTCCAGTGCAAAATCCGAAGTATTCAGTGAGATGCATTTAAACAAGGATACTGATGAAGATTTTTTTGAGAATTCTTCAATTCTAAATCTACATTCCTTGGTGCAAAATTAGCTAATTCATAAATAACTAGGTTGCCAGGACTGTCCTAAAGATGAACAAACCCTATTTTCCTCCTTTCACATTTGTTCTGTTTTTATGCAGGTCCTCATGCTGAAACCGCCAGTGGATGCCAGAACTTGCAGTGTGGTTTTCGGGCCTGCTGCCGCTCTGGTGAATGACCCTTGACTTCTGATCTTTCAGTCTACTTCATTTAGCTGAGCAGGCTTCCTTTCATGCACTTTACTTACAGTCCACATATTGTGTTAACAATCCCTTTTGGAGCGTGATTTATTCTGCTAGACCCATCCTCGCCCCACAATTTACAATCTTAATTCTGAGTAAACTGTACAGTGTTGTAACGATCTATCAAGTTTCATTTTGGTTTTAAAGGTGTTGGGTTTTATTTTACTAAATGTATTGGGGATGGGGAAATGCTCATCAGATTTTTTTTCACAATGCCAGTTTTCTCAAAGTTTGGCACTTATACTTCGTTCATTGGATTATTTTGTATTAAGTGAGTGGGATTTACAGTCTTTCATTTTTTAAATCCACAAGTACAATATAAAGCTTCGCAAATAATTTGAAATGTATTTTTTTGCATTTTGATGATGTACATCTTTAGATGTGTTGTTGCTTCCCATTTCCCAAAATCCTTCCTTTATACTGCAAAATTAGGGGAAGATGCTCTTTCCTGTAGCTGCTTTTTTTTTTTTTTTTTTTTTTGTATTTGGGCTTGAAAAGTATATTCAAATAAAACATTCCCATTGACACCACAGTTTTATTTAGCATTTGAAATCTATATAATTTTAAAATGTAATGACAAAATGTACAATGTTGTCAGGCCAATGAATACTGCCCACTTTATGTAGTGGCTCCACAAATCATTTGTATATGTGCTGTATTTACAGAGCAACCCCTTGGGACCCCACATCATCTCCCATTATAAAACCTGTTAAGATGCTGAATTTTGAAAGGGATTTTCAAAGAGTTAAATTTTTAACCATATGAACAAATGTAAAAATAAACAGAGCTTTGAGGATTTTGATGGTGATGAATAATCCACTTTGACTGGAATGCAGGGAATCCAACTGCTGACAAGTGTACATTGGAGTGAGGTTAGGAACCAAATCTTCTGTTAGAAACAAGATCTATAATTTTTATTAATGTGTTACAGGAAAAGATAAAGCATTAATAAATACACTATGTTCTGTATTTACTTACTGCGTGTTACAAGTACCCAAGATTTGAAGGAAGTCTCTCCCTCCGCCCCCAAGCAGTTCAAATAAAGAGGTTACTTTGACTTCTTCATTTAAGTCATGTGTTAAATGTAGGTGGGTGGAAGTGGTGATTTAATAATTCCTTGGAGCTGGCAGGCAGAAATTCCCAAGGAGTCAGTGTGTCTAGTGGCTTGTACAATCATGTTGTTATCTGAATTGTGCTGCTGACCTACAGTGTGAATTTCAGTAACTCATGGACCCTCATACATCCCAGTTTCCCCATCTGTTACTACAGGAGGAAGGTACTTACCTTTATAAAGTTCTGTTAGAGCCTTTGATAAAGATCCTGTACAAGTTCAAAAGGCCCACCATAATTTATAAATGACCATTGACAGATGATGAGGGAGGGAGAAGATGGTTAGAACCATAGATGGCAGAAGTCTTGTACAGTTGTACTGATTATGAATGAACAATTTTTGAAGTCTTCTTCTGTGCACCTCTAACAACCAGAGAGGTTTCTTTGACTCCACCATAGCATGCCCTTGGCTGGTGAAGGCTAGCAGTGAGGCAGTGGTTCCATTGTTGGTTGAGATTGTAAATACTTTCCTATTGGAGAGGGAGGGAAGAGCAGGTTATCAGCATTTTTAAGGAAGCTATTGGGAAGCCTTTGTTCAAGAAACCTACTCTAGGCTGACAGCTTCTCTAACAGTGTCATTTATAGCCCTTTTGGCTGGCCGGGCTGCTGAATGTTTGGGTCCTCAGCACTGCACCCTGGTGTTTCCCTTCCACAGTCAGTGGAAGTGGGGCAGGTGCTGTTGCATTCTGCGCTCCCAGAGCTCATCACTCTCCACTTCAGCACCGTCAGCTACTTTGGTACTTCTGCGGACCTTGGGGTCAATGCTGCTCCTGCCACTGGGAACAACAGAATTATACTCTGTGCTGTTGGCACCATTTCCACCATTTGGCACCACTTCCTCCCTTGTTTTCGGTGTTGTGAGCCACACTGTTTACTTGCACCACTTAGAGCTCGCTTCACTTTTATTCCTAGAAACTCGAGACTCCTTGGGGTTGAGGTTGGGATCCTCCTTCTCCTGCTCTCCATGGCCTGGTCCACATCACGGGCCGTTAATGGAGCACCATGGGTCCAAGATTGGTACTCGTCTCACAGTCAGAATGGGGGCCCCTGGCCTAGCGCCTACTCGCCACCAATGCTCTATCCATATGCCCAGTAGCCCCCATGGAATCCATGGCATGCTCCTCGGTCACAGAGGTTGCTCTCTTCAGAGTGCTCTAAGGTGAGATCACCGGGCAGGTCAGTGGTAGGGACAGTTGATCCAGTGCAGGTTCAGGCATCATTGAGCCTTGCCTTTTCAGAGCCTCTGGAGTTGTTCTGTCCAGGTCTGCCAGTCTAGGAGTGGTATCTGGCCCTGGCACAGTTAACTGCCGCCTCTTCACCTCCAGATGATTCAGCAGAGCCTGGTTCTTCCTCTCCTTCAGTGCCTGAGGACTTAAAGGCCTACCAGGACCTTTTATGGTATGTGGTTACTTCCTTGGACCTTCAGTCAGAGTCTCTGCAGAAGTATTCCCCTAAGTTGTTGGATATTCTTCAGCCATCTCCCCTTGGGAGAGTCAACCTCCCTATTAATGATGTGTTCCTAGAACCAACAAAGGTTCTTTTAGAGCATGCTGGCTTTGGTGTCCTCTACTGCATGGTGTTTGAAGAAACGTTTTGTCTCCGTGCAAAGATCTAAAGACTTTTACTCCCATCCAGTGCCAAATTCCCTGGTTGTAACTGTGGTGAACGAGGCAAGGCAGATTTAAGTCCACTGCTAAGGACAGGCACTCTAAGAGGATGCACTTAATGGGTAGAAAGATCTATACCTCCTCTTTCTTGCAAATGCATATTGTGAACCAGCAGGCATTGTCCAAAGATGATTTTGTGAAAAGGACGTTTGTCTAAGTTTGTCTAAGACCTGAAGCCTCCAGGGTGGAATTTTGGGCATTCATCACCAAATGCTGCTTGGTGGCAAAGACACGATTGAAGTCCATGCTAGGTGTCATGGACACTTCGACCAGAGCAATGGCCTTGGTGCTGACTGACCATGAGAAGGACATCCTGGATGCATTGCAACTGATATGCAGCAGGCTGTAGAGGATTTGCCCTTCGGCAGCCGAGCGTTCTCTTTGGACAAGACAGATGAGACTCTGCACTCCTAGGATTCTAGGGCTACTTTACGTTCCTTGGGGGTTTATACACCAGCAGTGCAAAGGCGCCACTATGCTAGTCAGCAGCAGCAGCAATACTGTTCGTAGTGCACCTTTGGGCAGCCTTTCCCTCCGCTGAGACAGCAAGACTACCCCAGAAAGGGGCTTAGGTCCCAGAGGAGGAAACATTCAGGTCTGGGGTTCAACCATTCAACACACCCTTCTACTGTATCCCCAAGTGCCCATTTTGACTCCTTTGTCCAGAGCAGTGGTTCAGTCGCCATACCCTTTACTCCAGCCCTTCAGTTCAGGGACAGACTGGCTAGTTTTCACAATGCTTGGGGCTTGATTGCCACCGACACCTGGGTCCTAAGCACCATTAGATCGGGCTGTGCGATCCAGTTCCTCTCCACCCCACCCTCCCCGTTCCTCTTCAGGCACCCCTCTCAGAAGATACTGCTCCTCAGGCAGGTCTGCTCTCTACTGGCTTTGGGAGCTGAGGAGGAAGTTCCTCCAGAACACTGGGGTCAAGTCTTCTATTCTGGTACTTTCTGGTTCCCATATCTAAAGGAGTGGTAAGACCTATTCTCGACCTTCACAGCCTCAACAAACGTATCAGGTACCTGAGGTTCCAAGTAGTCGCCCTATCGATTATCCTCCCCGCATTGTCTCAGAATAACTGGTTTGCTGCTAAGGGCTTTCAGGAAGCCTATTTTCATGTGGCAGTTTTGCTGAGCCACATAAAATTCCTCTAGTTCATTGTGGCCGAGCACCGTTTTCAGTATATGGTGCTTCCTTTCGTCCTCTCTTCTGCCCCCCAGGTTTTTACACTATGCATGTTTGTAGTGACAGCGTTCCTCAGAAAGAAGGGAATCCATATCTAGACAACAAGGGGCAGGTCCGGGGAGGAAGTTTTCTCACATACACACTACACTACACTGCACTTGACTGTCTAGGTATTCTACTAAACACTAGGAAGTCAACTTTGGTTCTCACTCAGAAAATTGAGTTAATTTGGACCTAATACTCTAAGTTTGAGGGTGCGTTTTCTGGCAGTTCATCACCTTTCCTTGGGTCTGCAGTCTCAGCCTTCCACAACAGTTCAGATATGCCTGAGTTTCTTGGGCCACATGTCCACTTGCATGCAGGTGGTCCAGTCTGAGTCTTCGCCCTGTTCAGATGTGACTCAAGACAGTTTACCATCTGACTCTTAACCCCTTAGACAGATTGGTGGTCTCCCTCTGCTGATCCTGGACTCCTTGCAGTGATGGACGCTTCCAGAGGATGTATATTCATCTGGCCCTTACCAACCAGGTCTGTTGTCACTGACACCTCCCTTATGGGTTGGGGAGTGCATCTGGGGTCACTGAAAGTTCAGGTTCTGTGGTTGGAGCAGGAGGCCTGACTGCATATCAGTGTGCTGGAGCTTCAGGCCATCTACGATGCCTGTTGCACCTTTCTGGACTGTGTCGGGCTCAGTGGTTCACATACTTACCAACGATACTTCTGTAATGTATTATGTGAACAGGCAAGTGGGAGCATACTCCAGAGTGCTTTGCCAGGAGGCAATCAGGTTCTGGCAGTTCTGCTTTGAGGAGAGTATCACTCGGATAGCCAGTCACTTGCCCAGGCTCCAGAATCATCTCGTGGACCATCTAAGCAGGAATTTTCTCCTGAGTCAGGAGTGGTTCCTAAAGGCAAGTGTCCTGTGGGTCATCTTTGCAAGTCGAGGCATTCCAATAATCAACTTGTTGGCTACAAGAGACAACAGGAAATGTCTGTTCTGCTCTTGAGGGAGCTTCAGTCCAGGCTCCCTGACAGATGCCTTCTGTATCAGCTGGCATTTGACTCTCCTGTACACTTTTCCTTCAATCCCAATTATTCACAAGTCATCCTCAAGCTGAAAGTGGATTGGGCTCATTGCCCCAGCATGGCCGAGGCAGTGTTGGTTCTCCGATCTTCTGACACTGTTGATTCAGTCTCCTATATCCCTTCCTCTCCATCCCAGCCTACTCTCACGGAATCACACCTTGCATCCCGCACTTGGCTCCCTGCATGTCACTGCGTGGCTGCTTTGTGATTGAATGAGGAAGAGCATTGTTTGGCGTCTGTTCAACAGGTGCAACTCCATAGTAGAAAGCCCTCTATGAGAAAGGCCTATTTGGTGAAATGGAAGTGGTTTTCAGTGTGGTGGTTGGCCCACAGAGTTTAACTGAACCTGGCTTCTATCCAGGACATGTTGGAATACTTGCTGCATCTTCAGTCGTTGGGCCCTGCACTTGAATCATTGAGGGTGCATCTGGCAGTGATTTCAGCTTTTCATTCCCCGTGCTCTTAGAAGATGTCTTTTTTTCATAATGCCATGGTAGCAAGATTTTTCAAAGGGCTTGTCTCGATCCTCTGGTCCAAGAGCTCGTTCTTCTGTAGGACCTTAACACAGTCCTAGGGGCCTTGAAGGAACCTCCGTTTGAGCCTCTGGTATCGTTCCTTTCTGCTTTTGTGTCAGAAAACTGCATTTGTGGTGATAACATCTGCAGGGGGAGTCTGTGAGTTGCAGCCTCTGATGGCAGAGCCTCCTTACACACAGTTCTCCAAAGACCAAATGACTTTATGACCGCACCCCAAATTTTTGTCTAAAGTGGTCTGTTTCTTTTGAACCAAGTGATATATTTACCTAAGCCTCATTTATCTCCAGAGGAGCTGCTTCTCCATAGATGTCAGCACTAAAACGTTCCACGCTTTGCCTCATCTGTTTAGGTCATATGCTGATCATAGGAAGTGGCAAGAGGTCTCTTCACAAATAATCTCTTAAGTGGATAATATCCTGTATCAAAGCTGCAAATGAAATAGCTTAGACTACGCCCTGTCAGCGGGTGTGAGCTCATCCTACGAGGGAGTAAGTTACATTAATAGCATTCTTCAATGACATCTCAACATTGGACATTTGCAAGGTTGCCATGTGGTCGTGAGTACATATATTTACAAACCATTATGCCATTACTGCATCATCCAGAGCTGATGCAAACTTTGGGATGGCAGCCCTGCAATCCTTGTTTAGATAGACTTTGAGCCTCGCCACCTGTGAGTACTGCTTGTGAGTTACCTAAGTGGAATACACTGCTGCATCTACTTGAAGAAGAAGAAATGGTTACTTGCTGTAACTATGGTTCTTTGAGATGTGATGCAGATGTCTATTCCACAACCCACTCTCTATCCCCTGTGAAGACGTGTATTCCACAACCCATCCTCCATCCCCTGTGCAAAGGAGTCTAGTCTTTGGGCGTTCAGTGCAAAGGAACTGAGGGGGGTCAAGGCAGCACTACCTCATGTAGCTAAGAGAGGGGCTATGAGCACAAGCACCCTCTTGCAGGCCCTCTTGCACCTCTTGCAGTTTATTTCATAATTAGATGGTAAAAATGAGAAAGTAAGCAATTTTTCAGTAAGTGCGCTGTGACATTTTTTTTGTATTTTTATCTCTGATTTCGTAAGCAAGTAGTTTTGGGGTATGCAAGATAAATCAGACTCCTGAAAGGGGTACAGTAGTCTAGAAAGGTTGAGAACCACTGCTCTGGCTTACTGACATGCAGTAGAAGTCACCTGCTGTGCTTTGACGTACTCCTGTCAGCAGTAAGTCCGTGCATACTACAGAACTTCCAGTGTGAGGCAGTAGGGTCCAAACAGGTAGCTAGTACACAGCAGGCTAGAGTGCCATAGCTTTACACCCCAGCTTGCCAAACTGCTGTATAGAAGACTCCTCAGTTACCCCTGGGGGAATTCTGCACCACTGTGCACATGCAAAATTAATGAACTGCGCATACTTTTAATTTTTTGCACAAAAAAACTTCTGCTGAAATGTTGCTGCAGTTCTGCTTTTTGCCCACCAGAGGGTGCTGTGGCAATAGAACACAGCAGTCTCTCTCAGCCAGCTAAGGAAGAGAGAGAGCCTGCAGAGCCTTCTTCACAGTACCTTTAGGGCCAGGTCAGGAGACGAGCTATTGGGAGTCAGACAGTGTGGGGTGCTGGGGGGTCAGACTGGCTCATAAGGGCTAGTGGGGGAGGATAGAGTGGGGCAGGGACTGAATGGGAGTGGAGGCGCAGGACCACATTGTGATGGGGGAGTGACTGAGTGGGGGCACAGAGACACAAGGGGATGGGGGTAGTGAGTGTCTGACTGGGGGTGGAGGGACACACGTGCTTGACTGAATGGGAGAGGATGGGAGTCAGCCTGGGTCTGCATGAGAGAAGCTTCCTAACAGTCCTGTCCCTTCCCCCCACCTCCCCCCAAAAAACCTGTTCCATACTTTTTCCCCACCCATACCTAACAGCCCTCCAAGTTCACACCCAGGCTCCTCTTTTCCTCCTGACTCTCCCCAGCCTTTGCACTGCTTCTGTAGGATGTGGTAAATATGGTTCTGTATTATAGTTTAAATTAATTATTACTCAAAGTTCTGTATTAATATGCCTAGTAAGGAATCTATTCATCTAAAAACATTTTCTGAATCTTTTTTGTTGTCTGCATTGTTAGACATACTTGCTGCCAAGTATTTTGAAATAAATGACCAAAAATAATTGAAACAGTTGTTGTTATATTGTTATTTTGACAAATAAAATATGCAGAATTTTGCAGAATTCGAAAATATTGTGTGCAGAATTTTTAATTTTTTGTTGCAGAATTCCCCCAGGAGTAAACTTAGTGTTACTGCAGTATTTAGGCTATGAATATCACAAAAATATTTCTAACAAGAACTACAGGCTTATGGAATGCTTTCCTGTAGGAAAGCTCTAGAAGGCCCATTGTGTGGTATATTAAAATCTACATGGGACAAAAACCAATATTTCCCTGGAGTGAGGAAGAAACTCAGCAGCTAGTTTATTCTATAATTGCCCATTTTGGAGATTCTTGTGCCTTCTCTTAAGCATCCGTTATCAGTTGCTGGATACTGGACCAGTTGGCGGATACTGGACAACATAGTGATTCCTATGTTCCTAAAATACTAGGGAAAAAATCCTGTGTTGGCAGGGAGATGGATTATCGCATCCCTGTCCTTTTAGATTCTGCGATATCGTCAGATAAAATTGCTATACTTGGCTTCTTGACTGCCCTGGTTTGTTTCTGATGAATATGTGTTCTCGTTTTAGTTGATGTCTGGGTTCCAACCTCACTTCCTTTCATCTGTAGGTTTAATTACTAGTTTCTCTGTTCTTCATTACAGCTAGTTTAGCAGAAATATTAAAAAATACAAATTCTCTGGTTCAGAAGGGATTTTTATCATTTGAGTGGCTCTGTGTATTCCCACTTACAGATTTCTGCCATTTTGTTGTGCCTTGCAGTTAAACCTTCAAGTTGTGTCAGCTAGAGCATTCTTACATCCTTTTCCCTCCCCTCAGCATCACCAGTGTTCTGAGGGTGAGACTCTAAATGGGGTGGAGCACTCTCACCATCTCAGTCCCTTCCAACTGTGTGCCCCAAACAGATGTGAATCTGTCTGGTCTTGCTGGAGCTGCCTCTTTTTTCTTAGATAGTACTAGCTGTTAGCAATTCTTTTCATTTTTGTGTTATGTTGGAATTGAAGAAATATTAAAAGCAATGATTTTAGATGATGTGCTTCTTGCCCAGCCATCGTTCTGGCATCCACCAACCACATGCAGTGCCTTAAGTGCCTGGGAGAAGGTTGTTTGCCATCTGGGTGTTCAGTCTGTCAAACCTTTACTCCCAGAGCCTGTAAGGAGAGGGAGACTCACCTGCAGTTCATCCTCCTGAAGGAATTCCTCAAGGCCAGACCCACTGGATCCAAACAGTAATGTGATCCAAGGTCGAAAAATCCAGTTTCGGCCCCTTTGGCCTCCAGCAGCAAATGACCAAAGAGTTCCAATAGGCCACATGGCCTATCAGGACTGGATCAGTCCCTTATGATTCCATCTGCTAAGTCTCTGAGGCCACACATGGCCAAACAGATGGTCAAGGGGTAAGATACAATTGCCTTGGTTTGGGAGAAGAGGTTGAAAGACTGTTTGAAAGACCCTAGCCGGTACTGTACCTCATGCCTCATAACTTTGTGATCCTAGAAGAACGCCTGTTGCAGCAGGATCAGAGTTAACTTCAACACCCTCTTCCAGATCTAGGAGGATGTATTGCAGCACTGTGTTGGATCTGGAATCGCCAGTGCTGATCATCACAGCACCAAAGAGAGAGAAACATAAGGATGAGGCAGCCACCATTAGCCCTTCCGGTTCCTGTGCATCAGAGCTACGGTATCTGTCTGATTTGCACAAGGATGTTCACAGCCCCAAAATGCAGACCAGTTCCATTCTCATCATCAGTAATAATGGAGATGGACTTGAATACAGCATTGGATCTGGTGTTGTCTCAATTATTGGATTTGCTGTCCGTTCCTGTTTTGGCTCTTGTGCCAATTCCAGCTGCTTCTTTGGTTCTAGAGTTCTGTCACCATGGCAGCCCAGGTTCACCTCTCTATGCCACTGCAGGTGTCAGAGCCAAGTGTGAAATGCAAAAGTTCTAAGAGGAGACATGCTTCCCCAACTCCAGAGATCCCTTTCCTCATCACCTGTCAGAAAGAAAAGGATAGAAGGTGTGAGGGACCCTTTTACAGATCTTCCTCTAGGGTCTCCATGACGAGCCAATTCCCCATTTCCGGCAGCAGATCTGTTGTTGTCCCGGGTTCACGGTCTCCAATCCAGACTTTCACCAAGAGTGAGAGAATGCAGAAACTAGTGTTGTCATTCAAGCCACGTTTTGGACCTCCCACACGCAGCATGTTCCTGAACCACAGATGCTGTCCTGGGAGCTGTCACAGTTGAATACTTCAACTATTCTCCTTATGGATGAGCCTTCATCTGCTAAGGTCCCAACATGCCAGAGATCCTCAGATTCAGCTGATGTTACAGGAAGTGATGCCTGAAGTTTTGCCCGGGGGAGAGGACGAAGAGGTTGCTCCGCTCTTTGAACAGGAGTGGACAGACACTGATTATGAACCAGCCCTGTCTCCCAACAAATATGGGAGGTGACTTGAGCCGCCTCTCTATCCCAGGATGCCTCAAGTTCCATGATCTGATGGACCTCATAGTTTCCACCTTGAATCTACCTGTAGTGCCTGTGGAAGAGCCTTCTCAACCAGTATTCAATATTCTCAGTGCAATAACTGTGAGTAGGATATTCCTACCCATCTTGGATGGACTGCTACAGTTGGGTAAATCTGTGTGGTTCCTTACTGCATCCTGTCCACCTTTCTCCAGAAAGGTGCATAAACTGTTTCAGACAACCTTTGAAGTTTTTTCTTATTTTCACACTCATCTTGTGTGCAATTCCTTGGTGGTAGCTGTTGCCAGCAATAGGGCAAGATCTGGGCAGACAGAGTCAGCACCAGCTGATAAAGAGGGCAAAATAAGATCAACTTGGGGAAAAAAGTGTTCTTTTCCTTGTCCCTCGCTAGTAGGGAGGTGAATTACCAAGTGGTCATGGCCCATTACCAGCTTCGTCGATGAGGAAAAAATGACATTATTTTTACAAGACTTGCTAGACAGAAGAAAGTTGGCTAGTGCCATCTTAGTAGATGGTCAAAAGGTAGTTAAGCATTCCCTCAGGGCCTCCTTTGACACTTTGTATTAGCATATACTGTGATAGTTAGGAGGCACGTCTGGCTCAGTTCCTCATCCTTAATTGTGGACACTAGCTTTATGTTAGAGGATCTCCCCTTTGAAGTGGAGGGACTATTTAGCGAAAAGACAAATGAGGTGTTGGGAAAAACTGAAGATTGACTGCCCGTTCTCCAGGTTTAATTCCATCTGTAAGGAGGCCCTCCTCCTTGGAGACAGTCCTACCTGCAATCTGAGTCACTATGGCCTTTTAAACCAAGGTCTAAACCTAAACAACCTGCTTCATCATCAGCATCCTCTTTGTGAGGCAGCAAAATGCTCTGGAATCAAGAATTGGTCAGTCAGGACTGATCCACTCTTTTATTTGGAAACAGGCTACCCTACTTCATCAGCGCATAGAGGCAGATTACCTGTGACCAATGTGTCCTAGAGATTGTTGAAAGGAGCTATCCTATATAACTTGAAAGATTCCCCCTACTCTTCCCTCTTCAGGGACAACTCTTCATGAAGCGATTCAGAAGCGGAAAAATTGCTTCTGATGCGACCAGTCGGGGCAGTGCCTGAATACATGTAGGTTCATGGTTTTTACTTCTATTTTCTTGTGCAGTGGGGTGTGTGGCTCAGCATATATTAAACCAGGGGTGGCCAGCCTGAGAGGGAGCCAGAATTTACCAGTGTACATCACCAAAGAGCCACAATATTATGTAATGAGTGTGTGTGTGTGTGTGTCCCCGTCCATACACACACTCATTTTATAATTTGATAATGTATATTTATTATGCATTTATAATTAACGATAACTTGTCTTAACGTTTTACTTAGTGGGACTTCTGGCAATCTTTGCTTTCAACAATTCCCTTGAAGATTGATTTGTGTTCAGTTGTGCTTACACGCAGCAGTTCTTAAGTGGCTGTCTGTCAAAACAGATCGGTGCTTGGATTTCACATTTGAGTGTTGAGAAAACACTCACAAAAATAAGGCAACCATCAAGCTTAATTTTAGGGCCGCACCTCTGAATTTGGGATATTTATCCTTTGGTACAGATTTCCAGAAAGTAAGGGTCTCCTCTGTCTTCTGAACAGAGTTCAATCTGTCATCTTCCATCCGGGATGTTGCTTCGTCAGTAACTAAAGGGGGCTTCAGACAATCGGCTTCAGCACTAAAAGGATAAATCAGAGATCTGATTTGAGATCTTTTCTGCTGCAAATCTTGGAATCTTTCCTCAAAACTGTCCTTACGATCTTTAATCGTGCTCACATATCTAGTTGTGCTCCATTTTAGGGGTTCTGCTGCATCTTCTTTTGATCTGTCTGGAAGTTGTGACATTGAGGGAAAGTGTGCCAGCTCTCCCTCAAGCATTTGTCTGTGAAACAACTTCAGTTTGTTCATGAACGCAAATACACTTTGCACTAGATCAGACAGCAACCGGAAGTCTATGTTTAGTTTATCCAAATGCAGCAGCATGTCTGCAAGAAATGCCAAGTCTAGAACCCACCCAGGATCCATAAGGTCAGGGTGTATTCTTTGCTTCTCCTCCATAAACAATTTTAATGATTCCAGGAGCTCAAAAAAAACAGGAAAGAACTTTACCTCTTGAGAGCCATCGAATTGCGCAGTGAAATGGCAAATCGCTGGGGACGTCGTCTTCATTGGGTTCTTTGATTTAGATTTTGAAATTGTCTGTGAGTGCATTTGAGCACTGAGTGCATTTGAGCCCCGTCTGTTGCAATGGCAGTGAGCTTCTGTAAAGGGAAGTGGTGTTTCGCAACTAACCACGTCAGTGCCTCCTTTCGATCTCTTCCACAAGTTCTGTTCTTTAGTGGGACGATATCCAGGAGTTCTTCCCTTACAACACAGTCCAGACAAATACCGATAATTGAGGTTTATCCTGTACATCGCACGACTCATCCAAAACGATGCTCAAATACTCTCACTGGTGAAGTTGCAAGTGCAGTTGCGATTAGATTCTGTGTTCTGTTGTGTGGCATGAAAGCTGCAGGCCAGAAATTTTTTCCTGTAGATTCTCGTTCTCTGGTGACAGGATTGAAATCACATCGGTGAGGCACATTTTTATAAACTCACCTTCAGCGTAGGGCTTTTTTGCACAGGCTATGTGCCAAGCCACATAATAGGGGGCTAATGTTACAGTCTGCGATCGCTTGGCAAATCTGGTGAAGAACTGGACTTCTACATCTGTTCATTTTTTCAAGATTTTCAGTTTTAAAGTGCAGCGTTCAGAACCTTGTGGGAATTCTTGATCCATGTGTGCATGGCTAGAAGCGAAATGATGCTGCAAGTTTGAAGTTTTGAACTGAGAGATACATGTCTAGCAACAAAGACACATGGCCTTACCATTACGTTCAACAAAAAAGTACTTACGCTCCCACTCCTGTTGGAAGCCTTGATTTTCATCCGTGTATTTTCTTTTCCGTTTGTACTTGCCTTCCATCGTTGATGGTGTAAGAAAAATTTTGGTTAAAAATTTCCACACTAGCGAGTCACTGTGTACTTTATTGAAGGGGACCAGGCTCCAGCTAGGGGTTGCTGGACACCTGGCTCTGCCCCAAGCCCCGCCTCCCACTGGCAGCTGGGAGGGGCGGGGGACTGATAGGGCTGCTGGTGGGTGCTGAGCATGCACCATTTTCCCCCCAGAGTTGGCTCCTGGCAGGAGCCATATATTTTATTTTGAAGAACTGATGGTTGGCCATGCCTGTATTAGACTTACAGGAGTTGTTCAAGCAGATTGGGTTCCCTATGTTGACTTAGCCTGAACAGGGAAAGGATTATGGTGGCCAGAGCAAGAATGGGGCGTGCTGTGCTGTGTGTAACCCTTGTCTGCCTGCTGTCACACTGCTCAGGGAGGAGGCAGAGCGCGGAAGGAGAAAGGCCTGTGGGTTAGGCCCCATGTGCCAGGCTCTCCACATTGAAACAATCCCAAACTGGAGCTGTGCTGTAAGGCATCAACAGCTGTTCTCATGTCTTCCTGTTACACAGTCCACACAGGGACTCGGACCTAGCACTGTGAGCAAGAAACTGACCTGGGTGCACAGCTAAGGTCAGGTTTTGCAATCGCTCGGTGATCAGAAGGTTGCCTTCTCTCATGCTAGGTCCTACTCCCTGAAGTGCTGATGTAGCAGGGCAGAGCAATGGTGTGTCTCTTTAACTAGCTGCTGTCGTTTATTGAGACATTGGCTGTGAGGCAACGCCATCTAATGGCCAGGGTAAATCACTCTTCTGCAGTGATGCTGCACTTTTTGGTTGCACCCCAGCCCCAACCCAGACAGGCTGGGTGGCCCCCTGAGGTGAGTCAGGGTGGAGTTGGTGCAGGCAGGAAGCATCACCTCAGCAGGTCACACAGCCTATCTCAGTTTCGGGGGGAAGGAGTGCACTGTGTAGTCTCTAAGGACCTAGTTTGAGAACTGCTAATCTAAAGAACGTGTATTGTCATATATCTGTTTACTAAAATCATTACAAGTACCTCCCATGGGTGGTGGCTGGATGCTGTTTCAGTCCAAGGTGCTCCCCCTCTGCCTCTCCACAGCTCCCGGTGTTTTTAGGACATTTGTCTCTGTGGTAGCAACTCACCTGATGAATCAGGGTATTTTTGTGTACCTCCATGTAGACTAGCTACTGAAGGCTGGTGTATGCGAGGACCTGTTAAAGCCATAGTGTGTTTACAGCCAATCGCTACAGATGTTTGGCTCCTCCTCACCCGCCCAAAGGATTCCCTTCATTGGCACGGTGCTGGACGTGGTAGAGGGGAGAGCTTGCCTACCAGAGGATTTTTCAAAATGAGCCACTACCGATTTAAGATTAGGTGATGTCCCACTCGGAGAGTAAAATTCTTTGAGTCTCATGGATCTCATGGCAGCCCCTACCTACATGATTTTGCCTGTCTGAGAAAGAGATATCCCAATTCTACAGGCCAAGCGGGGACAGTCTTCACTTGATCACCATGCCTTAGAATATCATAGCTGCTCTAGACTGGTGGTTAGTCAGAATGAATGTACTCAGTGAGGTACTATTCAGTCCCCATGCCCATCCTGGACAGTGACTTCAGACACATCATGCATGATCCCTGAAGGATCAGTTGGTTCAGGCTATGTTCTCCAATTGGGGTCAGCTAGATGTGGATTTGTTCACAACACAGGCCAACATGAAGTGTTGCCTCTTCTGTTCTAGAGAAGGCAGGGACAGTCAGTTTGAGTCAGATGCCTTCCTTCTGGGCTGGGGGGAGGAGCTGATGTGTACACTTTATTGAGGAAGAGACACCAGGCCAGAGCAAGGATGAATCTCATTGTCCAGGTTTGGCCACACCAGCAGTGTTTACCCATCTCCTGCAACTGTCTGATGGGCTCCAGATATGTTGTCAGAGCAGGAGCTTTTGTCTGGCCCCACATCTCTGCCTGAAAATGTGGGTGACCAGACTTGGCTTTTGTCTGCTCTTGAAGAGGTGTTGTACCTCATCCATGCAAGACCTACTTCTTCACTCTAGAAGTAGTCCAGTTGAAGTGGTCCTGATTTCAGGCATGGATGAAGAAAAGTTCTTATTGCCTGTATTGGCTTCCATTCTTTGTGTTCTGAACTATTTATTTCACTTCAAGAATCAGGGCTTATCTAACTAATCATTAAGTGTTTACAAGCATGTAATACCCAACTGGCTGCCAAGTAGAGGGTAGACTTGTTCGTTCATGCTTCAGTTAGAGCTCATGCCTGTCTTGAGACTTTAATTTGGTTTTGGCTATGTTGATGAAATCACCCTTCAAACCTCTGTCTGAGTGATCTCTCAAAATGTCCTTCATTGTTGCTGTCAGCAGGCAGAATGACTTAAATGCACTTATGGCTGATCCCCCTTTCACAAGCACTATGTAGTTCTAAGAGCCAGTCCCAGATTCTTTCTTAAGATAGTGTCTGATCCCCCCCCCCCCCCCCCAACTGCACTCTAATAAAGGGGAATCTGTCTTTTGGATCCTAGATGGGCTCTTAAGTGGACAGAATTAAGTTTTTGTAAATCCATTTCAACTGTTTTGTATCTTATGCTAAGAATGACTTGGGTTATATGGCCCCACCCCCCCAACTATGTATTGCTGAATGTTGCATGCTAGCAAAAGTTACCGTACTTGCTGTGATTCATACACATTCCAGGCGTGGCTACTTCCTTTCCTGTCTTCGATGGGTGACCCTCAGAGTTGCAGTCTGGGTTTTAGTGCATACCTTAAACACTAGGCTCTGGCAAGGTGGTGCTCCAGTATCTAGGACTCTGTTCCTACTTTCAGGTGAGTTTTTAGCGCTGCTTACTAGTGTTCCATAAGTGGGAATATGCAGAACCACTCAAAGAAGAAATGAAGGTTACTTGCCCATAACTGCAGCTCTTGAAGAGGGTTCTGCATATTCGTACTTTCCACTTGCCTTCTCCTGTGAGAGGATTGCTTGTTCTGTGTCTGGATTTGCTGTGGAAGACACGGAGGAGGTAAGGGTACTCTGCCCCCTTGTAGCCTTGCCCTCGGAACATGAGAAGGTGGGGCCGTAGAAGTGCTCTAGTTGCCTCTGCCAGAAGACTGTTCTTGTGCAAGTTACCACCCCCTAGCTGGCAGAGCCATTTCTAAGAAGAGGTAAGTAACCCTCGTTTGGTGGTGGTGATGCTGGCAGCAACAACCCCCTGTAGGAGTGGAGGTGGGGAAATGAGACTCAAGTTGGTTTTTGTAACAGTACCTTACATTTGTAATAATTTTTATTTCTCGTATGCAGTGACAGCCGAAGATTTCATCTTTTAAGTGACTACTAAAGAGCTGGGAATGTTTGTACAAAGAAATTTCTCAATTAGCTTTTGTTATGAAACACAATGGTAGAAAAGACACAAATTAAATTAAAAAGCATACTCCCCCATTCTTTACTATTATAGATGCAGAAGTGATCTGCATTAATGTGTAACAGGTGTTTGTCATCAGAAAAGTAGCATTTGTTACAATGCAAACGAAGACCTCACCACCTATGAAGTTATAGTAGAATTAGTCTTTGTGTGCAAAAGATGCCCTAATTCTATGCTTAGCACTTGCTTTTGTATACAAAACAACTGTTAAAAGGACAAATATGTTGGCTCTTTAGACAATCCTTCAGGTGCCAAAAGGGCCTCATTGTCACTGTAGTCATGGAAGCATAAGGAGAAACACAAGTCCAAAATGTTCATTAGTCTCTGTCATGCAGTCACCGGGCCTGTGCTCTGGAATTCTTCCAAATGAAGCCAGTCAGGACTCTGGTGTAGCATGCCTCTTCTCGCCGAGCATATTGTCACCAGGGCAAGATGCTTACATAGTTTCAACCTTCCAGGGTCTGACCTCAGAGCATTCAGCATTCCCTTCCTCCCATGTGCTTCTCACGTCAAGTCCACTCCTGGGGAAGCCCGAGGCCCTTCGCTGCACCTCCTGCAGTCAGCAGTGACTCTCAGCCAGCATGTAGAACAGCAAGCTCTGTGTTCCTGTCAACTAATAAACTTTCTATTTTAGTGACTTTCAGCCAAGTCCATCTTAGGGAATCCTGAGCCAGAAAGCCTTGAGTCCCCCTATTCCAGTTTCCCTAAGCAGACTGCCCAGCTTCCAGGGAGTTGACCTCCCACACACTTGCTCCTCTTTTTTGTCCTGCTTCCTGGGCAAAAAGTGTCACCTAGTTGCACCCACCTCCTTGGGCTCAGGTTATGATGGGCACTGTCATATGTGCAGATGCTGGGCCTCACCTGCCCTGAGGGCCTGAGCAAAAATCATACACCCAATTCCCACCACTGAAATATTGGTGCAGTACAGAGGGAAATGGAGGTACACACAGTAAAGTAACATAACTGAAGTAAAGTGGGGTTTTATTCATCTTGTTAAGAGACTCTGACAATTTCACTGGACAGAGTTTTGGAACCATCAACATAAGATGCATACACGTTGGTGTCAGCTGAAAGTGGGTAGGCAGAGTTAGGTATTTTACCCAAGCTGCTGAGGCCATCCTGGGATGGGAGGGAGGGCGTGAAGCAATGTCTACAATTAACATTTGTGGGGAATCTCCCAACAGCAGCTCTGAAAGTAGCTTAGTGGGTACTGGCTGCCAGTGTCTACTGGTATTTTACCCTCACAGCTGTGTACAAGCTGGAGAATAGCTCTGCTCCATAGGTAATGTTTCAGTCTACAGAGGCAAAAGCCAACATGTACACAGTCTCTTATGTAGGCACAAACCAAAGACCGAAATGCTCCTCAAAGGCAATAGCCAGAATGCTACTATGTTTTTTCATCTTCACTGTTAAGGGAATTGTTTTGTTCACACCCCCTAAGTACAAGTGGATGCAATGTTTTTTTTACAACAAAGCATTTATCTGACAGGAAGGTGCTGTCTTGTTGAGTGCTTTTATCTATTACGAACAAGTGAAGCAATGTAAATCCACACAGAGAGAACATTTTTGGGATAAGCATGGATGTATACTGCGAGAGCAAATTCTGCACTTGAAACATCAATGGTATGGACTCCAGTACTGTATACGGCCTCTATTAAAGGTTTCACTTCAGAAAATGGCATATGAATAGGAAATCCAGAAACCTGGGGAATTTAAGGGAAAAAAAATCATTAGAGTGAGAAATGACTGTTTCTCTCTCATTAGTTGAGGTATTGAATCAGAGTATAATAAGCTTTACACCAGGTAGGTAAAATTAAAAAAAAAGCTACAGCAATTATGGCTATTACGTGTAATTTTGCAGTGGCTGCAAGTTCAGCTTTTCTTTTAAGAGCACTTATTGCTGGACTGAGGCTGAATAACCTGCCTACTTCACATTAAAATGACTGCCCCTCTCCAACTTCAAACTATGTTTCAGCAAGGCACAGCTTCCTGAATGGATGTTTAATTCCTGTCAGCCCTTTGGCCCTATTTCAAGACAGGTCCACTGCCTCTCTCCTGTGGCCACCCATCTGCACCTGCTGTCTTCTAGAGCACCAATCAGTTTGCCCCTGGGCCCTAGTACGTGTATGCTGCTACCGTTGATTGGTACATTCTGTTGTGCTGCCCTGCACTCCAGCTACATCATTCCCAAGCTGTACAACAACTACAGGGTCAATTTCTAACTAAATATGCCACATCAATGGCTGCCAACTGAGTATGGTACAATATGATGGATAGCAATTAAAGCAATAGTGCATATTTGCAACGAACAGGGCCCCACCCTAACAGTAACCCTGAACCAGCTTTGGTTGGTGTCACAAACCTTTCAAATGAAAGTAATTTGTCAACTGGTTATCATTCATCTGAATTTACAACAACGTGGGAGCCAGATGATTCCCCCCCCCCAGTTGCTAGAGCAGAGTGCACTTGGGTATGGTGATTCTGAGCTGAGAGGGTGGGAATGCTGTCTCTGCAGCATTTGTACCCACTTGCTGGTACTGTACAGAAGTTCCTTTGCCAGAGCTCTCAGAGGGGTGGATGCTGGGGTAGAGTCACACTCTATAACCAAGAAGCTGACAGTACTGCAGTCAGTCATCTTGTATGGTCAGCCACTGCCCTTTGGAAAACCAAACATCACATTCCTAAAAATAATTTTTAGGACCTTGAGAGGCAAGAGAATGCAGCTGCATGCTTGCCCTTCTGCTGTCAAAATGGAAGGACTGTTTGGACAGCTGACTTTGGGTTTAGATGTTTCTGACTTTTTATTATGAAGAGAAATGCTTTGCTAATAAGAATAATGAATTGTTATTGGCTGTTGCTAGGAAAATTGTTAGCCTATCCGGGGCTATTGAGAGTTATGTGCTTTGTTTAAAAAGTTTAGTGAGAAACTGCTTCAGGACGCTCTTCTTTGGGCAAGGATCTGAAACTTACAATTCCCCATCAGGTAAACAAAACAAAGGGCCCCCAAAAGCCTGGCTAATAATCACTCAAAACCATTTCAAACTTTAATAAATATAAACTTCCCAGAAACATTAGAACAACTGCAACTCTAGAAGAACAGAATTGCCTAAGTTTACTAGGGTTGGTTAGGTTGGTATTTTTGTTGCTGCTGTCTAAAGCATTTACTATTAGTTGGCCTTGTATCAAAGGCCAGTTCTTTGTATATTAGATGACTTTCTGTTAATTAAACCTCAGTGATTTGATTTACTAATGTAATATTGGCCTGGGAGGAACATCTACTAGTGTTTCATTACACAAGCTCTACATGGGAGTTCATTATAGTACCCTGTAATCTCCGAGCTGTTTTTGCAATTCTGCCTGGTGGTCATCTTCTACAGCTTTTCCTTGGAACTGTTCCAGGAGAGGGAGGAAATGACGAAGCGTGGAGGTACAATATCTGTTCCAACGAGTTAGATGCCTTGGCCTCCACTCCATAATCTTCTCTTTCAGTATCTTTTCGATCCTGCAGTATAATACAGCTACTTGTTATAATTGCCTTACCGGTTGACTGTTCAAGGTGTGATTCTGGCTTCACAATTTTGGATAACTCACTCAGAAAACAGAACTCAACCTTTTTTCTCTAGACACGCTACCCAGGTTGCAGAAAGCACTGGGGCTCTTAAGGTAGTAAGTTCGCCACTGTTCCCAAAGCAGTTCAAAGATAAACGCAACAGCAGTAATGCCACAGTGTTCTGGTTTACAAGAAACCCTCCAAAAATCACATGCTGGAGGACTGATTTTTAAGATTTCTCGGTGGCACTTGAACTTTTAATTCTTATTCTTACAATACATAGATACAGTGAAGGGAGAGACCACTCGGGCTCAAGAGATAAAAAAGCCACTCTGAGCATGCTTAACAGAGTGCCCGAGAAGTAGTTACATTTTTTCAATTGCAGCTCCTTACAATCTAGATTGGAGGAGAAAGATCACTGAATGTTCCATTCTTCGGTGGTGAATTAGACAGTGGAGCTGCTGCTGCTGCTCACAGTGTTTAATGGCAGGTTTCAGAGGAACAGCCGTGTTAGTCTGAAAGCTCATGCTCAAATAAATTGGTTAGTCTCTAAGGTGCCACAAGTACTCCTTTTCTTTTAGTGTTTAATGGAATTACGTAGATATTTATAGAGGCAAAGTTACCTGCCCTGCAGTTCTAATGCAGCAACCTTGTCTGTACGTTGGTAAATTAATTCTTCAGGCTAATAAAAAAAAAAAATTGATTAAAACATCACTTGGAATGTAAGACTGTTTGTTATCAAAGATGAAAAAACAGGACCACATTTTCCTCGCATGTGGGTTCACACCAGCGTACATCTACTGGAGTTGTTCCTGATTAACAAGGGTGTGAATGAGATCAAAATTAGGCCCATAATGTTTCACCATGTACTACATGAAGTCAGAAAAATGAATTACTGAAAAACATTTAGAAGTTAGAATTTTGTACACAAAGTTATTCTGTCCCTTCTGACCGTAAGTTTCAACCACTGACGTTTGATTAGATAAGGAGCGCGCGCTTGGTGTGGGACATGAAATGAACGTGACCTCTCCACATTTTAAAGACAAATTTGACATTTTCCTTAGATTTCAGAGGCTATATTATTTGGATTTCACTTGTGACTAAGCTAACAGAGGAATGTCACAAATCATATTCAGACCATATGTGGGTGTTTTTAGGACAAGAGAGATTCATCCATTCTGAATGAAACCAGATCAATTATAAAATACTGTCACTCGATAGACTGTCCTGTACACTCCTGAGGGAATTCTGCACCAGAATATAAAATATTGTGCACAGAATTTTTAAAAATTCTACATATTTTGTCAATATAGAAATGTGGAGGCTCCAGCATGGCAATAGGGAGCACAGGCCACAGGCTGCACAGAGGTGGGAGAGCACCAGCCACCCTCCCATGGGCATGGACTCAGCAGTGAGGCTGCACCCAACTCTGACACGGTGCAAGGGCTGGGCCTGCCCCAGAAACACCCTGGGGTCCTGCTCCTCCGGGCCAGTTGCACCCACATAGCAAGTGAGAGGGACAAAGTCTCACAGGCATGCCCAGCCCTGGCCCCCACTTAGGTGTGGGGTGAGGGGGTTCAGTGTGGGGCAATTTGGGGGCAGGGAGGATCTGGATGCACAGGCTTCTTGGGTAGGGGGGTTCCAGGTGCAAGGGGAATGGGATTCTTTAGGGGGGCTCGGCAGGGGGGAGGGTCTGAGTGCAGAGGGAGTCAGTGGGGCGTGGATCTGGATGCTGGGGGAGTGGTGGGGTGGAGGTCTGAGTGCAGCTGGTTGGGGCTCAGTGGGGTGGGGGGCTCAGTGGAGTGCTCAGGTGCAGGGGAGCTCATTATGGTGGGGGTTCAAGTGTGGGGGGCACATTGGGGGATGGTCTGGGTACCAGGGTGGGCATCCAGATGCAGGGGGTAAGGCTTGGCAGAGTGGGTGCAAGGGGCTTGGTGATGGGGTTCTGGGTGAGAGAGGGTGAGGTTCACCGGGGGGTAGGGGGGGGTTCAGCTGCATGGGAGTTGGAGTCCCCATACAGTGACCCCTCCCCTGGTGGCTGAGGCACAATGGCGGCAGCAAGCTGGGTGTGTGTGTGGAGGTTTCTGGGAGTGGGTCTGATTCTGCTCCAGCCCTGGCTGTTTCTTGTACAGGAAGATTCAGGAAGAATTAGTACGGGAAGCAAAAGTGGATGGGAACCTGGGAGGCAGTAACCATGAGATGGTCAAGTTCAGGATCCTGACACAACGAAGAAAGGAAAGCAGCAGAATACGGACCCTGGACTTCAGAAAAGCAGACTTTGTCTCCCTCAGGGAGATGATGGGCAAGATCCCCTGAGAGAATAACATGAGGGGGAAAGGAGTCCAGGAGAGCTGGCTGTATTTTAAAGAGTCCTTATTGAGGTTACAGGAACAAACCATCCCGATGTGTAGAAAGAATAGTAAATATGGCAGGTGACCAGCTTGGCTTCACAGTGAAATCCTTGCTGATCTTAAATACAAAAAAGAAGCTTACAAGAAGTGGAAGATTGGACAAATGACCAGGGATGAGTATAAAAATATTGCTTGGGGATGCAGGAGTGAAATCAGGAAGGCCACATCACACCTGGAGTTGCAGTTAGCAAGAGATGTTAAGAGTAACAAAAGGGTTTCTTCAGGTATGTTGGCAACAAGAAGAAAGTCAAGGAAAGTGTGGGACCCTTACTGAATGAGGGAGGCAACCTAGTGACAGAGGATGTGGAAAAAGCTAATGTACTCAATGCTTTTTTTGCCTCTGTCTTCACAAACAAGGTCAGCTCCCAGACTGCTGCACTGGGCAGCGCACCATGGTGAGGAGGTGACCAGCCCTCTGTGGAGAAAGAAGTGGTTCGGGACTATTTAGAAAAGCTCGACGAGCACAAGTCCATGGAGCCGGATGCGTTGCATCCGAGAATGCTAAAGGAGTTGGCGGATGTGATTGCAGAGCCATTGGCCATTATCTTTGAAAACTCATGGCGATCGGGGGAAGTCCTGGACGACTGGAAAAAGGCTAATGTAGTGCCCATCTTTAAAAAAGGGAAGGAGGAGGATCCTGGGAACTACAGGCCAGTCAGCCTCACCTCAGTTCCTGGAAAAATCATGGAGCAGGTCCTCAAGGAATCAATTGTGAAGCACTTAGAGGAGAGGAAAGTGATCAGGAACAGTCACCATGGATTCACCAAGAGCAAGTCATGCCTGACTAATCTAATTGCCTTCTATGACGAGATAACTGGCTCTGTGGATGAAGGGAAAGCAGTGGACGTGTTGTTCCTTGACTTTAGCAAAGCTTTTGACACGGTCTCCCACAGTACTCTTGCCAGTAAGTTAAAGTAGTATGGGCTGGATGAATGGACTATAAGGTGGATAGAAAGCTGGCTAGATTGTCGGGCTCAACGGGTAGTGATCAATGGCTCCATGTCTAGTTGGCAGCCGGTATCAAGTGGAGTTCCCCAAGGGTCGGTCCTCAGGCCGGTTTTGTTCAATATCTTCATAAATGATCTGGAGGATGGTGTGGATTGCACTCTCAGCAAGTTTGCTGATTACACTAAACTGGGAGGAGAGGTAGATACGCTGGAGGGTAGGGATAGGATACAGAGGGACCTACACAAATTGGAGGATTGGGCCAAAAGAAATCTGATGAAGTTCAACAAGGACAAGTGCAGAGTCCTGCATTTAGGACGGAAGAATCCAATGCACCGCTACAGACAAGGGACCGAATGGCTAGGCAGCAGTTCTGCAGAAAAGGACCTAGGGGTTACAGTGGACGAGAAGCTGGATATGAGTCAACAGTGTGCCCTTGTTGCCAAGAAGGCCAATGGCATTTTGGGATGTATACGTAGGGGCACTGCCAGCAGATCGAGGGACGTGACCGTTCCCCTCTATTCGACACTGGTGAGGCCTCATCTGGAGTACTGTTTCCAGTTTTGGGCCCCACATTACAAGAAGGATGTGGAAAAATTGGAAAGAGTCCAGCGGAGGGCAAGGAAAATGATTAGGGGACTGGAACACATGAGTTATGAGGAGAGGCTGAGGGAACTGGGGATGTTTAGTCTGCGGAAGAGAAGAATGAGGGGGGATTTGATAGCTGCTTTCAACTGCCTGAAAGGGGGTTCCAAGGAGGATGGATCTAAACTGTTCTCAGTGGTACCACATGACAGAACAAGGAGTAATGGTCTCAAGTTGCAGTGGGGGGAGATTTAGGTTGGATATTAGGAAAAACTTGTTCACTAGGAGGGTGGTGAAACACTGGATGCATTACCTAGGGAGGTGGTGGAATCTCCTTCCTTAGAAGTTTTTAAGGTCAGGCTTGACAAAGCCTTGGCTGGGATGATTGAATTGGGGATCGGTCCTGCTTTGAGCAGGGGTTTGGACTAGATGACCTCCTGAGGTCCCTTCCAACCCTGATATTCTATGATAAGATGAAGTCCCATCCTCCTCTGCCCCAATCCAGCTGGGACTAGCAGCTAAACCTGGCACAGGGTAAGAGCCACGGGCGAGGGCATCCCCATCCCATGGTGATTTACCTCTATGGCAGTTGCTCCAGGTGCCTGAAACCATGCACCCACATTGTTTGGGGGGGAGGGGGAGGAAGAGGGGGAGAAGGGGGAGAATGCGACCGCTCTTGCAGTTTCCCTTTATTTCCCTGTCAGAAGTCATTTTTGTGCAAGGAAGCAAAGAAATCTGCAGGGGACGTGAATTCTGTGTGTGCAAAATGGCCCAGAATTCACTCAGGAGTAAGTCTGTAAAGATCTAATTATTACAGAGGTGTGGTTGGCCTGCTGTACTAACATAACAACAATACGTTTACCCTTAAATTGCAAGATAAAGATTTACAAATGAGAGAAAAACGGCATATAGTGAATTAAGATTTCATGTCACACCTTCCATCCCTTAAAATAATCTAATAATTGTTTTAAAACTACAAAATGAGTCTTAAGTAGGTACAATAATACCTGAACACTGGAGAGGCCAGGGTATGGTAAGCTTTGTGAAAAGAAAGATTTCCATAATTTGGGTTTGCTGATGTCAAAATTTATCCTTACTGGGGAATCATATTGTTGGATATTAAACCAGATCTAAAAGAGAAGAACTTTGTTAACAGCAACAGCCATACTACATGTATCACATCTTTTCAATGCAAAGCTAAGACAGTAGGAGTTACCCTTATAAATTCACATGAAACAAGAGCCTTCCTGTATATTCATTCTCACCTCAAGTCTCTTGATAAAGAATCTGATATGTTAATGTACTTCATGTAATTGCAATATATTACAGTTGACGAAGGCTGCACAGTTAACAAAAATCACAAATGTTTAACATGGAATACATGGCTTTCAATGAAAGATGCAACTTTCAGAAAGGTATCATTGGGAGGCCTTTTCATTATTATATTCTTTATTTAGAACCTTAAATTCTCTCATTCACCCTTTGTTTTTAAATTTAAAAAGGTTAAAAATGAAGAGACCATATGATATAATGCACAAAATTTCAAACAGCTGACTTTTCTGATACATTTTCCAAATATTCTTATACAAGTTTGTTATGTTTTGGACTGTCGGTATGTGTGTGTTTTAGATTTTGCACTTTAATGATGCTTTAAGTATGTGCAGAAGCAATATTATAGGGACTTTTTAAACCTAGGACCGTATGAATTGCCAGACTGCATCAGATCAGTATTTCATCTAATCCAGTATCTGCTCTCCATCATGTCCAGCATTAGACATGTCAACGTAGGTGCAAGAAGCCCTACAACAGAAAATTGCAGAATAGTCTGTCTATAAATGAAGCCCATCACTTAGTGGCTGGCTTATATCCCTGGGTTTTTAAACAGTAAGATTTATATCATTTTTTTATCGTACCTACTATAGCTATGGGTGTCGATTCAGAAAAGATTATCCAGTCTTGGCCTCAGTGAGGTACTGTAGCAATATATTCCACAAGTTAATTATATGCTGTATAAAAGAACTATTTCCTTTTAACAGTTTTAAATTTGTTGCTTTTCAATTTCATTGACCATCCCCTTGTTTTTATATTATCAGGAAAGGTGAATCAGAGCATCAGCTACTAGTTAGACTATCCATTTATATAATGGCATTGTATTTTTCAATATAATTTTCTATCACAGTCCTTATCTATCCTAGTATTTTATTTGTTGTTTGACCACTTCTGCACATTGAGCAGAGGTTCTCATTCAGCTGTTCATGACAATGCCCAACACCATGTAGGAACAGTTCCAGTTATTCCTTCCAATGTGCATTACCTTAAATTTGTCAACATTGAATTTAATCTGCCAAAGTGCTTCACAATCACCTCCCTATGTTAGGTCTTTCTGAAGTTCCTCAGTTTTCACTAGTCTTGACTAACCTCAATCATTCTGTGTAGGGCTGTCAAGTGATTAAAAAAATTAATCTAGTTTAATTGCATCATTAATTGCACTGTTAAACAGTGACAGAATACCATTTATTTAAATATTTTTGGATGTTTTTCTACATTTTCAAATATATTGATTTCAATTACAACACAGAATACAAAGTGTACAGTGTTCACTTTATATTTATTTTTTATTAAAAGTATTTGCACTTATTTTTTGCACAATAATATTTTTCAATTCAGCTCATACAAGTACTGTAGTGCAATCTCTTTATCATTAAAGTTGAACTTACAAAAGTAGAATTATGTACAAAAAATAGCTGCATTCAAAAATGAAACAATGTAAAATGTTAGAGCCTGCAAGTCCACTCAGTCCTACTTCTTGTTCAGTCAGTCGCCCAGACAAACCAATTTGTTTACATTTGCAGGAGATAATGCTGCCTGCTTCTTGTTTATGATGTCACCTGAAAGTGAGAACTGGTGTTCTCATGGCACCGTTGTAGCTGGCGTTGCAAGATATTTACGTGCCCAATGCGCTAGATTCGTATGTCCCTACATGCTTCAACCACCATTCCAGGGGACATACATCCATGCTGATAACAGGTTCTGCTCGATAACAATTCAAAGCAGTGCAGACTGACGCATGTTCATTTTCATTATCTAAGTTAGATGCCACTAGCAGAAATTTGTTTTTGTTTTTTGGTGGTTCGGGTTCTGTAGTTTCCACATTGGAGTGTTGCTCTTTTAAGACTTCTGAAAGCATGCTCCACACCTCTCAGATTTTGGAAGGCTCTTCAGATTGTTAAACCTTAGGTTGAGTGCTGTAGCTATCTTCAGAAATATCACATTGGTACCTTCTTTGTGTTTTATCAAATCTTCAGTGAAAGTGTTCTTAAAATGAACAACATGTGCTGGGTGATCATTTGAGACTACTATAACATGAAATATATGGCAGAATGTGGGTAAAACAGAGCAGGGGACATAGAATTCTGCCCAAAGGAGTTCAGTCACAAATTTTATTCACACATTATTTTTTTAAGGAGCATCATCAGCATGGAAGCACGTCCTCTGGAATGGTGGCCAAAGCATGAAGGGGCATACAAATGTTTAGCATATCTGGCACGTAAATACCTTGCAATGCCTGCTACAAAAGTGCCATGCAAATGTCTGTTCTCACTTTCTGGTGACATTGTAAATAAGAAGAGGGCAGCATTATCTCCTGTAAATGTAAACAAATTTGTTTGTCTTAGCGATTGGCTGAACAAGAACTAGAACTGAGTGAACTTGTACGGTCTGAAGTTTTACAATGTTTCGTTTTTGAGTGCAGTTATGTAATGTTAGGATATAGATATTCAGGCCTGTCTGTAAAGGCCTATACTTTAAAAATTTAGGTGTATTCTTATCACCTAGCTAGTTATAAAGGTATAAAAGAAAGAATCAAAATCACTGTCAGCTGGTGTAAGGGTCTTCTCTTACTGTGACAGTCTGAGGCCCTGTTCTTAGGCTAAGATCTCTGGCTAAGCAGCAGAGGCAGCCATAAGCTGGGAAGCAAACGGTCACATCCTCACATTCCAAACTAGTCAAATTAAAATAAGGCAATCTGGGGCTGTTAGAAAGGTAATTCAATCTATCGCCCTCAGAGAAACAAAAGAGCCTAGAGGATGTAAAAGGAAGTTTAGTTTAATAGTTTTCTGTTCGGTAAGAACTCACATCAATAGACACAGCTGGGAAACCCTTATGTCTTTATAAATGTAGTTGTAAAATTCTTACTTCTGTATTGTTTTGTCATTATAGTTTCCACTTTGCTATTGTTTATTTGCATGGTCTCTGTCTGGTTCTGTAATTGTTTCTGTCTGTTGTATAATTAATTTTGCTGGGTGTAAACTAATTAAGGTGGTGGGATATAATTGGTTAAATAATCATGCTACAATATGTTTGGATTGGTTAGTTAAATTTCAGAAAAATAATTGGTTAAGGTATAGCTAAATAAAACTCAGGTTTCACTACATAGTCTGCAGCCAATCAGAAAATGAAGCAGGGGGGAATGGGAACAGGGAATGGGGGTGGGGAAACTGGAATGATGTTTTGCTAAGGGGGGGAATGGGAACAGGGACACAGGTAAGGCTCTGTGGTGTCAGAGCTGGGAAGGGGAACACTAAGAAAGGAAACTGAAATCATGCTTGCTGAAAGTTCACCCCAACAAACATCAAATTGTTTGCACCTTTGGACTTCGGGTATTGTTGCTCTCTGTTCATGCAAGAAGGAGAAGGGAAGCAAGCGGGTGAAGGAATAAGCCCCCTAACATGTAACAAACAAACAAAAAAAATCTACATTTGTAAGTTGCACTTTCACGACAAAGAGATTGCACTACAGTACTTGTATGAGGTGAATTAAAAAAATACTATTTCTTTTATCGTTTTTACAGTGCAAATACACCAGACCCTTAGTAGAATGTACATCTATATAGGGCAAATTCGCATATAACGCGGTCGCAGCCATGGATCCCAAATTTAATTACTTTAATTGCAATTCATTTTAACACAGCCTCTGCCATAACGCAGTACCGCGCATGGATCTCAAATCCCGCATTCTAGTGAGGGTCTGGTGTATTTATAATAAAATATAATATCACTATGATTTCAATTAGAGCACAGAATACAACACATATGAAAATGTAGAAAAATATCCAAAATATTTAATACATTTCTATTGGTATTCTATTGTTTAACAGTGTGATTACATTTTTTAATTAAATCCCAATTAATTTTTTTGAGTTAATCATGTGAGTTAACTGCGATTAAGCAACAGCCCTAATTTTCTGTCAATTTTGCCACCTCACTGTTCACACTGTAAAAAAATCAATAACTATATTAAACATTATTCCTACAGGGAACCATGGGGCCCCACTGTTAACTTTTTGCAATGGTGAATATTGACTAATTATACTCTTTGTCAATGTCTCAGCCAACTTCCAATTTACCACAGTACTTATCTTTCACCTCATGATTATTTAGTCTTCTCAGAAGCTTCTTGTGACAGACTTTGTCAAAAGCTTTCTGAAAGTCCTCCAAATAAATTGTTATTCTGTTCTCTGTTATCATTTTTTTGTTAACACGTTAAAACATTTAGTAGTTTATGAGTCACCATTTCACTTTGCTGATTTGCCTCTATTATATGCTGCTCTTCCTGCTGTTCGTCACAAAGTTAAGCAACTATATTAAGCAAGAGTAGGTAAATTAAATCCTACTATGCACAGGTTTTAATTGGTTGGGTTGCTTTGCTTGTGTATGCTATATTTATATCAGTATTTTATAATTTATAATCTGTTTAAACTATAGTAAAAAGCCATTTTATACAACAGTTGAAACAGAACTTCTTAAGTTGCTGGAAACCTAATCCAAGAATGGCATAAATCACTATTTGATAAAATGACCCACTAATAATAAAGTATATTGGGCATGGATACAGGAACTCCTGATCCACTAGGAAACAAGAGGTTAAGGGAGAGGATGACAAAGGTAAGCACTATTTTCTGTGTGTGTGAGAGAGGGAGAGAGAGAGAGAAGATGGAAACACTTACATTATCAAAGCTAATCAAACAGCCCACACTTTGCAATGGACAGAAAGTATCAAACTGTCCATAACAACGTCCACTACTGGGATTCCAAATCACATACTGATTTTGCTCCCAAGTTAATACATATGCAGTTGGCCCCTAGGAAGAAAAAGATTGAAAAACATTTTTTTAGAAGTTCTGCTAAGATAATATGTATTGTATTGTATTTTAAAGGCCAGTAACCACTGTATTATTGAGGCCACAGACAAACTGTACAATTGAACTATTTTCCTCTAGCTGGTTGGAGTAGTTTTCTTTAAAACAGCAACTCATCCACTTCAACCACCATAACCAATGTTCAAGTAACTCTAAGCCCTTAAATTGGTGTGTGGCTTTGGCTTACATCAGGACTGCACAAATAACCCTTCCATCCCAGCACTTCAAAAACTAAACTAAAGAAGATACTTTCCTCTAAATTTTCAAGTAAATGTAGTGCTGATTAAAGTTGCCATATTGAGAGCATAACAAACTGAAGTTCTCTGTTTACTCACAGAACAATCATGGCAAGGGCATACTTTTCCACACTGCCCAATCAGTAGGCCTGATCCTTGTGCTGGATGTCTGAGACTGAGAAACTCATTAAGTCTCCATATTCACTCAAATCCCTAGCCTCCTTGCTGAGACTGTCATCAAGAGTTTTATTAGTTCCCTAGGAACAGGTCTGAGACCCTTAACTGATTCCATAGAGGGTACTAATCAGCCTTCAGAGGAGTAACGTTTTTTGGTAACTTCCAATTTAGGCTCCATTTTAGTGAGTCTTACACAAACACAAAGAAGTGCAGAGTTGAGGGTCAAACTAAGCTTTATAGCATGTGTACTCCAGCATATAAAGTCACCAACTTTTAGGGCACCCCTACAACACCCTTAGCACAACACGGTAAATTATTAGGGAAGTTTTGGTATTCATTTTAACTGAGACACTCTGCTCATAGTCCCTTTTACACAGACAGCTTCAGGTAAGGATCAGTAAGCATCTTTTTGTAAGTTATTTGAAAAAATGTTTCTCCAGTATGTAAAAAGTAGGTCTATATGAAAGATTAATTAGCAGAGCAGCTGTGCTGCATATTTCATGATATGCACATTTGGCAACCCCGTAGCTTCCCAGAGCCCTGCTGGAATTGCATACATTCCAGCAGAGCTAAAGGGACTTCTCCACAATAACTCTACAGCCCCACCCAGCACTACTGTGTGTCCTCTTTACCTTCTCTTTTACTACTCCCTGCTTCTGCTGGATCCCAGCCAGATTAACAGTCAGCAAGAATGGAGAGCTGCTGACAGCATCAGCAATACAAACAGCAAGGCAAGGCTGGGCAAGAGCACGGGCCTTGTCAATACCAGGCATCCCTCTGCTTTACCACAAACCCCATCCCGTGGCATTCATTCACATCCATAGACAGCTGCCCCAGGCACCCCTCTCACTTACGTTTCCAGCACCCATCTCTCTCTCATACACAGAGCTGCCTTAGATATCTCTTTTGCTTATCCCAACAACAATCCCTCATACACAGCTAGTTGCCCCAGGCATTCTTCCACCTTCCCGATGACCCATGAACCCTATCCGGCCTTTCTGGGTTTCAGCCCTTTCCCTGGTAACATGGGCTGAATGTCCTGTTGGGGCTGTCATCAATCAAGTTCTGAAAAGATTAATTGGATTTTGAGTTCTAGGATCTCTTCCTAATACTGCTATGCTTGGGAACAAACTAAAGGAGTGAAATTCTGGGAATGGATTTCCCCAAACTCAGTTTTGTACCTTTTCTTATGTTGAGGACCCATGTGTCTGAGGGTAGAGTGCCTGTAACCTTCCTTCAGGGAGACCCTCTAGGACATTTATAGACAGTTTGGCCATTGGCCTTGAAACCTGTTAGTGCTGGTTGCTTAGAAATCCAAGCACTTCAGTGGGACAAACATGACCCATGCTGCTGAAGGAATTTAACTGCTTTAGAATTAGAGGGCCTGATTCTCCAGTGCCTTTAACCTGGTGGAGTCATTTACACCTGTGCAAAGTGACTTCTAAGAGGATGTGATAGACACTGGCCAGTTGGGTACAGCAGAATAGCAGAAGGCAGATATACTGGCCACTGGATTAACAGTTTTCTGTTCCCTGACTGACCAGAGCAGGGGCTGCTCCAAGTTAGGGTCGACACATGACTCCAGTTAGCCTACAAAGAGTCAGATGAGGCCATTAAGCTAATGTGAACACCTGACTCTAATTAAGGCCCCTCTGATACTATAAAAGGGCTCACTCCAGTCAGGCCGAGGAGAGCCAGGGAGCGGAAGTGCGGCTGACAGGCTGGGAAATGAAGACACCATCAAGCCACTGGAAAGGGAGCCCTAAAGTAAGGGTGAAGAAGAGAGAAGGGGGAGAGCTGTGGGGAAGCGGCCAAGGGAAATGCAGCAACTCTGGCAGTGAAAGGTCAGCTGCCAACAGCTGCTGTCATTAGGGTCCCTCGGCCGAAACCCGGAGTAGAGGACAGGACCAGGTTCCCCCCAACCCGCCACTACAGAAACACCTCCTGGGAGGGGAAGACAGGCCCCTTTCAGGACAGGAGGCTAAACTGTTTGGGAGTAAGCCCGTAGGGACAACAGAGACTGTGGGAGTTCTCTCACCAACCTCCTTGGTGGCTTATGATGAACAGGGCTCAGTAGACTGTAACCCTGGCCCTAGACAGAGAAGGGCTATATGGAGGGTTGCTGTGAGCCTCTGAGGCTAGCATAAACTGCCTGGAAGGCAAGACCCACGGGGACAAGGTCAGAGCTCTGCCACAAGGATTTACAGGTGGTGGACAATGGAGAAAAAGGACAAGGGAGAATAGTTCCCACTACTCAGACATGGAAGCATGGATCCAGGAGTGGGGATCTACTAGATTTATACTTAACTAATGGAGAAATAAGATGGTAGAATGCTTGATACCAGAACAGGGTTCCAATGGCACTAATTTTTAAACCCATATCATCATTACTTTAAAATCATATCTGCTAGAGAAAATTCAGTCCATTTCTTGGAACATAATCATTTTTTGTTTGTTTATGCTCTATTTATGTAAGCATTTAGATATTATGTTCACATTCAAATCAAACAAAAACTACTGTCTTACCTCAGGAATAGCATTTCCAATTATCAGCCAGGCTTTTTTCCCCATAGCAAGAAAGTAATTACACAAAAGCACAGCATGCTCCTCCTCATCACCAGCCAGAAGATCAAGAAATTGCTGATTGAGAAACAAATGTTACTATTTACAAATAAATTGGGATATAGTTGTTAATTCTTGAAACATTTAAGAATCTTTCCTAATACGCTGCAGCCAAAATTTTCCACTCAGATCGCCTTGTTTCATATGCAGAATGAGTGAAGAATATGTAGTGGAGATCTGCAGAGTAGATTAGAGAATTTCATCATAAGAGTCAAATTTTGTCTGAGTCACACTGCAGATTTCCAGAAAATGTTTTGAGATGCTATCAATACACTGCATGGCTAACCTATGATCCACAGGAATTCTATCACCCTCCAGATCTGTGTATGTCTGTTTGTGATGGTGAATGCCCAATGAAAGTAAGGTTTCATTTTTTTAAAAAACAGGTATTTGTATAAAAACATAGTCCTGTGTGTGTGTGTGTGTGTGTATAATATAAACTATAGTTGAGCACTACTCAAGTGTGAACTGTAATTAAAAAATAATTTTAATGACAAGCTGGCATTGGAACATTTTACATTTCAAAGTTGCAATGTACCTTTTGAAAATTTACATTCTGGGGTTCAGCAAAATATATATATTTTACTCAGTTCTTCCAAAACCAGTGTTAAGTATCCCAGATTCAAATGACAAAAGAATTAATCTCTAACTCGTGGGCTTCATAAGCACGTTGGTTATTAAGTTTAGGACTGAATTGGAAGGAGGGCAGTATGAAAAACCAGACAGTAGTCATATAAAGCTAGAACTACACTAAATCAAATGGTAAACTACAAAATGGGGACTAACTAACTAGGTCGTAGTACTGCTGAACAGGATCTGGGGGTTATGGTGGATCACAAATTGAATATGAGCCAACAATGTGATGCAGTTGCAAAAGAGACTAATATTATTCTGGGATATATTAACACAAAAGTGTTGTATGTAAGACAAGGGAGGTAATTTCCTGCTTTACTTGGCATTGATGAGGTATCAGCTGGAGTACTGTGTCCAGTTTTGGGCACCACACTTTAAGAAAGATGAGGACAAATTGGAGAGAGTCCAGAAGAGAGCTACAAAAATGATAAAAGGATTAGAATACCCTGTTTTTTAAATCTTTCCTCAAAGGTCAGGTATGTTTAGTCTTGAGAAAAGAAGACTGGGGGGACTAGAATTGATGATAGCCTTCAAATATGTTAAGGGGCTGTTATAAACAGAATGGTGATCAATTATTCTTCATGGCCACTGAAGAGAGACTTAATGTGCAGCGCACAAAATCTAAATTAGATATTAGGAAAAATCTTTCTATAAGTATAGGTAAGTACTGGAATACACTTCCAAGAGAGGTTGTGGAATCCCTGTCATTGTCTAACATTCTTTAAAACCTCCAAACAGCTATCATGGAGGTCAAGGTATACTTGGTCCGTCCCCCTCAGCGCAGGGGGAAGGACTAGATGACCTCTCAAGATCTCTTTCAGCCTTCTATTTCTATGATATTAATGAATGGATGTCACCTAAATTATTGATTTTGATATATTCCTGTAAAATATTGATTAGGTAAAATTGAAATGGTCTCACAAAACCTTAAGAAAAGTTAATATTTGTAATTCTTCCATTGTTTTCTCTCCTAACAAAGTATGAGAGGCTGGTTGAATCTGATAGTGCAGCTGACATTACAGGCAGTGCCTTTTTCCACACCAAGAAGAATTATGATGGTCCAGCTGAGGTAAGTGTAGAAAATACTGGACTTTATCATGTTTCCCCACCCCCAACTGTGATATTTTCTTTCCTTAATTTCAGTGGGCACTTTAATTCCTCCTGAATGCAGAAATTGGAACTGCTTATGGTGTTCTTAGGTCCAATAGATTGCAGCTTATTAAGGTTAGAAACATTTTGGCTGATCTGTACAAATTATTTCAGGACAAGTGATTTTTTTTTTTTTATAACCACTTTTTCTCAGATCATTGATAAAGAAACATTTCATTCTCTGAAACCATTGACAATATTGAAAATCTAAATGACTAGAAAGAAAAATAACTCTCAACAGAAGAGGAACAAGAAATTCTAGGCCTTTACTTACATCTGATGTACTCCATAAGTCACAGATTCCAGCAAATGACACACTATCTGGCAAGAAAGGAATCAAAGCAACATATCGAGCCACCAACTCCTACAAACAAAAATAAAGAAAAGAGCACAGTCACGTTCTCATTTACGATGTGGGATGAGAAAGGTATCATTTTCATTAGTCCTAACTAGATTTGAAACTTACTGCTGCTCCCACTCAAGTCAAGGGTAATATACCCATTGACTTCAATAAAGCAGGAACAAGTCCCTTTTTGGGACTTTTGTAAAGGCCTGAGCTGATTTTTTTGACTTGGAGTCAGATCAGAACCATAAACCATATGCACAGATTTTTGTTTCTTTAAAGTAAAATGTACATTTAAGTTTATCAAATAATTTTTTTGATAAGCTATTGAACATTTATTTCTAATATTTATAGATAATTAGGCATACTGACAAATTAATTCTTCTGAGGCATGAGCTATATTTACAATTACATAGAGATCTAATAGCTGTTTTTTATTCTGCTGTTACATTCCTCTTTTGCCATTCATATGAATGGCTGCTGTTACTTACTCATTCACAAATTCAAGGTATCTAAGCCCTGGTCTACACTAGGAGTTGAGGTCGAATTTAGCAGCATTAAATCGATTTAACCCTGCACTTGTCCACACGATGAAGACCTTTTTTCGACTTAAAGGGCTCTTAAAATCAATTTCCTTACTCCACCCCCGACAAGGGAATTAGCGCTGAAATCGGCCTTGCTGGGTCAAATTTGGGGTACTGTGGACGCAATTAGATGGTATTGGCCTCCGGGAGCTATGCCAGAGTGCTCCATTGTGACCGCTCTGGACAGCACTCTCAACTCAGATGCACTGGCCAGGTAGACAGGAAAAGGCCTGCGAACTTTTGAATTTCAATTTCCTGTTTGGCCAGCATGGCAAGCTGTAGGTGAGTGCAGAGCTCATCAGCAGAGGTGACCATGATGGAGTCCCAGAATCGCAAAAGTGCTCCAGCATGGACCGAACAGGAGGTACAGGATCTGATCACTGCATGGGGGACAGGAATCTGTACTATCAGAACTCCGTTCCAGTTTTCGAAATGCCAGAACATTTGTCAAAATCATGAAGTACAAAGGCCATAACAGGGACCCGAAGCAGTACCGCGTGAAACTTAAGGAGCTGAGGCAAGCCTACCAGAAAACAAGAGAAGCAAACGGCCACTCCGAGTCAGAGCCCCAAACATGCCACTTCTATGATGAGCTGCATGCCATTTTCGAGGGTTCAGCCACCACTACCCCAGCCGTGTTGTTTGACTCCTTCAATGGAGATGGAGGCAACACAGAAGCAGGTTTTGGGGACGACGACGAAGAAGAAGATAGCTCACAGCAAGCAAGGGGAGAAACCGGTTTTCCCGACAGCCAGGAACTGTTTCTCACCCTGGACCTGGAGCCAGTACCCCCTGAACCCACCCAAGACTGCCTCCCGGACCCACCAGACGGAGAAGGGACCTCTGGTGAGTGTACCTTTTAAAATAGTATACATGGTTTAAAAGCAAGCATGTTTAATGATTAATTTGCCCTGGCATTGGCGGCTCTCCTGGATGTATTCCCAAAGTCTTTGCAAAAGGTTTCTGGGGAGGGCAGCCTAATTCCGTCCACCATGGTAGGACACTTTGCCACTCCAGGCCAGTAGCACGTACTCGGGAATCATTGTAGAACAAAGCATTGCAGTGTACGTTTGCTGGCATTCAAACAACATCCATTCTTCATCTCTCGGTGTTATCCTCAGGAGAGTGAAACCATTCATGGTCACCTAGTTGAAACAGGGTGCTTTTCTTAAGGGGATATTCAGAGGTGCCAATTCTTGCTGGGCTGTTTGCCTGTGGCTGAACAGAAATGTTCCCCGCTGTTAGCCATGGGGAGGGGCTAGCCACGTGGTGGGGGGAGGCAAAAGGCAACCTTGGAACGAAAGCACATGTTCTATGTATGTAATGTAAACAGCAAGGTTTACCGTGAAAGAGTGTACCCACTGTTCTATAAAATGTGTCTTTTTAAATACCACTGTCCCTTTTTTTTTCCCTCCACCAGCTGCATGTGTTTCAAGGATCACAGGATCTTCTCCTTCCGAGAGGCTAGTGAAGATTAGAAGACGAAAAAATCGCGATGAAACGTTCTGAGCTCATGCTGTCCTCCCACACTGACAGAGCACAGACGAATGCATGGAGGCAGACAATGTCAGAGTGCAGGAAAGCACAAAATGACCGGGAGGAGAGGTGGCGGGCTGAAGAGAGAGCTGAAGCTGAAAGGTGGCGGCAGCATGATGAGACGAGGCAGGATTCAATGCTGAGGCTGCTGGAGGATCAAACTAATATGCTCCAGCATATGATTGAGCTGCAGGAAAGGCAGCTGGAGCACAGACCACCGCTACAGGCCCTGTGTAACCAACCACCCTCCTCCCCAAGTTCCATAGCCTCCTTGCCCAAGAACGCGGTTGGGGGGCTTCCGGCCACCCAGCCACTCCACCCCAGAGGATTGCCCAAGCAACAGAAGGCTGGCATTCAATAAGTTTTAAACTTTTAAAGTGCTGCGTGGCCTTGTCCTTCCCTCCTCCGCTATCTGGGCAGTTATCCCCCTATTTGTGTGATGAATTAATAAAGAATGCATGAATGTGAAGCAACAATGACTTTATTGCCTCTGCATGCGGTGATCGAAGAGAGGAGGGGAGGGTGGTTAGCGTACAGGGAAATAGAGTGAACCAAGGGGCGGGGGGTTTCATCAAGGAGAAACCAACAGAATTTTCACACTGTAGCCTGGCCAGTCATGAAACTGGTTTTCAAAGCTTCTCTGATGCGCACCGCGCCCTCCTGTGCTCTTCTAACCGCCCTGGTGTCTGGCTGCGTGTAACCAGCGGCTAGGCGATTTGCCTCAACCTCCCACCCTGCCATAAACGTCTCCCCCTTACTCTCACAGATATTGTGGAGCACACAGCAAGCAGTAATAACAGTGGGAATATTGGTTTCGCTGAGGTCTAAGTGAGTCAGTAAACTGCGCCAGCGTGCTTTTAAATGTCCAAATGCACATTCTACCAACATTCTGCACTTGCACAGCCTGTAGTTAAACAGCTTCTGACTACTGTCCAGGGTGCCTGTGTACAGCTTCATGAGCCATGGCATTAAGGGGTAGGCTGGGTCCCCAAGGATAACTATAGGCATTTCAACATCCCCAAAGGTTGTTTTCTGGTCTGGGAATAAAGTCCCTTCCTGCAGCTTTTGAAACAGACCAGAGTTCCTGAAGATGCGAGCGTCATGTACATTTCCCGGCCATCCCACGCTGATGTTGGTGAAACGTCCCTTGGGATCCACCAGTGCTTGCAGCACTATTGAAAAATACCCCTTGCGGTTTATGTACTTACCGGCTTGGTGCTCCAGTGCCAAGATAGGGATATGGGTTCCGTCTATGGCTCCACCACAGTTAGGGAATCCCATTGCAGCAAAGCCATCTACTATGATCTTCACATTTCCCAGGGTCACTACCCTTGATATCAGCAGATCTTTTATTGCGTTGGCTACTTGCATCACAGCAGCTCCCACAGTAGATTTGCCCACTCCAAATTGATTCCCGACTGACCGGTAGCTGTCTGGCGTTGCAAGCTTCCACAGGGCTATTGCCACTCACTTCTCAACTGTGAGGGCTGCTCTCATCTTGGTATTCTTGCGCCTCAGGGCAGGGGAAAGCAAGTCACAAAGTTCCATGTAAGTGCCCTTACGCATGCAAAAGTTTCGCAGCCACTGGGAATCGTCCCAGACCTGCAACACTATGAGGTCCCACCAGTCTGTGCTTGTTTCCCGAGCCCAGAATCGGTGTTCCACCACATGAACCTGCCCCATTAGCACCATGATGCCCATATTGCCAGGGCCCGTGCTTTGAGAGAAGTCTGCGTCCATGTCCTCATCACTCTCGTCACCGTGCTGACATCGCCTACTCGCCCAGTTTTGCTTTGCCAGGTTCTGGTGCTGCATAGACTGCTGGATAATACGTGTGGTATTTAATGTGCTCCTATTTGCCAAACTGATCTGAGCGGGCTCCATGCTTGCCATGGTATGGCATCTGCACAGAAAAAAGGCGCGGAACGATTGTCTGCCGTTGCTCTGGCGGCGGGAGGGGAGACTGATGACATGGCTTACAGGGTTGGCTTACAGGGAATTAAAATCAACAAAGGGAGTGGCTTTACATCCAGGAGAAACAAAAACAACTGTCACACAGAATGCCCCCCTCAAGGATTGAACTCAAAACCCTGGGTTTAGCAGGCCAATGCTCAACCCACTCAGCTATCCGTCCCTCTGGTATTTCAGGAAGGACTGAATCTCCATTAAAGTTTTCAAGGTGCCCCTGACAGACCTCACCAAAACGATTGTCGGCCGTTGATTTCACGGAGGGAGGGGGAGCAAATGAATACAAAACAAATCTGGTCTATTTCTTGTTTTGATCCACTCCATCTATCTTTTACATCTTGTTGGCAGCAAACGGTGCAGTAGGACTGCAAACCATCCACACCTCCTGGCTGCTCGGCAGAAGATGGTGCAATAGGACTGCTAGCCATCCTCATCTCGTGCCTGCTCACCATAAGATGGTACAATAGGACTGCCTGCAGGACTAAAGAGAATGACCTGGTCGAGTCACTCCTAATTTAGTCCCTGCGCCCATGTCTGCCCAGGCGCTCCTGACCGATCTTACCGAGGTGGCCAGGAGCACCTCAGACATGAGGAGGATGGTTTTCAGGCCAATTGCATCATCTGCTGCCACAAGGCAATGGATTGCTGCTGCTGTGTAGCAATGCAGTACCGCGTCTGCCAGCACCAGAGACATACAGTGACAGTGAGCTGAGTGGGCTCCATGCTTGCAGTGCTATGGCGTCTGCACAGGTAACTCAGGAAAAAAGGCGCGAAACGATTGTCTGCCATTGCTTTCACAGAGGGAGAGAGAGAGGGCCTGATGTACCCAGAACCACATGCGACAATGTTTTTTGCCCCATCAGGCACTGGGATCTCAACCCAGAATTCCAATGGGCAGCGGAGACTGCGGGAACTGTGGAATAGCTACCCACAGTGCAACACTCTGGAAGTCGACGTTAGCCTTGGTACTGTGGATGCACTCCGCCAAGTTAATGCACTTAGAGCATTTTGTGTGGGGACACACACAATCGACTATATAAAAACAATTTCTAAAAAACCGACTTCTATAGATTCGACCTAATTTCGTAGTGTAGACATACCCTTATACTGAGAACAACAATTCTGAAAACTGTTCTCCCAAGTTCCACTATTAGATCATCTCTAAGCTTTGGACTGGATTCAAGTCTTAGGCCATGTCCACAATAGGAAATTGGGGGGTTTAATACATTAGCTAACAGGTGTGAAAAGAACACCTTTTCCTAAGGAAGAAAAAGCCTTAAGATGCATGATATATGTTGCCACAGAGCTTTAAAAAAAAAAAATGAAGCAGCAAGGCATTAAGCTCACTTTCATGATTAATAAAAAATGCAAAGTTCATGGAAAAGCACTAAATGCCAATTCTTATTAAATATAATTCTTATTAAAATGCAAAAATAAAATGAAAGCTAAAGCTCTAATTTAATTCAGGGTATATCTGACATTGTTTTAAGGCTGTTTTAACTCAAATTTTGTAACTGAAGTATCCTTAGTTCCATCCCAAATCCTACACTGATTTCAGATCAATTTAAAAGTAAAGTGATAGTTTTTACTCTGAATTATCTTGTTTTGTACAGTATGGCTTATAACATGCCTTGAAACATAGGGTTTGATATAACCATTTCATTATGATGTCTTGTTTATATCTATAGTATAGGACTGTCACAGAGTTTTAAAGTATGTATTAAATATAACTGGACACCTGGGATTACGAAAATTTGTAACATACAGATTATGGAAAGGTTAACTCCTCAACAGACGAAACCTTCACCTTTAGTTTGCAAATTGGCAACCATTTTTTGTTTATGCTGAAAAGGATCTGAGAGCTCTCAGATCTTCCCTTAGGCCACAATCAAGCAATGACTTCCATAGGACATTCTTAATATTATGCACATGTTTAAGAACTATGCCGAATCAGCACCTTACACCAACGGTAGGTCTATATTTCTGTTACCTATTTCCCCTTTTTGACTAATATTTAATTCTTTCATCCAGGCCCCTGCTGCCTGCTATGACTCAGATTCCTATTCATTGCAGAATTGCCATTGTTTAATTGTACATCCTAATTCACCTGAGCTACATACCTAATTTTTGTACTGCAACTTTCTTACACAGTGTGTTTGTTAAAGGTGGTGCTTTATTTCTCTCTCTATTTGCTTCTCTGCCATTTTCTTTTGTTCTTTGTCTTTTAAACATATTTAATTCTTATAGTACTTATTTACAGGCAAATTTACATATGCCAGATTTTGAAATAGGTTTTTATTTTGTCCTTTTCTAACAGATGTTATTCAGTATCTTATCATTCGCTTACTTTGTCCCATGAATATTCAATATTTCTTTATTTTCTACCCATAGATTTTCTCCCTTGCAATCCCTTGTACAAACATAAAAAATAACGTACACACACACAGACACAGTCTTAAGTTTATGTCTTGTGAATTGAATTGTCTTTCCTAAATAAAATACTTACTGCGGCTGCCTGAGAATTATTAGGGTGATCATTAAGAAGCTCCTGTGGTGGGTTCAGAGGTTTGATATATCTGGTAATAAAAACTGTTTTCCCATTTATGTCAACTACAGTTGTCAGGCATTGGCGGCTTGGAAACTTCAATGCACATTCAGCCTGATACTTCTCTGCTGCTTGGAGCAACTTCTCATCTTCTTGGGTATCAAACTTCAAAAGACAGTACAACTTGTATAAAAATACAGTCTTAACCATATAGTTTAGACTTAATTCTCCACTACCTTGTAACCTGTGTAGTTTATTTACACCTACACAAAGTGAATGCAAAGTGGATGTAAAATTCTGATCTGATATCATTTCAAAAACTTACCTTGCATTCTTTTTACACAGGTGTAAATTTAGTTGTAAGGTAGTGGAGAATCAGGCTTTTTGTATATACATTTATATATGCACTCCCACGTGTACACATGTTGCACATACTAAGCATGATTGTACAGTCTTTACTCAGGTATTGAAAGTTCAGTGAAAGCTTTGCCTTACTAAGGACTGTTAGAATGGACACATCACCTAGTCATTCAACAGTGAGTAATTATGATCAGACACTTCAAGGAACGGAGTCTTATTTATACTCACAAAACAATAACTGCATTAGAACAACCATCGGGGTAAATTCTCAAAATGTCTGTCAGATTTATGATGCACAACTCCTGCTGACATTAATGGGAGTCTCATGGCTAAACCACTGTGCAGTGCTGAAAACTGATACACAGACATATTTATAAAAGCAAGTTATCCTTATAGTTCAGGCTTGCCTAGCAGTTAAAGATCTTAGGTGGGGTTTTCAAAAGCCCAAATTGAAAGTCAATGGAACATGTACTCTTAAGTCACTTCAGTTTTTTTAAAAAATCCTACCCTTCATCTATAACTGAATATTGTTGATTTTGTAGCTTTGTCCTAGGTACATAAAATTTTATGGTTATTTTCTGTTTGTTTGTTTTTTTAATTAAGGCCATTTACACCACTCTGGCAGTATAAAGGGGCCTTAAAGTGTGTATAAATATTTTACATTTTTTTTAAGGCACTTGAATGTTCCTGACAATTCAGGCCTTTAACTTAAAATACGGCATAAAAACAACCCCTTCATTGTGTTATCCTGTTCCTAAAGCCTCCTTGAGTTGGGATTGCCATGCACTGCTCAGTAACAAGCCATCCAAGCCAATAAAAAAAGTCACCTTTTATGATGATTCTTCTCAACCAAAAATGGTGACCACAACATATAATTTGTGTATTGATGTTTATAGTTTCAGTTTTTAAATAATAGTCATTTCTTGCAAAATATTATTAATTAAATGATACTACCGATCTAAGATACTATGTCAGCCTAAAAGAGTCTGCATGCTAAATACAGTATATATGGTCAAACACAGCAGAAGAACTACTGCCATTAAAGGTAGTGGAAAAAGTTGCAGAGCAAGAACAAAATGAATCCTAAACAGCAATATCTGTTGATTAATTTAAAAAGCACATATGTTGTACCTTCTTAAGCATTTCATTCATCTATAGAGAGATTTAGGAAGCCAAAAAGAAAAAGAAAAAGATAATAAATTAAAGAGGGAAAAATGTATTAAAAATCAAATTGAAAAGCTGAACGCAATCTATAGACATTTCAAGCTACTTAGCTACAGCAGAAAAGCTTAGAAACATTAACAAAGGAGGGGAAATATTCAAGGACTTTTTTCATTTTATATTGAAAAATTTCTATATTAAAGAGGTTTAAAAGAAATAAAAGAGATGGGGATTGTTTACATCCCGATTTATGTACCCAAGCTGCAGCTTTTAAATAGCCACAGCTGAAATAGTAAGGAAAGGAAAAATCCATACCACTTTTGTAGTGAAGCAGATTTCTCTCTTACACACTGTATTACGTTTAATTCCCATACATGAATTCAGTGTTCGTGAGAAAAGTACTGGCAACTTGAGTCCTGGAGACTGATGTCCCCAACTGAGCCACAAAAAATGGGAACAGCACAGGGAATTCTAGTGCAAGTTTCCCCACACTACCCCATAAATGAATCTCAACTGTGACCTGGAGGGACTTCTAGGGACTACTTTAGACTTGACCCTTCAATCCTTGCTCTCTCTGCTAAGTTTGACAATTACACTGGTGATATGTGATGTGGATACCTGTTCACAAGGAACTGGACTCCACGCAATTCATATAGATTACCAAACAGCCATTGGTAATTTTTCCCCCCGACCTGTGCTGAACTGAGCGGCAAATCAACAAGGACTGGATCAGGCCCTACATCCCATTTGCAATACTTTGAGCTACGTACAAAATTCTGTATATTAAATATTTGAAACATGTAGAAATTACACTACATTCTGGGGAGTCACTTTCAATACAAAATGCAATTGTAGCTCTTTTATTTGGTCAAGAAAGTTAGAAGACAAGCACATGAAAATGTATGAACTTGGCATACTCTGTCGTACATAAAATTTAATAACAAAATGTGCACTGCATGCTATAGAATAATCTGCTGTTTAATTTGTTCCTTTCCTCATGAGCCTCTTCCAACATTGTAGATTATTTTATTGTTTTCCATTTACTATCCCACTCTTTTAAAATTGGATTATATGAAACCATACAAAATGTTTGTTAAAGTAATAATCTAGTTTGACTCAGTCTAAGTTAATTATTATAAATATAAAAGCTTTTGTTCACTAGCTACTTGTTACAATGTTTTAAATGGTCTTAGATATTAAATAGACTTAAAGGCAGATGCAGTTGATTAAAGTCTGGCTCCGCTGAAGTCAACAACAAAACTCCCACTGACTTCAATGGGGCAGGAACTTCACCTCATATGCCCGGTAAAGGTACTGGTGCAAGAAATTACTGAACCCCATTTGTCACACTCATCCTCTCTTTTTCTGCTATACTTAATTCTTCAAATGTTAGCAAATAGAAAATCTACACTGATAAGTTTCCTTACCTCAGTAGCATTTCTCTCGTCTAGTGTTAGTTACAATACACTTTAGTAGCACAGAGTAATTATGCTACAATTGTGTTTTGATAACTAGTGTTCTCTGACACTGAGAAAAGGATTCTCACATTCTATCTTTGTCTATCTGTTCTTTATGCCTGATAAAGTCTTTGCTGCATCTTCACAGTGGATGATATTTCATTTCCTTTCTAGCTCTTACATCTGGAATTTTGACAATGGACAACTAGCTAATACTATCTCTGTAATCAAAGAAAACAAATGAAATCAGTGAGATCTAAAGCACTTATCAAAAATGTAAACTTTTCTATATCTAAAGTGTGCAATTTGGTCAGTAACAATTTTATAAACATAGGGCCAACATTTCAGAATTTCATACATTACCATCAGAATAATATGTACTATTTTCATTTGGCCATGCAAATTAATGTGTGCACAAAATTATAAAATTTGGCCACAATTTCTTTCAATAACAAATATCAAAATTCATAATTATATAGTCTATAATATTTCACAATGAACTCTGAATTTCACTGATCAAGAAATACCTTTAGATAGGAATTTATTTGCATTGTAACTTTTTTATTCTAAAAAAATATCGGTGACATATATAAATAAATATAAAGGTCCATTTTTTTCTTAAAGCTAACCATATTTCTCTCTGCAGTTAATTATTGTATATAGAATAGAACTGTGGAAGTGACCTGGTCTATTAACGATGCTTCAAGGCTGTTGTGTAAATCTTTACAGCTTCATATATTAGTGCTAATTTGCCATGTCACTTGGCTAATTAACCCTGAATTTACCCATAAAACAAAATTACAAATCGTATTTCCTTTTCTTTGTTTTCCATGGCACTACAGTGCAACAATTCTCATATCAGAATGGCCTATGACCAGTACTGAACAAACAATATGAAATTTATGAGTTACAAGACTAATTCCACAAGAGGAAGAGCAAAGCTTGCTTTAGTTGTTTATGCAATTATCAGTGCTCTAAAAAAGGAATTATACTTCCAGAGTTCAAAATTTGCTTAGTTTTAATTTTGTATAATACATAGATATGATTCCCTCTCCCCAACTCCTCTTCATCTTCAAATAAACTGCTACTGGAGCAGTTAAATCCAAAGCAAAATATGTGCAGCTGCTGTTTGTGCAGAAGCAACATGGGTAAATCCTGACTGACTGTACCTCAGAGTATGTCTACATAGCAAAAACTGCACAAAATAGCATATGCACGGTAGGTTGAATCCAGTTAATGTGAACAACAATAGCAGTGAAGACAACACATCGTGGCTATTACATGCTCATATACACCTTAGGTATGTAGTCAGCTCACTAGCCCACTCTGAAGCCTGTGCTGTGCTGTCTTTACTGCCATTGTTACCCACACAAGCTGGATTTAAGCTATCTTGGCTATGCCTGGATAGGCTAGCTTTTGCTGTGTAGACATACCCTCAGAATTAATTGCATAAGGGTACAAGAAGTGACAAGAGATTTTGGGAGAGGGGTTGTTTTTTGAACACAGACTCTTTCTGTTGTTGCACAAGCATGTCCTTTTAGTTTGGTGAAGGAAGCAAAAGAACTAGATCAAGAATGAAAAAAACCTCCTAGAAATATCTTCAAGAGATTTACAGGACAGGAGATGATATTAAATACTACATACGAACGGCATACTATAATAACTAGTGAACAGAAAATAATGCAAAAAAACCCCTCCAAGAATATTCATTCCAAGCTTTGAATTAATTCATTTACAACCCTTTTGTGTTCGCTTTCCCCAAATATTTGTGTGATCAAGTTTTACTAGCAAGAATGCTTGTGGGAAGCAAATGTTAAGCTTGCATGTTCAAATACTTATAGAATGTGAAAACTAAACTTATTTTTTAATGAGCATTCTAACCAGAAAACCAGGAAGAGTCACGCTCATCTAGATGAGGAAAACATACAAAATCATCTGAATTATGTGTTCAATCTCAACTAAGCAAGACATATCAAATTATGACTATGAAGCCAGAGACATTATTACACTTGCAAAAAATGGCATTTAATTATGAACAACATGAGAGAAAACAGATCTGTTTACACATAGTCTGTGAAGAGAAAAAGAGATTATATTTATTAAATAAATTATACGTCACAAATTATTCACTCAGATCTACTAAATAATGCATCTCCCAAGTTTGCCTGAGTGTTTGAATATCCATTTAAAAAAAATTACCAAACTCTGTTAAAGACAAATCAGAAAGCAAAGATTTCATTGCAATTTAAAAACAAAATTGTTGTAGCATTCCTTTTAAAATATAAAAAATACATGCAAGTGCTCAGAAACACTAGCTAGTACTGGTCAGTTAAAAAATTACTGAATCAAGTTTAATTCAAGAACAGGTTCTCAAACTGTGGGTCAGGACCCCAAAGTGGGTCGTGACCCCCATTAAAATGAGGTCACCAGTGCCAACATTAAACTTGTTGGGACCCAGGGCTGAAGCGAAAGCCTGAACTCCACCCCCACCCAGCGTGACGGGGCTCAGGCTGCAGTCCCCTCTACTCCTACCCAAGGCAGAGGAGCTCGCTCTCCACCACCCTCCTGGGGTCATGTGGTATCTTTGCTGTCCGAAGGGGGTTGTGGTGCAATTATGTTTGAGAACTCCTGAATTACACAGTAAAAGTGAAACAGTCAAGATCTGTACCCATGTTATACACCATATTAAAATTACTTATTTACACACATATCAAGAATCATGGCACCAAATGCAAAATTTGAAATGAGTTAGCTACCTTTTCTCGAACTGGATCTCCAGGAATAAGCTGAGGTTCAATAGTAATAAATAGTGTTATGTAGGACCCCTCACTCAGACTTCGGACAGAATCATAACCTCTCTCAATTCCTAGGTTCTTTTCTTTACCGTAGCCAAGGAGTACTGGAGGAATATCTATCTTAAAGGTACCATCAATCTAGGAAATAGAGAAATATTAATCCATACACATCAATCGTTCATGACCAATAATGATGATAATTTCAAAATAAAAAACCGAAACAATGCTTCCTCAAGTTTTAGCATTCAGAAAGGCCGCATTGCCAATGCCAACACTGCTCCTGGCTCCTCCACCTGGCTCCTCCATCCAGACAAAGAACCCAACCATGGACGCCTCTAGCCAAGTCCTGGTGTGGATTTGCAGAGACTGTTGTCTGCATTTTCCTGTCACAGAAAATCAAGATGGGAAAACACAGCATGAGAGGTGCTTACTGGTAGAATCGCTCAGGAAACAGATGCGAGAGCTACAGGAGGACGGTGAGGAGCATCCATGTACAGGAAGAATTAGTTGAAAACGTGCCCCTGGAGACCTCTAAATTTGAGGAAGAAATCCAGTTGGAAAGGACTGAGATAGCACCACCAGGGGAGGAGGAAACTGCTCCTTCACAGGGACAAACCTGGAACCCTGTTTCCAACCCACTATCCACAGAGATACCGTTGTGCTGCCCTGGCAGCAAAGGATGAGGAATCTCCCCCAAATGTGGAGGAGAAGCCATGTACCCCCAAGGCAGGGAGGATCATGGCCACCACTCCCAAGAAGAAACATAGGGTAGTGATGGTAGGTGACTTCCTTCTAAGGGGGACGAAGGCACCCATCTGGAGGCTTGACATGGCCTCCTTGGAGGTGTGCTGTCTGCTAGGGGCCTGTTATCTAAGACATTACAGAAGGACTGACGAGGATCATCCACCCTCTGACTACTACCCCATCCTGCTCTTCCATGTGGGCAATAGTGATACTACAAGGCATGATCATGAGCAGATCAGAAGTGACTACAGGACTCTAGGAGGGTGAAGGAGTTGGGAGCACAGTTGGTATTCTCATCGATCCTTCCTGGGCTGAGACAGACACATCGTGGAGGTAGATACATGGCTGAGTGGATGGTGTCACCAAGAGGGCTTCAGCTTCCTCAACCAAGGGAGCCTGGTCCGAGAAGAGCTGCTGAGTAGAGATGGGAACCATCTATCATAGAAGGGGAAGAGTATCTTTGGACAGACTGGCTAACCTGTTGAAAGTCTCGGTAAGGATAAAAGGGGTCAGAAAACAAGGGTGATGCCATGGTTGGTGTCTTCCGAAGACCACCTACACAGAAAGATGAGATGGACGAGGCTTTTTTAAAAAAACTAATAAAATCATCCAAAATACAGGACATGGTGGTGATGGGGTACAGATTTTCAAACAAGTACTTGGAATGCACTAGAGACAACTTTTTTTTTTTTTTTTTTTTTTTTTTAACAGAAGGTGGAGAAGCGACTTGAAGAGAGACTATTCTGGATTTGATTCTGACAAAAAGGGAGGAATTAGTTGAGAATCTGAAGGCGGAAGGCATCTTGGGTAAAAGTGATAATGAAATGGTAAGGTTCATGATTCTAAGGAATGGTAGGAGGGAAAACAGCAGAATAAAGACAATGGACTTCAAGATGGCAGACTTTAGCAAATCAGAGAACTGATGGGTAAGATCCCATAGGAATCAAGTATATGGGGAAAAAGAGTTCAGGAGAATTGGCAGTTTTTTAAAGATACACTATTAATGGCACACAAGAGCAAACTATACCAATGCACAGGAAAGCTAGGAAGTATGGTAAGAAGGTGCCCTAGATTAACCAAGAGATCTTCAATGACCTGCAACTCAAACAAAAATCATACAAAAAGTAGAAACTGTGCCAAATTACACAGAATGAATATAAAAAACAATATAAACATGTAGGGACAATTAGAAAGGTCAAGGCACAAAACAAGATTAAACTAGCTAGGGATGTAAAAGGTAACAAGAAAGCATTTCACAAATACATGAGAAGCTAGATGATGACTTGTTTAGCCTAACCAAAAGAAGGCTGAAGGGAGATAGGATTGCTCTCTACAGATATATCAGAGGGATAAATACCAGGGAGGGAGAGGAATTATTTAAGCTCAGTACCAATGTGGACACAAGAACAAATGGATATAAACTGGCCACCAGGAAGTTTAGACTTGAAATTAGACAAAGGTTTCTAACCATCAGAGGAGTGAAGTTCTGGAACTTCCAAGGGGAGTAGTGGGGAAAAAAAGACATATCTGGCATCAAGACTAAGCTTGGTAAGTTTATGGAGGAGATGGTATGATGGGATAGCCTTATTCTGGCAATTAATTGATCTTTGACTATTAGCAGTAAATATGCCCAATGGCCTGTGATGCAATGTTAGATGGGGTGGGATCTGAGTTACTACAGAGAATTCTTTCCTGGGGGGTCTGGCTGGTGAGTCTTGCCCACATGCTCAGGGTTTAGCTGATCGCCATATTGGGGTTGGGAAGGAATTTTCCTCCAGGGCAGATTGGCAGAGACCCTGGGGGTTTTTCACCTTCCTCTGCAGCATGGGGCACGGGTCACTTGCTGGAGGATTCTCTGCACCTTGAAGTCTTTAAACCACGATTTGAGGACTTCAGTAGCTCAGACATAAGTTAGGGGTTTGTTACAGGAGTGAGTGGGTGAGATTTGTGGCCTGCGTTGTGCAGGAGGTCAGACCAGATGATCATAATGGTCCCTTCTGACCTTAAAAAGTCTTTGATTCTATAACCAAGGCAAGAGTAGGCCCATTATTCAACAAGGCGGGAAAGACAATAACAGAAAAAGCAATAATGGCTGAAGTGTTAAACGTTTCAGTTTTCACCAAAAAAAGTTAGCAGTGACTAGATGACTTAGGGCTTGTCTACACTGGCAATTTACAGTGCTGCAACTTTCTCACTCAGGGGTGTGAAAAAACACCTGGGAGCTATCGCCCTCATGGAAGTGTTTTTTTTAGAGTGCTACGAGAGCTCTCTCTCAGCGCTGTGCCGTGACCACACAAGGCATGTTAAAGCGCTAGTGTAGACTATCCCTAACATAGTGAACATCACTTTAAATGGAGTAGAATCTAAGGTTAAAAAAAGAAAATAAGTTAAGAATTACTTAGAAATATTAGATATCTTCAAGTCAGCAGGGCCTGACGAAATACATCCTAGAATACTTAAGGAACTGGCTAAAGAGATCTCTGAGTCATTAGAGATTATCTTTGAGAACATGTGGAGGATGGGAGATACACTTGAGGACTGGAGAAAGGCAAATATAGTACCTATCTATAAAAATAGGAATAAGAACAACCCTAAGAATTACAGACCAGTCAGCTTAACATCAAGTGCCTACAAAGACAAAGGAGCAAACAATCAAATAATCGATTGGTAAGCATCTAGATGAAAATAATTAACAGTCAACACTGATTTATCAAGAACAAATTATGTCAAACCAATTTAATATCCTTCTTTGATTGGGTAACAACCCTTGTGGATTGGGGGAAGCAGTAGATGTGATATATCTGAACTTTAGTAAAGCTTTTGATACTGTTTCACATACCGTTTCTCATAAACAAACTAGAAAAATATAGCCTAAATGAACCTACTATAAGGAGGGTGCACAACTGACTGGAAAACCATACTCAGAGAGTAGTTATCGATGGTTCACAATCAAGTTGGGGTCTTGCATATCAAGCATATCGAGTGGGGTCTTGCAGGGATCTGTCCTAAATCTGGTTCTATTCAATATCTTCATAAGTTAGTTGGATAATAGTATAGAAAGTATACTTTAAGTTTGCAAAGGACATCAAGCTGGGAGGGAGGTGCATAAGCTTTGGAGGATAGGATTAGAATTCAAAATTATATTGACAAACTGGAGAAATGGTCTGAATCAAATAGGATGAAATTCAATAAGAGACAAATGAAAAGTACTATACTTAGGAAGGAATAATCAAAATACAAAATGGGAAATGACTACTTAACCAGAGTACTGCAGAAAAAGATCTGGGGTTATAGTGAACCACAAACTAAATATAAGTGTACAATGTAACACTGTTGCAAAAAAAAGCAAACATCATTCTGGGATGTATTAGCAGGAATATTGTAGGCAAGACAGGAGAAGTAATTCTTACACTCTACTCAGAAATGATAAGGCCTCAGCTGGAGTACTGTAACAGTTCTGAGCACTACTTTGGAAAAGATGTGAACAAAGTGGAGAAAGTCCAGAGAAGAAGAACAAAAAAAAATGATTAAAGGTCTAGAAAACATCACCTACGAGGGAAGACTGAAAAAACTGGGTTTGTTCAGTGTGGAGAAGAGAAGACTGAGGGGGACAGGATAACAGTCTTCAAGTACGTAAAAGGTTGTTATAGAGGAGGGTGATAAATTGTTCTTCTTACCCACTGATGACAGGAAAAGAAGTAGTGGGCTTAAATTGCAGTAAGGGAGATTTAGGTTAGACATTAGGAAAAACTTCTCACTGTAAGGTGTGGTTAAGCACTGGAAAAAACTACCTAGGAAGGTTGTGGAATCTACATCATTAGAGGTTTTAAAGAACACAAAAACACGTCAGGGAGGGTCTAGATAATACTTAGTCCTTCCTCAATGCAGGGGATTGGACTAGATGACTTACCAAGGTCCCTTCAGTCCTACATTTCTATAAAAATATGTATGTTTCATGTGAAATACCAGTATCTAAAATGTTTATGACAAAAATCTGACATCTCAAAAGACCAGTTACTTCCTTTACAGTAACTGTGGTTCTTCTAGATGTTTAGTTCATGTGAACCCCACAAAGTGCACATGCACCCCATGTGCATGAGATAAGATTTTTTTGGATAGTAGTGTCCACTGGGTCCCACCTGAACCCTGAATGTTCTTTCACTGCACACACCTGAGGGCATAAAGGACAAAGCAAACCCAAATGTCCCTTAGTTCCTTTGCCATTACAGAATTCCAAAGCTAAAGGACTCTGGAGTAGCAGGGAAGGAAGGCAGGTCATGGGATTCACAGGAATAAAACAGTTTAAAGAATCACAGAAACTGTAAATAACTTTCTTTCTACTTTGTGTATTTGTGTATGGCAATCACACTCTAGATGATTGGTTAGCAGTCATCTCTCCAAGAAAGTGGCTGCCAGAAGTCCTATCAGACCCAAGGCTTCAGCACTGCTGTACCATCAGATCTAGCAGCCCAAACCAGAGAGTAGTCATGTGTAAACATGTACACTAATCTCCATGTAGCTACCCTGTAAATCTCTGATCACAGGAACATTCTTCAAGCATGCAGAAGTGATAACTTCGTCACTGGCTGACAGTGCTCTAATATGAGGGTAGTAATTTAGTTACCTCACAGAAAATCTTTATGCAATTAGACACCCATTTTGAGAGACTCTGGCTTGAAAGGCCAGTCCTCTAGACCTGTCCCCAAAGCCTACAAAAAGTCTGAGTGACTTGAAAAAGGGGTTTGTTCTGTGGAAGTAGTAAAACAGTACCCTCAATACACCAAGTGTGTGAAGTCTGGCCTCCCAGTACCTGAACGAGGTTTAGGGGAAAAGATGAATGGACTCATGAGTTGAAAGTCTGAAATCACTCTAGGTAAGAACTTGGGGTAAGGTCTGAGAGTCACTTTATCCTTATGGAATGTAGTCTAAGGAAGTCCTGCACTCAACACTTGGATCTTGCTCACCCTCCAAGCAGAGATAGTAACTACCCAAAATTATATCTCAATAGAAAGGTAGTATCGGGTGCAAGCTGCTAAATGCTCTAATGGGGGTTCCATTATGATCAGCAGGATGATGTTAATATCCGTAACTGGGGCAAAAAACATAGACCAGACCTTTCAGGAATGTAGTTATTGTTGGGTGTGAGAATATAATGTGAAACTGAATCAGAGAGTGATAGGCTGACATCATAATTAAGTGAACCCTACAGAGCTGATTGAGAACCCTGACTTCTTCAAGGTTAGTAGGATAGTCCAGAATACTAAAAATAGAGGTCTCTGGTGGTAAGTCATGTTGAGCAGTCCAGATAATAAAAATCTTTACTTAGATCTATATGTCAGCCTTGTAGAAGGCCATCCTGATTTAAACTAGAATGCACTTCAGAGGAGCAACTTCTATCCATAATGCTAAGCCAGCTAACATCCATGCTGTCTGATGCAGGGATGAAGGATCCATGTGAAGGACCTGCCTAAAAGGTTTGGAAGCGTGACTGGAGGCTGTGTTGACAGGCACATCAGCTCCAAGTACCAAAACTGTCAAACTCATGCTGTTGCTATCAGTATTAATAAGGTTTTGTTTTCTCTCACTTTTTTGAGGACTCTGGGGTGTAGCAGAAAATCATATATCAGGTCCCTCTTCCAAGAATTCATGAATGCATCCAAAAGGAAACCCAGACTCATCCCTCCAATGAAGCAAAACAGTTGGTACTTCTTGTTCATGCTGGTAGCACAGAGGTCTGCAGTGGGAAGTCCCACTTGAGTAAGATTTGTAGGAAGATGGAATCTTTGAGAGTCCATTTGTGATTGACATGCACTTCCTGCTGAGATAGTCTGCTGGGTTTTTCTGAATGCTTGGTAAGTGTAGAGCTACTGAGTAACCTGATTCTGTATATACCAATCTCACAGATGAACAGAGAGGGGATGCTCTTGCTCTGCCTTGTTTGTTGACATAGGATTGACACAGTTGTAATATTGTCTTGTCAGGACTTACATGGTAGCTCCCTGGAGATATTAAATGCAAGACAAGACTCCTATATAACAGATATAGTTAAGAGGTAATGACATCAGTGTTGTCAAAACTACAGGAGACAGATCAGATGTTCCACTACAGGCATCTTCCAAACTTATAATTCATACTCCACTTTACTGATACTTACCCTTGTTTGAAAGTATATGGTAGAAAACGGAATCCGAACACATCCCAGCCAATGTCTCTCAACACGAGTATAGATACCACTTCCTCTTTCACGATCATCCTAGAAAAAAAATTGCAAAATACACATTATATCAACAATACAGTGTACACAAATTTACAAGCAGATTTCATTCCCTTTAACCGTCTTCAACTTTCTCAATGGCTTAGTCAAGTTATTAATAAATTTTTAATGAAATTTGTTACAAATACTGGTTAAACTATAATAATAATAATTTGTTTCTTGAAGCATCCAAATGTGATAGACACTGTGCAAACACAAAAGAAGGAATGGCCATTGCTACAATGAGCTAATGTTCTAGGGCCCTAGACTTGCAATGAGCTCTGTGCAAGAGGATCGCTGTGCCTGCACAGAGCTCTATTAACTTTAAGGGGTTGCCTAAGCAAAGCACATTAAGCCCCAGTCCTGTAATGAAAAAGATTCAATTAGTATTAAAAAAGCTTTCTGGACTGACCAGTTGATAAGATATGTGAATAATAAAACAGAAAAATGGGTAGAAGAGATGACAAGAGATGTTGCTTTGTGGAATTGCAAAAAGAAAAGGAGTACTTGTGGCACCTTAGAGACTAACCAATTTATTTGAGCATAAGCTTTCGTGAGCTACAGCTCACTTCATCGGATGCATACTGTGGAAAGTGTAGAAGATCTTTTTATATACACACAAAGCATGAAAAAATACCTCCTCCCACCCCACTCTCCTGCTGCTAATAGCTTATCTAAAGTGATCACTCTCCTTACAATGTGTATGATAATCAAGTTGGGCCATTTCCAGCACAAATCCAGGTTTTCTCACCCCCCGGGAAATAGCCCAACTTGATCATCATACACATTGTAAGGAGAGTGATCACTTTAGACAAGCTATTACCAGCAGGAGAGTAGGGTGGGAGGAGGTATTTTTTCATGCTTTGTGTGTACATAAAAAGATCTTCTACACTTTCCACAGTATGCATCCGATGAAGTGAGCTGTAGCTCACGAAAGCTTATGCTCAAATAAATTGGTTAGTCTCTAAGGTGCCACAAGTACTCCTTTTCTTTTTGCGAATACAGACTAACACGGCTGTTACTCTGAAATTTATGGAAATGCGCATTCATGTTCCCTTATATGCAAAAATCACAGATTTACACTAGTCTAGTCTATCTACACTAGTCAAATAACTAGCTCTGTGTTTGCCTATAAAAGACTTGTAGGTGGATATCAGGATGAATAGGTACAAAGGAGGTACAGATCTGTGTACACACACACGCAACTGTGTTTGCAAAGTGTGCATGCCAAGGCAGGTTTAGCATGGGTCCCCGGGTTCATCAACACCTACAGAAATAATGAAACTAGGAGTGCCAAACTTGAATGGTGTTGTGACCTCGTGTGCTAAGTTGCAACACCACCCATTCTAGTATGACCCAGCCTCCCCGCTGATGGTCGGGCTGAACCTGAGTGGTGTTGTGACCCCATGTGCCAAGTAGCAATGCCACGGACTCAAATTTGACCCAGCTTCCCCGCTTGACAGTTGGGCCAAACCTGAGTGGCACTGTGACCTTGTGCACCAGGTCACAATACATGGAGCTGGAAAGCCTGGTCCAACTCCGCAGGACAAGAGCTGCCACTGGTGTGAAAGTGCAGGGTGAACTCACTCTAAAGCACACCCCTCTTCCCAGGGCCGCCCCTCTGCACTAGGATAGAATTAGGGTTGCAGTGCCAAGGCAGAGGCACTGCTGCCGGTGGCCAGTCCCCCCTCAACTACAATTCAAAATCATGTCCAAGAAGAGTTTAGTATAGTGCCCCTATTGAATCAGGAGGCTACATCCACCTCGAGTGCATGCATACTTTTTTAATTGAAGATCAAGCATGTTAATTTTGACCTTGATTTCCAACTTCTATAGAAGTACACATTTTTGCTTATACAAAACCAGGCATAAGTACTGTATATTAAACAGAGATGTATAATTAGCTATCTCCATGCACCCAATTTGTGTGTGCTCATCCAGTGACGTGGACATTTAAATGCCCAAGCCTACTTCAAAGGTGAAAATCTAGCTGTAATGGTGTATGCAAACCCCACATTGTGCTGGAAGGGTTTAAAGGACAGTATTGGGCCGGAAGGGTTTAAAGGACAGTATTGGGCCCAAGTAGCCCTGTCCCTCCAACCCTGAAGAGCATGGTCCAACTTAAGATAGGACTGAAAAGGGAGGAACCCAGCTCAGAAGGGGAATGGCTGGAGAGGAAAACAGACCTACCCCAAAAGCTCCTGACAAGGGTACGAGAGAAGTCTCTCTCAGGGATGTGAGACTATATGCTGAGGCTGGTTGGCACTGATGGTATGTGGGGAATCCATCCCCTTCCATGGGTTTGGACAAGTATAACTTGGAATTGGAATTTAGCAAACAATTCTGATAATGAACAAGAAGAAATAAAATCCAGTTTACTCTCCATTAGCTATGTTGGCTCTATACTCCTACCAGGATTAAAAAGCAGTAAAATCCTCATTTTTTGTCACTGAAGTCAGCACATATTATGACTACACACACAAGCTCAAACCTTAGGAAGCACAAAACAGGCTGAGTACCTGGACTTTACACAGCACTGCTATGTTTGGGTTGGGTGCCAAACAATGGAACAGGGATCTTACAATCTAGATTGGACATAATATAGCTAGGAATGACAACGATGGGAAAAGGAAAGGAACATGGGAGGATGAAGGATGTAACAGTGAAAGTTCATGATATGGACTTACAGTAGAACCCCTGTTTTATGAACTAACTGGGGATGGAGATCATAAAAATCAAAAAGTTCATACAATCGATCACCTTAAAATTACAATAGGTTTGATGTATAGGTTGCATCATGGTGCAGCACGTTGCTTTCTTCTCACCCTTCAAACCACTTCAAAGCAATTTAAATGCACTGAAGGCATCGGAATGTGAATGGATGTCGACTTGTTCTTCATCAACATCACTTTTGTCATGAGATTTTTTCCCCTCTCGTCAGGAAAACTGGTTCGAATAACTGGTCATTCATAAGACTAGTGTTCTATTCTACTATAATTTACATATATATCTTGTTGATTACCCTTGTGATTATTTTTCATATACTCAAGAGAACCAGCCATAATATTCAGTGATATTTTTAATATCAAAGACATTGACATAAATGTTAAAATGGTCTTTCAGATGCCAAGCTCACCTCTAAGACATCATAGAGTACTTCATCAAAAATGTTAATGAACACTTCATCCTTCACTGTCTGCAAACTTGTGGTGCTGTAGTCACCATTAGGAGCTCTATCAAAATAAAATATTCCTTATTACAGCAAAACTGTACTATATTAAATGTTACATTCATTTACACAGTCAAACAAGAATGTTACTCAAGGACATACTGTGAACATTAACTTGTTTTCATTTACTCATACCTAAATGGAAGTTCAAGTTCCTCATTCCAGTTGGGGTTTGGCCCCTCTGCTGTTGTTGTCCTGCAGACTGTTCGCTGAAAAGAAACTTCTACAAAAGGATGGACTAAAACCTTCAAAATACAATTAAAATGAAAATAAAAATAGACAATTTGACAGAACATTTGCAAATTGTCAATTTTCAACATATGTAATAAAATGAAAATAACATATGAAAGATATGTTAGTTTGTTGACTTCTGTGACAAACACAGAATTCTGCATTTCATGGGCTTCTAACATTTTAGGGTGTTGATTTTTTTTTTTAACTCTTACATTCTTGAAAAGAAATATATAGTCAAACTACTGATGTGTCCAGTCTTAAATTTCACTTTAAGATTTTTGTGTAGAATTAAGCCTGAATTAAAAAGGATCTATCAGACAGGTTTGAATTTAGGAACAGGCAAAGGCTGCTAGTTACCTGAACAAGCTATTTAAAACAGATTATGTGACCCTATCAGCCTGTTGAAAGATGTACATTTGTGTCTTACTGTCTGTAATCAAAGAACAAAACTTGTTGATACTATCATGGTTCTCTCTGATTCTGGCCCTTCTTACCCTTACTTCTGGCCCTATCTGTTTCAGTTAAATTAATCTTGAACTAGAAATAACAAAACCCTAATATTATCTTTTAAAAATGCCAGAAAAAAGAATTTATCTAGTGTCCGAAAGTGTGATAGGAACCACACAAAACTTTAAAAAATCAGGACATTATATACTTCTAAAAAGGGCAACAAATGTAAAATAAAAACAAAAACAGAAGCAAGAACAGTGGGTCTCCATCCTCTCTCGAGGATGCTAAATTTGGGCTTCCAATTGCCATCAAAAATTTAATCTCAATTTCAACCTCACTGATCACATGATCTAACTAGTTAATGTTACTGCTTAAAAGAAAAGGAAACAACCCCGTATGACCAAATTACCATTCAATATATGTCAATATTATACTGTACCTGATTGAAAGCCCAATCAATGCTGTGGGTTGGGCTCTGAGGTGATGGAGATGCTGCAAACATCTCATTAAAGGACCTTGAAGATCTGGATGGCTGTTGAAGTTTGCTAGGAAGGAAAATATATAACTGTGACGGAGAACACGCAAGAGAAAGTTATTTACCTTATAGTAACCGGAGGTTCTTCAAGATGTGTGATCCCCCTGGGGGAATCCATGTGCCCAATCAGAGAATTCTTGAAAGCAGTGTCCACTGGTCTGCGCATGGACCCTCACTCTCCTCATGCCTCCAACTGAGGAGCTAAAGGGCAGAGTAGACCAACCACCTCTCCAGTTCCTTCTATATCAGGAATCCCACCATGATCTGAAGCAGAAAGGAAGGAGGGCAGGCAGTGGAATACACATAGGGACAACACATCTCGAATTAAGTAACTTTCTCTTCTCCTTCGAGTGCTGGTCCCTGTGTGTATTCCACTGTGGGTGACTGATGATGAGCAGTACTCAAGTAGGAGGAGGGTGTGAGGATGCAGGCGACAGAGCCAATTGAAGGATTACCATCCCAAAGGCCACATCAGCAGAGTTCTGTACTAAACCATAATGTCTCACAAACATGTGGAAGGAACTCTATGTAGCTGCTTTACAAAAGTCAAGTAGAGGTACTTCTTGAAGTGATGCCATTGATGTCACTTGTTCTTTTGTAGAACGAGCTCTCAACCCCATAAAGGGGAGGAAGATTACACAGCTAAAAGAGTAAGATAGAGTACAAGATCTATTTAGAGATTCTCTCAGAGCATACAGATTGACCTTGAACTCTTTCTGCTACAGCGATAAACAATCTAGGAGGTTTTCTGATTGGCTTTGACCTTTGCAGGAAAAAGGCTATGGTCCATTGCACATCAAAGGAATGAAGTCTCCTCTCTTCTTCAGATGCATTTAGTTTCAGAAAAAAACACAGGTAAGTGGATTGACTGGTTCAGGTGAAACTCCGCAGCTACTTTGGGGGTGAACTTAGGATGTAAGCACAATGAAATTTTGCCTCTATGGAACACGGTGTAAAGTACTCCAAGCTCATCCAGCCTCCTGGCTCAGGTGATGACTATATATCTGTGCAACTGTCCAGGTAAACTCCCCAGCCTAAAAGGAAAAGGAGTACTTGTGGCACCTTAGAGACTAACCAATTTATTTGAGCATGAGCTTTCGTGAGCTACAGCTCACTTCATCGGATGCTGTAGCTCACGAAAGCTCATGCTCAAATAAATTGGTTAGTCTCTAAGGTGCCACAAGTACTCCTTTTCTTTTTGCAAAGACAGACTAACACGGCTGTTACTCTGAAACCAGCCTAAAAGGGAAGCATCTGTATTGATCATCCTGTCTGGTTAGGGGGAAAGGAAGGGAATGCCCATGTATACCTAGCAATGGATTCTTCTACCATAGTAGAGATGATGTTACCTTGATGGGAACAGTTACTATGGCGTTCATGGTGAAAATACTGTTTGATGTCATGCTTGCAGACAAAGATGGAGTCTGGTGAACGGTGTCACGTAAGTACATGAAGCCATATATCCCAGGAGGCAAAGACAAGTTCTCATGGTTGTTTGAGGGTTGTTCATGACCTGATCTGTGAGGTCATTTATCACCTGGAACTTGTCCATCGGCAGATAAGCCTTTGCCGTGATGGAATTTAAGGACTTTTTCTGCGGAAAAGGACCTAGGGGTGACAGTGGACGAGAAGCTGGATATGAGTCAGCAGTGTGCCCTTGTTGCCAAGAAGGCCAATGGCATTTTGGGATGTATAAGTAGGGGCATAGCGAGCAGATTGAGGGACGTGATCGTTCCCCTCTATTCGACATTGGTGAGGCCTCATCTGGAGTACTGTGTCCAGTTTTGGGCCCCACACTTCAAGAAGGATGTGGATAAATTGGAGAGAGTCCAGCGAAGGGCAACAAAAATGATTAGGGGTCTGGAACACATGACTTATGAGGAGAGGCTGAGGGAGCTGGGATTGTTTAGCCTGCAGAAGAGAAGAATGAGGGGGGATTTGATAGCTGCTTTCAACTACCTGAAAGGGGGTTCCAAAGAGGATGGCTCTAGACTGTTCTCAATGGTAGCAGATGACAGAACGAGGAGTAATGGTCTCAAGTTGCAGTGGGGGAGGTTTAGATTGGATATTAGGAAAAACTTTTTCACTATGAGGGTGGTGAAACACTGGAATGCGTTACCTAGGGAGGTGGTAGAATCTCCTTCCTTAGAGGTTTTTAAGGTCAGGCTTGACAAAGCCCTGGCTGGGATGATTTAACTGGGAATTGGTCCTGCTTCGAGCAGGGGGTTGGACTAGATGACCTTCTGGGGTCCCTTCCAACCCTGATATTCTATGATTCTATGATTCTATGACTCTCCGATGAAGTCTAAAGTCTGCACTGGAGTGAGAACAGACTTTTACAAGTTTATGCTGATCCCTAGGGAAGACCAACTGAAGCACTGACAAAGTAGACTCTTAGGATTCTCTATGTGCTTTGCAACGAGAAGGCAGTCTTTGAGATGGGGAAGACAATGAAACCATGATGCCTGATGCTACCGAAAAGACCTTGGTAAAGATCCTGGGGGCAGAAGCAAGTCTGAATGGGAGCTCTATATTGAAAATAGTTGGAGCCCACAATGAGTATGAGAAAACGTCTGTGAGTGGGGTGAATGTTCACGTGAAAGTACATATCCTTCACACTGAGAGCTGTAAACCACAAGCCCTTTTCCAGGGATGGGATTATAGATACCAACATGACCATGCAAAATTTCAGTTTGTGAATAAAGCAGTTAAGATGGCAGAGATCAAGATTAGGTCACCAGCTGTCCTTCTTTTTGGGTACTAGGAAGCACATTTAGTAAAAACTCTTTCTTTGGTACTGAACAAGTACTGACTCTGTTGCTTCTCACTATAAGAGGGATTCTACTTCTCGTTTTAGAATCTCCTCACGAGAATGGCATCTGAAGGTCCCCCAGGCTTTGGAGGGGGCAGGGAGGTAAATTAAAATTGCATAGCCAGAATGGATATTTAGTACCCCCTTGTCTGTTATTGCACTTCAGATGTGGAAAAATAGGGCTATGCAACCCCCCCAGAGGGTATGTGGGAATCGGCAGGTGGTGGCATCATTGCTTTGCAGCACTCAACCTCCCAAACATATCATTTAGCTGGGTGCTGGGATTGGATTGACTATATTGCCACCGGAGCTGCAAGGAAACAGGACTTCTCAACCCTCTGCCTCTTATAGGGCAGCTCATAAGGCTACTGATGGTAAAATTATTGAGCTGTTGGTCTAGGCTTGTATGACTGCCTGTGGAATTTTCTCTTCAGGGCAAGTATAAATATTCCCAGGGAGTGGAGGGTGCTCTTAGAGTATATAAGGACTCATCTGTCTTTTGATATAAAAAGATGAGTTTTGTCAAAGGGCAAGTCCTCCATGGTGTCCTGGACCTTCCTGGAAACCCCAAAGTGCACAGTTGATTCACAGCACATCACAATGGCAGTAGCCATTACCCTGCTGATTGAAAAGCGATCCAGTCAACCAACTGGCTTTTTTCAAGGAGAGACTGAAGTTGAGCTCTATCCTACTGTTCAAACTTGTCGATGAAATCCATGAATTTGGAATAGTTCAGGTACTCATACTTAGTCATCAGTACTTGGTAACTGGCTATTCAGAACTGAGGCCTAGTAGAAGTGAAGAACTTCCTTCCCAATAAATTGAGTCTTTTACCCTCTTTGTCAACCGGAGTAGATATAGGATGTTGCTATCTAGATCTCTTCATGGCAGATTGAGCAACCATAGTTAAGAGCATGATGAGAAAAGAAAAATACAACCTCTTTGGCTGGGACAAAATAGCATTTTCTGCCCTCTTAGGGCAAGTGGCTGGGGTATGCTGGACACTGTTCTTTTTTCCAGATCATTTATGAATGTGTTGAACAGCACTGGTCCCAGCACTTGTCCTTGGAGGACCCCGCAATTTACCTCTCTTCACTGTGAAAACTGACCATTTATTCCTACACTTCCTTCCTTTTCCATGGGGTCAGAAAAAAACTCTGACTGTCCTCTCAGGCCTGATCTACACTGGAGGGGCAGGGGGGGGGATATAACATAGCTGAAGTCAACATACCTCTATCGAGGGATTGCTTGACTCCCTACCAGATCTTGTTGACTCTGCAGGTTAGTACAGGTCTCATGGTCCCCAGTATGGCCAGTAAGACAGGTCAAAAGGTGGTTGTGGAGGTCCCCATGGCACAGCATACCAACAGCTCCAATGCAGGTGCTGAGGTGGAGCTTGATTCCAGCCAGGTCCTGGTCCCCTGTCTGGGAAATTATGCCTCAGAGGAGGAAACATCAGTTCATCAGGTGGTTCAGAGTCTCCTCACAAAGAAAATGTTGATTCCGTATTCATCAGCAGTACTGATGGCTCCCCTGGAGGGAAGCCATGGCTGGCCGATGGAATGGGAGACAGACTCCTCCCATAAAATACATCTAATGTGATGGAGACTGGGGATCCAGGAGAGCAAAAATATCATCAGGAGGGGTATAAGCCTTTGCTCTCATTAGAGTGGCAAGGGATCCTGTCCACTTGAACTGACGGAGCCAGAGTTGTTACAGTTTGTGCCACAGTTGAGTGAGGCAGAGCTCTACTGTTGGTGGCTGAGGCGCTCAATGGTTGCCTTTTATCGGTGCCATCAGTCCCCATTAAGGCTTAGTTGGTACTGGAGGCACGGTTCCCACCAGACAGCAGTCCGGTACCAATAGAGCCCTGGACTTGTATGCCTTCATGTGATGACCCTGAGACTTACGGCATTCTTGGTCCTCAAGGGCTGTGCAGGAAAACTTGATGTAGGCAGAGTTGTATCTAACTTCTTTGAAGAGGATTTTGAAGCTTGTATGTTTATGGGAATGGTCTCTACCCTCCCAACAAGACCCCGATGCGGGATCTGTGAGAGTAGATTTCCCCTCTCCTAAGTCAGACCTCGTGGCAGAAGGCACACTCCTTGCTGAGCATAGCATGGTCTCGTGGCCTGGGTCTGACTGGCCCCATGGCTTTCTCCACTGAATGCTTGGTAAGGCAAAGTTCCCACCCCTCATGGGTATGAAAAGAATGGCAGATACTGCACTTTGCCACAAAGTGAACTTCCCCAAGGCAGTACAGTCAGCATTGATGATCATCACTGACTGAGATGGAGTGTTTGCAAGAAGCACAGACAAAGCCCTGGCTGGGATGATTTAACTGGGAATTGGTCCTGCTTCGAGCAGGGGGTTGGACTAGATGACCTTCTGGGGTCCCTTCCAACCCTTATATTCTATGATTCTATGAAGTCCAGTCCCATAATGGGGAAAAGAGGGGAGCTAGTGAATTCCCTGGGATGAGTAATTTAACTATTGAACTATAAAATTTAGCTAAAAACTATAGGATAAAATCCTAAAACTATTTACAAAAACCATCTATATATGTATTTACAGATTGAAGAAGAAAGAAAGACAAAGCTCCAGACACTGGAGGTTCTGACCCAGGCCATCTGGTCATAAGAAGGAAATGGAGAGAGTCAGTCAGTCCGTTCCGCCCTTTATCTCTTTGGTCGGGTGCAAGAGGACAGCGAAGGCACATTCATGGACCCTGCTTTCAAGAATTCTCTGACTCTGGTCACATGCGTTCACAGTAGACTACAGATAGGGACCAGGACTCAGAGAACTACTGAATATTAATCCTCACTTCACTAAATATGTAGTTAGCTGTACAGAACTTGGTTTGGCTCTAAAAATATTTTTGACATTTTCATGTTATGCCTCTACACCATGACTATATTTATTCAGTGAAAACAAAGCTGTAAGGGTAGTGAGATAAGCTCCACAGTGGAAGAGAACTTCCTGCCTGGAGGCATTCTTTCCTGAGGCATTCATGTGTCCCTCAGAACGACAAGGCACAGCTTTCCCACTTCCCTGAGGAGTTTATATGGTCTGCAGGTTGCTCAGTTTAAACAGATCTATCCCAATGGAACTTCTAAATAGTACAGATTCCTTAACTTCTAAACAAGTCCTCCGTGGGAAAATAAGCAAAAATTAATATATAGACAGCAATTTAATGTGTGGAATGAACAAATGCAAATATAACTATATTTACCACAAAAAGTTGTATAGAAACACTGTACAAGTAAATGTAATAATAATACAAAAATTGAACAATAAATGTAAATAACTACTCAAGATCGTCAGAATGTAAGATCACAGTTCTTTTTTAAAAAGCTAGGTTTTTTTGGAATATTGAGGGCAAAATGTACACTGTCACTTTAATGCACATTCAACACTGATTAAGTGGATAATTAGCTAAAAGATAATCCTCTCTTCCTTCTCATAAAAAATCTTAAACTTTTACGATATCATAATCGAAAAGTTATACTTTACACTTATTCCTCAAAGTGAGAATATTTATGAAAGGCCAATAAAACATATAAGTTATGGTAAGTAGGTAGAGTAGCAGAAGGGCTCAATTCCACATGTTCAACAACTGACTAACACTAATTAGCTCTGGTATGGTTCAAAAATTTAGTCTTACTTGGAAATTGCTCCTGTTTATGAGAGCGTTTTTTTCAAGTTTTGAAGCCTAATCTAAGGCTTGCTCTTCAGTGAGGCTTTTGAGCAAGCATTATTTTACTTTTGTTTTACGTTCAGATTAGTTGGATTGGATGTCTTAAACCTACAATTACTACAAAGGAAAAGACTGTTTATAAGTTAGTTTTGAGTTGTGTATGTTTTCACTAATTAAGTGTAGAGTGGAAAGGTATGTTTGTTATAAAAGCCCCATAAAATAAGAAAAATAATACAATGCATTCTTACAAAATTTGAGGTGATATTTAAGCAACTGTATCTGAAGGCAGGATTGAGCTTCAGAATTAGTACAATGGAAATTAGGTTCTTTCCACTGGCTAAATGCTTAAAATGAATACATAAAGGCAGAAAAGCAAGAGCAAATACGAAAGAAAGAACCTCGATTCTACAAAACCAATCTCACGAACAACCAGCTATACAAACCATTCTTCCTAAAAAACGGGGGTCAGGGGAAACCACATAACAAAAGTGATATTAATGAACAAGTCGACATCCCTTCATATTCTGATGTCTTTAATGTACTGGAAATTGCTTTGCAGTAGTTTGAAGGACAAGAAGAAAGAGATGAAGTGCACCATACTACAATTTATGCACCTTACCTACTGTGATTTTGAGATGATAAATTTTATGAACTTTTTGGTTTTATGAACTACTTAATCCCCAATTAGTTTGTAACACAGGGGTTCTACTATGCATATAATAACTATTGGTTTGTAGAAAGACTATTTGGAATCTCTTTTATTACATCTAATCTATCTAATCTTATTTAATATAAGTACAAGGGATATATTATAAGTACTGGATGCAATTAAAAGACATGATATTTATAAGTGTTTTAGGGATAGCATGTCTGATATTACCTGGCTATTTATATTCTCAAAATCACAAATTATCCTCCAATTATTTTTTTTTCAGGCAGCCTAATATGCACAATAAACCAGTGATCTTAGCAGGCACTGCTAGACAACAACATAATTCTAAGGAACTTGCAAAACAGCAATACTTATACTATTAAACAACATAATCAATGAATTTGTAAATGTGTCTCTTTGTGTTAGTATCATGAGGATAAAAACAATCATTGCATTTAATACACAGAGAGCCAAATTTTCAGAACTGGCCACTTAATCGTGTTAAAAATATTTACTGACACATGCATCTGTACTCCAAAAACAGGGATTTAAACACACACCTTTTGCATGCAAATTTCACAGAAGCAATTTATACAGCCGATTTTGAAAATGTAGCCTCCAGTATGAAAAAGATTTTTAAAAAGGCAATTAAAGAGCCACTAGAAAGAGAAAGAACATTTCCAGCTAGAAGCCTTTTAAAAGGTTCATACCTTAAAACAAGTTTTCTCACTGGAATATCATAAGCTCTAATGATGTTCACTAAAAGATTTATGTCTCCATCTGATAGATTCTGTGCTGTAACTTTCTTCCTTTCCTTTCTTCTTGGCTTTAGTGGTCGCTTTGGCTCCGCCAGTTTAAAAAGACTGAGTCCTAAATTACTAGAAATCATAAGAGAGAGTTTTAGTCTTTTCTACACAGGATCCAGAGTTCTAATTCTCTCGACACATACACAGAACTATGCACTTACAAGAAAGAGAAATATATACTCTTGGTGCCATTTATTGTGAAATATGTTTAATTGTTTATTAGCACAGAAATGGCATTTTGTATTTTATAAATTTTTAACAAAACGTACCGAAGAATTATATCATAACTAAGTGAGAATATGAAATAAAATTAATTTAAAAACTTTAAAACGGATCTAACCTACTATAATTATATAAACAAGATGCCTATTAGATGACATTATCCAATGTATGTAATACACCAAAAAAATCAAAGCCCAGAACTATCTATGACAAACTGCAGGCTACAAAGGGGAAACAGAAATTAATGTGCCATGACATACCCTGGGTCATCAGAACTTATAACACAAGGCAAAGCAGAATAAAAAGAAAAACAGGAAAAGAATAAAAACAGATGTGTGAAAAAACATACATTAATGATTCTAACTGTACAAACATATTTTAATTATAGAAAGCATTCCAGAACCAATTTTAAAAAGTCTAAACTGCTAGCCAAGGTCAACTTCTCATTATATGCAACTAAGAAAGTGCATTATTCTTGTAAAAACAGTATAAAAAGGTGAATTACTTTTTTTAAACAGGAAAATTCACTAACATATTTCCCATGTTCCAGAGTATTGTGCGTATTTTAAATCTATTAATAATATAATCTGATTAGCAAACAATGCTCAGTACAAATCAGTATTAATCATGTGGAAATCAGTATCAGTCAAGCTAATTTCATTTTAAACAAATTGGGAAATTAACTATAAATGTTATTTCTCATTCTGCAACATGAAAGTATTGAACCAAAAAGAATGGTTTCTTTGTTGAAAAGCAGCAAGTCTCTGTTTTGCCAGCAGATGGGACTACTGAGGTTTATATTGTTGAATCAAAATAATATCTTAAGGGCACAATGGTGCAGTAAACAAAGCTTTCTAGTAGCAAAGAAATGAAAATCTCATTCATTATCTATCTGCTTAAACAGATTTAAAACAAACAAATGCTAGTTAATGTCATTTATGTGTTGGTGATGCAGAGTAAGGACTTGCCTACACTACTGCGCGGGGTCGATCTAAGATACGCAATTTCAGCTACGTGAATAACGTAGCTGAATTCGACATACTTAGATCTACTTACCGCGGTGTCTTCACTGCGGTAAGTCGACAGCTGACGCTCTCCCATCAACTCCGCTTGTGCTTTGCGTTCTGGTGGAGTACCAGAGTCGATGGGAGAGCGCTCAGTGGTCGATTTACCATGTTTGTACTAGACGCGATAAATCGACCCCTGCTGGATCGATCCGGCAGGTAGCATAGACAAGCCCAAAGACTTGAAATACCAGAGGCATGGAAACATAGTACAAAAAGTCAAAGTCACAAGCAAACAAATACAGCAAACAAATACATATATAATATTCTGGCAAGAAAGGAGAAGAGGTTTCAAAGATGAAAAATATGTTTCAGCAGAAGTAGAGAGACATATGGGAAGTGCCCAGCAGCAAGGTGTCAAGCCATATGTAAAGCACAGGGTAAACAAAAATGCACTTTTTAAAATTATTTCATGCTATTTGCAGGGCATTTCCTTGTGTCTTTCCTCGAAGCTATCCCTCCACATCCTGTTCACAATTCTCTTTTCCCTCTGATCTGTTCGCTCATTTCTCAAAATGCCTTAGAATTGTGCAGCAAGAAAGGTTAGAAGTCTAAACTGCAACTTCTTCAGGATCAGTTTTTTTACTTGTCTGTGTTTCAAACTTTAAGTCCAAGATCAAGATCATAACAACATTACGTTAACTTATATTTTTACCTCCTTTCATCCAGAAAGGACTCAGTAGCTATATTTATATATGCACATATAGATGCCTATTTATTATTGTTTTTCAAGCACATTACAACATTGGTAGGTGCCTCACAAAGTAAATAAAAACCGGGCCCCAGCCCCAAAGAGCATACCATGTAAATTAAACATGACAGAATATGTGAGGATCGTAACTTAATTAAAAGGGGGCTGAAGTACACAGAAAGCACGTACGGGACACTGCTAACATGGCACAGTATTCCTTTTTATTTGTTCAGTTTTTTTGTTGCCTTTCTTTCCCCTAGACATTTCTTGTAGATATGAGGGCTGAAGTGACTTTTTTGGAGGGAACTAAAGAAGATGAGGAAAGTTGCAATGAACAGGGCTGCAGAGGGCATTCCAAGCATTTGGGATCAGCACAGACAAAAAAAGTGAGATGATCCTAGGGAAGGAGATGAAAGAAGCACCAAGGCGAACATCAGTAGTGGAGTGGACAGCGTAGTGACATGTGCACAGCGTACTCTAGGAAGCCATTAAAAGAATACAAAAATTATATAGATATAGTATACATATGTACTTATCCATACATACTCAGATATACATTTTATATATGTTCCCACAGATACATACACATATGCACATATTACAGGAACTATTTCATCCATCAGCACAGTAAAACTACATCTGGATGAAACATAGCAGCTGTTCAATACTTCACAGCAAAATTACAGACCAGTATACAACAGGAAGCAAAGAACATAATATCCAGCAGAAACTACATTGGGATTGAAAATGTCTACTCTGCAAATCATCAGGATTGTGTTTTTATATTTATAGCTTTCCTTTTAGAAGCAAAGACAAAGAACTACTAACACCTCCTACACACACACACACGCAAAATGAAGCAAGCCAAGCCTACTAAAACCCGGGAGAGGTGAAGAGCAGAATTCATTTTGATATCTTCTATGGAAAATATTAAGTGAATCTAATTTACTGGATTTAGCAATTGATGATACTCAACCAATTCCCATTATATATATATATATATAAACAGATTTAAGTTTCATCTGAAACAATGCAATTCCAGCCTCACAGTCCCCCCCGACACCATGCTGAGACATTTGCTCAGCACTGATTCAGTGGGAAGAGTGCTGACTCTTGAACCACCAAAGCCACCACATTTGGGTCTTACTTGGAGTCAGTCATTCAGGTACATACTAAGCTGGACTCTCCTTAAGCTTATGAGGTCAGATCAGAAACTGGAGTAATATGGCAGCATATAAATAAAGGTTACTGTGAATGAATACTTCTGCTGAAAATAGCATATGACCTTAAAACATTTATGATGCAGTTTTATTGCAGTTATTTAAACACTTGTGTATTTTGGCACAGATGAGCATGATGCTTACAGAATAATATAGCATTATGCTAAATTTAAAACATTAACAAACAGGGAGTACAACACTAAATTTTTGTGGTAAAGAAATAATTATGAGCCTAGAAATAAGGATAGTTTAAAATTAGTTATTTTAATTATTTTAGATATGATAAAAACTTTTTTCCCTTACCCAAGACTAGGAACCTCCTCTTCATTTACCAGGTCAGAAAGAAGGAAATGATGCTTTGCTGTTAGAAACCGGTTTATCACTGATTCTCTAACCTGGAAACACAACCAATTGTATGTCTTACTCAAATTCACTGAAAATACGTGTGGTTCAATTTATTAAAAAGATGAATTATTTTTCTTAACGCCCCATCATAAACAAAAAGGGGCATGTTCAGGGATTCTTGACTCCCTTTCCATAGATACTTCCTCAGCACAAAATACTACCCCATTCTAGAGTAACTGACTCCTCTAGAAGCAGTCTCGGTAGTTGTCCCACACTAAAGAGCCTGGATCAAGAATCAGTACATCTGGTAAAGGGAAATGGAAAAAATAAGAGAGAAATTCTCTGAACACGCACTCTTTGTCTTTCCAGATTCAAGTGGAGAAGAGTCCACACTACAAACTCAACATAACTGGCACTAATTGACAATTTTTTTGGATACCTTAAAGAGTCAAAGTGAGGGTTAAAACACATTGATGAAACAGTGTGAAGAAGCTTGCACTCCTCCTATCTATACTATATCAATTCTGTGGCGAAATAGAGCACTTCAGATTCCAGGACTGTCAATGGGGTCCCTTTTCAAGCACTATATTTGCAAGAAAATATATAGTTTAGGGCTATTGATTAATCAGAGTTAACTCACGCGATTAACTAAAAATATTAATCGCAATTAAAAAAATTAATCACGATTAATCACAGTTTTAACTGCACTATTAAACAATAGAATACCAATTTATATTTATTAAATATATTTTTAAATATAAATATATTTTTAAATATATTGATTTCAATTACAACACAGAATACAAAGTGTACAGTGCTTAATTTATATTATTATTTTTTATTACAAATACTTGCACTGTAAAAATGATAAATAAAAGAAACAGTGTTTTTCAATTTACCTCATACAAGTACTGTGACATAATCTCTATCTTAAAATGCAATTTACAAATGTAGATTTTTTTGGTTACAAAACTGCATTCAAAAATAAAACTATATAAAACTTTAGCGCCTACAAGTCCACTCAGTCCTACTTTTCGTTCAGTCCATCGCTAAGACAAGCCAGTCTGTTTACATTTACGGGAGATAATGCTGTCCGCTTCTTATTTACGTCACCTGAAAGTAAGAACAGGTGTTCACATGGCACTTTTGTAGCCGGCACAGCAAGGTATTTACTTGCCAGATATGCTAAACATTCGTATGCCCCTTTATGCTTTGGCCACCATTCCAAAGGACCTGCTTCCATGCTGATGACGCTTGTTAAAAAAATAACGTGTTCATTGAATTTGTGACTGAACTATTTTGGGGAGAATTGTAGGTCTCTAGCTCTGTTTTACCCACATTCTGCCATATATTTCATATTACAGCAGTCTCAGATAATGACCCAGCACATCTTTTTTCAGCAAATCTGAAAAAGCGCAAAGAAGGTACCAATGTGAGATTTCTGAAGATAGCTACAGAGCTCAACCTAATGTTTAAGAATCTGAAGTGCCTTCCAAAACCTGAGAGGGACAAGGTGTGGAGCTTGCTTTCAGAAGTCTTAAATGAGCAACACTCCGATGTGGAAACTACAGAACCCGAACCACCAAAAAAGAAAATCAACCTTCAGCTGGTGGCATCTGATTCAGATTATGAAAATGAACATGTGTTGATCAAAATTGTTTTGGATCGTTATTGAGCAGAACCCGTTATCAGTATAGAAGCATGTCATCTGGAATGGTGGTTGAAGCATGAAGGAACGTATGAAACTTTAGGGCATCTAGCACATAAATATCTTGCAACGCCAGCTACAACAGTGCCATGCGAACATCTGGTCTCAATTTCAGATGCATTGTAAACAAGAAGCAGGCAGCATTATTGTCTGCAAATGTAAACAAACTTGTTTGTCTGAGCGATTGGCTGAACAAGAAATAGGACTGAATGGACTTGTAGGCTCTAAAGTTTTACATTGTTTTATTTTTGAATTGAATGCAGCTATTTTTTTGTACATAATTCTACACCTGCAAGTTTAACTTTCATGATAAAGAGATTGCACCATAGTACTTGTATTAGGTGAACTGAAAAATACTATTTCTTTGGTTTTTTACAGTGCAAAATTTGTAATAAAAATAAACATAAAGTGAGCACTGTACACTTTGTATTGTGTTGTAATTGAAATCAATATATTTGAAAATGTAGAAAACATCCAAACATATTTAAATAAACGGTATTCTATTATTAACAGTGTGATTAATCGCGATTAATTTTTTTAATCGCTTGACAGCCCTAATGTAGTTTAAAACTCCTAATTCTTTCAATTTCCAGTGGAACAAACATTCCTGTGCTAACAGAGGGAAGCGGAAGAATGGAAGGTGTTTTCTTGGAGGGTGGAGAGAGAGAGAGAGACTAATTCGTATAAAGTGCAGCTTAAAAATTATATTAATAATTAACAATTTGAGGGAGTCTGCAATATTTTCTTACTATAATTTTACACCTAATCCCTTCCTGCGAACAGCCTTATATCTTTGTATTACAGTGACTGCTTTATAGTATTAATACAATACTAAATAGTTTCATCTAACAGGTCTCCCCATTTCTATTACTTTCAAAAGTTTTGAATTAAGCCATAAAAACTCTCTCTGGGCAGAAACTATAGCTATCCAAAAGACTCTGCTTTAGATCAATTTCTCAAATGTCATTTGTGATTACATCTGCAACTTTTGACATAAAAATGCAGTAAAAATGTGGTGCTTGGATTTTACTTGAAAAATTCAACACTGGTTCTCCACTTGTGAGATAACTCCCCTCTCTTCATGTGTCAGTATATTTATGCCTGCATCTGTAATTTTCACTCCATGCATCTGAAGAAGTGTGCTCTTTACCCACGAAAGCTTATGCCCAAATAAAGCTGTTAGTCTTTAAGGTGCCACCGGACTACTTGTTTTTGTGGATACAGATTAACACAGCTATCTCCTGATACTTAAATAGAGTAGTAACAAACAAATAGTAAGAAAGATCAGTACTGACTCTTTTTGCATCTCTCACCTTCTGGAGATACTTGGCAACTAAAGCTCTGTGCGCATCTAGGTGATCCTTGCTGTCAATTACATCCCTCTCACGGAGCCTTTTCTCATAGTTCTAAGGGTAAATACAAAAATTAAGTTTGTGATTTGATGTTCCTTCTAGTGTATTAGGTCACATAAGGAAATGGTAATCATTTTATTAACATAAACATATAGGATCAAAGTAAACCAATTTAAATGTTAGATGTTAGGAGGTACTTTTTTAATGCAGTATGTAGCAATTCAGTTGCACATCCCAGTAATATAGACGGCAGTCATGTGGCTTTAACTACAACAAATAGCTTTCAAAATTTCCTTTTATCCTTTTCTTTATAAGGCCAAACTTTGATTTTTTGGCAGCTACAGTATGGAAGACCCTCTATCATCACACAAGTGATGCACTGGGCCTTCCTGGGAAGAAGGGCATGAGCCAAATGTATTCAAAGTTTTATTATGTATTACAGTCAATGGAGTTTCTGTAGAACCCACAGACTGCAAGGAACCATACTGGTTGCAAATTTTTTTTTAGATTAATTATTCAGACTTTCTATTCTGTTTTTGAAAAATGAATAAACATAGCAAAAGGGAAAGAAAGAGAAATACACAAAATGGCATGAAGGCCTAATAAAACATTTGTGATGTATAGAATCAGGGAAATTTAGAAATGAAGGTTACTCACCTGCAAGATGCACTCTGCATAACACTCATGGGGATGTGGCGATGGTGTAGCTGACAGTGGATTATTTCATAGCAATGCCTATCAGAGCACTCTCCTGCCCCTCTTCTTCCTGCACTTTCCAAGGGCGAGGGCATAGAAGAGGGCTTGATACTCCGGCTGTCTCAGTTCCTTCCACAGCATCTTCAGGTCCGAAATTGTAATCAGGACTCTGAGGAAACTGGGAGGGGAATGAAAGTCCATCTCAGAGAATATTGGCAACATGTAAGTAACCTTCATTTCTTCTTCAGATGGCCTTTGCAATTCCCATTAATGGGATAGCTTGATAAGCAGTGCTGTCATCTGAAGAGGGTGGGATATGGCATCCTAATTAACTCAACTGGGATGCTAGATATAGCGCATAATGTTTTGTAAATGCATAAACAGAGCTCCATTTAACAGCTCTGCAAATTTCTACAATGGGAATACACCTAAGGCATGCCAAGGAGGCCACTGTGAAAGATGTTATGAACACATGGAATATTCAAAGACCATTATATTGACTTTATGGTATACATATCACTAGGGGCTAACTCACAGTTGTATTCCTGGTTCCATGGGGAGTTACAGGGCTTTTTGCAGGAGCTAAAATAACTAGGGGGTAATTAATGCAAATCCCTAAGGCAGGTAAAAAGCCTGGGAAAGTTTTGCCCCCTGGGGGTAATTGCATATGCTGTTTGACCTGGTTTAAGAGGCCTGACAAACACAGAACTATAAACGGTCTAAAGCAGTCAGTCAGATGTAGGGAGAATGGTCATTTTCACCTAGTCAAAGAACTGACATGAAACTGTGACCAAGAGATACAGACACTGTGGAAAGGGCTGGAAAAACTTTAATCCTACCAGTGTCCCCATGTGGAAGATGGGTAACTGCCTTGTAAGAGAAGATTACTCATCCTGTGCAATAACAGAGATTCTTTGAGATGGGTGTCCCTGTGAGTGCGCCACATTAGATGAATCTGCGTTCCTGCACCTGCAATTGAAGAATTTCAGTAGCAGTGCCTGGTTGGTTGGCACATGCACTGTCCTGGTCTCAGGCCTCCTCTGGCGGTTACACAGCACTGTGTGACCAAACCCTCCTCAGTTCCTTCTCTATCGCAGAGTCCCTAGCAGAAAACTCTGAAGTAGAGGGGACGAAGGAGGGTAGTGGCACACCCACAAGGACAACCATCTCGAATAACCTCAGTTACTGCACAGAGTAACCTTCTCTTCTTCTTCAAGGACGGTCACTGTGAGTGTTCCACTTTAGGTGACTGTAGAGCAGTCCCCCTCATCGGGAGGAAGGTGTTTCGGAATTGTATTTGTGGCACATGGTAAAACCATCAGTCCAAGCAGAGCTTCTGATGTCGAGTCCTGCTATATTGCATGGTGCTCTGAGAACATGTGGGCTGACGCCCAGGTTGCAGCTTTGCAGATGTCCATGATGGGTACATTGTTGAGAAAGACTGTTAATGTAGAAATCGATCTGGTAGAGTGTGTGAGGGTCCACAGTGATGGTTGTAGTTATTGCTGATGGTAGCAAAGGTCAATGCACCCAGAAATCCATTTCGAGTGCCTTTGCTTGGATATGGCGGCTCCTTTAGAACCTTCTGTGATAGAAATAACTTTAGTGACCTTCTGAAGGGTTTAGTCCTTTCAATGTAAAATGCTAGTGCCCTTCTGACGTCCAGCGTGCGAACATCGTTTCTCGTCTGTTCCCATGAGGTTTTGGGAAGAACGATGGGAGATGTATGGGCTGGTTATCAGCATGGAAGCATATGGGCTGGTTCAAGTGGAACAAGGAAGCTATTTTAGGTATAATAGAATAACTTTTGTGTATGTGGGAGTGCCATGAGAGCCTCAAGTTCTCCTACTCGTCATGTGGATGTGATAGCAATGAGAAAGGCCACCTTCATCGACAGATGGAGAAGTGAACACATCATCAAGCATTCAAACGGGGGCCTAGTAAGGCATCGTAGCACTAAATTAAGGTCCCATGGTGGAGTAGGGGCTTATATTTCAGGATAAAGGATACAAATACCTATGAGAAATCATTTAGTGGGAGGGTTGGCAAGACTGAGAACATATCAACTTTGTGATAGAAAGCTGTGATCGACGTGAGGTGTACTTTGATCACGCTCATTGGCAGATCCGATTTCTTAAATTCTAGTATATAATCTAATACCTTTGGTAAAGGAGAGGTAGTTGCCATTGTTTGTCTATTGTGGCACCATATGTGGAATCTCTTCGATTTGTGCAGGTAAGTATATCATTTAGTAGACCTTCTGCAGTTTAACAGTATGGTCCTTACCTCCTCTGAACAGCTCATTTCACTGCCCTGAAACCATGGGGTAGCCATGCCTTTAGGTGGAGTATTTCCAGGTGCAGATGGTATAACTAGCCTGCATCCTGAGACAGGAGATGTGGAAGAAGAGGAAGAGGGCATGGTGGGCATACCGCCATCTTCAACAGGTAAGGGAACCATGTTTATCTGGGCCACATGAGTCTGGATTTCTCAGTCCATATCTTGTGTATGACCCTGGGTAAGAGAGGGGTTGGGGAAAAGGTATACAGTAAAGGTGCATCACATTTGAGGAGAAAAGCATTGCCTAGAGATTGGGGTCTGCTCTTGAGCAGAACTGTGGGCACTTGGTGCTCTGGGTTGTCATGAAGAGTGCTCTGGGTTGTCATGTGGGCACTTGGTGCTCTGGGTTGTCATGTCAGTCAGGAAACCCCAGTGTTTGAACATCCTCTGTAGTACCTTAGTGTTTATTTCCTACTCGTGGTCCTGAGAGAATTTTCTGTTCAATGCATCCGCAGTGGTGTTTTGGAATCCTGGTAGGCAGGATGCTGAGATATTGATGTTGTGGTGGATGCATCAGTTCCATAATCACATCACGTCTGTGCACAGAGATCAAGCAAAGTTGTCTATCAACACTTATGGTCTTGTTTCCTGATCATGGGCAAAAAGTTTGAGCATGCGTTGCACACTGCTCGTCGTTCTAGTAGGTTTATGTGCATTGTTGATTCTGAAGGGGACCACCTGCTCTAGACTGTGTGGTTTGCAAGTGCACTGCCCCCCCAACCTAGCAGAGAAGTATCATCGCTGGAGAAGTCTGGGAGAAGGGAACTTTTGCACAAAGGTTGTGTGGTTGAGTCCACCACAGTAGAGTTTTGTTTTGTTTTTTTTACTTTGACTGGCATCCTAAGGCACTTGTTTATACTGTGTCTGTGTGGAATATATACAATCCTGAGTGAACCTTGAATGCTGCGCATGTGTAGCCTGGAATGCTTCATGACAAATGTTGTTGCTGACATATGGTCTAACAGTTGGAGGAAGGCCGTGGAGGATGTCGGCGGGCTGGTTTGTGTTGTAGAGATGAGATTGACTAGTCTGACAAACCTGTGTGGTGGGAAAGAGGCTGTGGCCTCCAGTGAATTGAGGTAAGCCCCGATGAATTCTAGTCTCTATACAGGTGTGAGCGTTGATTTTTGCTCGTTTATCTATGGGCCCACCTGTGTAGAGAGAGCTATTGCCTTTTGGGTAGCTCCTGTGGCCTCTTCTTGGGTGGAGGTTTTGAGAAAGCAATCACCCAGATAGGGGAATACTATGACTCCTTTTCTGCAGAGGTGAGCCACCACTACCATAAGAATTTTTGAGAACATCTGTGGAGCCCTAGACAGGCAGAAAGGTAGTACTTTATATTCTAATGATTTTATCCCAGAACAAACTGGAGAAACTTCCTGGGTGAACGGTGCATCGTAATGTGAAATTATGCATCCTGGAGGTCGAGCACCAAGAACCAGTCCCTTTTTTCTAGTGCTGGGATTATCGTTGCGAGCGTGACCATCCTGGATCATTGAGTCTTGGTGAATTTGTTGAGTTTCCTTAGGTCAAGAATGGACCTCCATCCTCCATTTTTTTCTGGATTAAGAAATAATGGGAGCAGAAGCCCTTCCCTCTGTGTTGTGTTGGTACTGGCTTCTACGACACCCAGCTGCAGGAGATGGTTTACTTCCTGTTGTAGTAGGTGCACAAGAGAAGGGTCCTTGAAGAGGGACAGAGAGGGAGAGTGGGTGGGGAGGGTAGAGATAAATTGGATTGAATAGCCAGTCTCGATGATTTCTAGTACCCATTTCTCTGACGTGATGGCCTGTCGTGTTGGGTGGAATAGAGTCAGGTGGTCTCCAAAAGGATGGGAAGTTGCAGATGGTTCCAGCATTTGAAAATGCGGGATGCATCTTCGGTCCTCGACCAAGCCCTTAAAGCTGCTGTTGAGAGCGGGGTTGCTGAGATGTTGATGACTGAGAGGTAGTGGTTTCCATTTTGTAGGCCTCTATGTTTTTGTGGGTCATATTGCCTCTGTGGTTGTGTGTACGGCGCAGAACTTGTTCTTTGTGCCAAGCAGTATTTTCCCTGTTCTTTCTTTGTGTAGGCATATAGATGCCTAAGGATTGAAGAGTCACCCTGGAGTCTTTTAGTGTGTGGAGCAACTCATCTGTCTTAGCTGGGAACAACTTTGGTCCCTTGAATGGGAGATCCTCTGTAGTGGACTGTACCTCTTTGGGGAACCCAGAGAGGTGGAGCCAGGAAGCTCACCACTTGACTATGGCCATGGCGATGGACTGTGCCGCTGTGTCTGCTGAATCCAGTGAGGCTTGTAAGGCTGATCGACAGGTTGAATTTGATTTAAATCACTAGTCAGAAAGACTCGATTTACTCATGGATTTCAACATAAAAGTGCATTCTTGTTGGTTGTTATAACCTTAATACATATTCTTCACAACTCAGAGATAGATGTAGGTTTCATTTTTAGAAGGTAAACAGTATACATTTTAAAAGTGATTTATTTTGAAAACTTTTCAGATTAGTTTTACAGCTATATCAGAAAATGAATGATTGTTTGGTTATTTCATTTACCAAAGGCAACTGAAGCAGATAGTTCCCCTCCAAATGACTTCATAAAGATCTCCAATTCAACAGGTTAATCATTAATATTTGGAGGATTTTCTTGCCATGTGGTATTAGGAGGAGAACATCACCGGACAGACATTTAAATTATGTTATTTAACTAAAACAACAACGTTACATGTTCTGGATTTTTTCCTTCAACAACAAACGTATAATATTTTAACAAAACAAGCATATGAATTTTTGAATTTAGTTAAACATTATAGTTTTTTAAAATCAGGTTTGTTTTTGTTAAAATTGTTAACTAAAATAGTTAAAAGAAATTAAAAAAAAAAATTAAATTGACTAGGTCAGCCAGGTCAACACGAGAAACTTAAAATATTGGCTTCTGCAACTAACTCAAGTCGTTATTTTTCACCTCTATATATTATTTATTTATTTTAAAACATTTTTGCTGCTAACAAGCATGTTATCTCTGGAGACACAAATCCACAGTTTGAGAACTGCAAAACTAAGCATCTTCTAGACTGAGCACTGAGTCCCATTGGGTAGACAGAAAGATTAATTTAAATAATCTACTATACAGAAGCCCCTGGAACCCCATAAGATTGGGGATCCCTAATTCATGAACTATTGGAACTCATTTACAAAATATTGTCTCATACTATAGAATTAGAATTTATAATCCCTATTCCATGATGAGATATCTTTGAGCTATAATGTATATTAATTAAAACTATCTTTAGATAGGTTTTTTCCTCAAAAAGCATCAACAAATCAGATTTAAATTAAAAAAATCCGATTAAAAATTTTTTAAAAAAATCATTGATTTTTATCCACCCTACTGTTCGAGCTAGAAGATGGCCCTCCAAGACGACTGCTTTAAATTGCTTTTTTTTGTCCGCAGGGAGATAATCAATAAATTCAGACATCTATGAATAATTGGAGTGGTTGTATTTGGCCATTAGTACCTCATAATTGGTGATCCTTAACTGTAGGGTCATTGATGAGTAGGCCTTATGCCCAAAGAGGTCTAATCGTTTCCAGTCCCTATCATATGGAGTGGATCTGGAGTGATGTTCTCTGTCCCATTCATTCAAGGCACCTAACCACCAGAACATTTGGTGTGGGGGGGCTAAAACAAAAATTTCATTGCCTTGGGAGGCATGTAATATTTTTTTGTCTGCTCTTTTACAAGTGGATGGAATTGTAGCTGGGTTCTAGCAGATGGTTTTGGGTGGGTCCATAAGTGCCTCATGTATTGGGAGAGCAATCTTGGATGAAGTTGAGGTTTGTACAATGTCCAACAACTTGTGTCAAGATTCTGCAACTTCTTCTGGTGGTATTTCTAGTGAGTCTGCAATCCTCTTAAACACCTTTTGGAATGGTTTAAAATCATCACCCATCGTGGATGGTGGGAGCACGATGGTTTCGTCCCAAGAAAAGGAGGAAAAATTGGTAGCTGGGGTGACCTCATCAGAAGTCCCTTCCAGTCTTTTGGATGGCTCTTTTGGGAGTTCAGAGGATCTGAGTATTTAGGGCAACGGGGAATGTCTTGACCTCTCCCTGTGGGTACTGGGAAGCTTAGAATAGTGGTATATGCGTATACTTTGTCATCTTGGATGTGCTCTCACCACAGATAGACAATCTGTAAATATGTGAAGACCAGCAGAAAGGCAAAAGGAAAGGATCACGTACTGACAGTATCTTCCCCACAAGGAAGTGAAGGGATTTGTGATGTGAAGCGAAGTAGAAATATGCGCCATGTAAACTGAGATCACCTCACAATCTTTAATGTATTTATCCTCCCAGGACCCATGCTAGATAGGGCAGTGCTGTTATCCCCATCATATAGATGAGGGAACTGAAGCACAGACACTCTAAAGGCTGAGGCTTTTCTTTTATTACCCTTATCAATAGGGATGCTGGTATTTGCACAACCTTTGGATCTGAATCTATCTGCAGAGCCAAGTGATTTATTTAGCATGTGCATAGTCTTCTAGCCAAGCAATGGCATCTTCAGTGGTGTGATGCAGTTCTTCTAGGCCACCTAGTCAGCAGGCATTCATCAACCATGTGAGTTATCGTCTATGTTGCACCGCAGTTGCACAAAGGGCTGTCACTAAGGCACCTGCGATACTGGTTGGCTCCACATAGACCTTCCCGGTCCAGAACCTGTTCAACAGGGACCATTGTCCATGGGGCAGGTCAAAACCAGGCGGGAAAATTGTGGCGTCAGCGACAAGGGACTGGAGCCAAGTGATGTACCTGGGCATCTACCATTATAGCACATGCTGATAGCACTGCGGAGTCGGAACCGATATCTGGAACAGCTACTTTCAGCATATCAAGGACATGAGCCCTTCTCTAGAGATTTACCCAGTGCTGTGGCCTTAATTTTTGACGTAGATTCTGAGGGGGTTTTCAGAACCAAGCATGAGGGAACTGAAAGGGACCAAAAGCAGTGCTTGACTCTGCTAACAGGAGCTGTATCTCACACCTGTATCCAGAAGGAGAGATGACAGATTTGAAGATGTGCTCCTACTAGGACTGGTTGCAGATCATGAGACTGTCCTTCCCCCAACCAAGCCAGACACCTTGTATGCCAGTCTGAAGTGGGGAATACAGAAGGACAAGAAGCACACCTCTTAAATCCTGGCTTCTACCTCTTTAGATCCACCATAGGATCTGTAAGCCAGTACCGAGGTATGGGAACAAATAAAAGAAATAACATTTATAAATAAAATAAAGCTAAATTTTCTAACGCTAATGTTAACTAATTAAGAAATCTAACTAAGGCACAGTGTCTTTGAAGAGGTTGGGTCCAGGCTGGATCAGCCTGGAGAGGTTCCTGGTCCACCTGCTGACACATTTGGAAGGAACTGAGGTGGCTGGAGTGCAACAAACCCTTTTATAGCCTCATCATCAGAATGTCCAGTAAAAGTAAAAGGAGGGGCAGGGGAGCGCTCTAACAGGCACTGCTACGAAACATTCCACTGTCAGCTACACCACCAGTGCATCCCATGAGTGGGAAGGTACAGAGGCCACCTGAAGAACCTTAAATGACATCAGAGACCCAGGATCATGGAAGAAGGATGGTTTAAAAAAAAAAAATGAAAAAGAAAATACTATTGGCTTGATTGTTCCCCCCAATATTTGCTTCAATTCAGTAGCATTGTTTTCTTTAGACACTCTGAAAAGTTGGACAAAAGTTAATAAAGTCGTTGCCTCAATTAACTTTTGCACCTCTCTTGACTTTTCATGTTTGGAATTCTCCTTTAAAAGAGGATTCCAAATAGACTGGTGGATAGGAGAGATTGTTGAAGTGCAGTTCCACTTAAATCTTCTTCCTCCAGACTCTGTTCCAGCAGCTATGTTTTTGGAAGGAGACAATCAAATTCTAGATTTAGGTAACATGATGTATATTTAAAGTGAAATACTTTTTTGACTTATACTCCATGTAATCCTTTTGGAGTCAATGCAGTTGAAGTCAGGGTAGAATTTGGCCCTCAAAGTAATGAAGAACTGACTTTATCAAGCCAAATATTACTGAAGATAAAACTGATAAACATTTTATTAAAGACCATAATTTAATTAATTTCAGACAACTTCCTACCTCAAAAAGTTTTTCAGGTATTTCTCTTTCATGTAAAGGGACTTGCTTATAATTACGGAACTCTGCCACCTCTCTGTGTCTGAGTTGTAGGAGTCGGAATCTTTTTGATCTGTTAAGTTCCTCATCTGAAACAAAATTAAACTCTTGCTGCAATTGCTCCAGTCTGAAGAAACCAGGAACACAGGCATCTCCACTAGTGGCAATCTAAATAACAAAGGTAAATATTAAAAGTTCAATTCAGAGTGAAAAATGTCCATAAAATATTTTTTCAATGGGTTGACTAATTCTATTAGATACATTGCCAAGAGCCTCACTGTAATCAAAACCAGCCTGAATATGCCAAAATATAACATATTTTAAAATAAGGTTTTTAATAATTCTTAAAAAGAAAAGGAGTACTTGTGGCACCTTAGAGACTAACCAATTTATTTGAGCATGAGCTTTCGTGAGCTACAGCTCACTTCATCAGATGCATACCGTGGAAACTGCAGCAGACTTTATATACACACAGAGATATCTCTGTGTGTATATAAAGTCTGCTGCAGTTTCCACGGTATGCATCTGATGAAGTGAGCTGTAGCTCACGAAAGCTCATGCTCAAATAAATTGGTTAGTCTCTAAGGTGCCACAAGTACTCCTTTTCTTTTTGCGAATACAGACTAACACGGCTGTTCCTCTGAAACCTGTAATAATTCTTAGTTTTTAGTAAGAATATAGTGGAATTTAATTCATTTAATTCATTCACAATTTAAATGTAATATAAAATATTTTAATAACTGTTAGAGTTTCAGAGTAACAGCAGTGCAGAAGTAAGGGTAGCAGTACCGCAACCTCCCCTACAATAACCTGGCAACCTCCCCACAACTCCTTTTTGGGCCAGGACCCCTACAATTACAACACTGAAGTCAATATTCAAAAAGATCCCAAGTCCTACAACTCACTAAAATTACTCACATGGATAAAGTCATGCACATATGTATGTCTTTGCAGGACTGAAGCTTGAGATAGCTAAGAGCAGTTTGTGAATGCTTCATTCCCATTAATGAGCTGTTACTCACTTGAGCGGTGTGATCTCCTCCAGTGGGACTACTTGTGTAAACAACTGCTCCCCAGGGGAGAAGGGGTTCACAATTTGGTCCGACATACATACTTATTTAATTTAAAAATATGGTCGGATTCCCTTTTCCATTTACACCACTGAACTCCACTGAAAATCAATGGGTTATATCAATGCAAAACTAGCTTAACATTTCAAAATCAAGTGCCCAATATTAAATTAATGTTTGTATTATTTATTAAAAACACCATGTTTCATTTTCTCCATTCCTGTGAATGGTTCTGTTTTATCTTTCAATCAGAGCTGCCAGTCCAATGATACTTCCAGGAAGAAGGCCAGACTGGTCATATAGTGAGACACAGAAAATGCAGCTCAGCATCTGAATGCATTTCAAAATTGTGATAAGGTAGATTCTTTTTTTTTTCTCTAAATAATTAATGTTACTATTAACTCCATCAAAATTTTTAAAAAGGTAACTTGTGTCAACTTTAAACACCTAATTTTCAAAGTCACACAACTGTATGTACATTATTGTGCCTGACTTTTGAAAATCAGTGTCTTAAAATCATCTCAAATTACGTCCTCAGATTTTCAAGATTTTGATTTACTGTTTGATGATTTAAAGATAAATCTCTTGAACCAAACTAATGATCTGTTCTGGAAAAACAACCTGGCTGGAAAATTTTACTGAATAAAAGAAAATTAATTTTCATGCACAGGGAAACTCAACTAACTCAGAATCTCCATAAAGCAGACAGTGTGTAAACCCTGTACCATAACTTGATGGTGTTGATGAGCCCTCTTACGAAGATGGGGTGTAAAAACTAACCACGCATTCACTTTAAAAGTTTGATTGTCCTCTCATCTCTTCATTTAGATTATATAGAACCAGCCAGACTGGCTTGAACTCTACACATTTTATGCTTACCCTCCTTTCTGGCAGCGACCAGGGGCTCTAGATATGCATTTATGCTTCCTAATGTGATGGCATCTCAAATCTGTAACATTTGACTTGTTTACAAACAAACAAAAAATCAATTGGGAGATTATTTTCTAAATGAAAGAGAAAGGTGAAGTGTACCGTCGACTGTTACTACTCATAGCTAAACAATCCAAAAACAAAGACCAAGAGGGGAAACTAAAACAGATCTAAAAAGAGCCAAAAAAGTGTACTTTCACCCTGGTTTCAATTATGAACCTGATGAGCTCATACCTCTAAACAAACACAATAGTATGTTGTTATGATCACTTAGAACCCAATTCTATTTTTTTAAGTGAATGGCAAAATTCCTATCGACTTCAATGGGAGTAAGACAGGGCTCTCAGTGAGTAACAGTAGGGAGAAATTAGTATTGGGGAAGTTAAATTTAGGTTTTGTAATGACCCAACCACTCCCAGTCTCTTGCAAACTGGATACCGTCAGATTAGGCCTGAATAGAGACTAGGAGTGGTTGGGTCATTACAAATCCTAAATTTAACTTCCCCAGTATTAATTTCTCCCCACTGTTACTCACACCTTCTTGTCAACTGTCTGTAATGGGCCACTCTCTCACCACTTCAGAAGTTATTTTTCCTCCCTTGGTATCGTGCTGTTAATTGATTCACCTCATTAGACTGACCTCACACTTGGTAAAGCAACCCCCCCATCCTTTCATGTATTTATACCTGCTCCTGTATTTTCACTCCATGCATCCGATGAAGTGGGTTCTAGCCCACGAAAGCTTATGCCCAAATAAGTTTGTTAATCTCTAAGGTGCCACAAGGACTTCTTGTTTTTGCTGATACAGACTCTACCACTCTGAAACCAACTACATGTAGAATTCAACTGTTACTTTTTGTGTTTAAAGCAGGATTATTTTCTTCACATCCTTTAAGACTCATAACATTTTTTGCAAATCCCAGATTTCAACAAAATGGTTTCATTAAAGCCTTCTTACCATTATCAGCTGCATCAGATCTGCATTTTTTGGGTCATTTGGATCCAGCTTTGTTTCTGCTGCCCACTTGGCTAGTTTCTTCATGTCAGTTAAGCCTGATGTCCCAATAGACGCAATCGCATCAATATTTTTTAAAGCACTGAAATGATAGTTGATACCAAAGGATTCAGATTTTAAAAACAGATGTATTTTTTTGGTCAGTGCAATATAATAAACATAAAGAATAATTTTTTGAAAAAAATATTTGGACTGCAAATTCCACCACTTGGAAATATGAAATTTGATCATAGACTCGCAATAAGAAAGCAAGCAAGCTTTTGGCATTTTTCTCTTCATGACTTGCAGTGTTTTTTGCTACAAATATTTATGATCTATAAAAGGACAGACAATGTTTTCTTTTGTGAAAAGGACAGTACAATTAATTACCATGACAATACCGTGAAGGCTTTTTGTTATGGAATTAATCAAGCTTTTGAATTTTCAGAATGGTGGTTTATGAAAGTGTTTGGAATTAAATATATTTTATCTTTTGGAACGATAGATCCTCTGTGCAACAAAAGACAAACAGAGGTAACTTCCATTAGCACTAAAGAAGTTGTATGTATGTATGTATGTATGTTCAGGTGGTTCCTATAAAACAGCAGCAAGAAGCTGCAATGAGAGAGAAGCTGCAATAAAGGGAGGTTGTGAGAGTTGTTGGGACTCCCAGAGGCAGGAGGCTTGGCAGTAAGCTGAGGAAGAGAAACCCTTGAGGACAGAGCGCAAGACTAGCAAGGCAAGCATTATGTTTTTGTTTTCGGTTTTGGTTTATGTACTGGGAAAACGGAAAAGGAATAAAAGCCTGGCCAGAAGGACCTAGAGACCAAACCCTGACCAGAAGGCCTGTGAGACTGCTTGTCTGGTGGCAACACAATGGGACAGCCCTGAGGAGGAGAGAAATTGTTAGCAGGGTACAGCAGACAAACCCCTGGCCACAAGAGGGTGCATAGGAGGCTACTGGCCCTACTACACTCAGCATCACTGGGAAAAACAGACTCCGATATCCTTTAAGCATCCACTTCAGACAAAAATATCCACAACATTCCAGGCTATATAATTCTAGAAAACCATAAAATATTCTGGCTCCAATTTAAGCTAATATTTTCAGGAGCAAAATTATGACAGCACAAATTTAAGGGAACTCCTCCCCCACACCACAATTGGCCCTCTTTTTGAAAGTCTCCGCAGAGATCAAGCCAAAAATATCCTCTCACTCCTAGATGTGAACTCTCCAGATCAGGTTTCAAGCACATGAGGGAAGGGAGGAGTATGGGAAGCTTGCACTGCTAGTTCCATGCACTGCTAGTTCCATGGTACTGGTAGGCATGGACCTTACCTGTTCTATGGGCAAACAAAGGACTTCAGCCAATGCAGCACTGTTCATGAGCATTGCATTCATTCATATTTTAAAAAACTCTGCTGCACAATTGTACAGAAGTAACAGAGATCATATAAATGAGCTGCTGCTCCATGCTGCTAATGATCTTTCAACCTCCCACCATACAGTAAGTATGAACTAATCAATCTAGAATAACTTTCTTTCTTGCAGTTTGGGTCAAAGAGAGTACTGGATGGATTACCATTGGAAAGAACTATTTCCCACGTTAAGACGACAGGGAAAACTTACAGCATGCTCACCTCATACCAGTCACCTAATATAACTTCCAAGAGCTGATGGTAGAGTCAGAGGGCCATGTTTATCCATGGTGTAATGCCTTTCAGTTCATTGGAATTACACAGAAGTGACCAAAGTTGCCACCACTGGGAAGGGGCAATCCACTATGCCTAGTTTGCAGCCTCAGGATAGGGGAGATTTTCCTATACAGACCAGGTATTAATTTCTGTAGTTTACCAGGCTTCCAGGGCTCACATGGACCAGTAGTTGGGAAGTAAATTTAGTATGAATTGAGGCCAGGTTTATTTTTAACCAATTAAATAAGAGCAACAGAGACAATACACCTGTGCTACCCTCTTTATCACTCCTGTAGTTTAGTTTCTCTCAACCCATGGTAAGAATGACATTTAAAGTAGACACACTGTATGCATAATATATTTTGTATAAGCCTTGCTTGCGGGTTGTATTTCTTGGGGATGATTACCAATAATGTTCTCTTCACACTCTAACAAGAAACAAGAAGAAAAAACTGCACTGACCCTAGTTTGCTATCTGGCCATTATAATAACGAAGGCATCAGCTGCCACTTCTTTCAGCATTTTATGCTGTCTAGCAAACAAATGTTAAAAGATTAAAATGTTAATTAAAATATTTACCTAAAATATTATCTCTATATCCTTTGCATTGGAATAAACTACATAAGAGAAAAAAGTTTCTGTATTTTAAAAAGCCATATGACAGTAATAGCTTGATTATTAAAAGTCACCTCTTTTCTAAATACTTTTAAATACCATAGTATATTAAATTTTTCAACACATCACTGCAGCATATTACCTTGGAATCCCTGTTTTCTGCTGGGATACTAGAGGAATTAAGGGTACTCCATTTTCTCCAACTGCCCAGGAAACACTATTGGACACTTTGCCAGAGGTCATTATAGTAATCTTATTACTACCATCAGCTTCAAATGAAAATGGCACACCTACATCCAGGAGAAAAACAAAAAACATATACAATGATCTTTCCTGTACGTTTCAAAATTGCAGTATCCTATTGTGATTTATGAAACACTAATTCAGAATCTGTGAAAAGAATGTGATTAACACCAAATAGCACCAACACCTACTCTTGGAAGAATTTGTTTTCCGAACTGCACACTGAACCACTACTAGAAGGCTCTCACTTTTCCAAAAGGTGATTTTATTCCTGAATGGTAATCAAAAGACATATGGTTGAAAAGTCAGCCCTCAGGGAACCATGATGTACAGCCGTATGTATATCCAGCATGAATCATAGAATATCAGGGTTGGAAGGGACCTCAGGAGGTCATCTAGTCCAACCCCCAGCTCAAAAGCAGGACCCATAGCCAATTAAATCATCCCAGCCAGGGCTTTGTCAAGCCTGACCTTAAAAACTTCTAAGGAAGGAGATTCCACTACCTCCCTAGGCAACGCATTCCAGTGTTTCACCACCCTCCTAGTGAAAAAGTTTTTCCTAATATCCAACCTAAACCTCCCCCACTGCAACTTGAGACCATTACTCCTTGTCCTGTCCTCTTCCACCACTGAGAATAGTCTAGAACCATCCTCTCTGGAACTACCTCTCAGGTAGTTGAAAGCAGCTATCAAATCCCCCCTCATTCTTCTCTTCTGCAGACTAAACAATCCCAGTTCCGTCAGCCTCTCCTCATAACTCATGTGTTCCAGAACCCTAACCATTTTTGTTGCCCTTCGCTGGACTCTCTCCAATTTATCCACATCCTTCTTGTAGTGTGGGGCCCAAAACTGGACACAGTACTCCAGATGAGGCCTCACCAATGTCGAATAGAGGGGGACGATCACGTCCCTCGATCTGCTCGCTATGCCCCTACTTATACATCCCAAAATGCCATTGGCCTTCTTGGCAACAAGGGCACACTGCTGGCTCATATCCAGCTTCTCGTCCACTGTCACCCCTAGGTCCTTTTCCGCAGAACTGCTGCCTAGCCATTCGGTGCCTAGTCTGTAGCTGTGCATTGGGTTCTTCCGTCCTAAGTGCAGGACCCTGCACTTATCCTTATTGAACCTCATCAGATTTCTTTTGCATGCTCAGTGGCCTTCAACCCACTCACTCTCTTCTGCTCAGCACCCACATCTTTCACCTTGCCTTCCACCACTGACTTCACTCCTGTGTAGGCTGCTCCTGCTCTGTTGCCCTACCTTAGTCTCTATTGCAAAATACTGAAATGTATGAGTCACTCACTTCATAATACGACACTCAATATTATTTTTATTTTTACCTTAATTGCCCCTTTTTCTACTCCTCTCTTTAGTTTATCTTCATGTGCTACATTTATCTAATTTAAGATTGGAAACTCCTTGGGATATGGTTAAAGCAATTTGTTAATCTCTAAAGAATCTGTAAAACACCGTGCAATGTTATAGTACTATATAAATGTTTATTACTAAAATAAAAAATAATAAAATGGTGGAATCTGGAGTGCAGGAACTTTGGGACCCAACTGAGAAAGAAGTTATTGGGATTTAATGTTGCTGGAAGTCAAGAAAAGGGATAAAGCATTTTTAAAGTGTGAAAGCAAACCAGTTAGGAAGAGTAAAAACTAGTACACAAGAATATATTTTACAGGGCCAGGTTCTCAGCTGCTGTAAATCAATGTTGTCAGTGGAGCGATGCTGATTTTATACTAGCTCATACTGTCCCACTACATATATTTCTTACAGTCAAAACTTTAGAGATGATTCTATTTTTAAATAGTGAAAAGTAACAATTAGAACTCCTTTTAAAATCACATAAGTTTTTATTACATAAAAACTAAAAGTATTTCACAAAGTACGACAAAGAAAAATCCCATCACAAATTTAATAATATGAACTGGGACCGTTTTATATAACTCAGTCTCAGAGGTTCTAAATGCTCTTGATTGAATTATACTTTATGCCTGAGACTAGCAGAACTTTCTTAACATACAGAAATATATTTTATTTACTTGGGTAAAACTATGTCAAAGTAATATGTTGGGCTCAATCTGAGAGTAAAACATTCTAATCCAAGCACCACTGAGAGTAAGCAAGAATCCATACCACTCCCAACTCCTTCGTGGTCCAACATCACACGCTGGTTGCTGCTAAACTCTATTTCTTCTGTACGAGCATTATCAGTGTGAACTGTAGTCTCAGGGACAGGTATAAACATTTCTGCTAACAAGTTAGTGCTGCTGAGTCCCATTGTTTCATATATCTGAAATAAGCAATGACATAAGTAGTGAAATGCTACACTCAATTCTGGGTGCCTCATTACTACAAGATAAGAGTAAGTTGGAGGGTGTTCAGAAAAAAGCAGTTAACATGATTAAGATGTGGAGGAATATTAGACTGATAAGTAACAATTTAAAGATTTACATATGTACAGTGTTTAAAGCAATGACTAAGTAGTGGACAAGATAATTTTCTAAGGGAATACCCAGGAGGAATCCTTGCTGACTCATAAAAATCCCTTTTGTCAACTTTGGCTGCTGAGTGTCCCCTCTACATCTCATGTGCCTCATGGCATTTAGGGCAACATCTAGCCTTCAATGAAAATCCCTTACTACCTTCCTACACAATATGCAACTACTGACCAATTTGATGGTGGCAGAGACACCCCACACCAGGGAAGCTACTGGAGGGACTATGTCTCATAAGATACAACCTTTACTGAGCTACCAGCAAATGAGAGCATGTACACTATATCAGCCCTTAGATCAGTGCAGCCTATTTTCCTCTGTGTGCCTGGCCAGCTCCACAGGACCATGTGCCATGGCCCTGTCTCCCCTCCTGGTCCCCTTCGGGCTGGTTTGCAGTAAAAGAGGTACTAGGAGGGTCAGTTTCAGCATTACACTGAGAGGAGGGATTGCAGCTACACCTTGCCCCTGTGCAAGAGGGTGGGTGGCACAAGTGGGCATGGAAGAAAGGAGGCTAGTGTGTACCTTTAACTGTACCATGAAAAGACAGCCTGGATGATAAATGTTGCATTAGGCACCCCTTAGACATAGCACTGTAACAATGTGTTATTTTAAAAGTGTGCTATTGTCTGCTTCATTACATTATTGAATTATCCTTTTCCGAGCGAATGAAGCAGTTTTCAGAATTCAGAGAGTGCACCCTTCCCTTTAACTCAAGTTAACAACTTGATCAAGAGACTAAATGTTTTCAAATGGTCCAGTAGTTTTATTCTGTGGACACAAGTTTTCCGAGTAGAACAGATGACCATCATATTCATTTTACCTGTGCCGTAAACCACAGCTTCTCTAACAGTAAGAAAGGTGCTTCACTTACCGACAGAACCATATAATTTAATCATATATTGATTTCCCTTTTGAAACCCGGAATAGAGCCAGAACCTATTAATTTAAGTGTATTTTTTTAAAGATGTTTTAATTTCTTCTCTGAATCTCAGTCCACACTGTCCAGACCAAGAGATAAGGGACAAATCTTGGCCCTCTCCCCTCCCAACACATGCCCAGGCTAAAAATGCGATTTGCCAAGTTAGATCTTTGTCACTTAGAGATGAGGTAGGGAAACAATTCAGGCCCTGGAGGACCTACACTTCACAACCTTCTAGCTGTTATTAAAAAATAGAGCGTAAAAGCAAGTAATTAAAATGGTCTTTTTAACATCTGTTACATAGTGCAGTCCTTGCAAAAGAATTATGTACCTGAAGTTTCAAACTCTCTGGCCAATTGAATATTTTCAAATTGAAAATTTGTCCAAAGTGAACTCTAAAGTCTGAGCTTATTTGTCGGGTGACGGTCCTCGACACTTCTTTAGTGTTGAAAAGGACTTTTAAAAATACTGAACGTTTCTTTACATCTTCTCGTCTTAAAACTTCTGCCCTGTGAACATAAATTGTAGCAAGAGAGATTTTGTGCAAAATATCTTTGCTCTTTGGGGTATTTTATATGAGTCGGATTACTGAAAAGAAAGGAAGAGAAAAAACCAAAAATATGCCAATTAATCACTCTATAGAAACATCACTACACAGGAAAATGACTTGGGAATTCCAGTTACTTTGATTTCTCATGCATACAAAAAGATTTTAAAATAAAATGTTTCCTCTTACTGTTATATGAAGAAGCCTCAAGTGGAGATAAAATCTGACCTGTTCATCTAGTGAAAATTCTTTCCCGCACAAATTATAAACGACATCAAAAGCAGTCAGGATCTAAAATATGCTGGCAGTGTGAAAGATGAACAGCAACAGGAATGGTTTATGCTAAAGCTATTTTCTGCATAATCTTGATATGGAACAGTTTAAGAAATTGAAACTCCTTAAATAATCTGTGTTAAACTTTGAAATACTGACAATGGGTAAATTTCTTCTCTATCTACTGCTTGTCCCATGGTGTCTGAGCACCTTCCACATAACATTGATAGTGACAGTGAAGTTTCTAGTGGATTTCACGGAGTCTTTGACATTTCTCCCTTTTCAAGTATAAAAAGTCTGCTTCTTTTTTTTTTTTTCTTAAGATTTAAATAATTTTTAAAGGTTGGTTTCCTTCAGTGTAATTTTTTGTTATTTGTTGACTGGAGGTTTTTGGGGAGAAGGGAGTGTCAATGTTGTGAGTGTCATTCTTATGGTGGAAAGGCCTTTTCAAAGCTGCCTGGGAGCCTATGGAGGGACTTGGGCTCAGGTGTGATGTACTCATGGTGGCCTAAACCACGGAGAAGCAAGCAGCCTTAGTTTATTATCTATCAACTGTAAAAATGGCTGTTTATATACATAACTGATGTGGGGGAAAACAAAAAACATTCACATTTGGTGAAATTTTTCAACCTCCTCCATGGTTGCGGAAGTTCCAAAATTGCAGACTAACCACTGTAGCTCCACTACAAGAGTGAAGCTGGGAAGAGGCGAGCATAGGGGTGGTGGGTGTTGAGGACAGGCAGGGGAGTAAGAGTTTTGCCTGCAAGTATCTACTGGCCACAAAATTCAACTGGGAGACTACAGAAGCTAATATAGTCCTTGGTCTGTAGTAATGCCTACATTCCAGTTGCACAGCTGCCCATACTGTGTCTTTGGTTTGGCTGTCTGTTACCACCAACATCCCCAAAACCCCGACCAAACCTCAGTATTGGGCTGTAGTAGGAACAGGAAACAACAGAGGGAGGAGCTGGAGACAACCAGAGGGTCAACAATCTGTGAAGACTGTGTCTCTACACACTTTACATGGGATGGGCTAGGTTGGCATCTGCTACATTCCATGAGTTACAGATGCAGAGGTGCCTTGCCCTTTAACTTTGGGTTGTGAAAATGATTCTGTCGCTAAGTATCTCACCCACAGCCTGAGATAAAAGGACTTTGTATATGGGTTGAGTGGGGTGTGTGTGAAATTTTTCACATGTGCGAGGCCACAGATATTACAACAGCTCATAGTTGTACACGTGATCGTGGCCCACTGTCCCTCTCTAAAGGATTCATGGCCAGTGGGATCTGTGCAGTTTGCTGATCCACTGGACCAGGGGTAGGCAAACTATGGCCCAGGGGCCGCATCTGGCCCTTCAGACGTTTTAATGGGGCCCTTGAGCTCCTGCCGGGGAGCGGAGTCTGGGGCTTGCCCCACTCCATGTGTGCCATGGCTCTGCCTGCCTCCCGGAAGCAGCAGCATGTCCCTCTTCCATCTCCTATGTATAGGGGCAGCCAGGGGGCTATGCATGCTGCTCCCACCCCAAAGCACCACCCCCGCAGCTCCCATTGACTAGCAACAGTGGCCATTGGGAGCTGCAGGGGTGGCGCCTGTGGACAGGGCAGAGTGCAGAGCCACCTGGCTGCGCCTCCATGTAGGAGGCGGACAGGAGACCTGCCGCTGCTTCCGGGAGCTGCTTGAGGTAAGCGCAGCCCGGAGCCTGTACCCCAGACCCCCTCCAGCACCCCAACCCCCTGCCCCAGCCCTGATCACCCTCCCACCCTCCAAACTCTCAGTCCCACCATCCTGGACCCCAGAGCCCACACTGCCAGCCGGAGCCCTCACTCCCCCACCTGCACCCCAACCCCCTGCTCCAGCCCAGAGCCCCCTCCCGCACCCTGAACTCCTCATTTCTGGCCCCAACCCAGGGTCTGCACCCCAATCCCCAATTCTGTGAGCATTTGTGGCCCGCCATACAATTTCCATGCCCAGACATGGCCCTCGGGCCAAAAAGTTCGCCCACCCCTGCACTGGACCCACCACATTTCCCTGACACTCCCTCAGCGTATCTACAGATACTCGTCCCCATTCCCACAGGGAGCTGTCACAGAGCTGGTCTCCATGATACATAAAGAGCTACCAAAATTCAGTGAATGGCCTCTCGACTTTGCACCTGTTTTCTTTCTAGTGACAGTGGTACTGCAATTCTTCCCCTGCATGTAGGGTCCTCCTTGGCCACGGAGGAACCTGCAGGACTTTGCCCAACGTTATAAATATATGCAGGATCTTAAATGTGACCTACAAAGGAACTTAATAAAGTTATAACAACTTTAGAAAGAAGGTGCTGAACATTCCAATAGCTAGGCTAAGCAGGGTGTTCAGAATGTATTTCTAAAGTTTAATTAATTTAAATTAAATATAAATAATATTCAAACTAAAAATGTAACAGAAGATTGATAATGACAAAATAATAAGTACTTGCAGTGTTGCAGCTGTGTTAGTCCTACGATATGAGAGAGACACGGTAGATGAGGTAATGTATTTCTGTTGGTGGAAGAGAGAAGCTTTCAAGCTTCAAAGACCTGAGAAAGAGCTCTGTGAACCATGAAAATTTGTCCCTTCCACCAAAAGAAGTTGGTCCAATAAAATATATTACCTCACCTACCTAAAATTATAAATGACAAACTAATTTGTAGAGAACCATAAATGTCTCAGAACAATCTTACCTGGGGCACAGATCATTAGGAGTTATACTTCCAGTCAGGCTCAACTCAGGAATTAAAACAGGTTCTCCAGGTTTTCTCCTGATGTTGATGGCTTTTTCTCTAACTTGTTGCTCTACCTCCAGCCTATCAGCCAGCTTAGGAGGGATGGGTTTTACTGGTTCCTCACCATACTCTGACTCCTCTGCTTCTTCTTCCTCTTGATCTTGACTTTGTTTTATTTTCTTTTTCTTCTTGGTCTTCTGCATATAGAAAATACCGAGTTTTCCTCCAAAGTGTTCTACTTGCAATTGTTTTGACCAAAACGGACACTATGTTTAGTTATTTCTGCTTGTTCTACTTTCCTTACACATTGCAAATGGTTAGTTAGAAATTACTTTTTATTATTCTTAAAGGATTACATAAAGTTCTCCCACTCTTTGGTCCGACTTCATTTATTCTGTGGCTAGTAGTTCTCTGCATTCATATAGCTAAACAGGCTTAACTTGACTATCTCAAAGAATAGACTTACAAATTCTGAATTTGCCTGAGTGATCATTGTGAGGCTTTAGATTTTCTCTTTATCCTGCGCCACCAAGTTTGTCCTCTGTTAGGGTTGACAGCCATTCCTAGGATCAAACTTGACTCTTTGACATAATTACTACTGCAATTCTTCTGGTCCCCAGTGATCCAAAGTACAAGAAACAAAACCCAGATCTCCCACAGATCAGCTGTTTTTTCATATCACAGACCCTCAGAAATTCTCCCTTTGACTCCCACATCTAGTCAAACTAGTTGTGCAACTGTTATTTCTAACACTCTTGTTTGCTTTTCTTTTGCCTTACTCTGTTCTATATTTTTTATCATCTTTCTTCCTTTTAATCTACTGCTTCCCTTTTCTCATTTTATTATGCCCACTAAGTTATCTAGAAACTCTTTAGACTATAATCTAAGATATCAAAACTCCAATAATGACAGTAAACTATCAGGATATTTGAGGCTAAAACAAAACAAAAAACAAAGCACCACAACCCACACAAACCAAAAAAGTGCTCTCCTGGCATGGAGCGAAGGTCTGTATCCTCACACCTAATTTAAAAAAAAAAAAAAAAGACCTGAAGTGGTTGAGGATCACAGATCCTTTTATAATCTCCTCTTGAAACATGTAAGGCCTTGTCTGGTCTGTAGCCGATAGAGCGGGTTGTGGTGCTTATATTTATATAGAAACACCCAAAAATCTATTTTGTAAAAACAAGTTTGATGATAGTTAAGTGAGGCTTGGTAAAATATGAGTAATGTAAAGTGGGACGATTTCGAGGCAAGTTGAAGATAAATTAGGACACAATCCCTGGTTATGCTGTAAACATGTTTTGGTCCTAACTGGTTTTTATACGTGTTTTAGATAAAATGTTAACGTTCTGGAAAATGTTATCTAGACTGATAGTTACTGGTATGGTATTTACACAGATGTTAACTAAAATGACAATTAATGTTAAATAGCTAATGCGAAAGTAAAAATACTTAATTATGTTAAAAAGGTGGACTTAATGTTCATTAATTAAGGAGTATTATTATAATTGATTATAAAAACGGTAGCACACTAATTTTAGATTAGGCACGCCCATCCACCATCAAGGTACCATTAGAGAAAGGACTATAACCGTTCTCCTCAATTAGGGATTGATCACCCCTAAATGCAGTACTTCATCTAAGAATGAGAGTATAGACAGAGTGTATGGTTATACTGTAATGCCTGTTTGCTGAAATATTTTATATTAAATAAAGTTTTTAATTCTATTACTTTGTGCCATTCACAGTCCTCTGCTACATTAAATTTGCTGTAAATACTCTGGAGGCTTAAATAATTCAGTTTGGTTTTATACCTTATTTTTAAGTTACTAATTGGGAACTCACAAATCAAAGGTTACAGGTCCCAATAGGAACAGTTTTTCTCCCCTTCTTCATCCATTCAAAAAGTCACTGCAAAGAACATCCCGGCTTCTGGCTCCAGCCAATCATCCCCCTTTCTGAATCCTTCAACTGGTGCCCCTTCTCCACTGCATCAAACACTAACTATTTGCCTTCACTTTTAAGGTTCTTTCTGGGTTAGCCTCACCCTACCTATTATCTCTTATATGTTATTGAGCTGCCAACCCCTACCTCTGCTCTATCATCTTTCATTGCCCATACACAAATTTCCCCTCAACACCTTCATGCTTCCTCCAATTACAATCTTTATGCACAGGAGGAGCTCTCACAAAAATCAGCATAGCCACTACTGTATCTTCCTTTAAATCTTTCCTTTACAACTCAACTCTGCTATGAGATCTACAAGACACACTCAACAATGATTAGGCAGCTCCTGTGTTGGATTACATTGATCATAATTGTCTTATTGGTATCCTGCATTCCCCCCCATCTATTCATTATTTCCACATGTTGTCTCTCATAATATATTTAGATTTGTAAGCTCTTTGGGGCAAGATTTGTCTTTACATTATGTGTCTGTACAGTGATTAGAACAAGGGGGCCCTTATTACGAATAATGATATCTAGGTACTATCATATCACAAATAAACAAACAACAACAGAAGGTCCCCAAACCCAGGACAGTCGGCGCCAAGAGCATTGCTGAGGGCGGTGTAGCCCATAAGCGGGAATATTTAGAGGCCACCTTGTAGAAGTGCTATTAAGACAAAAGCTAAAAGCATTCATCCATCTTTCTCCCTCCACCTTTCTATGGTAATAACCATGACATACTAAAATTGGCACTTCTCAGTTAGATTATTTTATTAATCCTGGGGAGAATGAGTGGCCCTGGAAGAAACAAAGTGATAGCGGTAACAAAAATCATTTGCTATTAATGAAAATACATTAGACAGCTTAATCACTGCACGCCAATCTTAATTGACAAGACCCCTATTAGTTGACACATGGGTTTCTCCTGAACAGAAATGATAACTAGTGCCTGAACAAAAATGATAGCTAGTGCATAAGACCACTAAAAGAAGCTGCATGGGCAAAAGTACAACTGAAATCCTTACACTACTCTGACACCTCCTCCTCCTCAGAGTTCCTAGTGCTTCCCAAAGGAAGTGTGGAGGGAGCAGGGCCATGACCTTTTCCATTCTGGGACCAGAGCTGCCGGGGCTTGCAAAGAGCACACATTGCACTCTTTAAAAGGATGATATTGTGGCTGAACTGCCAGGAAGCTCTGGAAAGTACTGTGGCTGCTCGAGACAATCATCTCTGGCAATCGCAGTTGGTTCTGTGTACCTTGGAATCACCTCCTCTTGCACACAACTGTATCTTCAAAGAACAACTGAGCCCTTAATTTGTATTCTAAGACAAATATTAATAAAGCGCTGAAGAAGTGAAAAACTAGTGCATTAGTTCATTGCATTTTCTAGTTTTAAATAGTTATTTGATGTAACTGGACATTTAGTATTGACTGCCAGTTCACCAGAAACATCTTGTTGCTTCACTGCTAACTCTGAGAAATATATTCATTTTAACTCCTGAAGTGACAAGGAAAATCATTCCCAATCACAAGGACATGAGTTTAACATGTAAACAGCAAAACTGTTTAATCTAATCTAATGAAACCATTTAAGTGCTGAAATGTAAGCAAAGAAGCAAAAATGATTAGGGGTCTGGAACACATGAGTTATGAGGAGAGGCTGAGGGAGCTGGGATTGTTTAGCCTGCAGAAGAGAAGAATGAGGGGGGATTTGATAGCTGCTTTCAACTACCTGAAAGGGGGTTCCAAAGAGGATGGCTCTAGACTGTTCTCAATGGTAGCAGATGACAGAACGAGGAGTAATGGTCTCAAGTTGCAGTGGGGGAGGTTTAGGTTGGATATTAGGAAAAACTTTTTCACTAAGAGGGTGGTGAAACACTGGAATGCGTTACCTAGGGAGGTGGTAGAATCTCCTTCCTTAGAGGTTTTTAAGGTCAGGCTTGACAAAGCCCTGGCTGGGATGATTTAACTGGGATTTGGTCCTGCTTCGAGCAGGGGGTTGGACTAGATGACCTTCTGGGGTCCCTTCCAACCCTTATATTCTATGATTCTAAGTTTGAAAACCAACATCGGACAAAACCATCACCACTACAGAATAAACTTCTTAGAGAAAGTTTAACTTGTTCTACTCCACTACAGCTATTGCACTTAAATACCACTTATTTAACATAAGTTAATTTAGTAACAATCCTAAACATAAATAATTTACCCAAATGAACTCCATTACACTTAACAATTTGTGACGGCTATACTGACCTTTAAGCTATTTCTACCATAAGAGATAGCTTAAAAATATACTTGGCAATAATTCAATTTTATACGCTGTGTTGTTTACACAAACCTTTGCCTTTTTCCAAGATTTCCACTCTTGTAGCTCAGTTTTATATTCTTTCATTTTCTTTTCATACTCTTCCATGCATTCTTCTAATAGTTCATTTATTTCAGCTTGAATTTCTGCTTCATAGATTTTTTTATCTGATCTCTGGTCAACCTCTACCCTTCAAAACAATTAATTATAATTTACAAATATATTGTACACTACTGTTGGCTCCTTTCATTATAACAAAAATGTATTCTGTTGATAAATGCATTCACATTTAACCTATGCTTTCATGTACAGGCAAGCAATTTTCAAGCAATTTTCAGCATACAGGATAAAGCAGTATTACTAGGTTATCTTTTTCATAGTTTCTGAAGCTGTAAACACAAAGCAGGCTTTGGCATCCTAATAACTTTCTTATTACGAAATAACAAACCCTATAGGGTCCTGGGCCATGCCAAGGGCTCCTAGGTGCTACAATAATACTAATAAATAATGAATAATAGTAATAATAATAAATGAAGGACATAAAATTATTTAAGACAACTTTTAATGGTCAGCAGTAATTAGCAATTATTTTTCCTTTGTCTTACACATTATCATGAATTTGTAATGCTAGTTACATGAGTGCATAAAATGTGTGAGATATTCTAAGAAGAACAATTTATATCTAGTATTTAGTTATAAGACTTCAAAATGGTGTGAGGGATGAGGTTAGTTTTAAGATTTGTGATAGATGCTAATTAATAGCAGAATGTAACTATCTATAATGAACTAAACAATTCTGACTTTGGACATTATCCTCTAGTAATTTCTCTCAGGTATTGTAATTACTTCTTGTTTAAAAAAAATAGTAGCAAGTTCTGGTATCACCTAAAAGCTTATCATTGTGCCTTTTTCACGTTACTTGTGAACTCCCAAATATAGCAATATGCAATAAAATCCCACTGGTGGCACATGAAGTAACAAAAACGTTATCAAAACATACTTTCTCAAATAGAGTTTCATGGGTGTGTTAGTAAACTTCTGAAAGTCACGCAGGGATTTCATTTCTTTCCAAACTTTTATAATAGTCTTCAGCAACGTTCGGTCTTTTTCTTGTTCAGCATCACGAAGTCTTCTGGTTTGCCTATAAATGTATATACGTACAAACTTCAACTTGCATAACTAGATGGAACAATACAGCGAGAACTTATAATACTGAAAAAACACATGGTGTGGTTTTCAATCTAACTGATGACTTCCCTACAATCCAAGATAGTATAACAAACTCAAACTTGAAGATGACAGGATGTGGCTTTCTTTAAAGCTCTGTATTCTATTCTGCTGAATTCTAGACAATGTGACTTTAATTACAGTTAATTATCTTGCACTCTCCATCTCTTATACAAAGGCTTATTAAAGCCATACATTATTAAAAACATTTTAAAGTCAATGTGTGTAAACAGCAACCCAGGAGAATTATACTTCTGCTATGAAGTAATGTAAATCAAGTGATGGCCCTGGAGGATTCGAAACACTAACAAAATTAACTTCTTTTGACTTGGAAGGGATATGTGACTTTTGGAACCATTTCTGTCTTCCATTGCATTATTTAAAGGATATGTGAATTGGTATTGCCTTTCCTTAAACACTTACTTATACAGTATGTACTTCTTGATGACCAGACTAAACATTTCCTACGTAAATGACTATTTAGGATGAACATAATCTTTTATCAACACTGTCCTGGCTGTAACAATTGTCTTTTTTAAAAAATGATATAACCTAAAAGATATTATTCTACAACAGGGATCTGCAACCTTTGGCACAGGGCCCGTCAGGAAAATCTGCTGGCGGGCCAGGATGGTTTGTTTACCTGCAGCATCCGCAGGTTTGGCCGACTGCAGCTCCTACTGGCCGTGGTTTGCCGTTCCAGGCCAATGGGGGCTACGGGAATCGGCATGGGCTGAGGGATGTACTGGTCGCCACTTTCCGCAGCCCCCGTTGGCCTGGAACGGCGAACCACGGCCAGTGGGAGCTGCAACTGGCTGAACCTGTAGACGCTGCAGGTAAACAGACCGGCCCGGCCTGCCAGCAGATTTCCCTGATGGGCCACATGCCAAAGGTTGCCGATCCCTGTTCCGTAATATGGTACTTAAAAACCCTCTAAGTTAAGACCTGGATATTCAGTAGCTTATATTCACTACTTGTACTAACTTTGCTTCTGCTTTTAAATATTTTTTATAGAAATTAAATACAGACCTTTGAGACAGTGCACTCCACAACCTGTATTGGCAAGTATGATTCAATGTCTTACACAAGAGGCCCATCAATTTACTAATATGGCAAATGAGATCACTGGGACTGGAAGTGCTGACTATCGAGGCTTGCCACACTCCAGTGATACTCCTCTCAGTTTGCCAGAAGTCCATGGCATGTTTCCAGTCAAGAACCAAAAATGTATCTTCCTTTCCAGTTTATTTTTATTACAGTGTTTGTTTTGTATTTGTTTTGCTCCATCTCTTGGATCTCTTTGTGCTAGTTTCCTATGTTACATATATTGCTTTTAATTCATGTGTTACTATGCTCAAGTGGAAACGTCTACATTGCTATTTTTGGCCACACAGCTTGAGCCCTGAGAGCCTGACCCAGAATCCAAGACTCACTGCCACAGGTTTTTTTGCTGTGTAGATGTACCCTAAGTTTCATTTCAATAATATCTTTAATAAAATATTTAAGTTATAAAGATGATTCTTTAAAATATGTTTAATTTTAATATAATCAGAGCCTTTGCATTATTTTCTTGACACGGGCATATGTAAAAAAGCTAAATATGATTCAACACTTAAAAGTAGAGTGGCCCTGCGGCATAATGTAAACACGTCCTATTGCAGCAAAACACTTCACTTTATAGCCCTATGATCTCATATGGTCTGCAGTAACAGCAACATATGAGAAACTAATCAAAGCATACTCAATGAGACCACTGACATCAACCAAAATGGAAAAGTTCTCAGAGTTTAACTGAGAGCACTTCAGCAATCAATTAGCTTCCTAGGGCCAGAAAGGCACAATACACTTTTCAAATCTAAAAGAAAGTCCTCTTTTCTATCCAGCAGTGAAGGATACCACTGATCACTTACTGATAGAATGAAACAACATGCTTCCAAGTAAAAACAAGCATCCAAGGGACAAACTGGAGTTCATGAAACAGTTAATTTATCCAATTTCTGTGGTTATCAAGGACCAGTATTTGCAATGACTCTGTCATGTAAAGTAATGCATAGAGACTGAAAAGACTCATTTAAAAAAAATGCCTTCATGCACATTTGTTTTTGCACAGAAGACACAAATAAAAATTGGATTCCACGGCCAATGGTATTTTCTTTTTCTGTAATATATTTGTTCATAGTTGTCAAACATACAGCTAAGGGTAGCATAAAATCCCTCCTTTACCTGTAAGGGATTAAGAAGCTCAAATAACCTGGTTGGCACCTAACCAAAAGGACCAATAAGGGAAGAAGATCCTTTCAAATCTGTGGGGGGAGGTTTTGTTTTGTGCTCTCTTAGTTTTTCCTACCCTGGTCCCTCTCTGTCCAAGAGAGAGGAACAATCTCCTAAAACCCTACCTGAAATAAGCATCCAAGATTACAAAAATTATAAGTAATAGCAAGGAAATGCGTTCGCTTCTCTTTTGTTTTAACTTGTGAATTTTCCCTATGCTATGAGGGAGGTTTATTCCTGTGTTTTCTGTAACTGAAGTTTTGCCTAGAGGGGAATCCTCTGTGTTTTAAATCTTATTACCCTGTAAAATTACCTTCCATCCTGATTTTACAGAGGTGCTTCTTTTACTTTTTTCTTTATTATAAAGCTCTGCTTTTAAGAACCTGATTGGTTTTTAGTGTCCTAAAAACCTAAGGGTCTGGTCTGTTTACCTATTTGGTTGGTATACTATTCTCAAGCCTCCCCAGAAAAGGGGTGAAGAGGCTTGGGGGGATATTTTGGGGAAACAGGAACTCCAAGTGGTCCCTTTCCTGAATCTTTGTCTAACTCACTTAGTGGTGGCAGCAGAACCGTCCAAGGACAAGAAAGGATTTGTGCCTTGGGGAAGTTTTTAACCTAAGATGATAGAAATAAGCTTAGGGGGTCTTTCATGCTAGTCCCCACATCTATACTCCAGAATTCAGAGTGAGGAGGGAACTCTGACAATAGTAAATAAAGTCTAATGTGGCACTAAAAACCAGATGAGATCTTGAATTTATCCAGTTTTACAGACAGGATGACTGAGACAGAGGTCAAGTGATTTTCCACACGGTCTCACAATGAGTAAGCATCCCAGTATGAAATAAATTTTTTTATGCAGAACCCTTCTGATTCCTAGCTGTAATCTGATCTCCAACCACTAGCATAGCGATCACCATTAAAAAGTCAACACTAACCAACACTGATATTTAGGATATCATCATTAAGTCATAATTATAAGTAGAGGGAAATACTGTAATCTCTCAGGTACAATAGTATCGTAACTGCTGGCAAATGTTAACTATTTAATGGTGACCATGGTACTCTCTCTACTTCTGTTAATGTATTCAATAGATTCAGAAATCCTAGGAATCTTTTATTGCGAGCTAAGCATTAGGAATTAAAACTACAGCATTAAATATTTTAATTAAAGGAGTATAATTTAAGAGACTTTAGCATTTAGACTAGTCCGTGGGCTTACAAAACCACACAGATACTCTAGGGTTTTCCTTTCATAATCAGCAGGCATTTTTTCTACCTGCAGAATAGTCACTAAGGATTAATCTTGCCATTCACTGCATGCAAGTGAACCCCTGTGCCCAAATGCAGCTCCATTGACTTCAGTAGGATTCTGTGTGGGTAGAGGGATGCACTCTTATGCTAGATCAGGGCCTAAGATTCAATCCTGCTATGAGCTGCATGCAGGCAGGCTCTTACATCTGCAGAACGCTCCACCGATTCAAAAACAAAAATGTGTATAAATTCTTAAGGCCAAGGAGTTCTACCTGAGAAGTGAGTGCTGAATGGGGCCTTTAGTTAGTAAAAAGACTCCAACTATATAAAATAAAGTCCCCCTTTGAACTGAATTAAAATTGAATTTGCCACAATTAGGCCAAACAGGAGGGAATAACAGCTGTTCCCAACTGATGACAGATACTGCTCAGATGTTGACAATTCTGTCAGAAAACCAAAAATGTCCAGAACTTTTTCCAGAAATACGTTGTTCACAGATTTCACTAACACATTTTAAAAATCATTCTTTACAACAAGCAGAAGGAAAATTTACCATTTAACTTTGTATTATCACAGGCTAAATAAAAATTATGTAAATTTTGCTTGTAATAAATTGGAGACTGAAACCAATTACATCTAAAATTAACCCAAGTCCCCACGAAAGTGTACCAATGGGGGGGACAGGACATTTAGTACACATGAAAAGTGATAGCTTATTTGACTCCACATGAAAAATGCCAAATTGACAGGCCTGTAGACTGAAGTTGTCTTTTTTATCAACAAAGCACTAGTGACATCAGTGCATGTTTCCCTCACACCTTACCAAATTCACCACATAAAGGGAATTAAGAGTGAACCTTACAAGAATTTAGTGCAGTTTAGCTTAGGTCTATGAGGTCTGTATGATCTAATACCACTTGGTCTCTGTCTCGGGTTTAGGCTCTTAGAAACCTCACATGCTTGACAATGAGCTTTACTCCATTGGGATGTAATGTACTGACTACATGTAACACCAGCCTCTATTACTACATGTAACACCAGTTGGAATCAGACTTGATTATGTTTGTAATTAAATTGCTCTCTAGTAGTTGGCCTACCAAGAAGAAAAATCCTTAGAGTAAAACTCCCACTGACATCGATGGGGCCAAGATTTCACCCTTACTGCTATAAACTGAGATTTTCCACAAGTGGAAGAAATCTGAATTCTCCATACCGCATAGTTGTAGTGTAGCTAACAACTGTAGTGTCTGTTGTTTGTGGCTACTAATTTTTTACAAGAACACAGTAAAGTTAACAGTGAAAAAAGAGCATAATAATTTCATTGCTTGGGTTTCCAGAACTACTATTTTCAGTAAGACAATGGAATGCTGGGAAGAAGGGCACACATCACGCATATTAAATTTTACCACTTTGAAACTTCATATGCATTTATTAATCAAGTTAAATGGATATGGCTGTCTGGTGCTCTATATAAACTTCTGGTTATTCACCAACCAGAAAAAAACAACATAAAATTAAAATGATTTTTGGAATGTAATGTGAAACACTACACAATCTGATTTTGTCTACATATTTCTTTATTAGTAACCTGGGCTGTTTACTTCACATGCTCTAATACTTTACCATAAAGTGTCAAGTTTGGCATGGTTTTATAGTTCTGTACATGTGCAGAAATAAAGAAAAAAAGGAATAAAATTCTGAAAAAAAGTGATCTAATGAATCTCTACCTACCTGATTTCAAATTTATATTCAGTTACGCTCTGTTGTGCTACAGGGTTAGGGACATTGGTTCCACTGTTGTCCAAACTACTCTTTACAGCATTCCTCAGAGCATGCAGCTTAAACAAAAAGAAAAACAAACCTACAATTCATAGATGGTTTCAAAATTTATGGAGGAAACTGTACTGCACACCATGTAACCTGAAATGAACCAGGTAGCCACTGTATGATAGGAAACTGCTACTCCAAAAAGGTAATTGGAAACAGATTAAGGATTTAGTTTCTACACCCACTTTATATCTCCTCAAAATGCTGATTTCAGAGATTCATGAGTGAAACCAAAAACTACAGAAACCTCACAGATCAGTATTCATGGTTCAACAGTCATGACAGGAGTGAACTTGAAACAAGGGCAACAGAATTGCAATCAAATATAGAAGAGGATCACTTTTACTTATCTATAGAGTGATGAAACAAGCACTTAACTGCTTGTAAACATTTTGTCTACAGTGCATCGCCTTGATGGACAAAAGGTTCTATGATCACTACTCAACTGAAAAAAAGCAAACTTTAAATAGCAAAAAAGGCTAAATATATCAATGTGGCAAATAAATACACTATGAAAAATCTGTTCAGGATTTAAATCTAACCAAATATATTCAGCAGAAATGCAAAAGTATCTATTTACCTTCCCTCCATCGTGCTGGTATCTAAGCACCACACAAAAATTCATTAATTTTTCTTCACAACATTCAGAGAGGACAGGGAATGATTGTTACCCATATTTTACAGATAGGAATCTGAGGCATAGTGAGATTAAACGACTTGCTCGATGTCACTCAGGTTGGTTTTGGCAGGCTGAACTAAATCTGAGTCCCCATCTAGTGACTTAACTACAAGACGGTTCTTCCTCTCAAATAAATTCATTCTTTCTGGTGTTTTCTTTCACCCTAATCTTGACAATGAGTAAAACTACAGTAAGCATCAGTTTGATAATTTCAGATACAGTACTAAACAAGAATGGGACAAGCAATTTCTATTTTCAGTTGACTGTAACTTTCTCAAATCATTATTCTGTAGCTTAAATTTCTCATGCTTGATCTTAAATTTTCTCATTCTCATGCCTGGAATAACTTCTTATACCCCAATGTCTTAATTTATTACACCACCAGGTTTTGGTGATAAATATATTAAGTGTGACAATATATAAATAAAATCAGAATATTTAGCACAGATATAAAGCTGGTAACTGGAATTTTATTTTAATGGAACCAAGTATTTATAAACATGACTGTTTTCCTTGAAAATGTCAAGGTAAGGAATTCTTGACAATACAATGGAAACAAATAATAATTGTATTCCTTTTCACCTAGAACTGAGACTAAGCTTCACTCACCTTTCTCCATCTTTATATGCTGTTTTTCCTTTTCTGCCTGTCTGAGTCATTGTACACAACTCGGTAAAGCCATATCTTTAATCTACCATGCACTGCAAAACATTTTTGATACTCTGTATAAAGGATGCTATGTAAATTCTATTGTATTATAACAAGTATACTGACTTGTATCTCGGATCCCTTTAGAAAGCCCATTTTAAATAAATAACCTTAAACAGATAGGTCTGCACTTAACATGGAGTAATGTTTCACTATGCTGTTGGACACATTTTAATCAGCTTTCAATTGAAATTCATTTGATCTGATGTTAAAGAACAAATATTTGGGGGGAGGTTTAAACTTTATAGAAAAATAGGATTATTTTCAACAAAATATTATTCATGGCACAAAGCTAGAAATTACATTGCTACATTATAAAGACTCAAATTCAGTTTTAACCTTAAACTAGCTACTGAGTATCTCAACACGCTAGAGCATACAATTAAAATACCTTATCTGTAAGGAGTTTGGTAAGGTTTTGTTGTCTTCTTGCTAGATACTGATCATACAACTGAGCCAGTTTGGCTGCCAGAACATGTTCACGGCTAAAACAGGGATGATGGGTGAATATTAACCCAGAAATATCAATGTCCAGTTGAAACTGTCCCTGAGGGTCCCCAGATCCAACCATATATTGGTTGGCATGCATAGGTTTTATTGCCTGAAATAAAGAAAAGAGTGAAATATAAGACTATTCTGACGTGTGCATTAGCGCTTGTAAAGATGGTCATGTGACAGGCAATAATCCACTTGTCTGTACCTAATCATAATGTGCCTGTACCTGAGTTTTTAAACAGAAAAAAAATGTATCTTGTTTAATCAAAAAATTCCTTTATTTAAGAATCCAGATCCACAGACCTACCAACAAGATCTTTTACACTACACTGTAAAAAACAAAACAGAAACACACACAGAACCAGATCTGTCCATCAATGGCAAACTCACCTGAAGGTCCTGCTCAGTAACTTCAATTACCCTAGACTAAAAGTTACATGATAAATATTACCCTAGCAAAACAGTATTCAAGAACAGGAATAAACTCATGCAGAGTAAATAGGCATAGACAAACTAGTTAAATAGACACATATGAATAAAATTCAATTGCATCCCAATGAACATAGGATAGATTGAATCTGTGGATCTGGAGTCTTGAAAAAAGGAAATTTTCAGCTAGCAAGAAAAATTCTCCTATTCGTAAAATCCTACTTAACTTGTGATATTGCGGATTCTGCAATATTAGGCTTCCACCACTATTTTGACATGCGAGCCCCGCTCGGCGCAGGGCTGACAGTGGGAGCCCCGTGTTCTTGCTGTCAGCCCCAGCCCCCAGCTCTCAGCCCCGGGCGGACAACAGCAAGAACCCCCATTCTCAGCCCTAGGCGGCTAACAGTGGGAGCCCCTGCTATCAGCCCTGTGTTCCTGCTGTCAGCCCCAGCCTTCAGCCCTGGGCGGACAACAGTGGCAACCCCCATTCTCAGCCCTGGGCGGCTGACAGTGGGTGCCCCTGCTATCAGCACCATGTTCTCACTGTTAGCCCCAGGTGCCCGACAGCAAGAGCCCCAGCTCTCAGCCCCAGGCAGCCAACAGCGGAAAATCATGGAAAAATAATAATGGACTTTATTGCCACAAATAAGGTTCATTATTACTTTTCTGCAATTTTCCATGGCTTTTCTGCAACTTAGCTGCATTTTTTTGATAATCATCCCACAATTCTCATTGGGCCTTACCTATTCGCCATCAAATTCAGGTCCACAGAACCAGTATATGGATCTCAGTGAACATATGCAGGGAAAACCAATTGGCTGTGTTACACATTTCCTGATAAGAAATTTTCAGCCCAGGAAGCTGCCATGACTCTTAGGAAATAAGCCCAGATGGAAGAGGCAGACCTTATTCTGTGGGCCTCCAAAATGGCCCAGAGGATCCACCCTGATAGAGGCTTCTACCCCTTTAATGCTGAGTGACATACAACAAAGAGGGGCTTAGATTTCCTAAACAACTTGATGTGGCCAACATCAAGTGCTTGGCAGCTTCTCTTTGGGAGGAGGAATAGCTTCAGGTAGGAAGAGGAAGCACCAAGGAATTCTCCTTGAGTTCAAGGATGAACGCTTGAGATGCCAAATAGCCAGCAGCCTGCAAAGTGAAGTAGTCTGACTCTGAACTGGAGATTTTGCTCAGACTGGGCACTGAAGGAACCATATAGAGAAGCTGGAACTGAGAGCAGGAAAGCACACAAAATCTCCTCCTGGCCAGTTGGTTTGGGGTGTGCTCTGCTTTTCTTCTGAAGGAGTGGCTTTCCCTTTAGTTATTTTGGTATGACCAGGAGAGATGAAAAGGCCACTTTGCTTCCCCATAATGCTGCAGAGAAATACTCGTATTAGTCAGGCCCAGTGAGATCTGTGATTTGAGTTCAAGGGGAAAGGACATTAGGGACAGTGTTTTGGACCTCGCATCCCCCTACCACTGTCTACAACGTCTTCTAGGGGATTCCACTGCTTCACAACAGCCCTCCACAGCCCAAAGGGAAGCAGGGATGGATGATCAGATAGTCTTCATAGTAAAGCAGTTGCAACCAAGACTGGCAGAAGAGCACAATGCGCTCCTTACTGGCCTCAGCTGATCTCTTCTTAAGAGCCTGATGCTGGGACAGCTGATCAAATATTCCATGTACAAGTACCATCACAACTAGGGTGGATGGTGATGGAATGCCGCTTGCAGCCTCTCTGTCAGTGCCACGAGGACTTCAGCTGCTGCACTGCTCCTCTCCAGGTATGGTGACAGGGAAGAAAAACCTCTGGCCTGGCTGATCATTATGCCCTTGCTACCTCCTGACAAAAGTCGACACAGCTTGAAGTACGTGCACTTGAAGCACGCAACAAGGGTCTCCAGCGCAGAACCAGATGAGCATATGCTTTATCCTCTCAACAAGCTTATTCACCATCTTATATAGCTGTTCTTACCAGGCAGAGTCCCTCAGGAAGGAATAATGCATCCTCCCTTTTTGGGCAGAGAATCAAACCTGAAATCAATTCAGGGATTGTAGAGGACAAGAGCCCTAGTTTTCTTACATTTTTCTTTTTTTTTATTTGATTTTCTTACGTTTGTCTTTGTTTCAGCTCTGCAGCAGGCGAGATATTGGGTAAAATTTTCAAAAGGCCATAAGTGACTTTAGAGCTGAAGTCCCATTGTCAAAAGTGACTTGGACACACATGAGCTTATGTCTCACCGAAATTCAGCAGGACTCAAGGGCCTAAGGTTTTTTTTGCAAATGAGAATTAGGTATTTTTGCAATTTTACCCCTAGTCAACATGCCTGCACTGTGGAGGCAGAACAGAAACTGGAAAGGATCTCCAGATAAGCATGGTTAGTCCTTCCCTGCCAATAGAGTGCAGATTTAGTTTTGCCTCTTTCTGCAGTGCAGGTCCATTAGTAGATCTGTGGAACTGGATTTGATGGAGAATTATGTATTTGTAATTGTCACTAGGGCCAGCTGATAAGCAACTTTCAGACTGGTATTACAGCAGCAGCCAGGGCCAGCTCCAGGCACCAGCAAAGGAAGCAGGTGCCTGGAGCAGCCAACAGAAAGGGGCGACACTCCGTCAGTTATTGGGGTGGCATGTCCGGGTCTTCGGCAGCAATTCAGTGGCGAGTCCTTCACTCCCTCCCTTCCACTTCAGCGGCACTTTGGCAGCAGCTCGATCGGTTTTTTTTGTTTGTTTGTTTTTTTCGCCGCTTGGGGCAGCAAAAAAGCTGGAGTCGGCCCTGGCAGCAGCTGGAAGAATTCTTAGTTCACAAAAGTGGTAGCCTTGTTATATTCTAATGCAGGGGTCGGCAACCTTTCAGAAGTGGTGTGCCGAGTCTTCATTTATTCACTTTAATTTGAGGTTTCGTGTGCCAGTAATACATTTTGACGTTTTTCAGAAGGTCTCTCTCTATAAGTCTATACATTATATAACTAAACTATTGTTGTATGTAAAGTAAACAAGGTTTTCAAAATGTTTAAGAAGCTTCATTTAAAACTAAATTAAAATGCTGATCTTACACCGCCAGCCCGCTCAGCCCGCTGCCAGCCTCAGGTTCCGTTCACCTATGCTGGCAGCAGGCTGAGCGGGGCCTGCGGCCGGGACCCCGGCTGGCAAGGGGCCAGCAGCCTGAGCGGGGCCAGCAGCCGGGACCCCAGACCGGCAGTGGGCTGAGTGGCTCAGCCTGCTGCCAGTCTGGGGTTCCGTCCGCCGGCTTCTGCCAGCCTGGGTCCTGGCTGCCGGCCTGGGATCCTGGCCCTGCCCACATAGAGTGGGTACCTACCTTCTCCCTAGTTCTAGTCCATTCTCTTCCTCTCTCTCTGCACTGAGCTGAGGCGGGAGTGCACTGAGCACAGGGCTGGGGGTTGGGGTGTAGGGTCTGGCCAGGAGCTAGAATGAGGGAGGGGATTCAGGGTTGAGGCAGGAGGTTTGGGGGTGGAGTGCTTACCTGGGCAGTTCCCATTTGGTGCGAGGGGTGGGGGTGGGAATGGGAATGTAGGGGGTGCAAGAGTCAGGACATGGGGTGTGGTGGGGGGCTGGGTATGTGGGGGGGTGCAGTAGTCAGGGCAAGAGCTGTGGGGGGGCAGGGTATGGGGGGTGCTGGAGTCAGGGCTGGGGTCGTAGTGGGTGCAGGGGTCAGGGCAGAGGGCTGGGGGTGTGGGCTAGGTCGTGGGGGTGCTCCCAGCCCCCTTCCCTGAGTGGTTCATGGCAGAGGGCTGGAGGGGATATGCCCTGATGCCACCCCCCGTCCCCATGGTCCCGTCCCCACCTTGTCTCCGCCTCTTCCCCAGAGCAGCGAGTGCGTTGCGGATCTGCTTCTCCCTCTCGCTCGCAAGGGCCATCAGCTGATCAGCAGCAGGGAGGAGGAGGAGGAGGAACGCAGCACACTGGGGGAAGAGGCGGGGGGGGGAGCTTGCCTGCTCTGCAGCAGCAGCCGGCAGGACCAAGCTTCTTCACCCTGCCTCGGGGGAGGGAAAGAGGGGAGGAGACAAGCGGGCCGGGGCGGGCAGGATTTTTAATGGCACGCTGCTGCCTGCCGGGGTCCCAGCCTGGGTTCGGCAGCGGGCTGAGTGGGCTGGGACTCGGCAGGCAGCAGCGTGCCATTAAAAAATCGGCTTGCATGCCAACTGTGGCACGCGTGCCATAAGTTGCCGACCCCGTTCTAATGTGTCGTGGTCTCTCCAAAGAAGGAAAGAAAGTTTTAAGAAATAGAGTCATTAAAGTGAAACTCAGCTTGTTTGAATCTGTCCACACTAGATTATTTTTTTCTTTGCACAAGTGTAGCTACACCAATGCAGCTTCACTGTGCAAATTCCTAGGCTAGATGTGCTGCACCAATGTAAAAAGACACTTGAACTGGTACAGCTTAACCCAGTGCAAGTCACTTTTTACAGGAGGGCACCACATTTAGGGGCTTGGACTGGTCTACCCATAACAGTATAAGACACCCATTGTAGACAAATCCTTGAATTAGTCATTAAATTTCATAATTAAGGATTCCTGAGTGTATAGTACCCAAAATGGCAGATGAAATTTAATGTTGAGAAATGCAAAGTAATGCACATTGGAAAACATCATCCTAACTATAGATATACAATGATGGGGTCTAAATTAGCTATTGCCACTCAAGAAAGAGATCTTGGAGTCATTGTAGATAGTTCTCTGAAATCATCCATTCAATGTGCAGTGGCAGTCAAAAAAGCGAACACAATGTTGGGAATCATCAAGAAAGGAATAGATAATAGGACAGAAAATATCATACTGCCTCTAAATAAATGGTACGCCCACACCTAGAATACTGCGGGCAGACGTGGTCGCCCCATCTCAAAAAAGATATATTGGAATTGGAAAAGGTTCAGAAAAGGGCATCAAAAATGATTAGGGGTATAGAACAGCTTCCATATGAGGAGAGATTAATAAGACTGGGAATTTTCAGCTTGGAAAAGAGGCGACTGAGGGGGGATATGATAGAGGTCTATAAAATCATAAGTGGTATAGAGAAAGTAAATAAGGAAGTGCTATTTACTCCTTCTCATAGTACAAGAACAAGGGGCCACCAAATGAAATGAATAGGTAGCAGGTTTAAAATAAACACAAGAAAGTATTTTTTCACGTAACATGTTGTCAACCTCTGGAAAGATCCTTGCCAGAGGGTGTTGCGAAGCCAATACTATAACGGGGTTCAAAAGGGAGCTAGATAGATTCATGGAAGATAGCCGTTGATGGACCTATTAGCCAGGATGGGGAGGAATGGTGTCCCTAGCCTCTGTTTGCCAGAAGCTGGGACTGGGTGACAGGGCATGGATCACTTGATGATAACCTGTCTGTTCATTCCCTTTGGGGCACTTGACATTGGCCACTGTCAGAGGACAGGATACTGGGCTTGATGGACCTTCGGTCTGACCTAGCATGGCCATTCTTATGTTCTTAATACAAAATGGTGTCACAGTTACGGCATATATGAAAAGCAACCTACCTTTCTATACAAGGTTTCAAGTTCTGGTTCTATGTCTTCCTCCAATGAAAATATTGGAGGTCTCGTAGAAGATTGTTTAATTGGACTAGGCAATGCTAAGAGTTTGCCATCATCTCCAAACCACCTTTTCCCCTATGAATAATAAAGTGAGATAACATTTTTTGTAACTTTCATATGGGAATGACTTGCAATTATACTATTATTCCAGAAAATAAGATCCCACATTTCAGGAGACACTTAGCTTTTAAATCTTTTTCTTAAAGCAAGCAAACAAGCAAAACAATTTAAGCATGAGTAACTCGTGACTAGCATCCGCCATATGTTTTAGTTGATTCAAACAGAAAATTTTGAGTATACTGCAGTCTACTGACAAGCCCCAGGCCCAAACGAGATACATCTAAGGATCCTGCCTGAACCTTGCCGATGCTACAATTTTTCTTAATCTCCCAACGCTGCACATTTTAAGAAACATACTAATGTAGACAAGGCATATGATGCAAACTGCATGCTTGTTGATATAACTAAAACTACAATCAATTTCATGGCTAGGTCCATCAATAGCTATTAGCCAAGATAGTCAGGGATCCAATCTTGTGCTCTGGGAGTCCTTAGCCTTTGAGTGCCAGAAGCTGGCAGTGGATGACAGGGGAAGCATCACTCAAAGACTACCTGTTCTGTGCATTCCTGCTGAAGCACCTGGCATTGGCCACTGTCAGAAGACAGGATACTGGGCTAGGTGGACCATTGGTCTGACCCAGTATGGCTGTTCTGTTGTTCTTAATCTGTCTAACCAAGATGTTATGCAAATCTTAAATTAAATTTTATAGTGCTCACTTTTGATTTACTTTAATTTTCTAATAAATAATAACAATAACCAGCTCTTACATAACACTTTTCATCAGCAGATAGCAAAGCACTTTATAAAAGAGTTCATTATCATTATCCCCATTTCACAGATAGGAAACTGAGGCACAGAGCACTCAGTTTGGGTGGGAGGTACCTGGCCTGAAGCACTCAGTTGTTGCCAATTCCCCCCAAAATGCTTACTTTCTAATAAAAACCTTCCAAAATTCTGATGCTGCTCTCAGACTGTTTTTTTAAATATATGTGGCCCATCTGCTAGTGTGATTATTAATGCTTCACCTGAAGGGTAACAAAATAAAAAAGTAATAAACATCATAAGGAAAGGGTCTGAATTTTGAACACTCCTGTTTGTGACATAAAAAGAACCTGAAACAGACACTGGTAATAATGTAGTGGCGACTTACCTGCTCCTGTCTCAGTATTCTGTTCTCTAGAATATTTTGATTAGATAGTGACACAATGGGCCTTTCTCCTGTGTAAAGACCCTCATCTTCTAGGTACCTCGGCTGCATGTTTTCAGGCACCTTCTGAGACACAGGCACTAAAGAGCAATCAAATATTCAAATATGAAAGATATTTTATAACTGGAGATATAATATATCAGCTTTCTAAGGACCTATAGTGTTTTTTTAAAACTACCTTGATATTTTGCTGCTACAAAGGGAATACCCTAAAAATGCTGTCTGTGAAATTTGCCTGATGGCAATAACTAATATTGTTTATGTACAGAACCAAAGCAGCTCTTATTTCCATAATAAGGACAGATGTATAATTTACAACAACATTCTACATATTTATTTATATTTAAAGTAACTTAGTTTTAATGAATAACATAAAAATAATTACTATGCTAATTAATAAGTGTTTTTTGGTGATGGTGTTTTGGGGCTGTTTGTTCATTTTTGGGCATTGCCTGTATTATTTCCCAATATAGCTGATTCATACACTCTGAGGCATGAACTCAAAACTTTCTAGATAGCAGCACCCACTCGGGCTGTACACACACACTATGTCCTCACACCTCAACTTTCTATACAATGGGGTATATATATCGGGGTGTATATAAGGAGCACAGATCTAATTATCACTGTGTTTTCTCCATTAAATCAAGAATACAGTCACCAACACTGAGGCCACTGGAAGCTGAAGCTGTCTGACGCAAAGCACCCAGAACTGAGAACTCGAGAATACCGTCATCAAAGATGTTGACATTGAGAAAGATCCAGATATCAATGCTAGTACATACTGGTTATGGGTTAGAGAAGAGTTGAGAGACTGATGGCTCTATTTCTTCTTCCTCCTCCTTCACAGAATGAGGCTGGGAAGCAAAAGCTTTTGAGGACTTGGCAGGCCCAGTGAGTGGACTTGGCAATGGCTCCTGCCTCAATGCTGGATTTTGGGAAACATGACCACTAAGTTAGCAAGCTCCTACGGTTGCTTAGTGTGATTCTCAGCAAGTCTAAGGGGGAAAACAATTGAGGACAGTTGGCAGTTTTTCCAAGAGACATTATTAAGGGTACAAGAGCAAACTATCCCACTGCGAAGGAAAGATAGGAAGTCTGGCAAGAGACAACCCTGGCTTAACCAGGAGATCTGCAATTATCTGAAACTCAAAAAAGAGATCTACAAAAAGTGGAAACTAGGTCAAATTACAAAGAATGACTATAAACAAATAATACGAATTTGAAGGGACAAAATTAGAAGGCCAAGGCACAAAATGCGATTAAACTAACTAGGACATAAAGGGTAGCAAGCAAACGTATAAATACATTAGAAGCAAGAGGAAGACCAAGGACAGGGTAGGCCCCTTACTCAATGGGGGGGGATAATAACAGAAAATGTGGAAATGGCAGAAGTGTTAAATGATTATTTTTTCGTTTCAGTTTCAGTAAATGCCAGTGAAAATGAGGTCGAATCAGAGGCTAAAATAGAGAAAGAAAAAGTTAAGAATTACTTAGACAAGTTAGATGGTTCAAGTCACCAGAGCCCGATGAAATACATCCTAGAATAATCAAGGAACTGACTGAAGACATAGGCACGGGAAATATGGGTGCGGGGGGTGCTGTAGCACCCCCGGGGTCCAGGCTGCCAGCCTTGTGCCCGGGGGAGAGGGGGATGGACAGGGGTAAGGAGGCTGGCTTTCAGCACCCCCACTATTAAACATGTTTCAGCGCTACTGACTGAAGAGATATCTGAGCCATTAGCGACTATCTTTGAAAGGTCGTGGAAGATGGGAGAGATTTCAGAGGACTGGAAAAGGGCAAATATAGTGCCCAACTATAAAAAGGGAAATAAGGACAACCTGGGGAATTACAGACAAGTCAGCTTAACTTCAGCACCTGGAAAGATAATGGAGCAAATAACAAAACAATCAATTTGTAGACACCTAAAAGATACTAAGTTGAGAAGTAAGAGTCAGCATGGATTTGTCAAGAGCAACTAGTGTCAAACCAACCTGATAGCTTTCTTTGACAGGGTAACAAGCCTTGTGGAGAGGGGGAAGTGGTAAATGTGGTATATCTTGACTTTAGGAAGGCTTTTGATACAGTCTCGCATGACCTTCTCATAAACAAACTAGGGAAATACAACCTAGATGGAGCTACTATAAAGTGGGTGCATAACTGGCTGGAAAACCATTCCCAGAGAGTAGTTATTCGTGGTTCACAGTCAAGATGGAAGGGCATACTGAGTGGGTTCTGAAGTAAATAGGATTAAATTCAATAAGGACAAATACAAAGTACTCCACTTAGGAAGGAACAATCAGTTGCACACATACAAAATGGGAGATGGCTGCCTACGAAGGAGTACTGCGGAAAGGGATCCGAGTGTCACAGTGGATCACAAGCTTAATATGAGTTAACAGTGTAACTAACACTGTTGCAAAAAAAGCAAACATAATTCTGGGATGTATTAGCAGGAGTGTTGTAAGTAAGACACGAGAAGTAATTCTTCCGCTCTACTCCGCACTGATTAGGCCCCAGCTGGAATACTGTGTCCAGTTCTGGGTGACATATTTCAGGAAAGATGTGGAGAAATTGGGAAAATGTCCAGAGAAGAGCAACAAAAATACTTAAAGGTCTAGAAAACATGATCTATGAGGGAAGATGGAAAAAACTGGGTTTTTGTTTAGCCTGGAGGGGAAGACTGAGAGGGGACATAACTGTTTTCAAGTACATAAAAGGTTGTTACAAGGAGGAGGGGTGAAAAATGTCCTCCTTAACCTCTGAGGATAGGACAAAAAAGCAATGGGCTTAAATTGCAGCAAGGGAGGTTTAGGTTGGACATTAGGAAAAACTTCCTCTCAGGGTAGTTAAACACTGGAATAAACTGCCTATCGAGGTTGTGGAATCTCGATCATTGGAAATTTTTAAGAGCAGGTTTGATAAACACCTGTCAGGAATTGTGTAGATAATACTTAGTCCTGCCATGAGTGCAGGGGACTGGACTAGATCAGTGGTTCTCAAAGCTGGTCCACCGCTTGTTCAGTGAAAGCCCCTGGCGGGCCGGACCAGTTTGATTACCAGCTGCGTCCACAGGTTCAGCCGATCGCGGCTCCCACTGGCAGCGGTTCGCCGCTCCAGGCCAATGGGGGCTGCAGGAAGGGCAGCCAGCATGTTCAGCCGATCGCGGCTCCCACTGGCCGCGGTTCGCCGCTCCAGGCCAATGGGGGCTGCAGGAAGGGCAGCCAGCATGTCCCTTGGCCCGTGCCGCTTTCCCACTGGACATTGAGAACCACTGGACTAGATGATCTCTTGAAGTCCCTTCCAGTTCTATGATTCTATGAAAGTCTAACATATGAGACAACTTAGTTAGGTCTCTGTGCTTCAAGACTCCCCCTCAGGCACAGATTCCTCTGGCTGTACCTGCAGTACCACAGAGATCCTCAGTCAACAGGTGCTATTGGAGGTTAGAGTATGTTATATTCAGTTAAATTAACCAACAAAAGAAAAAAATGCACATCATACCTGTTAGGATGCTTGGAGTGAACAAAATTTCTCTTTCCTTCTGCAGTCGCTCAGAGTAGCTTTTGTAATCTGCAGGTTTTACTACTAGAAAATCACGAGCCATTTGATCAATAATGAATAAATCTTCTCTATCATTAACAAGGCAGTCCTCTTCATCCTAGATTTTAGATGTAAAAAATTATTAGTTCTTTTGTTTAGTACAAAATTCTGGTCTGGAAGGCATCAACCTCACAATTTTCCATGCAATCAGAAAAATGGGTTTTATTTAAATTATGCTGTACAGTACGTCCTTGCTATAACGAACCCCTCGGGAATCCAAGCCATTTATTCTTTGTAGCCAGGGGTTCATTACAGCAAGAGAGACCCATCGCGAGGGATGCAGGGGCAACAGTTCCTCCAGCACTGGGCTGCAGCAGGGGCTGAAGGAGCCGTCAGCCCCTGCCACGGCAGGATCCAGGTACCAGGTTCATTATATTCTAGGTTCATTATTATGAAAGGCATTATAGCGAGGCTGTGCTGTATTTGATAAAGCTAGTTATTCACATTCATACACTGGAATGATCAAAATCAATATCATCATAATTTACTCAAGACGTTAGCAAGTTACTGTATGTTAGAGTATTGGAAATAGAAACTCCATTTCATCTTAACAAAACGTACAGTTTACTAAAAATATGTTAATTGGGACAGATTCTACCACCTTTACTGACACTGAGTAGTACACTAGTCTGCCAGTCATCCCCTTGGAATGAATGAGACAATTTGTGGGGGAAGATACTGCTCAATGTGAGAAAGGTGGAAGATTTAGGCCTGGAGTTACCACCTTGGATTATCAACTATGATCACTTTTCCTTTATGTCTTGTCATCCTACTTTCATATTGTCTTGAAAAAGTAGCCTATCATAATTTTTTTTTCAGTCTCTTTAATAAACATGCAATATTATCCTTAGGTAAAATTGACATCTACTGATACAATGTCTACTGATTTGTTCAATTTACTATGAAACTCTATTTTCTCATATATGGCTATGCAGCTTTACAAGGCTTCTGCATCAAGAGTGTAAATTATTTGTTATATAATTGTTAAGCAAGAAGTACTTCACTGCTAAAAAAAAGCACTAATTGCAAAGAAAATAAACTTCTAGCTCATATCTGTTTTGAAAACGTAATCCCAACATTTTGTTTTTAAAATAAATTACACAATAAGTCAGTTTTTATTAAATGGATAAGCAAAAGTTAGCATAAAATGTCTGAATAAAAATATGAAAAAAGTGTATGATTTGTACCATTTCATCCTCTATTTGTTCTTGCTGATAGCTTACTATAGATTCCTGTTCTTCCCCTTCCTCTTGATTTGATTCACTCTTTTTTTTGTTCTTAGTTTCTTCCTTTATATTCTCTGGTTCAGGATCAAAATTGAAAGTAAAAAAATTATATGCTTCTTCAGCAGAAGGAAAATCAGTCTGGATCTAAGGAGAGAAGGCATCATTTATTTAAGATCATGTTTACCATTTTTTTAATACAAGTAAAACAACTAAAACTATCCTTTCACGAGTAACAGCAATAACGTTTTGAATCATTAAAAAAATATCACACAAACACCAAAACATTGAAATCAAGCATCTGTTAAATAGTTTATATATCAAAACACTTTTACCATTCATATCTTTACTACTTAATAAAACATTTATAGTAAGGTTTTTAAAATATCAACTTCTTCAGTTTTAATTTGCTCATCTTTTTAAATACAAACATACTTGGGAAATGATCAGAGACCAGGATTATGCTGTGAAAGCTAAAGCCTCGCATGTGGGGGAGGCAGAAGGGCATCTTACATACAGCAGTTTCTAGAGATATTTTGCACACAGAAATCACAAGCAGGAACAATGCCCTCTGAGGGAGTTTAGAGGGGCACAATGAGATGTGACTTCTACACCTTCCATGCTGAAGGCCCCAGAGTCTACCAGACAGTACTGAGGGGGTGGGGGGCAGAGACATTGTCCAGTCCTGCCTCCTGTAGCACAGCTTGCAGTGATATGATGCCATATGTGCCTACACTCAAGAAGCACAAGTTTGGGACTCTTCTGCCCCTGCACAAAAAGTCAAAATCTGCCCCTAATAGGCAGAACTAATCTTTAAAATTTATATTTAGTGACTCAATTAACAGCAGTATTTTGTTACCACACATATAACATGGAGGAGTATTATTGTGGCTGTCAATCAATGACAGAGGACTGTCTAACAAGAAGTGAGAGCTCCTATGGGCCCTAATCCCTGGGCCCATATTGCTCTGATTTCACAATTCACGTTTTATCAGAGATTTTTGTGGCTATTTTTAATATTTGTTGGTAGAGTTGCTATGGGTTTATGAAGATGATCACATTTTAATTGTTTATTACATTCCTAAGCACCCTGACAATGGGGAGTGCATTTTGCAAAGTTAGGTCCCTGCCAGCTGCCAGCTGCTCCACGCAGTGACATCGAGCCCCACTGAGGTCAGTAAAGTTTGCTGTTATTAAGGAAAACGATTCTTACGTGTGACTTTTGCTTGAGTTTTTTGACAGAATCACGAAACTTGACTTTAGAAGACGTCTGGCATTCATCCTCTTGCATGTATCTTGACTCATCATCAGACTGCATTAAAGTTATCACACAAGTTATTTACAGACACAGCAAAATGAAGGTGGTGAGTAGTTCGGTGTACAGATTAACTGTTGCATGTTTACAGTACAATTTTATTCTGATCAAAAGGTTATTAGAAAGTGGGTGCATTTGCTAGTTACAGTTAACTCTTTTCTCTTCTAAAGCAAAACAAAACTACTCAAACCATTGTGTGATCCTGATTATGAAAGGAGGGATAGAAACAACAATTTATGAAAGTGGAACTGAATACTACATTCACACACCAACATGACCTACTGTTCTTCCTATATATTTTGTATACTGGAATTACTGCGTCCCATTGATTATCTTCATTTTACTAAGTTTCCATGATGCCTATTATATCAATATCCTCATTTAATGCCAGCCTCTCTAGTTCATCCACCTTAGTATTTAAATTTCTAAAATTTGTATATAAGCACTTGTACATTTTGTCAATATTCACTTGCTTGCCTTTGTGTGTTACATTTAAATGGAACTCCTATGTTCGACTGTCCTCATTAGCTCCTACTTGTACTTTACCAACTTTCTATCCTCTTTACAAGCATATAAAGTTCCTCCTTTAATAAATTCATCCATAAGAGATGTCTCCACCTGAACCTTGTGCTCCTTTGCATCCATAAACTTTTCCCCAGCCTTTAGTTTAAAAAATCCTCTACAACCTTTTTCATTTTACAAGCCAGCTCTCTGTTTCCTTTTTAGGTTTAGGTAGAGCCTATCCTTCCTGTAAAAGCTCTTCCTTTCCCAAAAGGTTCCTTAGTTTCTAATAGCTCAAAACCCTCCTCCCTGCGCCATTGTCTCATCCACACATTGAGACCCTGCAATTCCGCCTGCTTTCCTGGCCCAGCAGGTGGAATTGGAAGCATTTCAGTTAATGCTATCATGGAGGTCCTGGACTTCAATCTCTTACCTAGCAGCCTAAATTTGGCCTGCAGGATCACTCTCCTACCTTTGCCTACATCATTGGTACTTACATATGCCACAACCACTGGCTCCTCCCCAGCACTGCACATTCGTCTGTCTTGTGAGATCCACAGCCATTGCAGCAGGCAATTTATTATGTGGTTCTCCGGGTCATCACAATCCCAACTATCTATGCTTCTAATAATCAAATCCCCCATTATTATTATTACCTTCTTCTTCCTAGTAACTGGGATTCCCTCCCCAGGAGGGGTATCCTCAATGTGAGAGGATACAGTGACACCATCTGCAAACTATGGGTTTGTTTCCCTCCACTCCAGCTTGATGCTCCTCTTCCCCAAAAATGTCATCCTCCTTTATAGCATGGAGGCATGTCAAACTCAAGGGTGGGACCCATCTATTGTGTCTGTGAAAATCTTCACTGTGTACCTCTGTCTCCCTTAGCTCCTCCAGTTCACCCAGTCTGGTCTCAAGAGCCAATACTGTGTCTCTAAGGGCCATGAGTTGCTTGCACCATATGCACACATACACCATCTGCCCAAGACAGGTAATCGTGTATGCTGCATTCAGTGCAATAAACTAGACTGCCCTCACTCTGATGCTGGACTACTGCCTGCATTACTTTTAGTCTTCAGGGTTTTTTTTGGTTGGTTGGTTAGGTTAGGGTTTTTTAGGGGCGGGGAGGGTGTTAGTGGTCTAAATTCAGAGTATTTTTGTTAGGTGTATCTGCCTCTCACACTCCTCAAAACTTCCATTTGCTAGCTCCTCCAGGAGTTTTGGACCTGATTTTTTAAAAACTTCAGTTCTCCTTGAGTTAACCCCGCCCGCTTGCCAAGTGATTCTAAAGGAGTTAGGGATCAAAGGATAGCAGGCTAGAGTCTCATTATCTAGCCTAGTCTAGCATGTCAGTAGGCTCAGGACACAGCCCCCACAATACAACACACTGTAATATTTAAAGCAAGCAAGCACACAGCAAGCAAGCAAGCAACCAGACAACCTCACCTTGAGGATCATGTAGTCTCTCCTCCCTCACCTGGAGGACTGCCTCGCAAAACTCCCAATTGCTGCTCCTGCTTGCTAGCTCCCCGGTGGCTTAGGAACGGACTTTTTAAACCCCGTTCTCCCTTACTTACCCCATCTCCTTATCAACATAAAGGGCTTAGGAATCAAAGGATGCAAAATGCTCACAAAGAAATACATCTAAAAAGTGAGAGTTCTTTAGCTGTTATAGCTTTGTACCTTTATATAAAGCTACAGCTTTACCTGTGTAACCTCTAACAGAAATAAAATATAAAAGCACACTATTTATAGATAAAATACTCTTTTTGGTTCAAGTATAGCAATTATGTATCTTAAAACATGGTAAATAACAGGAGCACAGAGCTTGGAAGGGCTAATCTCAAGGTGATAGAAGCCTCACTTGAAGTCTATGCTATAACGAAAGAAAATTTAATACTGTATGTATAGCATGTACATGAAATGCATTAATTGGAAAGGCTCCTGTTAACTAAAGAATTCTTGAAAAATTCGGGATGTCTTTCTGTCTAGCAGACAATATAAAAAAGAGCAATACAAATGATCTTACACAATGGCTTTCAAACAACTGACAGTTTTATTACCTTCACTTTCTTGTTCAAATGACAGCATATGGCGCATGCACATATACACATTGTATTTCTCACCTCTTTATCCCATTTAGTTTCTGATTCCCTCAGCCTGAGGCTTTTTAAGTGCCTTGGTCTTGGACCTTCTTGCAGTAAAGCACTTTCTGCTTTAGACTAAGAAAAAACAAAAAAGAAATTTTGGTCATATAACAACATATGAGTAATGTTCTTACAATTCCTGGAAATTCAAGGTCTTACTACTAGGGCTGTCAAGTGATTAAAAATTATTAATCGTGATTAACTGCACGATTTTAAAAACTGCAATTAATTGCAGTGTTAAACAATAATAGAATACAATTTAAATATTTTTTGACGTTTTCTACATTTTCAAATATATTGATTTCAATTACTATGCAGAATACAAAGTGTACAGTGCTCACTTTACATTTATTTTTGATTACAAGTACATGCACTGTAAAAAAACCAAAAGAAATAGTATTTTTTAATTCACCTCATACAAGTACTGTAGTACAATCTCTTTACCATGAAAGTTGAACTTACAAATGTAGAATTATGTATAAAAAAAAACTGCATTCAAAAATAAAACAATGTAAAATTTTAGAGCCTGCAAGTCCACTCAGTCCTACCTCTGGTTCAGCCAATCGCTCAAACAAACAAGTTCGTTTACATTATCAGGAGATAATGCTGCCCGCTTCTTGTTTACAATGTCACCTGAAACTGAGAACAGGTATTCTCATGTCACTGTTGTAGCCGGCGCCACAAGATGCCAAATGCGCTAAAGATTCATATGTCCCTTCATGCTTCAACCACCATTCCAGGGGACATGTGTCCATGCTAATAACAGGTTCTGCCCAATAACGATCCAAGCAGTGCGGACTGATGCATGTTCATTTTCATTATCTGAGTCAGATGCCACTAGCAGAAATTTGTTTTTCTTTTTTGGTGGTTTGGATTCTGTACTTTCCGCATCGAAGTGTTGCTCTTTTAAGACTTCTGAAAGCATGCTCCACACCTCTTAGATTTTGGAAGGCACTTCAGATTGTTAAACTTTGGGTGGAGTGCTGTAGCTATCTTTAGAAATCTCACATTGGTTTTGTCAGATCTGCAGTGAAACTGATCCTAAAATGAACAACATGTGCTGGGTCATCATCCAAGACTGCTATAACATGAAATATATGGCAGATTTCAGGTAAAACAGCAGGAGACATACAATTCTGCCCAAAGGAGTTCAGTCATTTAATTAACACATTTTTTTTTAAAACGAGCATCATCAGCATGGAAGCATGTCCTCTGGAATGGTGGCCGAAGCATGAAGGGGCATACGAATGTTTAGCATATCTGGCACGTAAATATCTTGCAATGCCAGATACAAAAGTGCCATGTAAATGCCTGTTCTCACTTTCTGGTGACATTGTAAATAAGAAGTGGGCAGCATTATCCCCTGTAAATGTAAACAAACTTGTTTGTCTTAGCAATTGACTGAACAAGAAGTAGGGCTGAGTGGACTTGTAGGGTCTGAAGTTTTACATTTTTTTTTAAACATAACTTCACTCAAAAACAAAACAATCTACATTTGTAAATTGCAGTTTCATAACAAAGAGATTACATTACAGTACTTGTATGAGGTGAATTTACAGTGTAAATATTTGTAATCAAAAATAATATACACTTTGATTTCAATTACAACACAGAATACAATATATATGAAAATGTAGAAAAACATCCAAAATATTTCATAAATTTCAGTTGGTATTCTATTGTTTAACAGTGCAATTAAAACTGTGATTAATTTTTTAATCGCAATTAATTTTGAGTTAATCACATGAGTTAACTGTGATTAATCAACAGCCCTACTTAGTACAAGTAATATTAATGAAAGATTCTTTTTACTGCATAATCCTCTTAAATTATTATAAATAGCCAGATTCTGCTTCCCTTTATTACACTGTACAGTAGTTTTATGCCACAAGTAGCCACAATGATTTCAGCAAGACTCCAGCATGGAAAGTAGTACTTACTCAACATAAAAGTGGCAGGATCTGACTCTCAGTTAAAATGGCAAGGTTTTTCCAAACATTACATTTTTCATATTACAAACAAGAATCAAATTAACTTGTTTAGAAAATAACATCAAAACCAACTACTGGGAATTAATCTGTTCAGATATCAAATACTATATTAAACAGACTTACAAAGGCAAATTTAATTCATTCAATTATATGCAGCACAAAACAAAGAAGATAGAATTTATGAGAATTTAATCAATCAAATACAATAAAATCCTTAATAAATGCATTCTCACCCTTGCAGCTTTTAATTTTTCTCTCATCCGTTCCCTAATGGAAAATTCTGCAAAGCTTGTTCTTGAGGTAGAAGGGACAGGAGGGAAGCCTGAAACAGGAAAATCACGATAAATCTAGAATTACAGTTTTTTGGTGGCAGAATCTAAAAATCATATAAAAGACTTGCTATTCAAAATATTTACAGGATATGGAAAATTTCAGTTTCCAACAGAAAGACCTTCTTCAACTGAGAAAACATTAAAATATACACATACTTGATTTTGACAATGAAAAATAATTCTTGGTTTTCATGTTTCAAAACTTATAGGCTAGCAGTTGAACTCCTTTAGCCCAGCTAGATTTGCCTTCCAAAATTAAATTAAAATATAACTGATTAGATCTGACCATCCAGAGTACAATATATCAACATTTCTTTCCATTAAATATCTCTTAATTATCTGATGTTCTCCATATTCTGGTGATCTGACCTTGCCATTTCTAATATTATATGGTATTACATAGAATCAATCGTGATTAAAGGAATACCCCCCCATGACAATTCCAGAATAAACATTAAAACAAGATACCCATTGTCTATGTACTAGTCTTTGTTCAAAGCTATTATATATGGCCCCAAAATGAAGTAAAACCTTATTTTTTTAAGTAACGCTATCAAAAAAATCTAGTTCCTCACTCTCACAGGGTACTTGGCCTTCTGAAGGGGTCAGGGGCTCAGCCCACCTCTGACAGACTTCATAAAGGGGAATTCGGCAATTCAGGTTCATGGGATTAGTTATCTCACTGGGGCAGTTAATTAGGCAGTGAAGCACCTGGGCATGATAAAAGGCAGTACTCACAGTACAGACTAGAGAACAGAAACTTCCGGTGAGAGGAATAGTCCCCAGAATGAGAAAGATCCCAAAGTGATGGGGCTCACCAGGAAAGGAAACTAAGGAAGAATGTTCCTAAGTGGGAGAGGCTCCAAAAGGGAAGAGCTATGAGTGCCAAGTCAAAGCAGAACCTGTCCCTTGTGGAAGAATTTCACCAGATAGCAAGAGAAGCCCCAGATAAGAGGAATTATATGCTGTCCTAAGGAAGGATCATTGCAGTTTGACCTCCATGGGGGACCCTGACCCAAGTGAAGAACCACTTCCCTAGCTCATGAAAAGAGGCCCTGGCTCTAGAAGAGGGTTCCATGTCAAGTGGGCCTTGAGGGTAGCAGACCTAGATGTAAGTGGGGTTGATGGACTAAAGTTAACTCAGCCCTCTCCCCCTACAGCTAAAGATGCTGGAGTGAACGCCTATTTGTATAATGTTCCACTTTTAAGTAAAATAAACTAGACCTTTGATGGTGTACTGTTCAATATACATAAGCCTCACTGGATTTATCGAAGCCCACTGGGGAAAACTGAGGCAGAGTCATAATTGCAATGCTTCACCACGCCACTGGGGGCACTCCAGGGGTGAGGACCATCACTATACTCATCTTTAGCCTTTTAAAATAAATTCAATAGCTGGCAACCATTGTATGTGCTAATCACAGTTCTCAGTATTTTCAGACAACACCTTGTTGGCTTCTTCACAGTTTCAAGCCCTTCATGTTGTGTCATTTTCCTTATTTTCACTGGAGCAGAATATGTTCAAGGTCCAGATCCTGCAGACACCTGCATGCATGCTAGTAACATTGATGTCAGTTTGTAGATTATAAGGACACAAGGAACCACAACTATCATCTAGTTCAATGGTTCTCAACCTGTAGACAACAGGCTGCTTTCAGCCCAATCAGCACACAGCTGCAGCCCACATGACATCTCCAGGGCCACACAGATGGCATATATATCAAGTGGACGCAGCCCACGTAACACATGGAGAGCTACGTATGCGGCCCACAATGGTAAATAGCTTCAGAACCACTGATCTAATCTGACCTGTATGACATAGAAAGAAGGTTCTCCACCCCGGACTATCAAGGCCCACTGACTCACAGAAAAAATCAGTCTCAGGCCACAAACAGCCCTGCAGGGGGGCACAGAAGCTTGAGGATTCCCCTAGGCTTTGGGGTGGGGCCAGAAATGAGGGGTTCAGGGTGCAGGAGGGGGCTCCAGGCTGGGGCAGGGGGGTTGGGTATGGGAGGGGGTAAGCACTCCGGCTGGGGGTGCAGGCTCTGGGTTGGGGCTGGGGATGAGGGCTTTGGGATGCAGGAGGCGGCTCTGGATTGAGGTCAAGGGGTTAGGAGTGTGTACTGAGTCATATGTTTGCTTTAGTGGCAAATCAGTTTCTGTCACAGTATTTTTAACTCTTAGCACTATAGAGCCTGTACAATTATGAGAGAAAGATAGATTCTACTCTGGCTCATGCATCACCAAAAGAATAGTTAACTAACTTCTAATTTCATGGACATATTCTGCCCTCAATTAGACTTGTGCAGTCCCATTGAAATCAATGGAGTTTCAGAGGTGAAAAAAAGGGCACAGCTTGATCTGGAGCATCTTTCATACTGGTGATGATGCATGAGTCGTTGAACCAGAAAGAACACAGTTTGACTTTTAGATTGCAAGATGAGTTTACATGGCTAGAAGTTAGAAAAACACAGTTTACTTTTAAAGTGAGCAAATTTTCTCTGAAATTAATTGAGAGATAATAAATAAGTAACCACATGTATGTATAATTAGCATAAATGGCATGAAGCAGTACTTCCTTAGCAAAAGTCTCAAAGAGAGATACCAGACTAGGAAAGCAAAGTCAACAGGGCAAATGGGAACATGAATTACAAATTATCCAATGGTAAAATCATCTTTAAAATTATTACAATTTTTACTTTTCCATTAGAGAAATTCTGTGATTTGCAAGAGTTTGATTATTAACCAAAAGGGTGCCTAAAGTGAAATTCTAAAAACGATCATCTTTCATGTAGACTTAAAGTCTCTGAATACTACATGTCCAAGAAAGAAATGCTGAATTCTGACTGGAGTGAAAGGCTGTTAAGTAAGAGAGAATTTCTGGGACACATTCAATGTGGCCAGGATTTCACCCTTAGTCCTCCAGGAAGCATCTCCATTTTAAAGTTCTGGGGAGCACCACAGGGTGCTACTCTACATTAAAAATAAGGGTATCTAATCTTTTTGGTTTTACACAAACCATCATATGGAAAGTGTAGTTCCTCTAATTAGAGGGGAAGGAGAACTAAAAACTGATGACATCAAGAAAGCGGAAGTACTTAATGACTGTTTTGTGTCAGTCTTCACTAAAAAGGTTAATGATAACCAGATACTCAACACAATTAACATTAGCAACCAGGGGGAAGGAATGCAAGCCAAAATAGGGAAAGAACAGTTAAGGAACATTTAGGTAAGCTAGATGTTTTCAAGTCAGCAAGAACTGATGAAATTCATCCTAGGGTACTTAAGGAACTAACTGAAGCAATCTCAGGGCATTAGCAATTATCTTTGAGAATTCCTGGAGGACAGGAGAGGTCCCAGAAGACTGAAGAAGAGTGAGCAAAGTACCTATATTTAAAAAGGGGAACAAGGAGAACCCTGGGAATTATTGACCAGTCAGCCTAACTTCCATATCTAGAAAGATACTGAAGCAAATTATTAAGCAATCAATTTGAAAGCACCTGGAGGATAATAGGGTTATAAAGAATATCATAGACTCTTTGTCTCCTAGTGCCCAGCTGGAAATGTTTTGCAAGAGAGAGTCTGAAACAATAAAAAGGAGGGACAAACACCTCAAGGGTCCCCTATCTCTCTGCCTATAGTATTCACTGCACCTGAAATGACAAAGGAAGCATCTGTTGGACACTGGGGGAGGTGTCCTGACCTACAGGGTTTGGTTAGTAAGACTTCTGAAAGCATGTGGTGATACAATGTGCTTGAATCTGATACAGTTTAAATTAGGGATTAGTAAACATCTTATCTTTATTTTTCTTGTAACCATTTCTGACTTTTATGCCTGTTACTTATACTCACTTAAAATCTCTCGTTTTTACTGTTTTATCTAATCCAGTGTGCTCAAGTTGAAGTGTCCAGGTAACTCTATTTGGGGTGACAAGTTGTCATATTATTCCCTTAATGGAGTAAAAAAATCTCGTGAGCCCTCTCCTGGACAATACAGGATTTATGTTTCTAGGGGAAAATCTGAGATTAGGGGTGTATTGGGGTCACCCAGCCACATAGCCAAGGCTGGTGAGAGCTAGAGTATAACCCAAGTATGGCTGGCAGGCTGCAGTTACATAGGGTGAGACTTGTATGCTGGAATGCTGTCTGTTAGTGGTCCATGTGGGAGCTACTTCAGCAAGGCGCTATAAGGCACCCAAGGTTGCACGGCAGGGTTGACACAGCTGCTCATTAGTCTGGATTGTACCTGGTATGTCACAGTGGGTGCACAACTAGTTGAAAGACAGTACTCAAAGAGTAGTTATCAATGGTTTGCTGTCAATTTGGGAGGACGTACCTAGTGGAGTTCTGCAGGGCTCAGTCCTAGGTCCAGTATTATTCAATATGTTCATTAATGACTTGGATAATGGAGTAAAGAATATGCTTATAGAATCTGGAGATGACACCAAGCTGGGAGGGGTTGCAAGCACTTTGGAAGACAGTTTTAAATTCAAAATGACCTTGACAAACTGGAGACTTGGTCTGAATTCAACAAGATGAAATTCAATAAAGACAAGTGCAAAGCACTTCACTTAGGAAGGAAAAACAAATGCACTACTACAAAATGGGAAATAACTGTCTAGGTGCTAATGCGCTGAAAAGGATCTGGGGGTTATAGTGGACCACAAACTGAATATGAGCCATCAGTGTGCTGCAGCTGCAAAATAGGCCAATATGATTCTTGGGTTTATTAACAGAAGGGTTGTATGTAAGACATGAGGGGCAACTGTCCCGCTCTATTCAGCAGTGGTGAGGCCCCAGCTGGAGTAGTGTCCAATTCTGGGAACCACAAATTAGGAAAGATAGGGACAAACTGGAAAGAGTCCAGAGGAGAGTAACAAAAATGATAAAAGGTTTTGAAAACCTGACTTATGAGGAAAACTTTAAAAAACTGAGCATGCTTAGTCTTGAGAAACAAGACTGAGGGGGTACCCAGTCACAGTCTTCCAATATGCTACGGGCTGCTATAAAGAGGGTGGTGCTCAATTGTCCTCCATGTCCACTGAAGGTAGGACAAGAAATAACGGGCTTAATCTGCAGCATGGGAGATTTAGGTTAGATATTAGGAAAAGCATTCTAACTATAAGGATAGTTAAGCTCTGGAATAGGCTTCCAAAGGAGGTCATGGTGTCCCACTCATTCAAAGCTTTTAAAAACAAGTTAGACAAACACCTGGCAGGGATGGTCTAGGTTTACTTGGTCCTGCCACAGTGCAGGGGACTAGACTTGATGACTTCTCGAGGTCCCTTCCAGCCCTACATTTCTATGATTCTATGCCAGGCTGCAAATGTGCTATGGGCTAGGTACAGTAAGTTTACTGGGTCAAATCGAGGAAAAAGTGTGCCCACAGCTGGTAGCTAGAAGACTTAGGATCTCTACCCAAGATACAGCACTGTATCAATAATGGAAAGAACTTTGATGTAAGGACAGATCAGATTCAAAAATGAAGATCAAAGGATGACTTCTAGAACCCTGTTTCTAGGTTGGTAGTGATCCCCTGGGAGGGAACATGAAAGATGCTCAGGGTTGTTGCAAGGCATTGAAATTATGCTCTAAAGCAAAGAAAATTTCACTCCTCTCACATCCTTACTCTTTAAGGGGACGTATTCTCTGTCAAGCTCTCAAAACAAACACAAATTATTGTTACTACTGATACTCATCTTGCATTTACTAAAAAAAAAAAAAGTAAGAGGGGGTTGCAAAAACTTCTGACTCCAAATAAGGGGCTGCCAACCTAAAATGATGAAGAAACACTGGTTCAGATTATTAGACTGCTGGGGAAAAGGAGACTTACTGTTTGTTTTCTGCTTTTCAATCCTTGCTTCCAAAGGGCCTGGGCCTCCCTTACGACATAGCTACATTCATAACAAATCGACACACCTCTTTGTGGACCAAATTTATTAGAGGCTCCTTTTTCATATTTCGTGGTATCTTTTCTGCACCCTTCATACATTGTCTCTCTCAGACTGTAACTTCTTCATGCAAAGACTAGGTTTTGGTATGAGATTGTACAGTGCCTACTATGTGGTCCCCATCTTGGTCATGGCCTGTGGCTGCTACTGCATTAAAAATATTAAATAATATATGCAAAGTAGTTCTTTGTTACTGAAGGCAGGCTGTGTGAATTAAAAGACAAAGCAGATTCTGTCCAAGGCCTACTATTGTATATTTATACAGATGGGAAAAATGTTTACGGTTTTCATGACAATGGGCCTATTATGCACAACAGAAATGTTTCTTCATATGTAACTGCAGTGTTTCCAGCTGGACTGGATGGTCAAGACTAGGTTTTCACCCTATCCTATACATTTGAGGGTCCACTTATCTCCTTTCACAGGTGCTCAGTTTAATGTAGCATTCATACTGTGTCAAAGAAGAACATAGCATAAAAGCCTGTGGAATTTTATAATAGATGATATTATGTTTATACACCCAATAGTACAGATTTTTTAACGTTTTCCTTTTTGTGGTATCTTGTTTCCCACCTACTTATGGGTCAGGACTTTAACTCCATAATGTTCTTCACACCTTCACAAATCTCCCTCATTTTCATTGCAATTCTTGAGTTTCTCTGATGCTCTTCAGAGACTGTTTGAAAACATGGCATTGACTAATGTCTGCTGTTCTTTTGCTGTTTGAAGAAGCAAGGGTTTTTTTGTCCTTCCTCCATGTGAATTAACTATTTTCTTTTCCTGCTCTTTGAGAAGTAGCTGAATTATCCCTTAAGTCCCATACCTCACAATTCATCTTTTCTACTAGAAAAGTAAACATTTTGTAAAATGATTGGCCGACTAAAGGTGCAGCCTCTTTGGCTGATGTTTTTTGGAGCGTGTGGCTTTTTTCTTTGAACAGCTGTGAACACTGACATTTCAAGTAAATATTTTTTTCTAGCTATCTCCAATCATACCATTAGTAATATAGTCAGGTTTTTTTTTTAGCTAAACATTGCTCTGCTTTCTCCTTTGGAAAAAAAAATATTTCTTTGCCAAGGCCTGAGTACAGGGTGATTTCATATTTATATAAGGAATTAAATTAATAGAAAGGTTATAAAAATGAAAAGGCCAAGAGGATTGGGAGGAGTTTTATCACACAACTTACATAATGCAACATTGAGATTGATGATTAATCAAGACACTTATACAAGAATATTGGTGACAGAAGATAACTAGAATATGCAATTAAAGCCATATACAGGTTACATATTAATATTATACTCAAGGTGTAAATTACCCTCCAGGATTAAGCTAGTCCCTCCCTTGTCATTTAAACAGAAAAAGGGTGTTGTGATTAAGCCATGCTGCTACTGGTTCTGCTCTCCTTAAAGGACAGTCCAAGGCTTTGTTTGAAGCTTTGTGCCCTTTAAACTAAGGTGTCTACCTACTTGGTATGGATATTTACCTTTAGAAACATCTAACATAGGTTTCAGAGCAAATAATAATGCTATTACTTTGCAAAAGTGTGTTCTGATTTGTTGGATCAAAAACACTTGTAACCTCACCTCAATTCCTCTTCATTGATTAATGCCAATGAGAAAACTGATGCACACAAATGTGGTTTGGGACTTCTGCAATACTGGGCAACTCCTTCTAAGCTTGGTCCCAGACAAACAAGGTTGTAGTGAACAGTGTTGTAAAATCAGTAGCGAAACTATTTGCAATGTATTCCTGACTCTTCATCATCAAAGGAAGAGCCCATGTGAGTAGTGACCCTCTCAGCTTGTTTTCTGTAACAAGAAGCTATAAGTATTGGATTCAAGGAAAGATCCTTCAACTCTGAACTGTTTGGATTCTAACAGGGTGGAATAACAGAACGAGAAGACGGAGATTCCCAGAGTCATTCTGGGTAGTCCTGAGAGACTTCTGGGAAACTGGCAGATTACTACATCTCTGCTACCATTTGGAATTACAGACTGTGACTCACCTATACATATATTTTACCGGCTTCAAACTCTCAATATCTCTCATTTCCTTTTGTTAGCTAATAGATCTATAGTTAATTTACTATAGAATTAGCTACCATCATTGCCTTTGGTGTAAAATCTAGGGTACCAACTGATCTGGGGTAAGTGACTGGTCTCTTGGGACTGGGAGCAACCTGAATGTGGTATAATTTTTGATATAAATGACCTTTTATCACAAAGTCCTGTTTCTCTGGGTGGGAAGACAGACTGGAGAGTCTAAGGGAATTGTTTGTGACTCCATGGTAAGACTGGTATAGTGATTCAGGAGTTCACATTTGTTAGTGACTTGGTAAAATCTAATTATAGAAGACACCACCAGTTTAGGTTATCTGCCTTTTTTTCTGATAGTCTCCCAGAAGGTAGGTGCTCACAAACGTGAGCCACTCCAGACAGCATGGCATTGCCCACTCTTGGTGACTAGTCTCCGACCCTGAGTGGAACCAATTGGCCCAGCTCTACCAGTTCCAGTGGGGACTATGTGAGGAGATTAAGGATGAGCTAGCCTGTGGAGGCCTTCATCAACCTTGTCATCCACACTGACAATAGGCTCAGCAAGCAATATGAGGAAAAGAAGGGGTCTGTGCTACTACCTGACCAGTGACCCTCAGTACCAATCTCAATGCAGACTCTGAACCCATGCAGCAGGATAGTGCCCGCCACCATGTGACCCCTGAGGAAAAACGGCACTGTCACAGCTTGTGTTTCTACTGTGGAGGATCAGCCAAACTTTTGCCAACTGTCCACCCCGAGCTCTAGCACAACACAGTTCAGGAAGCAACCACACCCAGGCCTGGTAGAGGGAGTTGGCCTGGGTAAGCCTGACATAATGACCCCCTCCCCCACTCCTTGCTAAGGCATGCCCCAGGCATGGTGAGTCCAAGTCTGCCTCCATGTACCAGGGGAGCCTTACCAAATTCTGCCACAGCGGCCACTCGTGGATTCCAGGCAATGGACAACTTCATAGATACTGATACGGCCTAAGCCCTGGGTATTCCAGTTCAACCAAAGACTGTCCCCAACCCAGTAGAAACTATATATGGCTCACTCCTGTCATTGGGGCCAGTGACACAGGAGACAGTGGCGTGAAGTTGCCATTTGGGACCATCGGGAGGTTCTTCCCCATAACCCTGGTCATTTCACCGCTGCTGGCTCACGGTCCTTTGGGATGAGCACCAAGTTAGCTTCTGCTCCAAGTTTTTCAAGCAAGTCTGCCAACACACACTGTCTGACAAACCTCAGAACCAAGACATACCCTCCACCTGATCCTGCCTGTGGGTCAGGTGAAATACCATCAGAGTTGACTCCAGCACTGCCACAAGTACAGCAACTACGGTGATGTCTTCGAGAAGAATGCTGACTCCCTACTACCACACCACACCAGGATTATGACTGCCCGATCGAGCTGCACCCGGGAGCCAAGGTGCCATTCAGCCGTATTGACGCGATGTTGGAACCTCAGATAGCTGCCCTGCGTTCCTCTCTCCAAGAGAATCTGCCCAAGGGTTTCATATAGCCATCTACCTCTCTTGCTGGGGCCCCAGTTCTGTTTGTTAAAAAGAAAGATGGAACCCAGCACCTATGCATGTATTACCAAAACCTACACTAGGTTACCCTCAGGAATCAGTGCCCCCTTCCACTCATCCTGGAACTACTGGATCATGTATTTATAAAACTCAACCTGCAGGGGCCTATAACTTGGTTCGGATCTGAGCCAGGGATGAGTGGAAGACAGCTTTTTCAAACCCAGAACGGCCCCTGGTAATGCCATCTGGCTTCACAAATGCCCCAGAAACATTCCAGCAAATCATAAATGAGGTCTTCTATGACATCCTAACCCAGTATAGCATAGTCTACCTCGATGATATCCTCATCTTTTCCGAGGATCCTGAACACCACACCCAGCATGTTCGGTCAGTCCTGGAACGGCTCCATCAACATGGCCTTTAGGCAAAGCTGGAAAAGTGCAGCTTTGACCAGTGCTCCATGGAATTCCTTGGCTACATCCTGTCCCCTAATGGCCTCCAAATGGACCCCAAGAAGGCACAGGTGGTTCAGACCTGGGTACACCCCCAAAACATCGAAGAGCTACAACACTTCCTGGGGTTTGTTTTTATCGAATGTTCATCTCGGAGTTTTCAGGCCAAATCAACCCCTGACAGCACTTCCCCACAAAAACACCACCTTCACTGGTTCCCATAGGCCCAATGAGCACTGGACTGGCTCAAGATTACCTTTACCAGCGCCCCAATTATGGTCCATCCCAACTCAGCACAACCCTTGATCATTGAGACTGATGCCTCTAATGTGGCAATTGGGGCCATATTCTCTCAAAGACGTGGTCCACAAAAGCACCTCCACCTTTGTGCCTACTATTCACAGAAGCTCACTCCAGCCAAACAGATTTAAGAAATTCTAGATGAGGAGCTTTTAACCGTAAAAGCAGCCTTTGAAGAGTGGCACCACTAACTGGAGAGTGCTCAGTACCAGTACAGGTATACACGGATCACAAAAACTTTGAATATCTCCACTGAGCCAAAGCACTGAACGAGAGGAAGATTTGCTGAACCCTGTTCTTCACATGCTTCAATTCACCATCATATCCCACCTGGGGCCCAGAACAAGACTGTTGTTACCTTGTCCCAACCAAATAGGGGAATATCTTGCCAGCCAGAAACACGCACCCTCCTCCCCCAAATATATTCTTATGTCCTGGAACTTCCTAAATACCATGATTCCCCAAGACCTCATGTTACCAATCTGCTCAGCTACAGAGAAGGAGCCTCCTCCCAAGGGGGTCGAGACGGCAAGCCAGGTCCAGGATGGCTTGCTCTAATGTCAAGTGCCGCTTGTATGTCCCACCAGCCACCCAGTTAGAGGTACTAAGGCTCCGTCATTACTCACTATTAGCAAGCCATCTGGGGCACTTCAAGACCCTCCATTTGTCCACCCACTCCTTCTGTTGGCCCTCAATGTGCACAAAATCCACACATATGTTGATTCCTGTGAGACATGCGCCTGCATCAAGAAGCCAGGCTCGAAACAGCTCGGCGCCCTAATGCCTTCCAAGACCCTGTCTAGTCCCTGAGCGGCCATTACCCTGAACTTCATGGTCAAGCTCCCCATGTCTAGCTGAGAAACTGCAGTCCTGGCTATGGTTGACCAGTTGATAAAAATGGCCCACTTCATCTCCACTGCACACCTGCCCTCTGCAGAAGAAAAGGCTCAGCTCCTGGTGACTCATGACATCCATCTCCATGGACTCCTAGAGCAAGTCACAACTGATCAGGGTCTGCAGTTTGTGTCATTGTTTTGGCGCAAAACCCTATGATTGCTCTGGGTCTGCACTTACACATCCACCACCTATCACCAACAGATGGTCAGTATGAACAAGCAAATCAAATGTTAGAACAATATTTGTTCTGGTGGAGATTTGTGAAGCAGCACAACTGGTCAAGCCTCCTACCCCAAGCAGAGTTTGCTTACAACACTGACCAGTGACCATAAAGCTTCAGTTACCCACATCCCCCAAAATACCCCCAGTGTTTTATATATCCTTACTAAAACCCTATATCAACAACACTTTTGCTCACCTGGCTCAACCATTGCCCACTCCGGTATAGATTGAAGGACACAATGAATGTAAGGGCCACGAGATACGGGACTTAAAAATTATATGTGATTCCCTCTGGGAACCTCACAGACTGGGAGGGCTATTGTCACAATATGTGATCCTACGAGTCTGCATCCCAAATCACCTCCCTGACCTTGTGGCAGCCTTCCATGCTGTTCATCCAGACAAACCTAGGTTGGCTATCGGAGGGCACCCCAGGAAGAGGTAACGTAAGGCCCTTTGAGTCTAGAACACAGGCCTGCAGAGCTGCCATGCAGCTAACATCTTCATGCCGCTACCCAGAAGCCACTGCAACCAGCTTGCGCTCCACTGCCCATAACCTGCTATGGACACAAACCATGGGAAGTCCCACCTGAAGGGGACTAACAGGCAGCATCCTCATGGCTCCTCATTGGCTCCCCACCCATATAAACCCCAGAGGCATTCCAGGAAAATTACAGGCAATACCACAAATCTCCTACAGTTGTCATGACTATACTGCTCCTGAACTCCTGGCTTCAACATTGGCTTGATTTGTACTTTGCTTCCTGACCCAGATCCTGAAATCTGACTCAGACTCTTACCCTTGGAATGGGCCCTGGACTGGAACCTTGGTCCCAACTGCCCTTCTTAAGATCCTGACATCTTCAGGCCTTGAGGTTTTGCTTGCTAACATCACTACTAATGGAAAAACTCCTGGACTGCCTCACGTATGCTAACATGTTGTCTGCTAGAAGTTCTGAAAGGTGGAGAATCTGGAAACGGGAGGCATGCACCACAGGTTCTAGTAGGGCCACGACTGCTCCAAGGGTCCCTGTCTCTGGACATCTGGTGGGTACCAGGGTATTGGAACTCTCTTGATGAAGGAGAAGGGAAGTGACACCTTCTGTCACAGGAGCGAGGGACATAAGAGCCTACATCAGGCTCTGAGGAGGACCCTGAGTCACACAACCCTGGTGGTATAGTGCCAGTGGTGCCAAGGTCCAGGGATGTCGCTCTGGAGATATCAGTACCAGGGACTTCATGTTGGGTATACCCTGGACATCCATTGGTACCAGCCAACCTGTCTCCCGTACCATCAGGGAGTCCAATACCAAGATGCAGAGTATGTCCCAGGATGCTGCATAGGTCTCTGGCATTGTCAATACCAAAAGTTTTTCCTGGTGCTGCTGTTCTTGAATCGAAGTCAGTACCATAGCAGGGGTCAGTCACATTGACCTGGGCCCCAGAGTCAACAAATGCTTGATGAGAAGAGGTCTGTACCGTGCAGTGTCTTTTCGCAGATTATGTCCTCCCGCCCTCTCAAGCAGGTGGACAATAGTGAGGACCTCGATCGTCTAGGGGAGCTACATCTTGGCTCCTTTGAGGATTCTGCCCTCATGTGCTTCTTTCTTGGCACTGGTTAAGGGGATCAGTGCTGGCGTTCAGAAGGAAATTCCAGAGCGGTATTCCTTACCTGAGAGGGAAAGTTCACAAGGGAGATGCCGGGTGGCCTCCATGAGGATGTGGCGCAGTCTCCCTTTTGTTGTTTTGTCTGTCCAGGTCTTAAAGTCTCTACAAATCTGCATCAATCTGTAACACAGACTGGTGGTCCCTAAACTGTGGGGCATCCCCCCCAGGGGGGCATGGAGGAAAGTTCAGGGGGGCCCAGGCCAGCCACCAACAGGGGCAGGGAGAGAGCACCACTCAGCCCTGCTCCGCCCCCAGCCCACCTCCACTCTGCTCCCTGCTCTGCCCCCAGCACAGCTCCAGCCCCAGCTCCACTCAATGGCCAGCCCATCTCCGGCCCCTGCTGTTGCTCCACTCTGCCCGCAGCCACAGTTCCACTCCACCTCCTCTTCCAACTCCAGCCCAGCTCTGTTCTCATTCCCTCTCCACCCCCGGCCCAGGTCCACCTTTAGCCCCAGCTCGTCCCCCATCTCCAGTTCAGCCCCCAGCTCCACCTTCGAGTTCCTCTGCTGAGCCAACTGTGCAGTAATGGGGGGTGGGGGAGAAAGAGCATGGATAGATTCACTACTGTTGGTCAGGAGGGGAGGGGTAAACAGAAAGTTTAGGCACCACTGCTCTAACATAATCCTTGCCGAGACAGTTTAGGCAGGTGGAATGAGGGTCGCTCACCAGCATAGATTTTTTATTATTATTTGCAGCCAGCACAAGCCCAGAGACTTAGGCACATGCGGTACCAGGTACACCCTGAACATAAGAGGGGACCAATCCTCCAAAACAAGCAAGAAAATAACGATGAACATGTATACTAATCTAATGAATACCACAAACTATTTACCATAGGCAAGATTTTTTTTGGGAGGGGGGACAGAAGGAAGGAGAGAGAGAGAAAAACAACTTCCAGTAGCAAGATGATACTTCCCATGCTTGGTAGTCAGAGTGTAAGATGGAACTGAGGGAGGCATGGGGCACCTCTGCTGCCCAAGGGCCTAAAGGGCAGAGACCACCACCAACACCTTGACGGGTATTGCTAAAGAAAAAAAATCGCTGACTTAAACCTGAAGTGGAATGGACATGTGCAATCACAGGAAGCAGAAATTATTATTTTGAACTGGGAATGAGAACGAAGGAGGTGGACAGCAGTTGTACTGTAAAACCAGTTACATATTCTTTGAGCTGAAAACTGGCTTGTAAAATATCAGTCTTAAGTGTTATTCTTTTCCTTACAAATTTTAAAATAATCTGTGTGACATTAAACACTGCAAAGAAACTGATTTAAGAAGTTTATTGCATTATAAATAAAAATAATTGTTCACATTTACAAAGAACATTTAACAAACAAGTTACTATTGGAAAACTAGATTTTGAACATGAGGAATAATCGCCGCATTAAGCAAAACTACTAACAGTGTCAAGAGTCAACTGTAGACTGTTTTGAGGGTTTTAAGGTAGACTTGGCAATACTAGGTCACTTCAACCTGATCATACATTCTCTAAACACCAACAATTCACTAAAATCAACATAAATTGTGTGTGTGTATGTATGGGGAATTAAGGATCAGGTCCTTTAGTTAATTGGTTGAGCCAACTGCCTTTAGTACATACAGATACTGGTTTACACAGGTTCTTAGAATTAAGGAGTGACTTTTCAGGACAATTTATCCTACAATTGTTCAGTATTTTACTAAATTGCTTAGTAATGATTTCTTACTAAACTTACTGATTTCTTAACTTTTCTTCATTTCCTTTTGTCCCGCATCCCCTCCCCCCAAATGTATTTTATAACAACTTCTCTCTCTTTATCATAGCATTCAGGATTTCTTTCACGTTTTGCAATTCCCAGTAGTTTCAAAACTGAATCAAAGAAATACACCAGCCTTTGTGCTGGAGGTGGAAAAACTGTGTGACCCCTTTTAGTAAATCAGATACAAATACTCATACTAAATGACCCCAGTACGCATCTACAAATGAACGAACGATCATTCCCAATAGAACCATCCCGGAAAGTAAAGACTTCCCAACTTTTTGATCTTCCAGCATATTCAAGGAAGCAACTACCAGATGCTGGGCTATTTCTTAAAAAGACTTCATTATTTGCAGCTGTTCTCTATTCACTTATTAGTGAATTAATATATAGCCAATTCCTTACAGTTGTTTAGTTCAGGATCGAAGAGAATGTAATATTAAATTAAGGGAAAATGCCAGATTTCTGCCAAGGGACTTTAAAAAAAAGCATGATGAGATGTTGAATAAATTAACACAGGTAAATAGGGAAGGAGGGAAATTTCTGTTCCAGCTGTTAGAATATTTAATTCTTTGGCTATAGTTAAAAATAAAATGTAGAAACTGGAAAGTGAACAATTAAATATTATGTAAGATTAGCACGAAAGAAACTAAGTGAATTTTAGTGACATGAAGAAAATATTGAAAATGATGGGATTAAGGGCAACCCTCAAATGTCACTGCTGTTTTGAAAAAGGAGAGCAGATTCTCAAGTAGAAAAGACAACCATGTTTAAATTACAAGGATTTAGTAGAAACACTGAAGCAAAGTAAAGGCAATCATAAATCTTGTTCACAGGTAGGACTGTGGAATTCACTTAGACTTATTGAGGAGAGAGCATTTCACCAGAAACTAGGGATCAAGCTGTGTGTAGGAATGCCACCTTAGGACCTCAGAGTGGAACAGCTTCCTTTCCTTCCCTCCACATGATGTACTGAGGGAACAGCCCAGACCCACAAAGGGACTTAGGTGTTGCAACTCCTAACTTTTAAAAGCCTAACCACCCAGTGGAATCCAGAAACCCTGGGTTAAGTACCTCGCTCACTATACAACACATGGGGGGACAGGAATCTGACACTAGCACCACAAAGCCAGCATAGTAGGTGGGGAGCTACCTAAACTAGCCAATACCAGATATCAAGAAGGGTGTCCTAAGCGCCACACTTCTGGATTTAGACACCTAATTCCCAGAGGATAGAGGGAGGCACCTCTCTCTGCGTGGAATCCACAGACAGGAACCCTTTCCTCGAGTCAGGAACCTAAGCAGTTTTTTGCAAGAACAGCAGCAATGGATGCCTAACTCCTTACAAAATGGCACCTAATGAGTTTAGGGGCCTAGAGGAAGAGCAGTGCCTAAATCTGGGTCTCAAGCACCTACATTCCTTTATAGATCTGTGCCTAAATGCATTTCAACATAGAGCTTGGAATCAAACAGACAAGCCTATGTTTGGAAAGGTACCACTGAAGATTATTTTTTGTTTTAGGTCACACTTATAGCTGACAAAAGCTCCGTTATGAAGTAGGAGCCAAAGGCATACTTTCAAACATGCCTTTAGCATTTAGGAGCCAAAGTCTCATTGAAAGTCAATAGATCAGGGCGGGATCCACAAAAGGAGTTAGGCATTGAAATGCTGAGTGTCACAGCATCGAACTTCGAGTCACCAAGAAAAATCACCACCACCTATTCCTCATCCTGATTTTGTATTGGACTCGATCTGATAGCAGCCTCTCAGCGCACCTACCCAATCAGGCCCTGAACACAACTTAGATGGCTGAATGCCTGTCTTTTTGTTGTTTGTGCATCACTCTGGAGCTTAGGTGGGAGACAGGCATCCCGATGCCTAGAGGGAGAAAGCAGTGCACATGCCCAGAGCCAGAAACTTTTAGACACCTAGGGAACTTTCACCGTGAAAAACTTAGGCAAAGAATTTAGGCAGCATCCCTAACCTACAGCACTTGGAAGCGGTTTTGGGGGTTGCAGTGGAGCCAAAACAGGGACTTCAGTGCCTAAGTACTTTCATGGATTCCCACCCTTCGTTCCTGAGTCACTTAGGAGTCTTACATTTTTTTAATCCCTCAATTTATTGAGAACAGATTGATGTTTTACTGAAGAGACTGCTAAAGAAACTAAGTAGCCACAGTGTGAGAGCAAAGTATTGTTACGGATCAAAACTTGCTATGAGAGGAAACAGAGTAGCAATAAATGTTTTCATCATGGTGAATAATGAATAGTAGGAGCTTAAAAGTTCCAGGTTAGGTCTCACATTGTTTAAGATATTTATTAATGATCTGGAAGGGTGTGTGCACGCAATGAAGTTGCAGAATTTGCAGATGACAAAGTTTACTGAATGTAAGTAAGTTCCCCTTACTGAATGAGGGAGGCAAACTAGTGACAGAGGATGTGGAAAAAGCTAATGTACTCAATGCTTTTTTTGCCTCTGTTTTCACTAACAAGGTCAGCTCCCAGACTGCTACGCTGGGCATCACAAAATGGGGAAGAGATGGCCAGCCCTCTGTGGAGATAGAGATGGTTAGGGACTATTTAGAAAAGCTGGATGTGCACAAGTCCATGGGGCCGGACGAGTTGCATCTGAGAGTGCTGAAGGAATTGGCGGCTGTGATTGCAGAGCCATTGGCCATTATCTTTGAAAACTCGTGGCGAATCGGGGAAGTCCCGGATGACTGGAAAAAGGCTAATGTAGTGCCAATCTTTAAAAGGGAAGAAGGAGGATCCTGGGAACTACAGGCCAGTCAGCCTCACTTCAGTCCCTGGAAAAATCATGGAGCAGGTCCTCAAAGAATCAATCCTGAAGCACTTGCATGAGAGGAAAGTGATCAGGAACAGCCAGCATGGATTCACCAAGGGAAGGTCATGCCTGACTAATCTAATCGCCTTTTATGATGAGATTACTGGTTCTGTGGATGAAGGGAAAGCAGTGGATGTATTGTTTCTTGACTTTAGCAAAGCTTTTGACACGGTCTCCCACAGTATTCTTGTCAGCAAGTTAAGGAAGTATGGGCTGGATGAATGCACTACAAGGTGGGTAGAAAGCTGGCTAGATTGTCGGGCTCAACGGGTAGTGATCAATGGCTCCATATCTAGTTGGCAGCCGGTATCAAGTGGAGTACCCCAAGGGTCGGTCCTGGGGCCGGTTTTGTTCAATATCTTCATAAATGATCTGGAGGATGGTGTGGATTGCACTCTCAGCAAATTTGCGGATGATACTAAACTGGGAGGAGTGGTAGATACGCTGGAGGGGAGGGATAGGATACAGAAAGACCTAGACAAATTGGAGGATTGGGCCAAAAGAAATCTGATGAGGTTCAATAAGGATAAGTGCAGGGTCCTGCACTTAGGACGGAAGAACCCAATGCACAGCTACAGACTAGGGACCGAATGGCTAGGCAGCAGTTCTGTGGAAAAGGACCTAGGGGTGACAGTGGACGAGAAGCTGGATATGAGTCAGCAGTGTGTCCTTGTTGCCAAGAAGGCCAATGGCATTTTGGGATGTATAAGTAGCGGCATAGCGAGCAGATCGAGGGACGTGATCGTTCCCCTCTATTCGACATTGGTGAGGCCTCATCTGGAGTACTGTGTCCAGTTTTGGGCCCCACACTTCAAGAAGGATGTGGATAAATTGGAGAGAGTCCAGCGAAGGGCAACAAAAATGATTAGGGGACTGGAACACATGAGTTATGAGGAGAGGCTGAGGGAGCTGGGATTGTTTAGTCTACAGAAGAGAAGAATGAGGGGGGATTTGATAGCTGCTTTCAACTACCTGAAAGGGGGTTCCAAAGAGGATGGCTCTAGACTGTTCTCAATGGTATCAGATGACAGAACGAGGAGTAATGGTCTCAAGTTGCAGTGGGGGAGGTTTAGATTGGATATTAGGAAAAACTTTTTCACTAAGAGGGTGGTGAAACACTGGAATGCGTTACCTAGGGAGGTGGTAGAATCTCCTTCCTTAGAGGTTTTTAAGGTCAGGCTTGACAAAGCCCTGGCTGGGATGATTTAACTGGGAATTGGTCCTGCTTTGAGCAGGGGGTTGGACTAGATGACCTTCTGGGGTCCCTTCCAACCCTGATATTCTATGATTCTATTTAAGTTAGTCAAGTGCAGAGTGGACTGTGAGGAACTTCAGAGGAACCTAAGTACACTGGGTGAATGGACAATTCTATAGCAAATTAAATTCAATGTTGATAAATGCAAAGCATATGAGACACAAATTTAAACTATTTATAAACTTTACAGGGTTCTAAGTTAGTTGTATCAACACAGAAACGGGACATGGGCATAATCAATTGAAAATGCTAGATGAGTGATCTTTTCACACTATCCCCTTGCTGATCTGTCTGCTGTAGGGGGAAATGACCTGCAGTCAAAAACTGCAGCTGGGTGGGAAATGGATTTCTGAGTTTGCAAATATTTTTGAGTTCAAAAGTTTTTTGCTATCCCACAGGGGGACAAAAAGTCAAAATCTTAGAAGTTTTGCAACCCAAAATAACCAATGGCAGTGAAGGAGGGTGTCAACTATAGTGTTCTGATAAGTCTGTATTTTTAACCTTTTTGTTTTGAAAGTTAAGCTAATTAGTTTGAGAAGTTGTTTCTAACTGGAAATTTTTCTTTACAAAATATCAAAATAAAAATGGTATTTTAAGAGTTTGTAACAAACATTGTCTTGTCAATAAAATTAGTTTGTTCTAATCACTTGTAATATATTTGATTTCATTTTAAAAATTTTCCCTTTTGATTCCTCTCATTTGTAAAATGAGATTTTTCACAGAGTGCACAAATGAGAAAAATCACCCAAAATAAAATTGATGGTACTACTATTCCCTAAAATATCTGACAGGAATTGGGTAAGAACAGTTTTGTCTAGCAAAATTTAAATTACTTGGTTTTGGATAGCACTTTCTGCCTTCACCCTCCCCAACTCCATGATGAAGTGTTCTGCTGCAACAGATTCAAGTAGAGTCCCTTTTGTGCATATATGTTTGAATATATTCTTCCATTCTTGCCCTCTATAGGCAGGAGATGAATGACAATAGTGACAAAATAATCCTGTCATCAAAATATTACTCATACACAGGGTGATGAGTAAGTGTCAGATATAACATTCAAATATAGTATAATAAATTGAGGAGTTGATCCTTGGAATATTCCAAAAATATTGTGCATATTATCTAATGTTCCTGAACGCTTTAAAATGTTTATTTTAACTGAGAATTTTTTTAATACATTTCCAGAGTTTTAATCAGAGGAAGTTTTTCGCTGTACTGACAAAAATTCACTTGCTAAAGGAAGAGTATACCGCACTTTCCATAATGGGTAACTTAGCTCTGTGCTGGTTATTTGCACCCAATTATCACGCGCTGGTTCGCCAGCCGTGCATGAAAACAAGATATCAGCACCTGCCAGTCACCCAATCCGGCAGAAGCAGCATCTGTCCCGCAGCGCCCTGCCCTGCCCCCGCCGTCCTCCCCGGCCACCCCTCGCTGAGCGACGCTGCCGCCCCAGGGACTCCGCTAACCGCTCGCCCTCCGCTGTCCCCGACACGCTCCTCCCGCCCCAGGAGTTTGGGCCTCGGGCTAACAGCGCCGCGCAGCCACAGCTCCAGGGCCCGCTGCGTGGGGCTACCCCAAGGGCTCCCTCCCGGACAGGTCATGCCGCTCTGCGGCGTCTGAGACCCGGGACGCGAAGGGGCTGGGGCGGGGCGGCCCCCCCCGGCCGGCAGGGACACTCAGACACACTTACTGCGCGGCGCCCGGGCAGTGGCTGCAGGAGCCGCCATCCCGGCTCGGTCCGCCTCCGCCTCCTCCGCCAGCAGCACAGCGGGACCCACGGCCTCCGGCAGCTAGGGAGGAGGAGGAGGGGAGGGAGCCGAATGTCAGGCGGGGCAGCACACGCCGCGGAAGCCCCTCCGCGCCCCCTCCCCCGTAACCCGGATGTACTCCGCACCCGCCCCGCGTGCCCGCAACAGCCTACACTCCAGATGCGCAGGCGCGGTATTCCGAACTGTCCCCTCGCCGCCAGGGAAGCTCCACCCGCCTCCTTTTGAATCACCGCGCACGCGCGGTAGTGCTGCTCTCCCGGGGCTCTGCCCCGACCCTTGGAACCAGTTGCGCGGGCTGCGAAGGGCCCCGGCTGAGGAGGCGCTGCTGAGCCAGGACGGGGCGCCCGGTGAGGCGCCAGGCAGGGTCACCGTCCAGGCTCTGTGGGCAGCCGCTCTCCACCTGCCCGCCCTGAACTCACGGGCTGCTTTCTTTGCCGGCGCTGCGCTTTCAGCGTCCGCTTCAGCTTCTCCACTTGGGCCTGGGCCTGGGCCTGGGCCTGGTCCTCGCCTCGCATCTCCTGTCCCAGGGAGGAAGCGTTACAGCGGTTGAACAAAACCAGGCGTCGCACGCACGTACCCGTACAGCGCCACTCTACTTTGGCTTTTGTTCATAGAATCACAGAATATCAGGGTTGGAAGGGACCTCAGGAGGTCATCTAGTCCAACCCCCTGCTCAAAGCAGGACCAATCCCCAGTTTTTGCCCCAGATCCCAAATGGCCCCCTCAAGGTTTGAATTCACAACCCTGGGTTTAGCAGGCCCATGCTCAAACCACTGAGCTGCTGTATTTGGTTCGGTTTAGGGCATATGTAGGCCCCAGTCCCGCCAGCCCTGCAGCACGGGCATAGTCCTATTGGCCTCAAGGGCGCTAAGTGTGCCTGGCCCCAAGTGTTTGCAGGATCTGGGCCCGAGCAGTGCAGATTTAATATATCGGCTTATCGGTGTGACCTCAAGAAGTTTTTATTGAGCAATATGTTTGCTCTTACATTCTATTTAGGAGGTCCGCTACTCCACTCTTGTAAAGGTGCCTACGTGCGATTTATTCACACATACAAACCATCTTACCTTCTGCAACAAATATCACAACTCTCATAGGTTACTGCGAAGTATTACCTCCAAAATTACATAAATAGTCATTTAATGGTTCAAAAACAGTTTTACAGTTTTGAAATCTGAGTAATTTTCTGATTTTGTAATTAACTCACATGATCATCAAAATGTATGTGCACATTTAATTTTTTTGTAGTAATCAAGTTGACTTGTATATAATGTGCATATTGTTATTTCAGTTCTCTTTCCTGTGGTACTTGTCTATGGTACTTGTCCGTATATTGTGTACTCCTCAGAGCCAGGACTGTCTTTTTTGAGTATTTGGAAAATGCTTGGCACAAAGGCACTACGATAATTAATTAATGTAATGACATCGATATAGAACACATCACTGGCTGGACATCAGCAATACCAGGAGGGATGAGCTGGAGTACCGATGAGAAGCGCAGTCAGGAAAGTAAGTGAAATATTTTCCTTGTGGATTGTATTTTCTAAATGGACAACCTACCTAATTCTCAATTACTGAGGGGGACTATCTCTACTCATTGATATATTTTGCTTTCCACAACCAAATCTCTGTACAACTTTTCATGAGTGATGTGCTCAAGTATTTGGATTCTAATATCTAAACTGTATTGTTAAATCTATTCACCTATATTTGGGTTATTGTTGATTATATACTCTATGTAGCGTATGACTTTTAAAAACACACTTTGTATTTGTGGATAATCTAAGCACTATACCCAGATATATAGACACTCTTTTCTCAACCTACGTATTATATAATTTTTTTAACATTAGCTTTAATAGAAAGCAAAAGCATCTTATGATCAGTGGTTTACCAACAAAACTAAAAACTGGTATCAGTTAAAAAGTTTATAGCACATTGTGTTATGTTTATGATTTATTTGCACAGAAAGAAATTTTCTCTTCTTAATAGCTACATATAACCCCCGTCAAGTAGAATGAGAGTCACTTGCATGTAACCAAGAGACAATTAACTCCTATATTAAGAGACCCTTATATTACTATTTGGGTAACTGGCAAAAGTGTGATATGAACAAAACCCGATAATAATGTTTAAAGAAAGAAATGCCCCATAATCCATCTTTGCCTTAATAATTAAACTAATCAGACTAACCTCCATAGCTATCATCTGGGATTCTTCATTGAAATTCATGTTTGCAGCAATCAATACCTGGGTGTCGCAAGAAATACAGGAATTATTAGTTATATTATAATCGGATGTACACATTTAATGCTTATGCACTGGTCATGCAACAGACTCCACTAAGGCACACTTCTGCACCCATGTGGACCCTATTAACTTAAAGTGACACGTTAAAATATTTAACACTTCAAAAAACGGTTTTACGATTTTGAAAACTGAGTAATTTCCTCTATTTGTAGCCAACTCACAAGACATTCAAAATATATCTTCAAGTTTATTTAATAATTCCCTATCAAAGTGAATCAAATTGACAAATATAAATTGTATACAGATTGCCTATTGTTGTAAATCATATACAAACTGCCCATTGTTAGTCCACATAGAGTCCACGTAGGCATCCCTTTCTTCTCCCTCTTAGCTGGGTTCACTTTGCATTTCTCTCTTGCCAAATCTGAAATTTACAGATGTGTCTAAAGCTTTGTCTACATGATGAAGTTGTAGTGATTTAACTCAAACTGTTTAGAAAATGATTTAGCTAAAGAGCTGCCACCTCCTTGTGTTGTAACTACTATTTTGGTTTAAGAGCTACTAATATCCATTCAGTTTATGTCAGCAGGGAATCAATTTCAGCTAAATCTGTTTAAGGCACTCTTAAACCCAAATGAGAACTCAGATTATATGGTTGCAAGCTGTATCTTGCTCCATTTCTGCATAATCCTCAACACCAGATCAGAGATGAATTCCCTCCATAGTAGCTCAGAACACATTACTGCTAAGCATAATGACATAACTGAAAACTGCAACTTCTTTGCACCATTCACATGAAATATATTTCAAGGCCTACTAATATTACATTGAAAAGTTATAGCATTTGAATATATAGCACATAAATATCACTTTAGAAAACCAAATTAAATAGTCCTGTGTGTAGGCAAAAGTGACTAGGGAATATCTTATATAAAAAGGTCCTTACCATAACTATTCTAATATTTCTTGAAATTAGTTGCCATAGCAGATGTCTTTAAAAAAGTATAATGCATAATTGAATGCCTTTATCTATACTAGAATACAAGAGATTCAAAGTTATTCAGTAGCATAAGGGTTGTCTGTCTAGACAATTTAAAACTGAAAACAGAAATACACTGGAGTATCACTAACTGCACTTTTAAAATTAAATTACCTTGAGAATCCTTTATAAAAGTCACTTTGAGGATTTCTGCTTCTTACATTTCTCTCTTTAATGAAAAATGGAGAATGTGGGGATTTTTAAAAAGATCCAAAAGGGAAACAATTGAGTCATACCTGGGTTTTCCTAGGCGGTACTTCTGAAGTTGCAGTCAACAGTCTGGCATAACAAAAATGCCCATCTTAGCAACAAGGTTGCTAAGGAAGGTCACTGCAATTTGTTTTTAAAGGGACAGAGTCAGGAAATCTTTTCCTGCTAAGTAAATGCAGGAAAACCTACGCTTTTTAAAAATTTTTAGTAAATTCAGTCAAAGGGAAGGGAAAGTGGTAATATATAGGAAATGATTATTCGCCCAATTCTGTATGCACTTACACATGTGAATAATCATATTCACTTCAATAAGACTATTCACATGTACTTCCTTGCAGGATTAGAGCCAAATTGTGGACAAAAAAGTGACACCCCAATATAAATCAAGATTTGGGACTCCTATTTTCTCCCTAGTCCTTAAATTGAAAAAAAAAAAAAAGATTGTATGTTCCTACATTATCTCAAAATTGATTTTAACTGGGGTTACAATTATTTTTTTCAAATGGCAGAGATGAGAAAAGCTTGAGCATGCATATTCACCTATATCCTCCTCCAGGTCAAGCCCTACTGTTTTCAGATATTCATAGATTCATGGATACTAAGGTCAGAAGGGACCATTATGATCATCTAGTCCAACCTTCTGCACAATGCAGGCCACAGAATCTCACCCACTCACTCCTGCAAAAAACCTCTCACCTATGTCTGAGCTACTGAAGTCCTCAAATCATGGTTTAAAGACTTCAAGGAGCAGAGAATTCTCCAGCAAGTGACCTGTGCCCCATGCTACAGAGGAAGGCAAAATACCTCCAGGGCCTCTTCCAGTCTGCCCTGGAGGAAAATTCCTTCCTGACCCCAAATATGGCGATCAGCTAAACCCTGAGCATATGGGCAAGATTCACCAGCCAGATACCCAGGAAAGAATTTTCTGTAGTAACTCAGATCCCACCCCATATAACATCCCATCACAGGCCATTGGGCCTATTTACCATGAATATTTAAAGATCAATTAATTACCAAAATCATATTATCCCATCATAACATCTCCTCCATAAACTTACCGATTTTAATCTTAAAGCCAGATAGGTCTTTTGCCCCCACTGCTTCCCTTGGAAGGCTATTCCAAAACTTCACTCCTCTGATGGTTAGAAACCTTCATCTAATTTCAAGTCTAAACTTCCCAATGACCAGTTTATATCCATTTGTTCTTGTGTCCACATTGGTACTGAGCTTAAATAATTCCTCTCCCTCACCGGTATTTATCCCTCTGATATATTTATAGAGAGCAATCATATCTCCCCTCAACCTTCTTTTAGTTAGGCTAAACAAGCCAAGCTCCTTGAGTCTCCTTTCATAAGACAGGTTTTCCATTCCTTGGATCATCTCTGTAGCCCCTCTCTGTACCTGTTCCAGTTTGAATTCTTAAACATGGGAGACCAGAACTGCACACAGTATTCCAGGTGAGGTCTCACCAGTGCCTTGTATAACGGTACTAAAACCTCCTTATCTCTACTGGAAATACCTCGCCTGATGCATCGCATTAGCTTTTTTCACAGCCATATCACATTGGCGGCTCATAGTCATCCTATGATCAACCAATACTCCAAGGTCCTTCTCCTCCTCTGTTACTTCTAATTGATGCGTCCCCAGCTAATAACTAAAATTCTTGTTATTAATCCCTAAATACATGACCTTACATTTCTCACTATTAAATTTCATCCTATTACTATTACACCAGTTTACAAGATCATCCAAATCTTCCTGTATGATTTCCTGGTCCTTCTCTAAATTGGCAGTACCTCCCAGCTTTGTATCATCCACAAACTTTATTAACACACTCCCACTTTTTGTGCTGAGGTCAGTAATAAAAAGATTAAATAAGATTGGTCCCAAAACTGATCCCTGAGGAACTCCACTGGTAACCTCCCTCCAGCTTGACAGTTCACCTTTCAGTAGGACCGGGTGTAGTCTCCCTGTTAACCAATTCCTTGTCCACCTTTCAATATTCATATTGATCCCCATCTTTTCCAATTTAACTAATAATTCCCCATGTGGCATGGTATCAAACACCTTACTGAAATCTAAGTAAATGAGATCCACTGCATTTCCTTTGTCTAAAAAAATCTGGTACTTTCTCAAAGAAGGAGATCAGGTTAGTTTGGCGTGATCTACCTTTTGTAAAACCGTGTTGTATTTTGTCCCATTTACCATTGACCTCAATGTCCTTAACTACTTTCTCCTTCAAAATTTTTTCCAAGACCTTGCAGAATTTGTCAAACTAACAGGCCTATAGTTACCCAGATCACTTTTTTTCCCTTTCTTAAAAATAGGAACTATGCTAGTTATTCTCCAATCATACGGTACAACCCCTGAGTTTACAGATTCATTAAAAATTCTTGCTAATGGGCTTGCAATTTCATGTGCCAGTTCCTTTAATATTCTTGGATGAAGATTATCTGGGCCCCCCGATTTAGTCCCATTAAGCTGTTCGAGTTTCACTTCTACCTCAGATATGGTAATATCTACCTCCATATCCTCATTCCCATTTGTCATGCTACCATTATCCCCAAGATCCTCTTTAGCCTTACTAAAAACTGAGGCAAAGTATTTGTTTAGATATTGGGCCATACCTAGATTATCCTTGACCTCCACTCCATCCTCAGTGTTTAGCGGTCCCACTTCTTCTTTCTTTGTTTTCTTCTTATTTATATGGCTATAGAACCTTTTACTATTGGTTTTAATTCCCTTTGCAAGGTCCAACTCTACTTGACTTTTAGCCTGTCTCACTTTATCCCTACATGGTCTGACCTCAGTAAGGTAGCTTTCCTTGCTGATCCCTCCCGTCTTCCACTCCCTGTATGCTTTCTGCTTTTTCTTAATCACCTCTCTGAGATGCTTGCTCATCCAGCTTGGTCTACAACTCCTGCCTATGAATTTTTTCCCCTTTCTTGGGATGCAGGCTTCCAATAGCTTCTGCAGCTTTGATTTAAAGTAATCCCAGGCCTCCTCTGTCTTTAAATCCATAAATTCTTCAGTCCAATCCACTTCGCTGACTAATTTCCTTAATTTTTGAAAGTCAGCCCTTTTGAAATCAAAAACCCTAGTTGCAGATTTATTTTTGTTAATCCTTCCGTTCAGTTTGAACTGAATTAGCTCATGATCACTTGAACCAAGATTGTTCCCTACAAACATTTCTTCTATGAGGTCCTTGCTACTCACCAAAACCAAATCTAAATGGCATCCCCTCTTGTCGATTCAGCAACTACTTGAAGGAATCTATCAGCTATCGCATCTAGGAAAATCTGAGCCTTATTATTATTACTAGCACTCATCCTCCAGTCTATATCTGGGAAGTTAAAGTCTCCCATGATCACACAGTTTCCATTACTATTTACTTCATTAAAAACATTAAAGAGGGCTCTATCCATATCCAGATTAGATCCCAGCGGTCTATAGCACACCCCAAGCACTATCCCAGGGGAGGCTCTAATAGTTTTCTTCCCCAATGTAATTTTTGCCCAGACGGACTCTGTCTTATCCATTCCATCGCTTCCTATTTCTTTACATTCTACCTCATCATTGATATACAATTCTACTCCACCATCTTTACCTTAATTTCTGTCTTTTCTAAACAGCACATACCCTTCAATACCCGTAGTCCAGTCATGACTACTATTCCACATGTTTCTGTTATCCCTATAATATCTGGTTTCAGTTCCTGCACCAGTAGCTCTAGTTCCTCCAGTTTGTTATCTAGGCTCCTCGCATTGGTGTACAAACATCTTAATTTTTGCTGTTTGGCCTCGCTCGCATTCTGTACCATATTAGGCATGGTCATTCTACAGCCAGTATAACCTATTAGATGTATCCACACTGCCCTTCCTCCTTATATACATTCTCCTACCCATGGCTGTATCCTTTCTTACTTCGTTTTCTTCCCTCTCAATGCTAAAATCCGGCATGGAGATTACCTGGACATCTCCCAACCATCTCCCCCAAATTCCTAATTTAAAGCTCTTAATCAGTTATGCTTGCCTCCATCCTAGAAGTCTGTTTCCTTCCCTACTCAGATGAAGTCCATCCCGAGAGAACTGTCCTCTGTCCATGAATGCCTCCCAGTGGCCATATATCCCAAAGCCCTCCTTATAGCACCACTGCCTCAGCCATCTGTTGATAGTCATAATCTTGTCACACCTTTGTTGCCCTTCTCTAGGAACAGGCAGAATCCCACTAAAGATTACCTGAGCCTCTATTTCCTTACACGTCTTCCCCAGCCTAGCATAGTCTCCCTTAATACTTTCCAGCAAGAATCTAGCCATATAATTTGTTCCCCATGAAGGATAATTAGGGGATTCTTTCCTGCTCCCTTTAGGATCCTTTTCAACCTCAGGTCTACATCCCATATCTTAGCACCTGGAAGACAGCACATCCTTCTATTCTCTGGATCAGCTCTGATTACAGACTTATCCATTCTTCTCAGTAAGGAGTCCCCGATCACATAGACCTGCCTTTCCCTGGTGGCGGTGCTATTCTCCAGTCTATCCCCTGTTCCCTCTGGCTGCAAGTTCTTTCCATTCCTATTCTCCCTTGTAATCCTCTTCAACCCATCCTTTATCCTCCTGGGGCTCACATTTGGTGTAGTCTCCATTGACTCTTCCCCTTTTCCTATAGGACTAGCCGCTCTTCTCTTCTTCCTTGCCCTTCCACCTTCAGTGACTACCTGCTGAGCCCCTTCTTCATTTTCCAACTCTGCAAACCTGTTATTGAGCTCTATTTCTCCTTCACTAGCCCGTCTTTTCCTCTGCCTGGTTCTTTTAGTCACATGCTTCCACTGACCACTTTCCTCACCCAGTCTCCCCTCAGAATTCCTCAGTCCTGCTTCCATCTGCAAGTCTGAGCTTTTCCCTTCAGATACCTCATGTCTTTGCTCCATAATCTGCTCAATATGCAGTTTCCTGTTGTATGTTGCGGCGAGGGCAAAGATCTAAAACTCATGAATTAGAAGTGAGTGGGAACATTCTATTCAGGCAACATCAGGCAAAAAGGAGGGACTAGAATTTAGACAGGTAAACTTCCTTACCTTCATACTCCAAACAGCCATTTTGTTATTAGTTCATGATTCAGTCACATCATCCAAAGGATTCCATGTTCTTCCCCACCTCCTCTCTAAAAAAAAGACCCAAACAATTAAAAATAGTACTCCCTAAGGAAAAATATCCTGACATTATGAGGCATCTTGCAGACTTCAATTTATTTCTCCCATGCCACAGTATCATAATAAAACAAAAGTTATTCAAGGATAAAGCTTTAAACCAGAGTCTGTAAGAGCTCCTAAACACCATCTTCTTTTTCTCATGCATTAAAGTTTTCAGAAAGCACATTTTTCACCAATGCTATACTGAGGAGACAGCTATGCCCCCATTCCTTGAAGATGTGTAGACATGCAAAACTGATATGTCTCAACAAAATTCTTAGGAAAAGCACTGGGAAAATGAAGAAACAGCATACTGAAAAAGAAAATTATGATCTCTCAGCAGCTATGACTTACAGAAAACATTTTTCTTACATCCCTATGACTAGAGAGCTAATCAGTAAATATTCTGAGCATGGAAGGGGAATACTATGAAACAGAGGTAACATCAGGAAATATACTATTAATTTATATTAAAGTTATTACAAGTATTATTCTGAATGCTTTCACAGTTAAAGCAAAAGCAGGGTATCAAAAGTTTACTAAATCTCAGGGCATTGTTCTTAAAGGGGGATATACTCTGACTCCATTTGCTAGAGAGGCAATGGGAGGAATGGTTATCCAGCTATTTCTAGAGTGCCAACCACAATGGTATTTCAGTAACAAGAACAGAGGTGATATTTCAAAGATATCTGATCATTTTTAAAAACGGGGAATATCTTTCATTCCATTCCTAACTTTTACAAACACAAAAATAAATGAACATGATAATAGCTATTTAAATGTGCTTGAGATAGAAATAGTTAAGTGAGGTCCATCATATACTATTCCTCTGGTGTACAGATCAAGCTGTTCATGCTATGTTGAATTTGATAAACCAAGTTTTTGATGTACACATTGGCAATAATATCTGCAGTGTGACCAGATTTAATTATATCACTGCTATGGGAAGGACATATAAATATTATATTTATTCCTATGCAAGCAATCCACAGGAAATATCCCAAAGTCCGTCACCCCAAAATCCGAGTAGTTGTAATAATATAATTGAGAAAAATCCTATTTCTGGCTTACGGAACTTTTTCCAAAAGTGCGTATTTGTGTAAGTCTGGTCTTGCGTAACCGGGGGAGCATCTGTAAGCATTAGCATTCAAGAACATACTGAATTTTGGACACATCCAGCACCCTAACATTCTGTAGCCTTGCAGGAGCTAGAGGAAATACACTCTTCAAGGAACTGGATCCAGGCTCAAACCAAAAAACAAGAGCAAGAGTTAGCCCGCCTGAGGATAAATGAGGATGGCAAAGAACAAACACCACCACTTTCTGTTACAGAATGAGCTGAGGGAGCCTCATGGAAAAGTACTTCAATAGTCACAGGTTAGGGAAACCAGAGATAAGAGAATCGAATGACTAGAAAGTACACAGGCAGCCCTCAAGATGGAATTGAGCTCTAGGCAATGTCAGGCACAAGGCAAACAAGGCCCTGGAAAGGGAAGCTGCCATGCTGAAGAGGAAAAAAGCCGGCCCAAGAAGGAGCCAAAATGAAACAGGAAGAACCTCTCAGGGGAGAAAAACAAAAATGACTCTTCAACAGCTATCATCACACACAATGTGATGTGGGTTCAAGAGGTTCAGAAATGGACTTTCATACAGTCTTTACTGAAGGCCGTAGGAAAAGAAATAGTATTTCAAATTATTTCTGATCACAGGAGAGAGCTGGATTGGATGAAAAATGTCCTTGTGTCTGAAGGCCATGCATGCAAGTGTATCCTAGAAAACTGTTCCCAAAGAAACAGAAAAGCAGTCTTGCACAGATTTACCAGTGGCAAGGGCACAATGCTGTTGATTACCACTGATGCTGTTGGAGAATTAGACTTACAAGATGTGCAACTTATGTTGAATTACAAAGTCCCGAAGACCATGAAAGGGGTTCATTCACCACATAACCGCAGGACTATGGGGGATAGGAGTTGTAGTATCCTCAGACTTCACTGATGAGAATAAAAAAGTGGTTAAAGGGATTGAAGACTTCCTTGAGGTAGCCAAATAATAACTACCTCCCTGGCTGGAAAAAATGATCAAGGAAGGCATTAGGCCAGTAGCCCTAGAGAAGACGGTCAGTGGGGTCACCCTGCTTGAATCCATAGAAGAATGGGCAGATAGTGATCATGCCCTCAAAAGGGCAAGATTCATGGAAAAAGAGTAAGGGATATTACCCTTGGACCAGACCAGGTTTCTTTCTGCTGAGGGAGGTATGTGATTGGGTGTGCCAGGCCTTTGTGGCCCCTTGCTGGCAGCCCCAATGCTTTGCTGTACCCCAACCTAGGAAAGTTATCCGAGAGGAAAAAAAACCAGTGAGTATTAGCTCTCCAGGCTTGCCTAGAAAAGGATCCCAGGAGCAGCCATTTTGGGAACCATTGCAATGTGGTCTTCCAGCAGCTAGAAGGGTGGTGACCAGCAACAGCCAATCAAGGCCTAGCAGGTTGAAACAAAAGGAGCTGTCTGCTGCTTGCAAGACAGTTCCTGGTTGAAGCCAGTGGAGTAAGGAAGGATGCTCCCTATGGCACAGCCAAAGGAACCAGGCCAGGGAGGACCTGTTTCTGGCCACAGTCAAGAACAGGAATGTGCGAGGAACCCTGCTGATTTACTATGAAAATTTTTGAAAGAGAAAGTAGTTAAGGACATAGAGGTGCATGGTAATTGGGATAAAATATAACATTGTTTTAAAAAAGGTAGATCGTGCCAGACCAACCTGATCCTTCTTTGAGAAGCTTACTGCATTTTGTTTGTCTAAAAAAATCAGTTGATCTAATCTATCTGGATTTCAGTCAGGCATATAATACAGTTCCACATATGAAATTATTAGTTAACTTGGAGAAGATGGAGATTAATCTGAGAATTGAAAGGTGGATAAAGGTGAGACTTCACCATGTCATACTGAAAGATGAACTGTCAGGCTGGAGGAGAGTACTAATGGAGTTTCGCAGAGGTCAGTCTTGGGTCCAATCTTATTTAACATTTTTATTACTGACTTGGGCACAAAAAGTGAGAGTGCACTGATAAAATTTGCAGATCATACAAAGTTGGGAGGTATTGCCAATACAGAGGAGGATCGGAATCTCATACAAGAAGATCTGGATGACCTTGTAAACTGGAGTAATAGAAATGGGATGAAATTTAATCATGCAAAGTGCAAGGTCATGCACTTTGAGACTAACAACAAGAATTTTTGCTATAAACTGGGGACTTATCAGTTGGAAGTGACGAAGAGGAAAAAGACCTGTGTGTATAGGTTGAACACAGGATGACTATGAACCATCAATGTGATGTGGCCATGAGAAAGGTTAATCCAGTCCTAGGATGCACCAGGTGAGGTATTTCTAATAGAGACAGGGAAGTGTTTTTAAGGTCAGGCTTGACAAAGCCCTGGCTGGGATGATTTAGTTGGGGATTGGTCCTGCTTTGAGCAGGGGGTTGGACTAGATGACTCCTGAGGTCCCTTCCAACCCTAATATTCTATGATTCTAAGTCACTGGGTGAAACCTCATCTGGAAGACGGTGTGCAATTCTGGTTTCCCATGTTTAAGAAAGATGAATTCAAACTGGAACAGGTGCAGAGAAGGGCTACTAGGATCATCCAAGGAATGGAAAACCTACCTTATGAGAGGAGACTCAAGGAGCTTGGCTTGTTTAGCCTAACCAAAAGAAAGCTGAGGGGAGATATGATTGTTCTCTATAAAAACATCAGAGGGATAAATACTAGCAAGGGAGAGGAGTTATTTAAGTTAAACGTCAACGTGGACAGAAGAACAAATGGATATAAATTGACCATCCTCAAGTTTAGGCTCGAAATTAGGCGAAGGGGCTTTCAAACATCAGAGGAGTGAAGTTCTGGACTAGCCTTCCAAGGGGAGCAGTGCGGGCTAAACACCTAACTAATTTCAAGAGCTTGGTAAGTTTATGGAGGGGATGGTATGATGGGATTGCCTACAATGGCATGTGGCCCACTGGCAATGGACAATAGCAAAAAACCCCAATGGCTGGAGATGTGACACTAGACAGGGAGGGCTCTGAGTTATTACAGATAATTCTTTCCCAGGTGTCTGCCTGGTTGGTCTTGGCCACATGATCAGGGTCTAACTGATCACCATATTTGGGGTCAAGAAGGGATTTTCCCCCGGTTCAGATTTGCAGATACCCTGGAGGTTTTTCACCTCTCTCTCCAGCATGGGGTACAGGTCACTTGCAGGTTTAAACTAGTGTAAATGATGAATTCTCTGTAACAAAGTCTTTAAACCAGGATTTGAGGACTTCAGTAACTCAGCCAGAAGTTAGGGGTGGGGAGCTTCTGTGGCCACGATGGTCTCTTCTGACCTTAAAGTCTATGAGTCTAATTCAGCCCAGATGGACAAGAAACTATTTTATTATAATTGATCCTGAAGGGCAAGGAATGGTTTCTATTTGAGTTTGTTTGTTGTACCTTAGAAAGGATTTGAACTGTGTGATCCAGCCAGAGAGTCGAGTCAGAGAAGACCTGCAGAGACCAATTGATAGTCTGCAGGGTATGTAAGGAGCTGAAGAAAACAGCAACACTGTGCCCAGGCATTGGGGGGCACTCAAAGTAGTTAATGCAACCCACCACACTCTCCTATATATGCATCATCACATTGGTACATAAGGCCATGTGGCTTATTAGTGTCAGACTTATCCAATCAGTGGGGGAAGGGTGTGGCCTAAAAGACAGACATAACTGGTGAATGGACTGAAACTTACCTTGAGGAAGAAAGGCCATTGAATTTGTATAGCTGAGTAGGGCCCCAATGAACTCAATTCTCTGTAAGGAACCAAAATTGATTTTATTTGTTTAGAATAAGTCCCAGATGGTTGAAGAGACTGACCTTGAACTGGACACACTGAAGAAACTGATGCTCGGAGCTGCCTTAAAGCAGCCAATCGTCCAGATAAGAGAAGATGTGAACTTCCTTCCCTAACTCCTCAAAAAGGCTGCCACAACTGCCATGCATTTTGTAAGTACACATGAGGCTATGACAGGTCAAAAGGAAGTACTGTATACCAATAATGGTGTCCTATGAACTTCCTGTGACTTGACAGCCCTGCCCATGGAAGTATGCGCCCCAAAGCTCGACGGCAGCAAATCAGTCATTGTGATCCAGGGAAGGAAGAATCCATGCTAGGGAAACCATGCAAACTTTCATGTATTTGATTAATTGTTGCATTTCCAAAGGTTCTCTATGGGTCTTAGACCTCTCTTGGACTCGGGGATCAGAAAGTATGATAAAACCTCTTTCCATGATGTTGAAAAGGAACTTCTTCTATGGTCCCTAGAGTGAGCAGAGTCTGAACTTCTTGAAAGAGCTCTGATTCATGAAATGGGTCCATGAAAAGGGACATAGTATCCTAGTCTCACAGTGCTTAGGACCTGCTTGTTCATCATTATGGCTTCCCAAGCATTGATGAAGTAGGACAATCTGTCCCCAGATGGTGGGGGGGAAGATATCTGGAAGATCACAAACACCTGTATTGCTGTCCTCAAGAGAGGAGTCAAATGGGATGGCTGCTGCCCAACAGATCTTTGAGGACAAGCCAGATGATTCGAATTGGAGCTGGAGGACCTCCTTCTTTGTATCTGTTTTCTCCTCGAAAAATCTTGATGCCTTGAAGCATAAAAGGACTGCCTATAGTACTGTTGCTATACGGAGGCTATACTGATGTTTTTTGGGAGCTGGGTGGAGTGTAGCATGAGAGAAGGGTAGCACAAGAATCCTTAAATGAATGCAAAGTCTTGCCTTTTTTGTGAGAAAACAAAAAATGACAATCAAAGGGGAAATCCTCTATAGTTTGCTATACCCGAGTTATGTCACCACGAGGCTCTTTTCATTGTTATTGCACAGGCCATCACCCTAAAAGAAGCATCCACAACATCACATTCATGTAGTTTGTCCATAAACTTGGACATAGTATCCCAGTTCAAAAAATCATATTTAGCTAATAGTGCCTGCCGTTCCACTATACACATCTGGAGAGAGTAGGCAGAATAAATTTCTCCCCACAGCAAATCAAGAATCTTGGGCTTTTCGGGGGGTGGGGAGCTGATTTAAATCTTTATCGACACACCTCTCATGGGCAGCTGTAACTACGAAGAAGTTTGGGGAAGGATGCGAATAAAAGCACTCAAAGCTTTGCATCAGGACACGGTAAAATTTGTCTGTATACTTAGCAGTAGGAGCTAAGGAAGCTGTTGTGTGTCATAGGGCAGTGATTCTCAAAGCTGGTTCGCCGCTTGTTGAGGGAAAGCCCCTGACGGACCAGACCAGTTTGTTTACCTGCCGCGTCCGCAGGTTCGGCCGATCACAGCTCCCACTGGCCGCGGTTCACCACTCCAGGCCAATGGGGGCTGTGGGAAGGATGGCCAGCATGTCCCTTGGCCCGCACCGCTTCCCGCAGCCCCCATTGTCCTGGGGCTGTGAACCGCGACCGGTGGGATCCACAATCGGCCGAACCTGCGGACGTGGCAGGTAAACAAACCGGTCAGGCCCGACAGGGGCTTTCCTTGAACAAATGGCGGACCAGCTTTGAGAACCACTGCCATAGGGTCTTCAGTGGCTCCAAAGGCCTCATTAATAGGGAGGGCTACTCTGCCAGGGTCCAGCACCTGAAGAACATCCAACAGCTTGTGGGTATTCTATTGGACCAGTTCAGCTTGTATGCCCAAAGCATTCTCCTGAGTAGGTCTTGATAGGATTAAAAATCCTCTGGAACTGGAGGAGATGGGTGGGGTCCCAGAATTGTCAAATGAGGAGGATGAGAAAGTAACAGCAGCCAAAGTTTCCTCCTGAGGTAACACCTGCTCCTCTGGCAAAAGTTCATCCTGTAGGACTGGTTGCTCAGGGGCACCATTGTCTCTGCATCCTGCAACCCAGATGTTTTTTAAACACCAGAGACAATTTTTAGGCTGCCCTTAACTGGACTCAGGTGTCTATAATTAACCTGAGGTAACCTCTTTTCAGTTTATAGGAAAAAGGGCTTTAACCATTCAACGACCAATATGGTTACTCCTTCAGAACTGTCAGGTCTGACTGTGTCACATAATGCTCTACGGAACAGTTTCCATGATGAGTCAATATTGCCCATATCTCCAAGACAAATACATTACTGAGAACTTCCTGTCAATACAATGTGAGGAAGAATCATTTCTCTTAATATTCAAAACTACTGTGACACATCTACAGCCTGGAATGTTAGTTTAAGTAACTGAATTTAATGTGTATTGCTCCTAGATGCATAGATCATACTAAAATAAATGCACTGCTTGGTGAATTTTAAATAGTTTATACTGAAATAGTTATACTGCACATTTGAAAAGAATGTAGTACTCATAGGAAAAGATATACCTATTAAATGGTATAGTGAAGTTCAGTGGGTGATATCACCTACTGATTCTGATATATTGCTTTCTCAACCATATTTATCACCTAATTCACATATATTACTTATTGAACTAGATACATTTCAAACAGATTTGTAAAAGTGAACTGAATGCTTCCACATTAAATCAATTCTTATCAATTCAAAGAAATTGCCTAGTCAAACATCAGTGTAGTCACATGGTATATATTGTATATACCAACTGCTAAATTAAATGTATGAGTATTATATATTTAAACTAACCAAACTCATTATGTGATTTATGGAATATACATACAAATAAAATACTGTACAAATAGTCACACCAACTATTAAAACATACACAATAAGGGATATGGCACATTGGTTCTCTTTAAGATTTTACACTATGTAATTTAGGGTTTTATACTGACACCCATCTAAGCACTTTAGATAGTTTTAAAACCGTTTGAAGAATGTATGTAATCTTTTGCACTATATGTTCACTATCAACTTTTTCCAACGTACTGGGGAATGTTAGAGTATCATGTGAAATTGTTTAGGAATAGTCATATATTGCTGCTGAAAAGACTTATGTAGTAGTTATACAAGCCATATGGTTTTGACTACTAATAGGTACTGAAACAGTGAAGAAAATGAACTTACCTATGCAAATTAACTTATTCTTATCCATTAGAAGATTACTTTAATGAAGTCTTTTAATTTTGTATATATGTTAAAAGTGTTCAGCAAAGGAAAAGAGCTGGGATTGTGTATAAATATATAATATAGTTGGGATTGTGCCCTTTTTTGTTACTTGACATTAAATAAAGAATGTCTGAAAGGTTGTTTGTTTTAACAATCACTTTTTTCTCAGTTAGGTTTTTTTTAACATTACAAATATTTGCAATACTAATTAGCTTTAGGCTAATACTTAGAGGCCCCAAACAAGATCAGGGATGCAAAGTTTATGCCAGTGGTGAGCAACCTGCTGCCTGTCAAGGTAATCTGCTGGCAGGCCGCAAGACAGTGTTTACATTGACCATCCGCAGGCATGGCTGCCTACAGCTCCCAGTGGCCATGGTTTGCCGTTCCTGGCCAATGGGGGCTACAGGAAGCGATGGCCAGCATGTCCCTGTTTGTTTACAAGTTTGTTTACATTTGAAGGAGATAACGCTGCCTGCTTCTTGTTTACAATGTCACCTGAAAGTGAGAACAGGCATTCACATGGCACTATTTTAGCCAATGTTACAAGATATTTATGTGCCAGATGCGCTAAAGATCCATATGTCCCTTCAGGCTGTACCCATCACTCCAGAGGACATGCATCCATACTGATGATTGGTTCTGCTTGATAACGATCCAAAGCAGTGCAGACCAGTGAATGTTCATTTTCATCATAAGTCAGATGCCACCAGCAGAAAGGTTGATTTCTTTTTTTGGTGGTTTGGGTTCTGTTGTTTCCACATTGGAGTGTTGCTCTTTTAGGACTTCTGAAAGCATGCTCCACACCCTATCCCGATCAGATTTTGGAAGGCACTTCAGATTCTTAAGCCTTGGGTCAAGTGCTGTAGCTATCTTTAGAAATCTCACATTGCTACCTTCTTTGCGTTCTGCAGTAAAAGTGGTTCTTAAAACGAACAACATGCTGGGTCATCATCCGAGACTGCTATAACATGAAACATATGTCAGTATGCATGTAAAACACAGAGCAGGAGACATACAATTCTCCCCCAAGGAATTCAGTCACAAATTTAATTAACGCATTATTTTTTTAAACGAGTGTCATCAGCATGGAAGCATGGTGGCCAAAGCATGAAGGGGCTTACAAATGTTTAGCATAGCTGGCACGTAAATACCTAGCAATGCCAGCGACAAAAATGCCATGTGAATGTCTGTTCTCACTTTCGGGTGATATTGTAAATAAGAAGCAGGCAGCATTATCTCCCTTAAATGTAAACAAACTTGTTTGTCTTAGCAATTGGCTGAACAAGAAGTAGGACTGAGTGGACTTGTAGGCTCTAAAGTTTTACATTGTTTTGTTTTTGAGAGCGGTTATGTAACCAGAAATAAAAACTGACATTTGTAAGTTGCACTTTCACGCTAAAGAGATTACACTTCAGTACTTGTATGAGGTGAACTGAAAAATACTATTTATTTGATCATTTTTACAGTGAAAATATTTGTAATACAAATAATATTAAGTGAGTATTGTACACTTCGTATTCTATGTTGTAAATGAAAAAAATATATTTGAAAATGTAGAAAAACATCCAAAATATTTAATAAATTTCAATTGGTATTCTGTTGTTTAACAGTGCGATTAAAACTGGGATTAATCACGATTAATTTTTTTGAGTTAATCGCATGAGTTAACTGCAATTAATTGACAGCCTTATCTCAAATATGTAATCCAAGTGGGAAAACTTAAGGAAGCTGAAGCTACTTTTCCATGACTATTAAAATACAAGTCTAGAATTAAGTAGAGATAAGTATTAACATTTCAGTTTACTTGTTCCCATGGCATAACTTTCATCCTAAGCCTGGTTAGAATATTCATCTATTCCACACTTCATTTACTATATCGTGATTATAAAAGGCAGTAGTCTCTCTAACAGCTAGGGTCACAACCAACATTCACTATAAAGCCCTATTTTAGTCCCCCACCATAACTTCGGCTTGGAAAACTGGTTTTGCCTGAAAATTAGCAAATTTGATGGCAAAGGTGAATAGTTCTGCAGAGTTTGAAGAAAACCAGTCATGCAGTTTTTGAGTTATTGGTTAGTAAAAAGTTTCCCAAATTTGAAGTTTTTATATTTGCCTAACTTTTCTCAATAGCTCCGAACAGTTAAGTCTCCTTGTAAACTCATGCACTGAACATTTTTGGAAAAAATAAGTTGAAAGTAAGCAAAGTTATCAATGTTTTTTGTTGTATATAGGTTTGGACCCAATCCTGCTCCCAGTGAATTATGATTTCTGTGGGGTTACAGGCCCAATTCTGTTGTCATTTCTAGCCATGTCTACACTACAGGGTGCTACAGCAACACAGGTATGGTGACATAGCTATGCTGCTGTAACCCCATAGTACAGATGCAGACAACAGTGACGGAAGGGGTTTTTCTGTCACCGTAGGAACTCTCTCTCTCTCTCTCCAAGTGATGGCAGAGCCAGACAGAGAATTTGGAGGGTCTGGAACAAAATCTGAAACTGAGGCCCCCATACTTCCAAAAAAACTAATATGGAGATGAAAGAATATAAGAATAGGCCAGGGGCTGGGGGACAGAGAGAGCCCAGGCCTTTGGAGTCTCTGCCCTTCCCATGGCGGCATGGGGGGGAGAGGCCTACGCTTCTCCTGTGGCCAAGGAACCACACTGGTTCTGCCTTTCTCCAAGTTCTGGCCCAGCTGCCAGAAGGAGTGGTATCCTTGACCATGATCCTACTTCTGGGCTCTCAGCCTGCAGAGTTGCCTTGGGGATGGCATAATGATGCCAGAGACAGCAATGGATCCTGGTCCCCTCTGTCCACCAGCTCCTGTCTCAGTTTAATTTAGCTGAGAATTTTCCCCTATTAAGTTATTTGTTTCTTCTTATGATCAACTGGTCCTAGATTCATTTTAAATATGTTAATATCCTAGAGGTAATAGGGTTTGTGCATGCATTTATTCACCTGACTACTAGAAGGAGGCACTGCATATTCAGAAGTCCTGCCATCAAATGAAAGAGCTTAATGAAGCCTGGCCCATTGGCCCTAAAATGAGTTACAGAATCACTTCAAATGGAGCAGCCAATGGACTGTACCATTCTTGGGGATCAGAATATTCGAAGAAGGTGCTACACATTGAAACAAGTCTGACCAATGAGCAGAGCATTCTAGATGGGAAACTTTAAAACTCTTGTTTTTCACTATGATTTCTTACCAAGACTGCTGCTTGATTAATCTCAAGTATTCAAGATGAGGATCCTGAAACCATTCCATCTTTTCTTCTCTTTCTTTGTGGAAGATGGCCTTATGTGACCCATAATCCATGCTGAGCTATGTGGAAACATGGGAAGTGTCTAATAACCATCCTTCTTTCAGGTATCATATGGTTTTGTTTATCTTTCCTTTAACCACAATATTTTAATGGTAGCACCAAACTGTTCAAATTAAAGCTCTTCTTCTGAATCCTCAATATTCTTGCTCTTCATTACCACCCATCCCATTCATTTATCCTGTTTTGATTTTTTTTATAAAGGTTTCTGTTACAAGCCCAGCTCCGCTTACTTTTTGAAAACTTTTAGATAATATCAGGTATGCTCAGACCAAGACAGCTAATCTTTTTCAAGTATCCAGTCAATGGCTTTCCAGTTGCAACATACCAAGACTTCCATGATTTATCATAATTAATCCAGAATCCTCTAAAACTCAAATAAAGGCAAGTCATATATAAATCATCCTTAAAAATGTCATATGCTGTTGTGCAGGAAAAGTTGAAAAGATTACTCTTACAGAAAAAGGATGCTTTAGGAAAACTCATCCTGGATAACAAGTCTAAACTTTAGCAGGTACATATACCTTGACTCTATGATGGCTAGAAAGGTCTCGCCATCCTTATAGTTATATAGAGTTGTTTGAGGCTAAGAGAACGTTCACAGAAAAAAGTATCTGAATCTATGAATACTCATATCTGAATCTATGAGTCCTCAGAACATCATACTTTGGTATGTGCTGAAATCAAGTAAAGACAGTTATATTCAGATCCATCTTTTTTCAAACAAGGGAAAGCATGTATTATTGAATTAAAACAAAGCTAATTTTGAGATATCTAGTTGTAAAAGTCCAACTGAATTTTTTACAAAATAATTTAAGCCCCAGTTTTTTGTTCACCTTCAGAAAACTCAAAATTTTCTTCAGAGTTTCCATTAAAAGTCATCTCTGGGCTAAGGCAAAGAGTGAAAAGTTTCAGCACCAAAAGAATTTTTTGAGAAAATTATAAGTAGCTGAGCACAGGGACTTAAAATAAAAGAGACATCACTGAACCTTAACTACAGAGTTGCTACCATGATACTGTCAACATCTCTTCAACTGACTATTTATTTGTAATAAACTCAGTTTAATTATTGGTTCCTAAACATGTAAGTAGAGCTGGTCAGAAAATGGGTATTTTCCATGGAATTTCAACTTCTCATTGAAAAAAATTTCCAAAAACCAAAATAATTTCACAGAAAGCAGGCACTTTCCTTGACAAATTTTTAGTTGAAAACCCAAATCTCCTTAAAGAAAACCCCAGAAAGATAATTTTTTGACCAGCCCATCACATGAGCATGTGTTACTGCTTGCAAATAAACCCATTACCATAGTTGTTTACTGTATGTCTCCATGTAATTACCGTGAGAAAGATTTTGGTTTCAGCAGTTGGAGAAGCTGCAATACAAATTGGAAGGACTTTAGGTCAGGTCCTTTTATCAATTAAGTTAATGAGAGTTTTGCCATTGACCTCAATGGAGTTAGGATATATTAAGGCTAGAAGGACCATTTTGATCATCTAGTGGTTCTTATCCTAACCTTTGGTTCTCAAAATATGTTCTTGCATCCCTTATCAAAAATCATTGAAGTAGGTCAGTTCTTTAAACCTAGATATATTTTTTGTTTGTATATTACAGTAATAGTTAAAAATGTATAATGTTAATAAATACATAGGCTTGATGAAACATAGTAGTTGTACTTATGTGCCTGTGCTTAATTTGTGTTTTCAATGATTTACCTTCCCAAAAAATCTGGCATGTCTCGCACCCCCAGAAAGGGCATCTCGCACCCCACGTTAAAAACCACTGATCTAATCTGAGCTCATGCATAACACAGGGCATAAAACTTTGCCCAATAATTCCTGCATCGAGCCCATGACTTCTAGCTGAGCTAGAGTTTATCTTTTAGAAAAACATCTGATCTTATTTTAAAGGTTTCTAGTGATGGAGAACCCACCACATCAAGTTGTCCCAGTGATTAATTACCCTCACTGTTTAAAAAAATTGGTTTTTTTTTTCAGTCTGAATTTATCTAGCTTCAGCTGTCAGCCATTGGATCTTGTCATGCCTTTGTATGCTAGATTAAAATGACCTCTACTACCAAAAATTTTCTCCCCACGCAGGTAGTTAAAGACTTTGATCAAGTCACCTCATAGCTTTTTCTTTAATAACCTAAACAGGTTGACTTTCTTAAATCTTTCACTTTAATGCAGATTTTCCAAACCTCAAATCATTCTTGTATCTCATTCTGAGCCCTTACTGTTACCTGAAATTGGGCCAGCTAGTAAGCTTAGGGAGGACTAATGACCCACCAGAGTTTGGCAGAAAGCAGCACGTTTATTATACTGATAGCTAAGCTCAAAAGAAGTGTGTGTGGGAGGGTCACACTCACACTCACATACTCACGCTCCCAGGACAGGCACAGCCTGGAAATGTCAGGATCCTTCAAAGTAAGTGTCCCACAGTGCAGCAATGGATGATGTGATGAAGGTAAGTCTTCCTGAGGCACGATGGAATGCAACACAATGAACCACTGGCCAGGCGGTCTAGGCGAAGGGCCTTCACGGGAGGTACAAGCTTGTGAGTGCACTCCTGAGCACATGGCCTCTTCCCCTTTTAAGGACCTGCTCCTCATGTCCTGCGACTAGAGATGATTTAGCCATGTCTGGCTGGTCACACTCCACCTCGGACAGTGTCCATGCATTGGGTGTGTGAGCGCTGCCTAATCAGAGTGTCATGGTGTCAAGGTTCCTCCTCCACTCTGAACTCTAGGGTACAGATGTGGGGACCTGCATGAAAAACCTCCTAAGCTTATCTTTACCAGCTCAGGTCAAAACTTCCCCAAGGTACAAAATATTCCACCCGTTGTCCTTGGACTGGCCGCTACCACCACCAAACTAATACTGGTTACTGGGGAAGAGCTGTTTGGACGCGTCCTTCCCCCCAAAATACTTCCCAAAACCTTGCACCCCACTTCCTGGACAAGGTTTGGTAAAAAGCCTCACCAATTTGCCTAGGTGACTACAGACCCAGACCCTTGGATCTTAAGAACAATGAACAATCCTCCCAACACTTGCACCCCCCCTTTCCTGGGAAACGTTGGATAAAAAGCCTCACCAATTTGCATAGGTGACCACAGACCCAAACCCTTGGATCTGAGAACAATGAAAAAGCATTCAGTTTTCTTACAAGAAGACTTTTAATAAAAATAGAAGTAAATAGAAATAAAGAAATCCCCCCTGTAAAATCAGGATGGTAGATATCTTACAGGGTAATTAGATTCAAAAACATAGAGAACCCCTCTAGGCAAAACTTTAAGTTACAAAAAAGATACACAGACAGAAATAGTTATTCTATTCAGCACAATTCTTTTCTCAGCCATTTAAAGAAATCCTAATCTAACACATACCTAGCTAGATTACTTACTAAAAGTTCTAAGACTCCATTCCTGGTCTATCCCCGGTAAAGACCAGCATATAGACAGACACACAGACCCTTTGTTTCTCTCCCTCCTCCCAGCTTTTGAAAGTATCTTGTCTCCTCATTGGTCATTTTGGTCAGGTGCCAGCGAGGTTACCTTTAGCTTCTTAACCCTTTACAGGTGAGAGGAGCTTTCCCCTGGCCAGGAAGGATTTCAAAGGGGTTTACCCTTCCCTTTATATTTATGACACATGGCCTGCAACTAGAGATGACTTGCCCATGACTGGTTGCTCACACTCCACCTCGGACAGTGTCCATGCAGCGTCCATGCACTGGGGGTGTGAGCGCTGCCTAATTAGAACCCAGACACCTTGTCTACCTAGGAGCTCTTCTGATCTTCCAGCTGTTCAACCACATCCCACAAGCATTCCAGGAGGGAGGGGGAAGGGGAAAGCCACTTCACAGGTATTCAAAGAGGGAGAGGAGACAATGGGGTTGGGGGGAAAGTGTAACAGACCTTTTGAGCATACATTTATACATAGCATAGTCAAACAGAGCATACAGATCACTGCTACTCCTACAGCACTCCGCCCCTTGATCTATGATCATTACAGTCATTGTATGGCATAGGTAATCTGTTGCAAACAACCCAAACAATCATAACCAGGTGAATATAACTAAAACCATTACAATTGACTAAACACCAGATATAATATAAACACAAATGCAAACAATCACAATTATAATAATTGGGAATACAATAAAACCATCACCATTTCAATAATTGGGTACACTGACAAACAAAATGAGACCCTAGTTTGATGCTGCAATAGCCATCAAACAATAAAAGTTAACGCTAAACCTTAAAAACACAACAAATAAGATTTGTGGGAATACCACAGTTGTTATGCAAGGTTAAACTGATTTAGAAGATACATAGTAACAGGGAACTTGGTGAAATTGCGGATACTTAAACAAACATTTAGTTGCTAAAATGTTGCAGAATCCCCTATTACTAATAGTTGTTCTCAAGAGGTCTTGGAGGGGGGGGCAGGGGGGGAACAAATCCAAGACCTGAAAGAGGGGCCCTACAATCACGGGCCAAGGTCAAAAATCCAACTAGGGGGTGATAATGTGGGCCAGGACTGGCTCTAGACACCAGGAAAGCAAGCACATGCTTGGGGCAGCACATTTATGCTTGGGGCAAGCACAGTGGGGGAGGTTTAGGTTGGATATTAGGAAAAACTTTTTCATTAAGAGGGTTGTGAAACACTGGAATGCGTTACCTAGGGAGGTGGTAGAATCTCCTTCCTTAGAGGTTTTTAAGGTCAGGCTTGACAAAGCCCTGGCTGGGATGATTTAACTGGGAATTGGTCCTGCTTTGAGCAGGGGGTTGGACTAGATGACCTTCTGGGGTCCCTTCCAACCCTGATATTCTATGATTCTATGATTTGCAGGGGTGGCCTTGCCCAGCCATGTGCTGCCTTGCCCAGCCCCCATGCGACTCTGCCTGTGGTCTGGCCCCAGGCAGGTAGCGCGGAACCCTGTGCCCCCGGGCCGGGCGAGGAGGTAAGGGCGGCCGCATCGCAGCTCTAACAGGTGGGATCCCGCAGCGAGGAGGAGGCGGCTGGAGGGGGGCGGAGGAGGCTGGGCCGGGCCGGGGGAGGGAAGGGGATGAGCCGGAGCCGACTGTGAATCTGTGACAGGCGCAGCTGCTGCTGGCATCGCTGCTGCCTCCCTCTGCCCGGCTTGCTGGGTCACTGTCCGGCTGCCGCACTTCCTCCACGCCTGCCCCGCAGCGGCCCCTCCCAGGGACTTGTCCCCGCCACCCATCCTGACTCCATTCCCACCAGCTGGGCTGGGCAGGGCACAGCGCAGGGGCCGCCCGGGCTTGCTGCCATCTCCAGCTCGGGACAGGGGGTCGGGCGCTGCCTCCATCCGGGATGTCGAAGCCCCCACTTCTGCTGCGGAGTAGCCGCCCCGGGGACAGTGAGCTGGGGCGGCAGTTCCGGGACTGGTGCCTCCGCACCTACGGGGACTCAGCCAAAACCAAGACTGTGACCTGGAGCAAGTACCAGTGCATCGCTGAGGTGCTGCAGGGGGGTGCCGGCTCGGGCACCGGCTCCGGTGGGGGGGAGAAAGGCAAGTTCCAGTTCTGGGTCTGGTCCAAGGGCTTTCGGCTGGGAAGCGGCACCCGGGAGGTGGCAAAGGTGGGTCAAGTGGTGTATGTGCCGGTTAGTGCGCTCCGTGGGCTTGGTGTCTGTCTGTCTGTCTTGTGTGTGTCCTTCCCTCCCACAGCCAACAACCCCGGGGCCAAGGCACACCACAGGGGAGAGACCCGATGTGGGGCAGGCCCCCCCCAGCATCACACATCCCACCCAGCCAGCCATCCCGGCCCCTGTCCCATCAGCACTAGCTGGCAGATCCCATGTGTAAAGGCCAAAAAAAAAAAAGTGCGGGAGGGGGGGCAGCAAAAAAGCTAGAGCCGGCCCTGATGGGAGCCCATGAACTTGGGGAAGTAGAACCAGGGTGCATAGAGGAAAGTGTGGAATTAACAATACAAGAAAATGTAACTAACAATACAAATGTGTCAATAACAAAAATCAACAAAATGATTATTAGAGAACCTAACAAAAATAAACGGGATGCCTTGGGGACCAAAGTCTTTTGGACAGAGGTGGATGTGATTGATAATTTGGTTGGAGATCGGGGAAGTAGAGAGAGGAAAAGGCATTTAACCTAGTGTAGTATCCTCTCTCTCTCTGGACCCAGTGCTAGCACAGGACACCCACCAGAGACAGACACAGAACATGCAACACAGAACACTGAACACAGACTTTGTCGCGACACTATAACCATAGTATTTCTGTAACTTTTCAGCTGATACCAGCTCTTCTGATGTTCCAGTTTGGAGGCTGAAAGATAGAAGCTTAGAAATAAATTAGCACAGTGCTCCCACTGCGGCAGACCCTGCTTGTTTGAGTTGTCTGCGGTGTACCCATTTTCCCTCTGGGGTTTTATCTATGCCACCCAGGGTTTTTGCTAACTCTATTGCTTGCGTGGGAGCCAACTTGGTCTCTGCCACAGGGTGTCTGGTACTTGGGGATGCCCCGCCTCCTGCAGGTGCAGGCCCATAGTTTCGGACCATCCTCTGGACCACCGCAGTATGGTGTCTGGGGTCCGGCCATCTGGAGTCCGGATCCGGGGGATCCAGATCATACCAGATATCCCTGTCCCAATCATCATATGGTCCCGTGCCCCCCCCCCCCCGGGCTTTCACTCCAATGGTGGCGGCCCAGGATGACTAAGCCCCCCAGACCCTGTTCTCCTGGGCAGACCCCTCCAGAACCAGATCCTTCAGGTAGGTAACTGTGTGGCTCAGAGCAGCATTCTCTACTTCCGCAGTAGAACCTGCACCTTCCACATAATCCCGTTCCTTCTCCAACTCATGAAAACTCCCAGGTGGAACTGCCCCTGGCATCCAGGGGTCTGCCCCTTTCTTTTGGAGCCATTCTAACACCCCGGGCGGTGGCGCCGCTCCACAAGGGGTGTGTCTTCTCGCTCGGGCTGCTTTGCCTTTTCCTTCTCCTTGCCTCACAGTGGCATACTTAGCAGCGGCATCCTTTTCTCCCTGCAGTGGGTTGCTAGCCTACCACTTTTTCACGCAGGCTCGAGCTGGACCCACCCAAGAGACCACCAGGGGGCACCAGGGGATTTACACCTAATTCTCTCCCTTTCCCTACACTGGCATACTTAACAGTGGCATCCTTTTCTCCCTGCAGTGGGTTGCTAGCCTACCACTTTTTACAGACTCGAGCCGGACCCACTCAAGAGACTACCGGGGGGGGCACTAAGAGACCCCTACTCTTGGGTCAAATCCTCCACTAAGCTGCCCACATTCTCCACCATTAATGTTACCTGAAATTAGGCCAGCTAGTTAGCTTAGGGAGGACTAATGACCCACCAGAATTTGGCAAAAAGCAGCACGTTTATTGTACTGATAGCTAAGCTCAAAAGAAGGGTGTGGGGGGGTGTCACACTTACACTCGCATACTCACGCTCCCAGGACAGGCACAGCACTGGAGATGTCAGGATCCTTCAAAGTAAGTGTCCCACAGCACAGCGACAGACGGTGCGATGAAGGTAAGTCTTCCTGAGGCACGATGGAACGCAACGCGATGAACCACTGGCCTGGCAGTCCGGGCGAAGGGTCTTCACAGGAGGTACAAGCTTGTGAGTGCACTCCTGAGCACATGGCCCCTTCCCCTTTTAAGGACCTGCTCCTCATGTCCTGCGACTAGAGATGACTTGGCCGCGTCTGGTTGGTCACACTCCACCTCGGACAGCGTCCATGCAGTGTCCATGCACTGGGTGTGTGATCGCTGACTAATTAGAGTCCCAGAAACCTTGTCTACCTAGGAGCTCTTCTGATCTTCTAGCTGTTCAACCAGCCCATTCATCCCACAAGCATTCCAGGAGGGAGGGGGAAGGCCACTTCACAGGTATTCAAAGAGGGAGCGGAGAGAAAATGGGGGGGAAGTGTAGCAGACTTTTTGGGCATACAGGTTATACATAGCATAGTCATACAGAGCATACAGATCACTGCTGCTCCTACAGTATTACTGTCATAAATATAAAGGGAAGGGTAAACACCTTTAAAATCCCTCCTGGCCAGAGGAAAAACCCTTTCACCTGTAAAGGATTAAGAAGCTAGGATAACCTCACTGGCACCTGACAAAAATGACAAATGAGGAGACAAGATACTTTCAAAAGCTGGGGAGAAGGAGAAACAAAGCCTCTCTCTCTGTCTGTGTGATGCTTTTGCCGGGGACAGAACAGGAATGGAGTCTTAGAACTTAGTAAGCTAGCTAGATATGCGGTAGATTCTGTTTGTTTAAATGGCTGAGAAAATAAGCTGTGCTGAATGGAATGGATATTCCAGTTTTTGTGTCTTTTTGTAACTTAAAGTTTTGCCTAGAGGGATTCTCTATGTTTTGAATCTAATTACCCGGTAAGGTATTTACCATCCTGATTTTACAGAGGTGATTCTTTTTACTTTCTTCTATTAAAATTCTTCTTTTAAGAAACTGAATGCTTTTTCATTGTTCTTAAGATCCAAGGGTTTGGGTCTGTGTTCACCTATGCAAATTGGTGAGGATTTTTATCAAACCTTCCCCAGGAAAGGGGGGGTAACGTTTGGGAGGATTTTGGGGGGAAAGACGTTTCCAAACGGACTCTTTCTTAATAAAATAATACCGGTTAGATGTTTAGTGGTGGCAGCGAAAGTCCAAGGGCAAAAGGTAAAATAGTTTGTACCTTGGGGAAGTTTTAAACTAAGCTGGTAAAAGTAAGCTTAGGAGGTTTTCATGCAGGTCCCCACATCTGTACCCTAGCGTTCAGAGTGGGGAAGGAACCTTGACAATTACCAATATCTTATTTTGAAGTGTTGACACAAGAACTGGACACAGTATTCAAGAAATGGTTTCATCGGCATACAGAAGTACTACAACCTTCCTACTCCTATTTGATATTCCCCTGCTTATACATCCCAAGATCACATTAGCCCTCTTAGTCACAGCATTGCCCTGGGAGCTCATGTTCAGTTGATTATCCATCGTAGCCCAAAGTCCTTTTCAGAGTCACTACTTTCCAGGAGACAGTTCCCCATCCTACAAATGTGACCGACCTTCACACACACACACCACCGCCCCAATTTATGACACTGCATTTGTCTGTATTAAAATGTATATTGTTCAGGTAAGCCCAACTTATCATTGGATCCAAATTGCTCTGTAGAACTATCCTAATCATTATTTTTACTGTACTGATTTTTGTGTCATCTGCACACTTTGCCAGGGGTGATTTTATATCTTACATTTGGAAAGAACAGATCCCTGTGGGCCTGAACTAGAAACACCCACACTGGATGACGAGTCCCCATTTACAATTACTTTTTGAGTTCACTAAGTTAGTCAATTTTTAATCAATTTATTGAATACAGACCCTTGGTTCTGGTCTCCTTTTAATTAATGTAATTGAGCCAGATTCTCAGCTGGTGTAAATCTGCCTGGCTCCATTCAGAAGTCACCTGGCTCTATATGTCTTTTGTTAGTGTTGGTATGTGACTGAAGTGAAGTAATGGTCTTTCCAAGGTCCATCACTCTCAAATGGCCATTACTGTATTATTTCATTCTACTTTCTAAATTTCTTATCACATGTATCTCTTAAATAGTTACCTCCCTAGAATGACCAAGGCTGTTAGTGATGTCAGGCATTCAATTTTCCTTTAATAACAAATACAAAGTATCCAGAGGTTTAATAAGTCAATATCACTCTATCAGTCACTTCACAACTCAATATATTTTTATATAAAATTTGATGTACATTATCTTAAATTTGTTTAAATATTATTATAAACATAATCTTTAAGAGGATGCAGGTCTGGAGTGACAGTCATTCATTAGTATATTATTAATTTTATTATCCCTGCTCTTTGGTAAAATGTCCTGCATAGAGGCTGGAAACCTTCTTCCACATTCGATTTGTGGTCCCATCAAAACAAAAATAAAATTGCAGTTCATATCATTATTGTTTTGTCTCCTATACACTCCAAATCAAATCCTGTGTCAGATTGTCTAGTTTGTTTGGAGAAGTTTTGACATCTCCCATATCACAGTTCATCGTCATCAGATAAGGCATCGAGATAATCTGTATCAACATATAAGAGAAATCCAGAAAACAAACTGTCTGACCAAGTGGGATCTGCAAAGAGACCATTTTGGTCAGTGTAGAAGATCTCAAGCCACACTTCATCTTCTGCCTGAAGATAGATCACCGTGGATCCAGAAGCTACGTCATGGTTTCCTGTGTTAGCGTCAAATGTCTTTATTCGGTATTTCCCATTATGAACCAGCCCAATTGCAAGATGCTTATTTGCTAAGGTGATCTCATAAGAGAAGTAATAAATCCCTGGAAAAGCACATATAAATTTCCCCGTGGAAGGACTGTAATGCTCACCCTCATTGAAAAGGACTTTATTGAATATGATTGGTAATCTTTCTTCTGGGTAGCTCGTGGTGATGCCAACAGAAAAGGCAGATTTCAGCACTATCCTTCCACACTTACAGATCCCTGGTACACCTCGTTCTCCTCGTTCTCCTTTATCTCCCTTAGGCCCAGGTGGTCCAGCGGGACCCACTTCGCCTTTGGCACCAACCAATCCTGTAGGTCCTTTTTTACCAGACTGTCCTGGGTCTCCTTTATCTCCAGTTGTTCCTAAAGGTCCAGTCTTGCCTCTTAAACCTTGAAAAACATTTTATATTAGTTAATTATTACATACACAATCTCTTTTGTAGGTGGCAAAGCAAATGATTCCATGAGCTCCTGGATATGTTTGAACAAAATTAAATATATAATTAAACTGGTTTGGTGTAATCCTTGTCAGATTTTCAAAAACACCCCACACTTAGAATGGAATTTGAGATTTAAAAAACATGTCTATTTTTGTTTTTGTGTGCACTGACAATGCATAAAATTCATCACATGTCAAACAAGGGTGAGACGTTATATTAATACTAAGGACCTTAATCTGGCATTTATTTATTTAAAGGTAAAACTCCATTTATTCTTAATGGAAGTTCTGTGTGCAGAACAATGACAGGATATAGCCATAAGAGCTTGAAAATTCTATTAGTAAGTTATGTCACTATTGACAAGAAATAGCTTATATTTTTTAGACTGGAAATTCTTTAAAACTTCCAGTTACTGTATGGCAGAGGTCCCGGCGTGCCCCCAGCAGGGAGTGGAGGAACATCTGAGATGGCATGGCGGGACCCAGGCCAGCCCCCACGAGATGGGAGGAAGGAGGGAGCACCACCCAGCCTCCTCCCCGCCTCCAGCTCTGTTCTGGTCCCATCTCCAGACACATTGATGGCTCCTGGCCTGGTGCCCAGTCCAGTCCTCAGCATGGCTCTGCTCCCAGCTCCATTCCAGCCCACAGCCTAGGCTGTTGGCCACGGCTCCATTCCTGGCCTGGGGCTGAGGCTGGGGGCCAGGCCAGGAGCAGAGCTGCATCTGGCCATGGGCCCGGCTGCCGGCCCTCACCATAGCCTGGCTGCAGCTCTACTCCAGCCTCTCCCACCCTGCCCCCAAGCCACGGCTCCGCTCCTGGCTCTGGGGTGGGTATGGGGGGTGTGACCCTCAAAAGTCTGGGGACCGCTGCTATATGGCATAGACATTTGACAACCAAAGTATTAAACAGTACCTCTCAACTGAACTCAATCTATTAAACTGTACTTTTCTTATGTCTATATAATATTATACGTATTATACTATAATAGTTACCTATGTTTTCAAAGATGCCAGAAGGGACCACTGCGATCATCTATTCTGACCCCCTGTATAGCACAGGCCATAAAAAAAAACAAATTCCTAGAACAGATCTTTTAGAAAAACATCCAATTTTGATTTAAAAATTGTCAGTGAGGAAGAATCCACCACAACCCTTGGTATATTGTTCCAATGGTTAATTACTTTCATTGTTAAAGTATTATGCCTTATTTCCAGTCTGAATTTATCTCGCTTCAACTTCCAGCCATTGGATCATGTTATACCTTTCTCTGCTAGATTGAAGAGCTCATTATCAAATATTTGTTTCCCATGTAGATACTTAGAGTCTGTAATCAAGTCATCCCTTAACCTTCTGTTAAGCAAATAGATTGGGCTACAGAGTCTATCGCTATAAGGGATGTTTTTTAACCCTTTAATCCTGGTGACTCTTCTCTGCACCAGAATTTATCAGCATCCTTCTTGAATTGTGGGCATCAGAACTGGACACAATATTCCAACAGCACTTACACCAGGGTCAAATATCGAGATAAAAATAACCTCTCTACTTCTACTCGAGAGTCTCCTATTTATGCATTCCACTATCGCATTAGCCCTTTTGGAAACAGCACCTCAGTGAGAGCTCATGTTCAACTGATTTTCCACCATGACCCCCCAAATCTTTTTTAGAGTCACTGCTTCCCAGGACAGAGTTCTCCATCCTGCAAGAATGGTCTACATTCTTTGTTACTAGATTTACATTTAGCCATATTAAAAATACATATTGTTTGCTTGCACCCAGCTTACTAAATGATCTAGATCACTCTATATCAGTGACCTGTCCTCTTTCTTGTTTACCATTCCCTCAACTTGTGTCACTGCAAACTTTATCAGTGATGATTTTGTTTTCGTCTAGAACATTGACAAAAATATTAAATAGTGTAAGGCCAAGAACCAATCCCTTCAGGACCCCATTAGAAACACATCTGCTCATTGATGAATTTTTAATCCATTTAATGTGTGCCTCGTTAATTTTATATTGTTCCATTTTTTAAAATCAAAATCTCATGAGGGATGTCTCCAAAACAAAGGATGACCTTATGTAACAAATAAGAAGCAATACCACCACAAATGTGGTGAGATTTTATATCAAAATTTAAAAAACAAATATTGAAAAATGATTTAAAGCAACAAGAAAAGGGGTAATGGTGGGACAAGTTTTGGAGTGATTCAGTAATAAAGAAAATTGTACATTAATATTGACCATGTCCTTTGGCTGACCAGGGATGTTTTAGAAACAAATAGGGTAGGAAGTTTTTAAAAGGGTGCATGCATTTTGAGGAACATGAATTACACATAATAATTTACTATTTGTAACTATGAAAACTTTTTTTTCTCACACACACACACACTCTCCTTTCCTCTTATCTTCCACACATTGTTTGCCCCTATTACTTATTGTGTTGTGTGTTCATTTAGGCCCGGATCTTGCAAACAGTCCATCCACATGAGTAACTTTATACAGGTGAGTGGACCCCCCAAAATTAAACATGTTAAGGTCTGGAAGTACTTAATTAGGGCGCACACACACAAAAAACCCAGAATATCTAATGTGTCTTTAACATTCAGTTTAATCTAATCTGGAACTACAAAACTATGATACGCTAATCTTAATTGAATGGTTATTAAATGGTATCATTTCAGGATGAAGTTAATGTCGCTTGGGTGCACTAACTATTTATTTTCTTAACTTGTTTGGATTTCTTTTAAGTTTCACCTTAAGTCTGAATTTCCTGTGCTTATAATTGTTTTTGGGATAATTACAACATCTGTAATGTTTTAACTTTAAGTTACTGATAGATAATCTCAACCTTAACTCCACCTTAACATTTTTAATTTTTTTTCAGCTAAATGAATAATAAATTGTAAATTATAATAAATAATAATAATGAAGTTTCACCCTGGAGATTCAGTGTTCTTGTTTTATGAGTTTAAATCTGATATAAGTTGTCATTTTTTGTTACATACATACATAACAGTATCTTACATTTATATTTGCTAGTATTTTATACTCAGGAAGTCACTGATAAATAAAATTTAAAAAAATACAGTAAGTTCCAGGAGAAGATCCTGGTTGTTGGTTTCTTTGTTTTGTTTTTTCCATTAGTTAGCACAAATATTCAATACCTGCATTCCCTTTTTCACCCCTTTCTCCTTTCCTGCCATCTCTACCATCTCTTCCTGGAAGACCAATACGCCCATGGGGCCCTGGTGATCCAATAGCTCCAGGGAGACCTGCAGGGCCCGGCAAGCCAGGAATGCTACAAATATATCTCGTGTAGTAATTTTCTCCTTTGAGCTGGTTGTGAAGAGATTGTCCGCTTGTATAGATGGCAAAACTTGTAATGTAAAGCAATGCAAACATCCTTGGCTCTGGAAAAAATACATATGTACAGACCATGAATGCATATCTTGTCATTAAAGCCTTCAGATGGTTTTGATTTAGACTATAGGCATATATACTTCACACTTTTAAAATCCTAAACATAATATGGATTGAGCCAATACAGGGCAGCACACTGAACTAGCAATGCTGTAGTGGCCCCACCAGTTTCTGAAGAATTTAAAGATTTCATTTAATTTTCAAGCCTTCTTTATGTAAAGAAAAATCTTCCACATCTGAATGATGCAGTGTGTCACACTGAGACTACAGACAGATAAAAACAATATCCTTAAAAGAGGTGTGAAGTCAGTTAAGAAAATGGGAATTTAACTCTGAATCCTCATGTTTACAGTACAGTTAACTATTTCACTGTGGTAACTGAGGAAGAATCAGCCAGCTACTCTGGGATTGTGAGTCAAGTCTGAATAGAATAGACTGTTCACACTTTTCTCCAGTCTGCTTCTGAATGGGATACAAACTGATCTACATTGCATAGTCTCCCAACATGCTTTCACAAGAGTATTCTGGTTTTTATTAGTTGTCGGTCTTCATGATTAAATAATCAGAGATTTTTAAATTTGTGCCTTTTGGTTTTATAATATACCATATGATGAAAGAAGAAACAGCTTACAATAGTAACCTGCTGCCAAGAACTTGCAGTTCCTTACATACAACAATGTCCTAAATCAGTGTTACCCACGATTGACTGGCCTGAAACTAGTGTGAGTTGTGATTCTGGAAATAGAGTTGTATTTTTTCTATTTCAGTGTCCAGATCAGAGTATTTATGTGGAATTATCTATCTCTGCAGTGCTAATTTATAGCTTATAAGAAAATCACAGTTTCTGGCAAAAAAAGGAAATGGAATGACGGAATCAAAGAAATCCATTTATATGCTATCTATGGCTTTATTATAATGAAACACTCAGGCAAATTGCACAAAGAATCAGACTACTTCCCCAGAGAATCCACATCTCACTCACTTCTCTCCACAATATCTAGGCACCCTATTGGTCATACTAGTTCGTCATGTGATAATTTATTTGTAAAACCAGAGCCATTTACAGTCCTTTATAATTCATGAGTTTCCATTTGGTGTATAGCAGGCCCGTATCAGCTCCTTTGGGAAAAAAACTTTTTCACTGAGTCACCAGATAAATACAAATTTTACTATGCATCTTAGTTATTTTACCAAATATAAATGAAATGGAATGGCAATGGAGAGAGAGAGAGAGAGAATTTGGTCAGGTGGTAGTGGAGACTGACAAAAGAACCAAATACAATGTGTTTTGAGCAAAAGAGAAATGCTCCAGATCCTTTAGGGCTATTGTGTCACTTGATTGTCATACACAATCCCGTACCAAAAATGACAAGGAGACTGTACTAATAACTTTATTGAAATTTGATAGGCACCTACAGTATGGGTCAGCCATTGCAGACACAATTGATCTCTAACAATTGGGTTAAGAGATAGGTGCTTATTGCAAGAGCAATAAGTGACAACTGCTGATGGTAGTTAGCAACCAACACTTGAGACTTTGGATGAAATTTTGTTCTGATTTCTACCACTTGCAGCCCTACTGAAGTTACCAGAACCATACAGGGTCTAAATCAGGGAAGAATATGACCCTTTGCATTTAAGAGCAAGGTATAAATATGAGCGGGCTTTCTTTTATGTTTGAGAGCAGCTGGATAAAAAGGAACAACTTTGCTTGTCCAATTCCCAGAGCTACATGACCAATGCATCCTCAGCATGTAGAACTAAAGAAGCCCATGAGACGACAGAGTGGCGGCTTTGGGAGTGCACGCACAGCATCTCTAGAGGGCGAGGGTAAAAAAAAGCAGTTACAGAATGGCAAATGAGTATTTGGGGACAGTACAAATAAACGTGTGTGTAACGAATTGGCGAGAATGTATGTATGCTACTGCTCTGTACTGGATGGAATCAGAACTGGCTAACTGTGCTTTAGTCCCTTTACTGTTGACAGCTAATAGAGAGACTCACCTTTAGTTTAAGTGATTGGTTCTTGTAATTTTGGAAGGAACACAGGACGACTAGAGTGTTTGATCACAGCTGTTTTACTAGAGTACTAAAATTGGAACTAAATCCGTGAGTTAGAAGATGCACTTTGCTTTTCATATCTGGTATCCCTCTTCCAAAGAACACATATTTGTTAATAATTTAGATTAGGAAATGATGTCAGTCATCTGTGCCAAATAATTTCTGTTCCATCAAGGAAACAAACTTCAGGAGTCCACTCTTTCTGCATATCTTCGAAGCCAGAACAAGTGTAACGTTTGGGTGGGCTAGAGTTCACTTCATTTCCCGTCTCCAGTACCTTAAACAAAACAAAACAAAAACAAAACAAAACCAACTTCCACAGAAAGTAGCTAGAGACCCAGAGTTCAGTCTCTAAGGATTTTCAGCAAGGATCGTACAGGGTCAACCTTCCAACATCCAGGTCCCAAAAGGAACTAAAGAAATGAATTTAATTAAATACCTTTATAAAATCTTATGATAAAGAATAATAACCTAATTTTTATAGCATGACATGGCTATTTTATAATCTACAGACATTACCTTCACAGTTATACATAAACATAAATTAAAAAAAACAAATTTAAATCTGAACAGTTCAGTCCCCACAGAAATACAGCGAGAAGAAATTGAAAGTTCCTGAAAGCTTAGGTTTTGTTCATCTAAGTCTCAGGGCTTGGTTACACTTGTGAGTTAGAGCACATTAAAGCAGCCCCAGGCGCCCTAGCTCACTACCTGTCCACACTGGCAAGGCACATAGAACGTGCTGACTCCACGGCTACAGCGCTCCTGGTACTCCACCTTGATGAGAAGATTAACGTTTGTTGCGCCTTGGCTGAAATGCCTGAGCATCAGTGTGAACGAGGTGTTGCATTACTGAGCTCTGATCAGCCTCTGGAAACATCCCATAATCCCCTTAAGTCAAGTGGCCACTCTTGTCATTGTTTTGAACTTGCTGTAGGAATGTGGATATGCCCTTTGAAAGCTCCGTTTCTGACAGCCGGCTGCTTATCTGCTCCGAGACAAGCAACCATTACTGTGAAATGCTGTGTGTGTGAGAGAGAGGCGGGGGAGGAGGGGAGTCTGCTGCTGTCTGAACTTACAAGACAGTAAGCTGACATGCTCTTAGCCCCCCAAAAACCCACTCTCTCTCCCCCCACATACACACAACATACTCCCTGTCACACTCCACTCCACCCCCCCCCCATTTGAAAAACACGTGGCAGCCACTTGCATGCTGGGATAGCTATCACAATGCACTGCTCTCTGTGGCTGTTGCAAGGACTGCTGATGTGGCCACACCAATGCTCCTGTAGCTGTCAGTGTGGGCAGACTGCAGCGCTTTCCCTACTGCGCTCTCCGAAGGCTAGTTTAACTCAAAGTGCTCTACATCTGCAAGTGTTGGCATGCCCTCAGTTAGAGTCTTTGATCAACAAATCTACACAGTCTGCTGAGTCTAAAACAACATCTTTCCTCCACGTGCTTGTAGGAATCTCTTCCGCTGCTGAAACCACTGATAGCCAGTCAGCTAACTGATTAAATCTATACACTTAAGTGAGTGCTTGGTTAAAGAAAACCCTGTTACAAAAAAATAGAAAACTGAGAATAGCAAAACTGAAATGACTTTTTCCCCATTTCTACATTTAAAGAAAAGTTGGTGATTCAGACTAGTTGAGACAATTTAACTAGAACAGTTTGGCTAAAATCAAGACATTCAAAGCATACAATTAAAATAGAAGTTATTTTTCCCTCCCTATAATTAGCATTGCCCATGCTTCCCTGTTAGAGGGTTAACAATATCACTAACCTGCTGCAAAATGCTTCAGAGTTAGGGACAACAGCCGGCTTCCTGCTCCTGGGCTTAGCTTCTCCCAACTCACCCAGGGCACATAGCCTTTTGCAAAGCAGCTGCCCCTACTGCTTGCCCTCATGGAGTCTGACCCCAGCAACAGGGAACCTATTGGAGCATACCCAAAACTACCGCACCCAATTCCAGAAGCTTCTGGATGTGGAGTGCTTAATCTGCCTAGCAACAATGACCTAGACACAGCTCACTCCCACCTCCCCACCGAAAGGGTCTCTTAAAGAGATATCTCCATATTAGGCACATGGGTTACACAAGCACACAGTGTTAATGATAACCCCTTTCATCCCAATGTGGGGTTCATATACCCCATCATACAGACACAGGAACAGACAAACTGAAGCAAGACTTAGAGATGGACACTCTGGACAAGCATGGTGTATGACCCTGGAAAAATCTAGAGAGGGGGCTTCTGGGTCTCGTGCTGGCTGAAAAGGGGTTGTAAGGAAAGAAATTCTCTCCTTTTGGCTTTGGTTTCTCCTGCATTTGGAGAAGCAGAACTTTGTACATTCCTAGTAAATAAACAAGACTGTATCAAAGAAAATACCAGACTCTATTGTCAATTTATACTCTCAACTGGAACACCCTCAGGGTTCCGAACACTGACTATTCGCTCAGGTCAAAAGGGATTAACAGTATTTTACACTACTCACAAATTGTGTCACAAAAATTTTGCATAGGCATCGCTGTTCTACATTATAGAATATGTTGGAATAGAAAGTTGGAGGTTTGCACAGGATGCAGTTGAGGCTTCTGGCAGTTTAGCATTCTAGCTTGCAAGAGGCAGCAGAAGTGTGATGATCTCTATCCATGCACTGACAATTGAACCAGGGACCTCCGCTGCTGAAAGCATGAGACTCTACAGCTATAGGATCCAGACTCCAGAGCTGGGCACTGTAACAGACTTGCATGCTCTATGAATCAGACACAGTGGGAAATGTGCAATACACACAGACCAGTAGATTACAGAAGCTCTGCATTTTCTCTTTACTTCCGCCTTGTGTAATAAGGGGAGAGGTGACCTGAAACTTTTTGGATAGAATGAACTTTTGTTTCCCACCCCAATAATGCCCCAATATCCCCAAAGATATCTGCCACTAAAGATAACAGATAGGCACAGTAGGTAAATCTTTCTGAGAAAGTGATCCGTAATGGCAGTTAACAATGCTGACATTTAAACTCTCATCCATGCTTCAGTACACTTTTTTTTTAAAAAGAATGAAAGTGTATTCTGCAGCCAGATTCCGTGACTGTGTGTCCAATTCCATGGCCATGGACACATGGAAAACATGGAACATAAAATCAATTTGCCCATGGTTTCACTGTGCGTGGTTTGAGGAGCATCAAGGTGGGGTTCATTTTAGTTTTCAGTCTGACTCCAAACAATCTGGCTCTTTCTGGTCCCAGCTATTTTGCTAAAAGCTGCCCGACAAGCTGTTCTGGATCCCTGCTGTGAGCTAGGCTGACTCTCTATGTTGGCCTCGATTGCCTCGTGTATTTGTAATATTTGGGCCGGCACACATGGACAGTTATTTTACTGCCAACACATACAAAAAATTAAATCATGCTGTCTTTTTGTGCTTTTTTGTTCCTGACACCAAAAAGCTCAGAATCTAGGAAAGTCACTCATGCAATTTGCAGCAGCCTTGTGGGGAAAATGAAAGTGTCTTACAAAAAAGAATGTTCATTATCTAACACTAGACAACTCATGACACAAGTATGTGTCTGAAAAGAGCTGCTTCTGAAGGGTTTCCTTCACCTTTCCAAAAACAGAGATAGTGCAGATCGCCAGAGCAGAGCTCTAGGATGCCCCTCAGTTTGCAGGTTTAATGACATATCTGGGGCCCAGGTTTACAAAGGTGTTTAGGTACCAAAAGATACAGACAGGCACCTAATGGAATTTACAAAAGTGAGTTAGGCAGATAACTCCCATTGCCTTCTTTTACTTCAGACTGGCTTGATCCTTTCAGGTTTCCCATAATCACTTTTCTATACTCTTGCCAGAGTCCATCAGATTGAGGGCCCCTGCACTAGAACATTCTTCCTTACCAAACAAGATACATTTATAATCCTAGCCATAATGTCACAAATGGGGCAGAAGGGGATAATACGGTCAAGGAAAGGGAAGGGGAGCAAGGGAGATAGAGGTAGAGGGCAGGAAAGAGAACGTGGCAGAGCCTGAAAGGCATAGGAAGAGACAAAAGACCAAAAGTAATAGAAAATGCATGTGTGTGAGTGTGAGTCACTCACACACAAGGGCTGACTTTCCACTGCTTTACTTCTTGTGCCACAGTACCACACCCGTGCATAACAAGAGCAAATACGTGTGTATGTAACCCTTCTGCCCGTCAGAGTTGGGAGCAACAAGGGCCGGGTTCAGTATCTAGGGGTTCCATTTCAATAACATAATGCAAAACCAGCTCGAGCCCCCACCCAGTGACTTGGGACAATTACATACCATCCCCCTGCGCGCCTCTTAAGAGGCAATACTTCCCCTCTTGCAAGCGCAGAGTCTGAGTGTAGCAAAAGCCTTTTAATAAAGGAGGTAAACAATACGGCATTATGTTGGAGAAACACCACAAACAGGATTCATAACACAAACCATGAGCAAAAGACCCATCCCCAATTAAGTTTGGCACTATCCTTTTCCCCTCAGAGTCTTAAGTCCAGCAACCCAAAAGTCACCCCTCCCACAGTTCCTATTCTAGGTCAGTGCAGCCCCAAAAGTTTAGAAGTTCATCTGCAGAGTTTACCTCCGAGCCTGGGTGGAAGTAGGGGGAGGTATGGTGGCATCTTACATGCTCTAGTGCTTGGGTCAATGACTAATTGCCATGCCTCTCCATGGGGTTCTGCTGCAGTCTTCATCACCAGCTACGCCTCTCCACCAGCCACCCTGCTGGCTACTCCTCTCCGCCAGTCATCCTGCTAGCCACTCACCAATATGCCTTCAACCCCTCCACTTAACACAGCAATTTCAGCTCTGAGTAACTTCAGCTCTTTAGTGATTTCAGCTGCTAGTAGGGGAGGGCCCAGTACTAGCACAAGCAGAACCATAGCCCAAAGTAGATCTAATGCTTAGACCTAGGAATCAGTGATTCCAGCTCTACAGCATAGGACAAGACTTCTAATTGAGTCAAACACAGCTCTGTTATTACACAGTGGAAAGACAGAAAGGAGTCAAAATAGTGTTTGGGGCCCTCAGGAGGAACCCCACACTACCAAGTACATATACCTGTTCCCAGTCTCTCTGAGTTCACTGGGCTTTGGAACCCAAGCCCCTTGCCTAGCGAGTGCTACTTAGTTGAGGGTGAGTCCCTCCACCATAAAATGCCAAGTACATTTCTACCGTCCTTGATTCCATAACCAGGATAACAACACTTTATTACTCCTACCCCAATAACAAAGAGACTGGGGATCCTACAGCAGCCAAACTGACTATTTAGGCAAGCAGTCCCATCATGCTAGGTGGGTGGGTGTGCCCATGCAAATGAGATCACCCCCTGAAGTCCTTTTCCACAACTCACCACCAGATGTCAGGGTAGAGCTCATTCTGACTCTGCTTACATGTAAGATGCTTCTCTAACAACCGGGTTGCATTTTGTACTCACTTTGCATAGGTACAAATGCGGCAGGGCAGAAAGGGAAGCAGGCTGTGCATATAAGGCAGGGAGGAAGTGGGGGATTTCCTTGCTGAATGTATCCCTATCTCCAATATTGCTCACCTCCTATTCCTGTCATGATGGAGGTTATTAGAATGTAGAGACTTCTGAAGAGTTATTTTTTCCCCATTTGCCTTTGGAAGGCACCAAATACCAACATTTTAAAATAAAAAAATACCAGGAAAGGATACTCCCAGACCCCATAGAAGGGATTTATTCTCCCCCTTACAAATTATTCAGTTCTGGAGGCTGATCAAATGGTATCACCCAGGCCACTATGTGTGTGCTAAAAAATCTCTCAAAAATGAACATCTAGCCAGAGACCTATGCCCTCATTTCAGCCACAGCAAAGATGGAAGGGGATAGGAAACCATTCTGATGAAGTATGTTGATAAATTGGAGAGTGTTCAGCGAAGAGTCACAAGAATGATTAAAGAATTCGAAAACATGTTTTATAGTGACAGACTCAAGGAGCTCAATCTATTTAGCTTAACAAAGAGAAGGCTAAAGGTTGACTTGATCACAGTCTACAAGTATCTACATGGGGAACAAATATTTAATAATGGGCTCTTCAATCTAGCAAAGGAAGGTATAATACAATCCAGTGGCTGGAAGTTGAAGTAGACAAATTCAGACTGGAAATAAGGCATGGCTTTTTAACGGTGAGAGTAGTTAACCACTGGAACAATTTGCGAAGGGTCATGATGGATTCTCCATCACTGACAATTTTTAAAGGAAAATTGGATGGCTTTTCTAAAAGATCAGCTCTAGGAATTATTTTGAGGAAGTTCTATGGTCTGTGTGATACAGGAGATCAGATTATATTATCACAATTGTCCCTTCTGGTCTTAGAATTTATGAATCTATGATTAAACTGAGAAGTGTTTGACTAAGGAAGAGGTCACCCCCAGGTTTAAGACCTTTGAGAATCATTGGTCTGGTGAACTCAGTATGGAACTAGGAGCCAGAAACAGCTACTGACTGGCTCTTTGGCCACTTACCTTCTCTGACCCACACTAGGGCTTTGTCTACACTAGAAAGGATTTCCTGGTATAACTACGGTGCAACCCCTCCTAGTGGAGACATACCTTATACAGGCAAAACAGTTCCCCAAGCAAAAGCATTTATACAAAAGAACTTTTTTGCTGGTATAACTGGTACAATACTGGGGCTTTTGTTGGTATCATTATGTCAGCTAGGAGTGTGATTTTTTCCAAACAGGTCCCTGACATAGCTATCTGCTGCCAAAACTGTTTAAGTGTAGACCCGGCCGAGGGACTCTTTATGCTTCTCTGGTATCATAAAAAAGCTGTAAATCTGACCCAAAGGGATAGCTGGAGATTTTTCTGCATTGGCAAATTCACAACTAATGTAGAGTTGGCATAGCTGGCCCTTGAGGGTATGTGCACACTGCAATTAAAAACCCACAGCTGGCCTTTGCCTGCTGATTCAGGTTTGGGAGGCTTGGGCTAAGGGGCTGTTTAATTCTGGTGTAGATGTTTGGGCTTGGGCTGGAAGCTGGGCTCTGAGACCCTATGAGGGAAGAAGAGTCCCAGAGCCCAGGCTCCAGCCTGAATGTCTACACCAAAATTAAAAATTTCCTTAGCTTGAGCCCCATGAGCCTGAGTCAGCTGCCATGGGCTATCCTCAGGGGTCTAATAGCAATGTAGACACACCCTTAGTTCCCTAGTTCAGGGGGAGGTTGCAAATAGATGCATTTCAGCCCCAGGCAGATTGGGAGCCCCAGGCAGCTGCACCACATGGACCTTTAAACACAGCTGAGGATCTAGTCCGCTATGCCTTAGTTTACCTAGCTACAGAACTAGGACAAATACTTGTGTAACCCAAGGCTGTTGTAGGTTAACTCATTAATATTTGTGCAACACTTTGAAGATATAAAACACTCTACAACTGATAAGTAATATTCTTACTGATTAATCTGATGGTATCATCTTAAACCAAGCTTGATTTTTTTAAATCTTTCCCTCAGGTTGACATTTTATGTCAGAATTGAATGGTGGGAATTTTCAAAAGTGCTTGACACTGGACTTACCTATGCTTCCAAGAATGGCAAAGCTTCCTTTGACATCAATGAGAAGAGAGAGTTAGACCAGTACTGAGGACTTTTTAAATCCCATTCTAAGCAAAGACTATCCAATTGTCTTGCTGAAACTCCCAGAACTCTGTATGAGAACTCTCAAAATGTGTATTACAAAACGCATGACAATGCATTTCAAAACAGATATTGCCAAAGAAAATGGGTGTTGTGGAAGAAAAAATTTCTGGGTAAGAAGGAATCTTTACACTGTTAAGAGTTGTGGATAAAATTTTATGAAGAGCCTAAAGGGAGCCGAAGTCCCCATTTTCAAACATGATTTAGACACTTAGAAGCCTACGTTTTATTGCTAGTCTTAAGTGCCAAAGTCACTTTATAAATTGGGACTTAGGCTCCCAAGTCATTTAGGTGCTTTTGAAAATTTTACCCTGTAACACTAACTGAAGTGTTCTGAGATGTTGATCTCAGATGTCCCAGTCACAATACCCACCTGCGGAAGTGAAGAAACAGATTGATAGAGCCAGAAGAGTTCCCAGAAGTCTCCTACTACAGGACAGGCCTAACAAAGAAAATAACAGAACGCCACTAGCCGTCACCTTCAGCCCCCAACTAAAACCCCTCCAACACATTATTAAGGATCTACAACCTATCCTGAAGGATGACCCAACACTCTCACAAATCTTGGGAGACAGGCCAGTCCTTGCCTACAGACAGCCCCCCAACCTGAAGCAAATACTCACCAGCAACCACCCACCACACAACAAAAACACTAACCCAGGAACCTATCCTTGCAAAAAAGCCCGTTGCCAACTGTGCCCACACATCTATTCAGGGAACACCATCACAGGGCCTAATAACATCAGCCACACTATCAGAAGCTCGTTCACCTGCACATCCACCAATGTGATATATGCCATCATGTGCCAGCAATGCCCCTCTGCCATGTACATTGGTCAAACTGGACAGTCTCTACGTAAAAGAATAAATGGACACAAATCAGATGTCAAGAATTATAACATTCATAAACCAGTCAGAGAACACTTCAATCTCTCTGGTCACGTGATTACAGACATGAAAGTTGTGATATTACAACAAAAAAACTTCAAATCCAGACTCCAGCGAGAAACTGTTGAATTGGAATTAATTTGCAAATTGGATACAATCAACTTAGGCTTGAATAGAGACTGGGAGTGGCTAAGTCATTATGCAAGGTAACCTATTTCTCCTTTTTTTTCCTACCCCCCCTAGACGTTCTTGTTAAACCCTGGATTTGTGCTGGAAATGGCCCACCTTGATTATCATGCACATTGTAAGGAGAGTGATCACTTTAGATAAGCTATTAGCAGCAGGAGAGTGGGGTGGGAGGAGGTATTTTTTCATGCTTTGTGTGTATATAAAAAGATCTTCTACACTTTCCACAGTATGCATCTGATGAAGCGAGCTGTAGCTCACGGAAGCTTATGCTCAAATAAATTGGTTAGTGTCTAAGGTGCCACAAGTCCTCCTTTTCTTTTTGTGAATACAGACTAACACGGCTGTTACTCTGAAACCAGTCACAAGTCTGTTACAGATCAAGGGTTAGAGCCTGATCTTATTTAGACAAGTGTAACTGTAATAGCTCTATTAACTTCAATAGTGTTTTTCTGGATTTGCAGCTGTGTCACTAAGGAGATAAAAATCTAGCCCCAAAGCTTTATGTATAGTTCCCAGATTGTCTGGTATAGTGGACATTCTGGGTCAAATTCTACATACTCTTAAACACCAGAGACAAAGTAGTACATCAGTACAAGTCTGGAGTAACTCCATTTATTTCAGTAGAATCACCCCAGATTTACCCTGGTATAATAGAGAACAGAATCTGGCCTGGTACATGCTGTATGTAATCGTTATGGCTCATGTCAAATTCTTAAGGTAACAGCCAGAAAGATATAAAAATAGAATTAAATCTACGTAATGTCTGCTTTTTGATAATAGCAGGATTTTTAACTACGTCAGCTTTAACAAGCTGCTTAAATAATGCATCTTCCTGAATGAAATCATACCTTTGAATAACATCATGACTTTCAATGAGGCTGACCTCTGTGTCTATGAAACTGAAGTTAAAGAACACTTGTGTTTGACAAAGATCTAGAAGCCATTTGGACTCAAACTACAATTAAAAGCTTGGAGGTGGAGGGAGGAAATATTTTTATTCAAATGAAAGACTTGAGTTTCCACATGAAAGTCAAAAGGATGATGTCTCTGCTTTTATCACACTTCTTAGAAAATCCAGCTGCACCTAGGCCTACCCTCAATTATCTCCATTTGTAGTAGGGTCTGGTCCACGTTCCAGCAGCCCAGAAGAAGAGCAATGAGCTAAGTGTGTTAGCAGGCACAATGGAATATTCCTTCTTTTTCAGGAAACCTGTCCACCTAGCTACAGCAAGCCATTCTCCAGCAGTCTCTGACTTATTACGCATTCCCTGACACAGATTTCTTAATATTAAGTAAATATATTAATTTATAATAAACACTAGTTTGTGTGTTTCTAGTTTATGGGGCCGATTTTCCATTACCTTATACTTTGTGCAGATGTTTATTCTTGTCCAAAGTGGGAGTAAAACTATACCATCCTGATCTGGGAGTGTTTTACATCCATTTTACAATGGTGGGAATAACTACATAAAGTACAAGGCAGTCTAGTCTAGTTAGGTTCTTATTCTGAACTCAGCATCATAGTATTAGCACACCTTCCAGTAGTGCACTAAGTGACATGACTGACATTTGTCATATGTGGTTTGTTCTTTTTTTCATCCACTCTCAAGGGGAGAAATGCATGTGCACTGGTGTGTTTTGTTTTAGTAGAGTTTTGGTTTGGGGGATTTTGTTTTAAATGTATATACTATGGATAATAAAACCCTAAATAGCTAACTTGCTTCTTTGACCAAGCATAAGAAGTGTTCTTGAATACTGTAGTGGTTCTGTGGCTGTCCCTCCCCATCAGGCTCAGAAGGAGGCAGGCTCAGAAGGAGGCCACCCCACCTCACTACATTTTACAATACTCAAGAGAGGAATTAGCAATCTAAGAGCTCTGGTCCTCTGGGCATAGCAGATCAATAAACCATCTAAGGGCTCTGGCCTTCTTGGCAGGGAGGAGGAATAAGCCATCTAAGGCCCAGTTCTCTGGCTGTGGAAGACAGCAGACAAATGCAGGCCATCCGGCCTATGTTAGATAGGCTGCCACCACAGGGGTGGGGCTGGCAGCAGGGGGTAGAGGGACCCACGTCTACCCTACTCCACAGGGTCCCAGCCCAGACCTAGACTTTGGCAATACAACCAGACTAATGTCTGGTATCCTAGGGCTACTTCCTATTACCCCTTCTGAGTGTACCTCTGTCTCCCCAGGGTACACAGCCAGTGACAGACCCAGTAGCTCCTCTGGGTACTGACCGACTGGCAGTCCCAGCACCTCCACTGTGTCCTTGACACTGTAGAGCTCAGTCTCTAGCACAAAGCTTGGCAAGGGACATCTGCTTCCTTCCCTGGCTGTCACACAATTGAGCTGTAGGGCCAGCCTTTTAAACTTTCTGTCCTACCCCTCTGCTTCAGGCATGGGGGGCATGGCTTGCCTGGCTCCACCCACTAGGGGCTGGAGAGTGGTTCCTTCCTGTCAGGCTCAGAGGGAGGTCACACGACCTCACTATAAGTACACATTTTAAAACTTAAAAGCCAGTTTAAAAGAGCTCCTCATTTATTCAAGCTCCTCAGTCTGGAGTTCATCTTTTCTGTGTGTGTTTATAATGTACAGACTTGGACAGAAGATAGCATTTCAAATAGACAGTGTGGCAGGGTGCTGCTAGAGAGGCCTTAATTAGCTCCTGCCACTCCAGCCCCAATCAGGGGGATTGTATTGGGGATGGGTAGATAGCCTGATGCTTGCCTCGTTAGTAGGAGCTATAAGGCTGGGAAGAAGTGAGAGCAAGGGCGGGGGCAGGTCAGAGTCTCCTAGTCTGTTGCTGGCCTGCTCTGTGGTAGGCCAAGCTGTTGTAAAAAGCCCATATATAGTTGGAAACTGGTAGTGGGGACTCGATCACAAATAAAGAGCATGGGTGTTGCACCAGCCTGTGGTGTCTCTGAGAAGAGAGGGAGAAGGGCTGAACCGAAGGGGCACGGTGTGTGCCCCGTTACATATGGGAGCTTGTCTGGGATCACAAAGCCACCGCCAGCTACCTGAGGATGGAGGGAACTGAGCAATGGCTAGCTAAACGGGAAGAGGAGCTGCAGAAAACCCTGCAGCCCTTCCAGCAGTCCCACCAGGCAGAGCGGCAGGCCTTATGCCTGGCAGGCTGAACAACAGAAGATTCTCCAGGAGTTCATCATGGAGCAGGCCAGTGTACAGCAGCAGCTCCTGCTCTGTTGGGTGAGTCCCCCGGGAGGTGATGGCAACTGTGTGCCAGGGTTGGGACTCTGTAAGATGGGCCCCGCAAATGACCCCAGCGCCTTCCTGTGTACATTTGAGGGGGTGGCCACGGGTGCAAGCAACCTGGACCCTAAGACTGGCCCCCTATCTGTCCGGCGAGGCACAGGCTACCTGTATGGCCTTAAGTGATGAACAGGCCAAAGATTATGATGCAGTGAAGGCGGCCATCCTAGACTGGATGGGACTGTCCGCGGAAAAGTACCAACAGAAATTTCGGGTGCCTGGTGGACAGGGTGTTTGCGGCCCCAAGTTTTTGCCCAGAAACTCATGGACCTGGCCATTTGGTGGCTGAGGCTGGACACTCAGACAGTGGGAGAGATTATGGACAGGGTGATCCTGGAACAATTTGTGTAGGGCCTCCGGGAGTCTGGCTCTGGAGGCACCAGCCGAATACGGTAGAGGTAGCTGTCAAACTGACTGAGGAATACACAGAGGCAGATGTTCCTCGAAAGGAGGGTCAGACAGGCTGGGACCTGGACTGGGTGAAGAAACCCCGAGAACCACCATCCCCAGGAGAAGCCTGGAGAAAAGAAAGGAGAAGAACAAGGCAGCCCCTAGTCCCCCAGGACAGTTGGTCTGCTGGTGATGTGGGCGGCCGGGACACAAAAGGTGGTAGAATCTCCTTCCTTAGAGGTTTTTAAGGTCAGGCTTGACAAAGCCCTGGCTGGGATGATTTAACTGGGAATTGGTCCTGCTTCGAGCAGGGGGTTGGACTAGATGACCTTCAGGGGTCCCTTCCAACCCTGATATTCTATGATTCTATGATTCTATGAAATGCAGAGATTGTCCAGAAATGGAGTGTGGGCTAACTGAGTTTTGTGGTTGGACGAATGGTGGAGGGAATGAGCAGGGGCAAGGACTGGCCACCATCCCCGTGCAGGTCAGGAGGAAGCCCCAGAGGGGCTTAGTGGACACGGCCTGAGACCGTTCCCTCACTCAGAGAGGGCTGGTGAAGCCCCAGTGGTTTATCCCCAGGGCAAGAATGATGCTTGAGTGCATCCACAGAGACTGGAGACCCTGTCCTGTGGCCCAGGTGCTCCTGGAGGTCGGTGGCTGGTTTGCCTGTCAATGGGTGGGGGTGATAGCGGGGTAGTGGGGACAGATTGGGGCCCCATCCCAAAGGGGAAAGGAGGCTGTGGAAGGGGACCCCCAGCAAGAAGGAAGGGGAAACCCCTATGCCCAGTGGCCCCAGGGAGACGGAGGACCCAGATCTACACAGGACAGGAGAGAAAGACCTTAGACAACCCATCGAGAGCAGGAGAGGGTGAGGGACCGAAGGAGTGTCCTATTATAGAACCCAAGGGGAAGGAGCCTGAGGACAAAAGGGGGGAGGGCCGCAAGGAATGCCTGAAGGTGGAGCCTCCAGGCAGGGAGAGCCAGACCCCCCTGGGCAGGGTAACTGCACCTGTGGCCCTGGGTGGCCAGGGCAACCCGGCTCCCCTGCCAGCCAAAAAGGGGGAGCAGCAGGGAAGATGACCATGAGGCTGCAACTGGTGTGAGGACCTGTGGATAGCAGTATACTTGTGGGGAGGTCCGTCTCAACTCAGTGCACCTTTTATGGCTGGGGGATAGATTGACCCTGGTGACCACCGAATGGGCGGCAGCGGGCCTACCCCAAGCAGCCTCCCAGGCAGGGGGAGAACGGGCTGGATCAGGCCCCCCCGGTGGTGGCTTAAGGTGGGAGGTGTGTAGCAGGGTGCTGCTAGAGAGACCTTAATCAGCTCCTGCCACTCCAGCCCCAATCTAATCCCCCTGATTGGGGCTGGATAGATAGCCTGCTGCTTTCCTGGTAACTGACCACGCCTGCCAGCCTCGTTAGCAGGAGCTATAAGGCTGGGAGGAAGTGAGAGTGGGGTAGAGCTGGAGACCGGGAGGGGAAGGTCAGGTCAGGTCAGGTCAGGTCAGGACTGGACTGGACTGGACTGAGGTGGGGGTCTCCTAGTCTGTTGCTGGCCAGGCCTGAGGTAGGCCAAGCTGCTGTAAAAAGCCTGTATATAGTTGGAAACTTGTGGTGGAGACTTGATCACAAATAAAGAGCACAGGTGTTGCACCATCCTGAGGTGTCCCTAAGTCTCTGAGAAGAGGGGGAAAAGGGCCGAACCAGAGAGGCATTGTGTGCACTCCGTTACAGACAGATTTAAATCTCAGAGAAAGAGAAGTCCAGGAAAAACGAAAAAGCTGTATCTCGCTTACATAATTATTTCTTTTCTTTTCGCACAAACATTGGAAGAAACAAAACCACATTGCTACATACAGCTCCTACAAGTCTGTAAATCTATTTGGCCATCTACCATAGTTGCAATATATCCCAAAAACTTTCACAAATCGAAGTCTGAGTGTATTAGCTTAGAAAAACAGAGTGCAAAATGGAAAGCTAAGGAAGCCATATTGAGAAGAGCACTAGTTGCCCCTGCTATATCATAACTCTAACTTTGGACATGTAATTATTATTGCATATTAGGCCTGATCCTGCACACATTTAAGTCCTATGCATAGCTCCCATTGACTTCAGTGTTGCAGGAGAAGGCTTATCCAGAGGCAAAAAGACAGTCCTGTAGTTAAAGCAAAACAGTTGATGTCGGGGCTTTGAGTTCTATTCCCAGTTCTGTCAGATGCTATTTTTTTCGTGACAATCACTTAACCTTGCCGTGCCTCAGCTTCCTCATCTGTAAGAGGATGATAACAATAATAATAATTAGTGCTGATATTACTCTGCTAATGGAGAAAAGGTGTCTTATTTCCCAAGCAGCTTTCAGATGCTCTTTGTTCTTCACTCATTGAAAGCAGCATTCAGCAACAGTTACTGCACAGTTATTCCCTATATGTAGGGCTCTGTGTTTGTCACGGAGGTCAAGGATTCTGTGACTTCCTGCAACCTCTGTGACTTCCGAGGCAGTCAGTATGGCTGACCCCAGGGCCGCCCGAGCAGTGGGGCCAGCTGCTCGGGCAGCTCTGCAGCCAGCCACACCAGCTGCTGCTGGAGCGTCCCCAGGGTTAGCCTCATCGGTCACTGTTCTCGTGGCCCCAGGCAGCTGGCCCTGGGGACTGCCCAACCAGCAGCCGATGCAGCTGGCCCCAGGGACTGCCTAAGCAGCAATCCTGGGGGTGGTGGGAGCAGCCACAGCTCCTGGCAGCAGTCCCGGGGCGGCCGAAGCAGCAGCTGGCCCTGGGGCTCCACCCCCAGTGGCGGCTGGAGTATCTGCTGGCCCTCCGGGGCTCCCTCCCCAGCTGCTAGTGCTGCGAGCTCCCCCTGGCAGTGCCCTCCCCTAAGGTTCAATCAGGGGTATTTATGGTACAAGTCATAGACAGGTCACGGGCTGTAATTTTTTTTTTCTTGCCCATGGCCTGTCCATTATTTTTACTAAAAAATACCCATGATTAAATCATAGCCTTACCAGTACATAAAGCATGAGAGGTCATGTGTAACAGCTGACAGATTTTGACTTTCTAATGGCATCACTTGTGTCAGAGTACACTGCTGAAAGCTAAACGCAGTCCTAATGCAAGTGGGCACAGCGTCACTGCAATTAAGTGATGTGCAACTCCTTACACCACGGCTGAATTTCACCTTGAAAAAGGTTTAGCTGACTTGCTGTAGTAATACTGTGGTTGTCATTTGTCATGCAGTCTAACTTGTATGAATATCTGGCTAGAATTTGTTGTGTCAGGTTCCCAATATTTCTTTATACAGGGCATCAATATTTGGTCCAGTTGACTTAACAGTTTTCAATAATCGTGTTCTGGCGCTCAAGCACACTGAGGAAGGGGTCTTTGCTGACATTTATTTGATGGTTTGGATTGATTCCCAGTAAGGCCATCATGTTGGAATGACTGTGTAGTGTCTGGAAGATTAGCAGTGTCAAAGTCTACAAATTCCTTCGAGGAAAACAGGGATTCATAGGTAAAACTCCCACAGATTCCACCAGTGGTCAATATGACTGTCAGATGGTGGATTATTGTAGTATCTTGGGTACCTACTGCAGTAATCCACAGCAGTGATAAAGTCTGTGTTAAAAAAACAAATCAGTGCCAGCTGACTGCCATGGTTTTTTTTCTTAGAAAGACAAGTAGGTGAGGTAATATCTTTCATTAGACCAACTTCTGTTGAGAGAGACAATTTTTCGAGCTTACACAAAACTCTTGGAAACCAGTTTCCCAGACTTGATGAAGAGCTCTGAATAAGTTCGAAAGCTTGTCTTTCTCACCAACAGAAGTTGGTCCAATTAAAGATATTATCTCATCCACCTTATCTCTCTAATATCCTCGTACCAACATGACTACAACAACACTGCATACAACCATGGGTCTTTTTAGGTATTTCAGTAAAACCATGAAAAGAGAGGTTAGCCCTTACAAGTTTCTTTGCACAGTTATACACACAATTAAAGGATGAAAAGAGAGGAATCAAGGCACATACAGGTTCAAGGCACATACACCTCAAGATTCCAAGCTGAGAAAAGATTTTTGCAATTTCCACTTCGATGAAAATCTACAGTGAGTGGAAAAATGTATGGACTTGCAAATGTGGCAAAAAATACTAAAAGCACTAAATAACTTTCTACTGCGTTTGTTAGAAACATCCTTTCCAGTCATAAACCTGAAGTTATAAGAAGATGAATCAAAAATATAAACCTGACAAAAAGTGAATTTCTTTACATTTGAATTCTTTCAAACCTGCCCAAGCAGCTATTCCGCCCCACCCCAAGTGCATATTTTTGTCTGGATATTTAAATTTTCACCAAGTCAAAGGTTTCCTGATTCTCACTTAGTGCCTCTTTAAAACCCTGAAGCTCATTTGGATGTGTTTTCCATCAAAGGTATTATTAAAGATTCTAAAGATCTGACTATGAATAATAGAGTTAATTTGCTCCAATATAAATTTATTCTCTGATGGCCTAAATAAACTATCGACTTAGATTTGTTCTCTAGCTGATTAGCTTTTTTCTTTGTTTTATCTTTGTCAGATATTTGCATTCCATATTGCAGAATATGGTATCTTTTGTGATTTTATTTATTGCTTTAAATACAGATTATGTACTGAATGGGATAATTACATTTATTGATGGAGAACTCTCCCCTACTCAAACCTAATAGAGGGCTTACTATTATCCTGCATATCTATTTTGCTTAGAAGTCTCATTTTCTTTCTGTAAGATACAGTGATTTATTGTGTGAGTTCTATTTTCTCTTCTTTCCTTTGAGAAAATTTAAATATATATAAACTAAAAAGTTAAAAAATAAACTAAAGTTTTATAGACCCACTAATACCTAATGGGGGGGGGGCACCGTAAAACCACATTCTATTAGGAGACAGTTCTGTTTATACAGAATCTCTCCCATGTATTTTCCTTATTCTGTTTGTTTTATTACTGGAATATTTTCATGAAAATAGGTCTAGGCAAAAGTTCATCTGTTCCTGTTGCCTATTCCTCACCTAAACCCATCGATTCCTGTGACATCATAATTGGGATGGTTGTGATGCCACAAACAGAATAATGCCATCAAATAAAATAATAGTTCTACTTTGCCTCATTTTTATATTAATCGTCCATGTTTGAAAATGTTTCTCTTCTGAAAACTGGCATTGAAGGGCTCCATGCTGTTGGCACAAATATTTCCAACATAATACATCAGACACACTCAATATACTAATAAAAAAAATTTTTTTCTAAATACTTCAAGGTCAACCCTAATTCCGAGTGTAAACTGTGCTCTTTCTACCATGTAGCATCATCACCAATAATGAAGGTTCTGCAGATCTCTGTAACCCCATTGTCTTCAGATTATGTTCCCATTTACACCTCTGCAAACCCATGTGCATTCTCATTGAAACCAAAGTATAGCAGATTAGGATTCTGTTGATGATGTGCGAGATGGAATAGAATCCAGTTGCCTCAGTCCTCATCTTTATTCTGCAGCGTTAACGTGAGTGATAAGCAGGGGAAACTTATTTTTATCACTAAAATAAGCAAGTATTACTCTGAATAAGAAAAAGAATCGATCTGTTGGGCAAAAAGCTACCATTTATATAGTTACTTTCTAGAGTAAAACTGCACTTTAAGTTAGGAGATATAGATGAAATGAGTTGGTGCTCTCATCTCACCCCATTCGTGGTGCGTACCAGTCCACATCACAAAAATCACTAATTGCAAGTAATACAACAAAAGGCATTCCCAGCTGACGACTGTCCTAAGAGAATGGAATAGGCATGGAGCTTGTTATGCTACTCCTTAGTGTATGCACAATGTGCCTCGGGTGGCCTGTGACCAGGATTCATCACTGAATTTGGTCCATTGGTTGGATCATTAGTTTGCCAGGCCAGGCACTAATGGGGAGCATGACATGAACATGGATCCGTGCCCTCCGTTACGCCACTATGTGTCGGGGCTGTCAATCCTACACCTTTCGCAAGTGGACGCCGTCCAGGTTTCTCTGCTCAGTGTCCCTATCTATATCCTCTGTTATAAACCTATGACCCTCACTCTCATTCCTGTTTTATTGTTTGTTGCCCTAGTAATTCTGTTGTCTTCCAAATTCTATAACCCTACAGCCCAGTTGAGAGGTTACTTACTGTAAAAAATCAAGCTGTGACAAGCCTCCTAGGATTCAAATAGGCCTGCAACTTTCCAGGGTTTTCTACTAGGGAGTCCCCTCTGGTCTGATTCCCTCCTTTTGACTCTATAATCTTCACTCCCATTCCCATTTTTTTCATTTTTTCTCCCCACATTTGGTTAAGTCCTGAGTCCTATGGCCCCTTTCTCATCTGAGGCAGTAGGCCATTTGTTGTAAGAGGGCTCTGCTCACCATCCCAGGATTTAAATAGGTTTGCATTCAATGAACAATGAATTAACTTAAAAAATCTTTCTAAACTTCCCAGGAGAAAACAGCACACTCAGATTTGTTTCTAAATAAAATGTTTTCCAGGAGACATGAGTGACTTTTAAAGGCAGACTTCCTTTAGCTGATAAGAGCTGTGTGAATACCCATGGTTGCTCTGGATCACTGAAATGGAAGTTCAGACATTCTGTAGCACTTTGCTTTAACGAGTACATTTCTGACAGCATAATTCAGGCTTCAATTCCCCATTAAAGTAGTGGTTAATCCGTTCAAAACTAATTTGACATTTTTCACAGCAGATGGCCAAATGGTCTAGGTTCATCCTTCAGTCAGGATAAGTTGTCAACTGAACCCAGGTGCGTTACTGAATATCAGTGCCTTCCTGTTCTCCCACTTCTTCTGTACCAGGTAAGGTACTGTACTGTACAATACTGTAAAGAACCTCTGGGAGCATTGAGGCTGGGAGCATACTGGACAGCAGTGGCATCTGCTACACCCTTTTATAGGGTGCAGTATGTGCTTCCCTCATTCTCTGGTATCTGTCCAGTTCTGCCTCCTGATGCACAGCCCTCCAACTCTCTATCCTCTTAGCACTGTTGTCCTTCAAGAGCATCTTCCCAGGTCTTTGAGTGCCAGGAGGGCAATGACCAAGTCTTGCCCTGACCATGCATAGGGCAAAAGGTTGGGAAGGATCTTACCACCCGCTCTCCCCTGATCTATGTGCACATGTTTAGGTCTAGGCACAAACTAGCCTTATGAGCGACAGGAGCAGATGTCTTTCTGACAGATCATTAAAAAAGTATAGATTGGGTGAATGGACTATAAGGTGGATAGAAAGCTGGCTAGATTGTCAGGTTCAACAGGTAGGGATCAACGGCTCAATGTCTAGTTGGCAGCCAGTATCAAGCGGAGTGCCCCAGGGGTCGGTCCTGGGGCTGGTTTTGTTCAACATCTTTATCAGTGATCTGGATGATGGGATTAATTGCACCCTCAGCAAGTTCACAGAAAACACTTAGCTGGGGGAAAGGTAGATATACTGGATGGTAGGGATAGAGTCCAGAGTGACCTAGACAAATTGGAGGATTGGACCAAAAGAAATCTGAGGTTCAACAAGGACAAGTGCAGAGTCTTACACTTAGGAAGGAAGAACCCCATGCACCGCTTCAGGCTGGGGACCATCTGGCAAAGCAGCAGTTCTGCAGAAAAGGACCTTGGGATTACAGTGGACAAGAAGCTGGATATAAGCCAGCAGTGTGCCCTTGTTCCCAAGAAGGCCAATGGCATATTAGTAGAATATTGGGCTGTATTAGTAGAAGCATTGCCAGAAGATTGAGGGAAGTCATTATTCCCCTCTATTCAGCACTGGTGAGGCCACATCTGGACTATTGTGTCCAGTTTTGGTCCCCCCACTGCAGAAAGGATGTGGACAAATTGGAAAGAGTCCAGCAGAGGGCAACGGAAATGATTAGGGGGCTCGGACACATGATCTATGAGGAGAGGCTGAGGGAACTGGGGTCATTTAGTCTGCAGAAGAGAAGAGTGAGGAGGGATTTGATAGCAGCCTTCAACTCCCTGAAGGGGGGTTCCAAAGAGTATGGAGCTCGGCTGTTCTCAGTGGTGGCAGATGACAGAACAAGGAGCAATGGTCTCAAGTTGCAGTGGGGGAGGTCTAGGTTGGATATTAGGAAAAACTATTTCACTAGGAGGGTGGTGAAGCACTGGAATGGGTTATCTAGGGAGGTGGTGGAATCTTCATCCTTAAAAACCTCTAAGGCCCTGGCTGGGATGATTTAGTTGGGGTTGGTTCTGCTTTGAGCAGGGGGTTGGATTAGATGACCTCCTGAGGTCTCTTCCAACCCTAATCTTCTATGATTGTATGATTATACATCATAGGCACCGACTGTGCAGAGGCAGTTCTGGTAAAAGTTCTGGGATGGCTGGTTGAGTTGAAAGACCACTTACAAAAGCCACTAAATGAAAAAGTCTCATACGTGGAACCAGAGCCAACTTTATGGGTGGGCCACCTGGGCCATGGAACTATTTCTACAGGAAATATGTTAAAATGTGGTTTACTTACTGTAAAAAATCAAGCTGTGACAAGCTTGGATCTCATAGTGGATCCTCTGCATTTGGGGCCTATCCAGACTCCACAGTAGGCATGCAATATGCCAGCAGTTGCGCACCTCCCCCCCCCAACAAACAACAAAAAACCCACAACAATGAAAAGCAGCTATGGAACAAAACTACCACTCACATACTCTGTCCTGTCCACTCTGACAACTAACCTGTAAGAGACTAACTCTCTGTTGTAGACCAGACATGAAGTAAAGATTTTGCACTTGTACAGTTGTAATTGCAGCCAAAACAATCTCCTTTTCGGAGCCCCCAGCAGCGGAAGAAGGGTAGAGTAGCCAATAATGACTCATAGCGTAAAAGCAAGTGTAGTGGTTTTGGCAAAAACACAAAGCCCATAATGCAAAGAGATTGTTATATCGCATATTTTCATCTGTAAGCTGCAGGATTTTTTACTTTTCTCTCTCCACCTGGCTCTGTGCCCCATCCTCAAATCAGGGGACAGCAGGGCTAATATCCTAAAGCTTTTCTTCTTCGATGACCACCACAAATGCTCAGAGGCTGCTAAGCTGGTTAAGATCCGGCGCCTATGGAGAGCACACATGAGGAATGCAGCTGCCAGACATTTCTAAAAGCCGCAAAGAGTCTGTTTCACAAATAAGTCAGCACTTATGTATGTGTATTCAGGGAGGAAGGTCACTTTGGTATCTCTGAAAAGAGAGCTCCCCCTCATCCCTCTGGCTTGGGGGAGCTCTGCTTCCCCTCTCTCTTGGCTGATTAGGTGAGGATTTACCAGGTAGGGAAATCTAAACTGGGAGTACCACAAGGTGCTGGTTCCTGTCTGAGGACCTTCCACGGCCCCTCACCATTGGTAGCAGCTGCAACACTTGACAGGGAAAGAGGAGGTGACCCAGCTGGGAGTTCCTTATTTACCTTCTTTCATTTAAAGGTAGATCTGCTCTCTCTGCCCCTCCAATGGGAAAGGGAAGGAGGAGACCCATAGCTTCTAACTCCCTCCCTCACTCTTCCAGAGGAAAGACAAGTAATGAAAACACACTACAGAGATTCTGCATGAAATGTGTCTTTCAAAATGCCATTAAATCTTCAAAAAGGCAGAAAACTGTATTGGATATTTCCGACTGTTCAGAGAAGAACACACAGACCCCACTATTTGTGTGTGTACGCACATCTGTGTATTTACATGAAAACGGATTCACTCCCTGGTCAAATCTAAATGAAAGCATTTGTAGAAAAAGGGGTTAAGGAGCACCAGTGAGGAGAACTACCACTTCCAATACACACACACTTTTGGTTGCTGGGAGACACAAACTTATTCCATTCTTCCCCATTCTCTTTTCTGTGACCTATCAGTACAGAATGGTTCAACATGACATCACTAAACGGTGTGCTCCCCCTCTTCTTTGATTTATTTTCACCCCTGGAGAAGCTTATAAACCTGTGAGATTTAGGCCTAGCCTACACTAGGAAATTAGGTTGGTATAACTACGTCACTCAGGGGTAAGAAAAAAAATCGACACCTCTGAGCGACGCAGTTAAACCGACCTAACTCCCGACGTAGATAGTGCTAGACTGACGGGAGAATTCTCTCATCGAACTCACTACTGCTTCTCGGGGAAGGGGAGTATCTATGCTGACAGGAGAACCCCTCCCATTGACATAGGTAGTGTCTTCGCTGAAGTACTATTTCAGCATAGCTGCAGCTGTGCCATACTAGCTGTTTATATGTAGACAAACCTTCATTCATAAATAAATATTGTAACTACCACCAGGGAACATGAACAACCCTGTCTCTGAAAAATTTACAGCTGTCTCTTCACTAGGAAAAAAGGTGTATTTTCAACCCCTGTTAACTAACCCGTGAAGACATAGCAAGTTTACCTTGACTTACCAACAGTTAAAACTACAGTTTCCTTGACTTCACTAGGATTTTAACACAGTATAGTTAACATAGGCTAGGTTAAAACAGATTATAAATGTACCTTTTCCCCTAGTGAAGACAAGGCCTATGGGTGAGCCCATTAACCAACTGACTACTTAGCGAAGTTCAAAGCAGTGGTGAAAAAGTAAGTGGAAGTCTCTACCACAGTTATTATTTCTGAATTTATCTGGATGTTGTGTGTTTGTAAGGCCTTGCCTGCACACAAACTTGAGCTCATGTAATTTTAAACTCATGCTATGTCTACACTGCAGTCGGAGGCATGATTGCAGTTATGCAGGCATACAGACAGGAGCTTTAATTTCGCACAGCAGCACAGACTTCAGTGCAGAACCCTAGGTACATACTCACATTGCTAGTCCACACCAGGGTTTGTGCTGCCCTGTCTTCACAGCTATTTTTAGCTGTGCTAGCTAGATCAAAGCTAGCACAGGTATTCCTAAGCAAGCTGCAATCACCCTCCGATTTCAGTGTAGACATACCCTAATTTAGTTAAATCAGGGCAAACCCCTGTGTGGATACTCAAACTGTTTTTTTAGAAATGGCTTATTTTGGTTTAGTTTAATTCAGTAAGGGATTGATATAAGCTAAATCAGAGTGAGCTATTTCCAAACTGATTTAAGAGGGTCCACACAGAGGTATGTACTGGTTTAACTGAATAAGTTTAAAAAACACACCTTGTGCTAGACTGTGTGTAGACAAGATGGAGCATACTGGACTGGTTTGGGTTGCATAGTAAACAATCAGCTATTGAAACACATTCAACTAATGTGACTGGTTGCAGGAAAGGTGATTTTTACCAATGTGTTAGTGAGCACATTTTAATTAAAGACTGTTCCAAAGTGCCTTGTGTAGAACATAAGAATGGTCATACTAGGTCAGATCAATTGTCCATCTAGCCCGGTATCCTGTCTTCTGACAGTAGCCAATACCAGCTGATTCAGAGGGAATGAACAGAACAGGTAATCAACAAGTGATCCATCCCATATCGCCCATTCCCAGCTTCTGAGAAACAGAGGCAAGGGATACTTCAGAGCATGGTTTTGCATCCCTGCCCATCCTCGCTAATAGTGACTGATGGACCTATCCTTCATGAACTCATCTAGTTCTTTTTGAAACTATTACAGTCTTGGCCACCACAAAATCATCTGGCAGAGAGTTCCCCAGGTTAACTGTGCACTGTGTGAAGAAATACTCCCTTTTGTTTGTTTTAAACCTGCTGCCTATTACTTTCTTTGGGGGACCCCTAGTTCTTGTGTTCTGAAGAGTGTCACAACCTCAGGGGTTCCCCTGGGGAAAGCAGATCAGCACTGCATGTTGCTAACACTGTTGCAAGCATAGCAAAGCATTTTGGGGAGGGTCATAGGTGTGAGTGGGGAGTGGAAGATTCTTTTGCAAGCTCCAAGAGGCCAAAGGGGGAAGGAGAAAGTGAGCAGAGAACAGGTTAACTCAACACTGCAGCTAGCCAGCTCAGTCCAATGATAAGACACTGGCCCCAATCAAACTTCTCGTCTAGTGCTGTGACCTTGATCTCTCACCCAGCCACAGCCAGCCATGAGAAAACCAGGCTGCAGAGATGGAAAACACAGGTGAGACGATGGGGAGGGGCGGGAGCAGAGCTTTGCGTCCCTGGAGCCGTTGTGTTTTGGGAAAGAGAAGAAGACCACAGAAAGCTGGTTTGGACTGGCACAAAGAGCACCAGGAACAGAGGTTGCAGAATGGAACACCCCCAAAGGGACCCAGGACTTAAAGCCCTCCTGAGAGCTGGAGTAATTCGGAGATCACAGCAGACCCCGGATGACCTGGGCCCAGGACAGAACTCCCGTCCACCCTTCCCCCTCTCCTGCTTACGTTACACCCAAGCTTGGCCAGCCTCGGGTAGAATGTGTGTGAGTATGAAAGTGGGTTAGGGCTTGGGGCACGAATGCCTTCTTCCTTCCTCTGAGTGACGTGGGGACCCCCCCCCACCCGCCCTCAGCACTCTCCGCTGTTATTTTATTATTTTATCAATAAAGCTTTAAAACTTAGATACTTGATGTGTTTCATCATCTCCCCCCAAACAATCCTATGGCCTCAGCCTGATCACCTGACGCCCCAGGCAGATTGGTAACATAAATCTGTCACAGTTTTGGTGGAGAATGCAGTGGGGGAGGGGGGAGCCCTGCGGAGCGCACCAACTGTTCTGCCCTTGGTATTTCATGTTTGCTCTGTCTGGCACTGTTGCTATTTCATGTTGAGGATTTTATGATTACAGGTGTGCCCCACTCTCAGTCGTAGCATGGCTGAGAATCAGAGAGGGGTTTAGCATTCCTCTCTCCACCCTGGTTGATGGGGGAAGGGTGCAGGTGGGTCAACCCCCAGTCGTAGGAGTGCCAAGCAATAGGAGATGGGCTTAGAGACCGTCGCTCCACGTGACAGGTGTGCTCGGTGCATACTCTCTCAGTGTAGCATGACTGAGCAAAGGAGAAGAACTTAGGGTTTCTCGTTCTGCCCCTGTGAGGAGTTTTGTATTTGGTGTATGAACCTTTGGTGGTAGTAGGCCGAGTAATACAGAGGGCGGCTTAGCGTTCTTCCCTCTGGCCCAATGGGGTAACATGGTGAGCCCCGGTGCCAGTGTGGGCAGCATGACATCTCAAGTGATTAAAAGGGGATTGTGTCAGCATGTTCAGGAAACAGAAGAGTACAACTGCGGACTCAGGAGTACTCAGGAGTCCCGCAGTCATGGGCAACGGCATCAACAATGGGTTCAAGGCTGGACACACGGGCGTTAGGGAGTGTGGACGCAGAAGTCCAGCTGCCCAGCCCATTGGTGTCATGGGAGGCTGGTGGACCTGATGCCTGAGCCACGGGAGAGGCAGAAAAGAGGGATGGGACCCTGCTGCCTATTTCAAAGGGGGGTGAAGACCTTTCCTGGCTGGAGAAGGCTCTCACCAAAGTGGGATATAATCCCTGGGGTTCCATGGTGGAGCTTCAGAGAAGAGTGCAGACTTGGCAGACCTATGTGCCGAGTATGAAAAGCAGAAGGGTAAGAACCTAGGGGCAGCTGTGGGATTAATTTGGACTGCAGCAGCCATGTGGTATCAGATGTTGTCGGGACAGAAAGAGGAGTCGGGGGGAAAAGGGAAGAGGTGTGTACCCGACACCTGGTGGAAATGGAGCAACTGAAAGTACAGATTACTAATGAGGCTGCAACACAAACCTATACTCAGGACAAGTTGCAAGCCTTGAGACAGGACTTCCAGGTGGAAAAAGCGGAACGCACCCGCCAGGAAGCACCGGCTAAGCAAATACTGGGCCTTCAGGGGCTTGTCAAAGATTTGACTATTCGTGCTCAGCAACACCGCAGTGGCAGTGTGTCCACCAGGAAAAGGAAATTGAGCAGTTAAAACGTCAGTTAACCGTGTGTGTTCGGTTCAGGTGGTGACCCTCATGGGAGATGATTCGGGTGACCCTTGTGAGGGCTTTGATTTCTCCCTTTGTGAGGATCCTCAATTTTGGGCGGAACCTTGTTGCACCTCTATAGCGGCCCTCATTAAGACAGAGGAGAAGTCCAGTGGGTGAAGGGGGAGAAGGTTGTATGTACGGCACCCCCAACTACGTGGAGAGCACTCCGAGGGGTGATTATGAAGAGGAAAGGAACCAGGAGGGGTGGGAGCGAATTAAGGAGCCCACCTTCCTTGCTAAATTGGTAGTGGAACAAAGCCTGTACCCATGGAAAGGGACAGTGCAGCGAGAAAAAAAGCATCAGGCCCAGACAAGCAGGCAGTAGCAGATAAAGAAATTGGAAAACAGGTTGGAAGCCTTGAGGAGTAAAGCAGGAGTAAAGGAAGCAGTAAGTACAGGCATGGAAAATTCAGATCCCTGAAATAGTATTTGGAATGGTAAAATCTGAGTTGATGAAGGTGTCAGTTTGGGAGATAAGCAAGTGATTTAAGGAAAGAGAATGAGAAGTTAACTCTGCAGAGGCTGGAGGAAATTAAGCAGTTAAATGTTGTAACAGTGTTAAAAAGGAAACGTGTTATAGAAAGATAATTCTTGGTTTCTTTGCAGCCATTCTGAAGGACAAATGGGCCCTTTTCCAAAGAAATGTCTGTAAATAATCCAGGCAAAGAGACTATCTAATTGAAATCATTTGACTATGGACAATTTAGTCAAATTTGCTAAAAGAATATAAGGGGTTCTACTGGAACTTAACTGCCCCAAATGTATAAAGGGAATGTAATTTATATACAGCTATGTAAAAACAGAGCAGTGTATATTGTAAAAGGGGTAAAAGAAATGCAAACATACCATGCTACTTAATTAAAATACTATTAGGGCTCCAAAGGGAGCCACAATAGGTTGTGTTTTCTTTTTCAAATTTTTGTATGTTTTAAAAGCAGGAGTTGAAAGTGAACAGTAATCAGAACTCTGGTGAATGTTGATTGTGTCCCTTGTAAAACAGAGTCTCTGAGCTGCGAATGGCTTTGAATCCAAAAGCAAGCCAGAAAGCGTCTGCGTTAATGCAAATTACCTAATTGATAAAAGTACTGTAGAAGCCATTGAAACCTCGCCTACCTATAGAACAAACACAGGAAAATATGGGGGTAATTCCTCTGTTTTGTCTGCAACCAGTAAGGGTATTTGTAAAAGAAAGGAATATTTTAAGCAATAATCTGCCACCCCCAAAGGGGTAGAAATATATTTTTCTTTTATTTCAGAACAACAGGAAAAGCTGATGCCAGCTGAGGAGCAACCCAGAATACCATGAATCTATTGTCACAATAGAAATTGTGTTTTCTGTTCTATGTTTTGTTGTGTGTTGTTTGTCTTGTTGCTAGCACTGTTGTGTACCAAATGCTGCAGGGAAACTTCCTCAGGTAGCAGACACCATATTAGGAGAAATTGGTTTTGAAGCAGGGATTATAAATACTGTAGACCTGGAGATGATTAAGAATAAATTAAGCTCTCTGTCCCAGCTACAGGACAGCCTAACACAGAAACAAATGAAAATAAAAAATCATACTGCTATAGTTATGGGATGTTCTGAAATGCAGATACTTGCTTTGTTCACATTGAAACATAAAATGTTTTGGGAAATATCAGGAAACACTAAGGTTTTGATACACTTGCTAAAGCAAAGAAAAAGATCACTGTTTGATACTTATTAATACGAATGGATGCAGTATGTTTCTGGCATAGTAAGGCCAGACCTTTTAATTGGGAAAATTGTTAAAAACACACACCAAAAAGCTCTGGAAGCAAGGATATGGAAAGTTAATCCACTCCTCATATGGCACATGGAATCTTTCTGGCTAGCCCAGACCTCGAGCCAGTGGGCTGGGGAGGGAGGGAAGCTATTGGACACCAGAGGTTGTACCGAGTGGACTCCTCAAAAGTGGGTGTGCTTGTCCTTGCCTGTTGCTCCAGAGCCATGTAGTAAAGACATTTCACTAGAATTCTGTATGTGGGATAAATTGGATAATAAGACCAAAGTACTGTATAATGGGCAATGTGTATGTGTTAATTCCTGGGAAAAAGTATTTTGGGAGGATGGAAGTGTTAGCAACCCGCTAGTAGACAAATATAAATATAACGTACGTACTATGTTTACCAATAATCACATTTACTATTTGCCACAACCAAGAAAGTCTCAGCTTTGCCCAGTTGAGGGAGGAGCTATGTGAAACCTGCAAAGCCATAGAGACCACTTTAGATAAGGAAAAGGCCAAGCGTAAGGGGATCATCATTAAAGACATCAGGGATGGCAAATTGGAAACAAGGTAATGTTGCAAAAGCTGGGGAAGGAGGCCCACTCTCTGGATGCCAAGTGGGTGGGTCCATAAGCCATCGTAAACCGCATCTCCCTGGTAGTGTACCAGCTTCAGCTACCAGGCAAACTAAAATGGGGACATGCCAATTGGCTCAAAACATATGCTTCTCCCTAGGTTTCTGGTCATGGCGTCATGGGCCTTGGTTGTGGACCAACCACCTGCCTGGACCATCTGAGTTTTCAGCTGTCCGTAGGATTATCTGGATAATCGTAATTAGGAGGAGGAATAATACCTCCAAAGGCTCTCCCTAGCTCGAGCGGCCGAAGGGGCCCGAGCCACAGTGTGGCGGAAGGCAGGAGGGGAGGCACCTTGGACACAGTGCATAGTCCGGACAGACACAGCAGGGCCACAGCAAGATACCTGGTGGGTGGCCCCAAACCTCCCCTGGTCCCATGGGGACAAACTCTGTTCCTCCAGTGGTGGCCTGGAGTGGAAGTGGAATGGGAAGCCCTTGGGCAAGCAATAGCAATTACTGATCTCAGGATGTAATATTGTTGTTGTAACCTCCTAAACCAGGCAAACAACATCCATAATGAAAGCCAGGGAGGGCTGTAATGGGACAACTAATAATTTAGGGAGTTTTTAATCCGTGCCTCAGTTTCCCCAATAGGTGGATTTGTGTTGTTCTCTTTCTTTCTCTCTTGTTTTGTTAACAGGACAAGGCAGTAATAGCGAGAGCCCAGGGACACCCCAAACAGGAGTGGTGGGACCGCTTTTGCTGCTTTAAGCCTGCAAAATTCATCAGGGAAAAACAATCTATGTATGGTGGTATTTCTCTCTGGGAATCCTCGGGTTTGCGATGTTTTGGGCCTCCTTTGTTAATTTCACCACTGTTCAGAATTGACCATGGTGGGAAAAAAAAGGTCAATTATTCATTGGCGGGGGGGTCGGCAGGCAATTGTGGTTTAGCATCCTGGTAATGTGGCATCACATATTATCTGGGATTGGGTGGTCCATCGCAATGTGTGGGAGGTAGCTCCCCCAATAACACAATTAAGTGGTATGTGCTGACCACGGCCACTGACCATCAGCACGTACGGATTGCAGAGGGCAACACCTGGCAATTATGGCCTATGGAGCCCCCCAAAATGATCTGTAAAGAAAAGGTAATGCCAGGCCACTTTTACGAGGTGGGTTAACACATCTGCTGGGAAGGGGAGCTATCGGGATATGCCGCCACTAAGGCCCATGTGTTTACCAATACCTCTGCATGTGTTTGGAGAACCACCTACCCCTAATGTGCCCCTTGATTTGCTGTTACAGTCTCAGGCGCAAAATTTTTCGATGCATTGGCCCGCAGTTACGCAAAGTATGGTTAATATCTCTAACTATGGTGTGTTTAATTTTTCATGGATTGCACCCAATGTTTTCCTGCCCTTAAAGCACACCTGGGAACAACTGACTATATTCCAGACAGATGCCTTCTCCTTTACGGTGTTGTAATACGTTTAATCTGGAGAAAGCTGCCTTTGTCATAGCCATTCGGATGGGGCATTTATGTCAACCGGGGGATGTGTTATGCTATGTTACTACTGCAGCCAGAAGCCACTACGGGCTAGTATATGCAATTGTTGCCGCCCTGACAATCTTGTTTGTGCTACATTGCTGTTTAGGTAGGCAGCCAACCGTGACCCTAGCCACCATGTCAGAGGGAGGGTGGAAACCTAAGTGGTGACCCCTCACAACAAAATGTTGATTCAGGGTCAAGGGAGGGAAGGCAGATCAGCACTGCATGTTGCTAACACTGTTGCAAGCATTGCAAAGCATTTTGGGGAGGGTCAAAGGTGTGAGTGGGGAGTGGAAGATTCTTTTGCAGGCTGCAAGATGGCAAAGGGGGAAGGAGAAAGAGAGCAAGGAACGGGTTAACTCAACACTGAAGCTAGAAAGCTCAGTCCAACGATAAGACGCTGGCCCCAGTCCAAGGTCACGGCACTAGACGAGAAGTTTCTCTCTCACGCAGCAACAGCCAGCCATGAGAAAACTAGGGCTGAAGAGATGGAAACCACAGGTGAGACGACAAGCAGGGGAGCGGAGCTTTGCATCCCTGGAGCCGTTGTGTTTTGGGAAAGAGAAGACGACCACAGAAAGCCGGTTTGGACTGGCACAAAGAGCACCAGGAACAGAGGTTGCGGAATGGAACACCCCCAAAGGAACCCAGGCCTAAAAACCCTCCTGAGAGCTGGAGTAATTCGGAGATCACAGCAGACCCTGGATGACCTGGGCCCAGGACAGAACTCCCGTCCACCCTTCCCCCTCTCCTGCTTACGTTACACCCAGGCTTGGCCAGCCTCGGGTAGAATGTATGTGTGTGTGTGTGTATGAAAGTGGGCTAGGGCTTACGGGCACTAACGCTTTCTTCCTTCCTCTAAGTGACGTGGGGAATAAAGCTTTACAATTTAGACACTTGGTGTGTTTTGTCATCTCCCCCCGAAACGATCCTGTGGCCTCAGCCTGATCACCTGATGCCCCAGGCAGATTCGTTACATAAATCTATCACAGGAGTACATAACACTTCCTTATTTACTTTCTCCACACCAGTCACAAATTTATAGACCTCTATTATAACCCCCCTTAGTCATCTCTTTTTCAAGCTGAAAAGTCCCAGTCTTACTAATCAATCCTGATATGGAAGCTGTTCCGTACCCCTAATCATTTTTGTTGACCTTTTCTGTACCTTTTCCAATTCCAATATATCTTTTTTTGAGATGTGGCAACCAGATCTGCATGCAGTATTCAAGATGTGGGCATACCATGGATTTATATAGAGGCAATATGATATTTTCTGTCTTATTATTAATCCCTTTCCTAATGATTCCCAACATTCTATTAGCTTTTTTGACTGCCACTGCTATATTGAGTGCATGTTTTCAGAGAACTATCCACAATGACTCCACAAAAGATCTTTTTATTGAGTGGTAACAGCTAATTTAGACCCCATCATTTCATATGTATAGCTGGGATTATGTTTTCCAATGTGCATGACTTTGCATTTATCACCATTGAATTTCATCTGCCATTTTGTTGCCCAGTCACCCAGAGAGAGTTTAAAACCTTTAAAATCACTCAAGCTAGTTCTGGTCAACAAAAGGCTACCCAAATCCTTCGCTACACAACGCAACCAGCTAACAAGAGGTTGCTCCGCTCTGTCAACATTGAATGCTAACATGCTTTTAAACAGCACCAGGATTGGTGACCAGCTAACACATCTTTAAAGGTGTTAAACTCTCTACACTAGGAGCTATCATGTGAGACAACCCTTAATTAAAACATCATAATTAACATGGTGTGAAAAACCATTGTTTTTCCCCAGTCTGAAAAAGGCCTAACTGGGCCAGTGTCAGGAGCTGTATAATAGACATAAGAGGCTGTTAATGTTGTAGAGAGTCATTGGTCTTTAGACAAAACATAAGTAAGACCTGGTCTACACACAGTTTTTGTACTGGTATAATCATATTGGGCAGAGATGTGATTTTTTTTTTTTAAACCAATAGAATTATATTGGTACAACTCCTAGTGTAGACACAGATATATCATTATAAAGGTCCCTTTTACCACAATGGCTTAGTCCCCTTCCTGGATAAGAATAAGGGCTGGTCTACACAGAAAAGTAGGTACCAAAGGCCAGAGCAGGCTAAGCCTCACCTGACCCCGGCTGTGGCCCTGCACATGTTCTGCCAGGAGGCCCTGCCTCTAACCTGAAGCTGGTGGGGGGGGCTCAGCTCCAGCCGGCAGCTTGGAGCTTGGGCATGCCAGCAGCCAGGGGCAGTGCTCAGAGTGGCCTGGAGGGAGTGTGGGTGGGGGGGGTTGGGCCAGCGGCTCAGCCTGTCGCTGGGGCCGGCCCGGCACTGTGGAGGCTAGCCAGCGTGGCTGGGGTGGGCAGGCTGAGGTTCCTCTTGCCACAGGGAGTGGGTGTGCCTCAAGCCTTTGGCATACAGGGGGCAAAGGCCTTGGGCAGAAGAGGCAGGGCTGGTGGGCTAGCCTCCCTGAAGGGGGGGTTCACCCACCTCCCAGGCTTTCCAGGGTGTGAAAAATCCACCCACCCCAAGAGACATAGTTAAGCCAACCTAATCCCTAGTGTAGACAGCACTAGGTTGACAAAAGTCTGTCCTAGCTACCACCTCTAAGGGAGAGAGATTATCTATAGCAACAGTACCCCTCCCGTTGCTGCAGTAAGTGTCTACACTGAAGCGTTACAACTGTGCCACTGTAGCATTTCAAGCGTAGACATAGCCTAAGCTATACCAAAACAAGCACCTTTATACTATATAAGTAGGAGCATTGCCAGCAGATCGAGGGATGTGATCATTCCCCTCTATTCGGCATTGGTGAGGCCTCATCTGGAGTACTGTGTCCAGTTTTGGGGCCCCACACTACAAGAAGGATGTGGAAAAATTGGAGAGAGTCCAACGGAGGTCAAAAAAATGATTAGGGGGCTGGAGCACATGATTTATGAGAAGAAGCTGAGGAAACTGGGATTATTTAGTCTGCAGAAGAGAAGAATGAGGGGGGATTTGAAGGGGGGTTCCAAAGAGGATGGATCTAGACTGTTCTCACTGGTAGCAGATGACCGAACAAGGAGTAATGGTCTCAAGTTGCAGTGGGTGAGGTTTAGGTTGTATAATAGGAAAAAAAACTTTTTCACTAGGAGGGTGGTGAAGCACTGGAATGGGTTACCTAGGGAGGTGGTGGAATCTTCATCCTTAGAGGTTTTTAATGCCCGGCTTGACAAAGTCCTGGCTGGGATAATTTAGTTCGGGATTGGTCCTGCTTTGAGCAGGGGGTTGGACTAGATGACCTCCTGAGGTCCCTTTCAACCCTGATATTCTATGATTCTATACTGGTGTCATAAATATAAAGGGAAGAGTAACCACCTTTCTGTATACAGAACTATACAATCCCTCCTGGTCAGAGACAAAACCCTTTCATCTGTAAAGGGTTAAGAAGTTAAGATAACCTCTCTGGCACCTAACCAAAATGACCAATGAGGAGACAAGATACTTTCAAAGCTGGAGGGGGTGGGGGGAAACAAAGGGTCTGTCTGTCTGTGTGATGCTTTTGCCGGGAACAGATCAGGAATGCTCTTCAGAACTCCTGTAAAAAGTTAGTAAGCAATCTAGCTAGAAATGCATTAGATTTTCTTTTGTTTATTGGCTGGTAAAATAGCTGTGCTGAATGGAATGTATATTCTTGTTTTTATGTCTTTTTGTAACTTAAGGTTTTGCCTTGAGAGATTCTCTGTGTTCTGAATCTGATTACCTTGTAAGGTATTTACCATCCTGATTTTACAGAGATTTTACTTTTTCTTTAATTAAAATTCTTCTTTTAAGAACCTGATTGCTTTTTCATTGTTCTTAAGATCCAAGGGTTTGGGTCTGTGTTCACCTATGCAAATTGGTGAGGATTTTTATCAAGCCTTCCCCAGGAAAGGGGGTGTAGGGCTTGGGGGGATATTTTGGGGGGAAGACATCTCCAAGTGGGCTCTTTCCCTGTTCTTTGTTTAACACGCTTGGTGGTGGCAGCATAGGGTTCAAGGACAAGGCAAAGTTTGTACCTTGAAGAAGTTTTAACCTAAGCTGGTAAGAATAAGCTTAGGGGGTCTTTCATGCAGGTCCCCACATCTGTACCCTAGAGTTCAGAGTGGGGAAGGAACCTTGACAACTGGTATAACTACATCCATACTGGAGAGTTTGTATCACTTTAACTGTACCAGTATAGTTAAAGCAGTACAACTTTTATGTGTAGACAAGTCCAAAGAAACTAAAGAGATAGCTTATTCATAGTCTATGAATGAGGCATATGTAAGTAAACATTTTTTTCCTGATTTAACAAGTATTTCCACACATGAGAGAGAGTGTTGGTTAGTAGCCAACTAAATACTCCCTCAAAAAATGAGAAAACCAGGAGATCCAAGTTCTATTCCTGACTCCAAAACTAACTTGCTTTATGACCTTGCTTAACCTCTCAATTGCTCTGTGCCTCTGTTTCCCCACCTATAAAATGGAGACACTTACCGTTGAGGAATATTATGAGCCTTAATTCAATATTACATTTGTAAAGTGCTCTTAAAGTGTCCTGCACTATTGTGCTCCAGCCTGTATCTCCAATTATGGCTCACAAGGCATTTCCCTGTCTCCTACGCATGGAATCCCCTCCCCTTCACTGTCCATCAAGCCATCCCACTCACCCTGTTCCAGTTCTTCCTAAAATCTCTCTCTTTCTGGATGTGCAAGAAGGGAGCCAACAGTTATTAAAAATAACCTCCAAACCCCAAACTATTCCTGGGTCCTGGCTTTGTTGTGCCCGTGTCCTAGATGGTAAACTCATCAGGGCAGGACTGGTCTTCATTTTGTGTTTTGTACTGTGTCAAACACATAGCTGGCATTCAACAAATAAACCATAATACAAATCATTATAGTTGTGTAAAGTATTAATGATTTTATAATATTATTTAGTAGTAGTTTTTGGTAGCACCCACAATGTCATAGGCTCTTGCTAAACAGTAAAAAGAACAGTATTTATATAAGTGGAGAACACACCTCTCAATAGCCTCGTACTTTAGTCTGCTTTCAGAACACTTTTTTTATTGCCTCTTTCCAACATATAACAGCACAACAAGCAATTACCAGAGTAAAGGGAAAAGTTCAGCAAAGCCAAGTCAAAAGAAAGTAAGTCATGAACAGGCCAGTCCTGATCAAATCAGGAATCAGCAGAGCAAAATCTCGGCATGCAACAGTGCTTTATCATAAACTTAACTTTGAGCTTTATAAACATTTGCTATTTATACTCTCTTTTGACCACTAGATGGTATCACATATGCTGTTGTGTGCATGCTTTGCTCCTGAAAATGTATGCACTATTGGGGTTATACAGTTTAAAATGTACTTCTAACATTGCTTTTGTTCAGATGCATGAGGAGGGTAGGCATCTCTCGAAATGTTTGAGATGGTTCTCTTTACTGTCAGAATGAATCAATAGTATGCATTCCCACCGGTCAGAGATGAGCCTGAAATGCCAAATTGGGATTCAGAATCAAATGTTCCCAAAGGCTGATGGCATTCTGATCCTGCTTACAATTTGCACCCATCTCCACTTCAGAGGAGACAGAGAGGTGGGCAATATTAGTCAGAATACAGGACTAGGAGCTAAGAAATCATGAGTTCAAATTCTGACTTTGACAATGATTCACTCTGTGGTTTTGAGCAAATCATTTAGTTGGTCTCAGCTTCTTCATTTGTACATTTGAGATAATATTTCCCTCCTTCACAGGGGTGCTAAAAGAGTTAATAGTTGTAAAGCACCCTGTGGAGAAGAAAAGCACTATAAAAATACTAGACAGTACTGACAGATTACAGGCGGTAAACTCTTCAGGCAAGGACAGTCTCTTTGTTCTGTATTTGTACAGCAGATAGCACAAGGGGGCCATAATCCATGCCTAGGGCCCCAGATGCTACCACAATACAGATAATTATTGCTGCGACAATGTTTTATTTGTACTAAGATTGCAGATTATCGCTAAAGTTAAAATATGTTGGGTGACATTTTAAATAAATATAGTTCTGGATTTACACTTTGATTTTGCATATACAGTGGAATCCACGTGGATAAATTTTGAAATTGTGAGGTTCTTTTTAGAGTGAAGATGAATGAAAAGGCCTGCTGGTCTCAAGGCATTTCAGAGGGACAACTGAAATTCAAGTTGTTTGTGGGGCGAGGGGGGAATGGAATAACTTCAGTCTCAGATGGCGCAACTGATGTTAGATTTTATCCTAGCTTCACTTTTCAAAAACTATATTTATGCAGTACTCTCCAAACTGTTCCCCACACAAAACAATCACATTATTGTAGAACTGGGGTTAAAGGTACATCCCGGCTGTAGGAAGTAGAGATTTGAGGTGACAAACTCACATCTGGAGTTAAACTTCCCCAAAGTTTGGACTGTTCACACCTGAGGTTTTGGTTCATACACTCCCATATCTTGTTTGAAATTATGGGCCTGATCCAGAGAGATGTGGAGCACTCACACAACTCCCTTTGATTTTGAGGGGAGTTGAATGTTTTTAGGATTAGGATGTATGAATTTGCAGTTGAAACTTGGGGTCTGATTATTGAGTCCTTCTTGGTACTGTCAGATAACAAACCAGGATTTTCCTTTACATTCTTGGGAAAAAATGAAAAGGCAAAGGGTCCTTTGCAATTAACCAGTGACATGGAAAGTTTCCCAACAGCAATTTACATGAGTGTTGTGTTCATGGGCTGACATACTTCTCCTGCCATTATTATCATAACTGGGTATATTGTAATATGAATACTGTAAGGAAAGCCAAAAGATTTCATAGTGGATACCTGGAAGTTGCCATCATCATTTCAGATTCCTTTGTTAAAGAGAAGATTTATAGGCTCAGTTAATAAAAGTTTGGAAAAAAATGAATTTGGCATGACACTCCAGAAACAGAAGTATTATAACAATGAACAATGGTATTGAGGCATGTTTTATACTCCTGACTTTGCTGCTAGTGAAAGGACATTGAATGTGTGGATTTTTCCTTAATTATGAGGAGTTTTTACAGCACAGACAGCATATTTGGTTTAAATGAAACTGAGTTTTACCAGCTGCGCTTTTACCATCCACTGAAATCACACCAAATCAAAATCCAAAAACCGCAGATAAAAACAATCACCACTGATCATTTTTTACAAAAATTGAGAAAAATATTTTTTTAATAATGAAAGAAACTCAAGTGCCATAATCTGAATTCCAAAAAGATTTCCAGCTACCCACAAAAATATCAGCCTTGTTTTTCCAGTAATAAATTTAGTTTTTCCCTTGTCCCCATTGCACATTTCAGTGACGGTATTGGAGACTTTTCAATTTCCATTTAAGATTTTAAAAAGCAAATAAGGAATTCTTGGCAGCCTCTGGAAAGCAAACAACTAAGAAGATATTCTGCTGGAGAAAATGGCTTGGTTGAATGTTGGATTAAGAGACGCAGATGAATTAATGAGTTTTTCTCCCAACGACAACATACACACTGACAACAAAGCCCTCCACATCACTGCACTGCCTCAAACATCTAAGCATCACATTTTAAAAAAAGTTAATTATAAAACAACTTTTAAAAGTTTAAAATTGTTCAATTGTTTCCTTCTCCCCAGGTGCATGAGTCGCTGATGCTACCTCTCTCTGGCAAATTGCCTAGTTACGTAAGCGTTGGTTCTGCTTCAAGATTTTCATTCCTATATACACATCACCACCCTTGCCCTCCCTTTCCCCCCCACCTATTATTATTTGGAACAAGCACTACCAATCCTAAAGTACTGCCCAAGTCAAGACTCCAGCATTAATGTCTCTCCACTACTTACTTATCTTAGGGTACGTCTATACTACCCACCAGATTGGTGGGCAGTGATTGATCCAGCGGGGATTGATTTATTGCGTCTAGTCTAGATGTGATAAATCAACCCCCAAGTGCTCTCCCATTGACTCCTGTACTCCAGCTCCGCGAGAGGCGCAGGCGGAGTTGATGGGGGAGTGACAGCAGTCGACTCACCGCAGTGAAGACACCATGGTAAGTCGATCTAAGTACGTCGATTTCAGCTACGTTATTCACATAGCTGAAGTTGCGTAACTTAGATCGACTCTCCCCCCCCCCACCCCCCGTGTAGACCAGGGCTTAGATAATTATATGGCCCCATTACTATAACATCTGTATTTAACCCTCACAACACCCCTAGGAAGTAGGGAAGTATTATTATTCCCATTTTATAGAAGGGGAACTGAAGCACAGAGACTCAGTGGAGGGGATCTAGGTCACAAAGAAAGTCTGAGACAGACCAGGGAATTGAACCTGGTCTCCCAACTCCTAAAATAGCAGCCTAACCGCTGGACCATACTATCACAAGAAAATAGCTGCTAGGGCTTTCCCTGTTCTTGCAAAGCAGACATGCTTCCATGTGCATGTCTGAGACTGTGTAACCATATAGACTTCTGGAAGCCTGTGCAGTGGAGCCCTTCTGGAAGCGAGGGTAGGGGAGAAGCTGCTAAAAAGTACAAGAGGACAGAGTACGATAGAGATAAAGGTGAAATATTTCACCCAAGTATTGTGCTATTAGCGTTTGAGGGGATGGTCTGAGATTAGTTAATTTCTTAAGGGACACTTAGTCCCTGTAGTATGACAGACCACTGTGTAATGTTGTATACTACTATAATAAGATAGTGTTGTCTTGTGACAAGACCACAGTCCTGTGAGCAGAGCCGTTCCTAGAGGGGTACAGGGCCTGGGACATAGGCACTGAGTTTCTAATCTGCCTGGGGGTGCTCCCATGGGCCCTGCCCTGGCCCCACCCCCACTCCACCCCATCCTCCAAAGTCCCACCACCGCCCTGCTTCTTCCCACCCCTGCTTCGCCCCATGCCGTCCCTTCCCGTCCTGACCCCTTCTCGCCCTGCCCCTGCCCTGCTCAGTTCTGCCACCTCCCCAGAGCACACTGAGCCCTTGCTCCCCTCCCTTCCCCCTCAGCGCCTCCTGATGCCACAAAACACCTGATCCAAGGTAGACACTGAGAGGGAGGGGGAAGCGCTGAGAGGGAGGGGCCTGCCAGTGGGCAGGAGGCGCTGGGGGGAGGGGGAGGGTTTGGTAAAGGGGCTCCTCTCGCCCCCCCAGCCCTCCTGCCGCTTGCCTCCTCACCCCACTTGCCCGCCCACCTCCTGCCTCACCTCCCTGCCTGCCTCCTCAAAATTAACATGGGACCCCACACAGCACGGGGCCCGGGGTGGTCGCCCCGATTCACCATACCCAAGGGATGACTCTGCCTGTGAGACAAGGCTCTTAGGTTCTCATCTTGGACTCTGTCATTAAATTGTTTTGTGACCCTTTGATAGTAACTAGTGGCTCCTTGCCTCAGTTTGCCAAATGAGTATGATACTTTGCACAGATGTGCAAGCTTTGGTCATATAAGGTCTAATCCAAAGTGCACTGAAGTCTATGAGTGTCCTTCTACTGACTTCGGTAGACTTTGGATAATGGTTGTTCTTTTTGAGTCATCTTAAACAGCATGGATAGTATCCAAATAAGCCTAATCAACATCAACCCAGGGCATTTTTCCACATGATAATTTGTTACCTAAACAGTTGTCATATAGCTGATTTTTCAGTAAAACTACTTTTAATATTTAACTCGCCCCCATCTGCACATTTACTGTAACTCCTATTTTTTTTAAATATTATTAGCAAGTTGCCAAAATGGTTGATACATTATTACCAGCAGACCAGAGTTTTGTGTACATCAGTTTTGTAAGGACGATAGAATAGTTCACTTTTGGCTCTAAAGTGGTTCTCACCAAGAATTAAAAATAATCATGAAACTAATGCACATTGTGGAGTATTTTTTCAAAGTTTCTGTTTAAAATATTGCTGTACATAATAGCTTTTTTGAAGAAAATAAGACAAAATTAACAAAAGCTGAAAACAACAATAACAAATCTAAACTAAATGCAACCTCAAGCACAATTTTGACCCTGAAAAAGGAGAAGTGCCAGAGACTCCATGAAGTCCACTAGGGACTTCTCTGCAGTTATAGAATTTATGTGGAGGTGCGCAGATACTATGCTGCTGGGCAGCAGTATCAAACCTTAAGGTAATTATAGACAGACTTTTTCAAATAACTCTTGCTGAATGACAATATTACACAATTGACATTAAACATTCAAGTAGGTTATAGTACATACTATACCATATCCATGTCCACTGGGATATAATAAAATAAGTAATAATAAGAATTAATTAATACGACATTCTGCTTGGATGTAATAAAGTCAGTGGACCAAATTATGTTCTGGTATAAATCCAGAGTAACTCATCTGACTGCTATGGAATTATTCCAGATGTAGACTAGTGTAATGGAGTAGAAGTTGGCCCAATGTTTTTAAACTCCCTTCTCCACCCAGATATATTTTATAGGAACCTCTCATAAATAAATCCATGAAAATACCAGGCTGACTGCATCTGCATTTGAAGTCCTCCATTTGTCAATAGAACAAATGGTGCATGGGGAGCAGCAGTGCAAAATTTCCCCACCAATGTGCTTCAGATCTGTTCTTAAGAGATCTCCTCTGAGCATTTAGTTGGGGACCGGTCCTGCTTTGAGCAGGGGGTTGGACTAGATGACCTCCTGAGGTCCCTTCCAACCCTGATATTCTATGATTCTATGAGTCTATGATTCTATGGGAATACAGTGATTATTGTCAGTTAAGCACTGACAATGAAATCTTTGCTGTACAAGATATAAATACAGACATGGTCTCTTCCCAGAGGAACTTACAGTCTAAAGAAAGACAGATAGCAAAGGCACTGGTAAAAAAATAAATATATTGGCGTAGTTATGGTAATATCATGATATGGGTTAGTGTCCGTGGGGCACACACACTGTGAATAAAGAGACTTGAATAAAGACTGATAGGTTGCCTAGCTCACTGGGAGGCCACCCTAGGCATAGTGGGTAGCATGGAAGAAGACTCAAATCTGAGAGTGAGAGAAGAAAATGAAAGGAACAGTGAGAAGAAATGGGGAGAGGTAGGAAGTGATAAGAAACAAGGACAAGGATGATGTTGTCTTCAACTCTAAGACTCTGCACAAGAGTCTGAAAAAAAGATTTCAGTTACAGAAGATTTGTGTTGCTTGAAACTATTATTGTTCAAAAATACAAAAGGCCAACCCCTGCCCTGGTCAGGGCAGGAAAGGGGGACAGAGCTGTTTGTCTCCTTGAGGAATCCTGTTCGTGAAGGTGAGATTTCTCCAAGAGGCCTGGGACACAGGAATAAACAACATACATCTCCTTGCTTGTGCTTTACTCCTGCAGGGAGTGTATATGCTAGCTGGGCTGGGGACCAAGACACACCTCCTTAGCTATATACTTTACCCTTTTGTGGATTTGCTGTGCAGGCTGGTGCATTTCCTGGCTGCACTCCCCAGCACACACCTGTGCACTGTGGGTGCCATTCACTGTTGCCTGCCCCTTGTGTAGTCATTTATACCTGGGTGTGGCATGCGAGGCTAGTAGCATTTTGCACTCCCTTTGCATGGGTACAAGTGACACCACAGAATACAAGGCAGTGATGAATCAGGCTCTATGGAGGTGTCTTGCCTGACTGTTTGTAGGGGATGAAGAGGCTCCCTCACCTTTTTCCTTACACACCCACCCTGTAAGATAGGCCAGAGAAGGCAGGACATATGTACAATTAAGGACCTGACCTGGCATGATTTTCTCTTATTGTTAAATCAAAGGGCAAAACATAAAAACCATTGGCAATCTTCTCCTGCTCACAGCCTTGCCGAAGGTTTATTTTACTTGATGTATTAAAGCTATTCCAAAAGGGTTAATACTTTCATTTCTAGTGTACTGGCAATACATGATATCCATTGCCAAATGCACTGAGCTTGCTGTCATTTGTCTTATGCTCCAGTAAACAAAACAGCCATTTCCTCCCCCTGGCCTTGTCAGTGCAGTTCCTTCGGGTGCTTCTTGAATTATTGCTCCACCTGTGTCCGGCCATCCTGCTCATTTATCAGCAATGTTGTTTTCTCACTCCTTCTTTCTGTTCACTGCTTTCCACCAGTCAACCCCTTTCTTTGTCAATCTGTGACTTGGGAATTGTATCAGCAGTTGGCCTGGAAGTAACAGTCATCTCTGTTGGGTGACTTAGATTCAACTACTTGATCATTTATGCATGTCTTCTAGATGGATTGTCTGTTCTTACTCCAAGAACGCTTCACAAACACAGCCAACAAATTTAATCTAATCTCTTGAGCCCAGTTTACCTGGCATGTCTCTGAAACAGGGCTCAGATGAGAGGAGCTGAGTCCAGCACTGATTTGAAACCAATCCAAGATCCTGGTAGTGCTAACACTACATCTTGAGTAATCATCAGCATCTAGATGAATTAGGCTAATTGGTTTTAAAGTAAATCCAGTCTGAAGCAAAAGATACCTCACTGACTGCTGCAGCAAATGCTTGAACACGTCAGCAAATCAAAGAAACTTATCTAATCTCATAAAGGAAAGTCTTGTTTCACTCCTCTCTCCAGATGCAGAAGGCAGTGTAATTCCACTGCAAAAGCAAGGGGGCAGGATGTGGGGAGTCCACACTGAGCATTGGGGAGCACAGCTGATTGGGAGCCAGACAGGTGAATCCACTGCTGCAGAGAACCACTGGCCATTGCCTCCCATGTCGCAGGAGCTGTCGCAACCTCCAGTCTCCAGCAGCAGGTGTACAGTGGCTATGCAGCCTGAGATGAAGAATTCCTTCTCTCCAACCCCTGCAATTCAAAACTTTTTTGTGCATACTTCTGTCATTTGAAATGTGCATTTGGGGAAGCATTTTCCCTGTGTGGCCTAACAAGACAGAAACCTTGTTTCAACCATTTGCAGCAGGGCTGAACAGTTAATAAAACACACTAGAACCAGGTAATACCTAAGAACAGTAATACTGCAGGTAACCACCTACTCATGCAGTTGTTGGAAGAACCCAGATAAAACCTGAAAATTAGTAGAATCAGAGTTTTTTGTTTGTTTGCTGTAATGTGCTTTATGGTGGTTGTCCGAAAGTCTGCTCTTTGCCTACTGCTTTAGCTGCCTATTGTTGAGTGAACTGAGTTCAGCTTGTGGTTTAAATTTGGAAGCATTCAAGGGCTCAACCTTTAAGTATCTCACCAAACTTTAGGCACCCTACACTATGTTTCCTCTTAGGTTTGCAGATCCATTTTTGCAGAGGTCTAGCAAGATGAAGTGTTTGTACTTTTGCTCCTGTGTCTCTGATGCTCCTTCCTGACATTTGAAGAGTCTCAGGGCTGGCCTCTTTTAAGCAAGGTTTTAAAGTGTCAACCCTCCCCACCCCCAGAGGTCACACAGCTGGCTTTATGTTTTATCTGTGTAAGGTTTTTCATTATTCATTTATTTGGTACTTTCTGACATGGTTTGGCAACCCAGCCTCTCTGGAGAAACTCCAGGTGTCACATGGACTTGCTCCGTTCTTTATACTGCTCCATCCTTCATCCAGCCCTGCCCGCCTAAAAACTCCAATTTTCTTCTGTAGATAGCTCCTGCACCTCAAACTCCCACAGGCTCTTCTGTACCTTTTATCTAAATAGACAAGACAGTCAAAGAGTGGGAGAAAGGAGACATTGTTCCTCTACTGTTATTCACAGGGAACTGAGGAACAGAAAGATTAAGTGACTTTGCCCAAGGTCACAGAGAAAATCTGTGGCAGACATTGGAATTGACCCCTGGCTTCTTGAGTCCTAGCTCATTGCCATAACGACAAGGCCATCCTTCCTTTCTAGCATCTAGTATAGCATTTTAGTTTGTGAACTCCTCACATTATTTTAATGGCTGACAAGGCCAGAACAATTGAAAAGATCATTCACACCCTCTTATTAGCTGGAGCTCCATTCTTCATTGGTGCACTTACTTATTTATAAATATTTCTGTGGTGCTCATCTGAGCACATTGCTTAGTAGTACAGCATAAATCTTAGCCACCAACACAGCTGCCTGTTGAACACACCAGATTTACTCATTAGTGTTGTGGCATTGCTATTAATGGTGTAGCCCAATGTCCAGGGTTCTTCAGCAGCACGGGGAACTACAAGTTATGGACTACAAACTACTGCATGGTATGAGAGCTCCCTGGTTCCTGCCAGGAAGTCCCCTCTGCCCTTCCAGCAGAAAGTCTCAGCACTGACGGAAGCTGGGAGCATCAAGCAAGCAAGCAGAGAGGAAGCTGCTGGACTGTAATCCTATTCTGTGTTTCCTTACGCAGGACCGGCTCTAGCCACCAGCAAAGCAAGCACGTGCTTGGGGCGGCACATTTCCGGGCGCAGCATTCCGGCCAGCCTTTTTTCCCCCCCAGCCCCACTCAGTCAACCAATGAACCCCTGCGTGGGGTGGGGCGGCAGGCTCAGCGTGGGGGTCCCGGCCCCGGGGCAGTCCCTGCCCTGGCTTCCCACCACTGGGGGAGTGGACGATGCATCTCCTCCCTCCTTGTCCGCCCCTACCACACGTGTCACAAGCAGTAGAGGAGCCGGAGCCGAGCAGAGCCTGGGATCGGGGCAGGACCTGTGGCCAGTAAGGGACCCGCTGCCCCGGGCAGCTCGGCGCTGGGCAGGCGCCCCTGGTCCTCCCCCATCCCTGCGGCTGACCCGTCCCCCAGCAGCCCCTGGTCCGCCCCCCTCCCCGCGGCTGACCCGCCCCCCAGCAGCCCCGGTCCGCCCCCCTCCCCGCGGCTGACCCGCCCCCCAGCAGCCCCGGTCCGGCCCCCTCCGCACGGCTGACCCGCCCCCCAGCCGCTCTGGCGGTTAGTCCCCTCTGCAGAGGTGGGACCGGGTCTGAGATCGGGTTGGGGGCCCACCGGCAGGATGTACAGCCCTGAGCACCTCACTCCAAACACTGCTATTTGGAGCATTACGCATTCTTTTAACATGACCAGTATCAGTGGCTTCTGGTGAGCGCAGTTCCTCAAAACTGAAATTACTAAAAAATTATTTGAGGTCCACCATGTCTCAAAATCGTTTGTCAAGACTCGCATTAATTTCAGTTGAAAGTACCATTGCGCAAAATTTAGATTTCACTGAATTATGAAAAGACTACGCAAGTATAAAAACCAGAAAAATTCAGTTCATATAAATTCTTTTAATTTATGAGAAACTGGGAGCACCGGAAGACACTAACATTTTTCATTACAGTGTATAGTTGAACCCAAATTGTTTGTAATTGTGATTTTGTTAAAATTAAATGAATATACTAGTAGGAAATTGTTTTATTTCACTCAGTACAAATTTTCTGTTTTCATTTTTTTAATGTTAAACAGTCAAAAACCCAAAACAAAACAAAAAAAATTGCAAAGTGCAAACGTGTAAAAGCCAAAAAAAAAAAAAAGGGTGGGAGGTGGGGGACGGCCAAAATTTTTTTTGCTTGGGGCAGCAGAAAACCTAGAGCCGGCCCTGTCCTTATGGAATACAACTTTGTTCCTGGTGGTTTGTCTCAGTGGGTCCGGTCTGTGGTGAATACGCATTGACACATAACGCAGAGCACACTGGGGAGCCTCAGGCTTGGTTTCCCAAAGTTATGCAAAAAGCCACAAGGTTGGGTTGCCAACTTTCTGACCGAAGAAAACAAACACCCTTGCCACGCTCTCCGAGGCCCTGCCCTGCTCACTCCATCCCACCTCCCTCCGTTGCTCGCTCTCCCCCACCCTCGCTCATTTTCACTGGGCTCGGGAGGGTTCCTTATTGACTCGGTGTTCGGTTGAAAATGTTGAAATGTTGAAAAATCATGAGTCAGGCTCACCAAAAATTGTAAGATTGGCTTTAAAATCATGAGATCATGTAAAAATAATAGATCTGGTGTTCTTTTTGCCTTCTGCTGCTTGAGTCTTTAGGGTGCACTGGGTTCACATTCTGAAGCTTTCTCCACAGCCAGGAGAACTAGAAACTTACTTTTTCTTTAAGAAAGAAGGCTGAAATTGTCACATATCTACTTGACTCCAAGAGCTTGGACTTTAAGGAAAAGAATAATTATCATGAGACTCGTGACAAAATCATGAGAATTGGCAACACTGCTATCTTGAACAACCTCAAACTGGAATGGTGAAAAGAAGGGGGGGGCGGTTACACTTGGAAAAAGTCCGTGACAAAAAACAGCTGGAATAATCATAGTGAGAAACAAACAAGGTAATATATTCCAACACTCCAGCCTAATTGCGCTGCTCAGTGCATGTACTATGAATCCATGTAACAATTTACAAGATGAATCCTTATAAATGGAAAAAATCAGCTATGCTATGAAGCACAAATCAAAATAACTACTCAACGTTGGAAACGCAACTAATGGAATTAAGAGCCAAAGTACAGAAGTACTTTTATCCCTGCTAGTTTTCAGTTTGGGAAGGCTGCTGTGCTGTGAGGTTACACTAGTACATTATACCTTGTATCTGTGTATGCATGATTGGGGTAGGAGCATGTTCCTGGCTTTTTGCTAATTTTTGAATGGCCGCAGCATTTAAATTCTTCTTCCCTCTTGTCTTATTTCTTCAGTTGGGAACAAGGTCTACTGTCCCTCACTACATACTAGCACTTGTTTTCAAAGTGTTCTTTCCTTGTCTTCTTCAGTTATAGTTAAATGTTATAATTAGGTCTAGAAAAAATAGGGACAAAAGAGTGACAGTAATTTGAGACAAAGCAAATTCTCAGGGAGTGAACTGATTGAGCAAGAAACAATCTCCCTTCCTCTCCCCGCAGCATCTGAACAACACATGGCTGCTTTCCATAGTTTGTTTCAGTTTGGAAACTGAAGATGGAGCCATTAGATGCATCTGGTGTCCCTGTGGAGGTGATAGAAAACACTGGCAGCAATGTAGACAAGATGGTAGAAGCCATATGAAGCAAAAACTAGCCAAGCATGAAGTCTGCATTACCACGTGAACTTCCAGAGCAGTGCTAAACACCATCACAAAAGATACTGATTCTCAAAGCTACAGGGAAATGTTGCATGGCTATAATATGTAGTACACAGACACTTTAGGGAAAAGACACTAATAATCTAGAAAATACTCCAGCACCGCAAGAAGGAAATACCTAAAACCTAGCCGTAACAGAGGGCAGCAGGCTTATCTGAAGGTGAAACTCCACAAGGACAAGTTTTTAGTGTGATGTACATAGTGGCTTTGACTACACAAGCGAAGTTAATTAAAAGTTGGAAGAGTTCATGTGGCTAAATCTTACATTGAAAAGCTCCTTCTTAATGCTGAGATACCAGAGGGCCATCTTGCCCCTTCCATGGGAAAACCCACAGGAAGTGAAGTACCACACAGGGAGCAGATTCATGGGACTCTTTGTAGACCTGGTGGGACTTAATTGTCTTTCACACCAAGTTTGCAAAAAAGGGCATTTAGATTTATTATTAGATTTATTAGAAGTTCAAAGTAATCCAAAATTAAACTACAGCATTTGTATGAGAGCCCTCAGTCGACTTGAGAGCACCCCTGGGAGGCATCAGACTAGAGCGAGTGCAGGACAAATCTTGTCATAGCAGTATGGAGAAGTCAACAGGACCGTCTGTCACTCTGCCTACCACAGGGATCCCACTAACCACATCTCTCCCCAATTACTGTGGTGCCACATTGGGCCTCCACACGCCATCTGACAGCTTCTTCATGAGCCAAGATCCTCCAAAGACCATTAGATTCTGGGGGAGAATGATTTGTGTGATGACAACATTCACCATAGCAGAGAACTCTGCAGTTTTTCTTTGTGGAGGTGGACTCGTTTACACCAACTGAAGGGATGAATTTGGGGGGTATAATCTTCCCCAGAGGCAAACCCTTGGAATCCACTCCCTAAGAGAACAAAAGCAGATCCAAGATGCCCACCTGCAGCGCCATGCAAGTTACCCAGCTCTGCCTAGGGCCCCCTCTGTCTCACTTCAAGCTGGGCCCCAAAAATCAAGTGATAGTGCACTTGACTCCCACTGTGGTTATTGGTAGTTCCAATGATGCTCAGAGCATGCTATACCTAGAGGAAGAATGATCCAATGATTAGGGTGCTATCTGGGGATTCAGAAGACCCAGATTCAAATCCCTATTCCCCCAGAGAGTTCTTTGGCATAACAATTAGTCTTGCCTCAGTTCTCCCATCTGTAAACTCTGGGATGTTATATGAATAGATACATTAAAGATTATGAGGTGCTCAAATACTACAGAAATGGGAGTGGGGGTCATATGAGTACCTAAAATAGATACCTGTGCAGTAGGGCTCTACACGGGAAACAGAATTTTGACTTAATCTGTTAGAATGCAGACTGAAGTGAAAGAAGTTTGGCATGCCTCCAAAAGAGATTAACAGGATTTATTTAAAAGGTCCTTTCTGCAAACAATGTCGCTGTCAGGTAGCAGAGTGCCACCTGGAATGTTTAGTGCATTAACGTATTCACAGCCTTTAAACAGTCACAATTTAAAAGAGAAAAACATCCCAAGAGTCTCATATTTCAGCCAACTCTCTCCCACTTTTCAGAGTAACAGCCGTGTTAGTCTGTATTCACAAAAAGAAAAGGAGTACTTGTGGCACCTTAGAGACTAACCAATTTATTTGAGCATAAGTTTTCGTGAGCTACAGCTCACTTCATCGGATGCATACTGTGGAAAAGTACAGAAGATCTTTTTATACACACAAACCATGAAAAAATGGGTGTTTACCACTACAAAAGGTTTTCTCTCCCCCCACCCCACTCTCCTGCTGGTAATTTATATTTTTTCCCGACAGTATCAGACACAAAATAGATCTTAATGCTTCCAAAATAAAGACACAGGAATTGCCACACTGGGAAAAGCCAACGGTCGGTCTAGGCCAGTACCCTGTCTGAGACAATGGCCAGTCCCAGCTGTTCAAGAGAAAGATGCAAAAACCCCTGCAGGAAGCAATTATCAGCAATAGACTGTATCAGCTTTCCATTGTATGAAGTCCTGATGGCATTGTAATTGAAAAATTCCAAACCATTAATCAGAATGAGGTTCTTATACTGTAGCAGGTCAATGCTGGTGCTTTCCATGAGTATTAAATCCATGTTGGTAATAATTCTTATGTTATTTTTAATTTAAAAATGTACTGTACATATGCAATAATCTGTTTCTAAAATCAACTAATTCAGTTTTAAACAATATTCTCATGTCACAGGCTGTCTGCAGAGTTCCATAAAAAAAAAATAACAACCCTGTTTAAGTCTGAAAGTGGGGGAAGGGTGGGAAGGAGAAAGGACTTCAGTGGGGCCAGGATCTCACCCTTATATTTCCAACTTATGTTCCAAAATCTATTTCTAGGCTAAGATCTTACATTCTCAGATTACTCACAGAGCAGATTTCATAGATATCGCAGCTCTTGAAAATAAGGTTTTAGAATAAAAATGCAAACATCTTAGGTATTGCCACAGGCACTGCATTATTTTATCTAAGAAATTTTACCATAATAAAATTTCAGCCTTTTTACTATATATACACACATCAGAGTGAAAATTCAGTCTGCAGTTATACTGCTGCAACTCCACTCACTCCTCACTTTGATTGCTTGCATTGACTAAGCTTGCACCAGACTCGTGCATCTGAAAACAGCATTTGGCACTCAGTTTCTAACTTGAAAATGTTACACAGATTGAGTAATGGGGCAAAAATAGCCCACAACAAAACATCTTAGATGACATGCGGTTTATGAGTTTGTGGGCTAGGAAATGACATCATGCACCCAGACATAGATGCTCTTCATTCACTGGATCAATTCTGTATGGTGAGACCCCATACATTCCTGCTCATAGAAAAAATACACAGCAGAATATTTGAAGATGTTAAAAAAAATCCAAAGCTATAACCATCTGCTTATCATAGACATCTGCTGCATCAAAGCAACAGACTATGAAAGTTTCAGAAAGTTTTTCTGCTCAGAAGATGTATTTGCTGCCAAGAGACTAATAAAACACATGAACACACACAGATTCTGAAAATACAACCTATGTTCTTACTGGAGTAATACTTTTCTGACTAGGGATGAGTTGGCCATGAAACTGAGCAAGAAAGGGAAATAAAAGAATCTCATCTTCAATTTGAACCTGAATGTTTTTTCACACTCAGAACATTTCCCACTACTCCCTGAATGACTGAGACTTCTGCCTTTCCGGTGAATCTTCTGGCATCCCCACCTCTATCTAATAACTCCTTATTATCCCTATAACCTTCTAATATGCTACTGTTCCCACCCTGCAAGCCGGCTCACACTGAGCCGCATCCTGTTCCCACTCCAGTCAAAGAGAGTTTTACCTTCAGCTTAACTCTCCACAGCTTTACCTTCAACCTTAGCTCTCCAGTCAACCCATCCATACATTTGAAGCCCTGATTAAAACCTCAGTGAAGTCAGAGTGTCTTTCCATTGACTTCAGTATTCTTTGGATCAGGCCCTTGTACTTCCTTCACCCCCATAACTTCCCTGTCTCTAAAAGCAAAGAACAGTCATAGGGGGAGAGAAAGAAGAAACTAAGGTTTGTGGAAGGATTGGGAATGGCAACAAGCTCTTTGAAGCAGGGGCAATCTCTTTGCATCTGCAGAGCACTTGGCACAATGGGTTACTATGGTAACAAATGATAAATAATGATAACCAGTATCGCCAGGTGGGAAGATGCCAGATTTCCAGGGCCTTGTGCCTTTCAGAGTTTTGCATGAATGGAGGGAGAGGCCTCTCTCAAGGTACTGATGGACAGGCACTGGGAGGGAAGGAGAGATGAAAGTCGGAAGGACAGGGTGCTTTAGCAAACCTGCGGGGAGCTGGAAGTCTGAATGACAGCAGACATTGTGAAGTTTTGGACAGGCTTCTGCTGAACCACTGAACTTTTGATTTCACATGAAACTAAATCTGCCCTGCTTAATAAAGACATTTAGTTTTGGGAACCTTTGGACACAACAATGGTTCATCATTCACACTTCTTACTATCTGCAGGTATGAAATCAATACAAGAACAGGCCAGACCCTCTAGACCTTACTTTGGCATATTGATGTCAGCGGGATTTTGCCCTGAGTTAAGAATATGGAGGAACTGTGGGATCTGGCTCAATGTTAATAAAATATGTGACTGCACTACGCTGAATCTGGAAGAGCAACAAAAAAAACCAACCCCTCAAATGACTCCACAACGACTACTTCAGAACTTAAATACGAACAAGAAAAATGAGACGAGCTTTTATCAAGCATCCAAAAGTGTCTGATAATGCCTTTTCATGTTCTTTTTGCTGAACAGTCAGTGCCCACGCAAACCTAATGGCTACAACATGTAAGTCACACCAATAACCCTTGTTCAATGCAGTTCATACCATGCTACTGGACTCTGACATTTCTGTGAACACTGGCTTTCTACTAATCACTCTTATTTACACAGGTTTTACATTTTGCTGTCAGCTTCACGTTGTCCCTGAAAACATGGTATGGAATCAAAGAAACTGAATCATTCTCCATGCAGATCACAAATGGAGAACAGAACTCTCAGTGAACTTAAAAGCAAAGAGAGATTGATCAGCGTACAGACTCTGCTCCTATCACAGTTCACACACAATTCATTCTTAGAATATGCAAAGTTATTTATCATGCACACGGGCATGCATTATTCAGTGCAACACTGCTAGATAAAAACAGACATAGCATAACCAAACCCATTTGAAATTTGGGTTGCTTAAGCATCTTTATGAGGCAAGAGAATAAAGAAAGTTTGCTTCAGAGAAATGAAGTCCTTTACTTACATGCCTTGCAAGAGCTTCCAGCAGCTGGAGTCTCTGAATTATAGTGAATGCAGATGTTGTACTGAAAACCCCCTAACTTTGGCACCAAAGACTATACATAACTGTCTGGTGCTTCAGATTGATAAGTAATTTCCTGATTCCCCTTTAAAAATATTCTCACGTACTTTTTTTTTATTTTTATCAGTGGTGCACACTGACAGCAGAATGCAAAGCAGACAGTCTATCAGTTGTTACTGAGGAAAGAGTTCCCTGCTGGTTGAATAAAAAAAAAAGAATACTTGACCTTGGCAACTAGAATAAATCTACTATATCTGTTGGCCCACTCCTCAGTGCATATTTGAGCAGTAACATAAGAATGAACAATTTTAGCATAGGAACTGTGGTATGACATTTTAAACATTGGTAAGTTATATGAACACTACTTCCTGCAGAGACACACTGGGGTAACTGCATTGTGCATGTTTTCAGCTTTTATTTTGTTCACAAATGCAACAACCTCCTTTCTTTGATTTCACAAATACCCAAGCCTGAGGGTTTTCAGATTCTGCGCCTTCCGTTTATTCTCATTAATAGTCCTAAACAGGTTACTGTTGCTTTTCTGTTATAAACCTGGATTTTCTAGGAGTTTCAATATCTTAGCCGGTAAGTGCAACCCAGACTTAAACGTGGCATTCATGATATCACACATAGCCTGGGAGCAGTCTTTTACAGATTTCTCCCTTCTCCAAAAATGAGGTTTTTTTTCCCTTTTTTGTTTGTTTGCCATTTCAAAAATATCTATAGCTTTTGTAAAACAACAAGACAAGCATCTGGAGCAAGTGCCAGTGGAGCAAATGGTTAGCCTGTGTATCAAGCAAAAGACAATAATCCAGACCAAAATATTTAACTATAAGCTTTGAGCAGAAAGAAGATCCATGCTCTTCGAGGGAAGATCTGCAAAAAACAATGGGCAAATAGTATTAAAACATTCCAGGTCAGTTCCTCATTTTAAATGTTAGTCTTTCTGTTGCCTGTTCAGTGAGATTTTCCTTCCAGTATATAATAAATATAAATATTAATATAATATAATATAATATAATATAATATAATATAATATAAAGGAGTAAGGAAAACACCATTTCTGTAATAGTAATTGTTTTTATAAGCAAGAACCCATTCTGACTCTCCTTTTATATCTTTACTGTGGTGCTGAACAACACACCTGTTTTAGCCTCCCTCCTACAAACCCTAACTCATGTTAATAATTCTTAAGGTGAAACATGCCATTGTGCAAAAGGCGAATACAAGGCACAGGCAACACTTCAACTCCACTTATGCCCTATTTTGAGGTCTTAAGAGGGATGTACGTGGTCCCTCTTCTGCTGCTCTGTGCACAAGGGTGAATGTCACCCTCATCGGCTTTTATAGTATACAGAGTGAATGAAATCCTGTTTCCATTAAACTCAATGGGAATTCTGCCATTAAATTCAGCAGGGCCAGGATTCAGCCCACCATGCATTTCAAGCCGTATTTGGGCAGATGTAGAACAATTTACAGACCAGAGAATCTATTCTCTTTTCAAAGCACATGTACAGTTTCTATACCATGATCCACAGGACCGGTGCTATTCCCCCAGCTTTGGAACAGTCTCTCAGAGGAACCTCATGAGCTCTGTTTAGCAAGTCCAGATGAGACAGCACAGCCTACTGGTAGAGAGACTTGTATACGCTTCAGGATTAATGAACCTCACCAAGTATTCATGATGACACTCAAGGAGCATTTTCAAAACGGTAGGGTATATTAGTCAACTGGAACACAGCACAGGAAATCCTTAGGTTAGCATAGAGAAATGAAAGCTAAAGAATAGTCTATTCTGGTCATCCCAGAGCCCCAGCCAAGTTGTAGTGAACTCCATTTTCAGGGTCTCAGTCTCCCTCTGACCTCATTCCTTTGTCAGTTCCCAGGTGAGAGCTCCAAGTTCCTTCCAGAGTCAATTTATGCCCCACCTCACACCTTCCAGTCCTTTGTTCTCTAGCTGGGGTTTCTGCTCAGCTTCCCTGCTGAGAGTATCAATCCATGAGTCATTGGAGTTTGCATCTTCCCCCAGGAATCCTTGTTGATTTGGGTCAGTTTCAGCAAGTCCCTTAATGACTCTATTCATACCACCCAGACAGGAAGGTGACACACACACCTATATCTCTTAATCTGCCATGAGAGCAAACAATCCTTTTTCCTCCACTGGGTAGCCATGCAAAATATAGGGGGAAACTGTGGCACACATAGGTGTCATAAAAATGTTACAGAAAAGTCCCACTTCATCATATCCTATTAACATTGAAAATGACTGGAAGATCGAGAAGACAATGGGTGAAATCCTGGCCCCATTTAAGTTAATGGCAAAGCTCCCATTGACTTAGAGCCAGGGTTTTACCCAACATAACACAAACTGAAGTTGTTCTCATAGCCCATTGATTTTCTTTATTTTTATTCACTACATTTGATATATTTGATTCTCAAAGTGACCCCATCGGTAATAGTTTATCCAAGAGCAAGAGGGGGTCATATCAGTATCTTTCTTCATCCTTGACATTAGAGGCATCTTCCCCTTTGATGTAAGAAGAGAAGTCTCTTTATGTTAGCATTCTGATATCTTGTTTCACATAGCTACCATTCTGGTAGGGTACATAAGTAGAAGAGATGATATAGTAACGAAGTCTATAAAATAGATGTATTTGGTTGCAAAGTACCTGGTACATTTTTGGTATACACACACAAAATCACAAGAAGAACATTAAACTACAAAATTATTATACATGATATTTATTCATCTTTTCAAGGTTTTGGAAAAATCAATCAAAATGACAAGTCTCATCTGAAAGTAGAAGGAAGAGATCCTGCATTCACTGTACTGTAGAGCTGATCAAAAAAGGAAAAACTGTCTGACAAAGTTTTTTCAAAAATGTTAACAAAACCTTTTCAAATGTTGAAATGTTTAAGTTTTGTTTTTTGGTGTTTTCCGCCTTTTCATGTTACCAGTGAATACAACAGAATGAATGATACCCCAGGGTCTTTCCTCCCACTTCTTTTCCCTTTTGACACTCTGTAACTTTTCCAAAGTTGAGGAAGTTTTGATAAACTACAGAATAGCAAAAGAAAAGAAATGAAAAAAGAAAGAACAGCTGGTCCTCATTTATTCTACTGTATTCAGTGGCAAAAAAAGAGAAAGGGGAAAAACAAAAACAAACCCCAACATTTCAAAACATCAACATTTCAAATTTTCTGGTTTTAATGAAAAAAAATTTTTTTTTTAAAACTGCAAGCTTTTTATGGACATTTTCAGTTTCAGAAAAAGATCATGTTTTGTTGAGAAAAAAATTAAAATGAAAAATTACGAGGAGCTCAATCGTCCAGTACCTGACATCACTTTAATGTTGTCAAATGGTCTCCACAACTTTCTAAACATTTTAAATTTGGATTGTCAAGATCTTCTTTGAACTTCAGTCGTGGTCTCTTTTTTATTTGTAAACTTTATTGAAGGCATTAAAACACAGGCACAACTTCAAAGCCTGGTTTATTTGTAATTGAGATGCCGTTTCCAGTTATAGCTGGCTATTGAACAATGATATATTGAGTTGAACGAGAGAAGAGTTCTCACTCCCCAATATAGTTTCCATTTATATCCATTTCCTCTCTTAAATTTTGTAAATTTTAGGTTTTAAGCGTCTCCTCATTTCAACCCTTCCCCTTTCATCTCTTTCCACTGCTTCGTTCTTTCCCTTCTTATCTGCCTACTGGCTTTAAAAAGCAAAATGCAATACTTTACTGAATGTGTGTGTTGAAATGCAAATATACTTAAAACTGTTGGCTTTTTAGTCTAATCAATACTTCTTCAGCTAGGGGGCTACTTTAAAACTGGTATGGATACAAATAACTATCTCAATACAGGAAAATCATCTCAGAGGGTCCTGGTTCAAGTTGCACACTAAGAAGTGGGCTTATACCCAGCAGTGGTACCACAGTGCTGCACTAGAGGGATGAGACAAACAAACCACTGCCCTTTTCACCCTTTTCCATTGACTACTGAGGTACAAGTTGAAGGGCCAGGTTTTCAGATGGTGTAAATCAGCCTAATTTCTGTGAGATAAATAGAGTTACACCAGCTAAGAATCTGACCCGAAGATCCTCTGGCACTTTTCAAGAAGAGTAGGTGATAAACGTAATACTCCTGATAACCTTATTGCCTCATAGGGAAAGTCTTTTTATTACCAAACCTGCAACAGTTCCGTAATCAATTCATCATCCATGCCTTCATTAACTCTCACAGGGTCTATTGCAAATCCTCTCCCTGTGTGCTCCCACCTCACCTCTCCATTCACTACACTCCAGTTATATTGCCTAACCTGCTGTCTTCCTTCTTAGACATACAAAGAAGTACACCACCATCATAGAATCATAGAATATCAGGGTTGGAAGGGACCTCAGGAGGTCATCTAGTCCAACCCCCTGCTCAAAGCAGGACCAATCCCCAATTAAATCATCCCAGCCAGGGCTTTGTCAAGCCTGACCTTAAAAACTTCTAAGGAAGTAGATTCCACCACCTCCCTAGGCAACGCATTCCAGTGTTTCACCACCCTCCTAGTGAAAAAGTTTTTCCTAATATCCAACCTAAACCTCCCCCACTGCAACTTGAGACCATTACTCCTTGTCCTGTCCTCTTCTACATCATCCCTGTCCTCAAATTACCCCGCCGGTTGCCATTCATTTCAGGGTCCAGTTCAAATGTTCCGACTTTGTTTTTCACTTTTCGAGGGCTAGCCCTATACTACCTAATGGATCTTGTTTCAGAACTCCCCTTCACTCCCCTAGCTCTGCTCTCACTCCTCTCAGCCCCTTCACCTAGTTTTTCCACTGCTACTGCAAGAGCCTTCTCTTCTGCAGCTCCTGACATCTGGAACAGTCTTCCTGAGTCACTCTGCCTCAGACTCTTCCTCTTTATTAAGATCTGGTCTACACTAGAAAGTGAGGTTGATCCAGATACATCATTCAGGAGTGTGAAAAATCCACACTCCTGAACAGTACAGTAAAGATGACCTAAACCCTGGGGTAGATAGAACGAGGCTGATGGAAGAATTCTTCCGTTGACCTATCTGCCTCCTCTTGGGGCAGAGAACCTCTCCCGTCGGCCTAGGTAGTGTTGAAACTTAAGTGCTACAGCGGTGCAGCCTCAGTGCTGTGCCGCTGAAGTGTTTCAAGTGTACACAAGCCCTCCGTCATCAGCAAACATATCTTTTCTACCTTGTTCATGCATTGTAATTTAACTGTGCTATTATTTTTCATTCAGCTTCATAGCTGTACTTCTGTTTATTTTTAGTTTGTAGAGTGTTTGAGATGTAGTTTGTATGAACAATGTTAAGCAAAACAGGACTGCTTATGAATTCAGGTTTCAGGAACTGATCCTAATGTTGTAGTGTGCTGGCTTTAACATCCAGTGAAGTTTGTGCGCTAGTACTAAGTGGCAATTGTTTGTTTCGACAGTCGCTGCACTACCAATATCTTGTAAAGCACTTTGAGATTCTGAGAATAAAGCACTATTGAAAACTAAATCCGATTCTGTTCTATAATTACATTTTCAGTACAAATATCTGGAGCACACAACCAGTTTCAGAGCCAGCTAGCCACAAGCGTGCTTCTATTGTTAATCCAAGGATTCTGCTTTTAGTAAAGAGAAATGATTCAGTGTGCAATGCACCTTGAGCATGTGCGCACATGCTGTTAGTTTGTTCCCAGTACTCAAGTCTGCATCAGCCATAACACAGCTGTGTAAGCTGGAAAAAGCATTCTGCGGGCTTTGTTTTGCACTGTGATTGTACGTGATTGTCTCACTGTAGGAGCAGTATGCTGTGTCAGTCCCAGGATATTAGAGAGACGTGGTGGGTGAGATAATATCTTGTATTGGACCAACTACTGTTGGTAAGGGAGACAAACTTTTGGGCTTACACAGAGCTCTTCTTCAGGTCTGGGTAGGAACAGTAGACAGCAGACTGCATTTTATTGCTAGGTTTAAAGTGACAACTGTTTCACCAAGGATTATATGTGCATTCACAGATGTGTCAGGATTGTAGGTGGGTTCTTACAGCTTCAATATTTTTGATTGTTCTCTGGTAACATCGTGATGACTCCAGAGACCATTGGCCAAATACTCAGAAGTGAAGCAAAGGCTGAATGAAAGGAAGAAAAATGCATTGAAATGCAGCAGGGCTGGGGGAAGGCTTCCTCAACCTCACAGTTACTGCAGGGCCCAGAATGTGCAGAGTTGTCACACAGGCATTTTGCATAGCTCAGAGTCCCCCATACAGGTTATGACTTAGCTTTCCAGCTGAGTGAAATTGTGCCACTTCTACTGGAATCTCGCCTTATATACGCTCAGAACCTTGCTCAGGATTTGGTTGTATCTTAGTATCTGATATTTATGGAGGAAAACAAAACACCACCTTTTATTAAATGGATTTTTGAAACAGGGAGATGGAATAGGAGCTTGCTCCATCCACTCCATGCATCAACCTGGTATTACAGTGCAGATAGTGCACGTCCCATCTGGCAGAATATTCTGGTTAAAAGAAAGCGAAAAATAATTGTTGTGTTACTGTCTTGTTTGTAACGTTAATATATTTCTCATTTATTGTGGGTTAGTTATTTGTATTTTGTTCTTAGTGGAGTTGCTGGAGGGTGGGAGCTGCTTTTCTTAATTTTACTTTACTGTTGTTTACAGGCCATTTAAGTGACTCTTTTCTTAGTCTATTCTATGTAGGTGCTCTCACTGCTCTCATTAGTGTATCTTCCAAAAGTGTGTGGTTTGGATCAGTCTTTCCTCTGTAAAAAGAAAAGGAGTACTAGTGGCACCTTAGAGACTAACGACTAGTACTCCTTTTCTTTTTGCGAATACAGACTAACACAGCTGCTACTCTGAAATCTTTCATCTGTGTCTCCACAGAAGAGAATTTTTCCATCCCTTTCCCCTTGAGAAAATGTTACTGTTTTAGCTTAGGGAATAGTCTCTGTAAATGTTTTCCCCAGACGAGGAATAGTTTATGGAAGCAGAAGAGGAGGAAAGTTTGAAATACTTCTAAATTTTCTAAATGGACAACCTACCCTAAATTCTCAATGACTGAGGGACAATCTTCACTCATTGCTATATTTGCTTTCCACATCCAAATCTCTGTATAACTTTTCATGAGTGATGTACCAGAATACTTTGGATGCTAATATCTAAACTGTATTCTTAAATTTATTCACCTAAATTTGGGTTATTGCTGATTATGCATGCATAAACAAACTTTGTATTTGTGGATAATCTAAGCACTATATCCAGATGTACAGACACTCTTTTCTTAACCTGTATACTGTATACTTTTTTAACATTAGCTTTAGTAATTTTTTTAAATCTGATATTTATAGAGGAAAACAAAACAAAACCTTTCGTTACTCTCTCTCATGAGTAAACAATCAAATGTACTCAAATGACAATCAGCAGTGCCTTTTCTATAAGTCTCTATTTCTGAGCCCTGGTCTACACTATAAACTTATGTTGATATAACTTCATTGCTTAGTGGTCTGGATTTTCCACAGCCCTGTACACATAGTTATTTATACCAACCTAACCGCTGGTGTAGACAGTGCTTTGCTGACGGGAAGGCTTTTCTCATCAACCTCTCAGGGAAGTGGATTACTTATGCTGATGGGAGAAGCTCTCCCGTTGGCATAGGTAGCATCTCCACTAAGTGCTAAAGCTGCACTGCTTCAAGCTGCACTTGGAGTATAGACAAGCCCTGAGAAATAAAGAGCCTTGCACATAGGTTTCTCTAATAACCAGAATTCTTAGCCTTTTTTAATTCTTTTTTTCATTTTAGAATATACCAGCTATATTTTTGTTCAGATACACATATCAAGTTTGGCTCAGTTGAAAGGGTAGTTTAAGGTTTGTGCTGGCTGCTATTGTCTTGTCACAGTCCCCAATTGCAATATTAAATGCTGATGAAATGTTAAAGTAAACACTTGAGATAACAGTTTTAGTGACTGACTCATTTGTTGTAAAAAAAAAAAACCCCACATTTATTATCTTCCAGTACCAACCATTCATTATCATATTAGAAACTGGAGTATCATGTTTTGTGGCGCAAATGGAATACTTCAAAGATGACTTGACCATTATGGAAAGATACAATTGCCTTTGAGGAAGAATTCTGGCACTCTATCAAGCTTCTGAGTAGCAGCCATGTTAGTCTGTATCCGCAAAAAGAAAAGGAGGACTTGTGGCACCGTAGAGACTTTGTTAGTCTCTAAGGTGCCACAAGTCCTCCTTTTCTTTTTATCAAGCTTCTGTTACACACATAGAACCCTAAGTGACTTCAGTAGGAATTTAGGCATGCCAGAAATGTAAGATCAGGGTCTATGAGACTAGTATGTGACCAGGTGCCTAGATGGGCCACACTGAAAATGCCATACTCTGGGCAGACTGCAAGAAATAGGGCAGACAATCCCCCGAACCAGTGGTTTATTCTATAATTAAATTCACAAAGCCAGTAACAAAAGAGCTTTTGTAATACCACACTGGTTAACAAGAAGCCAAAGACAGTCCTCTTTAGCCATTCCAGTCGTTGGCTCCCATCTAGACAACCAAGTCTAATGTAGTGTGAGGTTACTGAAAACCTGATTCACCATACTTAAGGTTCACCAATCCCAAAGGATCAGACACTTATCCCCAGCTCAATATGAATCTCAGATCTTACCCAAATATCATATTGTCAGCCAATTCTTAATAACTAAATCTAAAGATTTATTAAAAAAAGGAAAAAGAAAGAAGAGAGTTATAAATTAAGAGATCAATATACATACAGCTGTGGGTAAAGTCCATAGATCCGTTTCATAGCAGAGATGGTCAGGCTGCTGATTTGTAAAAAGTCTGTCTAGAATCAATTCAAAGGGTTATAGTCCTCTAGGCAGTTCAGGTGTAGAGTCTGTTAGAGTTTTCCCCTGAGAATTCCAGGATAATCCAGGTATCTACCTGGAGACCTTGGTCCTATGGCTTAAACCTTTCCTGTTAAAGTTTAAGCAAACCTGAGATGAAAGGATCAGGCCTCAGGCTTCTCTTTTTTAGCTCTTCTAGCAGGCTGACAAGCCTCTTCACAGAAATTGTAACAGCAGGGCTTCTCTCCCAGTAGGAATAGACCATGCAGATAGTTTACAGACCATTTCCTATGCACACACAGGTAAACTGGTTACACTTATTTACATAAGACTATTAACTGGCCCTCCATTATAACAGAGATAGTTAAACTGAAGACAATGTAGATAATACTATTAGTGTCCTGCAATATCTCACGTCTTTGATTTTAAAGTTAACTAATATAATGCAATTAAGACATGAAAGGAAATTAGCCTCTAACAGCTAATTGGGTTACATTGGTACACTTCTAACAAGATACAGGTAAACAGACAAATACACTTAGCAACAACTATTCTTTGATTCTTATCAGTATAAAGCGAATGATTTGGAGATTGCTAGCCTAATTAACATTTCTTTGGTACCTATTTCATACGCGGGTTTAAAGTAGCAGCCGTGTTACTCTGTATCCACAAAAAGAACAAGAGTACTTGTGGCACCTTCGAGACAAACAAATGTATTAAAGCATAAGCTTTTGTGGGCTACAGCCCACTTCATCGGATGCATAGAATGGAACATATAGTAGGAAGATATATATATATATATATATATATATATATATACACACACACACACACATACAGAGAAAGTGGAAGTTGCCATACAAACTGTAAGAGGCTAATTAATTAAGATGAGCTCTTATCAGAAGGAGAAAAAAACTTTTGTAGTGATAATCAATGCCTCTTGTTAAATTGTTATGGATCATACACTGGTTGGCTGGGCTGTCAGTGTGACAGCTATGTATAATTTGTATAATAAAATAAAGTGTGATGGCTATTTCTGATAATAGCTGCAAAATATTACAGTCTGGAAAATAAAAGTTATGTCTGTGAAATGATGTGTGAGGCTAAACATACGATATATTGTGTAGAGGTCAATTTGAAATGGGAAAATATTATGCAAGCTAGAAAAAGTTTGGGTTCAGAGGGGAAACAACAACTAGAAGTGGAATTTTCAAAGCAAGCCACGATGGCTGCCTACAATGGCACGTAGCCGATTTGCGACTGCTAGTAGCAAATATCCCCAATGGCCAGTGATGGGACAGAAAATGGGGAGGACTATAAGTTGCTATAGAAAACTCTGTCCCAGGTGTATGACTGGTGGGTCTTGCCGACATGATCAGGGTCAAAGTGATCGCCATATTTGGAAGTAATTTTCCCCCGGGCCAGATTGGCAGAAACCCTGGGGTTTTTTTGCCTTCCTCTGCAATATAGGGCAGGGGTCACTTGCAGGTTTAAACTAGAGTTAATGGTGGATTTTCTGTGATTTGAAGTCTTTTAGTCATGATTGGAGGACTTCAGAAACTCAGCCAGAGGTTACAGGAGTGTGTGGGTGAGGTAGGTTCTGTGGCCTTCAATGTGCAGGAGGTCGGACTAGATGATCACAATGGTCCCTTCTGGCCTTAGCATCTTGAAGTCTAAGGCACTTTTGAAAATCCCATGCTACAATATATCTTTAATGGTGCAACTACAACAGTATGGTACAATATAAGGTAGAAACAATAGAAACTGTGAAGTATGGTTTCATGTCACATGTGATGACTGAGCCAGTAATACTGACACATTTATTCCTGTGGATGAAAGAATACATGGCAGGGAAGTATCATTTGGAAAATATGTTTCTTAATATTATACAATTGTTATGTTTCACAAAAATTTGGCCTGCCATCTATTTTAGGTACATGTATGCTCACCATTACCATAGTATCTCAACACCAACCTTTGTAATATATCTATCCTCACAACACCCCTTGAGGTAGGGAAGTGCTGCTATTATCCCATTTTACAGATGAGGAATGGAGGAACAGAGAGTCTAAATTATTTGTCCAAGATGACACCTGCAGTCTGTGGCAGAGCAAGCAATTGAACCCAGCTCTCGAAAGTCTCAAGCTAGCACCCTAGCCACTGAGGCGAACTTCAACTCCTCAATGCAGTTGTGTACTTGAGATACTGATAGATAGATTGCAAGTTATCCTACTTCTACAGGTTTCCGAGTAGCAGCCGTGTTAGTCTGTATTCAAAAAAAAGAAAAGGAGTACGTGTGGCACCTTAGAGACTAACCAATTCATTTGAGCATGAGCTTTCGTGAGCTACAGCTCACTTCATCGGATGCATACAATGAAGTGAGCTGTAGCTCACAAAAGCTTATGCTCAAATAAATTGGTTAGTCTCTAAGGTGCCTACTTCTACAATTCATTTCTGAGGAGAAAAGTAGCCACTTGTAAGATACTAGCATTGGAACGGTTTCCAGAGCTGAAACCTAAAAGGGAAAAAATGAAGATATTTGCAGCATTCATTCAGACTGCACTTTGTGCTGCTCATTATGCTGCCGCTGTACACATGCCAGGCAGCTGGATTATGGATCACTCCTTGAACGATTCCTTTTAAAATACCACTTTTCCAACCAATTGAAAAATCTATTAATATAAAAGGTGGAGGAAAACATGAAAGATCACGATCAATCGCATTTAATAGTCATTGAGAATCAATGTTAAAGTTACCCAAAAATTGCATTAAGGTAAAATGTCACTAGCTAGTTTAGCTTGTGGTTCTGGAATAGTAAACGCAAGACATCTGGAATCTATTTTTGTTTTCAAATTCAAACTGTAACTGAAAAGCAGATCCTGTGAAGCAATAAAGGACTAAGCAAAGACAGCTACAGAACTAAAGACAGCTACAAGACAGCTACAGAACTAAAATCTGAGCCTCCTAATCAGGGCTTTGGAGCGGAACCCGGAGCTGGAGCGAGGAGCAGCTCCGGAGCAGCGAAGCTGCAGGTTTTTGTCTGGAGCTGGAGCGGAGCTGGAGCACAGCTCCAAAGCCCTGCTCCTAATACAGCTAGTGCCTTAGATGCATGACCCAGGTACTCTGGCCTCACTGTTTAGCTTCTGCTGAGTGACAGTATTTTGTGCATGCTCTAGGCAAGACCTACAAATGATGTGGAACAAGACAATCAGCTCACTGGAGCAAAAATACAGGGGGAAAGAAAAAAATACAACCCTGCTTAGAGGCCCAGCCCTGGCTCACTTTGCCTCACATGACACTCCAGTTTGGTCTTCTTTTTTCATACCCCTGTAGAAGGTCAGTAAGATAAAGCACCATCTTGAAAATGTGCCAGAATGTGTCCTCTTAGGTGGGCCTGACTACGTATTTCCAGGCAGATGCTGTGCCTCACTGTATTTTATTGACATTTGTTCAAATGCTCTGTTTTAATGGATGGATAAGTGAATAATGGGCAGGGTCTGTGTGGCCTCACATTCATAGTGGTGCTTGAAATTACACTTCAGTGCAAAAGAATTTTCTTCAGAATAAAGCTAGCCAATATGGCTCTTTTCAAATGTATAGTACACAATGAACTGTCTCTTCAATTTCCCACTCTCAAAAATCGAAGGCCAGATCTTCATCAGGCATGAATCATAGAATATTAGGGTTGGAAGAGACCTCAGGAGGTCATCTAGTCCAATCCCCTGCTCAAAGCAGGGCCAACACCAACTAAATCATCTCAGCCAAGGCTTTGTCCAGCCGGGCCTTAAAAACCTCTAAGGATGGAGATTCCACCACCTCCCTAGGTAACCCATTCCAGTGCTTCACCACCCTCCTAGTGAAATAGTGTTTCCTAATATCCCACCTAGACCGCCCCCACTGCAACTTGAGACCATTGCTCCTTGTTCTGTCATCTGCCACCACTGAGAACAGCCGAGCCCCATCCTCTTTGGAACCCCCCTTCAGGGAGTTGAAGGCTGCTATCAAATCCTCCCTCACTCTTCTCTTCTGCAGACTAAATGACCCCAGTTCCCTCAGCCTCTCCTTGTAAGTCATGTGCCCAAGCCCCCTAATAATTTTTGTTGCCCTCCACTGGACTCTTTCCAATTTGTCCACATCCCTTCTGTAGTGGGACAAAACTGGACATAATACTCCAGGTGTGGCCTCACCAGTGCTGAATAGAGGGAAATAATCACTTCCCTTAATATGCTGGCAATGCTTCTACTAATACAGCCCAATATTCTACTAATATGCCATTGGCCTTCTTGGGAACAAGGGCACACTGCTGGCTTATATCCAGCTTCTTGTCCACAGTAATCCCAAAGTCCTTTTCTGCAGAACTGCTGCTTAGCCAGTCAGTCCCCAGCCTGTAGCGGTGCATGGGATTCTTCCTTCCTAAATGCAAGACTCTGCACTTGTCCTTGTTGAACCTCATCAGATTTCTTTTGGTCCAATCCTCCAATTTGTCTAGGTCACTCTGGACCCTATCCCTACCATCCAGTATATCTACTTTCCCCCCCGCTAAGTGTTTTCTGTGAACTTGCTGAGGGTGCAATTAATCCCATCATCCAGATCACTGATAAAGATGTTGAACAAAACTGGCCCCAGGACCGACCCCTGGGGCACTCCGCTTGATACCGGCTGCCAACTAGACATTGAGCCATTGATCACTACCTGTTGAGCCTGACCATCTAGCCAGCTTTCTATCCTCCTTTATAGTCCATTCATGCAATCCATACTACCTTAACTTGCTAGCAAGAATACTGTGGGAGAGTGTATCAAAAGCTTTGCTAAATTCAAGATCTATCCTGTCCACCACTTTCCCCATAATCACAGAGCCAGTTATCTCATCATAGAAGGCAATCAGGTTGGTCAGGAATGACTTGCCCTTGGTGAATCCATGTTGTCTGTTCCTGATCCCCTTCCTCTCCTCCAAGTGCTTCAAAATGGATTCCTTGAGGATTCCTTGAGGAGGCACAGCTCCATTGACTGTCAAGGTATGTTGATTTACACCAGCTGAGTATGTGGCCCACCACGTACCATGGCATTTTTATCATGTAGGCATCATCAGAATATTGCCTGCACTGCAACCTGACAACTACTGTAGTTACGTATCCACATCAAAGACAATGTTCAGGCTCCATATCATGGCCACATATGCTTTTAATATTTGATTTTAAATGGTTCACTGAGCAGAATAATTTGTGAACACCCACATGTAGCAATAAAACTAATCTTAAAAACTAAAACTATGTACAAATAAAATATGTATGAATGCTCTTTGAAAAGTAGTCAGGACTTCCTACCATGAGCTAGGAAAACCCATCTAAGGTAGGAATGCTTAGTGTCTTGGGTGTAAAAATACTCCCATGGATGAGCTGTGAGCAGGCTTTAAGCCAGAAGACCTGCTCATCCCCCCAGTATGGGGTTTTTCTTCTCCCAGTCAACAGACTCAGGTTTCAGTTACTACTCAGCAAAGCTGAGCAGGCTCCTTGGAAATTGGAGAATGAGCCTGTTTTATCTTGGTAATCCATGTGGCTTTCCATTGAATAACTAGTGCAACTGAAGAGTCTACCTCAAAACATGGCATCTTCATTTTATCTCTAGCTAGCTAGATAAGCACCTATTCCAGGTGTAACACCAACAGACCCCGGTCGTCAGCAGGCGGGATTGAACCTGGGACCTCTGGAGCTAAATGCATGAGCCTTTACTGCATGAGCTAAAAACCATATCGCTCTTAGCTAAGGCTGTAGCAGACTCATTAATCTCTAAGTGGTCTTGGTGCCACTGCATGGGACAGAGCACCACACCCAGGAGGTGTGTGGGTTACACAGGTTCTAGGCAACTTTGCAAAGATTACAAATACAACCACAGAGAAGATAAAATCAGAAACACTAAAAGGTAACCAGCCAGAAATAAAAATATCAACCCAAACAATACCCAGCTCACCCACAAATACCAGTGTCACAGATCCACAGGATCGGTGCTATGCCCCAGCTTTTAAACAGTCTCTTCAAGGAAGCTTTTTCACTGTGCCAGGATCCCAAAGGATCTCAGTCTTCCTTCAGGATAGACCATCCAGCCTCACCAACCCTGGTGAGTGGCTGCAGATCTCCTGCTTCACACTGTGAGCTCTGCCCAGCACATCCGACTAAGACAGACTCCTAGTCAGAGACTTTTACATTCTTCAGGGACTAATGCACCTTAGCAAGGATTTGCAGTGACACCAGGCAGCATTTTCAAAACAACAGGTTTATTAGTTAACTGGAACACAGACTTGGAAGTCCTTAGGTTTGCCCAGAGAAAGTTAAGACACAGTTCATCTGGCTAAGCCACAGCAATCCACCAGCCAAGCTGCTGTCGACCCCATTTCAGGCTCTGTCTCTCTCTGATCCTTTGTCAGTGCCACGTGAGAGCAGCCAGCCTCTTCCAGAAGCCAACTCTTTAAAGGACAGAGAGATGACAAGCAGGGGATAGTCTTGAGCTGGCCTCTGCTCAGCTTCCCAGCTGAGAAATGGGGGGGAAACTCCTTCCTCTTAGTCATTGATTGCTAGGTGTCAATTATCTGGTCATTGGGGTTTCTCTTGTCTCTGTGGGATGCTGCATTGATATGGATCACTTTCAGCAGGTTCCAGCCAGTTCCTTAATGACCCATTTTATATAAAATCTATCCATGCAGTTCTGGTCACTCCATCTCAAAAAAGATATATTAGAAATAGAAATGGTACAGAAAAGGACAATAAAAATTATTAGGGGCATGGAACAGCTTCATATGAGAAGAGATTAGAAAGACTGGAACTGTTCAGCTCAGACAAGAATCGAGTAAGGGGGGATATAATAGAGGGCTATAAAACTATGAATGGTCTGAAGACAATGAGTAGGGAAGTGTTATTTACCCCTTCACATAACACAAGAAGAGATGGTTACTCACCCTGTGCAGTAACTGAGGTTCTTTGAGATGTGTGTCCTTATGGGTGTGCCACTCTAGGCGCAGCAGTGCCCCCTGTGCAAGGGATCGGAGATCTTCGCCAGCTGTGTCCGTCAGACCACACATGAGCACCTCCTCGCTCTTGCAGGACATATATATATAGCACTGTGCGGTCCCACTGCCCCCTGGTTCCTTCTCTGCCGCAGAGCTTATATTTCAGCTCCGAAGCCCAGGGAAGGAGGGTGGGTAATGGTGCACCCATAGAGACACACATCTCGAAGAACCTCAGTTACTGCACAGGGTGAGTAACCTTCTCTTCTTCTTTGAGTGATGCCCCTATGGGTGCTCCATTGCAGGTGACAAGGAAGCAGTGCCCCTTATCGGAAGCCTGGGGCTTCAGAGCGGCATTTACTGCCGATGATAGGACAGTGTGTCCGAGGAGAGTATCAGCTGCTGTGTCATGAGTGATGGCATAGTCACGGGGGAAAGTGTCTGCTGATGTCCACGTGGCTGTTTTGCAAATGTCAGCAAATGGGGACATGACTGAGAAAAGCAATGGAGGTGGAAAGCAAGTGAGTGGAATGTGCTCTAATTCCAGTAGGAGGTTGTCAATTGTGTCGTTGGTAGGACAAATGTATATACTGCGAGATCCACTTGGAAAGGCATTGCTTAGAGATGGCTGAGCCCTTGGATCTTTCAGCCACTGAAAGGAATAATCGTGGTGATTTTTTTGAAAGGTTTAATTCTGTCCAAGTAGAAAGCTAATTGTCGGCTGATGTCCAGGGTGTGTAGAACTGCTTCCTGTTGATTGCTGTGAGGCTTCAGAAAGAAGCAAGAAAGGTGGATAGGTTGATTGAGATGGAAAGAGGATGGTATCTTGGGTAAAAATATTTGGGATGTGGATGTAACGTAACTTTGTCTTTATGAAAGAACGTGTACAGGGGAGAGGCCATAAAGGCCCCAATTTTATCTACCCATTGGGCAGAGGTGATAAATGAACGTAGGATCATGTTGCCATTGATTCGAACGGAGGTCTAGTAAGGGAGTATAGGACGAGGCCGTGGTCCCAGGCCGGGGTTGGATCCTGTATGTGAGTGTAAAGATTTTGGAGGCCCTTCAGGAAACGTTTCGTGACTAGGTATGTGAGGACAGAGTGGCTGTCTATGTGGCAGTAGAAGGTCATGATGGCTGCCAAATGGACACAAATGGAACTGGTGGATAATCCCAATTGTTTAAAGTGTAAAATATAGTCGAGTATAAGTGGTAGTGGAGTGCTCATTGCGTCAACCTGATGGGAGGCGCACCAGCACTGGAATCTAGATGCAACACAGAGGTCAGTGCATCTAGCTGTGTTGCGTCTGCTATTCAAGAGTATCTGTTTAGCTGCTTCCAAAGAGAGGGTATTCAGGGAACAAAGCTTTAGCTCCTTTTGAAATATGTGGGTTTTGATTAACTGTTTTCAAAGTACAGACTGAGAAAATGATACCATTTCTACTAAGCATATAACCAATCCTTCTAAACAGGGAGAACTGTCATGCATGTTGTTTTTGGGAAGGGAGCGTGTCTAGTGGTTTCAGCTCAGCACTGAGGGTCAGGACTCCTGGATTCTTCTCTCAGCCCTGCAATTCACTCAGATCTCCTTTCTCCTCTCTTACCCCCTTCTGCTTCCTTTTTGCCTTTCTTGCTCTCCTACCTTTATTCCACTTGTATACTCATTTTTTATGGGAGGCTCTTTGGCTTTTCATATAGTAGAAAAAAGTTTAAATCAGATTCCTCTGTTTAGCAGGAAAGCAGAGGAGAATCAGGCCTCCCACTGTTCCAAAGACCTGGGTATGCTGCACTGAGCAGCTGCGGTTTTTCAAAAGAAAAACAATTATTAAGAGGGAAGTGCTGTTTTATCAGTACAGGGTCTCACAGCCTTGCTCCTACTCCATTGTGGGGCTTGATTTTCCATGCCCTCAATAACTAGCTGAATTCCAAGTATTTTATTACAACTTATAACTAACACAGCTAAAAGGCCTAAAGGGCCAAACTTTCAAAACAGACCACCAAAATTGTAGCTGCAATATTTTTTCACGCACCCATTGTACAGGCAGAATGGGTAATTACATGACTGAGAGTGCCTGTTTCCATGTGCTACTACCCATTTTGCACTTACAAATATGATTTTTGCATGTCCACATATAGATTTTGTGAATGAAATTTAAGGAGCCTATCTATAAATATGCCCCCGAAAGAGGGGAAGCCTCACAGACACAGGAGAGAGAGCCATGGGAAGTAGAAATGCAAAAGAGACTTTCAGCTTTCATTTAAAAAAAGGAAGTTTCCACTCTTTTTGTGCTGACAGCTTTGAAATCCTGTACACAGGGCAATAGGGTTAAAAGGAACAAGCAGACTTCACTTCTGCAGCCAGATAGATGACCCCTCCTTTCCTGTCCCAAGTTTCATGTAAAGGAGTCAAATACATTTGAGGGGTTTGTATCAAAGACTCATTTTCCTAGCCTTCCCCAAGTCCCCAAGCTGGCCCTTTGGTGTGACAATGGTAAATGAATAAATATTTTAAAATAGCTATTAACTTTTTAGGCCAAATTCTGTCCAAGACTTCAGTGGGGCATGATGGTTGTAAATGAGGGCAGAACTTGCTCCTCCCTTACAACCTGCCCACACTCTAGTTTAAAGAAAGCCCGGTCAGCCACGTATGGCCACCAGAACAGGAAAATGTAACAACCACAGACTTACAACCTCTAGACTTTGAGCTATGCCAAAGGATTTACAGAAATGATAGGAAGGATGCAGCTGGTGACAGTATCAAACATGCCTTTATTTCCTTCATTGACAAATTTACATTAATTACCCAATTTGTAATTCAGTTTTAACAGGAGGCCCCTGAACACTGCATATTTGGGGGATTAAGTGGTTTGTTTTTAACGATAAATTAGGAACATATGTGTCTGCTGACTCAATGGAAAAAGGGAAGAGTACAAACTGAGTTTTTCAGTTGTTCATAATGGGGCTGGTACTGCATTCGTTACACAGTCTTGCTGAGTTCTGAATGTGATGACTGAGAAGACTGGGCTCACTCTTGTGTTTGTAACAATCAGTGGAGGAACTGCATGGATTCATTTAAGCTGTAGTTAGATTGATTTTTGAAGAAGGTCAGAATAGCAATGAATGTTTTGAATAGCATGCATTAGGCAGATCCTTCCTTTTAAGGGCATCCTGGCAGTTTTTCTGTCTAAACAAAACTGTTTCAGTTATGGGATCCTCTAGCCTTAATTTCAAAGAATCCAAAGCTTGTTCCAGAGTAACCACAAAGGTCAGTTCAACATGAGAAACAAAGGCATTTATTCTTGAATGCAAAAAGAACAGTCCAGCTAATTCTTCCAGTGAAGTAAACACTGCTTATCTTGGGAAATTAATGTTCCATGCCATACAACTTTAGGCAGTTCTACTGGAAGGGTGACACAAAGCTCCAAAGTGAAAGTGTCCCAGAGATGGTGTGTGTCAAATTCACTTCACGTTCATTGTCACATTCACCGTCACGTCATGCAGGAGGTATGAAAACAAACCTCTGTGCTTCAAGGCAATATTTGCAAAAGTGGAACACACACACTGAACCCTGCCAGACACAGTGATCTAAATGACAGGTTTTAGAGTAACAGCCGTGTGAGTCTGTATTCGCAAAAAGAAAAGGAGTACTTGTGGCACCTTAGAGACTAACCAATTTATTTGAGCATAAGCTTTCATGAGCTACAGCTCACTTCATCGGATGCATACTGTGGAAAGTGTAGAAGATCTTTTTATACACACAAATCATGACTTCCTGAGGAAACTACAATCCATCGGTGATCTTCCTGATAACACCATCCTGGCCACTATGGATGTAGAAGCCCTCTACACCAACATTCCACACAAAGATGGACTACAAGCCCTCAAGAACACTATCCCCGATAATGTCACGGCTAACCTGGTGGCTGAACTTTGTGACTTTGTCCTTACCCATAACTATTTTACATTTGGGAACAATGTATACCTTCAGATCAGCGGCACTGCTATGGGTACCTGCATGGCCCCACAGTATGCCAACATTTTTATGGCTGACTTAGAACAACGCTTCCTCAGCTCTCGTCCCCTAAAGCCCCTACTCTACTTGCGCTATATTGGTGACATCTTCATCATCTGGACCCATGGAAAAGAAGTCCTTGAGGAATTCCACCATGATTTCAACAATTTCCATCCCACCATCAACCTCAGCCTGGTCCAGTCCACACAAGAGATCCACTTCCTGGACACTACAGTGCTAATAAATGATGGTCACAAACACCACCCTATACTGGAAACCTACTGACTGCTATTCCTACCTACATGCCTCCAGCTTTCACCCTGACCACACCACACGATCCATCGTCTACTGCCAAGCTCTGCGATACAACCGCATTTGCTCCAACCCCTCAGACAGAGACAAACACCTACAAGATCTCTAACAAGCATTCTTACAACTGTAATACCCACCTGCGGAAGTGAAGAAACAGATTGATAGAGCCAGAAGAGTTCCCAGAAGTCACCTACTACAGGACAGGCCTAACAAAGAAAATAACAGAAAGCCACTAGCCGTCACCTTCAGCCCCCAACTAAAACCCCTCCAATGCATTATTAAGGATCTACAACCTATCCTGAAGGATGACCCAACACTCTCACAAATCTTGGGAGACAGGCCAGTCCTTGCCTACAGACAGCCCCCCAACCTGAAGCAAATACTCACCAGCAACCACCCACCACACAACAAAAACACTAACCCAGGAACCTATCCTTGCAAAAAAGCCCGTTGCCAACTGTGCCCACATATCTATTCAGGGGACACCATCACAGGGCCTAATAACATCAGCCACGCTATCAGAGGCTCATTCACCTGCACATCCACAAATGTGATATATGCCATCATGTGCCAGCAATGCCCCTCTGCCATGTACATTGGTCAAACTGGACAGTCTCTACGTAAAAGAATAAATGGACACAAATCAGATATCAAGAATTATAACATTCATAAACCAGTCGGAGAACACTTCAATCTCTCTGGTCATGTGATTAAAGACATGAAAGTTGTAATATTACAACAAAAAACTTCAAATCCAGACTCCAGCGAGAAACTGTTGAATTGGAATTCATTTGCAAATTGGATACAATTAACTTAGGCTTGAATAGAGACTGGGAGTGGCTAAGTCATTATGCAAGGTAACCTATTTCCCCTTGTTTTTTCCTACCGCCCCTCCCCCAGACGCTCTTGTTAAACCCTGGATTTGTGCTGGAAATGGCCCACCTTGATTATCATGCACATTGTAAGGAGAGTGATCACTTTAGATAAGCTATTACCAGCAGGAGAGTGGGGTGGGGGGAGGAATTTTTTCATGCTTTGTGTGTATAAAAAGATCTTCTACACTTTCCACAGTATGCATCCGATGAAGTGAGCTGTAGCTCACGAAAGCTTATGCTCAAATAAATTGGTTAGTCTCTAAGGTGCCACAAGTACTCCTTTTCTTTTAGTGATCTAAATGTGTCCCTGATTTCAATGGAGTTACACCAAAGATGAAATTGGCCCATTATTTTCACCTTGGGTGAAATCCATACCCCAATGACGTCAATAGCAAAACTCCTATGGACTTCACTGGGGCCTAGGTTTCATCTCTAAAGCTTTGATGTGTTTTGCTTCAGTGTATTGGGATATACTAAGGGCTTGTCTACATGGTGAAGCAGCCCACAGTAGCTGGCATGCACTAGCTACTCTGAACTAACTCCTCGTGTGGACTCTTACTGAGCACTGAAGGCTTGTCTGCATGGCCCCGCAGTCTGGACTTCAAGGTTGTGAATTGCAGTGCGCACTAAGGGACTGTGCAGTAACTCCCCCAGGTGGATGCTGCGAGTGCCCACTAACAGATACTTAGTTTGTGTTTATTCAGTCCTATTTGAAAGATGAGTGCATTAACATGAACTAGGTAATCTTTTAGCTGGGGCCTGCGGCATCCACATCAGGGAGTTACAGCGCAGCACTTGAGTACATGCTGCAGTTCCCACACCCATAGTCCAAACTACAGGGCCAATGCCCTCTGGCAGTTAGGTTAATACATTTCCAAAGTATGTTAAACTGATGCGCATGAGGACACTCTTTCTGCACAGTAAGATTGTCCACGTGGGGAGTTAGTGCATGCCAGCTACTGTGGGCTTTTTTCTTTGTGTAGATAAGCCCTTGGTTCATATTATCCAGTGGTTCTTAAATGTGGCCCACAGGCACAAGGAGAGAACATGTTTGGAGAAGGTGAGGACTGGACAGGACCATCACTGGTGAGTTGCATTGGGGTTAGAACATAATGGCCATACCAAGGGTCCATCTAGGCCAGTATCCTGTCTTCCAACAGTAGACAATATCAGGTGCTTCAGAGGGAATAAACAGAACAGGTAATCACCAAGTGGTCCATTCCCATTCCCAGCTTCTGGCAAACAGAGGCTAGGGACACCATCCCTACCCATCCTGGCTAATACTCATTGATGGACCTATCCTCCATGAATTTATCTAGTTCTTTTTTGAACCCTGTTACAGTCTTGGCCTTCACAACATCCTCTGGCAAGGAGTTCCACAGGTTGATTGGGTGTTGTGTGAAGAAATGCTTCCTTTTGTTTGTTTTAAACCTGTTGCTTATTAATTTCATTTGGTGACCCCCTCGTTCTTGAGTTTTGAGGAGTAACTAACTTCCTTATTTACTTTCTACACACCTGTCATGATTCTATATACCTCTATCATATCCCCTGCCTCCTGTTAATAGACATAGCGATCCAAATGTATCTCTTGCTTCAGCTTTTGAGCTCCTTTGTAAAGGAGAATCTGCTTTCATTTACAGATTAAAGTCAGTCTCTAGCCCTTCTCCTTGAGAATGTAGCCTTGAAAACCATACACTGATGTCAACCAATTGTGAAGGTTAAAAGGAATGTACAGCTGGGCTCCATTCCTGCAGCAGAAGGCTGGGGGGACCTAAAGAAAACCCTCTCCCTCCCACACGCGTACACACAGACACACATTCATAAAGTAGAATAAATCAGTTAAGTTTGCGGTATATCTCCAAGAATCATCTCCCTAACACTGCCCCCATATCCTTAGACCAACCTGGGCATAGCACTGTGATTATCAAGGACAGAAATGAGCTATCCGCTGTTGTACTATATGTGGGGTGGGAAGGGAGTGGGGAGGCGGAGTGTAGGTGGCAAAAATTGTTTTTGTAACTCTGCTGCTTAAAATAGTCCGCCCCCTTAAGTGTACCCGACATCCCTGTGACTGCAGCAGGAACTCATGTTTCCAACTAGGGCCTCTAGGGTGCTCATAGGTAATAGGGAAACAGTAGGAAAGCGCTGCTTACCCAAGCCAGGGAGAGGAGGGGAACCCCCTGCCCCCCAGCTTTTAGCAGAGGAAGGGGAGTTCTACTCCCCAACACTGCCCCTTATTTTAACTGCTGTTTATACGGGTGCACCACTTTGTCCCCACAATTCCAGGAGTAGGATTCCTATAGTCACTACAACCCATTTGTTTCTGGTGGTGCTTGTCTGTCCCACCCCAACAGAGAATCTGAAGAAGTCATATTAGAAGAGAGCCTGAAGCCCTGTATCCCCACTCATTGGCCAGAGGCAATTTGTTCCCCTTGATCTGCCACACTAACTTGGGGAGAATTGCTCGCCCAAGCCCTGCACACCAGCAAGAGGAGATCTCCCAGCAACAAGAAGAGACCAATTCACCACAAGAACCAAAGGGGATTAATTTTCTAATCAACTTCCAGCCCATGAGCAGGGGGACCCTCCCCCCCAGCTAGACAGCAGCGGATTTGCCCGCTACCACTGCTGCTTCTGCTGAAGGAACAGGGAAGACTGATGGACTTAGGACAGGGAAGGAAGGGCTTAGCTGAAGAGAGGGAACATGTATAGAAAATGAATGGACTTGGGTGGGAGAGTGTGGAACTGGCGGGATTTTGTAACAGGGAAGAGTATTTTACTCAGAGATTGTTGCATGTATCGCTGACTGGGGCCAAGAGTTTGAAGGAACCCATAGTTAACTTTTGGCAGCACATCACTGTGTAGAGGCAGGACTGGAGACAACCCCTGAAGAACCAGATGCTCTGTAATAAAACACTGACACTGTTTATCTCTCAGACAGTAAATAATGGACTTGACAAATATAGACTTTTCTTTTTTTAGGCACAAGAGGGACATGTCCACTATCTCAATAGGGTAAAAATGTGAAAAAAATTAGGTTAGCCATAACATTGTTTCTGACGTGACAGACAGATATTCGGTCCACACGTGATTAAGGGCTTTAACCAACTCCCACTGAAGTAAATGGGAGTCTTCAGTGGGAGCTGGATCAGGATCCTGTTGACCTCATACTGCAAACACTCCATATGCAGAGTGCCTATTGATTTCCAGCTTGCAGGATCAGTCCCCAGCTTTGCTAGAGGACAACAAACCAGAGCAGTGTAAGAGTATTAATGCAATGCTACCACAGCTGGTGTAAAAATCAAGTGTTCATAGTCTAATGAAAAAGAAAGGAATTTTGGTTCTTGTTTCTAATTATTACTGAGAACAAGAGACCCATTCAAGCAGAGAATTTTTACATTTCTCTCCAGTAAACTCTATCCATGAGCAAGTCACACCAATTCCACATTTCCCCAAGAGCGTGACAGGAATGGAAGGTCCCCGATCTGAACAGTTTATGGCCTAATCCTGTGATCCTGCAACAAGCTCGGTGAGGTCAGACTCCCTCCAACCGGTCCAAAGCCCCAGTGAAGTCAATGGGCTCTGTCTTGATGCAGAGGTCTGCCCATGCAGAGCTCCTTGCAGGATTCAGTCCTACACTACAGCGGATCAAAACATTTTTGAGGAGGCAGTTTTCCCGTCAATAAATGCAGTTCCTTCTAAATCAAAATGTTTTGTAGGAACACGCTGATTTTGACAAAAATATTCCCACAGGAAAAGTCAGAAAGTTTTGTTTCAAAAGTATTGTTTTGATCCATTTAGACGTATACTAAAATATTTTATTATATGTATTGAATATATATGATAAATATATTTAATATTTTAAAATAATTAATCAAAATAACAATCAACACATGGGGCCGGGGGGGGGGGGGGGCAGGGGGTGCCATGTGCAAAGGAAAGTGAAGGAGTAACTAAATTCCAGGCCCCTCCTCTGCACTAGTTCTTTTTCCTAAAAGAGAAGTATATTTATTGAAGGAATGGCATGAAGAAGGTGAGAAATAGAACAGAAGACAGAAATTACAATCTAGCCTAGCAGAGGGAGCGTTTCCTGCAGAGAGGCAAGGTTTGTTAAGTGTCCCAATGTAGAACAATACCCCCTGGTTTTAATTCCAGACTCTCAACAGATGTTTTAGTTTATGGAATGCTCTGATTTTGAGTTTGGGGTCTTTCTAAATGGGGGCATGAGATGAAAATAGCATTGTGGTCTGATGGAGTTTGAACTCAAGCAAATATCTTTGTTAAATCTTATTAGAGAGTTGAAATCAGTTTTATTACACAGCCCAGCTTTAAAGTCTGAGAAGCGCAGTACTTACAGATGAGGAAGACCTAGTGGCTAAACTAAAGGCAAACCCAATATACAGTATTTAAACCAATACAACAGAGACCTCCAGTCCATCTCTCTACTCTGTTCACCAGTACTAATACAGACCTAGTAGGTAAAGTATCCATTCCATTTGTGTGTCTCCACTCACCCACTATCGTGTGCTATTCCTTTGTGAATAGTGGATCTAAGAGTGTTCAGTGAAACAGGGGCTGAGCACTCCAGAGGGACAGAGGAGCAGGAGTTGGTATATGCCTATTGCTAACCTGTACAAAGACACTGAGGCCGTGCTTGGGTTGCCAGAGGCTGGTGGTTTCAGGGCACTGATCCACAGCAGGTACAGACAAGACTTTCTCACACTACAGGCAGGTGGTGGTGAGGTGCCTCACAGCCTTTGGTGCCCTGGGAATTGTCACAGTGGACTAGTTAACAGGATTTACGCCCAGTTTTCTGGTTAGCTAAGGATCATGCTCCATGCACTGAAATACCAGATAATACAGTTACTCAGCAAATCACAAGTGAGAAGTTTAGGAACAGGTAAAGGAAAGGTTACAGTCTATTGTCTTGTGTTTATTTCTAATAGGGAATTGAGCAGCAGAAAAGGCAGGATGAGCAAAGAAGCATCTGTTAAGCATGCCAAAAAGCAGCTTGAAGAGTTGTGTACAGAGTGCTACTTACCTGCTAGCAGAAAAAAAAAAAAATTGAAGACTTAAAAGGCCTACTAGTGGACAAGTGACATAAGGGACAACTGGATTCCCTGACAATGCCTAAAGATTTAGTATGTGTCTTCACTACCAACGTTCAAGTGCTGTCACGGCAGTGCTTTAACATGGCTGTGTAGTCACAGCACCAGCGCTGGGGGAGAGAGCTCTCCCAGCACTGTAAAAAAACAAAAGACACCTCCCGAGAGGAGGAGCACCCAGCACTGGTGCAGTGTCTACACTGGTGCTTTACAGCGCTGAAACTCGCATCACTCAGGGAGGTGTTTTTTCACACCCCTGAGCGGGAAAGTTTCAGCGCTGTAAAGTGGCAGTGTAGACAAGGCCTCAGAAAGCCAGCAGGGCACAGCCAACAGCGAAACAGCCCAGCAGACAGAGCTGGCCAGACTGGAGATGGACAGAGTGGAAAAGGAATGACGGCACCAGAGTTGGGGAGCTACAGAGAGAGAGACAAAGAGCAAGAAGTAGAGAGAGCTGCCCTAGAAGCCGCCCAAAGAGCATTGGTGCTAGAAAACACAAAGCACGAAGCCTGAGAAGTAAAAGCCCTAGGAAAAGAGAGAGGCAGCACACCCTGAACATATCAGACCTACAAAAACTGATTTAGCACACATGTAACACTCACCAGGGATCACACAGCTGGCACAAGCTGGTGCCCAGGTTACAGAGAGACCAACTGCATTGAAAAATATCTAACCACCTTTGAAAGAATATATGTAACACCCAGGGCTGGCTCTAGGATTTTTGCCGCCCCAAGCAAAAAAAATTTTGGCCACCCCCGCTTTTTTTTTGTGCCCCCGCCCCTGGCTCTGCCCCAACTCCGCCCCTTTCCAACCGTTTCCCCAAATCCCCAGCCCCACCTCCTCCCCCCGGGCGTGCTGCATTCCCCCCCCCCCACAATTGCTTCCTGCGGCTCCCCCCCACAACCTCCCACCCTAGCTCACCTCCGCTCCGCCTGCCCTCCCCCACCTGCACGCTGCCGCTCCACTTCTCCCCCCTCCCTCTCAGGCGAGGGAGAGGCAGCACATTCAGGGGAGCAGGCGGTGTGGAGGTGAGCGCAGGAAGTAATGGGGTGGGGGGTAGAGGAACCGCTTCCTGCCCCAGCTTGCCTCTGCTCCACCACCGCCACCTCCCCTGAGTGCGCCGCTGCTCGGCTTCTCCTCCCTCCCAGGCTTGCTGCGCCAAACAGCTGTTTCACGCGCTGCAAGCCTGGGAGGGAGGGAGGGGGGAGAAGCAGGAAGCAATTGGGGGGAGCAGGGGCGGCGGAGCAGAGGCGAGCTGGGGCGGCGGGGGCACATTTCTAGGGGCGGCATGGCCGGCGCCAGAATGCCGCCCCAAGCACCTGCTTGTTTTGCTGGTGCCTAGAGCCGGCCCTGGTAACATCAACAGACACTGGTCGTTGGCAGGCGGGATCGAACCTGGGATCTCTGGAGCTTAGTGTATGAGCCTCTACAGCATGAGCTAAAAGCCAACTGGCTGGTAGCTAAGGCTGTAGAGCAGACTCATTTTCTCTCTCTCTAAGTGGTCTCGGTGCCACTAGATGGGACAGAACACCACACCCAGAAGTTGTGTGGGTTACATATGCACTATACATAAAATTCCTGATGAACAGAGAATGACTTTCCTACTCCCTAAATTGACTAGTAAATCTTTACAAGTATTTAATAATATGGATGCTGATGAGGCTATGAAATATGTTCAGTTCAAAGAGGCTGTGTTAAAAAGGTTTCAGATTACTTCAGAAGCATATTGCCTCAAATTCAGAAATCTCAAAAAAGCTGATAAGTTAAGACATGGCAAATATGTGCATAAAACGGTGGATTATTAGAGAAAATGGATAAAGAGTAAAGGGACAGAAGCTCATAACAAGTTGGGAGACCTGACTGCTCAGGAGCAATTCTTTGAGGTCTGCTCTGAGGAAGTGTGAGCCACTGGATGGGAGAAAACTCCAACATCAGTGGAAGCAGTTGCTGAAGTGGGTGACTTGTACATACAGACAAGACAATTCAGGATCTGCAACTCCAAAGGAAAAGGCATAAAAGTGGGTTCCCAGTTTGTCCCTGGGAATAAGGGAGTGAAGTCCACACCACCCTAGTACTGGTCTCCTCCTCATAGCCCGAACTATTGGACTGCAGCCCAAAAAGAGGGCTCCTAAAGGATTACTCATGTGAGTCTCTTGATCACATGAAAAGGCAATGCCCTAAGTGTGGGGGATCCAAATTCACTCCCCAGTCTATTCAGGTTAATGCAGGTACATTGGAGACAGACTTCAGTGGTGATAGAGGGAGCCCTGGTTAACTTTGTCAGGCCTGACCTCCTGGGAATAGACAAAGAGTTTACAGAAATGACCAAAATAAATGGTAGCAGGAGTGGTGAGAAACTGGCACTCAGATTTCCCTTGTCCAGAGGGATATGATTCAGGAAAGCTCTACCCTCTCTGGGGAGGAGTTGAAACTACTAGCTTTAAGACAATTTAAAACCATGGTGCCTTTGTCCTGCATCAATTGGAATGGGAAGGTTTAAGGGGTACTTTGAAAGTGGGAGTTCTTAAGAATTTACCAGCTGCTGTTCTGGTTGGGAATGACAATACCACTGCCCAAGGCCTTTAATACAGTGACCTTTAGTAGAGTGAAATGTATCCCTGATTCACAGAGGTAACCAGCAAGGAAGGAAAAGCAGCTGAGGAGGGGAGGAGACGCCTCTGCACCCTTGTCAGCAGAGAAGGGCAATGTGTCTCAAGGGAAAAGGTTGGGGGATTCTTACCTGCTGCCTGCACCAGATCTCCAGGCAAGCAGAAGCCAAATGGAGTTTGCTGCAGAACAGAGTACAGATCTAGAAAGCATAAAGACAGCCATCCTCAGTAATGCCCCATATAAAGAGAACAGGGGAAAGTTCTTTACAGAAAGGGAAGGGTATATAGGGAGGCCCCAGTGGGGGGGGGGTAGTCCTGGGAAACCTATAAGCCATTGATTGATCTCTTAAAACATTGTGCAGAGTTAATGTTACTAGCCCCAAACTGTGCTTTTGCAGGCCACTGGGGAACACACAGATATATGAAAAATTAAAGAAAAATTGTTATTGGCCCAATATCCGAAATTAGGTAAAGGATTACTGCAGGACTTGTGACTTATGTCAGAAGTGGGAAAAGGCTATAGGACACTGCAAGGCACCCTTGCCAATAATCAAGGAAGGGTTTTATAGGGCTGCCATGGACATTATAGGCCCACTAGCGAAGCCTCCACAGAGAGGAAAAAATTATATTGGTGGCAGCGGATTTCACCACTAGGTATCTGGAGGCAGTTGCTCTTCTAATAATACAGAGGCTGAAACAATTGCTAAGGCCCTGTTCACTGTATGCAGCCAAGTAGGTTTTCCAAAGGAGATTTTATCACATTGTGGGTCAAATTTCACTTCCCAGCTATTTAGTGGGTTATGGAGGATGTGTGGGGTAAAACAACGGAGATCTGCCCCCACAGCATCCAGAGACAAATGATTTAGTTGAAAGGGTCAATGGGACCCTACAACCTATTCTGGGAACGCATGCAACCAAGAGGGCAAGTGACTGAGACGTAATATTGTCCTACCTAGCTGTTATTTGTTTACAGGGAGGTACCCCAAGAGTCCACAGGATTCAGCCCATTTAATCTCTTGTATGGGCAAAAAGTTAGGAGGGCCCTGGATCTCACCCGAGGATGAGGATGGATCTCTGGGAGGATGGCTGTGAGGTAGAGGGGGAGCCAGTGGCTGAATATATGCAGAGGTTTAGAGAAGATTTAAAAACTATGATGGTAATGGCTCAGCAAAACTTCACAAAAAGCCACGCTGCCCAGAAAATATGCTCTGACCACAGTACCTATAAGCAATCATTTGATGTAGGTGATTTGGTGCCAGTGTTACGCCCTGTAAAAAAGGGGACAAAACACACGCCTCATGGGAGGGGCCTTTTGAGGTTGTGGAAAGGGTTAACAATGTTATCTACAATATACAAAAGCCCCACAACAAGGCTGGTCCGCAGACTGCGCATGTAAACAGTTTAAAAGCATGTCACAATCGAGAAGCCATCATAAACGTGATATGCTGTGCAGAGGGGGATTCTCAGACTGCGGCTTCCATTGATTGGATGGCTGAATGCCATAGTGACACGTCACTAGAAAGCATTGTGGTACGTGAAGAGTTAACCTCTGCCTTTTCAGCTGGGGTTATGAGTATGTTGCAGTCCCCCGGCGGGTATTTTCCAACAGACCAGGTCTGACCTATAAAATGGTCCACAAGATTAACACTATGGGGCCACAATCTGCCCCCAGCAGAGCATATTGGACCACTGGAAAGACGCAGGAGAAAATTTGAAAGGAGATAAAAAGCGTGCTGGACATGGGGATAATTAAAGGACTAAAGAGCTCTGGGTTTCTCCAGTTGTTATAGCTCTCCAAAAAAGAATGGGGCCATAAGGTTTTGGTGTTGATTACAGAAGCTTAACGCTGTCATGTTTCATGATGCATACCCTATGCCCAGAATTGAGGACGTTGGACACTCTAGGTCGGACAAAATACCCCAACACCCTAGACCTAACAAAAGGGTATTGGCAGATCTCCTTAGACTGTGAAGAGCAGACAAAAAAATCTGCCTTTATTACTGATTTGGGACGTTCTGAGTTCACAGTGTTCCCTTTTAGATTAATTATGCAGGAGCCACATTTCAGAGGCTTGTTAATCGGGTGTTAACTGGACTGCAGGACTTGTCTCTGGCCTACATTAATTATATTGCAATTTTCAGCAATTCCTAGTCAGACCACAAAAATCACTTGGGAATTGTGCTGATCAGACTCAAAGATGCAGGGCTCACAGTAAAAGTGTCCAAGTGTAAAACAGGCAGTAAGAGTCCCTTATCTAGCACATTGGGGACTCTTGTAAAGAGCCATGTTGACTCTTATAAAAGGAAATCATGCCCACCAATCTATTAGAATTCTTTTAGGGGGTCAAAAACATGTGACCAGGGTGATCCAATGGATATAGTGTACTTAGTCTTTTAGAAAACTTTTGACAAGGTCCCTCACCAAAGGCTCTTAAGCAAAGTAAGATGTCATGGGATAAGAGGGAAGGGCCTCTCATGGATGAGTAACTGGTTAAACGATAGGAAACAGAGTAGGAATAAATGCTCAGTTTTCATAGTGGACAGGTATAAATAGTGGTGTGCCCCAGTGGTCTGTACTGGGACTGGTGCTGTTCAACATATTCATAAATGAGCTGGAAAAAGGGACAAACAGTTAGGTTGGAAAATTTATGATACAAAATTACTCAAAATAGTTAAGTCCAAAGCAGACTGTGAAGAGCTACAAAAGGATCTCACAAAACTGGACAAAATGGCAAATGAAATTTAATGTGGATAAATGTAAAGTAATGCACATTGGAAAACATAATCTCAACTATACATACAAAACGATGGGGTTTAAATTAGCTGTTACCATTCAAGAAAGTGATATTGGTGTCACTGTGGATAGTTCTCTGAAAGCATCAACTTAATGTGCAGTAGCAGTCAAAAAAGCTAACAATGTTAGGAACCATTAGTAAAGGGATAGGTAATAAGACTGCCCTCTATGTAAATCCATGGTACGACCACATCTTGAATACTGCGTGCAGATGTGGTCACCCTATGTAAAAAAAAAAAAATATATATATATATATATATATTGGAATTGGAAAAGGCACAAAGAAAGGCAAGAAAATGATTAGGGGTATAGAACAGCTTCGATATGGAGAGAGATTAAAAAGCCTGGGACTTTTCAGCTTGAAAAAGAGACAACTAAGGGGAGATATAATAGAAGTCTATAAAATCAGGAACAATGTGTAGCAAGTGAATAAGGAAGTGTTTTTTACTCCTTTGCATAACACAAGAACGAAGGGTCACCCAATGAAATTAATAGGCAATCTATTTCAAACAAACAAAAGGAAGTATTTCTTCGCACAACACAGACTCAACCTGTGAAACTCCTTGCCAGGGAATGTTGTGAAGGCCAAAACTATAACAAGGTTAAAAAAAGAACTAGATAGTTTTCTGGAGGATAGGTCCATCAATGCCTATGAGTCAGGATGGGCAGGGATGAAACTCCATGCTCTGAGTGTCCCTAGCCTCTGTTTACCATTAGGCAGGATGCTGGGCTAGATGGACCATTGGTCTGACCCAGTATGAGCCATTCTTATGTTCTTACATTTTAAAGGTAGAGAAAAGATAGTGGCATATGCACTGTCCAGGCAAAAGGGTTCTGAAGTGATGTCTACGGATCAGCCAGTGGCGGACCTTACTGCATCAAAGTAAGAGAGGAGGTATGACCAAAGGACCTCCTGATGCCAACTGCCAGAGGGCACAGGGGGTACATAAGGGTACAGGGATCCCATGAGTTCACCAAAAGAAGTTATATAAGGTTTCTATGAAAACTTGTGTTACATTGCTCATCATAATCATTAAGACATGCATGTACAGAAAACAAATGAGTTATGTCTATATACTGAAAGTTATGTTCTCAAGGTCTGTAGTTAAAAGCATGTCACTCATGAGATAAACTTCTCTAGACAGGGGGCAGGAGACACTTATCACCATGGTGGACTATTGAGTATTGTATATTATACAATAAGAGTCTGTTAGCAGGCCCAGCCTTAGGGGAAATGGCGCCTCTGGGCAAACTTTATTTTGGTTCCCCTGGCCCCTGCAGGGATGCCCCCATTGCTCCTGGCCCCTATGAGCTCCCTAGGCTTCCTTCCTCCCCATCACTCCCAGACCCTGCTGCCCCCTCTCTGCAGGCTTAATTTGAATTGAAAGAGTGCCGGGGCTCAGCCCCAGCACAAATTAAGCACTGACTGGATGGTGAGAGAGCAGAGGCTTCTAGCCGGCTACCCAACTCTGAAGGCAATGCCTCCGCCAGCAGTGCAGAAGTAAGGACAGCATGGTATATGGTGTGTTGCCAGTTTGACTTCTGGGCTGCTGCTGCTTTTAGAGCTGGGTGCCCGGCCGGCAGCCGCTGCTCTCTGGCCACCCAGCTCTGAAGGCAAAAAAACCGGAGATACTGCTAAGTTACAAGAAATTTGTCATACTATGTCACATCATGTGATTGGGGGGAAAAATCAACTTCAAAACACTATACAGAACAACAGATCTTTCTGTACATCGTAAAAGACATCACTTCCTATAGTTTGTCTCTTATATCTGCTCTATCCGACTGGTTTAATACAATGCCCTAAGAAAGGCTCATTTATAGATCGGCTTTCCTTCTTTGGTCTGTTATTGCAGAATTAATATTTTAAAACAAACAGGATAAAGACTTTTTTACCCATTTTGTTTTTGTATCTTTAATTTATAAAAAAAGTAGGAGGTAAGTAATCTAAAACTGAAGCACACTCTTTCATGCATTGCACTGAAATAGGATGGACACTGCATCATCTACTACAGGAATTTCCACTGCCTATGGCTGTGGAATTGGAGTCTCAAGACATTAAGGCTTAAAAAACATATTCCTGATAGCCAGTCAAACAGAATACACAGCGCTTGCATCACCAAGGCTCTATTGTTATAATTGTATAATTTAGCAACTTCTACATTTGCTAAAACAGTAAAAGTAATAATAAAAATATATAAAGTGCAAAAACCATGGCATAAGGGGTATACATTTTGGACTTGGACACATTGTCTGCTATTAAACAGTCTTTACAAAAATAATAATTTGATTAGGCTACTCATTATTGCAACAGTTGATTGCAGTGCTTATCTGAAGAAATTATCTTTATTAGGAATTAATTTGTAGGGAAGTTCATCCTGTGCAAACCCATACATTCTAGCTTTAACAACATTACACATCTGCAATGTCTGTCTCAAAATCAGCAAGAAAACATGCTTTATCTCTCACAAACACATGCTATATATAGCCAACAGGAGTCTGCCATATGCTTTAAAAAACGTTAATTAAGGGATAGGTTTGTCCCAGAAAGATGTCTATCTGAATAGGGTGTGTGCCCAAGGAGAAGTGCAGTCCCTTCCTAACCTCTTCAGCATCATTTAGGATTGTCCAGCCGGCTCCCAAGGTCCCACATCTCCCAAACCCTTTGCACAACCCGAGGGCACATGAAGGAAGCAGACAGGGCCTGCTACTGTCTTTGTCCTTTACAAAGGGAACGGTTATGTATCAGTCCTTGGCAGAGCACCCCCTTTTAAGAATTACATGTGGAATGGATGATTTTAGATTAAGCATTTACCCTAAGACATTAGTGCAACATGATGTGCAGAAGGGAGACTTATTTTTGAATGGCACCAGATTGTGAAATGAAACTCAGTGGGTAAGAAAAGTCAGCAGGTCATTCACCCACGCTCCGGCGGCAGGGTTCTTCCTCCACAGAATCGCCCAGGTTGCCTGGTATTTGGCCTATAGCTCAAGGCATGCTCCACACTATCGCCAGAGGGCTGCATCTTGCCAGAGCCCATGGCAATCCAGCAGCCCTCTGGCCACTTCTGGCTCACTGGGGCACATTTCAGTTTGGGGAGGAGGCATTTTTAACCGTGATTCCACGGGCTACTTAGGCACCTGAAAACTCTAGGGTTTTTTTTGCGGATAATAACTTAGAAATTAGCTATTGATTTCACCTTACACACACAAACCCACAAAAATATTTCCATCAATAATAATTGAAATTTACAGATCAGGAAAGAAAGAAAAATGCTGCTTTAGAACTTGCTAGAGTCAAAATCCAGTGATTTAGACTTCTGAATTAGGGTTGTTACAAATGGACTAGTGAACGAAGAGTTAAAATCAACAAATCATTTCTGGGGTTTAGGATATTTATTTTGTATATCTTGACATGGGATATTCACACACTGTGATTTTTGCAGGTTTGTTGTAGCCATGCTGGTCCCAGGATATGAGAGCCACAAGGTGGGTGAGGTAATACCAGGGGTGAAAGTAAGGCAGTACGGCGTACCGGTAAAGAGTGGCCGCCGGTACCAGCCTGTACAGCGGACGTTAAAGCGCTGCTGCGGCGCACCCCCCCGTCGGCGGCCCTGCCGGGTCCCGAACGTTAAAGCTTAATGTTGTTGCCCCATTTGCCCCCCACTGGGCTGCTGATGTGGGGGGGGGGGCGCAAAAGGAGCAGCTGCCCCGGGGCCAGTGATTTAAAAGGGCCCGGGGCTGCAGCCGCTGTTGCTGCTACCGCAGCAGTGACCGGAGCCCCGGGCCCTTTAAATCACCGCTGGAGTCCCAGGTGGCACAGGCCAGGCAGTCCGGATGGGCTAACTGGGGGATGCTGACCCCCCAGCCCCGCCCCTTCCAGGCTAAGAGTTCCATTTTACTTTCACCCCTGGGTAATACCTTTCATTGGACCAACTTCTGTTGGTGAAAGAGATGCGCTTTCAAGCTGCACAGAGCTCTTCTCCAGGTCTGTGAGCCCATGAGCTCTGTGGAGCTCAAAAGCTTGTCTCTTTCACCAACTAAGATTGGGCAAAAAAGGTATTACCTCACCCACCTTGTCTCTCTCAGTTTGTGTTTTAAACAGCTTTAAAGCTTGAACTCTTTGAATATCAACTTCTACTGTCAGATAGTTATCTAACCTCCCCCTGATTATTTCCCACAACTGTGAAAATTTAAATTGATTAAAAATACAAAAATGTTTAAAAATAAACAAAATTACCCAAAGTTAAAAACAAATAAAAGTTGAATTCTACCAAGCCTATTTATAAGCCACCAGAGCAGCAGGGTTGAAGCGTGTGTGTGGGAGGGCAGAATCTATCCCCACTAGAGAGAGATCTCAGTTTAAGAGCCTGATACTTTAAGTCACAATCACACATTGCCCTCACACTAACAGCAGGAGCCACATCGACTTCCAGAGGATGAGCGAGGCTTGCAGGATAAGGGAAGAAGAGGTGTGGTTTTGTGGCTTGTGGAGGAGGTTGCTCTTTCTCCAACCTGTTGCTGAGTCAATATCCTCAACTTGCACAGCTCAGAGGGCTACTGATTGTTCTGAATTCACACCCATATTTTCGTAGAACTTCAGTTTGAAAAGTAAGAATCAATCACATCATCACAAGTGGGAGGACTGTAGAATCTATACACTGCCACGAATATCTTATTTTGTGCACTTGGCAGGCAGACAGATGTTGTCTCATAGACATCCAAATAATGGTAACTGGAGACTTAAAGGAAAGAAAGCATCAGCTCATTGCTCATACATTTGCTCTCTCACCTACGCAGAACAGGTTCGTGTGCAACAGCTGACATCAAACACTTGTAGAATGAGAATAATGTGCAGTCTCTTCCCAGATTGCATACAGCACACTGCCCACATGCCAAGACAACACAGTAGATTAGTAACTTTGATTTTTTTTTTAAGACTATCTTGTCAGCTAATATTGAATGACTTCTTTTTGCTGGAAAAAATTAGGAATTTCTTTAATTTTGCAAGGGTGTGACCCTGAAGCAAAATGATTTAATATTTACAGAATCTTTTGCAAAACACATTTGCAGGAAACCACAGCAGCAAAGCTTAAGTGAATTTATGAAATGATGTTGGAATCTTTCATAAGAAAAAAACCTCTCAATTTCTGCATTGGGCTGATGGAATGAAAGCTTGAAGCTAAATATGTAGAACTATGTCTACAGATGAAAGACAATAAATTAGTGCCCAAACCTGACAAAAATAGATTTTTAGAAATAATTTTGGTCAGATGTGTGTATCTTGGATTTTAAAAAACCTGTCAGTAAACTTTCTAAGAGCAATGTTAAGTTCATAAATGCCATGGTGCCTTATTCTTGTGTTATAAGACAGAACATATAAATAGATTTAGCAGCAGCCCTACAGCTGTGGATTTTTAATGTAATCATATGTGGTCTAATAATAATAAAAAAATCTACATTTTCCAAAGGCACTTCATTTTTGTTCCTTTGATTAAATGCTTTCAAATAAGTCAGAACAACAAAACAAAACCAGTTACAGCTTACCTTACACTTTGGAGCAGATTATATCAAATCTTCCACAACAACAAGCAGCTTCCTTAAGGGTGTCCCATAAATTTTGCAACTTCAGACAAATAGATACAGGTTGGTGATTCAAAGTCTTTCAGAGAAAAAAGTAAAATGCCTTGATAACAAATAATGCACTTCTCTGAACATGAAAACTTATTTAAAGCTTGATTCTCTTATATTAAGTCTTGCAACTGTCTTTCTCAGCTAAACAAATTCCCACCCCTTTTCTCAGACACTTGCCAACTCCTCTAATTTAAGGCTTGCTATAAAACTGCCATTGGAAAGAGCTCAGTATGGAGGAATGAGCAAGTGCTAACTCCAGGCTGAAGCAGCATGACACAGTTCTACCAGCAGATATAGACTCCCCAAGGTAATGTGATATAATATTTGGAAAAAACATTTACGGCCAAGTTGTCCCCTTCTACACAAAGACACAGGGAAGGGACAAGACTCAAGCTGTTCCTAGCACATACTCCCCTTAATATAGCATTTGGGAGAAGGAGTATTGGCCTCAAAGTGAAGGGAGAGGGCATGGCCTTGAATACACACTGAATGCAAGGATCCACAGTAGTGGCCTAATCCAAAGCCCACTGAAGTTAATCGAAAGACTTCCATTGATTTCAGTTGGCTTTGGAGCAGGCCCTGAATCCTTGCCCTTCCCGTACCGATCTCAGAATATCTACTTTCTGTGGATTTCCTAGTCCTCTATGCTTTTTTCCTGGGTTTCCCACATTTCTCCCAGCAGCATGACTGGCTTATTGATTGTCTGGCCAATCCAATGTTATGTACTCCCTCCCCAGGAAGGGGAGATACAAGTCCCGAGTTGGATTTTACTGCTGCTCACTTGTCTGAATGTTTCTCTGCAGGAATATTGATGGGTTTCAGTAGGGAGCCCGCTACACTCAATACAGGTGGCTTTGCCCTTGGAGATCCTGCAGATCCCTAGCCACAAAAGCCAAGATTTTCAAAAAAATGCATTCTGCATCCGATGAAGTGAGCTGTAGCTCACAAAAGCTTATGCTCAGATAAATTGGTTAGTCTCTAAGGTGCCACAAGTACTCCTTTTCTTCTTGGGAATACAGATTAACACGGCTGCTACTCTGAAACCTGTCATTTTCCCCAAAGTATGGTTAGAGTATTTTTTTGTTTTGTGAACCGGCCAGCACACTTTACTTGGTTGAATAGTGTCACCACAATTCAACAACTCTTTGAAACCAGTGGAAGATACAAATGCTAATGCAAACCATCTGCTTCAGTGGATCAAGTGTGGCAAAAACAATTTATGGCATTTGTGTAGCTTAATCCTCACTTTGGAATGAGATGCCAGAATCTACTGTTTTGTCAGGCATCCACAGCTGTGGATACTTGGTTTGATTTAAACCAAAACTGAGATGCTTACCTGAAATAGCTGAAAAACCCTCCTTAAGGTGGCATCCCTTCTACTGATCCCCCCCCACAACCCAGGCAACCCTGTTTTCCTCCCCAATTCTCATCTCCAGTTTCCCCCATTATGATTATTTTTAAGTGGGATTAGGGAAACTTGAGATGCCCTTCCCAACTGATCCTCCTTAGAGGAGAGGAGGAAACATAAGGTCTTTTTACGGACATGCAAAAAAATGTGTACACTCTAATGGTCTACACACTAGGACTCCAGCAAGTTCCTAATTCTAGTCTTGGCTCTGCAACTAAGTTTTTCAATGGCTTTGGGCAGACCACTTAATATCTCAGCCTCAGTTTCTCCATCAGTAAAATGTGTATTGATAGTTATTTACCTACCATGCAGTGTGACTAAGGATTAATTAGTTATTTGTGAAGTTCTAAGTATTCTTTACTATGCCTTGTTATAACAGCAGTGATGTGAGTCCAGCACTTCATCTGCTCCACTATTGCCGATTCTAAATTTAACACTCTCCATGGCTATCCTGACGGCCTTTCGTGATCTACAGCACAAGATTTAGGTTAAGCAGCAGCAGCTGCAGCTCAGCAGAGAGGTCGCCAAAGGTTCTGGGTCCTGCATCCCAATAAAAGAAAAGTAAGGCAGCAATGCTATGGAGAAAGGCACTTAAAGATGGTCACAGAAAGAGTTCATCAGGGAGGGGGTGAAGCTAGCCAGGGCTTAATAGAGGATGTCAGTGATAGTGCAAATTGGAGACATTTCCTGTACCCACTGACCTTTCCATGGGCATTGAGGGGATAAACTGGAGGAGGGATTTAACAAAAAACTTTGCAAATCTTACAGGTTTGATTTGGTTTGAGGGATTGAAGATTTGGGCCAATTCTATTTTTAACCAAACAGGTTTGCCCAGTTGTAATTCCAATAGGTTTGTTTTTATCCTTGTAAAGTTATAGGCATCTGTTTCCTTCTTTAGCACTTCATTAAAAGACTATGGGTTTCCCCTCTTTTGACTTTGTTAAGACTCAGATGTGGCGTGACTCAAAACACCTGCTATCTGAAGTCTTACTAAATAATAATTGGTAGTTGGTAGGTATCCCTTCTCCATGCAGTCACAATACGCTAGTTAAGAACAATGGGATAATTCACTCCTCTGAAAAATCACAGACATAAAATGAATGTGTCTTATTCTCCCACCTCTGAGGCTTCCAGTGTTTCTCCTTTTATAGTTTTTTAGGTGTGGATATTAATTGTTTAAATATATCTAGTATGCTAACAAAATAAATCCATATAACACATACACAAGAGCACTCTGGAGTGTATGCATTATGGATTCCAAGCCATCACCACACTCTTGAGAAAGAGCAGTCTTTAATCCACTCATATGGTGAGCAGCTGGGGAGTTTTTGGAGATGTACTTAACCCCTCTCTCTGTCAAAAGAGTTTGAGATTCAGCAGGTTCTGATAATTACTATGGATGTTACTTCCAACACACATGGCCATACTGGAAATCAAGCTATCATCTTTCATGTGCAGAGAATCTCTAAGCAGTTATTTTGTTGGCAGGAAAGAATGAGACTGTCTCATAACCCTTTAATGTCAGGATCTGGGATTTTCCAGTACTAGGGCTGAATGCATTTGTGCCCAGAAGATATCAACTCAGCTCTCAAAAGGTTAATGCAACTACTCTGGTCAGGCCTTAATTTCATGCTGAAGTAGGTGTGACACTTGTAGCAGACAGCAAGTGTGAAAAACCGGGAAGGGGGTTGAGGGTAATAGGGACCTATATAAGAAAAAAACCCAAATATTGGGACTGTCCCTATGAAATCAGGACATCTGGTCACCCTATGCTGAAGGAGGCTTGGAGGCTGGGTCTCAATAGAAGACAGTAGACTCCCGCAGACTACCATAATTGCTGTACTAGAACCCGAGGGCCTGATTCTCCGCTCATTTATAGTGGTGTAAATCAGGGATAATTTCACTGAGGTCAGTGGAGTTACACTGGCGTAAGTGAAAAGGAAATCAGTCTCCAGATCCCAACCTGATGTCAAAATCTGGGGGAACAGAACTCCTCATGACTACTCCCTCGGCCAAAAAAGGGCAAGCTCAGCTATCAGAACTGTCACACCAGAGTGCTGGGAGGTGGCAGTCCTTTCAAGGCAAGCGTTTGTCAAGGATACCCAAGATGATTACTGTTCAGTCAGAAAGAGGCTGAGAATTATAGGCCTGGTCTACACTATGAGTTTATGTTGGATTTAGCAGCGTTACATCGAATTAACCCTGCACCCGTCCACACAACGAAGCAATTTTTTTCAACATAAAGGCTCTTAAAACCAATTTCTGTACTCCTCCCCAACGAGTGATTAGCACTGAAATCGACATCGCCATTTCGAATTAGGGTTAGTGTGGACACAATTCAAAAGGTATTGGCCTCCAGGAGCTATCCCACAGTGCACCATTGTGACCGCTCTGGACAGTGCTCTGAACTCAGAAAAGCGCCAGGAACTTTTGAATCTCATTTCCTGTTTGGCCAGGCGAGCTCATCAGCACAGGTGACCATGGAGTCCCAGAATTGAAAAAGAGCTCCAGCATGGACTGAACGGGAGGTACTGGATCTGATCGCTGTATGGGGAGAGGAATCCGTGCTACCAGAACTACGTTCCAAAAGACGAAATGCCAAAACATTTAAAAAATCTCCGAGGCCATGAGGGACAGAGGCTACAGCAGGGACGCATGAAACTTAAGGAGCTCAGACAAGCGTACCAGAAAACCAAAGAATCAAACAGACGCTCTGGGACAGAGCCCCAGACATGCTGCTTCTACGCTGAGCTGCATGCAGTTCTAGGGGGGGCCACCACTACCATCTCACCCCTGCCCGTGGACTCCGATGAGGGGGCACTTTCCGCCATGCCTGAGGATTTTGCGGATGGGGAAGATGAGGAGGAGGAGGACGAGCTTGAGGAGAGCACACAGCACACCGTTTTCCCCGACAGCCAGGATCTTTGTCTCACCCTGACTGAAATACCCTCCCAACCCAACGAAGCCAGAGAAGGGACCTCTGGTGAGTGTACCTTTTTAAATAGAATACACTTTATAAAAGCAAATGTTTTTAAATGATTAAGTAGCCTGAGGACTTGGGCTGTATTCGTGGCCAGTACAGCTACTGGAAAAGTCCGTTAACGTGTCTGGGATGGAGCGGAAATCCTTCACGGACATCTGCATGAAGCTCTCCTGGAGGTACTCTAAAAGCCTTTGCAGAAGGTTTCTGGGGAGAGCAGCCTTTTTCCATCCTCCATGGTAGGACACTTTACCATGCCATGCTAGTAGCAAGTAATCTGGTATCATTGCATGACAAAGCCTGGCAGTGTATGGTCCCAGTGTTTGCTGGCATTCAAGCAACATCCGTCCTTTATCTTTCTGTGTTATCCTCAGGAGAGTGATATTGTTCATGGTAACCAGGTTGAAATAGGGGAATTTAATTAAGGGGACATTCAGAGGTGGCTGTTCCTACTGGGCTGTTTGCCTGTGGCTGAAAAGAAATCCTCCCCGCAGTTAGCCACGCGGTGGAGGTAGTAAGGGGGGGATTGGCGCTGAGCTGTTCGCATTTGGCTAGCAGGGATCATCCCGGATACCAGCCATGCGGTGGGGGGAGGGGTAAAGTGATCATCCCAGAGAATTGGATGTTGGGGGGTTGGTTTGGTTTCTGCTGCTGCACGTTAACAGGAAAACTGCAGCACTAAATGGCCAACTCAACGTGCTTTCCTTGGTAAGGGAGAGGAGGGCACTGCTGTTATGAAAGTTGCAGAAGCTGAAAGACTATGGCTTACCATGGCCGCCTGCGAGCCGAATTCTGTTGCCCGGCACTGCGTGCGTGATCTCTAACACCAAAGCCGCAGAACTCAATATAAGATGCAAAATGCGACTTTGTACCAAAATCACATGTGCTATGTAATGTGAATAGTGTTGTTCACCGTGAAAGAGTATAGCCATTGTTCTGTAAAATGTATCTTTTAAAATACTTCACTCCCTTTTTTTCCTCCAGCAGCTGCAAATGTTTCAAGCCTCCCTCCTCCGTCCCAAAGGCTATCTCAGACAAGGCGGCGAAAAAAACGCACGTGCGATGAAATGTTCTCTGAGCTCATGCAATCGTCCAGCACTGACAGAGCTCAGCAGAATGCGTGGAGGGACACAATAGCAGAGTACAGGAAAGTGGCTGATGAACGTGAGGAGAAGTGGTGGCAGGAAGATCAGAGGAGGCATGAGGCAACGCTGGACCTGCTGCGGGATCAAACAGACATGCTCCGGCGTCTGGTGGAGGTTCATGAACAGCAGCAGGATCACAGACTGCTGCTGCAGCCCCTGTTTAACTGCCCTCCCACCTCCCCAAGTTCCTTAGCCTTCTCATCCAGACGCCCAAGAACGCGGGGGGGGGGGGGTGCTCCGGGCACCCAACCACTCCACCCCAGTGGACAGCCCAAGCAACAGAAGGCTGTCATTCAAGAAGTTTTAAAGTGGCCTTTTCCTTCCCTCCTACCCTCCTCCCACACCCCACCCAGGCAACCTTGTGAGTTATCTCCCTATTTTTATAATCAATTAATAAAGAATACTTGTTTTTTAAATGATAGTGACTTTATTTCCTTTGCAAGCAAGCTGTGATAGAAGGCGGGAGGGTGGGTGGCTTACAGGGAATTTAGAGGCAACCAAGGGGGCGGGTTTTCATCAAGGAGAAACAAACAGAAGCATCATGACCAGTCATGAAACTGTTTTTCAAAGCTTCTCTGATGCGCAGCGCTTCCTGCTGTGCTCTTCTAACCGCCCTGATGTCTGGTTGCGCATATTCAGCAGCCAGGAGATTTGCATCAACCTCCCACCCCGCCATAAACATCTCCCCCTTACTCTCACAGAGACTGTGGAGCACACAGCAAGCAGCAATAACAATGGGAATATTGGTTTCTCTGAGGTCTGACCAAGTCAGTAAACTGCGCCAGCTACCCTTTAAACGTCCAAACGCACGCTCTACCACCATTCTGCACTTGCTCAGCCTATAGTTGAACTGCTCCTAACTACTGTCCAGCGTGCCTGTGTATGGCTTCATGAACCAGGGCATTAAGGGGTAGGCTGGGTCCCCAAGGATAACTATAGATATTTCAAACATCCACAACAGTTATTTTCTAGTCTGGAAAGTAAATCCCTTCCTGCAGCCATTTAAACAGACCAGAGTTCCTGAAGAAGTGAGCATCATGAACCTTTCCCGGCCATCCCACATTGACATCGGTGAAACGTCCCCTGTGATCCACCAGTGCTTGCAGCACCATTGAAAAGTACCCCTTGCGGTTTATGTACTGGCCGCCCTGGTGGTCCAGTCCCAAGATAGGGATATGCGTTCCGTCTATAGCCCCACCCCAGTTAGGGAATCCCATTGCAGCAAAGGCATCTAGTATGACCTGCACATTTCCCAGAGTCACTACCTTTGATAGCAGCAGCTGAATGATTGTGTTGGCTACTTGCATCACAGCAACCCCCACAGTAGATTTGCCCACTCCAAATTGATTATCTACTGACCGGAAGCAGTCTGGCGTTGCAAGTTTCCACAGGGCTATTGCCACTGACTTGTGAACTATGAGGGCTGCTCTCATCTTGGTATTCTTGTGCTTCAGGGCAGGGGAAAGCAAGTCACAAAGTTCCATAAAAGTGCCCTTACGCATGCGAAAGTTTCGGAGCAACTGGGAATCATCCCAAACCGGCAACACTATGCGGTCCCACCACTCTGTGCTTGTTTCCCGGGCCTAAAATCGGCGTTCCATGACATGAGCCTGCCCCAGTAACACCATGATCTCCAAATTGCTGGGGACCGTGGTTTTAGAGAAGTCTGTGTTCATGTCCTCACCACCGCGCTGCCATCGCCTCCTCGCCTGGTTTTTCAGGTGCTGGTTCTGCATAAACTGCATGATAATGCACGAGGTGTTTACAATGGTCATAACTGCTGTGGTGAGCTGAACGGGCTCCATGCTTGCTGTGCTATGGTGTCTGCTCGGGCAATCCAGGGAAAAGGGTGTGAAACGACTGTCTGCCGTTGCTCTGACGGAGGGAGGGGCGACTGACAACATGGCTTACAGGGTTGGCTTACAGGGAATTAAAATCAACAAATGGGGTGGCTTTGCATCAAGGAGAAACAGAATGGTCCCCTCAAGGCTAGAACTCAAAACCCTGGGTTTAGCAGACTGTTGATTTCACGGAGGAAGGGAGGAGAAAATGAATACAGAACAAATCTGGTCTATTTCTTGTTTTGATCCACTTCATCTATCTTTATACATCTTGCTGGCAGCAGACTGTGCAGTACGACTGCTGGCCATCGTCATCTCCTGGGTGCTCAGCAGAAGACGGTGCAGTATGACTGCTGGCCATCATCGTCTCCTGGCTACTCATTAAAAGATGGTGCAGTAGGACTGCCAGCAGGATTGAATTGCCATGAGATTAAACTTAAAAGGGTGATGACCTGGCTGAGTCACTCCCATGTTTGCCCAGGCACTCCTGACCTCACCAGGGTCAGTTAAAAGAGCACCCTGGAGTACGTCAACGATGGCTACCAGTCATACTGCACTGTCTGCTGCCAAAAGGCAATGAGAGGCTGCTGTGTAGCAATGCAGTACCATGTCTGCCAACACCCAGGAGACATAGGGTGACGGTGAGCTGAGCGGGCTCCATGCTTGCCGTGATATGGTGTCTGCTCGGGTAACCCAGGAGAAAAGGCATGAAACGATTGTCTCCCATTGCTTTCACAGAGGGAGGGAAGGGGGGCCTGACGATATGTACCCAGAACCACACGCAACAATGTTTTTGCCCCATCAGGCTTTGGGATTTCTACCCAGAATTCAAATGGGCAGTGGAGACTGCAGGAACTGTGGGATAGCTACCCACAGTGCAACGCTCCGGAAGTTGATGGTTACCTCAGTCCTGTGGACGCACTCCATTGACTAAATGCACTTAGAACTTTTGTGTGGGGACACACACAATCAAGTGTATTAAAATGCTTTCTACAAAACCAAATTCCATAAATTCGACCTAATTTCGTAGTGTAGACATGGCCATATTAGACTGAGTTGCAAGCAGCGTAAGCAACAGCTGAGGCAGAGAGAGGTGAGAGAACTATAGCAGGTGTAGACCTCTGCTCATGGGGAAGGACGGACAATGGGTGGCTGTTCTGTTTAAGAGATGGTGCTCTCATCATCCACAGCTACTGCACACATCTGGAGATACCCAAAAAGCTAAGGAATTTGGGAAAGGAATTCTCTCAATAATGAATGGGTTATGTACCGATGATTGAGCAGCTGCAACAGCCTCAGATTTTGGGCAGGCATCTGAGTATCAAAGATTGACTCCACATGTAGCTTCATATCTACAACAGATGTAAAGTTTGGTTTCACAGAACATCTGACCTTCCAAAAATTTATTCCAGGTCTAAATATGCTTGAAAGCAAAAAAAAAAAAAAATGCATATCAATTATTTAAAGCCCACTTGTTCAATTACATTGTCTAACCAAAGTCACCTTTCCCCTGCCCCTGCTTTAAAGTATTACCTAATAGTATAGGAACAGAAACAGACAGAGTTTGGATCTTCATGGCTGGAACTATTTGAGGACAACTCTGTCATACATATATTTGTTTTTAAAAGGGGAAGTAACAATTAAATAACTTTTAAAAACCCTAAAACACTAAGTAATATTTCTTCACCTCCTAGCATGTCTGATCACTCAATACAAGGAGGAGGATCAGGAACCTTGGGTGGTGTAAGGCAGTGCAGTTCCACTGACTTCAATAGAACTATGCAGATTTACATTACCTGAAGATTTAGGCCTCACTGTTAAGTTTTAAGAAAGGAAATAAAACTAAAGTTAAAGTTTCACTTGATCTGGCCCTCTCCTCCCCACATCAAGGGCCTGATCCTGCTGATTTCTTGGGCCCTCCAAATGCTCACTTATGTCAATAGGAGTTTTCTACATAAGGGGCCAGATCTCAAATGTATGTCAGTGCTTATAGATGCAAATAGATGTTTTGTAAACCCCAATATTTGCCTTAGTGAGGTAGGAGCCTAACTCCTATTTTACTTTCAATGGGAGATAGATGCCAAACTGCTTAGGTGCTTTTGAAAATCCCACCAGTCAATACCTTTGCTGCTGAAATACCTTTGTAAATCAGACCTAGATCTGCAGGGCCCAAATGCTTAATCACCACCAATGCTTTACATTTTATTTGTTTTCAACCTCATTTCTGAACAGAGATTTTCGGTCACATTTGGAGTTCTAGACCCTGCCTTTCCAGCCTTACCTGGTATTAGCTTCTGTTTGGAAAAAAAAAGTTCATAAACTGTACTTTAAAAGGTTATTTTAAAAGAATGTACAATAGATTCAAGAGTGTGACAATTCTAGGTGGAGAAGGGGAACTGCAAACTTAAAGCCAGAGCATAGGGTTGCCAACTTTCTACTTGCACAAAAACTGAACACCCGTACCCTGCTTCCTGCCCCGCCCCTCATCCAAGGCTCCACCCCTGCCCCACCCCTTTTATGAGGCCCCACCACCATTCACTCCATCCCCTCCTCCCTCTGCCACTCGCTCTCCCCACCCTCATTTGCTCATTTTCACCGGGTTGGGGCAGGGAGTGCTGTGGGTGCAGGCTCTGGTGTGGGGCTGGGGATGAGGGACTTGGGGTGCAGGAGGAGGCTTGGCTGGGGAAGGAGGTTGGGATACAGGAGAGGGTCGGAGTGCAGGCTTTGGGCGGCGCTTACCTCAGGCAACTCCCGGAAACAGCGGCATGTCCTCCCTCTGGCTCCTACGCGGAAGTGCAGCCAGGCGGCTCTTCATGCTGCCCCATCCGCAGGTGCCACCCCTGCACGGTTCCCAGCCACGGTTCCACGTATGGTTCCCAGGCAATGGGAGCTGTAGAACCAGCTGCATACGGGGTTGGGGCGGAGGCAGTGTGCAGAGCCCCCTGGCTGCTCCTACGTGTAGGAGTTGGAGCGGGGACACGCCGCTGCTTCTGGGAGCCAACAGCAGGCAGGGAGCCTGCCTTAGCCCTGCTGCCCCACCAACCAGACTTTTAATGGCCCTGTCAGCGGTGCTGACCAGAGCCATCAGGGGCCCTTTTCGACAGGCATTCCGGTTGAAAACCGGACACCTGGAAATCCTACCAGAGCATGAGGGAAAATATCCCTGGCATTTTGTGTCTGAGGAGGTCTAATACTGCTTTAGAATAAACTTTTCATAAAAATAACTGTGGCTCCACAAACCAACACATTACGTAATCAAACCATGCTGGACTTCCAATACAAACTGCCTTCTCAGTTTTTTCTGCCCTCCCAACATCAAGGCCTTTTCCTTCTATAAATAGGAGATCAGCAAGCAGGTTAACCTACCAAATACTTCAGAACAAATATTTGCTTCAGGAATCTGTCATTTCAAGTCTGCTCATCTTGAGCACAACCCTAAGCATTCATTACAAGTATAATGGACAACTCCCACAGGCCTCGCTCAGAACTCTGCACTGCTCCACTTTGTAGTAAAGATGTGAAAAAGTTTTGTTTTGTTTTTTAAAAAAGGACTATGGCCTTCATATGTTTAGTCCACATGTGAGCTGTGTAGGTTAAAGCACACCAGGCCATCCAGTCATGAGATATAAATGTTTGTTGTAACTGGCAGTAGGGGCCTGGCTACTCGCTGAGGAGATGAACACCTGAAAATACTGGGCCAGATTGTGATACCCTGGCTCATACTGAGTACTACATTACTAGAGCCCTGCGCAGATACACAACCTAGCTACTGCCTCTCAAGTTGTGGATTACCTACGCTGGTGGGAGAACTCCTCCCATTGGTATAGGAAGTGTCTACAACGAAGCTATATGTGAAAAAAAGCATAGGTAACAAAATGGCAGTTGGAATTAAACAGTGATACATACAAAGTAATGCACATTGTAAAACATAATTCCAACCATACATACAAAGTGATGGGGTCTAACTTAGCTCTTATCACTCAAGAAAGAGATCTTGGAGTCAGCATGGATAGTTCTCTGAAAACATCTGCTCAATGTGCAGGATCAGTCAAAAAAGCTAACAACGTTAAGAACCATTAGGAAAGGGTGGGGATAGATAAAAAGACAGTAAATGTCATAACGCTCCTATATAAATCCATGGTATGCCCATAGTGCATGCAGTTCTGATCTCCCCATCTCAAAAAAAGATGTATTGGAATTGGGAAAGGTACAGAGATGGGCAACAAAAATAATTAGGGGTATGGAACAGCTTCTGCCTGAGGAGAGATTCAAAGATTGCTACGGTTCAGCTTAGAAAAGAGACGAGTAAGGGGGATATGATAAAGGTCTATAAAATCATGCATAGTGAAAATGAATATGGAAGTGTTTTTTATCCCCTCAGGTAACATAAGAACCAGGAGTCACCCAATGAAATTAATAGGCAGCAGATTTGAAAGAAACATAAGCAAGTATTCCTTCAGACAGTGCACTGTCAACCTGTGCAACTTGTTGCTGGGGATATTGTGAAGGTCAAAAGTATAATTAGGCAGCAAAAAGATATACCAATGCCACTGTAAAGGCTCTATTTAGTTGTTAATCAACATGTTTTAATGGTTATATCAACCAACAACAATCACCTTTCTTTAGAAAATAACTGAAGTACAAATGGAAAAGCTGATTAAAACTGATTATTTAAATCATGGGGTTCCTCTTGGTGATTTAAACTGCTGCTTTAAATAGTCTTGATTTAAATCAATCCCCCCTGCCCACCAACTACTTCAACTTAATGTGGCTAAAACAGAACTCAATATTTTTCCCTACTGAGTCATTTCTATTTTTCCCTAATTTGTTATATTTAACAACTGCATTCTCACCCCCCAACCCCCGAACCCATTGCCCAAAGACATAGAGAGGCAAAGTGACTTGTCCAAGGTCACCCAGCACAGAAGGCCAATGAATGGATGATGGTATCTGCAAATCAGAAAGATACATGCAGTCATGCTCGCTACAATCTGCATGCAAAGCTTTATATTAAGTACTGTGTCTGTTGAAAGCCCAGAGAAATTTTCAGACGGTATCTCTAGCCTCAGGAAATTTGATGAGAAGCAAATGACTTACTGTAAATAATAAACATATGGAATTCAGTTATTTTTGTATTGAATTAATCTTGTCAAGCCAGCTAACATATAACTGAGGCCACAACCTAGCTTCTTTGTAAACTTTAACTAACAAAGTTAAGGAATTTACTTTATATGCTCATATGGATTAAGTGTCAAATATTCAAGTATTTTAATTTAGTCTTAACACACTAGGAAGCAGAATGTGAAATCATATAACTTAAGCCTTGCAAAGCAAATAACAGAAGCCATTAATTTAAATATATTCACTTTCACCAAGCTCATGACCCTTTTGTGTTTGCTTTAAACAAACATTTGAACAACTAGTTTTACTCAAAATGCTCCCAGTGGGTAGAATTCAGAGGGTGAGTACATGTCCTAGGCACTACTTAAGTGTCTCAAAATAGAGCTTATGTAAGCATTTCATAAGTCCTGTGCTGGCTCCTTGCATGGAGGAGAATCACAACCTAAAATAAATTCAAATATGAGTAGTCAGGAAAACTGAATTTTAAATTTGCACTCATGAGCATTTTTGCAAAATGCATACATCCTTATGTAAAAACGGGAAATAGAAATAATATCATCTTGTGATTTGTATAAACAATCACAGCACATATGTTGAGTATTAAAAATTCAATGAATTGTTAGTGTTCAGTCCAGAGTAAAAACAACTTGGCAAGAAAAACTTGACAAGAAAAGTGAAATTCAAATCACTACTCCATTTCAGTAAATTATGATCATTTTGCAGATACTGCAATAGTAGAAAGAGGCTACATTTGACAGACAGAGCAATTATGTATTTGACACATGGTTTGATTGAGAAAGTCTTATCTGTGCATGCTACAGACAGTACATATTCAGCACACATGGGCATTTTGCCATATATTTGTAGGAGGAGGGGGTGATTGGATCATCCATCCAGTAAGGCGTTGGCCCTTATTCTATGTGCCAAAGGTTCAGTAATTAAGACTGAAGCAGAGCTATCAGGCCATGCTGAATAGTGTCTGTCCTTGATACAAGAGGATCATACAGAAATCAGTTTTTCTGTATCTTAATAATCCTGTAAATATCAACTTTGGGTATAAGGCCACACATGGTTCTTCAGAACAGTCTATGCAGCTCACATAGGTTTGAGGAAGGGAGAACGTGACATCCACCTATGAATGATTCAAAGATTGCCCCAGAATAAAATGGCAAGTTATAAAGAAAACCAAGCAGCATAGACACACTCTTATGTGGTTCTCCCTCCAGCTGTTTGATGGAGTGTCTTGCAGGCTTCTAAAGTTTTAGTGCTATTATGGGGAGGAGGCAGTTTAGCAGTCTTTCATTTTGGGGGATTTTATAATTAATGATACTGTCTCTCCAAGTTAAGACAAAACAAATGTAGGAGGGACTGAACCGCAATTGATTACAGATGGCTCCATTGTACAGTAGCAGAATGCTGTAGTAGAAGCATACTTAAACAAGTATGAAGACTTGGTATCAAGAATGACCTCTGGAGTTTAGTCTCCGAGCCAAGAATGCCCATTAAGGTCAATTACTGTTCATAAAACTCTACTGTCCTTGTGTATTTCTCCAAGTAAAGGGTGTTGACTAAGTTACAATAAACACATTTCATCACTTATATAATTGCTATGGCATTGGAGGTAAGAAAATGAAGCTGATAACTTACTCAAATAAAATATCTGGTCTGGAATCAGAACAGGTGAGCTACTGCCGGCGCAACCAGAACATTTCTATAAAAGGTCCTTGGGTATGGTACTACCACGGGGCTCTACTCACTACAGGATGGCATGTCCTCCTGGCTGCTCTGGGGATTAGCTCTGTGTGGCCAACACCTCTTCCTACAGTTGTGCACTGCCTCTCTCTCTCACTCTAAGAGCTGTTGCTGACTCTTTGTCACTCAGCCCTCCTGGCCAGGTCACTCACCATTCTCTAGTAGAGTCCTTTGAAGTCTCTTCTCTTCAAGCGGCATCCGGCAGTCTTCATGCCCACTGCCATGACCTTGTCACTCTTGAAGTGACCCAGGCAGTCTTCCAGTTCACTGCCCAGTCAGTGCCACTTCCCCAGTGGCAGAGAGGGGATCCTGGACCCCATCTACTCCAGGTTCTAGCCCTGGGACCCTACAACACCTAGCCAAGGTCTGTTCAGTCCCCAACCTTGCTTCTTACTCTCTAGGCTGCTCCTACACTGCACCCCACAGGCTCTCTTCTCCACCCTGCTCCTTCCAAGTACACAGTTCCCTCAGGGCCAGGCTACCAGGGTCCTATTCTTTTGCTGGATTCCCTCCCTATTAAACAGAGGGTGACCACAAACTTCCTCCCAGAAGGCTTTTCTGTCACCAGCTTCCTGGGTTAATACTAACCCAGCCCACCTCTGCTCAGGTAAGCTTCCTCCTAATTGGGGCTTTCCTCTCACACTTAATTCTTCCAGCTTGCAGCCTAATTGGCTGATTGGGCCCACCTGGCCCAACTCAGCCATCTCAGAGTCAGTGTGGGGAGCACACACCATCACAGGTACCTACACATTAATTCACAGAAGCATGTTATCTTAAACATTAGAAGTGCTTGTTTGAATTTGTATAGTGGCTTCCTTTGGTCAGTCAGGGATGCCCCAGTTAACCTAGCAACTTGCAGGGTTAGTGGCTTGGAATGATACATATGCCTGAGGACCAGGTCAAACACAAAAGTACCTGGGTGGGGCGGGAAGAAACTGGACACAGGCACACATCAGGACTTGGGGTACAAGATGTTTTATGGGTGCCTAGAAGAAGCTACTGATGGCTGAAGGTTTTGAGACCTGTCTAGAGTCTGAAAGTTGAATTATCCATGTGAAGCTTTGCTGTTGCCATCTTTGCTAAAAAGCCAGTGTAAATATGCATGAATAAAAAGACAGGTCAAATTTTCAAAGGTGTGTAAGTGACTTAGCAGCTGAAGCCCAATTTTCAAAGGTGACTTAGGTTTTTAGAAGCCTAAATCAATAGTGAACTATACAATGCTTCTAACAGCCAGATATTTGGAAAACCCTGTAATACAGAGCTACAGGACTTGAAATGGCCCTAACAAGCACGTACTTTTGGAAAGTGTGAGATCCTGAGAGGGCTAGAGCCCAGGTCTGTGGGATGGCAAAAGCTAACTGGCAGCCGTGATTGAGTCGTGTGTATTACCATATAAACCCTGTGGTGGTGGTGCTGGAACAATTTTTATAGGGGGCAGTGCTGAAGGTGGAAACCATATATTTGGGTTGTTATTACTTCAAGCTAGGGAATCACAGCAGCATCCCTAGTTCCAGCACCTATGCCCTGTGGAGATAAACACACAGGAAAATCTCCTCTGAAGGCAGACTGACAGCTTTCCTCATGGCCGCTGATTGGTCCAGGCACCCTATTTGAACCTAGGAGACATTTCTGACCCCTGTCTCTGATGACTGGTTCCTGCCTCCATCTTTGACCCTGGGCTCTGACTCCTTGTTCCTGACACTTAGCTCTGACTTTCAGCGCTGTTCCTGGCCTCTGACTACTACTGCTCTGACCACTAGGCATGACCGCCTAAGCCCCAGTCATGATAGAAAGTTGCAAAGAAAACTGGACTGATCAGTGAGACATGACTGATCAAATTCTCCATGTGAACACTCTGGGCAACTGCACCTGTATTCCCCCTCTATGAACCAGCAACGACAGTCACTCTCAGGCTTCCAGCTGGCATCTTTCTTGGGTGGAGATGTGCGTCTCACTCCCTTCTGACCAGCTGCACAGTTCCATGCTTTTGCTGTGTTATTCCCAAGCACACCTGCTTGCTTTCTCTTCAGAGACTGTTAACAGTGGGACTGCCCACAGTTATAAATACCAGATCTTTGTTATGCAACCCTATTTTAGTCTTAATGTAAAAGCATTACAGAGAAAACACTAAAAACAAAAAAAAAAACCAGACACCTGCTAACAAGCTTACCAATCATGGGCTATGGCAGGAAGAGTCCTTCAAAACCCCATAAAGAAGTCTCTTCTATGGTCACAAGTTCATAAAAGCCTCAGCTCAGAACTAGCATCCAGTCTAACGGGCCTCAGCAGGCCCAGTCCTTCTAACCATTCTCAAAGGATTGGGGCTCTCCATGGACCAGGGTCCTGTCCATCTGCTGGATCAGGAAGAAGGTCCTGAGCCAGTTTAAAACCATGCTGTTTATCCAAAAATCCTTTCTTTCTGTTGGTCCCTGGTAAATCCAGTTTTGAACTTGAAGATGCGAACCACTACAGGAAGGTGGCTTCCAAGGGCTGATAATACTGGAGTTATATTAGCATACCCCTCCTACTAGAGAAGGCACATAAAATTCCACAATAACATACACAATTGCATTTTTAATACAATGAACCCCAAAGGTATTAACTTAATTCAGTAACTTTTTCTTAATTTCATAAGGTTTGTCCAGGTTATTACAAGATATATCAGTCCGTTACGCTTCCTTCCAATGCACTTAACAATTCGTTTCAAACATGCTCAAAACAACAAGACTGAACATTTCAACTTAAGATATTTTCATCCCTAACCCCTCCTTTAAAATATAAATATATATATACATATATATATAATATACATATATATAATACACACACACACAAGTTTAAAATATCCATTCCTTTTTCAAATGAGCATTTCCTTACTGATTACTAGTGCATTCTAATCTAGATAAAATAAACAAGCCATAGTTCTGAAATCTGGGTTTAATTACTGTGGTCCTTTTTTATAATGAGAAATGACGATATCCTGATCTTTTTTTTCATGTGCATGGCTTGCTTGCTATAAGATTCCTATTAAAAAAAAATGCAGAGATTTTTTTTCTTCTGGTTCGAGAATCTTCCCTCCCCATATTTCCTGGCAAATATTTTAGTTCCCCAGTAACATGTCACATGTGAAAAACACAAACACATTTGTACGGTGCATATATTTATCCTTGCATATTTGAGTGAGACTTATAATTGTTACAGCACTATGCTTTCCAAAGAAGTCCCATGAAGCTTCTCAAGTAACTCCAACCAACCAACCAGGGAGAAATAATACATAAAAATCAAGAAAAGTACATTGTTAGGAATAGTTTAGAAACAATGGGATGGATTCTCTTTTTCCTCTAACATCCCTTTATTCTATTCGGGCAGCATAAAGGAGCTACAAGGAGGGCCCATTAGGGAGTTACTCTGCCAATACAGAACCACCAGAGAAGCCCAACATTAGCTTCACTCCCAGCACCCTGAGGCTGGTCTAACTGAGGCCTGAGGCAGGGCTACTCTAGTTCCTGAATGGACCCAGAATACAGGGAGCACAAATGTGGCTTAAAGCTGTCTTTGCCCTCACCTCTATTCCTGCACTCAGTGCAGGGATAGAGCAACTGAGAATTGGGGCCATTTTTCTAAATTCTTCACTATTGCCAAGTGCAGACTTTTCTCAAATCAAAGGGAGCCTCTCAAATTACCGTACTCCTTCCAAGCAGTGTGGTTACAGATAGTTTTTAAATTACATTTGCATATTACGTGACTGAAAATGTAGCACTCAGAGATGTCCACTGGGCCAATGATGCCTGCAGTGTGTCTTCCCACTCATGCTCCACCCATGTCTGGGGGAGTGGGAAATGTAAAGGAGACTCTGGATTTTTCTTATTTTAAAAGTAAGTTTCCATTAGACTCCAGGGGGTGCTATGTGACATGGAGGAGAAGATCCCTTGAGCTCCAGAACCATCCTCTAATATCCATTTCTGTCCAGGCCAACCCCACCCCCCAAAATAAAGGGACAGGTACCCTAAAATCTCTGGAATGTCAGCAGGCACAGATTTGTCTACTGGGAGCTCTACAAGCAGCTGAAAATGTGGAGAACAGAGGCTTCCTATGCTCTATACAAGATGGCTGCTGCTGAGGGCTTACAGGATGGATGATTGAAACAGAAGAGAGAATATCATCAGTGGAAGTTCAGATACAAAGGCTCCATTGCACAGGTGCAGAGAAGACTCACAGACTTATCTTCTCTTCACTCTGAAGTGGCAGACCTTGAGGGAAGGTCTCACCACAATAATTTGAGAATTATAGGAGTACCCAAAGGAGCAGAAAAAGGTGGCCCCTTAGAATTAGTTCCCTGGTCCCTTTCAGAAGTGCCCAGCCTTCCAGATTACTTTAAATTTGATTTAGAGAGAACCTGTAGGTCCCTGGCTCTTAAATCAGTCTCAAATGCCAAACTTCATACACTAAATGTCACATTTCTCAGATTTAATGTGTTTTTTTTTTAAAAGTAATGCATCTAGCTCATGGGGAAAATTACTTTTTGGGGGCATGTGGCAGATGCCAGAAAATAATAGAATGATTTTTCAAGATTTTGCAAAAGATGGGGTTCGACAGAGATTAGTCTTGAGAAGAGTAAGGTGTAACCCTTCTTTCAGGTGGAGTCGGCAGCCACAAAAGCTGGGTTCAATATCTAGGGGTTGCTTTTGACAATACAACACAGAACTGTCTTGAGCCCCAACCCAGTTATCTGGGAAACCTACACATCACCCCTGGGTGCCTCGAAGAGGCAATACTTCCCCTCTCGCAAGCACTGAGTCTGTGTAGGAAAAGAAAACTTTTAATAAAAGGGGAAAGGAACCCAGCATTAATTTGGGAAACCACCACAAGCATGATTTGAAAATATAGGACCATGAACAAAACACCCATCCAAGAGGACCCTGCCAGTGTCCTTTTCTGCAGTCTCTCACCTTGTGGTGTGAAATGCCAATCCACAAATATGCATTTAACACGCCACTCCCCTCTCCCTCCACTGCACCCCAGTCACAGTTGTTGTCCATGGTCAGCAACAACCCAGAGTTCAGAGGTGCAGTCACCTCTCACCCTGGGGGTGGGAGGGAGGCGTCAAGGAATGCCTCAGCTACTGCTGCCAAGCCAGTTGCTCCACGGCTGGCTGCTCCGCCGCCAGCCGTTCACGTTGCCACTGCCCTCTCTACTGCAGCCTCTAGGTCTGGATGTCCTCCCACTTCACACAACTCTAAATGATTTCAGCTGTTGGTGGGGGAGCCTCACTGCTAGTTCAGGCTGGGGAGTCTCTTTCACAAGAGGAACTGCCCCATAAGGAGGTCTAAGGCTATGGCTACACTTGCAGATGTAGAGCGCTGGGAGTTAAACCAGCCCTTGGAGACAGCAGCATGGAAAGCAGTCTTTAATTAATGGTAGATGTGGCATATCATGCAATTTCGTCACAAGCTTTGCTTTTGTTCCTCTCTGCAAACACTGGGCAGAGCACTACTGCAGCGAACCAGTAACCAGAGAACCGTGGAAGAGCAGTAGATTTAAGTGTCCCTGAAATAATATGCGTGGTGGAATTAAGTTGTACGTTGATCATCTCTGTGTGAGACAAGCGAGCCCATATTGAAGCACAATACTCCGCTGCTGACTAATAAAGTGCCAAAGATGAAGTGCTTTACGTTTGGGCATTGGCACCCCATGTTGTCGTTCCAGTCAGTTTTTCAAGCAGGTGGTTGCGTATTTTGACCTTAGTCGCAGTCTTTGTAAGATGGTCATGATAGGTAAGAGTTCTATCCAACGTGATGCCTAGACAGACCGGGTGTGAATCATGCTTTATTCACTGACCATTGAGAACTACGTTCAGCTCTCTGCCCACTTATGCAAGATGGAAGTGGAAGACACTAGACACAGTCTTACCTCCACCTGGTATCAGGCGCCACCGATGGCAACAATTGGCCATAGCCACCATATTCCGAACACTCACAAGTGTGTCAAAGGAGTGTGCCTGGGTGCTGAGGCATATGTTGTCTGCATAAACAAACTTGAAAGACCCAGTATAAGGTAGGTCATTTGAATGTAAGTTGAACAACACTGGAGAGAATACTGATCCTTGAGGGAGGCTTAGAACTTAGACCTAGCTATCCGTGATTTCAGCTCTAGTGAGCCACAACAAAAAAGACTCTTAATTGAGTCAATCAGCTCTGTACTTAAACAGCGGAGAGGAGGGTCAAATGGTGTCTAGGGCCCTTAGGCCTCTCCTTGGGTCACTACCTTGTTGTGGTGGAGAGGCTTGTCATCCAGAGTCTTGTACTCCTGGTAGGGTCACCCGTGGTGAACAATTCTGAGGTTAGGTTCCAGACGAAGCACAGTCCGAACTTCTCAAGACCCCAACAGCACAACAGGTGTATTGTTAGTTCTCTGCGACTGTGAAGGCAGATTAGGGCTGCAGCAGAACAGAGACTTCCGATTGTCTTGGACTCCCCTGCCACTGGGTCCAGGGCTCCTTCCTGTCAAGTTTCTTGAGGTTGCTGCCTCCGCACTGGCTCCCCCACATTCAAAGATTTCACATGCAGGCCTCTACTAAGGTGTTAACATTTCCCACTAACAAAGTCCTGCGGCAATGGATGAGTGGTGGCGGGGACAGGAGCAGTGGTCTCTGGGAGTCCCCAGTCACAAACCTGCACGCAGGCAGCGGTCGTGTGTCAGTCATCTTGCGCTTGGACTTGTGAGACAGAAGTGCAATTTCAGCAGCTGCTGCCACAACTGAGCAGTCCTTTTCAGGATCCCCTCTGCTCACCCTGAATGGGGAAGGATATAGAAAAGGTGCCCTAAACAAACAAAGGCTGTCTGAATGCTCCCCCCAGCTGAATGGCTGTGTCCAATGGGATCACTCTACCTACGTTCAGAAAAGGCAAAGCAAAATAATGAAGTTTGCCACTTGGAATGTTCACATTCTCATGGGTTCCCCAAACACTGGCATCTTCTTGACTATGTCATTGTCAGAGCCCATGATCGTACTGATGTCCATATTACACGAGCTATGAGAGGTACAGATGACTGCTGGACAGACCATTGTTTAGTCAGATCGATCATGAACATGCAGCTTGCACCATAATACCATAAACAACCAAAAGGAATGAGAAAGAGATTTAACATCAAAGCACTTCAAAAGCACACTAGTCGCGAGACTTTTCAGCAATGCCTGATTGAGAGGCTCTCTGACCTACCTGACAACATCAGTGACATCCAAACACATCGGGAAGAGTTCAAGACCATTATTCACAAGGCATGTGCTGAATTGATTGGATGTTCCACTCACCACCATTAGCACTGGTTTGATGAGAACAAGGAAATCCTAGCACTTATTCATCAGAAGAGAAGAGCATTTTGCACTTGGCAAAATGAACCCTCTAATCAGCAAAAACAAGACTTATCATTGGCTTAAAGCGTGGTTCAAAGAAGGCTGTGTGACATCAAGAATCAATGGTGGCAAGCAAAGATCCAGAGTTTCACTGATCAACATGACATGGGAAGCCTTTTTCAAGAAACAAAAGCCACCTACGGGCCAAGTTCAAACAACACAATTCTGCTGCAATCCCAGGACAACTCCACCCCTCTTAAGGGGAATATGGCCCTCAAACAATGTTGGAAGGAGCATTTTGAGACGCTATTGAACCACAAATCTGAAGTCTCAGCTGCCTCCACTGAGTCCATTCCTCAGCATCCAGTAGTAGAACCTCTAGCTGATCCCCCTTGCCCCATCTTCTGACGAAGTTTGGCAAGCCATCAGTCAGTCTAGAAACAATAAGGTGCCAGACCAAGATGGCATCCCTGTGGAGGTCTTCAAAGCTGGTGGAATAGCACTCATGCAAAAACTTCATCAACTTCTTGTTAAAATTTGGGTTACTGAGGAAATTTCACCCAACCTAAAGAATGCCAATATTGTGACCATTTTTAAGAAAGGGGACAAGTCAATGTGTTGGAATTACCGAGGCATTGCCCTTATCTACATTGCTGGGTAAATCCTTGCTCATATCCTTTAACAGTCTCCTCCCTCTTGCCAAAGACATCCTTCTGGAATTCCATTGTGGTTTCAGACCATCTCAGGGCACCACCGACATGATTTTTGTTGCACGACAGATTCACGAGAAGTGTAGACAAACAACACCAGCCATTGTTTATGGCATTTATTGACTTAAGACCGTTGATTCCATGAATCGTGAAGCATTATGGAAGGTGCTGTCTAGGTTTGTTGTTCATTCATGTTCTCAGGCTACTTCATGATGGGATGACTGCCAATGTAATGAGTTGGAGATGGACCCATTCACCATTCGTACTGGTGTTAAACAGGGCTGTGTTATTGCCCCAACCCTTTTTTCTATTTATCTTTCCGTAATCTTGATTCTTATTCATGATTGCCTTTCTTCTGGAATTGGGATTGAGTATTGCATGGACAGCCAGCTCTTCAATCTGCAACATCTTCATTCTAAAACTAAGGTCACCAGGACTGTTATTACTGACCTTCAGTATGCTAACGACAATGCTATCCTCGTGCACACAAGGTTGACTTGCAGTCCACCCTAGATCTCTTCTCGGGTGCCTATCATAGCCTGGGACTTTCCCTCAACATTGATAAAACTAAGGTGCTCCACCAGCCTGCCCCAGCACAAGTTTCCCCAATTTTCCCACAAATTGTCATCCGTGGTGAACCCCTGGAAAACGTTGAGCATTTCCCATGCCTGAGTAGCCAACTCTCCCAGACATCCAATCTTGATATGGAGATTGAACATAGGATCTGTTGTGCCAACGCATCCTTCATAAAGTTGCTCCATCATGTCTTTATTGACAGAGATCTGCGGATGGAAACTAAGATCCTGGTCTACAATGCAGTAGTCTTCCCCACTCTTCTTTATCAGTGTGAGACATGGGGTGACATACTGAAGCCATCTTAAGCATCTGGAGGTGCCAACAGTGCCTTAGGAAGCCTTGCCTTAGGAAATTTCTCTGTATCAGACAGGAAGACCATCGCACCAATGCCATACACAAAAGACCAAAGACCAGATTTCACAGTCTGTGATGCATTTTTCATAGCCGCAAATTTGGTTGGGCCTTAACTATAGCTGTACTAACAACTCACTTAACCACTACAGATATATTAGAAAAGCTGAAGCACGCTCAAGGCAGACATGCTAGGACTCTATCTCAGGCCGAGGTGGTTGAGAAGGAACCTGTGTATCCGTTTACAGTTTCACGTATCTGGCATGAGAAGGCATAGGGCGCATGTGCGGGCTGAATGGACTCTGTTAACTGATGTAGCCTACTATTTTATGTAAACTGAATTTTGCAATATTGTATACACCACCGTGGATTTGGCTCTGGTGGCTATAGCCACTTATTTCAGATTTAGAGCCTCTAGGAACGCATAAAGACTGAGGAAAATAACACATACATCCACAAATACAATGTCTAGTCTGCCTTATGAATTTTATTAAAAATCACAAGCAAAGTTATGATTTCCAAGCTTATATAAATCTTACAATTACCCATGGACAAATTACAAGTATACATCCTCAAACATATTCTTAAGATCTGATGGACTCCTCACCAATTGATCAACAGAGGAATGGTTCCTGAAGGAATTTTCCCTAAGGTAACTCATTTTATCCAGTCCAGGCACTCTCTTTTATCATGTGATTGTGATACACTCTGTGCATATGCATGAAGGTGTCAAACTCTCTTTTTCCTTATCTGTATTGTGCCCTCCAAGAATACTGGGGTGCCACATTTCTCATAGGTTATTTATAGTTCCTTTTATTCTCATTAGCATCTATGCACAACATGTACCCTATAGTCAGGACATGTTTTAGAAAAAATGCTACAACAGGGTATCCCATGATCTTGAACTGTACATTGCAGTCAGTGTTTTGTAATATCACTTGTTGGCACATTCTTCTCATGATCTTGTGGCATTGGGTTACTCATTGGTCACTTACTTATGTCAAGCATGCCTTAGGCCTATGGCCTAGTATAGCTAAGCTGACATTTTACAGGCGGGTTTGGGGTGAAGGCTGACAGCTCGCAACCCGTCATGTAATAACTTCATGACCCCCCGAGGCATCCCAACCACTGTTCCCTCTAAGCTGCGCGTGTGTGCGAAACACCGTGCACATAGAAATTTGCACAGAAGCACAACAATTTGCACAGAAGAAATTTTTTGCGCACATGGCCTGTCAAAAATTAGAGGGAACATTGGTCCCAACCCCCAGTTTGAGAACCCCTGAGCTAAAGGGACACTTATCAAAGAAGGGAAAGACTGGAGCGTGCTCACCTCGCCAATAAAGAGGGTGGGGGGGGCGCTGAGCCCGGTCACTGGGTGAACTCTAGGGGACAGAAGGCTGACTAAGCCAGTTGGACGGAAGGATGAGAGGAGGATGGCTGTGCCTCAGGGAGTGTGGGCAATCCCCAATTGTCTCAGCCTGCCTGAGAGGTTGCTTATTTTGCTCTGAAAGGGGTTTGTCAATGTACTCTGGGAGAGACAAACACTGAAGAGGCCTCTTACATTGTGGGGACTTTTCCACTGTAATGCCCATTGCTGCAACAGAGAGGTGAGGCCCCTGGACAAACTGACACCCTCATCACCTTATTGCACTCAAACACCTTTAGGCCTGCAATGACTCATCTAGGTTCACGTGGAATCAGTGTACTCGTGAAAGTATACCTTGATTGTTGGTTTATCTGTTATGGAGGTGTCAGAAGAGTACATATATGAGGTATCATATATGGATAAGCACCAGGTCAGAATAGTCGAAACCACATAGGGAGCTAAAGGTTCCTGACTACCCTAAACAGTCAGGTAGAGGCACCACCAGTTAATGGCTAAGAACCCAGGTTGCTGAAACCCACTACCACTGAAGGAAAGGGACACCAGGTAAGGGCCCCTGTTGATGATTAGCTGCCCTTAGGGATATGACAATTCATAAAACCCCCTTACAGTACATTTCATGTTACCTGTGTGTCTTACTTATCACCTACAAAAACAGATATATATATAATATTGGTGATAAAGCTGATAGGTATAGGACCATTGTTTTACAGACAGAAAGGACAATTGGGTTGGATAAAAGACAGGTACCTCTATGTTAATTGCAGACTGTATGGAATAGAGACAGGCCTGATCCCTTAAAGTGTGACTCCTGATCCAAACTTTCCCTAGTTTCAGGGGTACCTGGCCAATGTAGAAGTGGGGACAGCCATGAAGTTTGGATCCTACTTCTGCAAAATGTTGGGTTGTTTGAATTAGACCCATTTGTACTACAGAATTTTTATTTCCTTTAAGTCTTTGAGCCATCGTCTGGCCATTCCCACAGTCCAATATTCTCATTGTATAGGTTCTTTTTTCTTTATTTTGGGCTACCATGTGAGGGTAGCAATTGACACATCACAAGAATGGAGTTTGCATCCATTCTTCTGGATTTTTGTTTTCAAACACTGAAGTGTCTGGTGTCTGCAAACCTGAAGGATAATATTTTTAGGCCACACATTATTTCATGGTCCCTAGCCGCTGTTTGTCAGACGGTGGAGAAGGATGGCAGGAGAGAGATCACTTGATCATTACCTGTTAAGTTCACTCCTCTGGGGCACTTGGCATTGGCCACTGTCAGTAGACAGGATACTGGGCTGGATGGACCTTTGGTCTGACCCAGTATGGTCATTCTTATGTTCTTATGTCCATTTACCTGGGCTTTGTTTCTGGCTGGAAGAAGGGAGTTCCCAATGTTAACTCTGTCTGGGAATTTGAGCACCTTGTGTACAATTGCAGAGAGAGAGAGAGAGAGAGAGATAGGGCAAGATTCTCCAGTCAGATCCACAGCTGTGATACTCTTCTTTCCCTACAGAGCGTTATCAATGGCAGATCAGTGCACATAGGGTAAACAGAGTCTAGATCCACCAGCATACCTTAGACAAGAACTTGCTCCATAAAAACTGAGATTCTTTTGGGCGTAGTGATGCAGATTTAGGACTCAACCCTGTTTTCACTGAAACCACAGACTAAAGATCAGAGAGAGAAACTTTCTTCACTGTTGATAACTGTAACAGAGTTCCTGCAGGGCCCTCCTGGCTCCTGCCCCCACTGGGCTGAGAAAGTCACACAGAGACCTGCTGGTGCAGTGCATACCTGGCGCTTTTATTTACAGGCTGTGCTCCCATCATCTTTCCACCACACAGGTAGTCCCCTTCTTGCAGTCCCCTGGCAGGAGAGAGGGGGCAAGCGTGCTCGTGCTCGTGCTCTCTCTCTCTCTCTCTCTCTCTCTCTCCCCTTCCCCTCACTGCCCTTCCTCTACTGCAGCTTTCCAGCTTCCCCCCCCCCCCCACAGCTTCCTTCCCCTGGTGCTCTTATCCAGCCCCAGCCTGATGAGGCAGCTGCTGTTCAAGCTTCCCCAGTCAGCGCCAGGTGGGCTACCAAGCTTCAATTCACCTCCCTTAATTGGAGCTGGAATGACAGAGGCTTGGCGAAGCAGTTTTCTGCTTAGCACTCTGTCACAATAACCAAGAGCTATCCCTGCAGAGACACGAGGCTGCTGTGAAAGTAAACATCTCAATACACATGATGGTACCACAAAAGTCACAGGACTTTAAAAAGGATAACAGAACAAAACAGCTTAAGGAACCAGAGATGGGTCCAAGTGCTCTGGATCCTCCTTTGTGCATCAAAACCCCTGATATGAAAATACAAAATAAGGAACAAACATAAAAGGCAAATTTTGCTTGGACAAGATGTTTTCTTTGTCCCTGATCCATCTCCCATTAAAGTAAACGAAGAGACTCCCACTGAAATCAGGAACTTGGATTGGAACTTTTATGAACAAGGAGAAAGAAGTATATCACTAACAGACCATGTTAACAGAGCAGAAACATAAATAATGGCTATTGTCTCAGGCAGTGTAAGCATGGTGCCCCCTTGTGTTTCAGCGTTAGTTAAAAGAAAAGGAGTACTTGTGGCACCTTAGAGACTAACAAATTTATTTGAGCACAAGCTTTCATGAGCTACAGCTCACTTCATCGGATGCAATGAGGGTGCCGGGCTGCCACAGGGACCGGTGCACTATATCTATACAGAGATTGACCGATGATGTAGTTGACAGGGCATAGGTGCCAGGAGAAAAATACTTGTAGCCCCAAAACAAAGATGTAGCCAAAGCAGAGATGAACCATAAAGGTCATCTTTGCATTCCCAGGTATTGTGAAGAAGCATGCACCACTACGGGGGAGAAATCAAGTGGATAACAATCTGCTTTAAAACAGTGTATCAAAGGTCCAGCCATTACTCTAAAGCAAGACACAAGACAAGCACTGCCTGACACCTATGGATATCATTCCAGCATCAAATTAGCACTGTTTTCTGCCTATTACTACCCTCTTGTGGCACTTCTGAAAACAGCAGCTTCATTTCCATTTACTATCACAAGAGAATAGTGGAAGGATTTCCCCGAATTTTATCCCCCAAAGACATTTATATTCTTGTTTGCTTTTAATGTGTTTGGCCACGTGTCCAGCTTTACTAGCACCAGGGCAGACTGTGGTCATAGGTGAAAGCTAACCAAGCATGAGACATGTCTCTGTGGTTGCATAGTTGCCTTGTATAAAGCTGTTTGAAAAGCTACAACTCATTATTAGAATGTTTATTTAACCTATTAACATTATGACCATGTAGCACTCCCGGTCTGCAGCTCTGAACTCAAGTGATGGGAGAGGGAGAGACCTGATATGCTTCCTTGCACACCAAGATTTTGAATGCTCTTCCAATTCACAGCTGCCTCCAGCAGAACTGGAGTTTGAGCTTGTGTACATGCTTTTCGATAGTGTACCTTGCAAGTGAAATTTAAAGATCCCCTCATTTTAGCCCTATACCATTTTTGTTTGGTTGTTTTTGAAATGTTGAGTTCTCCTTTGTGGTGGTATCTCCGCAGGGTCCCCTCGGGTAGTCGTGTGATTAGCCACACAGCCATGTTTTTGAGCAGTGGGGAAGGTGCACCCTTCATCCCAACATTCCACAGCATGTCCCCTCTCTTCCTCTCTCCCCACTTGCCAATGCAGTCACAAAAACAGCCCCTCCCTTTCCCTCTGCCTGCTAAAAATAACAATCAGCTCTGAAAAAAGAAAAGAAGTACTTGTGGCACCTTAGAGACTAACCAATTTATTTGAGCATAAGCTTTCATGAGCTACAGCTCACTTCATCGGATGCATACTGTGGAAAGTGTAGAAGATCTTTTTATATACACACGAAGCATGAAAAAATACCTCCTCACACCCCACTCTCCTGCTGGTAGTAGCTTATCTAAAGTGACCACTCTCCTTACAATGTGTATGATAATCAAGGTGGGCCATTTCCAGCACAAATCCAGGGTTTAACAAGAACGTCTGAGGGAGGCAGGGGGGTAGGAAAAAACAAGGGGAAATAGGTTACCTTGCATAATGACTTAGCCACTCCCAGTCTCTATTCAAGCCTAAGTTAATTGTATCCAGTTTGCAAATTAATTCCAATTCAACAATTTCTCGCTGGAGTCTGGATTTGAAGTTTTTTTGTTGTAATATCACAACTTTCATGTCTGTAATCGCGTGACCAGAGAGATTGAAGTGTTCTCCGACTGGTTTATGAATGTTATAATTCTTGACATCTGATTTGTGTCCATTTATTCTTTTACGTAGAGACTGTCCAGTTTGACCAATGTACATGGCAGAGGGGCATTGCTGGCACATGATGGCATATATCACATTGGTGGATGTGCAGGTGAACGAGCCTCTGATAGTGTGGCTGATGTTATTAGGCCCTGTGATGGTGTCCCCTGAATAGATATGTGGGCACAGTTGGCAACGGGCTTTGTTGCAAGGATAGGTTCCTGGGTTAGTGGTTCTGTTGTGTGGTATGTGAATTCCACCATGATTTCAACAATTTCCATCCCACTATCAGCCTCAGCCTGGTCCAGTCCACACAAGAGATCCACTTCCTGGACACTACAATGCTAATAAACGATGGTCACATAAACACCACCCTATACCGGAAACCTACTGACCGGTATTCCTACCTACATGCCTCCAGCTTGTAGGTAGGCCTAGGGTAGGTTAGGAATGTTTCTGAAAGCATTTGCCAGTTTGCTGAATTTCAAAGAGCAAAAAAGTTTGCCCTTCAAACATATTCTTATGAAACAAAGATAAAAATTAATCAGAGGCTGCATCACACTAATGAGGAAAGGGCATTGGACTCCACTAGAAGACAGATTCTCAGCTGTGGGGGAGGGCAGGATTGGCTAACAGCTGTCAGGAGACCACAGCCATCCCACCGTGACCATGTTACAAGGTGGGGTCGGGCTAGATGGGAAGGTGGTCTTGATATGGAAGAGGGGTACCTGATATGGAAATGAATAAGTACCATTGCACCAGAGGCACAGAAATCCGCTCTCGCCCCCCACATTTTCTTTCAAACACTGAGGACACAGGTGTTTGCAATAGGCAATTGCATTGCTCCTTACCAGCCAAGGAAGTTCAATCATTCAGGAAAAAACAGACTACTTAGAAAAGGGATGTCAGTGTTTCTAAATAGCCTTTTTTTTTAAAAGTTTTTTGGGACCTAGTTATTGATTTATTGCAGTTTTTTGCTTTCGGCAGTTAGTGTCAAAAAGCTTACATAAATATTGTCAATGGTAGGAAACACAGGCATAGGCCAGAGAATATTAAGTATGTGACAAGAGTAGGTGCTAAGACTCACCAGGTCTCATACAGAGGGGGCAGGGATGCTACCAAGAGCACAATTTGTCCCATTGGCTGTTCAGCTTATCTATGATGTGTTATTTAAATAGAGTGAAAAATGTCTGGTACTTGTATAAATAAGACATTTTCTCTTGTAAATTATCACCACCTAAGATTCTGTATTTTGCTTTCCCACTGAATGACTTACTGGAGCTTATTAGCACCTCCGCAGAGTTACTTTAGAAGTATAGCTTTAATTTTCCAGTGTGAATGTTTTGCATGGTTTTAGTGCAATCAGGTCCCTGAATTAGGAGGCCCTCACACTTCTGCCAAGTCTTTAGAATTACAGGGCCAAAGACCTGGTGAGCAAGGGTTGCCTCAGAGCACAGTCTGAGTCAGTCAGGCACAGGGCAGAGGAGTGCTGCCAGAGTGGAAGGAAGCTATAGTTGGTTCCTGGGAGAAGCCTGAAGGCAGGGGAGCAGCAGAGGGAGTTGTGTGCTGACATCTAAGCTGGAAAGCCAAAGCCAAGGCCTGAAGGTGGGGGAGCAGTGGAGGGGTTTACCTGCTGATGTCTCCATGCTGGAGAGTTGGACCAGGGAAACTGTGAAAGGGCCAGGAGGAGTGAGAGATGCTCCCTGGTGAGGATGATCTCCCAGCAGAGAGACTGTGGGGCTGGAGTGGCAGGCCTGGCAGAGGGACAGAAAAGGACCAACATGGAACCTCAGTGTGGCAGAAGACACTGGCTTATGGTATGGAAGGTCTCCCAACCATGAGGCTCATGGGTGTGCCTGCTAGGATGAGTGAGGTTTTAAAGACTATATCCACTGGGTGTGGGAAATTGACTGCGTTTCGGACTTTTTGCTGGGGATTAATTGATGTATGTTTTGGTATTAAACTCGGGCCCAAGGAGAAATATTATTATGGAAAAAGAGACATCATGCGGTTACTGGGGTCTTTGATAGGGGACACCGAGGTAGGCATGCTAGTTCGGCTGCAGGAGGAGCCATCCTATGACAACATCAATATTCTGTAAGGTTACTGAATGCTGGGATACTAATTCACATGGCACCCTTATGCAACAGTGATGCACTGATGGTGCAGTTTGTAGGTAGTGGGGACAAATCAATGATTTCAGTGGGACTATTAGTGGTGTAGGTTGCCGCTCAGTGTACGGAAGAATATCAAGAGCTGGTCCATAGAAACACACGTATGCATGGAGTTTTACAAGCAGATAGAGCCTTTACCCCTTGGTGCTCCCAACTTAATGCTTCAAAAGGAGTCTTTGCTGATGAACTGTAGGATCAGGCTCAAAGTTTGAAACTTGGAAATTTTATACTGTATCTTTTTCTAAAACAAGGGGGAGGGGGGACCCAGATTGCCCAGCCTGTTTTCAAAAACTACCTGGTCAAAGGCATACATTCTTTTCTAATTCTCTTGATACCTCTGACTTAGTTTTTGACAATCTGAGATTTTAATCCCCCTTGGTATTTTCAAAAGCAGCAATGTGGCACACCTCTTTCCTGCTGATGAAGGCTAAGATGCAATCTGGCTTGTCGTTTCACTCCAAGAATGGTCCTAGTGTCTCACAGAGTTCTCTCTGTATTGTTGGTTATACAGTATGTGAATTCAGTGCTGTTCAAGATCCCTGCCAGCATCTAAAAGTCTCCTGAGTAGGGTCAAATAAAACACTTTACTTCATTAATATCAAGCTCTCGGAATTCTGTAGCAGTTTCTTCTTATCCAAATTCAAATTAGTAATATAATACAGAGAAACCAATAATAAATTTGTTTTTGAAAATGTAATTTAACATTCTTATTGTAGCTAATCACTGAAAAGCAACAATCTGACTTCAAAGTACATAATTAAAAACTCTAAATGCAGGACAGTGATGTTATCTGTATTGAACTGGTAAGATTGAAGTCTAAAATGGCTTTTCAGTTATTTCTATCCAGTAACGGATTCCAGGCCAGTAATGTATAGCCACACTGCATTTCAAATTGCGGCCACAGTGAGTGTCAGCAGCCTTTTCCTTGTAGTATAGCTGGCTGATAGGTGCCTTTTTAAACTACTTATATGTAGATACAGGTTAGAGGTAGGCAGGGCCGGCTCCAGGCACCAGCGTTCCAAGCAGGTGCTTGGGGCGGCAGTCAGAAAAGGGTGGCAGAGTTTCCATGGTGGTGGCAATTCGGCAGAACTGCACTGGGCAGGAGAAGCTGAGAGTAAGGGAAAAAGAGGTGAGAATGGGAGAAACAAGATTTGCTTTTAAATCTGCGCAATATTTAAGGGATCTACGTTCAGGCACTGGACATTATCTTTTTAAAAGTACTTATATGGCTCCTTAACTGTAGGTCTGAGCACCTCACAATTTTTAACGTATTTATCTATCACAATGCTCAGTGATGGACTGCTAAACTGTATCATACTGTTCAGCCACTAGGTGGTGCAGTGTGTAAAATACCTTTGAACCTCAGTCAGAGCATTAAAGGCTTTCATGATTAACACAGCTGATGTAGATAAGCAAGCTCTGTAGCCAGCCCATATCTGGTAAAGAAGTACATGACACACCCCTGTGAGATAAGGAAGCATTATCCCTATTTTAAACATGATGAACTGAAGGTCTAAGTGACTTGCCTAGGTCACACAGGAAGACTATGGCACAACAGGGCCTTATATTGAGGTCTTCCAAATCCCAAGCTAGAGACCTAACCACTGGACCACCCTGTGGATCACAAAGCAATAACTGACCTTTGTGATTGGTTCAATGCCCAAGTGAAACTTAATAGCCAATAAACACAAAAAATTTGTATTGTGCACAAAGTCCAGGGCCAAGAACATTAATTGTTATTTTTATTGTTGGACAATAACAAGTTGGTGGCTTCAGTCAAATCCTAGTGGACAATTGTTCCTGTGACAAAACTCTTTATCACTACTGGCATCCTTTGAGCCGCTTAATGGCCAGCTCCTAAATCCTAGAGAATCCTTGTCAAGAATAAACTTGAGACACATTGGCAGGGTTGGGTGCCAATACCACTGCCAATATTGGACTTCTTCTGTTGATAGACTACTTCAGTCTCTAGGATTATCAACTGGGCAACATTCATATATGTACATGTATTTAACAGTCTGTGAACTGCGAGTGCATTTGAATATGTATTCTAGTTTGCCTTACACTATTTCTATGCTTTCTATGGTAGGTTCACATTAGTAAAACAGGTGAAAAGTATAAAAGCCCTGTAATTATTGTATGCCCTTTATCTAGTTTCTAGATCTAGTATCCAGATTTAGTTTCAAATCGTTATAGGATCATTTACAACAATATGTAAAAATCACGTAGTTAACACAAAAGATCCACAACAAAATAGCCCTTACACATCCTGGAGAGATTTTTTTAGCTACCAGAAGTATGCAAATTCAAGCACCTTAGTTTCTGAAGGTGACACTATAAATGACTGAATATGATCTTTTCCTCAAAAAAATAAATAAAAACCAGAACTGCACAGATGAGAGAGATCTGAGTTGACTGGCATGTATCTAGAGACCTGCTGCATTTACTGAGCTATGCGTAGCTCAGAATCTTGGAAAATTTAAAGAAGGTGTTTTTATTATGATTCATAATCCAATATTGTTTTTTTCGCTTGAGCCCTCCAGCTGCAAGTAGTTTTAGCAAAGAGTGGATGATTGTCAGAGAGTTGCCTTTGTAATTTTTGTTACTAGATGCTGAGATCTGTATTGTGTTTCGTTTCTGTACCAGGGTTTATTATAATTACTTTAGTGGGACATGCTTGGAATATATAATTAAACTGTTTGCATTTACAGCCACATCAGTCTGAGTTTATTTTGCACTGTGCATTTCTCCCTCTCTCTCACTGGTACACATCTGAAGATTTTATTTGGATATGTATAACTAGTTTAAGTCTTTTGCTTGTCTGACAGTTCTAGAAAATGTATGACTATAATAGCATGCATGTGATTTAGAGAGGAAAAGACCCACCATTGTTCTGTAATCCAGTATTGTGGATTTTAAACACAATGATCCTTGATTGTCATTAGTTATTAATACCAGTATTACCACAAGTATTCAAAAATCATGAGCCAGCCCCCCAAATCATGAGATTTTAAATAAATAATAATAAATATGGGGTTAAGATGAACATCAAATATCAAAAAGAAAAGGAGGACTTGTGGCACCTTAGAGACTAACAAGTTTATTTGAGCTTAAGCTTTCGTGAGCTACAGCTCACTTCATCGGATGCATTCAGTGGAAAATTGGTATTTTCCACTGAATGCATCCGATGAAGTGAGCTGTAGCTCACGAAAGCTTAAGCTCAAATAAATTTCCACTGAATGCATCCGATGAAGTGAGCTGTAGCTCACGAAAGCCTAACCTCAAATAAAATTTGTTAGTCTCTCAGGTGCCACAAGTCCTCCTTTTCTTTTTGCGGATACAGACTAACACGGCTGCTACTCTGAAACCTATCAAATATCAAGAGACTCGCAATAAAATTGCAAGTTGCCAACATTGTGAAGTTTCTTTTTAATAAGAATAATGCTTTGTTCATAAAGCACCATCTGCAACGCAATGCACCAACCTAAGCATTAGATCAACCCTTTTTGTCACATGGAACCAAGGGGAAAAAAAACCAAAAAACTTCCAGCCCCCGCAACAGGGGTGCCGTTTCAGATTTTGGTAATGGAGGCAACTTTAATTGTGGTTCCAGGGACTACTTAGGCATTTGAAAACTTCATTTCTTTATTGACCAGTTCAGCTAATTTAGATCCCATAATTTTATATATATAGTTAGGATTATATTTTGCCATGTGCATTACTTTGCATTTATCAACATTGAATTTCTTCTACCATTGTGTTGCCCAGTCACCCAGTTTTGTGAGATCCCTTTGTAATTTTTCAGTCTTCTTTGGACTCAACTATCTTCAGTAGTTTTGTACCCTCTGCAGATTTTGCCACCTCACTGCGTACAGTACTCCTTTTTCCAGATCATTTATGAATATGTTGAACAGCACTGGTCCCAGTACAGATCCCTGGGGGACACCACTATTTACCTTTCTCCACTCTCACCATTTATTCCTGCGCTTTGTTTCATATCTTTTAACTGGAGTGCCTGGCAATGCTTTCAGGATCACCTAACCATCAGATCCTTAATTTACTTTTAATGACAAGCCTTTTGTTATCTTAATCACCCTGCCTCTGTTTATAAACAAAATCCCTGTCCCAAAGGCAAAGAGGGAGTTCCACACAGCCTTACCCATCATTATGCCCCGTGAATTTGCCACTCTCCTCTAATAGCTGGATTTAACATAAAATTTTACTATGAGTGGTGTAACTTGAAAACAAGATGCTGAAATGAGGAAAATAAGACGTGATTACTGCATATGAGCAGGCTGACACATTCACACAGGCTGCTCTAGAGTGCTGAGAAATTCAGTGCCTTCATTTTGCAACTCACAAATTTAACTGTGGAACATTTCAACAAAATGGGTATTTTTGCATTAAAAATGTGCGAAAACTATGAATTTCTGCATGAAGTTGAGCCCTGCCGGTAGGCTACAAAGCTTCTAACTCAGGTTCCACTGGGTGAGTGTACAGTATCTCACTGCCCTTAGTGGGTAGTTGTGTGTGTGGAGTTTATATTAAACCGATTCAAAGTTGAATTAGCTATCTCTGCCTGCTCACAGAGTTTCACTGACATAACAGAATTAAGCTCTTAGTAAACTCAGTTATTTTTTCAAATTCAGTCCTGGTCTCTTCACAAACAAAAACAAGTTACATATTTGCTGTCTATTATATGCACGGCACAATAAGAATTCAAAAGCAGCAGTATTACTTCTTGAGCTGAAGGTGAATCTTTATGAGCAGTCTGTATGGTAGTAGAAGCTCTGATACTGTTCTTGGCCTCCAGACACTATACGGGAGGGACCTGTAAATGCTGTTACTAAATAACAGGGTGAAGGTTAGAAGCTGTGTGAAAATATTCACACCCCAAAGCCAAACACACTAAACTCCTGGCTTTTCACTATTCTGTTTAAGTAGAGAAATTTCTGGCATCTTTAGAGAAAAGTAGCTTTGGCATCAAAAAACTGCTTTGCCAAACTAAATCCTTTCCTGCCTGCTAGAAAATTATTTGAGGTTGTGCATTGCAGGTGTTACAGCTGCAGCTTCAATAAATTAAACAAGCTATCCAGTTAAAACAAAGCACATTCAGTCTTCCATAGCAGAGGCTAACAGGAACTGTAGTGAATTGCATTTCTAAATTCTGTCTCATGCAAACCCAAAATGGACAAATACCTAGAATGGACAACTTGAGGCCCCTGAAATGCTGGTCACAGCAGGAGAGACGCAGGCACCGTGAAGTGCCGGAGTTAGTGGAAGGCAAGGAAGGGGAAAAGAGATGATACAATGGAATGTCTATTCTCCCTCACTTCTCTTGATTTGGCTTTAACTGTGGACATTCTAGAAGTAGGAATGATTATGATGTGTATTAAAACAGACATGAATTCTTAAAGATTCCACACCGACTGTTTCTACCAAATAAATCAAAGTCTTCATTATTAGTGCCTAGGGGTCCCAATCAATGACCATGGCCATTTTGCGCTAGATACAGTACAGACAAATAAAGAGGAGAGTCCCTGCTCCAAAGATCTCACAAATTAGAATTATGATGGGGTATGCCAGCGGTTCTCATACTCAAAGTGGGTCACAACCCTGTTTTAATGGAGTCGCCAGGGCTGGCGTTAAATTTGCTGGGGCCTGGGGCTGAAACCTAAGTCAGAGCCGCAACACCCAGGGCTGAAGCCGAAATCCAAGGGCTTCAGCCCTGGGCAGCGAGACTCAAGTTACAGCCCCCCTGCCCAAGGCTGAAGCCATCAAGCTTTGGCTTCGTCCTCCCCAACCCAGGTGGCAGGGCTCAGACTTTGGGTCTGGCCCCTCTGCCCAGGACAGTGGGGCTCAGGCTTCGGTCCCCCTACCTGGGATTGTGTAGTAATTTTTGTTGTCAGAAGGGGGTCATGATGCAATGAAGTCTGAGAAACCCGGAAGTATGCTGATGGCAGAGATTGAACTGGGGATCTCCAGAGCTACAGGCATAAGTTTCTACAGCTTGAACTAAACAGCCAGGCTGAGAGCTCTAACAGACCCATATCCTCTGTGGACTGGGCACATAAGGGGACACTTAACATTTCCTGACTAGTGTGTTACAATGACAAGATGCAATCGGTGGATGAAACAGGCCTATGGATACGTGACTTGTGTGGAGGGAAATAAAAGCAAAATGAGCATGTTTTGCATAAATAAGCATTAGCCTCAGCTTGCCACCATTGGCAAATGGCCGTGTTCAGTAAGTATCAGGGCAGTGGCCAGTTTTAAGAAGGAATTTAGAGGAAGACAAAGTAGCTTGGTGAAAGTAGCATTGCCAATCTTAAGAATAAAAAAGTCATCAGTAAGAATCCAAAAATACAATGCGAGTGGCGTAAAAATCATAAGATTCTGAAAAATAATAAACCTCATTTTTTTGTCTGTATTCTAATGTGAGTCTTTAGAAGGAAGTCGCCCTCGCCCCAAAAGTTGCAAATTCAAAGTTGGAGGTACAGAAAAGGCATGCACAAAATGTAAGGTCTTCCCCATAGCTCCTCAGGGCGTGTCTAGACTTCAGAAAAATCCACAGCAGCGAGTCTCAGAAGTCAGGTCAACTGACTCAGGCTTGCAGGGCTCATGCTATGGGGCTAAAAAGAGCAGTGCAGATGTTCTTGCCCAGGCTGGAGCCTGGACTCGGAGATCCTCTGACCTCACCGGGTTTTATTTTGACCCTGGGCTCAGCCCAAGCAGCCATGTCTGCACTATTTTTAGAACCATAGCAGGAGCCCTGCCAGCCTGAGTCATTTGCCCTGCACTCAGACTCACTGCCACAGAGGTTTTTTGCATCGTAGACGTACCCTCAGAGGGGTACTCCCCTTACCCATTCCTAACCAGTAGAATGTGGGAGCTGCCATTCCTTTCTTCTCTATCCTCCCCCATTTTCCTTCTTCTGACTCCTACCCCATCCTCTCAGACCATAGGCACCGACTCCGTGGGTGCTCTGGGGCTGGAGCACCCAGGGGGAAAAAGTGCAGCCCCCCAATCAACGCCTTTCCCTCCCCAGTGCCTCCTGCCCTCCGGCAGGCCCTGCTGATCAACGCCTTTCCCTCCCAGAGCCTCCTGCCTTCCGCAGATCAGCTGTTTTGTGGCATCAGGAGGCATGGGGGGGGGGAGAGAAGAGTGAGGGCACAGTGCGCTCAGGGGAGGGGGCAGAACGGGGACTGGGAAGAGGTGAAATGGAAGTGGGAAGAAGCAGGGCGGGGTTGGGGGAAGGAGTGGAGTGTGGGCAGGGCCTGGGCGGAGCACCCCCCTGCAGATTAGAAACTCGGCCCCTATGTCTCAGACACTGTCCTATGGGACTTTTTGTGCCTCTAACACAACACAAAGACTTATTTTTCCAGGATATTCTATAAGATGTATATCTTTAGCTGAACCCAGGAGTAAACCCTACTGTAAAATGGAATGAACGACACAAAATATACCAAAGCATTTTCTGTGCCAAAATAAATAAGTTTAGACTCCTGAAACATTCATATATGGAAGAGAAAATATGTATAGAAAAGGATTTTACTGGTTTTCTTTAAAGGAGCACATGTCCACATTTACGCCTCTCTAATTATTATAAATGGTGCTGTGAATGAACTGTGGCACTAATTGATACATCTGTAGTATCTGTGCTTGTGTTATCACTATATTAATTGAATTAACTCTCTCTAAGAGCAGTATAGAATGTACCTTAATATCATTCCAATCTGACTATTCTCTGTTTTGCTGGGAGATTAAAAATAAACTACTCATTTATGTGGGACCCTAAAGTATTTTTGTTTTGCTGTTTCAAAAGCCAGCTACGCACACCCACATGTTTCTCCACTACTTTGCACCTTGTGGAGTCAACTACACCTGTGCAAAATAAATCAGAAGGGGGTGGAAACACTAGCAAGTCAGAAAGGTAGCACTTTGATTAGCTTTGTAGAGATAAATGATTCCACAAGGTGCAGGCAATGGGGAATCAGGCCTATAATGGTTATAAATGAAAGTGGAGGAAACACCTTCCTTTCCCTATAGGCTCTACCCAACTTCAAACACCTTCTCCCTCTCACACACATAAGGACATTTTAAAGTTGCTCAGAAGTTGGTAGGAAATGAATCCAGCACCTGTTCTGAGGCAGCAGCTGGCGATGGCAGGCAGTGGGGATCTGGTGCTTTAGCACCAGGAACGCATAGCAGTTTTCAACTGCCCCTTAATCAAACAAATACATGCCTTCCAGGGGATAAAAATATTAAATACTTTGTTTAGTAGAAGTATCCATAACTACAACATTTTGGTTGAAATTAATGAATCAAATCATTCACCAAAAGCCTGACCCATGCTTGTATGTACACTATACCTCATGATTCCATGCAGGTGAAAATGATGAATGCTGGAAGAAAATCCTCCTTACCTGCTAACTTTTCTGTACCACTTACACAGGGTATTAAAGCCAAAGAATCCTGCACTCCTGGCTGTCATGTCCAATCCACTGGCCCATCTCCAGCCCAACTCCAACACCTCCCTCAATGCTGGTCTTTGCCAGAGCAGCAGTCTTCTTCAAACTGTAAGGGCTACATGGCTCCCCTGCATAGTTACTCCCGAGTCCAGCAGCTTCTCCAAATCAGATATACAGTGGGGCATAAATTGTAGGAAGAGCTTTTAAAACACAAAGCACTTTGGGGGTGAATTTTATCCTCAGGGACAGTTCACCCTTTAGTTAAAGTGTGTATTAGTAAATCTAGTTCCTGCTTCACAGAGCACTCAATTCCTCCCTGGTGTAATAACACTGATGAAGTGAGCTGTAGCTCACGAAAGCTTACGCTCAAATAAATTGGTGCCAAATTTAAGGTGTCACAAGTACTCCTTTTCTTTTTACTGACTTCAGTGGAATAACAAAGGGAATGAATTTGGCCAATTTACTTTATTTCCGAGGTATTCAGAGACAAGTGCTCTTTGGTCATATGGAGACATAAACCCTTTGAAAAGCCAGTGAAGTCTGAGCCAGACAGGCCAAGGGGAAGAGTCACTAAATGGTTAACCCAGATGGACATTCTAACCCCATTAAATCCCTTCCCTTAAATCCAATGGGAAAGGCAGAGAAGGAAGCCAACCAGAGCTGCACACTGCAAAATGGTTTCCCCCACTCTCCTGCCCCTTCTGTTACAGCAGTACCCTGGGCGTTCTTACCTGAAGGACACACCTTATGTGCCTCCTCTGACACAGCAGAAGCCAGTGCTAATCACTACAGGATGCTGTCTTGGAAGCAGATCTGTGGGTTTGAGAGTGCTCCTGCCTTTTAGCTTCCCACAGCACCACATGGTGGCAGAAATGCACTATTGCCCCTTTGCATAGAGTTGAATGGGGAAAATGCCAGCCTTGCGTATGTTTTTTTCTCTTTCTCTCCCTCTCTCTTTGTTTTAATCATTTTATCTTTGAATGGGTGGCTGGTATTGGACCCTTCCCACTCCTCCACCTGCCTTACTCCTGCTGACCAGGAGAGGCTAAAGTGGCAGACAGATGTAATTGTTAAAAGCAAACACACACAGGCACTCACAAACCTATGGAGAATAAAAACAACATGGAAAGGACTGGGCCCAAAGGCAAGTGCAACCAGCAGGGGTGTGGGAGGGACTGCCAGAGGGCTAAAATGCTGGTCACCAGAATTTAGGCCAGATTGTAGGTTACTCCGGAGTTTTGCTAAGAGCCAGGGCTTCTTAACAAAATGAGACCATGGAGAGGACTACTGTTCCCTGGTCTTAACGGAAAATGATTCAATCCACTTTGTAATGGAGTTTTCAACAAAAACATATTTCTTAAAAGATTTGATGGGATCCTGACTGATCTTTTTCATTCTTTAACTCCCTGAATGAAAGCCTGTCTGTAGTGTCACTGGATACTGTACCCTCTGGCATGGGTATTAACCTTTGATTAGCCTGAACTATGTCATGTTACTTGGGATGGGTCATTGGTCTCCTACCAGTACTCCTGTGTCACACATTTCTTACACATGTGATTCTCACATTGCAACTGTAATGTGACAAAGTTAATGGGAGTTGTGCCCAGTTGCACCAGAGCTGGACTTGACCCTGCATATCTAATTCAATGTAGTGGGAGGAAATGATTCAGGCTGTGATGCTGGCAGGCCAGATGGCAGCTTTTCCCCAGGCTGCAGACATTAGCTAATAATTGACAGTCTCATAGCTGGAGACCAAACCAGTTCACCTGTATGTTAGATTTGCTCAGAATCGGTATTCGTCTTATAAGAATGCCGTTAGTGCTTCAACTCTAGGAAATGCTCATAAGTTGCTGCCTGCATTAATCTCACTCATAATGTCAGTGTTCCAGGCTATGAGACAATATGTAAGTTTTACTTTATAACTTTTGAAAATGTTTGCTCTGAACTTGTGAACCCAGGCACCAGAATCATTCCCCCCGCCCACCCAGAAGGACTATCAAAAGCCACCAAGGAATATTGCAATACAAAGGGTTGGTTAATGGCCCTATCACACCTAGGAAACGCTATGTGCAAGGAAGCTTGTCCTATGGACTTGAAAGCTGAATGAAGGAAATAAAACAAAATCACAGGAAAAATTTTCATCTCTTCACTGTTTGAACTTGGAGTCACCAACCTAAAGCCAGAGAACCCCAGGGGCTACCCCCCTGAAAGACACTTTGAATTGACAAATCAGTACAACTCTTGTCACTCTTAGGATTTAGGTTACAACTCATTTGTGTATATGTTTGCTTGCTTTAACCTGTAAATAACTCTCTTGCTTCTTTTTCATACTTAATAAACCTTTAGATAATTACAGGATTGGCTGCAAGCATCATCTTCCATGTAAGATCTTGGGTACCAATTGATCTGGGGTAAGTGACTTGTCTCTTGGGACTAGAAGCAACCTAAATCTGGTGTGACTTTGTGTGTAAATGGCCATTGATCACTAAGTCCAATTTTGTCTGGGTGGCAAGATAGAGTCTAAGGCAGAGGTGGGCAAACTACAGCCAGCCGGGACTGCCCTGCCCGGCCCCTGAGCTCCTGGCCCTGGAGGCTAGGCCCCGGCCCCTCCCCTGCTGTCTCCCCCTCCCACGCAGCCACGGCGCCGTGTGGGCAGCGCTTTGGCAGGCGGGGCTGCGCGCTCATGCAGGGCAGCGCAGCAGCATGTCTGGCTCTGGAGCGGCTCCCAGACATGCTGCTCTGAGCGGCATGGTAAGGGGGTCGGGGCCAGGGGGTTGGATAAAGGGAAGGGGGTCCTGGGGGGCAGTCAGGGAGCAGGGGGCAGTTGGATAGGGGGTGGAGTCCCAGGGGGGGCAGTTAGGGGCGGGGAGTCCCGGGAGGGGGCGGTTGGATAGGGCAGAGGTTCAGGGGGGCAGCCAGGGGATGGGGAGTGGAGGGGTTAGATGGGGGTGGAGTTCCGGGAGGCGGTTAGGGGCAGGGGTCCTGGGAGGGGGCGGTCAGGGGACAAGGAGCAGGAGGCGGGTGGATGGGTGGGGGGCTCTGAGGGGACGGGAAATGGGAGGGGGTGTATAGGGGGTGGGGGCCAGGCTGTTTGGGGAGGCACAGCCTTCCCTACTTGGCCCTCCATACAGTTTTGCACCCCAATATGGCCCTCGGGCCAAAAAGTTTGCCCACCCCTGGTCTAAGGGGACTGTCTGTGAGCCCATGGGAAGACTGTTATAGTGATTCAGGAGTTCATGTTTGTTACTGGCTTGGTGATATCTAATTATAGAACACACCACCAGTTTGGGGTATCTGCCCTGTTTCTGACAGTCTGCCCTGAGGGTGCACTCTCGGTCATGAGCCACTCCAGACAGTGTGACACAAACTACCGACCTAATGTACTTACATGGTCCCTATCATCGTTCTCTAAGCGCCTTACCATGTTTAATGTATTTGTTTCACAATACCCTAGTGAGGAAGGGGATTTTACAAATGGGGAAGTGAGGCAAAGAGAGTTTAAGTGACTCCCCTAGCGTCATCCAGGAAGCCTGTGATAAGAACAGGAACTTAAACTCAGGTCCTCCAAGTCCCAGGCTAGTGCCCTAACCAGCAGGCCATCCATCCTTTACTATGCACACAATTTACTGGGGGATAATGGTGCCCACATCATTCCAGAACCATCCACTTGGTTTGAGGTAATCAGGGCCCACAAAGATCATTCTCTGCTTGGAGTGCAGGGGGTGGTAGGAGCCCCCCACCACACGCACAGACACACAGACACACACACACACACACATACACACACACACACAGAGTTCTCTGCTTAGGTTTGGGTCGCCAGTGGCAGCGCCCATGTCCCTCTGTTTGAGTGGGATGATGGTGGCACTGGGGCCACAATCTTTCTCGACTAGAATCCAGCCCAGCCAGCCCAAAGGCTGGAGCAGCACATGGGAGGAAGGCCCCTTTCCACTCCAAAGTGAAGGCAATAACACCGCTAACCCAAGAGGCAGAGATGTGCCTGGCCTCCTTTCTGGACTACGTAAAGAGGCGCAGCAAGCTGGGGAGAAGGCAGACCCTAGCCCACCTGAAGAGGGATAGGTGAGGCCTGGGAGAGAGAGTGAGGAAGAGCTGCCATACCACAGTGATGGGCTAAGAACCCCTTCCATCCCTGATCTGCCTGAAGGCCAACAGCACCCCGGAGGTACCTGTAGCTGTACACTGTTGTGGGAAAGCTGGTGAGGAAGCCAGCCAGTGTTCTTTTGGAGCAGATTGTCTGCTCCGGCCATACTGCAGGCAGGCTGCTACCCATGGATTCCAGGCAGTATGTCATTACATCACTGTGACATAGTCACATACATTACATGGTCCCTGAGCCAAGGCTCCTAAACAAAACTTCTAATGGTTAATCCATAGGGTTGCCAGGTGTACAGTTTTTGACCAGAATGCCCGGTCAAAAAGGGACCCTGGTGGCTCCAGTCAGCACCGCTGACCTGGCCATCAAAAGTCCAGTTGGCAGTGCAGCAAGGCTAAGGCTAAGGCAGGCTCCCTGCCTGCCCTGGCTCCATGCGGCTCCCGGAAGTGGCTATCATGTCCATGTGGCCTGCTGCCCCCGTCTGCAGATGCCACCCCTGCAGCTTCCATCGGCCATGGTTCCCAGCCAATGGAAGCTGCGGAGCCAGCACTCAGGGCGGAGGCAGCGTGTGGAGCCTCCGTGGTTGCCCCTGCACCTGTGGGCCAAAGGAACATGCCAGCCATTTCTGGAAGCCATCTGAGGTAAGCGCCGCCCAGAGCCTGCACCGCGAACCCTCCTCCCACACCCTAAACCCCTGCCTGGCAATGAGAACCCAGCCCTGAGCCCCCTCCCAAATCCCCTCCCAGAGCCCGCACCTTGCACTCCCTCCCACACTCCAAATCCTTTGTCCCCACACCCCAGGCAGGAGTCACCTCCTGCACCCCAAGCCCCTCATTCCCAGCCCCCAAGAGCCTGCACCCCCAGCCAGAGGCCTCACCCCCTCCTGAATCCCAACCTCCTGCCCATGGGTGGTGGGTGGAGTCCCCCTTTGGGGAGGCTAGCCCCCGGCCCCACCCCTTCTGTCCACGCCATGTCTCCCCCACAGTCGGAGCCCTGAGACCCCCCCCGCCCTCCTCCACAGCTGGAGCCAAAAGCTCTTCCCACCACCACCTGGAGGAGCCCTGGGCTAGCCAGAGGTGCAAAAGCCCCCCTTTCAGCCAGAAAAGCCCCAGGCTAGTTAGATGCCTGAGCACCCCACCCCTTGGCCAGATGTCTGAGTGCCCCCAAACCTCAGCTGGAGCAGCTATGGGCTGAACAAAGCCCCAAGCCCTCTCCCCACCACCTGCCCAGCGGTGCCCAACCTCCCCCTCCCCTGCCCAGGGAAGCCCTGGGGCAGCCACAGCTGCACCGTACCTCCCCTCCCCAGATCTCAAGCAGCCCTGGGGAATAGCTCAAGATGCTTTTGATATGTCCCATTCAGGTTTCAGGGTAGCTGAGGCAGCGGTATTTGCTACTCAGCTTCCTGGGTTCATCAGTAATCTCTCTGGAGTCTAGGGAGATTACTGATGAACCCAGGAAGCTGAATAGTACATACCACCTCCCCAGCCACTAGGGTTGCCAACTGTCTAATCACACAAACACATGCACCCTTGCCTCCACTTCCTCGAGGCCCTGCCCTGCCTCTGCCCTGAGGCCCCTGTCCCACTCACTCCCTTCCCCCCTCCCTCCGTCACTCGCTTTCCCTCACCCTCGCTCACTTTCACTTGGCTGGGGCAGGGGGTTGGGGTGCAGGAGGGGGTGTGGGCTCTGGCCTGGGGAGTGGGGCCAATGGGTTCGGAGTGTGGGAGGGGGCTCCAGGCTGATCCTAGGTCAGGGGGTTGTGGTGCAGGATGGGGTGTGGGGTGCAAGCTCCGGGAGGGAGTTTGGGTTGCAGGAGGGGGCTTAGGGTTGGGGCAGGAGGTTGGGGTGCAGGAGGGGGTGAGGGCTCTGGGAGGGAGTTTGGGTGTAGGAGGGGGCTCCAGGCTGGCATAGAGGGTTGGGGTGCAGGACGGGGTGCCGGGTGCGGGCTCCGGCCAGGCGGTGCTTACCTCGGGCAGCAGCGCAGCAGGTCTAAGGTAGGCTCCCTGCCTGCCCTGGCTCTGTGCCACTCCTGGAAGTGGCTGGCACATCCCTGTGGCCCCTGGTGGGGGAGGGGGGTCTCCACTTACCACCCGCGCCTGCAAGCACTGCCCCCGCAGCTCCCATTGGCCTCAGTTCCCAGCCAATGGGGGCTGCAGAGTCAGTCCTGGGGACGGCGGCAGCACACGGAGCCTCCTTGCCCCCCCCGCCCAGGGGCTGCAGGGACGTGCCAGCCACTCCCGGGAGCGGCGTGGATCCAGGGCAGGCAGGAAGCCTGCCTTAGCCCTGCTGTGCTGCCGGATTTTCAGCACCTAAAATCTCCCAGTTTGGCTTCAGTAATAGGGTTTCCAACTTTCTCATTGCAAAGAACAGAACACCTTTGCCCTGCCCCCTGCCTCGCTCCTTCCCCGCCCCTTCTCAGAGGCCTCCCCCCTCCCTCTATCGCCTGCTCTCCCCCACCCTCGCTCACTCTCTCATTTTCAACAGGCTAGGGCAGGGGCATAGGTGGAGGGTATAATAGGCTGAACCCCGGTTGCGGGGTTTGGTTGGGGAAGTTTTTGCTTATTATGGCCCATGCAGGTTCCACAGTGGCTGATAGGGTTGCCAACCCTCCCGGTTTTGCTGGGAGTCTCTTGGAATCATGCCCTATCTCCCGGAGGGCGCCAGCCATGTTTTCTTTTGAACTCATACTCAGAAGTCTGAACAGTGGAAGAATACTAGGATAACTATCACTCATAGTGTAATGGGAGTGTGTGTGCGCACGTGTGTACGTGCGAAGATTCAATCTTCTCCTCTAACTTTAGAGGTAATCAAGAGACTTAAGGCCATTTTTTAAAGGTATTTGGGCACCTAACTCCAATGGGAATTAATGCCTACATACCTTTAAAAACCAGGTCCTTGCTGTTGTGTTCTGGAAGTCTGGATTCTTCCTGAGTAAGACGTCTTAACCCAGTTTTAGAACCAGAAGACCATACACCATTGCTGTCCTTATTTAGGAGGTCTTATTTTTTAGGTAGTTATTTATAATTTTCTCCAGTGGTTAAAGTAGATGGAAACATGAGGTGGCAAACCGTCCTGGCACCAGCCAAGCAGGAAGGGCAATTCTAGAGAGAACTACTTACCCCATCCCGGGAGAACTCTCCTGCTGCTAAAAGCTGTGCCCTGCCTGCTTTCCCTTACTTTAACCTCTGATCCCCTCACTCCCACTCTCTTTCCAGTCTATTTCATCAAAGAAAACAGGCATCACACTATTTCCCCTCCAAATGCACCTATTTATTAGATTTCAGATCTTGACAAGTCTGTGAAACACCAACTCCAGTAGAAGCACTTTAAAATTGCAGATGTGAAGTAGTTTCTGCTTGTACCATAGTTTCTGGTTAAATAGTCTTGTCTTTCCATGCTGCATCATGTCTTTCCACGCTGCTGACACTGAACAGGTATTTTTGAAAGGAGCAATTCTTCCTGAAGGTGACATACTTAAAAATGTCGAGTTAGCATTGCATCAGACAGGCAGCAAGCTCAGGAAAGCTGCCTTCAAACTGCATCTGCAATAAAGGGCATGAGAAAGAAGTTAGGGCAGGCTAAGTCTACAGCTCCTGTTAAGAAAGCTTCTGTCAAACTGTTAACAGCCTCACATGAATATATTTTCAAATATTGATTTTTATTTTTTCAAAGTCAAAAATTTGATCTTTGACTTTGATCTTGTTGGAATCTTTATATATTTAAGCATCCCAGGAAGAGGGGGTGGGAAAAAACACAGGTTTTGGGTGGGGGGGTTGTGAATTTGTGTGCAGAAATTTATAATTTTTTGTGGCTGAATCAATTCTTCCTGCCTATAAAAGCTCCCTTTATCTTTTGCAGAAAATGTGAAGTGAGACGGAATTAGTCTGTTTTGCTTTTCAGAAACCCACAAAATCCTGATATTTTGCTGGCAATGGTAAATATAGATATTTGCACATCTCTGCCCATTCATTTTCTCTGGCCTGGCATTTCTGCTTTGATTGATTTCCTTAATTTTGTTTGAGGATTTTTCTAAATGACAGATTATCTGCAAAAGAGGATTTGAGTGGTATGCTCAGTAATTCACAGGCAAAATACTGCTCTATACCTCCAGCCAATAGATTGTTTCTACAACTCAACGCCTGAGAAACGCTGTGTCATTAGTGCCATAAATGTCCTTTTGTTGACTTTGGGTGTAGTCCTGTTCACACTGAAGGGAATGGGACTTTTGCCATGAACCTCAGCAGGATCCGCTTAAGGCCAATTGGTATAACATTCCTGTTTTTTTGCACACTGAATATTTCTTCAATATAAATAGTGAATATGCCTTACAATAGTATTATATAGTGCTGTGTAAATTAATACTATAATAACATATTTCAAGCCTCCTGTTTGAGTTACTTCTTCCATTGTCCAGCAGATGGCACCATGTCTGTTTTTCTAACCTCAGCATACTCCCTGAAATGAACCCCTCAATAGAAACAGGTATTTTGAGGACAACAGCTCTATAATGTGCTCATTTTTCTTTGAACTTCCTTCCTGTTGGTCACATTTAACAAATTTCCTATAATTCCTTTCCTTCAACATAACATCCCTCTCTCTCCTCACCTGCTTGATGCCTGCCTTTTTAAAATGCATATCTCATTCTTCGAGATAGGCATAAGGATATCACACATGCTTAACAATAGAGACTGGGGTGGGGGGGAAAGAAAACCATATGCTGTATTGCATAGCAGAAATTCCTAGTCTTTCTATGCTCAAGCTATTTCTGCACAGGGAGCTGGAAACTGTTTTTTCTCCCAATTCTTCTTTTAAGAGGACAGTTATTCACCACCTGGCAAAAGAAGCCAGAGGTTTGGGCCCTGAACCACTTCATCCCCAGAGATCTGCACTCAGGGTAGCAGCAGAATCACTTCATCAGCTGAATGGAGTTCATATGCCTCCAGGCTTCCTGGCCCATCTCCAGTTCCCTGGCAGTATGTGCTGCTAGCAACTTCTCTGTTAAATATTGGCCTCGTGCCTTCCTGTAGGGGATTTCCACAACAGTGACCATTTACCTGCTACAGTCTCACAGACTTCAAAGAGTCACAGAATATTAGGGTTGGAAGAGATCTCAGGAGGTCACCTAGTCCTCAAAGCAGGACCAACCCCAACTAAATCATCCCAGCCAGGGCTTTGTCCAGCCAGGCCTTAAAAACCTCTAAGGATGGAGATTCCACCACCTCCCTAGGCAACCCATTCCAGTGCTTCACCACCCTCCTAGTGAAATAGTTTTTCCTGATATCCAACCTAGACCTCCCCCACTGCAACTTGAGACCATTACTCCTCGTTCTGTCATCTGCCACACTGAGAACAACCGAGCTCCATCCTCTTTGGAACACCCCCTTCAGGTAGTTGAAGGCTGCTATCAAATCCCCCCTCACTCTTCTCTTCTGCAGACTAAATAAGGCCAGTTCCCTCAGTCTCTCCTCATAAGTCATGTGCCACAGCCCTAACGATTTTTGTTGCCTTCCGTTGGACCCTCTCCAATTTGTCCACAACATTTCTGTAGTGGGGTGGCTCAAAACTGGACGTAATACTCCAGATGTGGCCTCACCAGTGCTGAATAGAGGGGAATAATCACTTCCTTTTGTCTGCTGGCAGCACTCCTACTAATGCAGCCCAATATGCCGTTAACCTTGGCAACAAGGACACACTGTTGACGCATATCCAGCTTCTTGTCCACTGTAATCCCCAGGTCCTTTTCTGCAGAACTGCCGCTTAGCAGTTCTGTCGGTCCCCAGCCTGTCCTCAGGGTGGGGAAGGAAACAATATCAGAGAGAGAGCCAAGTGCCCTGGCCAAACCCTTCCCAAAGCTTGGATTACCCAGCCATAGAGGGGCTTCTATAGTTTCCCCCTTCTTGCCCCTCTTCAGACTGGATCCTCAGGGATTCAATAGCCTCTGCCCTGGTAGGTGTCAGGGCTGATCCCTTTGTGAAATGTCTAGTTTTAAAATAACTTCAAAATGTTTATTCAAGACAGATTGTTATACCAAGGAGAATTTGCCCTGTGTTTACCAGGACCAAACAGTCCAGCAAAATGAGAGTTCGGAGCCACGAATCGTGTTTGGAGTTAAGAGCAAAGTCAAAGAACACAGACACTATCAAAGATGCTCTTTGCGCAGAATGAATATTAATTACACTTTGACACAAGTCCAGACCCAGACTGTGCCTCAGTTTCTCTTTTTGGCTACATAAATCATCCCAAGTTAGATTTTACCTTAAATAAGCCCCTGTTCAAGGGGGGCTTTATTAATTAATATCCAATAGACAGTCCCTGGCTTCAGTTTCCTCTTCACCAGAGTCTTAGTCTTCTCACCCCCTCTTGTCAGTAGATTCCCAATAGCCCCTCTTGCTTCCTAGATTCGACTGCTCCACCCCCATCCACACTGGGGTTCAATCTCTTGTTCTGCTACACCTCCTTAGAGAGCTAACCTCTTAGTTACTTGCTCCCTCCCTCTTTGTCAGCACACTCTTCGTCATCCTGCTCCCTTCCCAAGAGCCAGGCTCAAACTGTAGGCCTCTCAGGTCTCCAGGCAGATACCAGCTGTCTTCCTGGAGCTTACTGACAGGACCTTAGGGTTGCCAATTTTGCTTGGATGTATTCCTGGAGGTTTCATCACATGACATAATCTTCAATTCAAGATTAATCTTTAATTCCTGGAGACTCTAGGACAATCCTGGGAGGGTTGGCAACCTTACAGGAGCTCCCCATTGTCTTCCTGCCCCAGAGGCTGTCATTCTCTTGGGGCTCTTTCTGTCATCCCTAAGCTCTCATTGGGTGTTTGTCCCCACCGAGGCCTATTCCCACCTCCTGTGGGTTCCTCCAGGCTGCAACAGCCAGAGAGCTTACTTGGCCAACTTCCTGTTCATACTGTTCTAGCAGTCTCCTTCTAACCCGGCTGCTCCATTTCTGATTAGCTAAACGGGCATCACTTAGAGCCCCTGGTGCTCCCAGAGATTCTCCACTGGGGTGTCAAGGACCAGTTAGGCCCTGATCCTTCCTGAAGTGCCACTAGCCCCATGACATACTTGTTCAGTGTTTCATGATAAACTCTTTCAGAACATTGTTACTAGAAAAAAAAATCCTCCATACTGAGAAAGCAGCACACATTTGTTACAAAGTGCATCTTTGTCCTTTGCAGGTGTAGCCCAAGGTCCAGTGTGCTTCAGCACCAGCCATGGAAACTACAAGCTGAAGACTACAAACAAGCATATTGGGAGAACTTCCTGGTTTCTGCCAGGATGTACCCTTTGGTACAGGGAGGAAGTCTCAGCACTGACTGAAGCTGGGAGCACATGGCAGGTGAGCAGAGAGGAGGCTGCTGGACCGTAATCCTGTTCTACGTTTCTTTACAGAATAAAATGTCCCTGGTGGTTTGTCTGAGTGTGTCTGGTCTGAGGTGAATACACAAGGACATACAACACAGAGCCAATGGAGGAGCCTGAGGCCCGGTTCCCCAAAAAATGTCACAGGGCAGGTTTCCCCTATCTTGAACAACTTCATACTGGGCCAGTGAACAAGATGGGGGCTACACATGGTTATTTTGTGCTTCTTATGATGTCACCCCAAAAGTGGTCCTGATTTTTTATTTTGACAAGCACAGTCACCTTAGTGACAAACAACAATAGTAGCTTGCATTTCTGTAGCATTGGGGACTCTCTCAAAGCACTTTACAAACACGAATTAAGCAAGGTTGAAAACTCTCCTGTGCAATAGGGAACTGTTACTATAACCACAGACAGCCTGTTATTTATGGAATGCCCTCCTTGAATTAGTCTGTAACCATTTCCTCCTTTGCATAACCCTTCTGCCAAGTGGTTAATGGCAGTACAAGTAGCCTGGTTCAGTATATCTAAGGTCTCTTTTGAAAAAAATAACTAAACCGATTGAGCCCCCACCCAGAAACCAAGGAAAACTAAATGTACCCTGCCTTAGGTGCCCTTAACAGGCAGATATCCCCCACTCCCAAGCGTTCCATGATTGTGTACAACGAAGGACATCTGCATTAGGGGAAAAGGAACACAGTCATAAACTTGGGAAAATACAGCAACAGAATATAAGTACAAATGAAGAGTAAAATACTCACCCTGTTCCAGTAACTATGGCAGTTGTCCAGCTAAATTCCTTCCTACCAGTTGGTAAGACTGTCCCACAGGTAACATCCCTCAGTGCACTACCTCACCCATCCACCAAACTCCCCTCAGTTTGGGTTAGTCAGTAGCAGTACTCCAAATGTCTGTTAGCAGCTTTGTCTCCAGTCCCAAGGTTTGTCTGACTACACCTGGGGGCACCACCATCTCACCCAGCATAGTGATTTAACTTTATTAAGGTGCTGGCTAGGCAGGGATTCACTGGAGCTGAGTCAGTTCCACTGCTGTCATCTCTTACCATGAAGTCTTCAGTGTGTGTTGTATTTCACCACAACATCCCCAGGAGAGGAGCCAAGAGCATTTAGGACCCTTCAGTAGAGTCCTAACTGTTTAGAAATGAACGCCATATTATCTCTGAGGTGCTCTGGTAGCCCACTACCTTCCAAATTCATGTCTACTTAAGGTGCATCCCCAGGTATAACTAGAAGAACTGTGGGTAGATAGAAAAGGAGTACTTGTGGTACCTTAGAGACTAACCAATTTATTTGAGCATGAGCTTTCGTGAGCTACAGCTCACTTCATCAGATGTATACCGTGGAAACTGCAGCAGACTTTATATACACACAGAGAATATGAAACAATACCTCCTCCCACCCCACTGTCCTGCTGGTAATAGCTTATCTAAAGTGATCAACAGGTGGGCCATTTCCAGCACAAATCCAGGTTTTCTCACCCTCCACCCCCCCACACAAATTCACTCTCCTGCTGGTGCTAGCCCATCCAAAGTGACAACTCTTTACATAATCAAGTCGGGCTATTTCCTGCATAGATCCAGGTTTTCTCACATCCCCCCCACCCCCATACACACACAAACTCACTCTCCTGCTGGTAATAGCTCATCTAAACTGACCACTCTCCAAGTTTAAATCCAAGTTAAACCAGAACATCTTGGGGGGGGGGGGTAGGAAAAAACAAGAGGAAACAGGCTACCTTGCATAATGACTTAGCCACTCCCAGTCTCTATTTAAGCCTAAATTAATAGTATCCAATTTGCAAATGAATTCCAATTCAGCAGTTTCTCGCTGGAGTCTGGATTTGAAGTTTTTTTGTTTTAAGATAGCGACCTTCATGTCTGTGACTGCGTGACCAGAGAGATTGAAGTGTTCTCCGACTGGTTTATGAATGTTATAATTCTTGACATCTGATTTGTGTCCATTTATTCTTTTACGTAGAGACTGTCCAGTTTGACCAATGTACATGGCAGAGGGGCATTGCTGGCACATGATGGCATATATCACATTGGTGGATGTGCAGGTGAACGAGCCTCTGATAGTGTGGCTGATGTTATTAGGCCCTGTGATGGTGTCCCCTGAATAGATATGTGGGCACAATTAGCAACGGGCTTTGTTGCAAGGATAAGTTCCTGGGTTAGTGGTTCTGTTGTGTGGTATGTGGTTGTTGGTGAGTATTTGCTTCAGGTTGCGGGGCTGTCTGTAGGCAAGGACTGGCTTGTCTCCCAAGACTTGTGAGAGTGTTGGGTCATCCTTTAGGATAGGTTGTAGATCCTTAATAATGCGTTGGAGGGGTTTTAGTTGGGGGCTGAAGGTGACCGCTAGTGGCGTTCTGTTATTTTCTTTGTTAGGCCTGTCCTGTAGTAGGTAACTTCTGGGAACTCTTCTGGCTCTATCAATTTGTTTCTTTACTTCTGCAGGTGGGTATTGTAGTTGTAAGAAAGCTTGACAGAGATCTTGTAGGTGTTTGTCTCTGTCTGAGGGGTTGGAGCAAATGCGGTTGTATCGCAGAGCTTGGCTGTAGACGATGGATCGTGTGGTGTGGTCAGGGTGAAAGCTGGAGGCATGCAGGTAGGAATAGCGGTCAGTAGGTTTCCGGTATAGGGTGGTGTTTATGTGGCCATTGTTTATTAGCACTGTAGTGTCCAGGAAGTGGATCTCTTGTGTGGACTGGACCAGGCTGAGGTTGGTGGTGGGATGGAAATTGTTGAAATCATGGTGGAATTCCTCAAGGGCTTCTTTTCCATGGGTCCAGATGATGAAGATGTCATCAATATAGCGCAAGTAGAGTAGGGGCTTTAGGGGACGAGAGCTGAGGAAGCGTTGTTCTAAATCAGCCATAAAAATGTTGGCGTACTGTGGGGCCATGCGGGTACCCATAGCAGTGCCGCTGATCTGAAGGTATACATTGTCCCCAAATGTGAAATAGTTATGGGTAAGGACAAAGTCACAAAGTTCAGCCACCAGGTTAGCCGTGACATTATCGGGGATAGTGTTCTTGACGGCTTGTAGTCCATCTTTGTGTGGAATGTTGGTGTAGAGGGCTTCTACATCCATAGTAGCCAGGATGGTGTTATCAGGAAGATCACCGATGGATTGAAGTTTCCTCAGGAAGTCAGTGGTGTCTCGAAGGTAGCTGGGAGTGCTGGTAGCGTAGGGCCTGAGGAGGGAGTCTACATAGCCAGACAATCGTGCTGTCAGGGTGCCAATGCCTGAGATGATGGGGCGCCCAGGATTTCCAGGTTTATGGATCTTGGGTAGTAGATAGAATATCCCAGGTCGGGGTTCCAGGGGTGTGTCTGTGCGGATTTGATCTTGTGCTTTTTCAGGAAGTTTCTTGAGCAAATGCTGTAGTTGCTTTTGGTATAAAGACATCTTTCCCTTTTCACCACCAGAGGAAGTAGAGAGCTCTTTTCCCTCTGAAGCTTCTGGCCATTGGGTTTACATTAAGACCTGCTTCTGTTATGGCATCTGCAGGAAATTAGCTGGTTGATGCTGTCTGGGATGTGTCACCGTCGGAAAGAGCTGATTTTATTTATGTATTAAAAGAAAGCCACTTAGCTGATACACAACCATCAAGTTGTGCGATCAGTGTAACCGTGTGATCTCACCATTGTTACCCTTTGTCCTCCCTTTGTCTAGCTGAAGCAAAATGTAGACATGATGCACATTCAGTAACAAGAGTTTTTAAATCAGGTACATTATTTAAGAAAATAACTGTATTTGGGCTCCAGAGGGGTTTGGCTCAATTTTATGCTAAATTTTAATCAGTTTTCCAATCAAGTTGTAATGCCCCCTCCAGCCAACCCCATATTCAAGTTATGCTTACATTACACCCCTTCTTTTCTTTCACTGTCTCACTGCCAATTTAAGGCACTTCTGAAGTTCATATAATCATTCACTAACAGATATACACACACACACTCACAAGCTAATCAACCTGAAACTATCCAGCTGTGCACATATACGGATACATGTTCTTCTTACTGTTCCTATCATCCTCTTGTTGCTATTCCTTATGGTTGTTAGTTGCACCCGCTTGTTGTGTCTTGCTTAACATAGATTATAAATTCTTCAGAACGGGAGGCATCTTCTTTTGTGCTTTTGTACCATCCCAAGGGCAATGGAGCCTGGTCTTGAAAAGCCCCACTACGAGGTACTGCAATATAAATAATAATGAAGTAGTTTCTCCAAGGTAGTACTATTGAGTATTGCTCTGGCTTGGTTTGAATTCTACTTGTGGCCAAACATTTCTGAGGTAATAAGAGATCTACCTTAAAATTGCTTGTGGCATCCCTTAGGATTCTATTTTGGCTTCAGTTTCCAGTTAGAGTATATATGCTGCCATTTGGGTAACACCATCAAACAGTGCGAGCTGGGATAGGATTGCTAAACAGATGACACTGAGCATATCTATCTTTTATAAATTGTCTCTGCACTAGCAAGTTGTCTGACTGCTATTTTGTCTTGGATGCTTCGTAATAGGATTTGCCAACATTCCTCCAAGAGTGAGTCATTGTTCTTCTATAGAAGAACAACCCAGGGGGTTAAAACTTCTTTGGCCTCTCATTTTCATAGATCAGAATGTGATGTTGGCTGATTCTATTGAGAACAATGGTGTTATCATCTTGAACTCTGAGCTCTACAATTGTCAAAGCAGATTGCAAATGCTGCAAGCTCAGCTTTCTTCCATTTAATATTGCCAGGATGAGGCACTCACTGTCTATGAATAATGCAGACATCCTTACCCATGATTTTATTACTAAACAGATTAGATTAATGCTGTGCTTTTTATGCCCAGCCTTCTGTTGCTGCTACTTGTCCCCCTCAATGGGGCAACTAAACACCCTGCATAGGCTGAGATGGATGATTATGTAAGTTCTGCACTGTGCTCCCTGCATTACTTCCTTGTACATCTGTGTGTTGATTTGAAAACTGTATTGCTCATGTAGAAAGTTTTTATTGGGTTTGTACCCCTCTGTAACCAAAGATCACAGTCGACAGCTCCACTCGTTGGATACAGTGGAACTTTCTACCATCACGGTTAAGCTCATCTGTGCAAGAAACAACTTTCTCAGGGGTCACGCTGAGACTGTGGAATGAACTCCCACAGGAACTAGGGACCATCACAAACCAAGTCCAAGGAGCACTTTTTCCACCTGTCCTTCTCTAACATAAGCACAGAGCAGCATGTACATTTAAGAAACAAACTCAAAATCTACCAAAACAAAAGACTCCAATGCACACACAATTTTCCCCCAGAGAGAGGATGAGAGAGAGACAAAGGTTAGTTATGTGGCTTACTGCACGGCTGGAAGGCGCTCAGAGACTATGGAGATGAGGGCTGTATGAACCCCTCTGTAGATTAGAATAGAATAGCTTCTTACCTGTATTCTAACAACTTTATTAACATTTAAGCTGCTATGGTAAATAATGCCTAATTTAAAACCACAAAAGGCAGGAAATACAAAACAAAGCCGGATGGCTGCACACATCATGTCCTCCCACACCCACAACCACTCTCAAACCCATGCCATCCCCACCCTAAGCAAATCAACAATATCCAAGCACAGCCACCAAGACAGCCTTAACTCTGCCTTCTGGGGTAATGACAGAGTTCCTGGGGATTGCAGAGTCAGAGAAATGTAGGGCTGGATGGGACCATCAGAAGTCATCAAGTCCCGTCCCTTGCATGGAGGCAAGACCAAGTAAATTTAGATCATCTCTGACGGATGTTTGTCCAATCTGATTCTGTTTTTTCTAGTGTGTGTAGTTTTGATTTTAGGTATCAATTGCCTGTAGGAAGTGTAACCATTTATAAGGTGTTTATTCTATTTTTATAATACTGGATTTCTGAACTATCCTATGTCATTTTAATAAGGAATGCTGATGGTTTGTCATATGGGCTGTCAAGCAATTGTTGTATTTTATAAGGAAGAAATAAATTTATTGTGCATGCCGTGTATCCTAAGTATCCAAAGGACCATATATATTTGTTGGTTTTTTTGGACATCTGAGTGCTGAAGAAGCTTAAGTGCAAGTACTAAATTGTTGTAGTAACAATTCTGCAGTGCTGGATGTGTGTTGTATATTAACTAACCTGAATTATAGACATGAGGTCAAAGACTGCTTAAAAAAAAAAAAGACCAAGTCATTTGTGTTATGTGTTTTTGGAGTGACATTGACCCAGTTTTCCATGGAGTTGTATTTCAGCACCAGTTTTGTTGGCCCTCTCCACATGGAATGAAATGGATATACAAATGAAGTCACTGTGCTGTGGGGAGACAGAAGATTTGTTGGCAAGATCTGAGTGTTAAGTCCTAGGACCTAGCTGTCATTTGATCTTCTGTGAAAGTATCACTAAGGTAGTTAATCTCAAATTTACTGTTGCAACTTTCTTTGTTGCTTTGGTTTAGTGTGACATTCAGGATTCCTTTATGGGGAACTGTGCAGGGCAGGGAAATGCTATGTGAAATACATCCTATTGGAATCACCATCTGGCCAATATTCATCTTGCTTCATAAAATACCAAGATATCCATGGCACACAGGTGTTAATGCAGATCATAAGGCACAAGTGACCATAGTAATAAACCAACATGCGATGCAATGTAATTAATGCACCTGATGCTTGGATTTACTAAGAGTTTCAGTGCTGCTTTATTTTCTCTGCTGCAGTGATGCTCATTTTAATAGTTTAGTTCTCTCTCATCACTCACAACCAAACCTTTAATCATTATACCTTCCCCCAAAAAGCAAGATAAGTAAATTATCATGGGTGTCAGTAAATGTTCTTGTATAACTTGATCAGGAGAAAAAAAATTGAAAACACGCATGATGTTATACAGTGCTTAGTAGTATTCTGTGGAATGAAAAAAAGCTATTGTCCTCTGACTGTTGATCTGGTTCTACTGCTGGCAAAGGTTTGTTTTCAATTTTGTAATCCTTGTTGCTGTGTTCCAAGTGCTTTAGAACCAGATGGAATGAATGAAAAGATCCAAAGAAAAAAATAAACGATTAAGCTCCCTATCAGCTGGATTTCACAGCATGTTCTTCAGCTTGCTTCTGACCTACATCAATAATGAGCACATTTTTGTGAGGTTAAAGCACCCCAGGATGACTTTTGTTCCATCTAGGCCAGAAATTAATACTAGTAATGCACTGGCAAATTTAGTTGTACATGTTGTATGTTTCAGGAAATTATATTATTTTCAAATGCCCATAAAATGCAGAGCCCTCAACCAATCTCATTAGTCAGCTGACAAATCACAAGTGGACAGGGTGTGTGTATGGAGAAAGGCAGGGGTCAGGAACTCATAGCCAGGGGTCACGGGTAATTTTTTTTTTAAATGGATGTCTCTCAAGGGTGGTCTTAAGGGTCTGAGAAGCATAAATCTATTTAGGGACATAATGTGAGAAGAGGGAAGGGATGGCTCCATCAAGTGATCCCCAATCATGTGATAATAATTTAATAGTAATTCAGAGTAGCCAATTCCCCTGAGAGATTTCTCCTACTGATAATTATGTTGGTCAATTAATTTCCTCTGTTTCCCCACCCCAGTGTGTGTATATATTACTGTGTGTTTGGCCACTACCAGTCAGTGCTAAGTCTCCACAAAAATAATTGTTGTCAAGCTACTCCCACATCTAGCCTCCTGGTAGAGCTCTGTCAGCAGTCAAATCATTAGAGCCCAGGCAGGAAGGAATTGGATGACCACCTCAACATCTTCAGGGATGCAGGCAAAATTTTCACCCTTTACAACTGAGCCGTCCTACAAAGAGACTTTGCATTGCTGTCTGGGAGGGCAGGACAGAGGTCCCTTTGGATCTCCTCCAGAGCTATTTTTAGCCAGGTGGCATTAGATACTGTTGAGAGACAAGATAGTCCTCTTCCCACACCTGCACCAGGAACTGTGTGTGTTATCTCTACAATGTTCCCATCTCCTAGGAGGCTGAGAAAACAAGATGCCAAAAGAAGTGCCAGATTCTATCAGAAGTCTCCTATGCTTCTGCACATGGTAGCACTTTACACTAGTCAGCAATAAGAATATAAATAGATACAGGGTCAGGAAATGACTGTTGATCCCAAAGTGCGTCTGCTTTTTGTTTTGTTTTTTAACTAGTGAGAGTTAAACCTTAGAAGGTTGTGGGCTTTAGCTTCCCTGTGGTCTTTGGAGACTGGTAGCTCCAGCTCCCTCAATTCCCCCAGTCAACATTTTCAAGGTGGCAGACAAATCTCTTCCTCCTTTGGTGGAGTGGTGGTGAATGACAAGTCTGGTATGCTCACTGCCCCCTTAAATGTGATCTGCTGTGATCTGGGGGTGGCATACCTGCTATCTGCTCCCTTCTAGGGCATTAGGCTTCACCGGAGTTCCATGGGCTGCTTTAAATGGTGAAGCAGTCTATGGTTACTAAAAACCCAGAGTTCAATGCAGTGTTTGGAAGTCACGGGTATCCCTTCTGAGACTGGTGGAACTGGCTGAACATTGCTCAGACAGCACTTGTAAACATTTGTTCACCATCTCTTTACCAACTGAAGCAATCAGCTCCACTGAAAATCCATGAGGGCTCAGCTCCTCTGAAAATCCACTTATTTAGGTGCCTAATTATGGATTTATAGTCCTAACAATAGGCAACCATGTCTGAAAATGTGACTTGCCTAAGCACACAGAGCATGTGTGTGACAGCTGGAAACAAAGTCCATAACTACCAATTCCCAGGCTTTACCCCCAAAACCATGAGTCCTCTGGAGAGACCAATGTGAGATACTTCTTCCAGCAGAGCTGAGACAATAGAGACCGAGTGCTGGTGAGATTGAGTGATACAGTAATAGCAGAAACTGCTGGTAAAGCAGAAGAAATAGACAAGAAACACATGCAAGGAAAGATCCAAATGGCTTACTAAAACTGGACTAAGGCCAATTTATTAATAAAAATAAGTAATTAGTTTGACTACCTTACTCGTTCGACACAAACCAAAATGTATGATCAAACTAGGAGATTTCATGTATAGATGCTATTTTAAATTAGTTTTATTCTCTATTGTCTATTCTGATAATTTTTGGCCTTTTAAGTTGATGTAAAAACACCACATGAATGCTGTGACCATAAAACTGAGGGACTAAGAGCACTCGTTAGAGCCATCCATCCAAACATCCATTGTGCTTGAGCTGTGCAGGCTTCCTTCAGTAACTCTGCTAGTGTATTTCTAGGTCAACCTGTGACACCCTGATTCAGGGCAGTCTTTTCTTGTCTAGACATAGCCAGATGCAGCAAGCTGTGGAGTGGTTTTGTGATGCTGGACTACATCTAAGGGGAAATCACCAATCTAATTTTCACTTCTCAATCTAACTTAGCATTTGAGCCCAGGTCTCCAGAGGTGAAAGGTTAATGTATTAAGCTGTCTGCTTTAATTTATCTCTTAAACCCTGAGCAAATTTACTGGGAATAGAAAGAATTAAAATCTTATCTGATTTATGAGAGTGATTTTTTTCCAGTTTCTTTTACAGATGATCAGTATAAACAGTATTAAGAACAACTTGAGTAAATATTTATTGTCAAGATAAATATAATATATATTAGATAGTGTTAAAAACTCACCCCCAAACAAGCTACCATGCACAAGCACAGAGGTTAACACAATCCCCTCATGAATATTCTTCTCCAGTGTAGGCAGCATGGGGAACTGCCCTTTGCCAAAGCTGGAGAGATCTACTCAGATTGTCTGATGAAGATCTAGAATTGTGATATCAACCCCATTAAGTTAGTTAGTTCGTTACATGATTTGCATATACACATTGTGTATTTGTGTGCACTTGCTGACAGCAAGTGCATGTGGATGTGCAGTTGCCTATGAAATTCTGGCCCACACTATATAAATGCTGCCACTAATTGTCACAGGGCAAAATTTCCAATACATTTTGAAAATGTTACCGTTATGCGCTGACAAGGAGATTGGCAGGCAGGTATGCACTAGATGTTTGAGAGAGGACACAGCAGAGGGGAATGCAGACAGGAGAGCTATATTTACACTAAAGCCTCCTCAGACCACTCTGGTAGCGTAAATGAACCACTTGAGGAGGTCCTTTTGTCCCTGACAGAATTGTCAGAGACTGGGACATGGGTGGTCATGGCCAGTGGCTGGAGCAGGAATTAGGTCAAGTGGTTAGAGTAGGAGTCCTTAGCCAGGAATAGGAGCCCAGGGTCAGATTTGGAGTCAGAGGCCAGATGCCAGAACTAAAGACAGGAATCGGAACTGAGGGTCAGAGACAGGTAACCTGTGAGTGAGGCAAGGTAGGAACATGGCAGGAATGGGACTGGAATGAGGCAGGAGCAAGGATCAGAATAAGCAGGTGCCAGAACTATTGCAGCCGTGGGCAAATGCTTTGAATAGCTGCTGAACTGCTGCTGTTAGTGGGCTTAAGAGCTGGTCTGCTGATTCTTCCCACCAATCAAGTGGCATAGCCAATCAGGCAGCCTACTAGAGCCCAGCTGTGCTTGTTAGGTTGCCCAGAAACTGGCTGTGCCGCAGGCCCCGATTCCTGACAATACCACCCCCCTTGATGGTGACTCCTGGCCCTCAGAGCCTGGCCTCTTGAGGTACTTCTGATGGGACTCTCGTGATAGAGAACATTCATGTCCCAGACCTATCTGTTCCAAGACTGCTTGTCCTGACCATATCCTTCCCACTCCACCAGGTACTGGATCCTTCTTCAAACCCACTCAGACTCAAGAATTTGGAGGACCAAGTACTCCTCCTGTCCATGGACTATTCTGGGCAGCAACGGCAAGTTGGAGCAGTTTGTGTATGGGTTCTTGGTATAGGGCTTTAACAGTGAAATGTGAAAGACGGGATAGGTCTTCAAGGATTCGGGCAGCTGTAATCTGAAGATCACTGGGTTTACTTTTTCTACAAAATTGAAGAGGTCCAGGTATTGGTAGTCTAGTTTGGCAGACAGGAGGCTTGATTTAAGATTCTGGGCAGACAGCCATAACTTGTGCCATACAGCCAGACTGGGGGCAGCCTGATGGGCCTGGTCTGCATAGTGTTTATAGGCTTCTATCGCAGACTGTAGGTGTACTTTGAGCTTCTGATGCACCCACCATAGGTGGGAGGCTAAATCTGCAATGGCCAGTACTGGGGAATTTACAGGTAAGTCTGGGTGGAAACAGGGATGAAAACCATAGTTTGCAAAAGTGGTTTGAGGCATGGATTGCATGTCATACGCAAATTTGGCATGGCACAGCAGGGGGGAACTAGTTGTTCTGGTGGTAACTCAAAAGCAGAGAAAATACTGCTCCAAGATTTGACTAACCATCTCTGTTTGCCCACTAGTCTGTGGATGATAGGCAGATGAGGTGAAGCACTCAATGCCCAGGAGTTTGTGAAAGTCTCACCAGAATCAGGAGATGACCTGGGAACCCCGGTCCAATACAATGCCCATCAGTACCCATGGTAGCAGAAGACATTTTCCAGGAAGAGATGAGCCGTCTCCCATGCAGTAGGAACAGTATGGCATGGGATGAAGTGCACTGTCTTTGTTAGAAGGTTGATGGCCATTAGGATTACTGAGTGTCCCTGGGTATGTGTCAGTTCTATAATGAAGTCTATTGATAGAATAGACCAAGGCTGCAGAGGTGTGGGCAGAAGCTGAAGAAGACCTAGGGGCTTTGATCCTGGGTTTTTAGTACAGGCGCAGAGGTTGCAACACCTTATATAATCCTGGATGTAAGCTCTTAGTTCCTGGCTACCAGAAGCTCCTTGAGACCAAATTCCAGGTCTTGAATTGGCCAAAATGGCCCATAAGTGATGAATCATGGCATAGTTTCAGTACCTGAAGCCTAAGTTGTCCCTCCAGAACATAAACACAAATAACCCTTGAGACAGAAAAGAACGTTCTCTTGTCATAACTCAGAGTCAAGTCAGGTGCTCCCATCATTCAGGGCCTGGCACATCGGGGTTGTGAATGGGTCGTCAGGAAGCAGATGGAGGCAAGGGCTCTGGGACCTCTCTTCTGGCGCCACAGCAGCCCTGGTGAGCGAAAGGTGTAACTGCAGTGCCTCCCCACCAGAATCTATTATTCTGCAGGGGGGGAAGGGAAATCTACAGGGGACATGAATTCTGTTCTTATGTTTCTTTTGTTAAAAAGTGGGGGGCCATATTCCCCTGGTTCCTCCCCACCCCCCGACTCCCAGTTCCAGCACCGGTGATTGGAGGTAATCAGATAAGGCATCTAGTAATCCATAGGTTCTCCAGGTTCTTGTCGTCTGTCAGGACTCGAACTGCCACTCCTCAAAAGCCACCTTGATAGCTGGTAGCTCCTTATCCCAAATATCATAATTTTTTTCTGCCAGGAATAGCTTTTAAGAATAAAAGGCAGAAGGCTGGAGTTAGCTGTGGGGACCCACACGTTGAGATAAAACTGCACTGACAGCAAAATGTGAGGTGTTGACTCACTTGCAAATGGTTGAGTGGGATCTGGGTGATTCAGGGTCACTGCTGAGGTGAATGCCCTCTTCAGTCAATCAAAGGCCAGCTGAACTTCCATGAACCAGGTGAACTGAGCCTCCTTTGGCAGGAGTGCTATTATGGTTGCTACCCGGCTAGATAATTCTTTAAGGACCAGGACTCAAATTGGACGTTGTCAGGGCAACTTGAAGGAAAGTGTCCTGGCTTCCCTCAGTATAGGCACAGGTCTGAAGCCCAGCATCAATTCTTCTCTATGTTGGAGAGGTGGGGCTAGATCTTGTGACGGGTTGGATCACAGAAACCCCCTTGGGGTTGCCAACTGATGTGCCAAGACTACTTCTGCCCCTGCTTTCCCTGCCAGCTTGGGACTCCAGCACCCTGGCTTGCTGAGCCAGACACACCAATCTGCTCCAACACAGACCCAGGGTTTGAACCACATGCCCCAAAAGCTGCAGACTTAACTGAAAGCAACTTATTGAAGAGTTCCTGTCTTTAACACTCAGATGCCCAACTCCCAGTGGGGTCCAAACCCCAAATAAATCCGTTTTACCCTGAATAAAGCTTATACGGGGTAAACGCATAAATTGTTCACTCTCTATAACACTGATAGAGAGATATGCACAGCTGTTTGCCCCCACCCTGGTATTAATACATACTCTGGGTTAATTAATAAGTAAAAAGTGATTTTATTAAATACAGAAAGTAGGATGTAAGTGTTTCCAAGTAGTAACAGACAGTACAAAGTGAATTACCAAGCAAAATAAAATAAAACATGCACGTCTAAGCCTAGTACAGTAATAAAACTGAATACAGATAAAATCTCACCCTCAGAGATGTTTCCATAAGCTTCTTTCACAGACTGGATGCCTTCCTAGTCTGGACACAATCCTTTCCCCTGGTACAGCCCTTGTTCTAGCTTAGGTGCTAGTTAGGGGATTTCTCATAATGGCCTCCCCCTTGTTCTGTTCCATCCCCTTGTACATCTTTTGCATAAGGCGGGAATCCTTTGTCCCTCTGGGTTCCCACCCCGCCTTCTCAATGGAAAAACACCAGGTTAAAGATGGATTCCAGTTCAGGTGACATGATCATGTCACTGTAAGATCCCAAGCCTTCATTCCTCCCAGCCTGACTTACAGGAAGGCCTGCCTGCAAACACAGCCATTCACAGTCAGTTGTCCTGGTTGATGGGAGCCATCAAGATTCCAAACCACCATTAATGCCCCACACTTTGCATAATTACAATAGGCTCTCAGCGTTATATTTCATATTTCTAGTTTCGGATACAAGAGTGATACATTTATACAAATAGGATGACCACACTCAGTAGATTATAAGCTTTGTAATGATCCCTTACAAGAGACCTTTTGCATGAAGCATAGTTTAGTTACATTATATTCACACTCATCAGCATACTTTCATAAAATCGTATAGAGTGGAATGTCACAGATCTGATCAACTTTCATGGGTTCGGAAAAGGAGCTGGCACTGGAACCAGCAGTGCTGGCAGGAGGACAATTTTTTTTTCTTGGCAGCCTTCAGTGAGGTGGTCATTGTTCGTGATGAGCCAGTCTACCAAGGTGGACAGGATTGCACCCAGGCCTGTTCATCTTTAATATTGGCATTTAGGCTGAGCTGGAAATGATAATGCTGGGTGTCCTTATTCTACTCAGTGTCTGCTACCAAGCCACAGCACTCCGTTCCATGTGCAGCAACTGGCCGCTGTCCCTGCCACAACGCCTGAAGCATGACTTTGGCTGTCCGCTTACAAATTGGGAAAGCGAAGATCAGTATCACAGCTTGAACAAAGTCCTAAAATTTTCCCAGAAGTGGGCTTGATTTTTTCCGGAGCAGAGACGACCAAGCCAGGGCTTCCATGGTAAGCAGCCTGATAATCAGTCTCATTTGAGCTTGGTCAGTGGGGTATGACTACAGGCATAGCAGAAATAGGAGCCAATGCTGATTTGAAAACTCACAAAATTTGTCAGGATCACCATTGAACTTGCCAGGTAGGGGGAGCTTGGGTTTGTGGGGCATGAGCTGAAGCAGTGTGGCTTGAGCTTGCAGGACCACAGTCTGTGCCTACAAGGCCTGTTGAGATCCCAGTATCTCTGACAGGATCCATGCTGGTTCTATCAGCTCTAGATCTCTTATTGTTTCTGCTTTTTAGGGCTGCTCAAACTGGCAGAGACCAGGATGTGGGCAGTCATACTTAGTGGTTGGTGCAGGACTCGGTAGCCAGGAATGGGTCAGATGTCAGGAATTGGAGCCAAGGGTCAGAACTGGAATCAGATCCCAGAGCCAAGGGTCAGACCCAAAGTCAGAAATCGGAGCTGAAGGTCAGAGCTGGATTACGCGGCGTGAGGTAGGGCAGGGGCAGGGCCAAGGCAGGAGTGAGACTGGAAGAAGTAGGAGCTATCAGCTGTAGGCAAATACTTTCAGCAACAACCCAACTGCTGCTGCTGCTGACTCTTCTCACCAATCAGGCAGCATAGCTAATCAGGCAGCCTACTACAGACCAGCTGCGCTCAGAAGATCACCTGGAGACTGGCTCTGCTGCAGGCCCGGATTCCTTGGAAGAGTGGTGTAAAGTGGCCTCAATGTAACTGAGACCCAGGCCCAATTCCTGATCTAGAATGATAATCCCAGAACTTTGGTATTTAGGGGAAAACAAAACTGGTTTTTATTTTATTTTTCTATTTCATGTAAAAGTAATTTTCAATGCTGCAAAGGGAGCTGGTTTGACAGTGCTGGAGGCTGTAGGAAGTCATCTATCTATACAGCAGACCCAGCACTACCAATGGCAATGCAAATTTCCTCACACCGGCCTTCCAATGAAGGGACCATCTAAAGTGATGAGAGTAGCAGCCCAGGCCCATCCAGCCCATCACCATCTGTCAAATAGTACCAGGGCTGTTGCTTTGTGTGAGGTACACATGCACAGTAGGCAATGGGCTGAGACTGTTATGTTATTGCAGACAGGACCAAGCAGTCATCAGATGGTTGTGATTTTCAGTAACTGCTAACCCAAAGTGGATTTGAACCAGTGATCTAGAAGGCAATAGCCTGTGTCCAATTAACAACCCTCAGAGCCATCCAAGTCCCCCACAACTATGCATTATATGGAAAACTAGCAGTCAAAAAGCTAGCACAGAATCTGACACTTTTGAATGTTGGTTTTCCATAAACATGGACATCCAGTCATTCTTGCTGGATCTGCTCATTATTGACTTTAAATGTATAATGAGTAGAAATTACATTTATTCGTTACAATTGAAAAATTATCTACAGTTCCTCATTTTCTTCTTAGCAGATCCAGTCCTTTACACCAATATATCATTTTATAGGTATTTACATTTTCCAGGTAGGGAGAAGAACAACTTGCTTGTACCCCAGAATCATCAATTGATGTCAGTGCTGCTCAGGGAATAGCATGTAACTGTTAATTGCTGCTGCAGAGCCAGCAGATGGTGCATAAGACATTGTATTTAATGGAGCCCCACAAAAAGAGTGGCATCTGTTTGTTTAATTTCTTGGCAATGGAATGGCAGATTTAAAAAACAAACAAATGAAGCTGGACGTTTAGATATGGACTTCCCCTATCAGATTATAAATGTTTTAAGATAAGTAGGTCAAGTGATGGAAAGTACCAATAGGCAAATTTGAGAAGTAAGCCAAACACATTAACACTGGATCTGTAATAGGGTGTTATTTAAACAGACTGTAATGAACCTCCATAAAGAGGATTTTATATAAAGTTGGGACACTATCCCTTCTATGAAGAACACATCTAAAAAGTTTTTGGGAGCCTGAGAGCCTTCCACAAGATCTGTTCATGCTCAGAGAAAAGATATACAATCTGGTCTCCCTTTACTAAACATTTCTTTTTATTTTCTCTCTAGTGTGGTTTCAGACTCCTCATGATACATTTAAAATGAGCTATACAACATGAGGCCGGAGCTCAAGGCAGCTTTGTTTGGCTATATGACTAACAGCTGGGACCAGCCAATCAGAAGGAAATTGTTCTGGTTCCAATTTTAATTAAAAAAAACAAACCCTCATTCATGAAGACTCATTACAATAGGAACTGTCATAGTAGGACAAATCAATGGTCCATCTACAGTAGTCCATTATGCTGTCTCTGACAACAGCCAAACTTGGATGCTTTAGAGAAAGATGTAAATATCCTCATGATCTGCTTAATTATGCAATATTGCACCATAGGGGAAATTTCTTCCTAACCCCAGCTGGTGACGACTATATGCCCTGAAGCATGAGGATGATAACCCTTATAATTTAATCATAGCTAATCTATGTAGTGCATCCATCCTTATTCATGTTTAATCCTTCTTTTGAAATGTACAACATTGTTTGAACTGGGGAAGAGTTCATATTTTAATGTCTATTTTAAAACAGACTTAGAATATAATTTTGAAGTATTGAGAATATTCATTAGTACCTCTTTACAATGGGGCCAAATCCTGAGGGCCTTGTTCTGGGCTAGATGGAACCTTTAGGTTCAGCCCTGTACAGGGGCAGGGAGCTGTGCTGTCCCAAGAGGACAGCTGGGAAGGAATTGTGGTTTATAGGACACAACTCCTTCACTACTCTGGGAGACAAGCGCTGGAGGAGGGGGAGGAATAATTTCCTGCAGCCCCTTTTCAGGATGCAGCATCCTCCCTGCTCAAGTCCAGCCAACTCTACCCTATCAACTTGCTCATGGCGGAGAGAACTGGGCATGTAGCCCCTGCTCTTCCCCTAAGGCTTGGAGCCTCAGTCTGGGCAAGGCTATAGGTCGAGGCAGCTATACTCACCCTTACTCCTCTCATCATTTAGCTTGAGGACACATTCTAGCCCTCATTTTTTCATCAGTCCTTACTCAGGCAAACTCCCACTGAAGTTTGAATAAAAGCCAGGAACTCAGGATTTGGCCCAATCTGAATAGCTGTGAACAGCTAATGCTGGGTGACCCAGACTGATAACTGATTGACTTCTTCCGCTAGTTCCTTAAACATCTTTATTTCTTTACACTAACAATACTCTACAAAGTGGACATTGCGTTGCACTGTGTCAGCTGATGTGACATGAGAGCCTAAAACACTCATCTACCTGAATGCATATGCCTTTAAAAAATGTTCATAGGCTTTTGATCGCTGATGCTGGTTTTCTGTTTTTTGCATGGACGTGAACAGGGCTCACTGAGTTCTGTTCCCCTCTCTACCGCTTGCTGGGTCACCTCAGGAAAATTGCTTTACCTCGCTGTGCCTCAGTTTCCCCATATTTAAAAGGGCTACAGTGATACTGCTATTCTTTGTAAAGCACTGTGAAATCTACTAATGAAAAATTCTATGTAAGCCGTAGGTATTATGATTATTAGTAAATGTTATGGTACTGTACATTTATTATTTATCAGGGTCCCAGGTTATTCATGTGCACCCCATCATTTACAGAAGCTTCCTTTGAAGCTATTGATCCTGTGTGTTGTTTTCAGATGGTTAAAACCCTTCATATTGCCCCCTGTGTAATGTAGGGCATTTAAGGTAAGCTACACTCACCTTTCTGCTCACCATAGTTATTGTATTCTGAACTCCTATATTAGAACTAGATACTTGGTCTTGTGGCTCTGTTTTTGGAATGTATAATGAAGAGTTAAAACTGAATCAACTGCCAAGTTGGAATGTGTGAAGTGGTGGATCAATGCCCACAATCAGCATATGTAACAAAGTATGAGTGAGGGTAACCGATACATCTTGAAGGTAAGTCTGGATTTATTTTGTTCAAAACAGAAGGAAAATAGTAAAGTCTATGCAGCATGAATACTGCATTTACTAGTGAATGTTGCAGCTAGAAGCTTCAAAAGGAATACATAAGTACTTTTTGCCAGTGATGATCTAAGGAACTTACCTGGCCCCCATTCCTGTACCGGCAGAGTGCCTTTCACTCTCTAAAATATTTATCCTCACAGATCCCCTGTGAGTTAGGTATTTTAAGATCTGGGGCAAATTCTCAGCTGGTGTAAATTGTCACAGAACTTGGGTTATGCACCTTCTAGTGTTTCTCAGTGAAGAAGCTGTATGCTAGATACAGGAGCTTCTTTGGGTTAGGCCAGTGGTTCTCAACCAGGGGTATGGGTTCCTCTGGGGGTACACAGAGGTCTTCTAGGGGGTACATCAACTCATCTAGAGATTTGCCTAGTTTTACAACAGGCTACATAAAAAGCACTAGCCAAGTCTGTACAAACTAAAATTTCATACAGACGCTTGTTTCTGTCTTGCTCTATATACTTTACACTGAAATATAAGTACAATATTTATATTCCAGTTGATTTATTTTATAATGATATGGTAAAAATGAGAAAGTAAGCAATTTTTCAGTAATAGTGTGCTGTGACACTTTTGGAATTTTGTCTGATTTTGTAAACAAGTAGTTTTTAAGTGAGGTGAAACTTGGGGGTATGAAAGACAAATCAGACTCCTGAAAGGGGTACAGTAGTCTGGAAAGGTTGAGAGCCACTGCCTTGGGCCACTGTCTGAGTGTTTCTTCTAACTGGCTCTTCCCCAGTTGCAGGGTTTCTCCTTTGTAACAGTTTCAAGGAAGTGAATAACTTATAGGTATATATAAAAGTTGCAAGAAAGATTAAATTTAGTTTTGAGCCATTCAAAGTTCACTAATACCATGATCTGGAAAAACTCTCCAATGCTTGATAGCCTTTTGGCATCCATCTTTTAAAGTGAGCATCTTCCTATCTTAGTAGCCTGGATGTATCTGGTAGTCAGTGAGAACTTGGCATTATACCAAGGTAATCTGATTTTCCTTTTTCCACGAGAATTGTCTGCTTTCCTGAGGAAGCAAAATTCTGTCACCATAAATCAGAAAGAATAAATAATAAATAATAATAATAATAGATAGGGCTGCTGTTTTGAATTTCTGTATACCACTTCCAAAGATATTAGATCACAGCTATCCAATTACTGAAAGTTCTTGGGAGAGGTGAATACTTCATTTTATTTTTTTGTTGGCCTTTGGAGCTCAAATAAGCTGATTCTCATGGTCTTTTCATGCCATTTAAAATTGCTGCATGTTTCATATAATGGTTTTGTTTCAGCCAAACATAGATAATGGCATATTATGTCATTTTTGCCTTCCTGATGTAAGGTATGTTAAAAAGAATTTTATATTTAGTATTATTAGTTTACTTAAATTGGGTGAGGTTTGTACTATCAGGTATTTGAATTCCTCATGGAGCCATTGGCATAGAAAATTAGAGAGACGCTTGCTGGATGATTGCTCAAGGAATCACCTCTGATTTAGTCATATTTACATGAAAACCAGATATAGAGCTATAGGCCTCTAAGAAGACTTCTTTAAGACATTGAACAGAGACTTGTGTTTTACTGAGATGAAGCAGGATGTCAGCTGTGAAAAGAGCAATTTTATGTCCTTAGTCATGGAGTGTGACGTCCTGAGACTCTCTGATAGCTATTGCAAGCAGTTCAATGGGCAGACCAATCAGAAGGAGGTGACAAAGGACACCCTTGCTTTGTGTTGCCTTTAAAGAGAAAGTCTCAGAGAGTTGTTCAAATAAGGAGCCTCAGAGAGTCATTCAAATAAAGAATTGCACAGCCTCTACTTTTCTGTCAGTTTAATGAACCTTATTCACACAAGGCAGTCTTGTTATTGCCACGCTGCACTTTCAAAAAGGAGAAAGTAAGTGCAGAACTGAATGAGTCCAGCAGATTTATTTCCTTTCGGGTTTTAGAGACAATTTTCTTTCTTCCTCTCAAATTCTGGTGGAAGCACAACATTTTCCCATTTTTAGTGACCTACCTGCTTTTAAGATTGAGGCTTCACTTTTTTCTCCCATACTTGTATTCTCATTGCAAACAAACAGATACAATATTTGCTTCTTAGCTAGGAAATGAAATTCAAGCACAATCCTGAGGCAAACGGTGATTCTAACAGAGCTACCTTCTCTGCTCCTCCCCAGCTGCTTCGCTATAGTGGATTTCATATAACAGCAGCAACTTTGTGAATGAAGTCAATCCAATAGCTGGTAAGTTCCAAACGCATGTGAGAACTATACAGGCATGTAATGTCTGTAAGCCTTGCTGGAACCCTTGGCATAACTAACAGCATGAGCCAAAGACTGTGAACCAGAGTAGGCCTAGCCGTGGCAAAATAGCAACACACTAGGTATTAGCTAACCAAGCAAGCACATTCCTGACCTGAGAGGACACTACAAGAACACCCAGCGTTCTCAAGTAACTATGCAAATAACTTATGAGTGTGTTCCTGTACCCTCTCTTGGGAATTAAGAATGGGATGACTGGATGAGGATGTTTTGTTCGAATTAGCAGTACACGGTATAAGGGTGGTGGTCCACCAAGTCCACCACTGGACAGTAACACCTGGAGTGTAATGCATAACTTGTTTGTGTCAGTGTACAAAAGGAGCAGTGTTAGGAGGAGCATCTTCCTGCTAGTCTAGGGGATAGCATCCTGGAGTGCTGATTGGACGGGTACCTTGTCAAAGGCATACATATGTTAGTGTACCTGTAGCTCCTATGGGGCACGAGGACTGTGCTTTGTCGACAATAAACCAGGCCAAGTGCTTTCACCGCCAAACCGAGCCTGTGGCTCTCCCTTTATGAACAACATTAAGGTCTGCTGAATCAACATACTGCAAGCTTTGCTAGTGCAGCTAACATTGGCGCTCCAAGAACAAGCAGCATTAACAAGTCTGCAGCACGAGGAACACTCCGCAGCACCTACACCACTGCCCTGTTCCATATTTGTCTTTTTAGCTTGTAGTTCCCTCTACAGAGACCAGAAACAGTGTTCACTTGTTAGTTAAAGTGAAATGACTACCTATATCAGGTAATGTGTAACTGCCCCCAGGCCTGTAATATGTAGTGGTGTTGCAAAACGGTGTACAATCGCATGATAGCATAATTCAATTTAATGGTGCAAAGTGGAAGGGAGCATGTTAAATGTGATAATGTTTATCACAATCATTTATCTAGAGCAAAACAGAAGCTGCCAATGTATTAAAAATGTAACCTTCCAATGGTTACTTAGAATTAATATGCCGAATCGTCTCAACAGTTACATGAGCTAAGTCAGGGGTCTCAAACACGTGGCCCTCGGGGTTATTTTCTGTGGCCCGCCAAGCTCCCCACGCCCTCCCAGAGTTATTTCCTGCAGGCTGCCAAGCTCTCTTCCCCACAGCATGCCCCGTCCCCGCTCCTCTGCCTACCTCTAGGCACTTCCAGGCTGTTTGGCGGTGCTTAGCGCTTTCCAGGAGAGAGTGGGGAGGAGCAGTGGGGAGCCGCGTGCTCAGGGGAGGAGGTGAAGAAGAGGCGGGGCCAAGGCCAGGATTTGAGGAAGGGGTTGGAATAGGGGCAGGGAGGGGGCGGAGTTGGGGTGGGGACTTTGGGAAAGGGGTTGGAAGAGGCAGGGCAGGGGTGAGACCTCATGGAAGGGGTGGAGTGGGGGCAGGGCCGGAGGGCAGCGAGGGGAGGTGGTGTCAGTGATGTGGTCCTCGGGCCAATGTACTAGTCCTCACGTGGCCCTCGTGATGATTAGAGTTTGAGATCCCTGAGCTAAGCTAAAGCTTTACAAAGGATATCATCCCTTGTGCTTCAGATGTAAGTCTATCAACCACCAACTGCCTTGGCTTGGGAAAAAAAATGCCCTCCTATAGGCAATTACATTCTGGCACTCCAAAACCAGTTCAGCACAGTTTGTTGTTTTTCTAGCTTTCTGGTTCTGAAACTTCATGAAGGCATTGAGTTTTCTACCATTGCACCAAGAACCTTCTTGGCTATATACATTTTAAAAGAAAGAGTTAGATAATTAAATATCCCACCATGTAATTTCAAGATAATTTTATCCTATAAAATCCAGTGCAGCAAATAATTTAAATTGGTATCCTATTTATGGCTGACAAAACTGCTCACTACCATCTGCTTCACAGTTTTAATAGATGGAGTGTTAGCTGCACGTTGCTTGAAATTCATTGCGACTAGGTTAATTAAATGGCTGTGCTTCACTCACTGCTCTCTGGTAATAAGATGACAACCTCATTTGAATTTATTAACCCTTGCCATTTTTAGCACTCTTATGAACCATTCACCCATCTTTAGGCAACAAACTGAAATAAATCATTGTAACAGCCGACAACCATATTGGCTAACAAAATAGATATTGATTAGCATCTTCTAAAACAAATATGTCAATTTCATCTGATTTTATTTTACAAAGGTCATTGAACTCTTTGGGGGAATTAATAATAGGAGCAAATTATGATGCACTATGTTATTACAGACAACTCCAACCCTAATCTTTGCCACTAAGCAACTTAAATGAAGGTTTTAAAATAGGAAGCTGAACAGATATTTGAAGTCTCCAACTTCATATTTCTGAATATGTGATGGGTTCAAAATACATTAAAAAAACAGGAGCTGATTCCAGAAACAGTCCCCATCCTGTTTGTCCTTTCACTTTTCAAGAATGGCCACAAAATGAAAAACCATTGTCTTCAGTCTCCAAACCTAGTACTTTTTAATCAAGAAAAAAGAAGGAGCAGAATTTATGATAGAAAATAGATATCAAATAATCTTCAGTAGTGAGTCACACCTTAGTGATCATAAGTATGAGGTTTACTAGGAACTTGAAATGAAAACCAAACTATTCCACTAGGTTTGTGCTATTGAGCGAATGATGGAGGGGGGTCTCCACTTTTCAGCAGGATAGCACTACGAAATTAGGTCGAATTTATAGAAGTCAGTTTTTTAGAAATCGTTTTTATATAGTCAATTGTGTGTGTCCCCACACAAAATGCTCTAAGTGCGTTAAGTGCATTAACTTGGCAGAGTGCTTCCACGGTACCGAGGCTAGCGTCGACTTCCGGAGTGTTGTACTGTGAGTAGCTACCGCACAGTTCCTGCAGTCTCTGCTGCCCATTGGAATTCTGTGTTGAGATCCCAGTGCCTGATGGGGCAAAAAATGTTGTCGGGGATGGTTCTGGGTACCTATCATCAGGCCCTCCCTTCCTTCCTCCGTGAAAGCAACGGCAGACAATCGTTTCGTGCCTTTTTTCCTGAGTTACCTGTGAAGACGCCATAGCACGGCAAGCATGGAGCCCACTCAGCTCACTGTCACCGTATGTCTCCTGGGTGCTGGCAGATGCAGAACTGCATTGCTACACAGCAGCAGCAACCCATTGTCTTGTGGCAGCAGACGGTACAATAGGCCTGAAAACCATCCTCATCGTGTCCGAGGTGCTCCTGGCTGCCTCGGTAAGGTCGGTCAGGAGCGCCTGGGCAGACATGGGCGCAGGGACTAAATTAGGAGTGACTCGACCAGGTCATTCTCTTTAGTCCTGCAGGCAGTCCTATTGTACCATCTTATGGTGAGCAGGCAGAAGAAGAGGATGGCTAGCAGTCCTATTGCACCATCTGCTGCCAGCCAAAGATGTAAAAGATAGATGGAGTGGATCAAAACAAGAAATAGACTAGATTTGTATTGTATTCATTTGCTCCTCTCTCCCTCCCTCCGTGAAATCAATAGCCGACAATTTGTTGGTGAGGTCTGTCAGGGACACGTTGAAAACTTTAATGGAGATTCAATCCTGCCTGAAATACCAGAGGGAGGGATAGCGGAGTGGGTTGAGCATTGGCCCACTAAACCCAGGGTTTTGAGTTCAATCCTTGAGGGGGCCATTCTGTGTGACAGTTGTTTTTGTTTCTCCTTGATGTAAAGCCACCCCCTTTGTTGATTTTAATTCCCTGTAAGCCAACACTGTAAGCCATGTCATCAGTTGCCCCTCCCTCCATCAGAGCAATGGCAGACAATCGTTCTGTGCCCTTTTTCTGTGCAGACGCCAAACCATGGCAAGCATGGAGCCTGCTCAGATCAGTTTGGCAATTAGGAGCACATTAAACACCATGCGCATTATCCAGCAGTATATGCGGCACCAGAACCTGGCAAAGCAAAACCGGGCAAGTAGGTGATGTCAGCGTGGTGACGAGAGTGATGAGGACATGGACACAGACTTCTCTCAAAGCACGGGCCCTGGTAATGCGGGCATCATGGTGCTAATGGGGCAGGTTCATGAGATGGAACGCCGATTCTGGGCCTGGAAAACAAGCAGACTGGTGGGACTGCATAGTGTTGCAGGTCTGGGACGATTTCCAGTGGCTGCAAAACTTTCGCATGCGTAAGGGCACTTTCATGGAACTTTGTGACTTGCTTTCCCCTGCCCTGAAGTGCATGAATACCAAGATGAGAGCAGCCCTCACAATTGAGAAGCGAGTGGCAATAGCCCTGTGGAAGCTTGCAATGCCAGACAGCTACCAGTCAGTCGGGAATCAATTTGGAGTGGGCAAATCTACTGTGGGAGCTGCTGTGATGCAAATAGCCAACACAATAAAAGATCTGCTGATATCAAGGGTAGTGACCCTGGGAAATGTGCAGATCATAGTGGATGGCTTTGCTGCAATGGGATTCCTTAACTGTGGTGGGGCCATAGACTGAACCCATATCCCTATCTTGGCACCAGAGCACCAAGCCGGCGAGTACATAAATCGCAAGGGGTACTTTTCAATAGTGCTGCAAGCAATAGTGTATCACAAGGGACGTTTCAGCAACATCAACGTGGGATGGCCGGGCAAGGTACATGACGCTCGCATCTTCAGGAACTCTGGTCTGTTTCAAAAGCTGCAGGAAGGGACTTTATAGGCATTTCAACATCCCCAAGGTTATTTTCTCGTCTGGGAATAGTTATCCTTGGGGACCCAGCCTACCCCTTAATGCCATGGCTCATGAAGCCGTACACAGGCAGCCTGGACAGTCATCAGGAGCTGTTCAACTACAGGCTGAGCAAGTGCAGAATGTTGGTAGAATGTGCATTTGGACATTTAAAAGCACGCTGGCGCAGTTTACTGATTCGGTTAGACCGCAGCAAAATCAATATTCCCACTGTTATTACTGCTTGCTGTGTATTCCACAATATCTGAGAGAGTAAGAGGGAGACGTTTATGGTGGGGTGGGAGGTTGAGGCAAATCACCTGGCTGCTGGTTACGCGCAGCCAGACACCAGGGCAGTTAGAAGAGCACAGGAGGGTGCAGTGTGCATCAGAGAAGCTTTGAAAACCAGTTTCATGACTGGCCAGGCTACGGTGTGAAAGCTCTGTTTGTTTCTCCTTGATGAAACCCCCTGCTCCTTGGTTCACTCTACTTCCCTGTAAGCTAACCACCCTCCCCTCCTCCCTTCGATCACCGCTTGCAGAGGCAATAAAGCCATCGTTGCTTCACATTCATGCATTCTTTATTAATTCATCACACAAATAGGGGGATAATTGCCAAAGTAGCCCGAGAGGGGTGATGGAGGAGAGAAGCACCGGGAGGGGTGGTGGAGGAGGGAAGGACAAGGCCATACAGCACTTTAAAAATTTAAAGCTTTAAAACTTATTGAATGCCAGCCTTCTGTTGCTTGGGCAATCCTCTGGGGTGGAGTGGCTGGGTGGCCAGAGGCCCCCCGACCGCGTTCTTGGGCGTCTGGGTGAGGAGACTATGGAACTTGGAGAGGAGGGTGGTTGGTTACACAGGGTCTGTAGAGGTTGTCTGTGCTCCAGCTGCCTTTCCTGCAGCTCAACCAGACACTGGAGCATATTAGTTTGATCCTCCAGCAGCCTCAGCATTGAATCCTGCCTCCTCTCATCATGCTGCCGCCACCTTTCAGCTTCAGCCCTCTTTTCAGCCCGCCACCTCTCCTCCTGGTCATTTTGTGCTTTCCTGCACTCTGACATTGTCTGCCTCCACGCATTCGTCTGTGCTCTGTCAGTGTGGGAGGACAGCATGAGCTCAGAACATTTCATCGTGAGTGCGTTTTTTTCGCCTTCTAATCTTCACTAGCCTCTGGGAAGGAGAAGATCCTGTGATCCTTGAAACACATGCAGTTGGTGGAGAAAAAAAAAGGGACAGTGGTATTTAAAAAAAAGACATTTTATAGAACAATGGGTACACTCTTTCACAGTAAACCTTGCTGTTAACATTACATACATAGCACACGTGCTCTCGTTCCAAGAAGAAAAAGGAGTACTTGTGGCACCTTAGAGACTAACCAATTTATTTGAGCATGAGCTTTCGTGAGCTACATCTCACTTCATCGGATGCATACCGTGGAAACTGCAGAAGACATTATATACACACAGAGACCATGAAACAATACTTCCTCCCACCCCACTCTCCTGCTGGTAATAGCTTATCTAAAGTGATCATCAAGTTGGGCCATTTCCAGCACAAATCCAGGTTCTCTCACCCTCCGCCCTCCCCCCCCCCACACAAACTCACTCTCCTGCTGGTAATAGCCCATCCAAAGTGACCACTCTTCACAATGTGTATGATAATCAAGGTGGGCCATTTCCTGCACAAATCCAGGTTCTCTCACTCCCTCACCCCCCTCCAAAAGCCACACACACAAACTCACTCTCCTGCTGGTAATAGCTTATCCAAAGCTTATCCAAACCTGGATTTGTGCTGGAAATGGCCCAACTTGATGATCACTTTAGATAAGCTATTACCAGCAGGACAGTGGGGTGGGAGGAAGTATTGTTTCATGGTCTCTGTGTGTATATAAATGTCTTCTGCAGTTTCCACGGTATGCATCCGATGAAGTGAGCTGTAGCTCACGAAAGCTCATGCTCAAATAAATTGGTTAGTCTCTAAGGTGCCACAAGTACTCCTTTTCTTTTTGCGAATACAGACTAACACGGCTGTTACTCTGAAACCTCTCCTGAGGATAACACTGAGAGATGAAGAACGGATGTTGTTTGAACGCCAGCAAACATACACTGCAATGCTTTGTTCTACAATGATTCCCGAGTACGTCCTACTGGCCTGGAGTGGTAAAGTGTCCTACCATGGTGGATGGAATAAGGCTGCCCTCCCCAGAAACCTTTTGCAAAGGCTTTGGGAGTACATCCAGGAGAGCCACCAATGCCAGGGCAAATTTATCATTAAACATGCTTGCTTTTAAACCATGTATAGTATTTTAAAAAGGTACGCTCACCAGAGGTCCCTTCTCCACCTGGCGGGTCCGGGAGGCAGCCGTGGGTGGGTTCGGGGGGTACTGGCTCCAGGTCCAGGGTGAGAAACAGTTCCTGGCTGTCAGGAAAACCGGTTTCTCCACTTGCTTGCTGTGAGTGATCTACAACTTCATCATCACCATCTTCCTCGTCCCCAAAACCTGCTTCTGTGTTGCCTCCATCTCCACTGAAGGAGAAAAACAACACGGCTGGGGTAGTGGTGGCTGAACCCCCTAAAATGGCATGGAGCTCATCATAGAAGTGGCATGTTTGGGGCTCTGACCCGGAGCGGCTGTTTGCCTCTCTGGTAGGCTTGCCTCAGCTCCTTAAGTTTCACACAGCACTGCTTCGGGTCCCTGTTATGGCATCTGTCCTTCATGCCCTGGGAGATTTTGACAAATGTTTTGGCATTTCAAAAACTGAAACAGAGTTCTGATGGCACTGATTCCTCTCCCCATACAGCGATCAGATCCCATACCTCCTGTTCGGTCCATATTGGAGCTCTTTTGTGATTCTGGGACTCCATCATGGTCACCTCTGCTGATGAGCTCTGCACTCACCTGCAGCTTGCCACGCTGGCCAAACAGGAAATTGCAATTCAAAAGTTCGCGGGCCTTTTCCTGTCTACCTGGCCAGTGCATCGGAATTGAGAGTGCTGTCCAGAGCGGTCACAATGGAGCACTCTGGGATAGCTCCCGGAGGCCAATACTGTCTAATTGTGTCCACAGTACCCCAAATTCAATGCGGCAAGGCTGATTTAAGTGCTAATACCCTTGTCGGGGGTGGAGTAAGGAAATCGATTTTAAGAGCCCTTTAAGTCAAAAAAAAGGGCTTCATTGTGTGGAAGGGTGCAGGGTTAAATCAATTTAACGCTGCTAAATTCGACCTCAACTCCTAGTGTAGACCAGGGCTTATGATATAGAGCTATAGAGTTAGGGTTTGTAGTTCAATCTGTTCTCTAGCTCACTAGGCCACCAGAAGTTAAGTGAGGGATGCTGCCTCCCTCAGCAGCAGCTCTTTCTGGCAAGTTAAGGAAAACACTGCCAGGATCCAAAAGAAGATGGAAAAAACCCTACTGCTGTCCTTTGTGCTCTATCATTTACTGCACATTTATTTCTACTGATTGTCAAGTATTAAAGGAAAACATAAAATTCATGGCTTCATTGACATTGTGAACAAACAGCATAACTGGGCACTCGATTTAGTCAGTCACAAAAGTTGACAGGCACATAATAAAAAGATGTTACTAAGATTTTTGTTTTCAGCCATTTTATTTAACACATGGGTCCACCATTAGTTTTCATTACACACTGAAGTCAGATTGTCTTTTGTATATAGGAAAGTGCTCTTTCCTGTATGAAAATACTCTTTATTGCTGTAGGCCAGAAGTCCATAATCTCTTCTTTGAATTCATGGGTCACATCAGTGCACTGCTTGCTTTTTTGGTTTTGGGCAAAGCATCAATCAGAGATGTACTCTTCATATTGCATGTCACATACAAGGTGGGTGTAGAAAATACAGGGCAAATGGACCATCCTTTCATCAGTGGTTAAAGTAGATCCAAGCGGGGGGAGCACTCATCAATTTTGGTAGCCATTTTAACAGGTCTGAATGCCACGAGGTGAGGTATCATCACGTCACCCAGTGCTGATGGGGTACAGCATGGGGGAGGTAGGACACGAAAATAAATGGATCTGAAATGAATTCCTTTCCTCAAGGAGGCATATGCAGAGAGGGAAGCAGAAGTGCATGCAATGGGTCAGATCTTCATCTGGCATAAAGTGGTGTAACACCACTGAAGTTAGTGGAGCTGCATCAATTTACATCAGCTGTGGCTCTGCCCCAGCAGGTGAAGCTGTGTAGGGAATATATTTTATACTTTCCCCCACTTCTTTTCTATAAACACCCTCAGTTGGAATTCACCTGGATGGAGGACCCAAGGTGATGTAAAAACAACAAATAGCCATGTCTGCCTTCCCTTCTGGGATCCTGGCCTGGAATTTTTTGAAATATAATATTCATTTTTCTTGCATTTTTAGATTTTAAAACATTTCAAAAAAGATTTTAGGCACATACACACAAGTAGTAATCTTGTGTGTCTAATTGTAACTTTTAGAATAGCAGCCATGTTAGTCTGTATCCATAAAAAGAAAAGGAGTACTTGTGGCACCTTAGAGACTAACAAATTTATGAGCTAACAAATTTTTCATGAGCTAAAACTCACTTCATCGGATGCTTATGCTTATGCTCTAATAAATTTGTTAGCCTCTAAGGTGCCACAAGTACTCCTTTTCTTTTAACGGTAACTTGCCACTGACAAGTTATGTTCTTTTCAAAAAGTATCCATAATCGTGCATCAAAGCCACTGGGCTCAGACTCATTCACTTATCAGATACACACATTAAAAACATTCCAAATGCTAGTACTAAAGCTATACAATAAAAATCACAAAAGTTCTTCCAAGCCTTTTCCTTCTTCCGTCATATCCACTGATTAGTTGTTACAGCCCTAGCTGACTCTGATTTAGTTGGGGATTGGCCCTGCTTTGAGCAGGGGGTTGGACTAGATGACCTCCTGAGGTCCCTTCCAACCCTGATATTCGGGGATTCTATGACTCTCCCTTTGCGGATGGTCACTAGGCTTTTGTGTTGGACCTGTGTATCTGCTCAGCCCACTGGATCTGAGCAGCATCCACTCCAGACACCATCTCTAAGGCTACGTCTACCCAATGAGCTAGGAGTGTGATTCCCCAGCTCATGTACACATACTCACAGTACCTTGATGAGAGTCAGTGCAAATATGAATACAATAGAACCTCAGAGTTTCAGACACCTCGGAAATGAAGGTTGTCCGTAACTCTGAAATGGTCTGTAACTCTGAACAAGATGTTATGGACTTCAGCCACGAGGGCATTGGGGCTGCAGTCATTGGGGATAGGAGGGCAGGGAAAGGTTCATGGCTTCTAACCGTAGGGGCTGCCAGGACTCCTAAGCAGGGGGCTCAGGGCTTCTGCCTCCTGGGATCACCAGGGTTCAAGGCTTTAGACTGGGGGGAGCACTGGGACTTGGGGCTGCAGCTCTGCAGCTCCATTCACAGCTTCTTCCCCATGGGGGTGCCGGGGATCAGGGCTGAGCCCCACAGCTGAAGCTGTGAGCCCCAGGGCTAAAGCCCCAAGGCCGTACAGTATTGGCAGTACGGTATTTGCTGGCTTTTTCTTTTTTTTTTCCCTCCGCTGCTGCCTGATTGATGACTTTCAGTTTCACAGAGTGTCTGGTTAGTCCGTAACTCTGGTGTTCGTATCTTTGAGGTTCTACTGTAGGCCAGCCGCGGTAGCATGGGAGGTACAGCTTAGCTGCACCAAGTATGTACCCACCAGTTTCAGGAGTGTTTGCACTTGGTATGGCTACTCCATGCCACAGCTGCCTAGGGCATTGCGGCTACACTACACTGCACTGTTTACACTCGCATGAGCTCTCATCAAGCTACCATGAGTACCTGTATGCAAGCAGGGGAACTGCACCCTATGATGGGGTATACAGACCCCACACTGGGCCCAGCTAGCCCCACCCCTCCAGGCCTGCTGAACACGCTCTGGCTGGAGGAGCGGATTAAAAGAGAGCTCAGAAGCTCAGGCAAAGGTTGGTGGACAGGAGAGAGAAACCCTTCTCCAGGAAGCCAGACAGAAAGCAGAGCCTGAGAGGGGACCAAAGAGCAGGTAAGGTCGACAGGCAGAGCCAAGTCTAGCCCCCATCCCCTTTGAGAACTAGCAGGTCTTGCAGGTCCCGCTTCTTTGGACTTATTTTTGGGGGGTGAGCAGCTGACTGTTTGGGCTACAGGAGCCACGCCACAAACTGAAGGGAACTATTGGTAGGAAGTAGCCCAGGGAAGCAAATGTAGACTTGCTGCAACGAGGACCCTGCCAGTGTTGCTTCCCAGAGTCCTGGGCTGGGACCCAATGGAGAGGAAGGGCCCAGATACAGGTGGAAAGCTGAAGATTCACAACTTAAGGTCAGGAGCAGGCACCTCTACTGCCCTAACAGAGAAGCAAGGGGCTGGAAATCAGGTATGCTAACCACTAGGCTGCCCAGCCGTCGGAGCCCCCATCACACACCCCTAGCTCAAAGTGTGGACATAGTCTAAGTCTGTCCTCTGTGGCACATTCCCCGGGGTGTAGATTCCGCATCTGGTACCCAATCTTGGGATGCGGGGCCCTAGAGCCCAGTTGCCTTAGTCCAATGTTAAACACAAACACACACACATCCAGTAGCTTAGTACACTCTCCCTAGAATGCCACCCATGAGGCACTCGGTGTATAGTTTAACACTTCAGGGATCATGTCAGTTAAAGCAAGGAACACACTGTCTTTGCAAACGAATCTCTGAACCACACACACTTTAATCTTAGGAAGCACAAGAGAAGTACAAATCTGTGGAAAAAGAACACACATTTGCATGCAAACCCCTCCCTCCTGTGTCCACACCCCTCTTGATTCTCTTTTGGGTTGTGATCAATACCCTTTGTGGGGTTGAGGGTTCCAGGTCTCTCCTGCCCCCAACTCCTCCAGCTCAGTTTTCTCATTCTAATGATTATGTACACCCCTTTGCGAAAGTGTCTTTTTTCCAAGAGCTGGCTTCTTCTCTCCTACTGGGGTTTTTCCATTCTCCCACTCCTTCCCCTCACCATGGTTGTTAAAGCAGATAAGATTCATTAGCTGGTCAGTATTCTTTGGCCAGTAGGCACCATCCTGCAAGGGGAGGGCTATTCAATTGTTCATGGCCCTTGATGGTCCTGTTTCAGATCCTCAGACATGGTCTGTCTTCTCGTTTTAATTCGTACAGTCAGAAATAGAGTTCAAAAAAATTAAATGGAATTCATAAGTTCAGATATATTCCCCAAACCATCACTGTAGTCAAAATCAAATAAACTCAAATCTTTACGGTCTAGCCTCTGTCGAGTACAAAGATCACTAAATTATCTTATTTTCTCTGTTGAGAGTCAGACCCAAACATCCATTGACACAAACAGATATATACCCTAAACCATCCTCTGGACAAATAAAGGCTGGCGACTACACAGTACATCATGCTCCAAAACAAATTACATTGTGAGCTGACCTATTGCACACCAAGGACAAATGACAAAAATTTGGAATGCAATTGTGATAGTTGTCACCGATGTGATTTTACATCATGAATGTTACTAAGTATGACAGGACACAGAAGGAAAGTTAAACTTGTTTGTGGAACCTTGTTACTGGGTTTTCAGACTTGCAAATATTTCTTTTCTTGATGAGGTTTTCTTTACCTTTGAATGTCCTACCTTTCAAACTATTTTAAAATAATAAACTGCAACATTAATTGTATTTTTTTCCTTAGGCAACTGATCTCTATTTATGACTCTAGCTCTATCAAGATTTTTTGTATAGGATTTATCTAGAGAGGCAAAGTTAGCTGAAACTAACAGCGCAGGGAGAACTGTCTTGAACTCCACTTAGAGACACTACTATCCTACAGGGCAATAACACTTTTAGGTATGTATTGTTCATTTGATATATAGAGGCATTTGGACCTAGTATAAACTACTGCAGTTCCTGGCTGCATTCAGCTCATGTGAGCTTTCCTACAACCCTTCCATAGTAGTGGTCAAAATGTTGGCTTTAGAGTATTGTGTTCTATTGTAAAACAAGTAGATACACAGATAAAGCTAGGTTAGCATGACGCTAATAACATAGGGTGAAAAACAGCCGTCGGTACGTGGTCCATGCAGTACTTAAGTCCCAATTAAGCCCTCTTTTGAGTGTTTATGTAGGAATCAAATGGCCTATAAGCTTTGTGTGCATCCTCTGGAAACAGGTGAGCTTTATTTATGGTGGCAACTTTCACACAATTCTGATATACAGAGTGAATGTCACCTTTGATTAATATACAAATGTATTTTGTTGGTTATAGAAGATAACTCACATATTTCCATTATCTAGTACAGCTGTCTGTCATATCTGACAATGTCACAGCATCTCGTATGTTCTCTTGTGGCTCTATAGTCTAGTCTATGAGCAGCAAGGTCATGAACAGATGTCACCTAGGAATCTGTAGGTTCCGACTGAAGACTTGGCATGATGTTTGGCCCTTTTCTAATCAGTTTTTTGCATCTGCCTTTATCAAAGTGTTTACAACCTTTAGTGATATTTCCTCTACATTCAGGTCTGTCCTTGGCTGTGTCTTTGAAGTTACCAACATTTATGTCATGAAGTGTGATTCTGTTAAGGGCGTCTTTGCAGCATTTACACTGAGCACCCTTCTTGCACTTTCCAAGTTTTAGCTCACCATAGAAGACTTTTTTCAGGAGTCTGTCACCACCCATTCTGTTACCATGATCTGCCCATCTATGCTGAGCTTTGATAATCATTGCCTGGATACTAGTTGATTTTACCCTTTCAAGGATGTTAATATTTGACACGGTCTTTCCAGCATACCTTCAGAATAGATTGAAGTCAGTGTCTGTGAAATTTTTCAAGTTGATGCGTTTATGGTAATTGTTTGTTTTTCATACCTATATAAAAAAGGATGCTATCACTGCTGCATTGTATATCATTATTTCTGTTGACAGTTTGATGGTATGCTGGTTGAGTATCCTATGGCTAAATCTTCTGAAACCCTCTCTGTCTTTTGTATTATGTTTGATATTTCTTGATCCAGGGAATGCTCACTTGAGATGGTATTACCATTGTACGTAAAGTGACTGACATTCTTTAGTTTTGTACTGTCCATGGCTCAAGTGGTAGTGGTTGATGGGGCTGGTTGGAAGAAGACTTCAGTTTTTTTCTAGGTTGATGGCAACTCTAAACTGTTTAATTACTTTTGCGATCCTGACAAGGATAAGCTGTAGATCACTTGCACTATGACTGAATAATAAAGCACAATCATCTGCTAAAAGGTCTTCACATGAGTTCCTCAACAAACTTTTGTCTTTGCAGCAAGTCTTTAGAGATTGAAGAGTTTTTCATCAGTTCTGTACCTTATGTAAATGTTCTTTTGAAGGTTGTCAGTTGAGTAATTCAGAACTTCTATGAAGAAGACCAGTGCCTGCATGCAGCCTTGTGTCACCCACCATTAAATAAAGGGAATAGGTTAGAGAGGCCACTACTGGATAGTACTTGATGAGTCACGTCTTCACAGAAGTGATGTCTGATGTTCACAAATTTGGTGGGCCAGCCAAACTTTTCTAAAATTCTCCAGAGGTCATTTCTGCTCAGTGTCAAACCCTTTTTTTAGATCAACAAAGACAGGATACAGTTCCATGTTTTGTTCAATCTGTTTTTCCTGAATCTGTCTCAAAGTGAAAATCATGCCTGTGGTGCTCCAACCTGATCTAAATCCACACTGGGTCTCTGGTAGACACTTCTCTGATACCGTTTTGACAAGCCTATTGAGCAAAATACAAGTGAGGATTTTACCATCTACAAATAGCAGGGAGATATCCTAGTAGTTGCCACAGTCAGGTTTATTGCCTTTGTTATTGAAAAGTGTAAGTATGATTGGATCTTTGAAATCCTGAGGAATTCTCAGGTTTCCAATTATTCTTAATTTCATATAGATAGTTGAGTTTTGGGGCCTTCACATTTAAAGATTTCAGGTGGTATACTGTGTTTGTGTGGTGATTTACCTGGCTTCATTTGTTGGACAACTTTTTGCACTTCCTCAATGATTAGTAACTGGGCAATTTTCTTCATATATGGGATAATGTATTCGTTCCTTTAGCACTTATGGATTAACAGTAGAGGGATGATTCGGTAACTCTTTCAGATATACCTCTCCTGTCCTTGATTAAGGTCATGCCCTCTGAACACTTCCATGGAACTGGTCCTGATTACAGTGGGCCATAAATGGCCTTTAGGGAGTCATAAAACTCTGTTGTTAGTATTGGCATAATACTGTACTACTTCTGCTTTCTTTTCCCCACCAGTTATCATACAGAATATGAAGCCATATTTGAGCCTTGCTTGCTGGTACTTGAATTTGTCTCTCTCTGATGTTGCTTGATTCTCATTTTGCCAGGACAAACATTTTTCTTTTCCTTGAAGATCTTTTTGATTTCATCATCAACATTTTCATCAAACCCATCTAGGTATCATCGTTACTTTTTGACTAGAGTTTCTTCTAAGGCTTGAAGGATGGCCGATTTGAATATATTCCACTTTTTGAGTGTTATTGGCTGATGATGTAATGTTTTAAAAATTTCCCTCTATGTTTCCCCTCAGTTTTTATTGATGAAATGGATGTTTCAACTTTGCTATGTTCAATTTCTGTTTAATCTGTTCAGCATTGTTTCACTGCGGGGGCATGTAAAATGAAAATGGCTCTGGTCATCTTGTGGTTGGGTCCAACAGCTTGCTCCTCACATTGCTCTGGTGATCTTGATGTCCCATTGCTGTATAATGTCATGGTAAATCAGGTGCCAGTGCTTTAAATTCAGATGCATCTGCAAAGTTTTATATTTGACGGATTCTCTGAAGATTGTGTTCGTAATGACAAGTTCATGCTCAGCACACTTACTATGTAGGAAGAGACCACTGCCATTCATTTTTCTCCATTAACCTTGCACAACTTTCCAAGCCACCATAACACAAATACTAATATCTATACACATTTTCAAAGTTGTGCGTTAGTACCTAAGGTCCTATATCCTCACAATCACATAGCTAGTGCATGGATTTATGTCTACCAGTGTATGTGTGGGCTTGTCTTTAACAATCTGGCATCTCTTGTTGGTAAAAAAATTATAGCCCCTCTCCCCCCACCGACACACACTTACTTCTTAGGCCAGCCAATGCTGTGCGATACATTCATATCTAGGCAAACACTACTGTACATCTCCCAACATTTTTGGCAGTTTCCATGATGAAATAATACAGTCCTGAAGACCAAATAATTCAGTCCGGTGTGAATGAGAAGTGCTGCAGAAGAAAGTCTAATGCTCTGTACTCTAAAAACATAGAACTGTGTATATACACCTTTCACTGGAAACAATGATCATTAAAATAGCTAGACTGGCTTTTGGGCTATTGCCTGATGCAGTTAAGGGGATAAGCAACACAAGCAGTAGGGTCTGTCTTGCCAAGTCCTTAACTTTTGTCTCACTTCTGCCAATAAAACTTCACAAATGTTGTTTCTAGTTCTTCCCTATGCCAGAATGATTTTACAACAGGGGTTAAATTTAGAGTGGTGAATGAAATCTTTCCATAGCATATTCTCAGACAAAAAGCTGTGTTAATATGGGGTTAAGGTTGAGAGTATCTATCAACAATTGAAGGGCAAAAAAACAAAAACACTGTATAAAGAATGCTGTAATTACCAGAAGGCCAAGCATTAAAAAAAAAAAAACACAGGACATTCAGAGCTAAGGTTACTAGAAACCCAAACATTAAGGGGAGAAATGCAGCTTTAGAGCACCCAAACAGCATTTACTATGTCCTGCAGTGATGTCATAAGGGGAAAGAGAAATATGAAAAAAAATCAGTCTTCAAAAGTTAATTTCACCTAATTTAGGATCACTAGTATTAAAATACCTTAATCACAATAATATGGTTTTTGGCTGGCATCACATATTTAGGCACAACATCCCTATAATGTTTTTACCCTTAAATTACTGATATTTACTTTCAACTTTATTCCATCTTTAACATAGTTTTTGTCTGGGAATTTCCTTAAAGTTTAAATATCCTTAAACTGAAAAAAATTACTACATGAACATTAAAGAAAAAAACCCAAAGAGAATCTTACTGTGTGATATTCTTAATGATTTGAAAACATGTAATATCAGCTATGAATCTTTTTTTTTTTTAAATTTCAACTTTTAAGGACAGATACATCAATGTAGCACAAACCAGACTGGTGTCCTCGCCAATTAAACCAGGCATACAGTTACTTTTTGTCACCAGGGCAGCACAAAGCAACTAGAGTACTGGTGAATGTGGACTTAATTTATAATTGATTTATTGGTTTAAAAGGCTGCATTGGTGACTTTGTGAAGGGTGAGCAGGGAGAGGCCCAAATCCTATGGTCTCTGCTTTAAGGGTTTCACCTGTACTACTGCCTCAGTTCCTCAGGAGTGCTGCCTCAACGCACCATGGAGACAAGGAGCAGACCTATAGGGAGCCTTTCAAGCCTGGATGACCAAACTACTACGCAGACCCGGAATCTTTAAGAGCAATGACAACTGGGCCAAGTAAGCAACCAATAAGAACTCTTGACATGTGCCCAGTGTCCCTCATACCACCGAGTCAGTCACCATAAATTCTGCATGTAAATTAGCTAACAAGGAAGAGTGGTGATTGGATGAGTTACTTCATTGTGAAATGCTCAGGAAGATTAGAGAGCCTACAAAACCAGAAAACCCTATAATAATGGGGAATTTCAGTTATTCCCAAATTGACTGGATACATGTCACCTCAGGACGGGCTGCAGAGATAAAATTTCTAGACACCATTAACGACGGCTCCTTGGAGCAGCTAGTCCTGGAACTCACAAGGGGAGAGGCAGCTCTTGATTTACTCCTCAGTGGAGCACAGGATCTGGTCCAAGAATATAGCTGAACCACTGACCAATAGCAACAATAATGTAATTAAATTTAACATCCTTGTAGGGGAAAAATACCAAAGTGACCTAATACAGTAGCATTTGACTTCAAAAAGGGAAACTACACAAAAATGAGGAGTCTATTTCAGGGGTGAGCAAACTTTCTGGCCTGAGGGCCACATCGGGGAATAGAAATTGTATGGCGGGCCATGAATGCTCACAAAATTGGGGTTGGGGTCCGGGAGGGGGTGCAGGCTCTGGGGTGAGACTGGGGATAAGGAATTTGGGGTGTAGGAGGGTGCTTTGGGCTGGGACAGAGGGGTTTGGAGGGCAGGAGAGGGCTCAGGGCTGGGGAAGGGGTGCAGATTCTGGCTGGGGGTGCAGGCTCTGGGGTGGGGTGGGGATGAGAGGTTTGGGGAACAATGCTCCAGGCTGGGATCAAGGAGTTTGGAGAGCGGGAGGGGGATCAGGGCTGGGGTAGGAATTGGGGCATGGGGATAGGCTCAGGGGGGCAGGCTCCAAGTGGTGCTTACCTCAAGTGGCTCCCGAAAGTAGTGGCATGTCCCTTCTCTGGCTCCTAGGCAGAGGCGCAGCCAGGAAGCTTTACATGCTGAGTCACCCACAGGCACCGCCCCTTCAGCTCCCATTGGTGTGGCCCCTGGCCCAGCGCCCTGGCCAGAGTGCTGTAGCAGGGCCAAGCCGCATGCTGCGGTCCCGACCCAGCACCCCGGCTGGAGTGGGGCTGAGCTGCGTGGTGCAGCTCTCAACCCAGTGCCCCGGATGGAGCGGGGCAAGCCACAGACCCTGCTCCCCAGCGGGAGCTCGCGGATGGCTTAAAACGGCCCATGGGCTGTAGTTTGCCCACTCCTGGTCTAGTTAAATGGAAATTAAAAGGTATAGTCACATAAGTGAAGTGCCTGCAAGTTGCATGGAAACTATTTAAGAATATCATAATAGAAGGCTCAAACTATATGTAGACACAAAGTAATAAAAAACAGTAAGAGGACCAAAACGCTCTCCCCAAAAGCATGCCACCATGGTTAAGCAACAGAATAAAAATGGCAGCCAGAGATGAAAAAGACATCCTTTAAAATTGGAACTCAAATCCTAGTGAGGATAATCTTTTGCAGATCAAGTATAAAAGTACAATAAAGCAGGTCAAGAAACAATTTGAAGAGAAACTAGCAAAAGACACAAAAACTAACAGCAATTTTTTTAAAGTATATCGGAAGCAGGAAGCCTGCCAAACAACCGATGGGGCTGCTGGAGGATCGAGGTGCTCTAAGTGCATTCAGCGAAGACAAGGCCATTGCAGAGCAGCTAAATTAATTCTTTGCATTGATCTTCATTGCAGAGGATGAGAGAGGAAAATTACTACACCTGATCCATTTTTTTGGGTGACAAATCTGAGGAACTGTCCCTGGTTAAGATGTCAGTAGAGGAGGTTTTGGAACAAATTGATAAATTAAATATTAATAAGTCACCAGGACCAGATGATTTTCCCCCAAGCCTTCTGAAGGAACTCAGATAAGAAATTGCTGACCTATTAACTGTGATATATAACCTATAGCTTAAACCAGACTGTACCAAATGACTGGCAGATAACTGATGTGATGCTGATTTGTAAAAAAGTCTTCAGAAGCAATCATAGCAATTATAGGTCAGTAAGCCTCATTTTAGTACCAGGCAATTTGGTTGAACTATAGTAAAGAACAGAATGGTCAGATACACAGATGAATATGATATGTTGGAAAAGAGAGTCAACACTGCTTTTATAAAGAAAAGAAATCATGCCTCACTAACCTATTAGAATTCTTTGGGGGGGGGGGCAACAACCATGTGAATAAGGCGGAGTAAGTGCATATAGAGTACTTGGACTTTCAGAGAGCCTGGGACAACGTCCCTCTCCAAAGGCTTTGCGGATACTTCCCTAAAAAAATCCTATCAGAGAGAAGCAGCACTCAAGGCTAACAAGAATGTTAGAAACCATTAGAAAAAGGATAGATAAAACAGAAAATATCGATGCCACAATATAAATCTATGGCACGCCCACAACTTGAATATGGTGTGCAGTTCTGGTTCTCCATCTCAAAAATGATGTGTTAGAATTGGAAAAAATGCACAGAAGGGCAACAACGATTATTAGGGGTGTGGAAGAGCTTTCATATGAGGAGAAATTAAAAAGACTAGGACTGTTCAGCTTGGAAAACAGATGACTAAGGCAGGATACGATAGAGGTTTATGAAATCATGAGCAGGGAGGAGAAAGTGAACAGGGAAATGTCATTTAGCCCTTCACATAACACAAGCAGTGGCCACCCAATGAACTGAATTAGCAGCAGGTTTAAAACAAACATAAGGAAGTACTTTTTCCACACAATGCACAGTCAACCTGTAAAACTTGTTGCCAGGGAATGTTGTGAAAGCCAAAAATATAACTGGGTTAAAAAAAGAATTGGATAAATTCATGGAGGATAGGTCCATCATTGGCTATTAGTCAAGATGATCCGGGGCACCACCCCAAGCTCTGGGTGTCCCTAATTCACAGATTTACTTGTAAATTCTCAGAAAATTCATTCTGTACCCAATAAATGCTAGAAGTTTGGGAAGGATACACTGTATTTGTCACACAAAGGTTGAATTCATGCTTTGAGTGAAAACCAGATCTCAACCGTAATTATGGAATTGCAACCAGCACCTCAATAATACAAAGGGAGTAATACTGTATACAACCGACCATTACACAACTGGAGGAAGATGAACACAGCATTGAGCTAATTTTTTACATATATAGCATCACAATATAACAAGTAGTAAGATCTGTGGATTTATGGCAACAATTAAGTGCTAACAGAACAAATAATGGCTTCCTTTAAAAACCTACTGCGGACAACAGAAATCAAGTGAAAATAATTGTGGCAATGGTAGTCTATTCTTCCTACGGAAAATAAATCCTTTACTCATATGACAACAAAAACTAGAAATAGGAAGCA